>NW_025764277.1:0-2400000 GCF_021365285.1 Talaromyces proteolyticus | reverse complement strand
CCGGCTCCTGGAAACCGCTGATGCCGCTACATTCTGTCACGTCAGCTCAGCCCGACTTGCCGAGGAAGAGGAACGCTGCAATGCTACACTCTCCAAATTCTCAGAGCAAAAGGTCAAGGCGGTGATCGACGAAGAATTGATCAGGAAGAACATAACTGACATCATCAATTTAGAAGGTAGCGGCGTAAGGTATATGCTGGATCACAATAGAGTGGACGATCTCAGCAACGTATACGAACTAAATACCCGGATCGATTTGAAAAAGGATGCATTGACACAGGCAGTGCAGAAACGAATAGTGCAACTAGGCGATGAAATTAATGCAGCTGCACAGGCATTCGCCACAGCACCGCCGCCAAAACTAGAAGATCGGGGTGCTGCTGACAATAAGGAGCCAAAGGAAAAGCCCTCAGCGTCACCAGCAAACCAGCAAACAGCTGCTGCGATTAAATGGGTTGATGACATTCTTAACCTGAAGAAGAAATTTGACGCCATTTGGGAACGGGCTTTTTTCTCAGACCAGGGCATGCATACTTCCTTTACCAATAGTTTCTCCGACTTTATAAACTCAAATTCGCGCAGCTCCGAATTTCTATCACTTTTTTTCGATGAGAACCTCAAGAAGGGCATCAAAGGGAAAACAGACGCTGAAGTCGACAGCCTGTTGGACAATGGAATTACGCTTTTGCGGTACATCCGTGACAAGGATCTTTTCGAGACATATTACAAGAAACACCTCTCTCGACGGTTACTCATGAAGAGATCTGCCAGCATGGATGTTGAACGACAAATGATCTCGAAGATGAAGATGGAGGTTGGCAACCAGTTCACGCAGCGTCTCGAATCGATGTTCAAGGATATATCAGTATCAGACGACTTGACAAACAGTTACAAGACGCATATAACTCGTCTAGGCGCTGACTCGAAACGCATAGAACTGGAAATCAGCGTTCTCACAAGCACCATGTGGCCTATGGAAGCCATGTCAAATTCCAAGGACGGCACAGCTCAATTACCCTGCATATTCCCCAGGGAGGTAGAATCGGTTCGACAGAGCTTTGAAAAGTTTTATCTCAACAAACATAGCGGCAGAAAGCTGTCTTGGCAGTCTTCGATGGGTACAGCGGATATACGCGCCACATTCCCGCGGCCAGATGGGAAATTCGCGAGACATGAGCTGAACGTGTCTACTTATGCCATGGTCATTTTACTTCTCTTCAACGATCTCCCGCTCGACGAGTCTCTGACCTATGAGGAAATACAAGCCCGCACTCGTATACCTGACCACGACTTGATTCGCAACCTACAGTCTCTAGCTGTTGCACCCAAGACTCGAGTGCTGAAAAAGGAGCCAATGAGCAAAGACGTGAAACCCACGGACAAATTCTTTTACAACACCGGCTTCAAAAGTCAATTCACAAAGGTCCGCATTGGCGTCGTTAGCAGCAGCGGCAATAAGGTAGAGAGTCAGACCGAACGCAAAGAAACGGAGAAGAAGATGAGCGAAGAGCGCGGTGGTAGCATCGAGGCTGCCGTAGTGCGAATCATGAAGTACATACCCTGCTCCATGCTCTCAACGCATAAATTGTTGCTAATCTTCTTTTTTTTTTAATAGACAACGCAAAAAGCTCGCCCATTCCCAACTCATCACCGAAGTTCTAGGCCAACTAGCCACCCGATTTGTCCCCGATGTCAACATGATCAAGAAGCGCATAGAGAGTCTTATTGACCGCGAGTATCTCGAGCGTATACCCGATTCTGAGCCCCCAGCATACGGTTACGTTGCTTAACAGCTTGTCACCATATAGCTGATTCCCAATTTTAACGGGGCTTAACTAACCTAATGTTCTGCTTTCAACCTCATGTTTACTTTTGGCGTTAATATTTTTGCCTGGCAGGGCGGCGTGGGCGTTGGGGGGTTTCTCATGTATGATGTATACCTACAAGTTTTTCAAGCGAACAGGCCATATCCGGCGCAATTTCTTGGGTCATCGCTCTATTTTTACAGCGGAATGAATTGAAATAGTTGGCTTTTACCATGATTAGAGTCACAAAATTAATACAAAATTTCCTAAAATTCAAACACCCTCGAAATACAATGAAAACAGCTGTAAAAGATGCAGTCATTGAGTTTCCATCTCAATATGTAGTCTAAAATAAAAAACCATAAATAAAACACACCGACGCCACGTATGTCCGACTGATGGTATATGTCGTATCATCATAAAAAAAAGTCCAATATATATATATATATATACCCCCTTAAACAGTAACAGGCTATAAAACCTCTACCTCCCCCCTCTCCCACGCCTTCCTCACACCTTCCCACCTCGCCACCCAAACCTCCCCAATCCTCATCGTCGTGCCATACGTCTCCTCATTGAGCGTATCATCCGCCGGCACCACAACGGTAACCTCATCGACCAACACCCTCACAAACACAACTTCCTTGGTATCTGGGCCCTGTACCATACTCGTCCCGCCGGCGTTATCATCCAGCCGTCTGAGTTGCGGCGGGAAGGAGGCGAGGAAGGACGCGCCGTAATGCGAGGCTAGTAGATACTGATGCGAGTATAGAAAACGAGCTTCGTCGGTGGAAAGCGGCGCCGGATCGGTTGTTGCGGGCGTTGTTGGGTTCGGTATTGTATCTTGCGTGCGGATGTTGCTGTTGTTGCTGTTATTGCTGCTGGTATTGGAGGATTGTGGTTGCGACGGTGTCGACGATGGCTTGGGCGATATCCGCATCAGATAGTACATGGCGAATTTGGTGAGTTTGGCTATTCGTTGGCGCAGGAAAGAGCGGATGAGGAATTGGGTGCGGGAGAGGTCGGTTTGGAGGATGGAGAGTTTGAGGTTGAGGGTTTGGTTTTGGTTTTGTTTCTGCAGTGAGGAGTCGTCGTATGAGGAGGCGGTTAGGTCTTCTATTGTTTCGACCTACAACATTTTAACCTGTCAGCAAGGTAACTTTGCTGATATGTTTCGAGATGAATGTGTGGAAAATATGCGTGCCTGCCTCCTAACCCTCTCCATCATTCTCTCCATTAACGGCCCCGGCCATGGCAGGACTTCTGAAACGGCGCGCTCGGCAATCCATAGACGCGTTAATTGCTGGTGGTCCAGCGCGGTGGATTCGGGGGAAGTGAAGTTGTCGCGGTCGACGGAGGCGAGGATGTCGTCGATGTCCATAGAAGCCATTTCAACAATCTATTAATAGGTTAATTGGGTAGAGGATCATAATATAATTAGTCATGGCAGTCGACGGTAAGTAGTTGGTTGAATTGATACTGCAAGTGTTGGCGTGATAATTATTTACATGCGGGGCGCGTGCAGGACCTGGTGAAGCCTTAATCGTCAGGCTGCCCGCTGTGGAGAGTGGCTCCACTTTATTGCTCTTTTTGGGAAGTTAGGGCTTCGCAGTATTGGTGATTACAGGTTTCATCTGTAGTCGCTTCATCTACTCTAACTTTTTGCTTTTATATTTATTTTAAGTGCAGGAAAATGCAATGATAATGATGTATTTGCTCAAAGGCCTCAGCCTGACACTCCAGTCTCGCTTTATGCAAAGACCTCCAGCACATATCTCTCCTCTCTTTTCAAATGGTATGGTATGTACAGATTTGAGCGCGCGATCCTCAGATGAAAGTGGCAGATAAAAAAGAGCGGACAGGTTGAGGTGAATTAAAAGAATAAAGGGTGAGGTGCGACGCCAAATTAGTAGTATTCTTCGTAAGCAAGAGAGGTAAGAGCTGTGGTGGAGGGTATGTGATGATGCATTTTCTCTGTGTTTTTTTTTGTATCAGCAAGATGAAAAAAATTGTACAGGAATTCAAGGCTGGCATTAAAAGAGTAGGAAAGGAAAATAGGATGCAAGAAGGGGATGGATTGCGCTTCGACGTGAAATGCGGGTCGAAGAGCAATGATTCTCGGATACGGTTTCGTACTCCATTCAGGGGGCCTCTCTGTCGAGTGAAGGTAAGATAGGTCATTCTGAGCGATGATTTGCGACATAGGAAAAGACGGGTGTGTATTGGTGATAAGCGACGAAGTCGACGCACTGTGACTTCGTGGCATTTGGTCATGACAAGGTCACGTTCACATATAGGAAATATCTGTCGGTTCGCAGACAAAAACGTTATATCATAAAAAAGTAATCGGATCGGGTAATAGGTTGAACGAAGAGGAAAAAAAAGAGAACCAAACGGCGCCTTGGGTATCAAGAAAGAAGTTGTAAGAATAGCTGTTGTTTTTCGGTCCAGTCAATGAATCGATGAGTTGCAGAACTGTGGCACGCGAGCTCGATATGCTATCTGAGGCTGTTCTTAGTACCGATACAACGCAATAACGCCGGTAAGGTCCGAAGAGAAAGCCGGAAGATAATCCGGCTTGAAGAAAAAGTGTGAAATCGAGAATTGAAAATCAAAGGCTGAACGAAAGAGAGATAAATCAAGACATGGGAACCGTAGAAAATAGTCCGGATTGTAGTGTTTCGACACATAGGCGTAGCAGCATTAAGGCCATATAGCCACCAAAATTAATTTGACAGCTTAGTTGGGAGTAAGGAGCTTTAGTAGGAAAGCATGCGGCGACCAGACAGACGACTCGAATCGGGAAACTCAAAAGGCGAATCCAAACTACGAACTCGATCATTGGTGTTGCGGCATCGTCCTGTCGGGCTGTCTTCCATCTGAGGAGACTGTTGCCCAAAGGCAAAAGTCTGAGCGCGGACGAATTTTGATCGCTGTTTAACTTTTCCAAGCCCTCGTTCGCATGCAAATTCGTGTTCCTTGGATGTCATTTCGACGTAGTTCTGGGGATAGCAGTGGGCTCGGTGTTCCGCAAAGAAAGCACTATACCCGCCGTCCAGAATGTACATCTCTGGAAAAGTCAGTTTTGGATAATGTTCGATGTTATGAGCTCGGTCCATGTGGCGGATGAAGGATGCCATGATAGGAGCTCGATGAGCGGAGTATTCGCAGTGGAAGATCAGAGTCGTGTTCGGTTTGGGGTCAGTAAAAAGCTGGCTGGCCAAGATCTCCTTATCGGTGTGGTTGATTGCGCCATTAATGTGCCCGCCCTCATATTCATACTCAAATCGACAATCAATAATTACCACACTATCCAGACGGTCTTGGAGCTTTCCGTCAAGGATGTCCACCAAGACTGTCTTATTAATCCGGGGCAAGCTGTCCGGTTTGTCTGCAGGGGTAAAATGGGGAAGCTGGAGCTGATAGGCAGGCTCCTCGTCCATGATGGAGGCCAACGTGGGCTCTGGCACCATTTCGGCTTCTTTTTGACGCACAACGTCCTCTGGGTGCTCAAACATACTCAAAGACCGTCTGCATTGCTTGCGAGGGCGCATGAATGGGTTTCCACTCGAGTTCTTCCGAATTGCACTGGGGACGGGAGACGCCGAGCCACTGCTACGACCAGGAAAGGGCTGTCTCAGGCGGGGACCAAGCATGCTTGCGGAGGAGTTCTTTCCCATCACTCGTTCCTGCGGTGGTGATTCATTGAACATGTCCCCCAAAGACATCGAGTTCGACAAACCACTGCTACCATTTCCGAATTTGAACGGAGGAGGCTGGCTTTCGGGGGTGACGCGAGGTACACCCAGCTGAGCGGAGTGAGCCTTGGAGCGGACCAGAGACGGACGCAGGAGGTGTGGTCGTCTGTTGCGGCTATTGGGACAAGTTAGTTGGGCAACATCCGCATAGCAGATAATGGTCTTACTCTAGTGTTGGAGCAGGTGGTGCATCTTCCATAGGAGACGCTTCCAATGGACTGCGACTAGGCATGGGTACGTCCAAGGACTCTGGTGTTGGTGACTGCAACGAGACTTCTGTTGTGATTGTGTAAGGAAGCTTGTGTGGAAGGGGAGACATCTCCATCATGTCAGCAGCTGGTGAAGAAGCCGGCAACGGTGGTGTGGTCATCAATTCCTCTGTTACTAGTTTAGCATCCAGGTCCACGAACAGATTGCTGATGATCAGCCCTACCACGTCTTCCATCTCCAAACACGTTTGCCGAAAACAGAGAACGACGAGGAGTCGCCAATTGTGGACTGATTGTGCGGGTCTTGTCAGTATTCAAAACGTCAATCCATCACGCATGGTAGCTCACCTCTGGTCAATGTGGAAGTTCTGGGACAGGTCTGCCGCAAGGCTAGCGGCGGGTGACGAGCCGGAGATTTGCTTCACGGTGAAATAGTCCGTAGTCGACTTCTTCATGGACAAGTCTTTGAAGTTGAAGCTATTAGGACCAAACCCGGCCATGCTTCCAAAGGGACGAAACTGCGGAGCATCAGAACCAAAGCAATGGCCAAACATGACGGATGGCGGCTGCATGGCAGCTAGAGGCGATGAATGCTCCATGATGTATGCGTATCCCGTCTCAAATCGTAGGGCGAAGAACAACCAATTGGCATCCCCGTGTACTTTTTATGCAGAAATAAATTCCCAATCCGATGTTAAACGAAGGTATCGTAGTGAAAGGTCCAAATGTAGCCCAGAGAAAATACCCCAGATGCTCTTTCTCCTCCAATTGCAATATCCACTCTCCCCAATGCTTCTAATCCTGGCTGAACCAATGGCGTTATTCACACAGGCGACCAGAAACCGAAAGCGTGGGCGAGTTCAAAACGACATTGTTATCAGGCAAGACGAATTGATCGGATGGCAGACGGGATTGATCGCAAGTTGTTATCGTGGGGATCATTCACGGCAGAGCTGCACTGAGGGGAGCAGGCAGGTCGTCGACGGGTGGGGAGACCGTCGACAGTGAGGATAGCAAGGTCAATGGTCTGGGAGGAAGAAGAGAGACCTAGAGAGCGACCTAGAGGAGACGGAGGAGGAGGATGGAAGAGAGGGCTGGTTGCCGCGGGCGAGAGACACCGTGATGGATGAGGAGGAGAAAGGAAGAGAGAGAAAGGCCCGAGAATGAGGTTGAAAAGGCGAGTGAAGCTGGAGCACTGTTGCAATGGGCAACGGGCAGGGTGGGGATGGGATCTCCAAGCAGGCTCGCCTGTGATGGACGATGAGGCTTTCCCTCAGCTGGCGGGTCCACTGCCTACGCTATCTTACGGCGCTTACGGTAATCTCCGTCTTCTTGGGTACAGTATCCGTATTTTATGATGCGTATTTTACTCCGTACAATTATTCCCTATTCCCACGGAGGATTCTCGCACGGGGGCCTGCAGCAAGCTCACACGTTCTGTCTGCAGTCGTCATCCTCGCCCAGCAAGGAACTGGCCCATGCTGCAAGGCTGTCGCTCTCCCTCTGTGTCCTGTCCCTTGCGGCGACAGCCCGTCAACGACAGTCTTGGCGAGTATCTTGATTCTACTAGAAAATCATTATTGTTAAATATTAATAGTAATAGTTAGCATGTATCTCTCTCATACGGAACCTGCCGTACTACGCAGCTGTACAAAGCAAGTTCCGTATTATGAGGCCCTATCACAGGCATCGTTCGCTGGCCCGCCCAAGATCTCCAGGGCGACGCTTCGTATCTGACACGCTGTACAACCAGCCTACCCGCTAGCAATTACGATTAAATGCGTCTTCCTTTATTCTTTTCAATACGTCTTGCGATATAAATATTATATAAATATAATGAAACCGATGAATTAAAAATAGCCAATAAAATCATGCAATATTCAAACTATGCAGGCAAGTCAATCACCCTGGTCCCACGCATCCTACTGCAGGGTGAGGCAGCTAATTAGTCACTGTGTATGGTCAACCCGGCAACCTGCAATGCAAAGCTACTATTGCTTAGTACTATATATTATAGCTAATAGTGAATAGCCAAGTAACTGAACAATAGGATTACTATTGTCCAGACCTGATCGGCAATATTACTATTACTATTAGCATTTGAGAACAAGATTCTAGTATTCTGCATCGTAACCTCACCAGGAAATTCACTGCTAATGGGTAGACAGCAATATGTACATTCGTCTGGATTGTGGATGAACGCCGGAATGCGGATCTAGATTCTTACCGATCCACACGAAAAAGAACAAAACGATTGCCAATTATAATTTCGGTATTGAAATCTGCACTCTGTAGAATCCGTAACAGCCGGTTCTTACTTTTTATTATTCTCGCGGCGCTTAAAGCGAGCACGATCCCTGTTCCTTGCGGTAACTGGCCGGCTTGCAACACGGTATCAGAAACGGGCCCGACAAGGTTGTACTTTGGCAATTGCTTTCTTTATGCTCTTCTAGTCAATTGCCGTTGGATTTCTTTCTGACGTTCAGTTTGATCGACATCAAAGTCGATTCATATCAAAGGAATTATATAAATGAATGGCGAAAATTAGAAGATTGGCATTCTTTCTCCCGTCGGGCTGTTCCCGGTCATCTACCCAGGCCAATAGTGATTGGTGTTATTCCGCGTATTTGAGTTATTCTGGGACCACGTAGTAAAATTGTAAAATATCATGGAAAAGGTTCCTGGGCCAAACCGAAAAAGAAAAAGAACGAGTTTGCAATGCAGATCGCTGCCACCTTGGGAAACTGGCTCGGCAGAAAATGAAATCCTCAGGCGCGATTAGGATTTTCATTCCGCTGTTATTTATGCAGACGAATGGTTTTATTCTCAGATCCTTATGAATATCAACTAACAGCTACTCCTAAGTATAATACTATACCACCAGCATGAGGAATTGAGGATCGATAGCATGTGTGTAATCAATGACCCATCATAAACAACGTATGCTTATGACACAGACGGAAAAATCTGCCGGTCCACCTCATAAGGCTTATTCGACTCGTTCTTCACTGCTCCGTACTCTAAAGTTTCCGATTTCGCATGTCGCGTCCCCACAGCAGTGGCACAGCTGTTCCTGAGCCTCGGGATGGCCGCTGGCTTTGCACTTGTGGCGTCAATGTGAGAGAATGGCAACTAGCATGATAGTATTCATCGCTTTAATCTACAACAAATTGTATGCTCTGTACTACCTGGCTCTGACTCTTGTGCGATGCCAGGCCTGCTAAATTCTGACCGAGTGCCGCCGGCACCTCAGCTGCGCCAGCACGATAACAAAAGTCTAATCACACAAACTCAGCCCGAAACACCCGTTGGTTTGAGAACTCTCAGCTACGAAACGAACGATGAGTGGCCTGGAGGGTGGCCCCGCTGAAGGTCGTCTGGACTCGGCCTCCGATCAGTAGGTATGATAATTATGATCACTACTGGGACAAACATTGCAGTAGAATGCCGATCTGCATGTGCTTTGCGCAAGACAGGCTGGACTGATCATTTGTTTCACCACTTCTCCGGACACAACTAACTCTTGCATGGGCGATGCGGTCAGCACGCGTTTCTCTGGCGATATGCGAGAAGAACAAGCATCTGCCATGCAGTGTTATTACTCTCCTTGTAACTGGATTTGTTCGTCATCCATGTAGCGGGTAATACCACCCGATCTCGAAATCCGATTTGATCCATCACTTGCGCGTAACGCCGCAACTGAGCCATCATGGGAGCCACTGAGCGAGCCTTATGGGCGGGGGCATGAGCGCGAGTGGGGGGACTGGAGAAGGCTGTGTGATTTTTCGCGGCCATGTGTTTGGGGAGCGTAGAGCGCAGACTAGGAGTTCTAGTTCCTAGCCATGCTGAGTGAGATCATCCACGCGAAGCTGCAGGTGACCCAAGCGAGGGCAATCAGGGCGGGCAGCGGCTCATCGCTGTTGCTCGGTTTCGCAGGACAGAGGATGCTAGTGAGGGGCGCGGGTGGCTAGCTGATGCTGATTTGGTGGGCTTCGTCTGAGGGCGGCATCTGGTGGGCTGGAAAAGAAGAGATGATACAACGCTGCACGCAGAGGACCCGCGTTGCCGCCCGCCGTAAACAAAGCTGCGACGCGAGTGTGATGCGCTGTCTCGTGATGCCGCCAGTCTAATTGGCTGCCGCGCCCCGCCACGGCTGGCCTGGCTGCCTTGGCGCCTTAGTCCTCCGTCTTAAGCCTGAATTTATCGGCAGCATTACTCCATCCTATCACTCTCTGCAGTAAGCAATGAGGGGTATTCATTGTCTCTATCTTTTAAATCACTAAGAATAGGGCTAGAGGCTGCAGTCAGCCAATTGACGTCAGCCGCCATGCATCTGCTGCGATACATCACACTCGCACTGCATTAGTGACTCGGCTATCCTCCCCCATCTAAAACAGCAAAACCAAAACAACGCGTTCAATACCATTGTCCCGTCCACATATTCAGTCTGATTTTACACTAAAACCCCTGCACTACATGACTTAACATGTATATTAACAATCATGATTGTTTGAGGTTGAATCCGATGTGGGTGACCTGCCTAGCCTCGCACAGGCCGGCTTCGGCGCGTCAGATTGCATCATGGGACACCTTTAGCCTTTGGGTCTGTGTATCGCAAAACAAGTTCTCCCCCGAATGCTATTAGTAGTAGTACTGCTCCTGATAGGCTAGCACCAAAGTCACGACGATCAGCTTGCCCAGACCGCGTCGATTGACTCGATTCTAAGCGCTCGTAATCTGCTAGTAACGCGCCGTTCACCAGCGCCAGCCAGTCACCCGTCGAACAGCGCCCAGTATTCAATCATCGCGATTCAGTCGCAATCAATCTGCGAAGAAAAGCCTCTTGGTTGGTCGAGTGGGTTGATGATATGCATGTCTGGTTCCTGCTCCTAAAAGTAACAGTTTGGGGTGATGTAATTGGCGAGTTTTGCGTGCCGATGATGTCAAGATCCGGGCGGAATGGCTCTACCATCGACATTATCGTTAGAACTTGGCATCTTGAATTGCTACAATGAAGGCGACGTTGATGTAAAGTAGACTGTATTTACGATTAGGGATTGGCTATTGTCTTAAAGCCAATTCTTGTATTTTGTAGTATGTGTGTTGTGAATGTGGTGATGCTCTTCAGATCATCCAGTGTTTCCACATTTCTATTTCAAATCTAATTCGATAGACAGGAATGCTCGGTAGGCAATTAGGTAACTGATTGGCAACCTACAATCTTAACAACGTCATACTCAATATAATTCGCGCGTGTCATGCTCGACTATGCATGGCTGTACTTGAATCATGAATGTCGTGACACGGGCAACCCTAAATACCCACGTTGCTTCTGTCAACGAGGCACGTCACGTTATGTATTGACATCAACTGTAGAGTAGATTTTGTCAATAATTATTCAAATATAGTTAGTTTATGTCGATTAGTTAAGGAAACTGACTCTTTATTGCCTTTTCCTAGATTATATGAACATTGAAATTCTAGTGATATCAATTCTCTTACTACCTTCCAAGTGCCCGCTTAAATATATACATATATATACCAACTTCTCACTGTTCAAGTATATGTATTTCACAACGATAAAAATATCAAAATTAAAACCAGTTAAATATAATACGTGTATCTCAAAATCTATTGCACTGAATGGCTATATAAGACTTCACCTTTACATGTAAATTAATGAATTATGAAGTGGTTACTCTACCCCTGCAGATTGCATGGCAACTGCAGGTACATGTATACATGCATCCTCGCATGTTAAGAATTGACTTTTCAATAGTGAATTCCAAGTGGAGCGATCCGAATAACATTTATTAAATAAACCCACTCACTGGAATGTGGACACCACATGAGTCAGCTATTAACTTATATAGAACTATAGACTGCATGTATTTACTGAATGGATGCGCAGCCAAAGTTACACAGTGCATATACATATACTTGATCGTATTTTTTTGTCCACATGTGCAAATTTCCAATATAATTTTTTCTTTAAATGTATGATTCGCCTTTAGTAATAATATACAATGATGATATGGAATCTGTACCAAGCAAGCCTAATACTGCACACAAAGCCAACATTTACTACCACACATTACAACCGTCTAATAATAGATCAACAACCATCGTTTAATTTGGAATACCCAGATCAGCATCTAAAACAGCAATACTCCATGTGACCAAACCATAACCACATTCACCATCAGACCCAATCTGTACATACCGCAGAAAAACTTGAATACATCGCAACAAGATACCCGGCGCGGCCCATTACCGTCACGATCAACCCGCATTCTTGGAACCACCAAGATCCACAACCAATCAATCCTTAATTCCCCGAAAGGGAGAGATTCTTTTAAATATATCCCCGCTGTGAACATGAAGAAAAGATCGTCGATTTCTTGGCGTAGCGTCCGTTTAGGAAGTCCGGGTGATCTAGCAAGGGATAAATTATCCCCACGAGTAAGGGGCCGGTTACCCTTTCATTTGATTTGAGAGGGGATGGGATTCAAGGAGGTCAATTATTTCTTTATTCCTTGATTTTTTAAATATATATTAGTTAAGTAATGTGCCGGTCCAAAGTTGAAAGGCTATTCTTGTTTTATCGTCGATAGATTCGCCCTGGTGGTGTATTGTCCTTGCTGCCTGGGGGTGGTCAATAAATCGGATTGATAGTTGTAGATCTAATAGATCGGATCTCATCTCACCTGACGTAATTTAGTAATTCCGTGTAGACCTGTCTTTTACTTTAAACATCCCATTTTAATTGCTCGATAGAATTCGGCTGGAGACGGTCGTCGGTACTAGTGCTGATAGAAGAAATAGTACGAGCAGCACCTGCAACCACCATCTCCGCATTATAATCACCCAACTAGGCGAATGGCACTTACTCTCTGTCTACTGCCGAAACGAGGGGCCACCCCCTTCCCTCGCAGACCCCGATGTATGTATGCACGTACCTGAATTATGGGGGTCAAAGCTATAAGAATGACATGCATACGCCCATAAATACATACATACATAATGCGGAGCCGTTTACACTATTCCGTTTGAAGCTGCAGGGGCGGTCCTCGGTAGTTCCAAGTGCCAATAGGCAGAGGTAATGGAGTCTTGTTGAGGGGTGCACGGTAAATACAAGCTGTGTTTTACGATTACGATGTGGGAAATACCGTGACGAGGGAGAAGGGGGTGCTGAGTTAGACGAGGTGTGGATCATAAGGAGAGGTAGTGTATGCTTTATATATTTAGGTTTTATGTAACGTTCTACTGAGCTAGTGACACGTAGGCTGTGAAGGGTTGGTCTGAAAATTGAACAGGATGATCTAGTTATTTTGGAGGACTAGAAAGGGAACTGGTTGACAAATTGATGGCATGAAGATATCATATACGAAGAATTAGACTCATTCTTAATAGCAAGTGATGGTTCTTTGGAGAAAGAGATTGACAATGCTTAGCTACGGAGTAAATCTATTGTTTTTGTAGAACCAAAGCTCGTTAATTGCACATTATTGATAGTTCCATGTGGAATCTGCATTGTGGTTGAAATTGCATGCGTGGCTATGGTGGGCAAGCCGTTTTCTATATTCCTTGTTTGGTATTATGAGAGCAACGAAGCCAAAGGAATATAGTAATTGTAGAGAGCAGTAAATAATCATACTAAAGTCTGACTTAGGAGCATACTAATATACTTGTTTGAATAATATTTTTATATAATTTAGTGAAGGTAGCAAAAATGGCTGGATGATAGCGAGGTTATTGACCATATACAGATGATCAGGCATGTATTCACAGTTATCGGCACCTCTTACTATGGTATGGGGAAACCTTGGAACTTCACAAAGGTCAAGGCTCTTCAGTAGAAATCATTTGAGATATCAATGGATGCATTGCCATAGTCTCAGTCCTACACAAATTCTTACTGTATCTATATACCTATACTATATACGAGTTCTTACTGAGCTGATTCGAGAAATATAAAAATGGACTTTTAGTCCTTATATCGATGCTGATACTCTTACAATCCGAATAGTTCAAGTGGCAATCTAACTATATTGATATACTATTACATGTAGGTCCAATTTCAAAAGTGGAGTTATCATTGCATAGTAAAGTAATGCTAAAGGTAAATAGAGAGCTCGCTTGATTATCGAAAGGCCCTCACACGGACATAGTTTAAACACGATCAAGGAAGAACTGGACAAGTATATTAATTTTCCGGGAACATGTATCAGAATCTCGGAAATTTCAAGTTATCACTCCAATATAGTCTACGATATTCCAGTATCTTGCCTACCAATAGCTTGGTTAATGTGTACCATTGATGTTGAGCCCAATATTCTGCCGGAAAAGTGTCCGAAAAGCCAGTATGATGAATAGGTTTACTTTGCTAGGAAACAGATTAAGGATAGGGTTTCTGTTACACTAGAAACGAGGAACCTCATCTGTGAAGCTTAGTGGGACATAGGTTGACTCAATATCCCATTTATTGCCATAGCATCTGACTTCGATAAGACTATCAAGGCAGCTCTCCGCAACGAACGCTCCAATGTATCTAAGCACACAAGTTATCTAAATATCTGCTAGCTTTTCTTTTCCTTTAAGAGAAAGCTTCTCCTCGGTATGTTCATGACTCTTTTTCTGTGTTATCTCGTCATCTGCTGTTGATCCATCACTTGAATTCGCACCCACTTCTTTGTAATTATATTTAGAAGCCAACTCTGATGCTTCCTCATATCGCCCTTGTTTGCGTTGTATGTTAATAAGAAAAGTGACCAAATACTGTACGATTTCATGGTTTGCGCCAGCGCCAGCGCCTCCTTCAATTATCTTCTGCAAGAGGGGCGTAAATTGCTCCTCTGCTTCTTTTAACTTCCCTTGGTCATGGAACGTAATTCCCAGATTGAACATGCTCTCCCAAGTTTGTAGATTATTGAGGTTTAGAGCTTCTTTATCTGAAGGTACTATCGTCCCGAATAGCTTCTCTGCTTTTTCAAAGTGTCCCTGTTCCTGGTACATCCACCCCAGTTGATTCATGAGCGAAAGTTTTACCTGATTTTCTGGGTTGATGGCGTTTTTGCTTTCTTCTATTGCCTGTACACACGAATCTTCTGCCTCCTTGAACCGCTTCTGGTTATAGATCACCCTTGACAGCTCTGTGACTCTAGATAGTGTATCTGGATCCCCGGGGCCGAAATGTTTTCGACTGTCTTCTACCAACTGTATTAGTAATGACTCTTCCTTCTCCTGTTGCTGTAGGCATCCGTACGTGTGGGCAAGAAGAGCCTTGCTGGACACTGTGTCGCGATGCTGATCGCCTTTGAGGTTTCTTGTGACTTCCACAACCAACAAGTGGTGAGCTTCTGCTTCTTCATATTCTTCATGTTCATGATAGAACTCTGCCAGAGACTTCATTGTGGAGAGAGTATCTGGATGTTCCTCTCCGTTTGCTTTCCTTGTATTCTCATATACTTGTATACGGAGTGCCTTTTCTTTTTCGCAAAACCCGTGATCGTGCCATTGCGTAGCTATAGAGCCTGTGAGAGACAGTGTATTCGGATGATGATCGCCCATAGTTTTCCTCGACTTTGTATGCGTCTTCAGATCGCCCAGTTTCATGATACTTTCCTGCCAACATGCGCATTTCTGATAGTGTGCTAGGATGGTCATAACCCATAGATTTCCTGTATTTCTCCACCAGTTCCTCTTGAATTCGAACTGCCTCGTCAATTTTTCCTTGAGCCGTGAAACTCCTCACCAGTAATCGCATTGCAATAAGTGTGAAAGGGTCATCCTCCATACTATCTTTTCGCATTTCTAAGAGCAGCGAACTTGCTGTTTCAAATCGTAGCTGGTCAAAGTAAACGAAGGCCAAGCGCATCTTCGAACTCAAAGTGACGACGTGCTCTTTGCCGAGCACAGCCGTTGCCGTTTGCATGAGGTCCATAAAATACTCTTCCGCTCTTTCCAATTGACCTTGGTAGAAGATTGACCATCCAAGTGCAGCTTTGAAATACAATGTTTCATGGTCTTCCTCGCCATACATCCTTGAGGATTCCTGAACCACACACTTGTACTCTTCTTCGGCCTCTTTCCATCGATTTTGCCTGCAGAACTTTCCTGCCAGTGTTATCATTGACTCTAGCCTTTCTCTGTCGTTTAAGCTTCCTTGATGCGGTAAAATCTGATCCGCCTGTGCTATCGCTTTCTGCCATTCATCTGCCTCTTGTACTCGTCCCTGCTTCCGGAGTTGTGAGGCTAGATGCGCCATACTCGCCAGTGTGTTATTATCCATGCCCATCGTTCTCGATCTTGTCTCAACTACTTCCTTCTGTAGTTTTTCTGCCTCTTCCACCTTCTCTTGATGCCAATAAATACCTGCAAGTGCTTCTTTATCGTCCACAGCGGAGTTTTCTCTTTCACCTGAGATTCCTTTTTGTACCTCAAGTATTTCCAGTAGTACCCTCTCAGCCTCATCCCATTCCTGTTGGTTCTGGAGTACTCTTGATAGTCTTCTCTTACTCTCCAACGTGTCTGAATGCCCTGGGCCAAGGGTTTGCTCTTTTATTATTATGATACTTGAGAAATGCTGCTTAGTCCGGTTCCAGTGTGTCTGTGCGGCGCAGGCAGCTGCTTGCAACTCCAACGCCTCTAACGTTTCCATTGCTGTCGTGCCGAGAACTTTCGATGATATCTGTACGACCTTTTGGGATAGATCGTATGCCTCGCTAAATTGCCTTGCACAATATATACTTCCTGCTAAACTAGCTATACTGATAATAGTCAAATAACTCTCTTCACCTAGTATGCGCGTTCTAATCTTCACCACTTGTCTCAAGCATTCTTGTGCCTCTGCGTGCCGACCATCGTCGCTCAATCGTATGCCGTAATAGTTGAGCAAAGTTAACTTTGTTTTGTCTTCTGGATTTTGGTGAAGACGAAGCGCATGGCCGATATGGGGAAGATAAATCCTCCACTGCGCTCTGTTCTCATAATCAACAGAAATAAGCACACGAAGCAGTTCTCCAACTACCTGCTGTATACGTGTATCGTAGCTCTTATTCTTATTCAGCCAATTCCGCATGGTTAAGTGGACGAGTCGATGCATATCAATGATCTCGTTTGTGCGCTTACTGATGAAAGAGTAGTTGTGAAGACATGCGATAGCTTCGAGATGCTTCATTTTTGTTGGTGCAGGGGGGAGAAGTGAAAGAGGTATATTCTTTGGCTCAAAGAAGCACATATGAGCTAGATAGTCGGCTGCTAGTGGCTTTTGTTCGCGGATTTGCTCAAAGGAAACCAACCATGTAGTAACAATCGGGTTCTTTTGATGAGCATATCTTGCATCATCATTAAAGTCCCTGCTCAGTAATTCGACTTGATCTTCTCCAGTCATTTCTAGGATGGAAAGGTATTGGGATATATCCACTGAATGATGATTCATGTTAATATATGCTGCTGCTTGAGCGATCGCTAAAGGAAGAAAGCATAATTGTTCTAGTAAACGAGAGGCGCTCTCATGATCATCGAGGAAATGATCCTGATTGAGAACTTTTCGCAACATCTTTGTTGCAGTTTCCTCGTTCATTTGTGTGACTTCAATAGTGTTATTGCGAGCAAAGTCGATCGCCACCTGTTCATTCCGAGTGGTCAAGACGGCACAGTTGTTGCTGCTGCGAGGTACGTAATGTCGAAGCGAGGATCCCTCAGATCTGTTGCACCAAAGATCAGGATCATCAGCATTATCAAAAATCATTAGACACTGGCCCGATTCTTCACTACTGAAGTGCTCCTTCACAGCAAGCATCTCAGTTGTTTCGTCAGTCCCAGTTGACGTCAACGATAACTCCTGAAATATTTTTTTGTACGCTTGTGCAAAGCTTTCCTTACTCGCCGAAGGAATCCAAAAGATAGAGCAATCAGGATACTGGTCCCTAGTACGGTAAGCAAGTTCGAGTACGATTTGAGTCTTCCCAATCCCACCGAGACCGTAGAGGGCAAGCTTGGAGATGTGGAAAAGTTGCGGCTCGAGCCGTGAAAATTGGTCATCGCGACCTACGAAGTTTTCATTTCGGTCGAATGGAACTTGCCAATGAGTCCTACCGGTATCTTACGCAATGTCAGTCACGATACGTAATAAAGCTTGAATTCTATATTCGATTCGATTCGATGAAATAAAATGTTCGATCATGCTCATGCGAGGTATTAGGAGAGAACATGGCCTACTTACGAGATGATTTTAGCACAGCCACGTCTTGTTTATCTATGAAATCGAGAAGAAGCCTTCTTGCAACTGCTGCCGCTGTTGCTGCCGCGTATCTCTGCCATCGGTCATTCTTGTGAGAATCTGCATAATCACAGATACCTCTAATCACAAGACATGGAAATATGTCCATTAGCCCAGCCGCTTCCATCTCAAAGCATAGTATTCCTTCTTCTTTGGCAATGGCATCTCGAGTGACTCCATGTTTCATGACCCGATTTCCGGAAGCAATGTTACCATAGTGAATTTTGGGTGCGGTATCATTGCGGCTTGGTCGTGTCTTAAGCTTTGTTGGGTCACACTCTTCACATGTATCACCGGCTTCATTGTGGTCATAATCAGCCTCGAATAACTGATCGTTATGTAGACCTGGGTGTCGAAAACTTTCACCCATCCGTGGCTTCGTTGTTACCATTAAATCGAGACATTCTTGGAGGTCTACCCGATCCGTTTTATCTTGTTCTTCCAGTGCTTTCAATGCTTGGAGCAAATTCGATGGTGGCTTATCCAAACAGCCAGTCCGAATAAATTGTCCACCCTGTTTAGTCTTGCCCTTATCCCACTGCACTACACCACCATGTTTTCCGTCAGGCTGACTGACCACAACATCCCCAAGTCGAATATCATGTTCCTCGCTCCAGACACCCCCACCAATTCCAATCATGAGTCCTATTCGCATCTCCGGGAAACTTCGTCGCATGTTGTTCGCAGTAATGGCGGCAGGAACATTACCCGTAATACCTGCTGGAAGCTGGCCTAAAACGACCTTGTGATTACCGATGCGACCGAAGGTATAATCATTATAGTCGCCATATAGCTTTTTTAATGGTGTATATTCCTCATCCAACATTGCAACAATAGCGGCGCTTTCTATAGATAATGCGCAGATAATGCCGACATCGTAGTCTCGACGCCGGGGCTTTCGGGCCATCACGCCGGCCTCGCGCAAGGCTGCCAAAACAAATAATTAAATTTGCGATGAAGTAGAACGTAGAAGTGATATAATCCACATCAAAAATTTTGAACGATGACCATTACAACATTTCAAGCTGTCATAGCCATTTTTTTCCTCTCAGGATAATTGCGACATCGTTCTTAAACCGCCATGAGATGGACTTGCACTGCCTGAACTGGGAGGAGAGAGCCTCGTTAAACTATCAATTAGCTAATCAGTACATTGCCCAATTTTTCAAGATACCTCACCGCAAGATAATGCGATGAAAATAATTGGACACCATTTAAGCCGTGTCACATCACCGTACCCTAGCTTCCTGATGATAGGCTCATGTTCTCCCTATCCGATGCGGCTGCAGGGGTGCAGTCTGCCTTGTCTGCTGCGCCGCATCATTAAAGATACCCTATGAAATGAAAGGGAGGTTGAAGATAAAATTTCGACAGTTTTTTGAGTCAGATAACCATGAAAATATGTCTAGGATCATATACTGTTTAGTTTCTCTCTAACGCTATTATGTCTTCTTCAGAGATCGAATGTGAGGTTTAGGAGGAAAAAGAAGAGGGAAGAAAAAGAAACGAGGGCTCAGCCCCCCTAGTCACAGCCAATCTAGCTATGACATAAAATGCTGCTAGCCCCTCTGTTTAGTGATTGGCATTTTCTAAGAAATTTGAAGTAAATGATGTACACATATGCCGGTTCGATAATATGCAAATTTACTAGAGAAATTCATATACTTGTGAAGAATAACTAATGGGTTTATTTAGATTCTTATAGTCAAGTTCGAAATTCAACACTGCGTGCCAATAAGTCTTAATTGAGTTTAATATTATCAGATCTTTTTGCAGTATATGCATGAAAAAGTCATCGATATAGCTTAATCTTATCAATTCATGTTACTAGCTGATCCAAAACACTTAATTTTGTATTAAATACAATGTTGAGGGAGTCTCGCCTCGGTTTGCACAGGATTTGCTTCAGATTCAGTCCTATTTTTAGCATAAGCCATCAGATATGACAGCTTGCTTACTTAAGAGGCTCGTCCTCAAAAAATACAAAGCATCTCAACTCCAAACTCTCACGAACCTCCTTTACATGCTCTGTTCTCGGATCTACAAAAGCCGCATGTAGAGCCCTGCACGCGGTGTTGCTGTCATATTTCGTATCAAAACACTTGATCAACATTACTTCGTCGGGTTCCATATCTGACATATAGTACCACTTGTGCGCCGGAGAGTACTTGCCATACAATGCCCCAAATCCCGCCCCTTTTGTTATTGCATCATGGTCCTTCTCCTCCGGCCCCGGCATCATTGCATGTATCTCAATCAAATCGTCCGTGTTAATGGAACGAGCATCACAGACGGCTAATGGATCTCTTGGGACTCTTTTGAGTGGTCTCCAGACATTAATAATTGCCCAACGGGTTTTCGCCAGACGAGCTACTTCTTCGGGGTCAATTTTGTCATTAAGAACGGCGTGTGCACCGGCCTCAGACTGGTCGACATGAACACCACGGGCAGGAACGAAGACATGGGTCTCTTTTTCGTTCGGTTCTGTGGATGCAGCCATTTCTTGCACAGTTTCGTACGGTTCGTTACGCAGCATGTGCGAGAAGACGACGGCGTGGGTAGCTCCGGTTCTGCAAACAATAAATATCTGCACCACACGATCTGTTCATGATGTCTAAAATGTAAGTAACATACACCTGTTTCAACATCTCAACAGCCTCCGGGTACATCTTTTCCTTAATAGTGGTCTGATCAACCGAGCTGCTGACGAAGGAACTGGGGTGTTGCATCACTTGGAATCCGTGGACATCAAGATTGAAATCCGAGAGGTGACCCCGTATATCCTGGATCGTCATATCTTTGTGATCGAGAGGTTCTCGATAAGCACCAACCGTGCCAACAACGATCTCCCTTTTGACATCACTCGGAAAGTAGCTGAGAGTAGTTTGGATAACTTGAGTGGTAGCCATATTGCGCGCGTCTTCGGTGCAATCTTTAATGGAATAGTTCAATGTTTGAAGCTGATTCTCTTGTTTCTTCTTCTGTGCAAGATGTGCTGATGAGCTTCAATTTCCTGGATTAACTTATTCAAATTGTACGATGGTTACACTTATTTAGCCGTGTTTTCAACCCTGAAAATACCCAAACGTTACCTGTCATTCCTTGGCGGGCGCATGATCATGACTTTCTGAGACATGCATGCGCAATGGAATGTGGTATCACTAAACGTGATGTAATTTATTAATGTCACAATCGATTAATGTGAGGAAATGGACATGTCCCATAAATTTAGTGAAATGGAATGTGGTATCACTAAATGTGACGTAATTTATTAATGTCACAATCGATTAATGTGAGGAAATGGACCTGTCCCATAAATTTGGTCAAGTAGACATAGGACTGGTTTTTCCTGAATTCAACACCAAACATAGAGTGATATTAATCTCTGTAAATGAGCACTGCAATCTTCGATATCTGCCTAGACCAATTAGAAGAGATATTTTTTGTACCTTTATAAGTATACTAAGGAGCATGTGTCACTTATTCTCGGTCCTTGGCATATTCCGAGTCGCCGAGCTATACCTAGAAGATATATGACTGTACAAGGGGTTAAATGTAGAAGTATACATCCAATGTGCTAACTCAATTGGCATGTTATTAGAATCATATTTTAAATTAAGAAAAGATAAAGCTCTTCTCATTAATTATCTCCTTTCTTATCAAGTTTAATGATCTTCTACAAGCCAAACCACAGAATAACAGACCTTATTAGCTTCAGTCAGAAATACTTTAGAATAACTATAGATACTATTTTCTATATATTCTACCCAGATATCAAATTCATACATATTCTGAACCGTAAAACGTATTGGATTAAGAATCTTAGATTCCTTTCAGTTATTAGCGAAGAATCTTATCTGCTTCTGTTGGAATTATTAAAGAACACATTTAGAACATTATAGTCTATTGAAACTTATTTGAATGTTCCAATTCCCTAATTAACTGTTATTCCTACTTAGGAACATCACTTGCTGGATTTTTGCTATACTAAACGAATGTTCTTATATAAATATACTAATCCGGTATGAGATGCGGAACCAACGTAAAGCAGCTAATAACGCCTTAGCCTAGGTACTCCGGGGTACACAGCTTTGGCCTGCTAGAGACACCTTTCTCGTCGTCCGCCCCGTGCTACCTTCCATTTACGAAGACTTGACATTCACCCACTCTAGAGTATCGTTGGTGGCGCTGGCTGCTGCCTGATTTGGTACTATACCATACACCCCATAGCGATCTGAACTGGATGAATGGCAATCTCCATCGCTCCAGGAGTCGTATGCATCGCCTAAGTTTCCACAGTCGGGACCAGAGAATGCATAGACAGTCCTGCGAGGTAAAGAGTTAGAGAGCTGTTTAACTTAAAAGGCTTCTAGGTTCTTATACCAGCCAGACCCGCCGTAGAGTTCTGCAGAGCCCCATGTCTGACCCGAGGTTCCGTGACAGCAGATTTTGGAGGAACCCGAATAAGTACAAGTTGACGAAGGACTGAGCGGGTTACATCTAGTTATGTCAGTGCGATACATAAGGTAGACAATCGACGTCAAAAATTTAGGAAAGAAACTTACCCTGGTCCAGAGAAGACAGTGAATGACCAGCCATGGGCAATTGCTACCATAGAAAGTAGCGTACTAGCTGCACTAAGAAGCATGATTTCGGAGAAGTTGGAAAATTTCTTCAGAGAGCAAGTAGATTGATATGTGAGCAAGCGGAGGAGTGCAAGTATAGCAGAACAAGCAGAGCAGAACAAGCTATTTATGCTGAAAGCTGGCCTACGAAGGCCGCCTGACATCATGTTTTTGCATCATGAAGCAATAAATGAAACTCATATCCCCTAAGAATGGGGGCTGCTATAACTAAGAATCAAGGAATAATAATTAAGGAGTAAGAACTAAGGAATAAGAACCAAGGAATGATTATCAAGGAATAAGAGCAACATGTAAGTGACTGTTGGCTGAAGAGAGCTTATAATATATTGGATAAGCATTCTGCGTACCATTGTATCGCATAAAAAATGGTTATTTTTATCATCTCTACTATGCAATGTAATCCACAGTTTGCGTATTGAATAGGAGGTGGTTATTTTCAATACCAAATATCTTAACAAAATTATTTATAAATTATAGCGACAGACAAGTTAACTGTTAATTGTATGTCTGTACTTTGTTCTCCCGGCCAGACTATTGAATAATCTTAAGCATACGTGGTATGCTCGAGGAAGATCATGCAAAGGTAGCTTGACTGGCACCTTAGATATTGAGCCGGATCCACAGTGGGGACCGACGATCACCGTTATACTAGAGGGCTAGCGCCAAAATTAATGGATGATCATGGCAAGGAGTGCTACTGGACGTCATGATACTCCTCGGCTTTTAAGGTCACTTCTCTCGTAGGCATATGATAAAATTTATCACCACTAATTGAACTTCTCATTTAATGATGCCAAACGAGAACTTGTCGTTTTCTATATGCTCAACTTGTAAACAAATTAACAGTCAAATTATCAATGTATATTTGAATAGTTGATTCAAATCCTCTACTAACGATAAAAATATCTTTCCTTGGGCCTCAAATCGACCCTGTGTTCACAGGAACAATTATCAGGTTCCATTTACCTATCCTAGCTAGCTTCCATACTATCGCCACCACGCAGCAGTGTGCCTAAACCAATTGGACACGTAACTAATTGTTGGCCCAAAAGCCACTACACCAAAGAAGGTGCCCTCAGGTACCCTCATTAATGAGGGTAATTAATTTGGTACTCATTGGCTAACACTACGTAATAATGTCTTTTCCTTGGGCTAAACTCTAAAATAAACCAATGGACCAAAGGAAATTTTTGCGTGAAACAAGACGTAGCATATACAAACTCCGAATAACTTTATATGTCTAATAGTATTGTATCTATCGTGAATTTGCTAAGATAAAAATTTTTATCTTATAGCTTGCACAGTACTAAGTCGGCTTCCTGTCTATTGTATTATTCGTACTCTATATAATCTATCTTAATATCTATTAAGCGCGATCACTTTTGTATATGGCGTTCATGATAAATTAACCCTCCCATTATGAAAATGATTCTCTCCGGCTTGTTCCTCTCTTTTAAACAGATATCTATTCATATTATACGATAGCAATGATGGCGGGCCTCCCATAATAAAGTTCTAAATGCCAGATCGCAGTTGACAACGCGTAGTTAGTGAGGAATTAAACTCAAAGAATGCGAACGCAGACGACAAGTTGCTATTGACAGGAAGCAAGCAAGTGAGTAGACGTAATAGAGTGTTGTAATATTCATTTTAAATCGAGAGTGAACTAGAATTAAGAGAGCGAGCTATTCTTTCCTTGTATTCTTTCTGCGAAATCCTTAATATTTTGGGAGTATTGTGATGCGCGTTCTTAGGCAGATCTTAGCTTCATTAGGCAGCCAAGGGAATAACATCTTAAAACTACAATCAGTGGCACGATTTGACTGTAATCAAGCAAATAACTTCTTGACAGTGAGAGTACTAATCCCCAGTACCACGTAGAGGTGTCTGGCTATTGCTAGGGCCTGCCATGCTGTTTCAGCCTGTTGAATATCGGTGTGTAACATGGTCCGGGCAGGGCCGTGTCCGGGGGTGTCTGGAAAGACTAGATGTGAGTGATTTGAAGCTCCAGCGTTCGATATTGAGGCTATAGAGCAAGGCTGCTAGGGGGGTAGTTATCGGGTTTGATTATATAGATATAGAAGACTTCGAACTGAAGGCTATTCGAAGTCGAGTAGGCTTATATTGAAAGTTATGTCAAAAATTATACAAAAGGTATCGCTTGGTTTCCACCCTCCGTGTTGGAAACCAAGCTTATATGCCTGAGTCCCTGTCTCAGGCCATTGATACCTAATCTAACTAGACACAGGCATATGTTGCGAGGTGAGGGGTACTTGCGTCATGCCCGGGGTCTTATAGTATATTTCAAGATAAAACATGCTTAGCATCATACGCCATGCCACGGATATCATTACCAACTTTGGCCAGCCCGTTCCAAATACGCAGTTGTAGACGACGCTCGGCAGATGGGGGCTGAGAGAATGACGCGTCTTCTTCCGCTTCATGCTCTGCTAATGGTCTACCGATATGTTTGATGGTCTCTTGGTATCTGTTTTCCTTTTTCCAGTCATCCTTTCTCGTATTCTCGTAAATGATCCAGTCTCAAATCCGAGTATGGCCAAAACGTCACAATATTGGAGCAGACTCATTGACTACCATATCTTCCAGTTCAAAGACATCAAACCCCTTGACTTCTGCAATGATAACTTTTTCGTCAAACTTCTTTGCTTTTTTTTGGATTAAAAGCTTTGACGTTTGTTCCCTCTGGTTTGAGTTTATTCACTTCTTCCTCTGTCAGACTGTGACGGAGGGGCCCCGGATCCTTGAAAGTGAATTTCGTCATGGTAAGCAGTTTGCTGTATAGTATTTCTGTGAGAGGGTGTCTTGACTAGAGTAGTGTGTTGATAGTAATACTGGATAGTAAAACTCGCATATCACTGATGAGGTTAAGGCTGAAGCAGATGAAAACCTGGTGAGATATCTGAGCAACCTCCTCGATTCAGCTCTCGAGACTTGTGCGTGCGCCCTGCCACGGACAAGCCAAAGAATTTTGACGAGTGGAATATTCACAACATCGACTAACGGTCGAATGGGATATTCACGCGTCACAACTAGCAGATACAAGGGTCTGATGGACGAGAGTTGTATGCTGAGTAGGACTAGATGGGGCTTTGAGACAAGAGGAAAGCGGTTGAAAGTATAGGTAGACAGAGGAAACAAAGAGGTGAGAGTCACTGGAAAAAAATGAAATGAGAATGCGAGCCTAGATGCAAACGCCGCCACACGACGTCGGCAGTGATTGGCCGGTTGTCTGAATATCCTTCAAGTGGAAGAATATTTCGGTCTGTTACTCAGTATATCGAAATTATCCACTCTAGCAAGGTTGTTTGGGTTTAGTCAAGTTTACATCTACCTCTGGGCTATGCCCAGCCCTAATAGTCCCCACCTCTGGCGCCGGCGTTTTAGCGATATTCGTAGGTAAGTATCGGAAGCAGATCAGGCGGTATGAAACACTATACTATAAATATATGAGCTGAATAATTATTCATATTTTCAGACTGCACATACAAATATTGCCCGTATTTGGATCATATTCTTCATTTCGGATTCCGACTTACAGCATGACGTACCCCCTGGTCTGTCGACCTACCCCGCTCCCTTGTTTCTTTGTTGACAGTTGCCTACTGTTACCCTACTTATAATTGTTCGTTTGCACGCATCACAGCTCCTGCATCTCCCAATTCTTTCAACACTGAAAATTACGTTAATCATCATGTCTGCCCTAGAAGAAGAGTATCCCACGCAGGCTGATCTCAACCATAGCTCTCGGGAGCATCGAACAAAGGCCTGGGAACATCTATTAGTTGGTAAAACAATTTTGTTCCCTGATGTGCCGGTGTACCCTGATGTGCCGGTAGCAGAAAACAAGTACAGGGTATGTGCTTATCTTAAGAACATATTTATTATTTTGTTAATTACTTATAGACATATATTGACTCTTCAATATTGCCTGAAAATTGCCGCGTTATCGGCGTTGGTTATTTGGAGCTTCTGGATTATGATACAGATCGGTAAGCTCTTTTCTCTCAGCCACTTCCTTACGCAGCTTTACTTACAGAGTGATATTGATGAGTAGACTTACCATTGAGGTGGATGGAAGTGAGGTGGTGATAGAAGTTTCATTTCGATGAATGTAATCGTATCTATACTGTAGTGAAAATGGCGGTTTTCATTTTTATCTTTATTATTGTTGTTATCCTTGTTCTACTTCTCTTTTCCACTCACAAACCGAATTCTGTAAATTCTTCGACCCTTGTAGAGTGCACTAAACTTGACTGTCTAACAGAGTCCCAACAAAGCGATTCAACTTGATAGGCAAGAGGGAGCGGGCTAATCGAACCGGTAATCATGAGGCCTAACTTCAATCGCAAAGTTAGCCGCACCACCCGTGCCGTTATTCAATTCCACGGAGCCGCCAAATTTGAGTAGCGTATCGAGCGATGGTGCTGAGAACGGAGGGCAACCATTTAGTACTTGATTCATAGCGGTGTTGCAGGCAGTGCTGTTTATAATAAAGGCGTTACCCTCTGTAAGCGAGACGTTGAACCAGACAGCCGCAGCAGACGTATAATATAGCCCTGAAAATGAGTATAGTGCGGGAAAGCAGAGGCTGCTATCCGCAAGCATATAGCCGCTTCCGTGGTCAGCATTGTCACATTGCACGATAGCCGAGTATGATACATCGATATCACTACAGAAGTCGGTGAGGTTCTTCTGAAGTGTTGGCTGAGGAATACCGGTGGGAACTGAGGGGTCACTTGATGAAGCACAGGTTAGCGAGCTCGACAATGAACTTGTGGTGGTCGTCTTTTTGGTCGTTGGAGGCACACTCGTTGTCGGAGGTTGGGTCGTTGTTGGGGGTACACTTGTTGTATTTGTCTGAGTTGTTGTCGTCGGTGTGGTACTACCTGTAGATAACACAGATGTAGTCGTAGTAACGCTAGTTGGGGTCTGTGTACCAGTAGATCCAGGCGTTGTCGTTGTAGTCACACCACTGATAGATATTGAGCAAGATCCACCGGAGCTATCACGCTTTTTGTTGTCACTGTCACAATTGATATTCTGGAAATTCCAAATAACTCTATCCCCACCTGACTTGCGTGGGTAAGACGCAGAATTGATCAGTAATTTTTTAGCATTTATAGGAATCTGACCAGAACCGGGAGCGCCCAACCCGTTTGCTGGTAAAGACATGAAATAAGCAATCAATCCAGCGACTTGGGGTGATGAATATGATGTTCCAGTACGCTTCTGCGAACCCCCAGTATTTAAGGCACAATTCACGCCGACGCCCGGCGCCCACACCGAGACCAGGTCCCCGCCCTGAGAGAACCCTCCTGTAGCCCCAGTGTTGTCGACAGCGCCAACCAAGATTATGGAGGGTATATCTTTCGCAAACAATTGAGGGTATGAATCAACCGTTTGACGCCCAGGTTCCTCAGCGTTATTTCCAGAAGCCATGACAACTGGAACATCCATATCGATAATCTCTTTGAGAACTTTCCTGATAGTAGGTAGGCTTCTATCTGAACTTTCCATGGACACACGAATGGAGAAATTGATCACTGCTTTTCCTTGAAGATTTCTTTTTTCGATATCGCTCCTGATCTCGACGAGGGCATCCATGAATGTTGAGGTGAGAATATTGAATCCTTTACCTTTCCTGTCGGCCTGAAGCTTCACTATTACTACATCTGAATTTTTTGCGATTCCATAGGACGGACCGACAGCCTTTGAGAGCACACAAGTTCCATGGCCCCATTTGTCATCTTGATCGCGGTCTGGTGTTTTCCCGAACCCAGGGAACAACCAGCGCTTGGTACCTGGAATATTGGTATATTCGGGATGTGATGGTGTCGCCCCTGTATCCACCACGTAGACGGTTATTCCCTTCCCGCCAGCCGGATCATATTGATATACGTCCGGTAAAAGGTCGAGAATAGTGTCTTTTGCCTGGGAAATAATCACCATCTCTTTTGGCACGTTCTTTTGCTGGATTGGAGAAGCTCGCTTGTTGATAGACGGAGATTCTGGAACGTCTTCTAAATTATCGACATCTTTCTTATTCTTAGCCAGGTATCCGCGTGAATCAGGGGTAAATGATCGAACCGATACATCAGAGGCGCTCTCGTTATCTGATCCTGGGTCATTTATGTCGTCAAGTGAAATCAACTTATCCGGAGTAACATAATAAACGACTGGGTTGCTAGAAAAGCTTTTGACCTGGGTCGAGTTAAGAGGGGCCCGCCAAAAGCCGACTCCAATCGCGTCATTTGCTGAAGCTTGTACGTTCGATTTACCGACCTGGTCTTCCAACGTGGACTGAAAAGAATTGCGATCACTTGATGATGCTGAGTCTGTGGGAATAATGAGATAGATGGTACTCGACCCGGTAACAACAGTGCTCGTTGATGAACTAGTAGACGAGGTCGTGGTGGTTGTTGTTGTCGACCCAGTATTTGTGGTAGTCCCGGTAGTTGTAGTAGTCGAAGTATCTCCTGTTGTCGTTTGAGATCGCTGTGTCTCAGTTGCTGAGTTAGAAGGCCTATTATTCGGGTCTGGCGTTGGATTTCCGTCTGGTCCAATGTCCAGCGTGGGAAATCCGGGTGGAGGGGGGATGATACCTGGGGGGCCGGTTATAGAAATGGGGTTCACGATAACAGGAAACCCTTTGTCATTGAACCAGATAGGAAGAATGGTGTGGTGGTGGTCTGACCCCGTTGTTGTAGTGGCAGAATACGAGTTGGGAGGGCCTGTGTTGGTGGTTAGGGTTGTGGTACTGAACGTGCCGGACTCAGTAGTCGTCTGCGGCGGGACAGTTATCGACCCTGAGATCACAAATGACGATAAAAGGTAGGCTGGAGTGCTGACAGTACCAGTAGTTGTGGCAGTGTTGGTAAAGGTGGTTGATAGGGGAGCAATAGTTGTGCCGCCAGTACCAGTTCCACTTGACGCAGTCGAAGGAATTCCTGGAATTGTTGATGGGGATATACTTCCGAGGCCAGTACCAGTACCAGTGCTAGTATTGGTTCTAGTTCCAGTTGCGGTATCGGTCACTGTCCCTGTCGTAGTGCCAGTGCCAGTCCCAGATGCGGTTGTTGATGGGCGTATACTTCCAGTATCAGTGCCTGTACCTTTCTCAGTTCCTGGAATTGTTGGGGTAGATGAGGGTCTAGTGCTTCCAGTTTCGGTGCCAGTTCCAGTACCAGTACCAGTTGCGGTTTTGGTCCCTGTGCCTGTTCCTGTTCCTGTCGTAGTTCCAGTGCCAGTTCCAGATGGCGTTGTCGAAGGAATCCCTGGGGTTGTTGATGGGCGTCTACTTCCAGTACCCGTTCCGATTCCAGTACCAGTGCCTGTACTTGTACCTTGACCAGTTGACTGAGTAATGGTTGATAGTGGGACTACAGTGTTAGGCCCAGTCGCTGTACCTGTCCCAGTTCCCGGAACAATCAGGGTAGATGAAATCCTAGTGCTTCCAGTACCATGGCCGTTACTTGTACCAGAAGCTATGGCCGGTAATGATGAGGCATTTGAGAGGATTGGCGGTGTAGACGTAGTACCAGTCGAGGTGGATATGGCAGTCGAACTCGGACGAATGCTCGCAGAAGGAGTGTAAGATCCAGACAGAAATAGACCACGTTTTCCAGGAATATAGGCGTCTGAGTTTGTAAGCAGCAATGCACCTACGCATGAGGCGACTAGTGCCTTGGACACCATGGTGAGAAAGGTCTCAAGCTAAATTGCTATAGGAGCAGGAAAATATAAGACGATATATGATGAAACGATGCTACTCTCCTCAGGCTACAGGAATAAATCTATAGTAGAGGGAGGTAATAGAAATCCTTGAAAGGGAAATAAGAAAAAATCGGCAAAGGACGTAAGTTAACGAATCCAAATGAATGAAGGATACAAGAGGAAGATCAAATGAAGACCAAAAAAATTTGTAAATCTCGGAAATTTAGTACATATATCGACTATATATATCTGTTACTTATGGCCTAGCTGAGATGTAGAATCAACTTATGAAACGTATCTATCAATTGATGTACTAATTTGGGCGCGATTGGCTGGCAGGCTACATCTATCGACGCCCGCCGGACGGGGCGAAGGAAATTAAGTGACAGGAAATAGGGCCCGAATATCGCATGGGGTATATGTAAAGGTGGTGTATATTGTGCAACTAGATGTTTTACACGCAATTTAAAGCAGCCAACATTGAAATACCCTTAGAGACTAGGAACTCACGAAAAATTAGACCCCAACCGTCTAAAAAGCATAAACAATAGATCGCCACGCCACCCGATAATATCACACTATTAATCGTCAGGGTTTCTCATCTATCAATGCTCCATATTTCCCTTCGTGTTATCGTTCATGTTTTCCTAAGTGTATCCTAATTTTGAGTTCCATGTAGTAGATCAAACTGAGCTCAAAGGGTACACTCTTAACGAATCCTATTTTCACGACACCCCTCTGGTAGAATCCTATCTTGCCCGTGATACTAGTAAATTAAAAGTGCAACATGAGGATTTATTATTTTATTTTGTAGTCGTATGTGGGCTCACGTTGTCCCTTGCAGATGTATTGGTTGTCATCTCAGATCGTCAATTGGCCCGGCCACAATTCCACTTCGGTATCTAAACATTTTGGCATGAAACCCTTCCGGCGAGAAAAATGATGAAACACCGAAGACACAAGTCGATATAAAAGGACGAAAACTATTGATCCCTGCGTTATACCATCCGAAGGCCCCTGACTAATGTTGCTTTCATTACGACGTATTTGTTGGTGATAAAAATGGAATTTCCTTTTCGAGACGACCTTTCTATTACCAAATCGTACCACATGTATATAAATTATTATCACTACAACCGTGGCAATTACCACTCCTGTTAGTTCAAAATGTTCAAATGATCAAAATTTTTTTTTAAGTTGAAGTAAAATACAGTCCAAATAGTTACTGAGATAGAGAGAATAAATATTAACAATGGATTCTCAACTCGAAATTTAAACATCCACCCGTTATGCCTGTAACTGACTCATTGGCTACCTGTTCGGTGCGCTCCCTAAGCAGTGCCTCCGGAGCCTAATAGCAACGAAGCGGACCTTTTGTACGTGTTGGCTTCAATATGAATATAATCGACTTCCAACTAAAGATTATATTAAGATTCATTCATAGCACTTAGGGTTCTTTTTAAAGTAAATTCTTCAATCATATCAAGTCGTCACTACCACATTTTGTATATTGACCATCAAACTCTTTTGGCAATAGCAATAGTTTCATGTCAAAGTTGATACAACAATTGAGTGAGATTAACTAAAAGCATTGAGCACCGACGGTTAATATTGTGTTCAATGCTGCTTGCTAAGAGAAACATCCGAGGTAATATTCGGGTGGGGCAGAAGTGACATTAAATCAAATAAATCAGATAAAAAAAAACATAAACACTTCTCATTCCACCCACTCCCTATAAAAGATGGAAGCCGTCCAAATTACCAATTTCGTATCTTCTATCTCCGAAATTCAGCCAAGTATCATTCCCCGGCCCCGAAATCCTCAGCGTGGCGAGGTTTTAATTCGGGTTCATTATGCAGCAGTGAACTATGTGGATCTGCTCTACGCCAAAGGGAAACATCAGAACAACCGCACTCTCATTCAACCGCCATTTACACTCGGCTTGGAATTTTCGGGAGTTATAGTCTCATTGGGTATTATTGATGATCAAAAAGAAGAACACGATAACGCCTTGAAGATAGGTGATCATGTATTTGGGTCGGGAATTGGAGCCTATGCGGAGTTTATCCTAGTCTCGAAACGAGCTATTCGTCGGGTCCCTCAGGGTTGGTCTTTAGGAGATGCCGCTACCCTGGCTGCAACCGCAACGGTTGCATATGGTGCCATTTCTGCTCGAGCGCAGGCGAAAAAAGGGGAAATAGCTTTGATCCATGGAGCTGCTGGAGGCATTGGGGCATATGCATGTCAAATTGCCAAAGCCTTGGGTCTTAGAGTGATCGCTGGCGTGCGGAACAAAGGCGACGACGACAAAATGCGCTTTTTGACAGATTTGGAATGTGTAGATGGCATCGTCCAAACTAGCCAGGACGGCCGATGGGAAGATGAGGTGATGAACATGACTAGTGGAAATGGAGTGGACATTGTTATTGACACTGTCGGTCTGGTTCGAAGGAGTATACGAACGTTGAAACCATTAGGTGGTAGAATTGTGGTGGTTGGATTCGCGGGCAGAGATGACAAGAGTATAGAATCGATACCGATGAATGCTGTTCTTCTAAGACAGGCACAATTGCTTGGATATGTGGGTTTCCAACTCGGTATATAAAGAATAATAGGCTGACTGGCTCTTAGAGATATGGTGCTACAGACAGAATTAATCCCGAGGAGACTAGACAGATACATGACGGGTTAATGAGTCTTATTGAAAAAGGACTCATTAAACCAGTTACTTACAAGAGGAATTATTCTGGTATACATGATATTACTCAGGCATTGTTAGATCTAGAGTCACGAGAAACCTGGGGCAAGATCGTTGTATCTATTACACCTGACGAGCTCAAGGCAAGCCTTTAGAGTCTAGTAATTAATGATTAGCCAAATGGGTTATCCTATTATATGCTGCCGTTATATAAATTGTCTAATAATAACCATCAGTGTTTGTGAATATTATAATGAAAGCAGTATCAGATGATCCCTGAAACTCGATTCCCAATTGGAATTATATTCAAGACGACTATCAACTGAGAGGATAAAAATTTAGTCTTCGGTCTACATTCTCGGACATTAGACTGAGTCTACAAGAGCAAATACTGCTCCACTAGTTCTTTCTCTATATACAAGCATTTAGAGGGTAGTTTCTTATCTTTCATTCTTGTGTAAAGATCCACACTCATATTAGTCTGTACGCACCAAATTCTAATGGGAAAAATGACAAGAAATTTAAAAACGAGGCTGTATATATAAAATCTAGGTATATGCACAAATTTTTTCTAGGGTAACAAAGCTGAGATTTTGAAATCAGGTAATGAGAATGAATCAAACTGCCAACATGAATGGTGCAGTGCTCTTTTTTTCAACAGTTGAGCTTTTCTTGGCTCAAGCTTCCAAGTTGTTCGCATACGGTTAATAAATAGTAATCAATTTAATAAGCTCATTTTATAGTATCATTGATTTTCTAATATACAGTAAACTTGATGATGCGGTTAATTCACCTGGGTATCTCCAGTCGTCTCAATGGAGACCATCGATGTCACTCTCGCAGCGATTTTCTAAAGACAGATTATATGGAGGGTTGGGTTTTCATAAGTACCCTTTGAATCTAGCATCCCAGCTACGCAAACATTTGTTCAAATGATGTCTAATCTACCTCTTCTTAACCGTAAATAATTTGCTTTAGTATTTTAGAGTTGAGTCAATTCCTACAACCATCTCACACTCTCTTTCAGGACTACCCAAATGCTTGGAGGGAAAGGCTTATTAGTAATATTATTAATCTCATACTTTTCGAAGGTCGAACGTGAACTGATTCAAATATGTCTTGTAAAACCTCCGTGAAGGACACAAAATTCATGGCTGTTAGGTTGTGAACCAGAGGTTTGTTTGAAGAATTGAAACCAAGAAGTAAACTCTCGAGAATAAAGACCTTGTATGGGATTTCAAACTTGCTGATGCATTTAACTCGTTTCAAAAGTGCATCTATACCAAACTATTCCTGATCCAATAACCCACGCTTTCTGCCATATGAGATAGATGAAGGTGGAGACTTCTTGGTTGTTAGATGGGGTTATTGCTCCGTAAGGTTTTTCTTTTCTTTTTCTTTTTCCCTACGTACTTCCTCCAACAAGAACATCTGAACTGATGATGGGCAATCCACTGATAGTATTCCAGTGAAACATCACAGCATTCATTGTGAGGGCTCTGCAATTCAGGAATTAACTCAGAACCTGTACTCCGGAATTTGCATTAACTATTTGACTCATTATGTTCTATAATTATACAACATGATGCCTAAAGTATTTTATTCACTGAGGACAATGGCAAAAGAGGTTTAAAAGGTTTTAAATGAGACGACATGCCCGTTAAGCAAGCTTCACAGGATTAGAAGGATGTGTTAATTTCAGTCATACTTTCTTTCATTACACTATCTCAGATATGAATAATAGCTACGGAGACTAGATATGTCATATTATATCAAACAATGCCATTCATACTGTACCAAAAGTTTTTAATAGCTATAAAAATAACTGAAACAAATTTCTTTATGAAGTAACATGTCCCTTTGAAAGCTTTTAAAGGAGGTTCAACAATATCTTAATAATCCATAAAGAGCGGCTTTAATATAAGTTCATTATATTATATGAATAAAATATAACAAGTGTAACTAATCCAAAGGCTTGAAAGAAGGCGATGGTGTAAGAGCACTGGTATTGTCAAGTCATAATATTATCTATCATCTGATATTCATATATCTTGACTCACTAATATTCTGACGCAGATTTCTGGCTCAAAGACACTCCTCTCTCCTTTATAACATCCCTTTTTTTGCAACCATTTCATACTCTTTTTCACAGCTATCTGATAAGTTGCGAGATCATCTAACAGTCCTATTAGGAACTCAATTATCTATCTATTACTTTCAGACACTGAATTTGAGTCTACAAATTTTGCGGCCATTTTCTTTCCAACATCTAACGATGGCTCCTTCCAGACGTCAAATTCGAGCACTGGGTAAACTTGCTACAGCCGTCAATGAACAGTTGATAGAAATTTCCGGGAGTATTCCACAAAATCAGCTTAAGGAATTCGAACTGTTCGTAGCGGCAGCGGGTTTTTTTTCAAACTGGGAGGAGAAAATCAGCGCGCTCAACGGGACGTTCAGTCTCGCACAAATAACTCTGTTTGATCCGACTTCTGCTTCACTAAACAAGTTGAACTCTGCAGTGGATGAACGTGAGTTTTCTCGGCTAATTTTTGATCGTGAAGAGGTCATTCGTAATTGTCTGATGATATCTCCAGTCTCCAAAATTGTTGGATCTGAGGAAACGGATGCCGCCTCGAAGCGTAAAGATCTGATAATGGAAATGGCTGAATCCGTCCAGAAACTTTGCGAAGATTGGCAGGATAAGTGGTCAAAAGAAGGTGGCAAGACTCAGGAGTCTACAGAACAGACTTAGTCAATTAGTACATCAACAGGCTCTTTTGGCGATCTTCACAAGGTCAGAAAGTCTTGTTGATGTCGGTCTTCCTTTCTATTATTGCATGTACATTATTTCTGTCTCTAGCAATAGCTAGACTAGATCTCTGATATCCACCTGGGCAATGACACTTCTATTCTATAAAATCTTTTCTCATTTATCAAGATTACTGACCTTCGTTTCCTAATTAAGTAATACACTGCTTGGAAAGCTCTCGGGCGGATTGATGAGGAAAGACATATTACAAAGTCTGAATAATTGAAGTTGGATAGATCGGTCAAGGTGTAATGCATAATGCACATTCAATGGCTGTTCATCTATATGTTTAATGTTGACTCACATTCTGACTCAAACGAATCACATCTTGCTTTTACCCACCCATAAATTGATAAATCCTTTCCCACTTTCCGGTTTTATGCTAAAAAAGGCACGACTGAAATGAAGAACACCGTCTGCGAAGAAGTTGAGAAGAAATTTGGTAAAACGAAGGCGTAGATGTGTTCCCTTCCTAATTCATGTACTCAAATCACATAGAGTACATATGTACTGTTATAGGGCTTTCCTTAGAATCAGGGGCCTCGTTTTATGATAGGACAAGGTGGCGTGAAGAGTTTGCAGTTTCTCGTAACACAGTAGCAAGGATTCTTTATAAATTCATTTTTTGTGGAAAAACAATGAAACTAGAACATTTCTTAGTATCAAAATAGTGTAAGTACTTCTGCTTATCGGCGATCTCTTATCGGACAGCGCTAATCCCGATTAGGGGCTCTGCTTGAACCTTGAAATTTTTTCCGGCAAGTGCGATCGACAACGACTCGACCACCACAGATTACAAACAAGCATTCCTCTGCATACCAGGCGCCCCTGTCGACACGCTGTGAATATGTCGCACAATGCCAATTCCAAAAAGCGCCGCCGCGAACCCTACAATGTCGATGTTAAATTGGTCGAAATCTACGAAGATCTCGCCAACGAGAAGGAGCAGATCCGCCTGAAAGCAGCGCATAAATTGGTCTCGCGCTTTACCCCAGAGGCGAACCCTACCGCAGATGATGCCCAGAAAACGCTGCAGCGTCTTTTTCGGGGACTTTCTAGTGGCCGAAAAGCTGCTCGGGTTGGGTTCTCAATTGCCTTGACCGAAGTGTTGTCTCAAGTCTTCTCACCCAGCAGACCAGCAGAGCTGGATGAATTGAGTGTCGCCAAGGTGCTTGATATCTGGGAATCTTCAACTAGAGTTTCCGGAGGCGAAAGAGGACAGGTGCGATGCTTATGATGATCTGTGCCAAAGGAAAAAAGTCTAATGTCAACTTACTGCAGGAACACCGGGATCATCACTTCGGTAGACTCTTTGGGGCGGAAGCGATCGTCAAGTCATACATTCTATTTCACGATTCAGCTTTTGAGCACTGGTTGAAATTCTTGACACTAGTTTTTGAACTTTGCAAAAAGAAGCCGTGGCTGCGAGAGGAATGCGGCTGGGTCTTCTACCGTGCCATTTACGAACTCGCGTCGCAAAAGATTGATGCCCAATACGCCGAGAAAATAATTGAAGGGATATCCACGAGTGATTTGGCGAAAACTCCTGAGGGTGTAGCTATATGGCTTGCAGTGAGGGATTTATTTCCCAATGCGACTCTGCCACCAAATGTGTGGAAGCATGACGATCCGCTGGACAGCCATGATAAGAGGACGCTTTCAAAAGTCATGAGGGAGTCTTCTGCGACAGAGGAGACTGCGAAGAAAGAAGGATTAGCCCAGCAGTCATCGGGTGTGTGGTCCTCGAAGCTTCACTTTGCTTGGGACGCCGTTCTTACGAGGATATATGATGTCGAACCCGCTGAAGAGGACAAGTCAAAGAAGTCCAAAGGCTCACGTATTAGCTTTAAAGATTTTTGGGTGGAGGTTATAGACAGTAAGTCTTCTAACATATTACAGAGGTCCGATGCTAACCAATATATCAGATGGACTTTTTGCTTCCTCGTCTTCCGAAGAACGCAAATATTGGGGATTCTTGGTCTTTATGAAAATCTTAGGTGAAGCCCCGAGGCATATTGCGAGCCAGATTTTCACCAAAAACCTTTCCAGGTGTCTTATGAACCAAATGGCGGACAAAGACAGATATCTATACCGGATGGCTGTGAAAGCTGCTAAGAAAATACAGGAACGAGTGGAGAAAGAGCCAGAATTTGCCGCAGCCGCTGTAAAAGGATTGATAGGCCCATCAGGCTCTATCAATTTTGACCAAGTTACGAAATCAGATACAATCTCAAGGATTGTCGCCGAGGCTGGCCCTGAATCCCTGCAATCTATTGTTGAGCTTTTAGCCGACTCTATTGCTATACCAGATGCGGATGAGGCCAAATATGCGGCTTCTATTCGTAATTACATCTCAAGGGTATTCGTATCGGTCGTCAAAGCTCGAAGTTCTACTGGGGAGGAATACCAGCCGATCTTGGAAGAGATTCTCTCTGTTTTGGTCCGATTTGCCTATTTCGAGGGCCAGCAAGATGGTATTGCTCAACCGCCATTAGCTCAAGAAACCCAAGAACTATTCCGGGAAAAGATAAATCTCTGCATGAAGAGTCTTATCACTAATAGTAAGGACCCTGCCGGCGTGTCATATGCAGTAGTTAGACAAATTCGCAATTTTCAAAAGTCCAACGAGCACGGAAAGTTTATTATCGACATGGATGAAACTATTTCAGAGTCGGTAGATGCTGCCTTCAAGTCCCTGAAGAAGCTCTCAAGCAAGGTATGTACGACTACGCTATTGCTAGACCTTTCTAACGTAACCCAGGTTAAAAATGAAAGCGAAGATAAGAAAGATCCTAGCATTCAAGCTTTTCGACTCTTATACTCTTTAACACTCCTCGAAGTTTACAATGGTAACGGGGACGCTGTATCAATGCTTGACGAACTCGCATTCTGTTATTCTAAATTCTGGGGGGAGAAGAAATCGAAGAAGGAGGACAAGTCCGACGCGTCAAATGCATTGGTAGAAATTTTGCTGAGCTTTGCGTCCAAGCCTTCACAGTTGTTTCGTCGCATGAGCGAGCAAGTGTTTGGTGTCTTTGCGGAGCAAATCACCGCAGATGGATTAGATTCACTAATATCGGTAAGTAATTTATCTCAGCGTTGTAATATCACTATCTAACCCTAACACAGGTCGTTGAGGTTGAGGAAAGCCTTGCGGGCCAGCAAGAGATGTTTGACCAGCACGATGACGAAGATGAAGAAATGCTCGACGCAGATGGCAGCGATACCGGTTCTGACTCTGATTCCGATTCCGACTCTGTAGAAATAATCGATGCAGATGAAGAGGATGACGATGACGAAGAAGACGAGGAAGAGCTTGCTTCTTTCAATGCTAAGTTAGCCGAGGCTCTCGGTACTCATGGTGAGAATCAGGAACTCGACTCGGACTCGGATATGGACGACGATCAAATGGAAGCCGTAGACGAAATGCTTGTGAAGGCATTTCAGGCGCGCAAACAGACCGCCCCGAAGAAGAAAGAAAAGAAGGACGCTATGGAAACAGTGATCAACTTCAAGAATCGTGTCTTGGATCTACTTTCGATATATGTTAAGAAGTGCCATTCGAGCATTCTTGCTCTAGACTTACTTCTACCTCTCGTCCGCCTGAGTCGCAAAACAAAGGTCAACCAAATTGCGAAAAGAGCCAATAACATTCTTTCCGAGTACACAACACTCTGCAAAAAACACGGTGTTCCTCCCCTCAAAGCTAGAGAAGATGATGATGACCCTATTCAGGCGGTATGGGAGTTGCTCCGTGGAGTACACAAGGAAGCCACTCTCCAACGCCGGCAGATACATGCCTTGGCAGTCAGTCAGGCAAGCTTGATTCTTGTCAGGGCGCTGGTGGCGCATGACCGGCAGAATATCTCTCAGGTCGTGGACATCTATGCTGATACATTAAAATCTCAGTTGTCGAGCGAAAACTGCTTTATCAAACCGAACTTCTTCGCGGACTGGAATGCCTGGTGTGTGGAATATGGAAAGAACCTGAGACGGTAATTATATGCCTTTTGATTGATAGGGGTGAACGATTGTATAGGTACAAAACAGTCAGTGATCAATATAGAATTAGCTGGATACAAATAGCAGATATTAATATCATTCATACGGATTGACTAGTTTATTCAGAACCCAGCAATGGCCCGATGTGAATCAGTTTGTCTCAGCACTTCTAGTTTCATACCCACCTCAACCTCACCCTCACGTCTAGGGCAGCTCAGCATGCCTACACAGGGCTTAGTTTTGTATCCCTCATCAACGCGACGATACGAATAGAGCGTATTCCATGGCTCGGTCTTGTGTCTCTGCCCCGTGTTTGGTTCGACATTGGGAACCAGGCAGCGACCGCAGCGAGAAACAATATCGGCAACGATTGATTTCTGTCCATTCTTCTTATTGGGATCTGAGAGCCGAACGGTTTTCCACTTATCCTCCGACCAGGGAGCATTGCCCTGAATAATGATATTAGGACGGAATCGTTCAATTGTGAGTGTATTCTCGCCCTTTTTCACAAGTCGTGAATTGAGCTCGGCAATCGACGATTCGGAGGCAATCAAGATAGGCATTTGGTCTGGGAAGTACGTCGATTGCAGACGTCCGAGATTCGCTTCATTGCCATTGCCACGTAGGTTACGCGGCGTGGGCCCTTTGTAGACTAGGTAGACTGCCTGGTCTAGAAAACGAGAGACAACCTCGTTTACTTCCGGTCCGTAGATATGCCCATCGGTTTGCAAGCCCCAGATTTCGACGTTCCCAAGCGTTGTGTTTTGCTTGAGCCATTCCGCTGTGGGACGCGCTGGAATTTTGATCACGGTACCGTCATCGGCACCACCAGCATTACAATCATCTTTTGCGGCGCCAGCTGGGACGCTGATTAACAGATTCTGTCCATCGTCACTGATGGCGGTGTTGATTAAAGTCATGCGGGGGTTGTGCCGGATAGTCACAAATTTATTTGTCTCAGCATCGACGAACATCCATTGACGGTCGAGGTCGAGGCCGTGCAGACGCACAGTTGTTTTGGAGACTGTGAACCCACGGCATGATTTGATGGGATAGACTCGCAGCCCAACGATGTCGTAGGTTTGATGGTCTTTTCTATCGAGATGAAGGATGGCGTTGTCATAGAGGAGGAGTATGTCGGATTTGAGTTTGCGAAGTTGTGGTGCAAGAAAGTGAGCGAGAATTGGCAGGAAGAGCACGAGAGCTGCCAGACCTATAGGGAGGGACGTCGAGGGTAGAAGTGGCTTTATCTCCATGGTGATTACACTGGATAGGGGGCTGGGAGCATTGAGGGGAAGAAAACAAGAGAATCAAATCGGGGACGAAGGAATATTTAACCAAGCTTCTATGCTTATGTGCTTACTTATCATTCCTTAGTTACCATGTGTATTCCAGGCCTTGATGGATCTAGAATCAATTGGATTTAGAGCTAGCCTATCAGAATGCTTTGGCGGTTGCATTTTAAAACTTTAGCCAATCAGAACCTTGTATTTAGCGCCACAATCGGCATTAGCGGGTTTATTGTCCGAAGTGATCAGAGCGGTTTTTACATAACTTATATTATTATTTGCGGAGTGTTAGTCTAGCATAATCCCTACAATTGGATATTGAACAGATCAAAGATCGCTGATATCAATAGCATTGTATTGTTTTTTTTCTCCCAGGAACTATTGCGCGAGGGTCAAAAAATAGTGCAAGCTTGAGCTTGTGTGGACCGTTGTTGCAAGAAGAAATTGGCGAATTGGAGACGCAAAATATCTGATCAATCTCGAAAGTTTCTATCTAGTAATACATAAAAAACGCCATAATAGAAGCGGAGGAAATCTGCTCCCAAGTTTTTAAATCAATTGGATTGCTAAAAACTAGTGGCAAAGAGTACGTTTGTTGAAATTCCCGTGGTGTGCGCATTGATATACGCTTCAATGTTATTCAAAACATTTGAAGTCCTTACCAACTGTGAACTAGTACTATAGCCTGTCCCAAATTCTGCCCTACCCATCACTCGGCAATTGAATCCATCTGTTTATAGTGGTTGGGGTGATGGCGGTGATCATAATCCCATGGTGAGCATCACCCCAGCACCTGCCATAGCTAAATAGCTCAAAATTAGACATATCGTCGATAAGCAGTTGGTGGAGTTAACGAGCTAATAAATAAGTCCATATAAGGAGGCCATGAGGTATAGGTATATAACCCCGTAATGGAGTTGGTGGTGTTTGCCACCTGGCAAACATTAAACCGATTCAGACGATTAAGCCGAGTTTTGCCGCCACAAGACCTTCAACGAATGATTTATTTCGTAGACGACAAGATATGTCGTTCAGATTACCAGCCCAACAGCGTACCCCATGTTCCCACAAGATACCCTAGCCAGGAAAGACTATGATCACATGCAGGAAATCTATGTCGGATTCGGAGTCTGGCATCTCCTACCCATACCAAAATGGAAGTCTTAGATCGGCGTGCAAAATGGTTTGTTGCTAGAGACATTATGGTCAGGCCAACTAGTGGTTTGGGCATCGAGTCAGGATCTATCAGGTCGGTGGTCATCGTTTCTTTTACCACGAGTTTTTCTGTTGTTTTCTTTTCCTCTCTGCTGATGACGTAGAATGCAGCAGGTTCTTTGATATTGTGATATGGAAAGTAGTCGAAAGTTTGATCGGTGCTGACATTTTGAGTATTATAGTCGAGAATTCTTGATATTACTAGAAGATAAACCGAATGAAAGAATTCTATTCCTGATCATGCGATTAATTGCTGCCTCGATAACTGACGCAGAGAGATGTAATCACAATTGTCAGATATTAAGCCTTTGCTGAAAATATAACAATATTCTATGCGAAAAGCAGTGAAATAAAGACCAGTTTCTACTTTGTATCCGTGAGTATTGTCTTCATGTTCATTTTACTCTTTCCTGGACCCTCGTCAAGAAGTACATGATTTAATTTTCCACTACTAGAATATTCGACCAAGGATTCAAGAACTAACTTATAGCGGCCACCAGCTCTCATTGCCTCCACTCCTAGAACTAATTATAATTTCGGGGAGACTTTATTTATGTTAATTTAATTGTTCAAAATCACTCACTTAGGAATTTTAACAGCTTTAGGGATACTCGTCTACTCCAATACAAATAAAAACACCAACAACAAGTGAATATCTCTGTAAAGGCCAATCACACTATATAGAGCCAGGAAATGATCATATATTTGCCGATTTTTCGTTACATCCTTGTTTCCTATAAAGCCAATATACTACGAATTACACCCTGACGTCACCAGCTCCTCGATATCCTACACCACCCCCTGCACATATACAGTTTTGAGTTAAATCAAGCTTGGGCAAGTTGTAAAAGGCCATACTACATTTTCAGCAACGCGGCAGTTTTGTCCTTCACCCATTTGAACCTCTGTGTCAAGGTTTCAGTTTGACAAGGGGATGTCACAAACGCCAGCAAGGCGGAGGCCAGCTTCAGTATCTCCCTCACTGTTCAGCTTGGGTGGGTATTTGCCGTTAGCAGGTCTCAGATTCCTTTCCATGCGTCGCTGCCATTTTCGAATGTTTGCTGGCACTTGATCTCTCATAATGCCTTGCATATGATATGATGGATGGGGGATCATTAGTTGTACTGGCTGGAAGAGCCCACACTTACCTAGACTAATGGCAATTGATTTTCTGGTAAGTAACAATTATGTAGATATCTAACGGGATATTTTTGGTATCGGGGAGTATTCCAATACCTTCATACTTGTCTAAAGCAATCCGAAAATCCTGGTTCAGGTTTCTAAAGCTTAAGAGGTTAAATTATACATGTATATGAGTAGGATAAACATTGAACATATGAATAGACATAGAAGTGACAAGGAAACCGCGGGAAGAATAGATACCTTGCCATGACTTAAAGCTTCTTCTCATAACTCTCTGTTGGAACTTGAACTGGGTTATCCGTCACCCTAGGAGTCCCGTTCAACTCATACATAGCATCAGGGCCTGTAAAATGTTGACGCCCAGTTGTGACCCAAGTAATGACTGCAATAAACCCAATGACACCAATGGCGGCGCTTGTGTAGTTCATCCCATCGACCGTAACTGGATAAGTAGAAGGGAAGTTGAAGGTAATGGATGCAAACAGCAGAAACAACAACCCAAGGAAATTTGCTAAGAGAGACATGGATAGTGAGAGGTGGAACGGGCCCTTCAGCTGAACCATGTGTCCAGTATAGCATCCCAATAAACGGCTTAAAAGGGCCATGGCATATGAAAGATCTGGTCACTAAGTTAGCCGATACTGTAAGGACGAAATACAAGGTTTCCAACTTACAATAGCCTTCTGTAGCGATTGAAATCACAGTTTCAAATCCAGTGGTCGTGCCAAAATCAATAGCTCCAAGAACAAGCTGGACAATCAACGTAAGAATGACAGCAGCGACAGGTACACCGCTCTTTTGATCAATTTTTGAGAGTGGCCTTGAGAATGGCAGACCATGATCGCGAGCGAAAGCATATATAGAACGAGATCCTTCTGTGAGGAGACTGTTGCTGGCCATTATGGCAATCACTGTGATTAGGCTAGCGAGGATAACACTACCAGCTGTGCTCCCGGTCGAGTCGTAAAATATCTGAATCACGGGCACGCCGGTACTGGTATTAGCAGTCCCATCAAGATCACCAATGCAAAAGCATAGCGTCAAAAGAAACGCAAATCCGGTAATACACCCCAGAACGACAGAAAATATGATTGCTTTTGGGGCTTCTTTGGATGCTGACTCCATTTCCTCGGTCATGTGAGCTGGGGCATCGTAGCAACACATACCAAAGCATGATTGAAGGAAACCTAAAATAGCTGCCATTGAAGATCCCCATCCGGTGAAATTTTGGAACTCCGTGAAAACAAAAGATGTGGGCTGTTTGTGATCATTGGTGGCTAATAGGGTGATCATGACTATGAAAAAAGAACAGATATTCCAGACCAGCAACACTCGTGATAAGCGATTGAACCAGCGCAGGCCCCAGATGTTGACGGCTGCTGCTATGAATGCCACCAGATATGCAATCAACACGTTTTGCCAGCGTTGGATCTCGTATTCTGGGAAGACGAGATTGGCCATACCAAGGACAAAATTGGCGGCGATGGAATTGTTCGTAGCTCCCATGGCGATAATACCTAATGCTATTAGATCACTACTTAAACCCGAAAAAAGGTGTCTTGTCTACCAATCAGCATAAACCAGCCCGTGACGTATGACAGACCGCGAGAAATCTTGGGGGGCGCAAGAGCTGCAACCCATGAATATTGGCCACCTGCTACTGGATACATCGAGCACATCTCGGCCATAGCGACACCAACTATCAGGGTCAGGAAGCACACCCCAATAAAACTGTAAACCATAACCGGTGGTCCGCCGGACTGCACCCCAATGATGAAGACCCCACTAAGAGCTGTCCATCTGACAAAGAAACAACTTAGGATTCTATCAATGGAAGATGATATCGGAGTATTGAATCACTTACGAGGTGACGATACTGAAGCTAAATCCAATCATGCCAATAAGGCCAAAAGATCGTTTCAGTTCTAGGTAAAAATCAATGAATAAATGTTGGTCGGGTCGCCAAATTGCTGACCTTGCTGGTACCCCATATTTTCTAACAGAACATCTTCGTTCACTTCCTCCGAAAAGGGTTCTGTCGTTGACTGCTGCTCTTCCATGTTCCTCTTTTTTTGTCGAGAAGAGATGGTTTGAATGTCAAGGTGATGCCTGTGCGCAAGAGGAATAGTAGCGCCTTTCACCTTTTATAAGTTAGACAGCTCATTAGCTGTTGAAGATATATTGAGTTGAGTTAGGGCCAACAAGTTTCAAGAGGATGATAAGAAACATGACCGTAGCTCTTTTGGGAAAGTCTAGACGACAGATTCATCCCCCTGTCCTATTACATGAAACTAAGCTTATCAATGCTTATCAAAGGGATCGGCGAGGCAGTCAATGACCAACCAATGAAATGTGCCGCTGAGAGATTCAACAATAAAAAACTACTTTATGAAAAAGCTTTTGATAATTATATGGTCTTTATGTTCCTTTCATCTGAACCAAATTGGAACAGATTATACCATGTAGTATTAGCACATAAGGTGAACTTTTAGATGGAGATGAGATGCAAAATGTGATGAATATGAGAAGATAATAATTAGTAAGATTCTCTTCCAATATTCAATCACAATATATACTTGTTTTTTTATTCTCTATAATGATAAATTCCATTCCCAGTATAACATGATGCTGCGATCAGAACAGCTGAAAAATGAATTGTCGCCTCTGTGCCTTTCCTTTACACAATCCACCACCACCGACTCGTCAGAATCACCGGTGCCACATATTTCAATATATCCTGTGATTGACGCAGGATCTGGGAGTCAGAATTGTCTACTTCAGCTTCCAGTCTGCAGGACAAGTCTTAAAAAAGTTGCTTACCACATCAATTTGATAACTCCTAAGAATAGATTTTTCCTTGTGCCCAAAATATTAATTGATAAGAATAGGAATGTTTTCAATGAATTGGAACAAGAACATCTGAGCAGGCACTATGATGGTAAGACAAGACACGAAGCTATAACATAATAATAATGGCGTAGCCAATCTCATGTCACAGTCATCATTAACTGTATTAGAAATAGAAAAACACCTTTGACATAGACTATCTTATTAGCTAGAGACAGGCAGATATACATAGGAGTACGCCAATTGAACTCTGTGAATAACACTTCAGCCCAACCCCGATTTGGCTAAATCGGGTAAGTAGTCTATACTTGATACGATGTTATGTGACCCGGTGTTGCTTGATATTGTCTCCATTATAAACAGGGGGTAATTTCCACTATAGCACAGTCGGTTTCGCCAGAGAATGTAATTTTCAAACAGTGTATTGGTACTTGATACGGTAAAGATGTGCACAAGATCAGGTATACCATGCTGTCAAGGAGGAATGCTTCTATAATACGTATCTGTCTTCAAACGCGGTTGTTTTTTTACGAATGATCTGTTTAAATCTAAAAAAAATTTAAAAAGCAGAATGTTATCATTTGGTAATATGAACTCTTCTATAGTAAATGGTATTTCTTGACTCCTAAGTGTCCGGTTAAGTTGAGGATCTTGATAGACAGATACTGTTTCTGAGATACCCGGCTCTGCTGGTACTCATTGCTGTAGCTAGCTGAGAAACAGCTTGATACGCTCTGGTCTTAATATTCTGGAACAAAAGTGCTCCATTCTGGGTCCAAAAGAAACGTGGGTTATCCAATACCTTGGCAGCGAGGTTTTTAGCGCTGGTCAATTTGGAAGTGAATGTCAAGATACAACTATTCTTACCTACAGACATAATGTCCGAAGGTTGTTCCGTGCCTCGAGTCCACTAGACATCTTGTTGTGCAAGTTTTTGAACCACTCCCATCCATATTTGTCGATAATTGTTGAGAAGAGGTATGCAACTGCGTCGTTGTCATTTGGATAAGTGAGAGCCAGTTCCCCATTCCAGGCCGGATCAACAAACGCAGAATATGAGCCAGGTACGTCGGAGCCGTTGACTATTATGAATAGGGCTACCAACTTGATTTTTAAAGAGGAGAATCCCCGAATAAGTAATATCTCCTTATGGATTATCGATGGAAGGCGATCGACATGGAACTGCCTCAACTAAGCTGAGTAAAATAAAACAAAATATGCACTAACTGGGAATGATCAAAAGTGCCACATTATGCCTTTCAAGTTGCATTCTACCCCCGATGATGTGCCGTCAAAAACAAGATTAGCGTAGATTTCCTAAGAGTACTGATTGTTATCTAAGGCTAGTGTCTCACCACTTATAGGATCTAACCTGATTTTTATGCTTTTTAACCAATCATAGAAACGTGAACTTAAGAGGGAATGACACTAGCTGTCTAGCGGCATGGTGAAGGGAACGAGGCTTGTTTTACTTAGTATTTACCACTGATGTTGATTGTCCTCACACAGCGACTCAACTTCCAACTTCAAAATTGCTCTCCATTCAACATGTGGATATTTTAGGGAGGGTTAGTTTAGGGTTAGATCTTCAGAATGATCTATTAAGGTGAGTTAGGGTTTGGTTGCTATTATATATGAAGAGTTAGAAGTCAGAAGAATGATCAAAGTTAGGCGTAACATACCAAGTAATCTGATATCGCGCTAAAGTATTTGGGGGCAAGTTTTCTGTGCCTAAAAACATTTCATAGTGTCCGTAAGCATCCATTCGATACTCGGAATGACTGACTCCATAGGCCGAGGATGCGCGAATTGTGCGTGATACCCACAATATCGTTCTTGGCTCTCGAATGCTGGTGTACATACAGATATATACGCCCTCCTTCGATATTTCTCCAGATGAAAATTACATACAGCAGGCAGACTTAGATTCTAAGCTCGTCGCTATGTTGTCAATCGCGACAGCTGTGCGACTTATGTCGTTTCTCCTAGTTGGAGGAGCACATTTATGCAATGCGGCTCTTCGTCAGTATAATTTCACTATCCATAGTGGAACAAACGCCCCGGGTAATCTCTTCCTTCATACCCAACTTTCACCCAGTCAGTTCTGTCTAATGCCTGTGATTCCTAGACGGAGTTTCTCGACCGGTCTATCTCATCAACGGGCAGCAGCCTGGTCCCCTCATCGAGGTCGACGAGGGTGATGAGCTTGAAGTATTTGTAACGAACAACTTGGCGGTGGAAAATACAATCCATTGGCATGGTGAGTTTACCATGAACTTGAGAGTCGATGTGATAGCGACGTCCAATGTTGCCGACCATCTTTCTTCCTAGGCCTCTTCCAGCACAGGACGCCGGAGATGGACGGTGTTCCCGGAGTCACGCAGGTTAGTCGTCACACATCTCCTACCGAGCGTTGCGATGTTGAGTTTTTTTCAGTACCCAATTCCTCCGGGAGGGAACTTCACATATCGATTTTCCGTGGGTGACCAGTACGGCTTCTACTGGTACCATTCACACTTTAGGGCATACTACGATGATGCATCCGCGGACCGCTGCTGATCCATCCGGCCTCCAATCGTTCTCGGCCCTTTGAAAAGTTGGCGGGGAATAATAGCGTCGAGTTGGCAAATACTTTACAGGCTGAAAATAGTGCAACAAACATCCTCCTTAATGACTGGACTCATGAGACGTCCGACACAATATACAGTCAGTACAATGAGACTGGCGCATTCCCTTTCTGTGTTGACAGCCTCCTTGTGAATGGATACGGGAGAGTGAACTGTCTTCCAGAATATATCCTTCAAGCTGGGACCGGGTTGGGGATAGGCTCGGATGGAAACAGCTCCATGTCTATGGGAAATATGATTGCACGAGACATGTCGACGGTGATGGCATCTACAATGTCGTCAATGGCTTCGGAGACTACAATGATGTCAAAATCTTCTTTAACTGCATTGCCGTCAATGATGACTTCCATGCCAAATATGCCCCTTACTCCTCGCGGCTGTACTCCGGTAATGAATTTTCGTCCCGGGTTCAATGCCAGTAGCCTCCCGCCAGACACTTGCACCAACACAACTAGCCCTCTATTGAAAATCCCTGCCAATACCACCCTAGGATGGCTGGCTCTCAATCTTGTGAATTCAGGTTCCGTCAGTGGTCTCACTGTATCGTTGGATGCACATTCTCTTTGGGTTTATGCTGCTGATGGACTTTATGTTTCACCCCAAGAAGTTCAAGTAAGTAATTTTGCCCAAGTCCATGTGAGTAAGCTGAAGAAAGGATTGCCCAGGTCCTCCATATATCACTCGGTCAACGCTATTCAGTAATGATAAAGCTTGATCAAATGACGGGAGACTACTATCTCCGATTTGCTTCGTATCCAACCGGTGATATGCAACAAGTTATCGAAGGTCAAGCTGTCGTCTCGTATAGTGTGGGTGTTGGACATCCCGTCAGGCTGCCGTAAACATTTTCATTCTAACTTGATGGAATCTTTTTAGAGACAAAACATGACGGCGATGACAACAACCATAGCACCATTGATTCAGGAAGATCCGATGTCTACATGGATGTTGCTTAATGGGTCGGCAACGGCTAACGCAACGGCACTCGATGCGACTTCTCTCCGACCCTTTGTAAGCAACGCACCACCTGTGGGTGCAGCAAACGTGACCAAATACTTTTCTCTCAATCAGACAGATATTGTCACATGGGTGATGAACGGGTACCCGTACGTGGAAGCGGAGGTGCCGGTTCTCTACGGCAACAGCTCGGATGGGTGGTTAGCCAACACAACGATCCAATTGCCGATAAATTCTACGATAGATGTCATCTTGACGATAGCCAACGATTCCATGGACGTAGTAGGACTATTCCCAGGGTTATATTCTTTCGTCAATGATACTAATTATCATGTGGACAGATGGGCCATCCGATCCATTTACATGGCCACAAGTTTTGGACCCTAGGCTCTGGCACTGGGAACTTTCCTTATGCCTCGGTGCTCGACGCACCCCAGGGTATGATAGATCTCCATAACCCAATGTATCGTGATACAGCCGATATTCCTGCGTCTGGATGGCTTGCAATCAGATTCGTCACTGATAACCCTGGAACGTGGCTCTTGCATTGCCACATGCAATGGCATCTCCTGGTGGGTTTCCGACATCCCAACTCTCATTACTAGTGCTATAGCAAATACTGACTCTACTCGCACGCAGAGCGGTTTCGGACTGGTCTTTGTTGAGGGTGCCAATGAACTACAGGGGGTGAACACAACGCAAACACCGCCTTTACCGAGCAGCGCCACGACGAGCGTCGGTATTTCGTGGTACAATGAGGCTAATATCTTAGACGTTATCCTTTCCGCCGCAGTCTGTATAGTGCTCGTGACAAACTGACAGCAAGAGAGATCATTGGCATTATCAAGTAGAAATAGCTTCGGAGTGTATGTATAAATTAACTGTACATGGTGCCATTGCTGGTTATGGTTTAAACCTTACTGAAACCGTCTTCATATGATCAATGATCAAAAAGGTGATATAATTGTGTATATGGATAATTAAAGCCGAAAAAATAGTTCTTGATGAAAGAGGTGACTAGTGTAATATATAACTAGTTAAAGGATCCTTCTTATTATATGATTTCAGGTTACAGTTTTCGTCTTTTTTTTTACGAGTCTGCCCATATACAAAAAGCATTGAGGATGAGATTCTTGCCGGGACGTATTTGCTACATACCAGTTGACACAACAAAGGCTTAATGGCTACCGTACCCGATTCTGTTGGCATGGTCTTCATTATGGTAGCCATATCTATAGTCTTCGTACCATCCATGAATTCTGGGCATTCTCTATATAATTATATAGGGTACTCATCGTTTGCATGTGTGTAGCCCTCCGTTCGATGCTCTTCGTGCTGCCTGTATATCCTTGGCCTTCAGGACACTCGGGTCTTTAGCTATGGAGATTCCTGTAGCGACAGAACCAACAGTGAACCAGAAGCAGCTTAGCCCGATAGCCATTTTTCGTCCAATCTAATCATCAAGTAACAAATGCATTTCTTCTATTCTTCATTTGATGCGGTGCAGATAAGAGAGAAACAGAGACGCACCGCGTCGGTAACAATAGGCGTAATCAGCGCGCCAGCAAATGGTAATACTAGTCCTGTTCAAATAATGGCCCTGATCATAAGCAAACAATATTAGGGTAAGGCTCGAGAATACGTTGGTCCGTAGGAATCGATTTTGAGCAACGCGTCATCATGGACATTGTTGTTATCAGCTGGCCCGACAAGTCAAGTCAGATGAAGTCCAGAGCAATCCCTCAGCTAGGCTGAGCGCCTTAGCACCGCATATCGCTTTTATGTAGGTAAGATCATGGTTTTGAAACCTTCAGTGTGTATGATGAGTATATTCAGATTCTGAGGATCGCTATACGTTCAATTCTATACCTTCTTCCTCGCGGCAATTCTGATTTTTATGGCGACAAAGTATGAAAGTGGAATAAGTCTTATGAAGGAACTGTTATACCGTACGTCTCATACGGGAAATCCTCCAATGTAGATACCAGGCGGCCCCATCCATCATTCAGTTTACCAGGCTTTCCAGAATGATTACCCCTCGATATTCTTTCTGCTTGCAGAGCTTCAGCTTCCTTCTCAGCATCTACTTTATCTTCGTCCTTATGTTCTCCAGTAAGCCCCGCTAGAACCTCCTCCTCTCGGCCCTTGTAGTAAGTGAGTAGGCCTGGATGGGGACACCAGACGACCTGCATCCCAGCCCGACGACCAGCCTCCACACCGGGAACGGCATCTTCAAAGACCAGACATTCCTCCGGTTTGATGGCCTGCTCCCCTTTAGTCTTAAGCTCTTCATTGATGGTCTCTAACGCAAGCAGATAGATATCGGGCAATGGCTTTCCACGTCCCTTTCCAATTCGAGGATCATCGCCCACAACTCTCCTTGGCTCTGGGAAAAGAGAGAAAAGATCATTTAGATGATCTGTCTTAAGGTGGTAGTTCCTCTTGTGAGACGACGTGGCGAGGGCAATATACACCGGCTTGTCGGATTTCTCCGTGGCGTGAAGATCATTCAATAGCTTGACTACACCGGGCAGAGGCTTGGCCGTGGGAAAGTATTTTTCAGCTAGAGCGACTTGTTTCGTTGAATATTCCTCCGGCGTTATGGGGAGCTTGGCCCAGTCGTGGAAGATCTTGCCTGCCTTTCGCCTCCATTGTGAGCCAGTGTTGTTCCGTCTGATGCGCGTTGGGAAGGGCAAGGTACCTCTGGGCCAGGTCTGCCTTGCAGTTGAGCCTTGACGGACCATGGCATGCTGGGCCTGCCGTATTCTTGCAGAATCTCATTCGTTACGATCGTATACTTGTCTTCTGTGTCGATGAGAAGGCCGTCCATGTCAAATAGACAAGCTTTGATGCGGGGTAGTCTAGAACGTCGCAGCCAGGTTAGCTCTGCCAGTCTCTCTGGGGAGTAGATTTGTGGGACGTACGCATTTGCCGACATCTTCGAGTGTCTTAAGTAGTAAGATAACAGCCACTGTTCTCAATGTATTGTTGTGAAATAAGGGAATGATGGCAAGTAAAGCAAATTTTCTGCTTGCGACGACCCCGCGGCAGCTACCAACAGGTTACGGGGGCGGATCGTCCCGCTTCGGCGCAGGGATTTCTTGGCAGGTTTCTTTCTTCATCTTCATTGTTGCTATTTTTGCTGTTCAATCGATAAAACTCCAGAGAAATTCATCCGAAACAGGTTATAAGATTCAAGTCGTGGATCGAGGGCCGGTCGGGACCAATTCCGCCTGTTCCTGAACTAGCGCCGCCTTCCGCAAGACCCAGCACACCCAAGATTTTCTTCCACGCGTCATAGCGAAAGACAAAGCACATCTCCTTCCTCCGTTGCTACTTCCTAGCCATGGCACAATCAGAACCACCACGTCCAAAGGAGACTGATGATGCGGATTCCGAGGACGAGTTTCATGACGCCCATTTTCCCGCCGAGGAAGAAGCTGTAGGTGGAACTTTCTCCATCCGATCGTGCTCTAGCTAACACACCGAGAAGAAATTACTAGACGAATCAAACGCCCGCAAAGACCAAGCAAACAAACAGTTTGCTGCTGCCGCGTACTCCGATGCGATATCAACCTACGACCGCGCGCTGGCCTCTTGTCCAAATTATCTGGATTACGAGATTGCGGTGTTGAAAAGCAATATTTCGGCGTGTTACTTGAAGCTGCAGGACTGGAAAGCTGCTGTTGAGTCTGCAACAGCTAGCATCGCTAGTCTTGAGAGATGTCTGCCAAAGCCTCAAACATCTGAAAACAACGGTGACCCTGTGGAGGGGGAGGGCAAAGAGAACGAAGTAGTTGAGCTTTCAGGAGACAACGAGGAAGAGGAAGCAAAACAACTTGACCGTCTCCAACAAGATGATTCTCGGCGGCAAGCTATCAAACGAATTCGTGCCAAAGCTCTTATGAGACGTGCACGTGCAAAGACAGAGCTGACCGGGTGGGCCAATTTGCAAGGCGCGGAGGAAGACTATAAGGAGCTCGCAGCTATGGATAATCTACCGCCGTCAGATAAGAAAATTGTACAAAAGGCTTTGCGTGAGTTGCCACCAAGGATACAGGTTGCGAGGGAGAATGAGATGGGGGAAATGATGGGGAAGTTGAAAGACGTAAGTGGTCTGCTCTAGAAAGACAAATCTGTCGCTGATGAGATTATTAGCTTGGAAACGGCATATTAAAGCCATTCGGCTTATCAACGGATAATTTCAAGTTCATCAAGGACGAAGCAACGGGAGGATATAGCATGCAGTTCCAGCAGGGTGAACGCTCATGATTACGGATCAATCATTTACAATGACCCACAATAATATGTGATCTAGGTATATCGGCGTTTTAACGGATTCACATTTCTTGACATCTCAGGCCGTTGATGTCCTCTAATTCTTAGTCCTTGGGAGGAAAGGGCATAATTGTGTTAAATGATTACTATTACTGCTAGCAAATACGATATATCCATGTGGAGAAAGGTCGGATATTCCGAAATGGATTCATCATCGTGCGGGGAACGAGAGGGGTTATCCGAACCTTCTCACTACTGACGAATATGAGCATGTATCCATATCTCCACAAAATGTATCAGCAAGAGCAACATGCATTTAGTGGCTCAGACCAAGAGTGGGCTTGTGGAGGATTAGCAATTCAGGAATCTCTCCACAATTCGACTATAGCTAGCATGGGGAAAATCTTAGGTTTGTTCGGGATTCAAATGAGTACAACTGCCAAACGGCCATGTACTCAGTTGATTTATCATACGATTGATATATGTGGCATCATGCTTTGGATATCAATTGATATTCAACGTAATCGCCTGTATACAAATGTTAGGAAAATCAGATAAATAACAGCATTCGAGGTGCTAATCGATTACTCTCATATATTAAAGATTGTATTCGCATGTCTTACCACGTATAAGGAACCGGCTATTGTCTATTATAATCATCCGTCCGTCACGACTATAATCGCTTGCAAAAATTGTTGCATTACAAACCTGATAGTTATCCCCGGGTATCTTTATCGTGCCAAAAACATAGTAAAATACATAATAGGACATACAAACATTATAAATCAGTAACCGAAGAACAAATCCCACGTTTTCATAATCAAAACAGCCCAAATTAATAAGTCAAGAATAAAGCAGGGGTAGCCCTTAAGTCGTCTCAGTCGTATCTTACTGTCAGTTTGACGTGTTATATAATCCATATCTTTGGTCAAAGTCCAAAGATCGCGGAGGGATCTATTTCACACTCGGTTTTCAGGATCAATTGGTAACTGAATTAGACCCGAGTGTCAAGCACGTTCTTTTCGTGTTCGTATACATCTGCCAATTTCCGAAGAACTTTGCCCATTCGCCATGTTACTGTGTGCTAATTAGTCCACGCAATTAAACTCGGATTTGGTTTTTGAACATACCCTCCCATGTCCAGGTGTCGTCAAGAAAGCTAGCCCATAATCTAGCCACGCTGGCAGCAAGTGATGAGTGATCTTTTACTCCATTGTCAACTTCCCGTAGTATCTCTACGAGATTATCAAGGTTTTTCCTTTCTTCATGATCTGGTGGGGCAAATGCTCGTTCCATTTCCACCGTGTGGACCCATTTCGTATAGAATAGCGCTACGCCATAATCAGTAAAGCATAATAGCAAAGCTACTCGACACTCACCGCAGTCCCATACCGCAATTGCATGTTCAATACTATATGTAAATGAAGCCGTTTTCTTCACAAACTCAGGTCCTTCTCGTATCGACGTTAACAAGCCGTCGAAGACTTGTGCAACAGCCTTTGTTAGGAAAGGCGTTCGGACCTGTTGGGTTTGCACATAATATTTTGCAGATCTGAATATCTCTTCTTCATTGTCACTAAAGAGTATGGAGCGGTTGAATGTGCCGCTCCTGGTAAAGGCGCGGACGTAGCAGCTCCGAAGTAAAGCCATTCCATTAAAAAGCAATGGTCGTTCAGCACCTCCCCATGGGTTCCCACCCTCCAGCAAGTTTCTTTGTTCCAATATTTTATGACATCTTGCTAGCGACTCCTCTGTTTGATTGGTGCATAGAGCCTTCATCTGCTCCTCGGCTTTGGTGTCAACAGAAAAGTTCATGAACGACTGCGTGGACTGCGTCACGTGCCACATATGTACATTGACAGCATGCATTAGAATCGTAACAGCAAAAGCCGGCCAATGGACATCTGAGTCTGGACTAAAATCTTTCCCAAAAAGTAATTGTGTCAAGGCTTGATTGACATCCATGCCGGTTTTCGCTGTCGTAGCCATTGCTTCTTTCCAGCGCTCCTCGTCAGCGGCCGCCCAAACATACTCATCCTCGGGCATCTCAATTTTCAAATCATCCGTTGTGGATATGGCGGGTGAAACATTATACGAAATCGTCAAAAGGCTGCTAACGATGAACATGCCGAAGAGTAGGCGCTTGGACGACTCACGTTCCACCCAATCGGCCCAACTCCCAGGAGGTGTATCTTGGGTAGCTAAAAGCATTGACCTTCGACAGGAGAATTCTCGGTGAAAGAAGCCTACGTTCTCAAGAGCCCAAGCTACTGCAGAGCAGTCTCCACCAAAGGCTGCCCCGACAACAAGAAGTAGTTTACATTGAACTTCCCATAACGAGCGATTGGGGGCGGTGTCAATATTTTGCAGCGCTTCATTTGCAAGCGCTCGTAGTCTATAGGCGCTGTCTCTCTCCAAGTGAAATAGGGCCCCAATTGAGCACATTGCCAAAAGTAACGGGCTGGGGGTTGCCGAAATATCGAAGGAGGGAACGTGGAAAATGGGGAGGTGGTTATTGAATGATTTGAAAAATTGATTCATAAATCGTTGTAGGCTCTGCAAGGTGGGAATCTCAATATCGTCGGCATTACGAGCGAGTCGCTGCTGAAGGTCTGCTTGTAAGAGCGTTCGCGTCTCCTCTGTGATAGCTTTTCGAGATTGGGACTCGTTGCGGGTCTTGGCATTGCGAGAGGGTCGTCCGCGTCGACGAGGCTCGGGGGGTGGCGGATTCAATACAAATATATCACTTGGAGGTTGAGCAACTAAGGAGTCTGGTGCGCCGACTTGGTTGGTAAATGATGTATGGTTATCAAGGGAGGATTTAGGGAAGAGGGAAAAAAAGTTCAGGTTAATAGGTACCGCATCAAAAGATAAGGTTGGCATAGAATCCGCTTTTGGGATGTCCATTGTGAGACTAGGGTCAAGAGGAAAACCATGATCACAGTTGAATTGATCCAGATCCTGTGGCTGCATGTGAGGCTCGTAGGGCAAATGGTGCGGGTCCATTGAATACGCCGGCAGGAGATGGTGAGGCATGTGTTCGCCGGCTGGTCCAGAAACCATATTCATGGAGTGCAGCAGGTTGGGGTCCAGTGGGAGATCAAAATCAAACCCCTCAGAAACACCGCTGACTGGCTCCGGATCGCTTATCTCAGATGAAGATGAGACGCGAGGAGACGGGAGGAAGCTCTCATACTGAATGACTGTTTCGTTGTTGATACGCATGCCCTGCTGTGATTCGGGTTTATAGTGCTGTATAGGTGGCGGTACCACAGGAGTAGCAGGGGCCCAACTGCTTCGGCTCTGGCGACGACGAGCCGGACGACTCTGCGAACTCGCTGAAGCGGCTGTCTGAGCATTAGTCCATTGCTCGGTGTGCAGTGTGCGCTCATGTCGAACGAGTAAGTCCCTAGTATCATTTAGCAGGACGATAGAGCTAGTCACCGAGGTACTCACTTCCGGCCGTATGATTTGTCGCAAAACCTGCAAGAAAATGGGCGCTCATGGAAGTCTAATACGTAGAGATTAGCGGAGCCTCACAGCCCAGTATCAAGACAGGACATCGACGTACGCGCACGCTCATGACGGATACAATGCTCGGTTCGTTTGAAGGTTCGGCCACAGATGCTGCAAGCGCGCACCCGCTTGCCTTTCTCAATTCTCTCTTGGGGCATGGTAGACGATCTCTACAGAATAATGGATACAAGAAGCGCAAATCATATGAGACGTCTAGGGATGAACTGCAAGCGCATCAAGGCAGGCCGAGAGAAACACATCAACTGAAGTCCTTCGGTGACGACTCCGAGACGGCCGGATAAGAAGGCTGGCAGTCAGACTGGCTGCGTGCGGGGAAGTTCCTTGGCGGGCCTGGGTGGGGCGTGTCCCCAATTGGATTAGCCCCACCCATGACTTGCATGCCGATCACGTGCGTGCCCACCACGCACGTGATGTCTAGTCTTGGCATTTCATTGTTTCACGTCTACACTGCCTTTCGAGATCGATATTCGCCTTCACGGATTTCTTAGACGACATTTGGCCAGCCTAAATATTTCTAGACTTCCGTAGGTCTTGAAATATTTAGCTGTTTTTGTGCTCTGTCTTTTTGCCACACCAGTCCGCTGAAACCGGGCCGGTGTCAATATTGATTCTGGCAAGAAAACATAGCCTTTTCTTTTCTTTTTTCTCTCTACTTATAGACATGTGATCATTTATTTTATAGGGCACCAAGTAAATACCCCATAAGAGAAATAAATTACACCATTTGCTGGCAGCCGATCCAACCGACAAAGCAGCCAGCCCTAATCGAAATGTGGAGTATGCGTCAGTGATAGAGGCCCAACTAACTATAGGAGATTGAGACGAAAACTTTCTCTAAACGTGACTATTGGGGAGATAAAAGACGGTGAGGCGGATAATAAAAAGAAAAAAAACCTCCTAGGGGCATGCTTACTAGGCACCCTCATTCTCATTACAGTCATAGGGCTCGGGCATTTGAAATATCACACACTCTCTCCACACTTTAACACACAACACAACCAGTGGACTTCTACAACAAGTGGCATCCAGTGGTTACATGCCTCACCTTTTGTCTAAAGTAAACTTGCCATTGGCTGGCTAAGATGGCGGTGACCGTGCGCAAGGGTGTAGAGGTATCAAGCCATGGCGGTCCTGCAGCATGGAGTGCAGCAGATCCTTGCATCATTAGATCGTCGACAGGAAACTAGAAACAGTACTGTTTAAAAATACTATTTTTAAAAAAAAATAAGGAGAGGATGTTATTGGCTGCTTTGCCAACAAACCTTGGCTCCGCAGAGCCATTGGGTTTACTTTCTCCAGGTTGCTGTATCGTGAAAGGATTTTTTTCTCTTTGTCTATTGTTTACTTCGCTATGTATGTTTTGCAGATTTGTGCGTCATGCCCTTTGAAATGGCCAAACCTTTGTGGACAGGATTACTTCCACACACGCTCCCTTGAGATAGCCGCAAATAGCCTTGCCTTACTCTCCTGCCCGACCTGCAAGTTGGAAAGTTCAATCTGCACTAGCCTAAGGTGAACTGCGCATGAATGGACCCGCTTACCACGAGCTGGACTTGTTTCAGCTGTTTTTATAGAGAGCTCTGACTGGCCGTGGGAGGTTAAATGCTTGTTGTTTTAGAAGCGTTCGGAGCCCAACCAGCGCCTGCCCTCTGCCAACCTTGAAGCGCCTACGCTGCCCGACAACTGCTTCGGCTACACACTCGCTTCTCCATATCGCATTCGATAAATATCTGCCTTCTCTTCGTCTTTAAGAGTTTTTTCTTTAGGAACTACTTTTTATTTCAATTTTCAAGAATATCCAAAGCGTGACTCTATCAGCAAACATCAAGCCGAACCACCAACCGTCCTGTTACTTCGTCTCCTTATTATTAACTGGTTCTAAGCAGTTGATATGTGTACTTTCGCCATCCAAAAAATCTCCCGAATTTTCTCTGCGATTGCAATAAGCTAGTTATCTAAGCTTAGGCTGAAGAATATTTCTGCCTTTACTCCATATTTGTGTTACTGTTACTTTCTCTCTTCCCCATCACGATGCCATCTATTTGGCGGGCTTGGTCGCAGGGAAGACCTCCAAGACCATTTGTGGAGGATGAATTTGAGTCCCTGTCTCATGAACTGGGAGGTCTTTTACTTCTGGGAGAGAAGCCAGGGGTGGAAGGCGCATGTGAAAGAGGATCCATTGACCAGCTCCCCATATTCTTAGACATCGAAAGATCTGCGATTGTTGACACGGATACTTCTTCATCTCAACCGCCTTCTCTTACAAGCCAGTCGTCCGCAGAAAGTTTTGCTCTTGATACTCCTCCGCCGCTAGAAGTGATGCCAATTGACTATCGGGCCAATGATAAACTACGTGATCCGCTCGTTGCACCTATCAACGTACGATTTCCAGATACGTCCTCTTCGAATCCCTTATACAACTCAAATGCCCCGGTGAACAAGCCGCAGAGAAAGAATACTATAATGAAATCTCGTGAACGGAATCCTTGCGACCATCAGAGAGTGGAAACATTCTACCACGATTATCGACAGGGTCAAGCCAAAGCTACCTCATCGTTGAGACATTCTGTTCCATACAATCTGGAAACTGCAACTTATTCAAACCTACCCAAAAAAGAAATTCCGCGGTATTCTGAGTCTCCAAAAAGGCCCACAGTGGCTGAATTGTTGGAAGAGAAACTTCGACTTCGAAGAGAGCAACAAGTACCGAAATCATACGTCAATACCCGGTTTCAGGAAAAGAGCCCCCCGAGAAATGCATCTGAAAGTTCATTTCGGCCTGGGATGAAACTTAACTTAGATTCTTTGTCTGTGCTTCAGCCAAAATCGCGGGAGATCAGTACTGGCCTGGTTCACCCAATGGTAGAGTACCTACCGCAGTCTAACCAATCGACAAGTTTTTACGGGTCTACGTTGCTCAACCCATCCCCAGAATTTGAGAGAAAGAATCTTTCATTCAATACAGGAACCACACAAACTAGGGATATTACTTCTCCCACTACCCCTCTTGCTCAAGATTCAGCACGTTTGCAACGGAGAATTCCTTCACCAGAAGAAGCTGCAAATACTGCTCTCAATAGACAACGACGGGGAGTCTCTTTTGCGGATGATCCTCATATATTCCACAAAGCACCGTCCGTGGCGGAAAGCTTCTATAGGCAGAATTCGGATGCCCCTCAAGCTCGGTCAATACGTCCAGTGTCTCCTCCAAAACAAGCGTCTACACGAAACCCAGAGCTTCCCAGCTTTGCCTTACGACCATGTCCAAGAGCTAATCCAGTGGCAGGATGTCAGGATTGGTACACAGTATCTGGACTAACACATTTGAAAATTTGTCCTGGTTGCATGAATCAGATTGGCGGCTCGCGATTCCGCGATTATTTTGTGCCGAGCCTTTCAAACCCGCGTGAGAAGGTTCACTGTTCATTCAGCGAACCTTGGACCAGATTAGCGTGGATTCAAACTATGAAAAAAGGACATGAGAATCTCGATATGCTGTACGACATAACTCATCCGTCAAATGAGCAATGTCCTGGCCGTCGCCTGTCTGCGAAAAATTGGTACCGGATAGTAGATCATCAAACTGGGTTGAATGTACCAAGATTTGCGGCGTGTTCAGCATGTGTACGCAATCTTCAGCTTTTGATGCCATCACTTCGACAAAGCTTCAGGTGTCAGGCTGCAGTTAAGGAGAATATCTGCGATTTTGCCGTAGAAAGCCCCCGATTTGTGCAGTACCTGGACCTTTTGGATGCCGCGGCGAGTAATTGTGAATATAAGCGTACATACTCCCCAGATATCGACAAGTTCATTGACTATGTGGAGCGAAAATGCAATCTTCGAGACTGCCGACGAGACAGACTCATCCTTGGGACATGGCACTATATTCCAGATTTGCCTGAATTCACGGTATGCGAAGACTGTTATGATGACGTGGTCCGGCCATTGGTTGCAGCACATAAACCGATTGCACGAATGATGGCAAATCCGCCTCGATTACTACCAGGATCTGGTCCAAGCCGATGTCGTGAAGCTAGCTGCCAATTGTACTCCCCACGCATGCGCGCCCGGTTTAGAGACGCTGTGTTGGATGACGACTATCGGATGCTGGAGTCTGCTGCCTTGAGAAGATTCGATGCTGAACGACGATTCCGCGACCAGGAGGAGGCGCACTTTCTTGTAGCGGAGGCTGATAGAGATTGTACCTGGCAGGATGAGTGGCGTCGAGCTCGTGAAGAGTGGAAGAGATTTGAGTAGCATGTGCTATCAAAACCATCTATTTGAAAGAGAATAAGACGAGAAGCGGAATAGGAATGGCGATATAAAGCTAGACGATGGTTGCTAGACAGGACTTTGTCATTCGTTTATTTTCTAGTACTTTTTTTGTTCAATTATCAGCACATATTATTTCATTTAGTCTTACCGTTCCATAGATACCATGTAGTTTAGATTGTAAGATCTTTGCTTAGGACCATCAATCAATTGATACAATTGAATATATACCACTAAAATATCTGGCGTACAGCGCCTTTCGAATTAGTTTCCCTTATAAACACATTCGGATTGTTTTTAATCCTCTACTTGAAATAAAAATAAAATAAGCTACTCTATATGAAGCCAAGCTTTAGAATAATCTAATTATCTATATAAAAGCAATGTGCGGCGCCAAGGTGCGCAGCGTGGTGGCGCTTTATGCTCAGCCTGGTCAGCCGCTTGCTCTCGGACCACTCACTGAGTGAAAGTCTACGAACCCCGGCGACAAAGTCCTGAACCATAACTTCAATATTCCATAATATGATCATGAATTAGGCGATATTCGTCTACACGATCCGATGTCTAATGGTTGAATCCACTTGATCGGGGTCAAGGACGACTCGTGTAATATGGCAAACAAGTTGCAATGACTACCAAAAATATAGCCGTAGACTAGAGTAGCAAATACATGCCCTGTAAAATGGGCAGTCTTAGGACCGTTATAAAATAAGCTGGACGATAATTGCTCCTTGCTCGTCAATCTGCCTTGCGCAACCCACTAGATGGTGGATACCAGCCAAAACCAGATCGCTTGCTCCATCTTCTGAGAGGTTGACCGAACAAATCAGAATTGCCCCGGACTTTTCAAGCTACTATCTCATATGAGTTCTTCCTGCCTCCTAATATGAGCTTCTGACCTCTTCATCCTCTAGCCCGCGATCAGCTGCAGCTATTCTTGAAGACATTGGAAGCTACTGCTCGAATGGCGGCGGCGACGCTGAGATAGGAACGTCTGGCGGGACTAACGGCTCCATAAAAGCATACACCGGAATCCCTTGTGCGTCTGTGACTACCTTGTCCACTATATCATCCTCATCTATCGTATAATGACCCAGGAGCTTTCGACCAGCCTTTGCAAAAGACCCGGATCCCATCATCATTGGGCGTGCGATGGCAATTAAAGCAGACGTGTTGTCAACACCTTCCGTCTCCGGTACAACTACCATGTGTCTGATGTCCCGGTCTATCTTGTCTCGAGTTCCGGCGAGTATAAACTTGGAGAAGCTGGATGGCAAGATGCTGGCATCTTCAAAATCCACCACTGTAATGCGGCCCTTATCGTCTATTATGAAATTGTCTAGCCAGATGTCAGAGTAACAGAAGATCATGGGCTCTTGTGCAAGGTTTTCGATATGATATTGGCCTTTTGTCATGGTGAGAAACTGGAAAAATGGTCTATTAATCCTAATCAAATTCAGGAACGTGACATGCACAGTGTATATACCGTACCAAGTCAAGATGTTGCTCCAATTCACTTATATTTCGGTAGTGGAGCGAAGCCTGGTTATCGTCAAAGAGCTCGTGACGAATCCGCCCTCCATTCACCGCCGCTGGCCGAGAATCTTGGGGCACTGGGATGCGATGCAACTCTGACAACGCAAAGGCTATCTTTGCATATATGAAATCTTTCATTGCATCGTCATCGATTGCATCTTGCAATCGTTGGGCAGCTGTTCTCCCCGGGACATATTCCATCACCACGTATGTTCGGTGTGCGGGCCATCCATCGGGATCATCTTTATACGGGATGGCAACCTGGCAACCGTAATAGACGGCTGGAACCCTCACTTGTGACTCAAGGCTGCGCAAACCATCATGTGCCTTTTTTTGTCCAGCAAGCTCATTCCAAACGATCGAAGATCCATACTTGATCCAGAATACGGGAGGTTCAGTGCCGGGGGGGTAGGGAGCGCCTATGGTATAACCGTGGCGATTGGTTTCTTTGCAGAGTGAAACAAGTTCAGCTGCTGTGGGAAGCGGAACTGTGATGTTTGATGGAAGGGTTGAGCCATACCATTCTTTCCTCATGTACACTGGGCTCACCATGATAAGTGTGATGCCGTCTAAGTAAATGGAAGCACTCGTCGGCCGTGCACTAAGCCACTGTGGGGAAATGAAATAGTTCCAATATAGATCAAAGTTCAAAAAGTGGACCCCTGATGACCAATAACAATAGTTTCAAGAGGCCCTCACTTTAGCATATCCCCCAGAATTAGGAGATGAGCAAGCGCGGTCATGAGTAAAATTTCTTGGGGAAGCTGTCAGATTTCATCGTGCCTGGTGGAATTTTAGCAACCCTCAACATCTACTCAGTAAACAATCACTTTGAGCAGTGAGCGGAACAATGCGTGCTCAGCATTGCCGGTGGCACGCTCAGTGAATATGCTTATCATGCTCAGTGACTGCTCAGCATAGATCAGTGAAGGATGTTTGGTTAATCACATGATATAATATAAAGCGGCAAGAAGTGGTGATAGCCTAATGGAGGCAGTTGCATATTGCATTTACGTATATGGTAATATGTACTACGCTGGGCAATCTGACAGAATGGGCTAAACTATAAAGTGATTAGTGGCGGCCGCCAGGTCCACAAATATATCCATTATTAATATTGCTTCTGCATCACTTACGTATTCTTGCAGCTAAACTTTCAGATTGCTAGTGGCGGCCGACGGCAGAACTCATATTTCGAAGCCAGGTTGGCCCAGATCGTCGATATTACCTGAGCCACGGGGGTATCTCAGTTGGGACAAGAGATGGGGAGTCTAGCCTGCCATTAAGGATAATAGGCGTTTACCTTAGACGTTGATATAACGAGCATACGCAAGGGGCCAGGTGGCAGACGATGAGTTTGGACAATATTGAACGTGCTCAGCAGGTCTGTCTGACTTGCAAAAGTCGAAAAAAGCGCTGTGATAAAGTGGTCCCTATTTGCGGATACTGTTCCAAGCGAGACCTGCAATGTTGCTATGACTATCCGCTTGTCACCCAGGAGGATAGTGTGGTTTCGGCCAGCCATTCAGCTTCAGCTTCATGCCAATTGATTCCACAGATCGGCCAGAATTCGACATGTAGTGTTCCGGCCCTATACCCTTTATGGATGCAGCTGAACTGGATATCCGATCCACTACCGATGGCACTCGATGTTATGTTGGATTTGCAAGTGCGACAAGTGATTCAGTCAACGAATTTACCCTTCACAGAAATCTCCAGTCGATTTTTTAGAGATTTCCACAGATGGCTTCCAGTTGTGTGCCCTCGATTGTTCTACGAGACTGCCAGGAAAGATGAGGATAGTCCTCTACCTGCGGATTACTCGGTCCTCGTTCTTTCTATGTGCCTCATTACATTGCATCCACCAGCTGGAATCTTGAACCCACCTGTAAGTCCGAAGGACCTTTATTTGAGGGTGAGGATGATATTAGCCCATGTCCAGAGCGTAATCTGCGCTTCGCCATCCCTCATACAAGCCAGTCTCATCCTTGCTGCATACGAGTACGCATATGGACGGCCAGATACGGCCCTCATATCTGTGGGAACTTGCTCTAGAATGGCTCAAAGTATTGGTATTGATAAGGGGAGTAGAAACGGAAGTGAACGGCAATTTTCCTGTGAGCTCAGGCTAAGAACTCTCGAGGAAAGGAATATATGGTGGGGTGTTGTGGTCTTGGAAAGGTATCCTTATGCTCCTAGTTCCGATAAACTGAAAACTGACATGAACGTAGAATCATTTTGTGTGAGATTCCACACAGTAATCTAAGGCCTACGACTAAATATCCAGGAAAGAGCGCGCCTCTACCGTCTGACCTAGTACCTTTGCAGAAGCTCGAGGAATCGGTATGCAGTTATGGGTCCTGTAATGCGCCTTCACTATCCGAAATACACGCCGAACATGTGAGCAGTTTTGGCCGCCGAGCGCAAGCCGTATGCCTACTTGATCGGGTCCTAAGTAACATAAACTCTGGCGGAGAAACCGTTGACTTTCTGGAGCTGGAGAAACTTGACAGAGAGATATTGTCTTTCCTAGAAGTTGTCCTTGATGAGTGTGGCCGGGAGTGGGGACAACACTGCCCAGCAGTTGCATCTACTATGAGGTAAGCCCTTATACTATCGTATGGCGGCACTTAGGAACAAAATGTGTGACCAGTAGCAGGGCTCTCTTCCTCTTGCATCAAAATATCCTTACAGGGACTATGGTCTCTGCAAAAGAAGAAATTGCAGCACAACAAGGGCAGAATTCTCTGCGTGCACTAAAAACAGTGACAAAGATGATGGCTGATGTGGCATATGACCATGTGTCTCATGTTGCATTGCATAACAACGTCGACGCTTTACCACTTTGCTGTTCATATAACCTTCAAGCAGCTATACAAGCATCTAATGAGTCTCGTCGGCGCACCGGGTGTGGTCTGTCCTCTATAGAACTGGAGTCTCTAATGGCACTAGATAAAATCTTCTGTAAGCGGTGGAAACCCTCTTTATCATGACAGATTTAGCGTACATATCTCTTGTCTTGCAGTTCTTGTACAATGTCTCTATGGGGGTCACTAGCGATTATATTTAGATGGGATATGATGGGATATTGCCGCCTGAATCACTGCAGGAACGCAAACGACATCGAGTCCTATTCCATTCTTTCCCCCTGATAGCCGCTGTCTGCGCGTAAATGGAGGAATTACACTCAAATGAGCGGATTACGTCAGGGATTATCATTTCCTTTGACAATCGAAGCATCTAGAGGTTTGTGCTGATGAGCACGTGGCTTTAATAGTGCCTCTACTGTCGTATCCGCTATTATAATATTAGCTCACACACTACTATGATTGAACCTGGTGATTTTTTTAGTACGGTGGGCCTTTGAAAGGATTCGACTTCAACTCCTTCGGGCATTCCCAGTCGCCACCCTCTTAATTTTACTAATATTGAAGCTAGTAAGGTCTCTTGGGGGCGCGCTCAGGACCACTCCAGAGCCTCTGCAACAGCTACTGAGACATCCAAGGTACCCGAAGCAAAGCAGAATTCTATATGCCTCAATAGGGAAAGCTGGATTTACGTATTTCCTAATCTCTTCACAGCTTCAAATTAGTTATCGCCAAGTCCAATGGGATCTGAAGCTGTCCAGGAAAGAGGTTGATCGTATTTGTTGAGGGGATTACTTCCTTAAAGTATACGCGGTGCATACCATATTATAAACTGATACGTGAATTTCAGCTTCCTATTGGGACTACTACACTTAAAACAGTAGTTCTCCCAAGGTCCTCAATTCCTCACAGAACCAGGTGACTATATCTGTCGGAAAATAACCCTATAGTTATTTTCCGAAATATATTTAAAACCCACACTCGACTGTATCTCTACCAATTTCTCTGAGATTACTATTGCTCTTTTTTGGAGCAAGGCAGCACCGATAGTGATGCCACAATACAATACGACTACTCTGGCCCTTAATTCTGCTGTAGATGGTGATGATAGGCAGCCTAATAGGAAAGTTGAAAAGCCTATAAACCGTTGGTACCATTGGTACGAGCCGGGGACCAGCAAGGAGGAAAAATGGTTGATTTTCAAGCTTGACTTCTTCATTTTGTTGTATACTTGTTTGGTATGTCATAGGTGTACGCTGTGCAAACCAAATATGCTTTCTCTAATTACTTCAGACATATAGACCTTTTTCGTGAAATACCTGGTGCGTGAGAATGGCCATATTCTTCGGATATCATCCTGACGTCCATAAGGATCAAACCAACATTACCAATGCCTATGTGTCAGGCATGAAAGAGGATCTAAAACTCAGTCAGTAAATTGTTGCCATTACTTAAACATACTATTGTGCTAATTAAATTTAGATGGAAACGAGCTAAACTGGTTTACTACTTATTTTAATATAGGCATTATTGTTGGAGGACCGTTCTGTACTTTGGCCCTAACAGTGGTTCAACCACGATATTGGCTGCCGGCCTGTACTGTTGCCTGGTCATTCTTTGTCTTATTCATCTACAAAGCTGAATCTGCAAAGACGGTCTATACCTTACGGTATACTATCTACAGATCTTGAAAGAAATGAACTACAACCTAATGAAATTTAAAAATGCTAGATTTTTTGCCGGTCTCTTCGAGTCAGGAGCGATGCCGGGTGCCTTCTATATTGTATGTATGAACTCAAACTTCAAGGAATGAGACTAACGATTCTGTCTTACTGTAGATTGGAAGCTGGTATCGTTCATCTGAGATCAATCGTCGGACTACTCTTTTGGTGTTCTCCTCTGTCGGAGGACAGATGTTCTCCGGATACATTCAAGCAGGCCTGTCTGGAATCTACCCTGAGATTAGTGGAAAGATTATATGAATGGCTCATATATATTTAGGTACCATAACATGAACCATCACCTTGGTTTAGCCGCGTGGCGCTGGCTCTTTATTTTTGATTTTATCATTGGCATACCAGTTGCATTATTTGGATTCTTCTGTTGCCCTGGTACAAACGGATAAGCCCCCAGTGTCTTGCAATATTACATTGAGTTGTCTTAATCAGCTAACGAACATGCCTTTCTTCATCAGACGAGCCGAAATCTTCAAGAATGTGGTGGATTACCGAAAAGGAACGTCAGATGTCTATCGAGCGCATTGCAGAAGAGAAGCGTGATGCTATGGAATCCACTTGGAACCTTCAAACTGTGAAGAGGCTTCTCTCCTGCTGGCAGCTTTATGCTTTCTGCATCTCCTGGGTGTAAGTAAAAAGATTGATTCTCCTGTCTGAGAGGCTTTAAACCTGTATTGGCTCTTCTTATTCTAACTGCTGACAGGGTTATGGAGCTGACGTGTGCAGTCAATCTGCAACGGTGGATGACTCTATACCTAAAGTCACTCAAAGTCAATGGTCATTACAAGTATAGCACTGAGAAAATTAACGCCCTTCCAACGATTATTGGATGCGCAGTTAGTCTTCCATGGGGAACTTACACATACAACATGGCTGATTATGTCCTTTATAGGAGCTGGTCTGGATGATACTTAGTGCTACTTTGGTGGACAAATACCAGACTCCTGCCTTAGTCTTCTTAGGGCTAGGATTAGTGCAATTATTTGCCTATATTGTGTTTCTTGTTTGGTCCACCAATGATGCGTTCATGATGGCAGTCTACTATCTCTGCAGTGCGTACGGTGCCATTCCACCTTTGATAAGTGCCTCATTGAATTTGAGCTGTGGTGGTGACAAGCAATTACGTGCTCTCACTGCATCTCTCATGGTTTCAGCTGGATAGTAAGTTCAAATGTATCATCGCCTATGGCAAGCATCTATATCTAACAAGCCCTCCCCAGTGCTGTTGGAATCCCAACTCAACAATATATTTTCCCTACCTCTGAAGCCCCACGATTCCGAAAGACCCATGGGTATGTCTTTGGCGTCGTGTGGGTCATAATAATGATCATATGGTTAGGCGGGATACTGCCGCTCATTGCACGATATTTTGAAAAGCGCGAGCGTCACCGTCTTGACGAATACGGCTCGAGGAATGTTGGGTCTGGGGGTGATAACACGTTGACAGAATAAAATGGTCCACTTATTGCGAGCTAAAGGCTCGTAAGTATCCAAGGAAATAGGGTACTTTTGTTAGATCCTGAACAAAGTTATTAAATCCCCAAACCATCCCAGACTGAAAACTGCTCTGTAGTATGTTTTGCGTGTGAATAATACTAGGACAGTATGAAATATATACACAATTCAATAGATTATACAATTTACCTAATTATGAGCTAGGTATGGAGTACAGAGATGGCGTTAAAAGTGTTGATAATGTGGCGTTCTCTGGTGCCTACTTTATACGTATTGTTGGGTTTGCAGTTATGGCATATGTGTCATGTCACGGTGGTAATAGTTAGTCTACCATGGGTAAGTGTAACATCCTAGGGCACCTGCTTGGGATACCTGAGAAGGTTGTACGACGGTATAGGGAAGTCTAGTGGTCTTTGAGTAGAAGGGCTTTGTTACTATTCTACATGTAAGTATGGAGTTAAAAAAATTCGAATGTGTTTATGAGGAAAATTGATTTGCAAGGCACTGTATCTCAACTACTCTAAAACGTAAATGTATAAAAACAAGCATTAACTATCCAACTAGCCCAACAACCTCCCCAGGCCATTTTCTCCCCCATACCAACGCTCTCGCAGGCATCCTACCACCGACTGGCGCCAAGACGCGAAGCTTCTTCTTTTCTACATCCACATCAGCCACATACACGAAACCCATAATACTAGAATCTCGGATATATTCTAGCGGCGCATTGGTCGGGACGTAGGTGATTGCGACTAGCGTATTTGCGAAAGCAAGAGTAGGGGGGGAAGTGTACTTCTTTAACGGAAGAAGAGTGTCTGCCGCTGACGAGGATGTGGTTAGGGAGGAGGTAAACGACGACGGGTCGTAGGATGCGGAACTGGCTTGTGTTGTATTCTCAGTTTGCGAGGACAGGTCGGCCGATTCAGTGCCAGCACCGCCGGGCAGATAGGAGGAGTCACCGGCGCCAAAGGTGGAAGGGTCGTATTCATCCTCATCTTCGTTGAGTGATGGCGCTGTATAGTTGTATAATGCCAAGGAATCGAAGTCAAGTTGCTGGGTATGTGGTGATAAAGTGATTTTTGAGCTGGATGAAGAAGAAGAGGAGGATGATGGGAGAGCTACGGAGGTGGCAGATGCCATTGCGTTGCCGAAAAAGTAAGAGCGAATTTGGGATTCGTTGACGGATTTCATGAATGCTTCGTCCCGGTCTACGCAGCCGCCGGATTTGGAGAGTTTGACGACTGTGATCCGTTCATCGGAGTGTGCTGCGGAGGCGCTGGATGTGGGTTTCTGCTCGTAATTCTTGACCATGGTGCTGTATAGACGCTCGGATCCGAGGACAAGGATGGTTGATACCATACGAGTGTTAACAGGGGGCCTTGAACTAATTTGGTAGTAAACATACCAGAAAACTCAGTAACAATGTGATGTATTATTTCCAGCGCCTTTGGGGTTCCTTGTCCCAGAATACCAGGCGTGTCAATGATGACGCCGGCCTCTCGCGCATCATCATCCTCGGCCATACGCGCCGTCACGGAAACTGCGAGTTTCGAGACGATAGGTTTAAAAACATTCCCATCCGCATCCAAAGGGCTTTTCATCGGATAGAAGTAAACCAAGGGTAATTTAACCGGAACAGGGCTGGGTCCAGACATAGGGCTACTCCCCCATCCTTCTTCGACATCGATCATAGAACGAAACGCAGTAGCCGTCAACGTACCGGGAACGCTGAGCATACCCTCTGTCGGATTCAGATTGACAACAATCGGTTGTCGGTCGACTTTGGTCGCATAGCCCGTGAGGATTTTCGCCAAGCTTGTTTTCCCTGCATTCTCTGGTCCCAAGATCAACACACGCGGTCCGTCCTTGCCACCCTCTGTTTGGGCCTCCTGCCTCATTGTCTCCAGCGCGAAATGGACATTGGCGTATTCTACCATCGGCGTTTCTTCTGCGACATATTCACTCTGACACCCGCCAGCTCCATAGCCTCGACTGGTGCCCTCTGATGACATCCCACCGGGGGCAAACCCATTGGGAAGGGCTACTCCCTCCCCAGCATTGACTTCTAAGGCGCAGCCATGCCAGGTATAGATCGCGGCCTTTGTGCCGGAAAACGTGTATGTCTGTAATTGCGCGAGCTCGGTTCCGAATAGTTCTGCGGTGCCGGTAAGTAACTATGAAGATGGTCAGTTACTTAATGAAGTCATTTCCTTGTGATGAGAGCGGGCAGAAGTGAAGAGTCGGTGTATTCTTACAACCACCGAATGCCAAAGAACTAGAACGATATACGAACCTTAACTTGAATCGTACTACCAAAGGCGATTTCAAATCTCCATTCACTTCCAGCGCGCAAGTTGATCTGTGTAGGCGGAGGCGGGGCGTATTGACTCTCGACTGAAGCTTCAGCTAGCTCTAATCCAGGAAGAGACATTGCATTGCGCAGGAATGACAGGCTTAAACAGTTTTTTATTCAGAAGAAACAGAACTATTATACAGACAAAAAAAGAAAACAACAGATCTCACGCGCGGTCAATTTAAAGACCTGACAAGAAAACGAGGGTATATTCGAGGAAGTGATCTTTTGCATCGGCACGGCGGGCTGGGATGAAAGCTTGGCACCGTCAGTGGGTGTTTTCATTGTTTGCACCGAGTATTGCTACAGTTAACGGTATACTATCCGGGTCAAGCACCTTTATGCCATTCTGGCTACATAGTTTTAACCGTTTCCATTTCAAAGGAGATCAAACATTGGAAAGAGATCTACCGATTTGCCAAGGATATTATACGCTTGGCTGGATACCACGTTCGGGATCAAAAGTGCTCATCAAAGGGAGGGTCATCAAACAAGGGGTATTGTAACATCTTATGCCAAGCTATCAAAACTAGGTCTCACAATCTCGAGACAGGGAAATATTAGAAAGGGGATAATGATTGTGTCTTTTGGTGTGGGCAAAAATTATAGAAAATGCGAGGGAGAGCATGTTTACAGGGGAATTAAAAAAAGTAGGGGATCGCCGCGCTGGATAGAAAAGTTAGCCGACTAATGTCCTAGGGGAAGAAACAAAGGGTACTCACGCAAGTGCTAATGTAGCAGTAACACCGACCAAGGCCCGATTTCGCACTCGTTCCTTCCTCAATTTATCCTCAAGAACTTTAGCCTTTTTGGTAGGTTTACCTGATGATGGCTTTTTCTTCTCTTCTTCGTCTTCCTCGACTTCGTCTGACTTGCGCTTCTTATTGGAGTTCGAGGACTTGGCGGTTGTTTCGCTTTGCTGTAGTTTTGTTGCCTCTTCAACCATCTGTTTCGCTTGTGCGATCATTTGTTCGGTGTCTTCGGCCGGTGGAAGATCGGGAAGGCTGACGGGCATCTCCACAGAGACACTGGTCTGTGTGGTTTCAACTTCATCTTTGACTTCGGTTGTAGACTCGACATTGACTTTAACTTTCTCATCGGCTGCGGCGTGCTTTTTAGATCGGCCGCTACTTTTCTTGGGCTTCACTTCCTTCTCCACAGGTTCGGGGTTCTCGGAGGCAGCAGCTTCATCTGTACCATTGACAATTTCGTTGTCAACAGCGCCGTTGAGTGCGGCCTGCAAAGTAGCGCTAGCAGCAGTGGTTTCAGCAGCCGAGCTCTCTTTGGCCGCTCTGGGAACTCTTGATTTGCGAGGAGAGGAAGTCTTCTTTGGGGACGAGATCTTTGAAGGAGAAACAGACCGCCGGGTTCGGGGTCGGCTAGACGCACGAAGTTCTTCGGACGATTCTAGGGGTGGCATGTCGAATTTTGGTGGTGGAGTAATTGGTTTCTTCGAGCTTGCCGGAGTCTGGACAATTTCCGCAGCATCCAACAAGGCGCGAACCCAGTCGAACATGCGATATTCCTTTGCAAGTTCCAAAGCTACCAGGCAAGAATGATCAGCAGGGTTCGTAGTCCCGAGGGTGTTTTCTTACCTAGCAGGGGCGAGATCCACACATTTCCTGCGATCTCATCCTCACTAGTCTCTGCGCGCGCCTTGACGTATTCCCGTTCCGCTCTTTCTTCCTCCAACTTCGCCCAAGGAAAGGCGATTTTGAACATCCCCGTTGCACTGATGAAGCCATCCTTGCTTCGTCTCTGTCAAATCGCTACTCGTTAGAGAGCCAAAACATTGCATGGGTTGATACAAGTTCGTCGTAGCTTACCATAAGGAAGTAGGTTTCAGGATGTTGCTGTGTAGGGTTTGACGGAAATATCTCAGAGCCGGCCAAGTCCTTGGGCAGTGGAGCGCGCAAATGCGCATATTCGAAGGGACCCAAGTTTTCGGGCTTGGTAGCATTGGAAGTGCCAATCTGCGTAGGCTTGACAGACAGGAGAGTCTTCCCCAGGCGCCTCAAGGCAAGCAGTTCCTCATCTGTGGTGAGCCGTTAGTAGCTGGACGATTGGCACGTCGCCTGTATCCGATGCGATCAAGGGACTCGAGGATATCATTGAAGCGCACGGCGCGCGACAAGCAGGGAACCGCGATCGCGCGCAGGCGGAGGACGGACACGGGACGGGAGGCAGCCGCTGGAACTTACAAACTGGAGAAGATTCAGGGAGAATAAGAGGGTTGTTTTTCTTTGGAAGAGATCGCATGATGGCAGGATGTCCCAGACGACAGAAGATCGACAAAAAAGGTGAAGAAACTGAGATAGGGAAAAGCGGAGGGGGAGGAGAAGTAACAAATCAATTAATTAATTGGATTTCTCGAAAAGCGCAAAGACGGGGGTGGCAGCGCAGCAGCAGTGGTTCGCAGCGCCTGCCACGTTGCAGGCGCGTCCCTACAGACCGCCGTACTCCGAGCTAGCCTGAGAGCCTAAGGCAGAAGTCGCGGAATGCTCGCGCGACTCACTTGAGAAGTGTCACTCTGGCCTTCCTCGAGCAGACGTGTTTCAGCCCGGGGCGTGGTCGTACCGCTAGCAGCTAGTATTAGCCTAGCGACTTGAAAACAGCTCGTGCTAAACAGCGCTAAGACGTTCAAGAACCACTCGCGGCCTGGTTGGGATGAGAACAGAGAGAGACAGAAAAGGGAAAGTAAAGGGGAGACGTTGGGTTTATCTTACTTGCCGCGCACCCGTCGGGGCGGCTGGCCCCGTACGCCGCCATTACCATAGTTCGGGTCTCTTGTCCAATAAGCGCTGGCCTTATCGTGAAAGGACCCAAACACTAGTATCTGAAATACGGCTCCTGTACTTGTATTTTAGTAATTGTTGTCACCACCGATCATCCAACACTTGTGAGGCCGAGTGACTCAGTGAGAGGTGCAGAAACCCATCGGAAATATTTTTCCTTGGTGTACACTCTCCTTGTTGCTCGAGTGTGCTGCGAGGTATTGTAGATTGTAGGGTGATGCTGATATCATCAAGATGAGAGAGTTGGTGATATCATGCCTCGTCACTTGTACACATATCGAGTCTTGGCTATCGCGATATCGTGTTGATAGACTTGATTAGCATGATCAATTGATATATGCATTCTTTACTCTCAGTGTTTGTTCAGCAGTGACATAAAATGAGGAGAATGATTGCAATGCCGCCTGTCATCAGGTTATATGTATGACAGTTGTACTTAGTACTACTGCCCCTGTGGATATGATTATGGACACGTCCGTTTCAAGATTGCCTGGCAAAACACCGCATGTCAGTCAATTAGCCTTCTTACACATGCAGAAGCATGCAGCCAATCATTCCCGGCCTCTGCGATATCTAATGCTTCTAATTTCTGCTCTGTGCTACACGCACGCTCTTACCACCAAAGGGCCCATGGTGATCTAGGTTCCCCTCCTCCTCCACCGCCTTTCCTACCCCACCGTCTTATATACTCGGAGGTCTCGTACTCACACCCAATAACATCTATCCAACTCGCTATTCAGATCAATTCTTTGTCTTCATATCAGCCAGTCAGTATGTTATATATTCACAACCACTGCTCTGGTCCTGACTAACACTTTCTTGACTTAGACCGAACCGACTCCATTCAAAACACAGACCACCACGTCAAAACAATGGCTGATCACGACGACGAACTCGCCACCAGCAAGACCGAGGGTTTCAAGGTGGGCGAAAAGAAGACGCTCGAGGAGTACAAGAACTTGGGTAAACCTGCCGCCAAGAATTTTATTTCTGCCTCAACTAATCTAAATGCCATGCTAGACCAGAACGACGAGTCTCTCAACCGATGGAAAGCGTCCCTCGGCCTGAACACGGGCGAACCCATCGGCGACCCCAATGATCTTCGCAAATGTATCATCGAGTCTCTAACCATCGAGGCTCCAGGCCGGTCTGACATCACTCTCGATCTCACCGGCCCCAATGCACTTGAGTCGCTCAAGGACAAGCCATTTACCATCAAAGAAGGCGCCAAGTTCTACACCAAGGTCGTGTTCCAGGTCCACCGTGAGGTTTTGAGTGGGCTGAAATACGTTCACGTTGTTAAACGCAAGGGTATTACTGTGACCAAGGATGAGGAGATGCTGGTTTGTTCCACTTCTCTCTACTTATCGGCCGTTCTTGGTTATTTACTGTTATATAGGGAAGCTATGCACCCAATACCACGGATAAGAGAAACTATGAGAAAAGATGTAAGTGTCTTTGACTTGATGAATGGCTGGTCTTGCTAATTCGGGTGCAGTCCACGAAGAAGAGGCCCCGTCCGGCATGCTCGCCCGAGGACACTATAATGTGCGATCGAGATTTGTCGACGATGACAAGCAAGTCCATCTCGAGTTCCAGTGGGCTTTCGACATTGCCAAGGACTGGGCGAAATAGACTGTTGCCAAGCACCTCCGATCTTCTCTCTCATTCTAAAGTACATTGATACCTGCGTTTGGCCTTATTGCAAAAATTTTCTTTTTCTTGTCTATTGTTATACTCGGGTTCATCAAGCCATGTCATGGCTTTATCGTGTCACGCCAGCTCCAAAGTCTGACCTGTCTAATGTACAAACCGGGAAATAGACAAACAGAAAGCAAGCGACTGTACATGCGACTCTATACCCTCTCATTGTACAATGTATAAGTTGACGAATGAGTAAACACTAGAAACATAAATGATATAAAACAAAGAACTCCATATATTTGCAAATCCAAGGGTATCACATCATTTCATATCACAAAAAGTATTCAACGATCGGGCTCTGACCATCCTTGCTCTGCTGCTGGGATTGTTGTTCGTTCCGGTGTGTATCGTTCTCAGGGGCAGCATCAAATATATTGAAGAACCGCTCTCCAGAGTCGCTCACTTCTAGAACACTGGCCAAATTGCCGCATCGATAGCAATAGTTGGGTGCGCTCCATACCGTACTCAGCTTATCATCGTATAGAACCTGATAGCCTTCTTGACATAATTGATGAGCGCGTAAAATATGCGACATGTTGTTGACCTCAAGAAACTTGCGAACCACTTGTGCCCCAAATGTGTATCCGGCACCGCGCGGCGATAGAGAAAATTCGTCGTGTTCGATGTCCGGATCCGACCAAACTAGGTCTGCCATGGGTCCTTCGTGTGGGATTTCTCGGAACCGATCAATGATTTTAATCTGGTCTATAGAATGAATCGAGGGTGACAGCCCTCCATGCACACAGAAAATCTGGTCGTTGATTACGACGCTGAGAGTAAGGAAATCGAACATGTCAGTGAAATAATGCCAGACATTAGCGTTGCCGTATTTCCTCGCACACTCTGTGTAAAATCCATACGATTGCGTGACACCTCGGGACTCATGATTTCCTCGAATAAGATGAACGCGTGAAGGATATCGTAGTTTCAAGCAGACGAGAAGGGAGATGGTTTCGACACTGAACAAGCCGCGGTCGACATAGTCACCTGGAAACATTTCGCAACTTAGCTTCGGGTCTTGATACTGCTATCTGTACCGGAGAAGACATACCCAAAAATAGATAGTTGGTGTTGGGACAGAACCCGCCTATCTTGAAGATCTCGATCATGTCAAAGAATTGGCCATGAATGTCTCCAACGACGGTCACCGGAGCAGCTAGGTGAACCACATTACTTTCCTTCATGAGCAATTCCTTAGCCTTGGCACATATTGCCTCAATGACAGAGTCTGCCAGCAGCTCCTTCCTATATAACCGCTCTATACATTCGTCCAAGTCGATGCTGGCTGCAAGAAAACCGACAAATTAGCATGGGCGGGTAGGTGCTGCACGGGATCTGGGCTTACACGGTAGTCCGGGCATTGTGACTCAGCAAGACGTTTCTCTATCACAAAGAATAGTAATCCCTTCGCGCGGTTATGGTTGGGGTTGAGAATGACTGTCGTGTGAGCTCTTCAAACGAGAAGTGGTGACAACAGGAAAATTGACTGGGTCCGTCGCAAAGTGACTATCATCATGCCCCGAGACGAAATATCAAGATATCAAAATATGACCGGCGTCCACACGAGGGGGGCACAGTTCGACACAGTAAACAAGTCCGTCCTATCGTCCTGCCGATGCAGATGTGGCCATTCAAAAATCACGCAGCAGCAAGCGGGCGCTTCTCAAGCTCGGGCTGGAGCAGCAGGCAGTCAGCCATGTTTAATAATGGAGGTCCTGATACGGTTGCTGAGCCTCATGTGGCTGGGTTGCCCTAGCCGTGTCGGGCTAGGGTTGGCGGTCTGAGAGCCGCCTGCAGCTTGGCATTACCCAAACGGGCGACGTGCCTGCCTCCTCACCGCCTGCCGCATCGGGCACCTGCTGCTGCATCTCCTCGGGGCTCACGTGGATTCGACTGACTGGGCAGGGGCTGCTAGCAACTAATAGCCTTCTGTATGGCAACAACATTGGGCTGCAATCCTCCATCATAGCTGTCGTCGTCGCTTCCCAACCCCAGCAGCCCCAGAGGTACGCTGGTGCGCCCTGCCCTGCAGGTCCGCGCCTTGGTCGTTTCTTCATATGTCTGTCCTGTCCTCTCTTCCGGTTGCACTGTCTCATTCCTACATACAATACATATTGCTTTTTCTCTCTCAGCGCTGTGCGCTTTCTATCCCATTCGGAATCATGAATTCTACATTACATTTTCTGTAGTGGCTTGCTATCTCATTTATACACTCTTTGACGCCGAGGGAAGTAGACGTGGTTACTGGACTCTTCAGGATACAACCCCGGCATATGTCGCCAGAGGAACCCCTGCGGTGACACCCCTACTGGTCTTTTTGATTAAACGTTCCATGGCCGTCCCCTACCAGAGTTGACCTCTCGAAAGTGGTGTGATTCTTTTCGTATTTGGATCTGTATTTGGTAATGATTTCTTGCGTCCCCCGCGTCTTGAACTGCACGATACAATATTTCCTGCTAGGCCTACGGATACCCATTGATCGCTTTATTCCTGGACCCTTGAGTCGAGGCCGTACTTCGAAGCCTACTGTGAATTACTTATTGAGCGACATTAATAAAGAAGTTATGAAATGGATGAATTTTATAAACCCCAGAACGGTCCAATATATCACAGATATCCGTATCCTCCGGAATGGAGAAACGCGATCCCGAATGATCTCAGTGATGCTAACGAGACAGGTCATTCCAGTGTACTTGCAAGTACTTATCAGCTGCCTACGACGAGCTCTGTGAGGTCGCCGCGATTTCATGAGGTCCATGAACCACAGGCTCAAAGTCAAAGCCACTTGCAGCCTCGTTCAAGCCCGACGTGAGTTAATCATATTTCAAGATATGAGTCCTTCTTTTCTCATCGGCCTCTCAGGATCTCGGATGTCCCACCCTGCTCTCCAAAGCGGCAGAGGACGTCTGATTCAATGGCAATCACGGGCTCCTTTCCGTTGCCATATAAACCTCCATCGGCGAGTCACTTGACTTCCAATCAGCTCCCTCGGACTACAATTTCACTAACTTCTCAGGACACTTACTCCTATCAGCGGACCCCTTTGCAGCATAATACGGGAGGGGTCTATGGGTATGAACCAGACAGATTGGTTAGTTCTACAAGCTTCCGTGATGCGAAATTTTCTCCGCCCACTGTTACCACTGGCCAATCCACTTGGAATGCTATAAGGCCAGAATCTCGACCCCAAGACAGGGGACACAGTGGTTCCAGAAATGGCAATCGTCGTGGTAAATTTAATCGCCAACATACTCCACGTTCTGAAGTACCTTACTCTGCAAAGGATTCATCTGTATCTCCTGGAAGTTCGAGCAGAACATCTCCTGATATCCACACCAGCAGGTTATATGGGCTTTCTCACATAGATCAAGGACAACACGGGGCTAATAAAACTGGGACAACCCTCTACCTTGCCAGCTGCCCTCTTCCTTCAAAGTTTCTGGATGACAACGATAATCATGATCAATTTTTACCCGCTACTTCAAGGGGAGGAGCAAAGTGTACATTCAGATATATTGCAGCTTCAGATGCGGATGATTCTATACGACCCATCTGGGAGACCCCGTATTGGCCAGAAATGAGAGACGACCCTATATTTCATGACCTATCAAAAGATGGGTCTGTGGTTCCCATAAAGGAATTAGTAGCACGCCGTACTCGGATTCTGAGCAATCACGTTCTTCTTCCACCAGTCATGAGTGAGAAGGGTACACAAACTGACTTTGATGCTGCGACTCCTCCCACTTCGGTGATCTCAATTGACCGAGAAATGGATTTTAGCATGGACCACCCAAGGGCATTGGAATCCGCAGGCCAGGTTCCTGAAGTTACGGAATCCATTCGTACGCATAACACACATTTGGATTTCAGGCGAGAGAATTCTTTCCCAAGAAGAAAAGTCCATGGAACTAGGAAGAACCATCGCGCTGGTAAAAATGCCCATGGCGACATTTCGATTAGCCCACCACGGGACAAGTTAAGAAACCTCAAAAGACCGAGATCCACTCTAGAGGATTACGAAGATACCATTGATAGACCGGAAGCAAAAATAAACACCAGTCCCAGACTGCAAGATACTTCGGTTTACAGGTATTGGTCCTTTATCAAGATGTAGACATGTGCTAATAGGGAATTTCTAGTCGAAGATGGTGATTCTTTGACAATACTATACAGCTTTCTAAAAATCACAAAGATCCAATATCTCAAGGAAGCTGCACTGCATATTTATTGAATGGCGTTCTTACGATGACGGAGTATGTTGGAGCTGATGATATAACGGGATTTTGAAGACTAGAGAAGGAGTTTGAAATGAGTGAAAGATTCCGGCTGTCTTATATTATTGTGTTGACATTATTGATATTTTGTTCACGCGGTGTTAGCTAGAGTATTAACTAGGATTGTCTTGACGGCACATCAGGTTGATACCATTTGGTCTATTTCTAGATTTCGTCTTGGGAGCGTAACTGATGCATTAAATTATGGGTATATCATATCGTATCTTATCATCGATTGACCCCAATAGCAATTTCATAAATGGTGACGATAAGTCGATCACTTAACTACACAAAGTCAATCGCTGGGGGGATAGGGCTAATACCATTTTCTGTCATTACATAGAGAAAGCAACAAGTCTGAAAGTCTTTATTGTCTAATTAGATATTATTTTTTCAATAATTCTTGGTGTGCAGAGGTATCTTCATCCGACTCCTCTTCTTCCTCCTCGTCCGAGTCTGTCTCTTCATCCGAGTCCGTTTCATACTCTGTAGAGCCGGATTCTTCTTCTTCTTCTTCTTCCTCCTCCTCCTCTTCCTCCTCCTCTTCTTCTTCATCCAGCCAATCGTTGAGGCTCTTTTGTCCTCCTGGCTGGCTACCACTCGGACCCGCCACGCCAGACTGCCGCGCCTGTGCCGTTCCGGATGCGACACTAATTTCATGGTCCTTGACAGCCTTGTCCAGTCGTTGGCCAGCCGTCATACCCGTGGCTCGCTCAACAGATGACTCCATCATCAAGCCAGCGTCCCGTAATGCGCTATCCGGTTCCTGTCCGGCGGGTACCCAGTCCGGTAACGGCTCGTAGCCTGTCAACCCATGAATTCCCGAATCAGGCCCCACCACTAATGTCGACGTGCCGATTAAGAGATCCTTTCGAGTCTCTGACGGACTTGGGGCGTGTGGAACAGGCTTGGGCGCTAGGAGGAGGAGACTGGCAAGCTGGGTGTTTTTACGGTCTGACAAGAGACCCCTGTACATGCGTGCACGGTCTCGGAGGTCATAAGAGGTGTCGTATCGCGTGAGAAGAAGGATGTATTTCCACAGGAGGGTGATGCGGTCGTCTTCCGGCTGTTTATCCGGCAGTGACTGTTCTGGAGCTTCGCTAACTTCATCTTCTTTCGTAGTCTCTGCCCATTCGTTTTTGACAGTGGATTCAGGCTGTGGTTTGCTTTCTTCCTTCAGCTCCTCGGTTTCTGGAGGTGGGTTTTGAAGGAGGTGGTGAAGATAGACTTTTGCAGCAAGAAGAACAATTTGCTGTTTGACTTCTTCACTCTCGTCAGGAAAGCTCTTAGCTAGTATGCGTAGAACATCTGGAGCAATATTAGTCTCCAGATCGGCGGCTGCGTACTCCCCTACCAGCCAAATAATGGATGCCCGTGCCCCTGAGCTGGCTGTCGTATCGAGACTGGCGGCTAGGCGAGTCACTGTTTGCTTGTGTGCGTCGGGATCTTGTTGGATTAAGTGGCGAATGACTGTCAACGATTCAGAAACTACGTTCTCATCAACACTAGAGATTTGGCTCAAAAGGAGTCGTAAGCAGTGAGTCGAGGTTCGTGCATCGCTCTGCGCGCAGCGACCGATTGCACGCACACTTTCTCGAACCAAATCAGGGTCTGTCGCGTTCGAGAAATGCTCAAGCTCGCTAAGGATAATGCCTCTAAGGTGTATTCCAAGATGAGGGAAGAGAAGTGTTAGCACCTCAAGTTTGAGGCGCCAAATGTGCGGTGGATCGATTGCATGGACAAAGAAATGAGAAGCGTATTTAGCAAACGGCTGGGGAGCCTCCAAGGCAACCGCGACGATGTTGTAGAGTGCAATGTACTGGATATCTTGGGGACAACGAAGAAGTGCTACCAGTGGTCCAATAGCACTTTCCAGATAGTCGGGTGTACCGAGGTAGAGATAACAGCGGGCTATGCTCACAATCACAGCAGATGTTCGGCTTTGTAGTAGTGGTCGACAGCCTCGCAGGAAGAGTTCAAGGTCTGGGTCTAGCACTTGGACCTCCTCGCCAGTCTCATCGCCATTAATTGCGCCGTTGGCTGGTGCATTTTCGTCTTCATCATAAAACCCCCTTTCCTCTGTCTTCTTCACTTTCCGCGTTTTTCGTGGGAAACATTTTCTCGCATATACTGTCAACAATCGCAATGTAGCCAGCTGGCCCCACTCATCCATGTCCACCAGCTTCTTCACAAGACTGCGGTAATGCTTATGAATCAAGTCCAACTGATCAGGACATACGTCGAGAAACGCGGAGACTGCAGGACCGACCACGAAGTATTGGCTATCACCCAAAAGAGTCAAAAGATAACCTGTCAGTTGCGGTAGTGTGTTTGGGTCGAGTCGATAGCATTTCGGTATAGCCAAGGCAGCTGCTTTGCGGACGTGAGGGCTCATATCTCCAACGCCGCGTTTTATGGCGAGTGAAACAATTTGACTGATGACGGGAACTCTGATACCCGACATAGTTCGCAGGGCCATAACCCGAACCTGCGGGTTAGAGTCCGTGAGCGACTTCTGTATTGCATTGATCGAAAGCAAGGCGAGATCTGGTTCCGCTTCGGCCTGGTGGAGGAGGTATATATACACTAATTTTTTGACCTCGATGTTTGAGTTTGCGGCATTTTTGACGACTGCTGAAAAGTATTGTAGACAGGACTCCGACTGGTACATTAACTAAGCATCAGGGAAAAGGTCAGCATCTTCAGCGAACAGCAGCCACAACACAATCGCAGGAATCCTACCGAGATGACCTTTCGTAGCCCGTCTAGTATATCTCGGTCATTGCGACTATCCAGCAGCTTCTTAATTTGTGCAGAGGAGGTATTCCGAGACGAGCTTTGCGAGCGCAAACTCCTGCTACTGCCCGCAGATTGGGCAGCTTCGATCGTGAGGTCCCGAGCTATGAGCACACGAGTGCATTGGTGAGCAACGGAGCCCAGTTGAGTCAAAGGCAAGGGACTAACCTGCTTCCAGCATGGAAGATATTCTCGATATCGTCTCCATGCCTGTCAGCTAGACCTCTGCGAGTCTTCCTAATGCGCACTGGAGCGCAGTTGTGGGATCAGTCTAGATTGAAGGTCATGGTAAATTGGCGGGGGGACTGCCGTGTGATTTCATTCCGCGGCCGTAGTCTCCACTCATGTATTATTCCGCCTCAACAAACACCTATCTCTATCAACGACAGTCCCTACCAGGCTAGCCTCACCACGTCGTGACTAGATGTGGTGTAGACAATATTGGAACTATATGTTCTGCCCTACACTGGTAGGAACCTCGGTGCTTTCATGGTTGATGCACGGGTGCGTCCTTTTGCGCGTGTGGCAGATCTGGTTGACTACCTACTCTACGACAGCAGCCGCCCTACGACCCTGATTGTCTGTTCCACTCGGGCCAAATTTCTCGAGCAGCTGGCTGCTAGTGTGTCAAAAAGGATACGGGAGTCACAGGATCAAATTTCTAGCGAGGAGCCACTGCATAGCTTAGAAGCCAACAGGGAATCCATCCAATCCCGTCCGCCTGATCCCCTTTTAACGAAGACCATCGGCATCCTCGCGAATTCGAGAAGTGTCAGACTAGTGTTCTGTACTTCACTGGAGCATTTGCGTGCATATCTGTCGTCATTAGGAACCGGTTTACGTAAAGGATCAGCAGGACAGGACACGGCCCGCGGAACAAGAATAGTTGTCGTGGACCTTGTTGCTCTTCATTACATGAGCACTGAGTTCTCGGCTCAAGGTCTTTTGCGAACACTTGCTCTTGCAGTCGAAACAGCTGCAAGAATTACGTCAAGTTTGGTGCTGTGTGAATGTGAAGATGCGATGGTTGCGAGAAATCCTAATCGTGGCCAGAGATTATGGGACCTACATGTCCCTATTGTAAGCGGTACAGCTCGACTACAAGACGGGGTCCGGCAGATTACTGTTAAGCAGGTAGCTCAAAGATGGTTCCGCTTCGAAGGTGAGGATAGAATTACAGTGGAGAGGGGTGCTTCTAAGGATTAACATGAACTCAAATAACTATATGAAACAAATTCATAGACCACCGGGTATAGTTTAACCTTGACACCGAGCAACAAAACTCCAAACCCGTTAACCCATTCATTATTATAGACACTTTTCCATTTCCGTAATATATAGTTTGATATGGGATTCCAGCTTCAAATACTCGTCATGTGCTCTGTGGATTTCGTTTTCAATGTTTTCCTTGAGATCCGTCATCTAGAAAAGGTTAGAGTATGCTCTTATGGCGTCTGTGAAAAACTGACCTTCTTCTCCGTCTGCTCAATGCGTATCCTCTTAATTTCCATCGCTTTCTGCTTCTCGGCGCGTTCCTCCCTGAGCTGCCTTTGTGTATTACGTAGTTCCTCCATCCGAGCTTGTGCGATGTCCTGTTTTTCTTGGCTGTTCTTGCGAAGAGCTTCGATCCTCTCATTCCAACGGGCTAGTTGTCTCTGGAGAAGTTTCTCGGTTTGTGCGACTTCACGCACATTATTGCCCCGTTCTGAAATGGCGTCTTTATTCCGGGCCGCACGAGCATCTTCCTCCTCTTCTTTTTGCAGCTCAACGGAAATATCTTCCAAAACTTTGACACAAGCCTGAACTTCGTTGGCAACGACAGTAAAAGTGTCTATAGATGTTTGCAAAGCCCTCAACCGCCGCTCCATTGCATCCACTTGACTCTTTTCACGGGCTAGGTTTTCAGATAAGTCTGTGAGAGAAGACTGTAGACTGGCCGAACTCTGCTGCACGTATGGACGCAGTTTTTCAATCTCCTGTCGTGTCCTGATAGCTCTCTCCATCTTCTCTTCGAGCGATGCCTGCCTTTTAGCCTTGTCGGTTTTTGCTTTTTCAAGCTCCTCCGTTATTTTGGCCTGGTTCTGACTTAATATTAACAAGCGCGCTTTTAACGAATTGTTGCGTTGCATTTTCTCCTTGACTTGGCCTTCAAGCGATTTTTGATTCCTGCGCATCTCATTCACTCGCTCGTCGATTTCTTGGTTTTCGGCGTAGAGGGTCTCAATACGCGCTTTCGTGCGCTCGGCTTTGTTGAAATGCTCATCAATGACAGCGGTTTGCGACTCACGGAACCGGACAAAATTAATCAAATATGAAAATATTTTCACGAGACGGTCGTGTGTAGGTCGCGTGAGGTCAGAGAATGTAAAATCGTTGACTCCGCACTGTGCCAAAGTCAACATTAAGAACATGTCTGTCAGCAGTCGCACATACCTCAATCATCAGTCGTCTTAAGTTGATAAAAAATCCCATCAAGTTGCGTGTATCATTGGGGACGATATCGGACATTTCACCACAGATATCCTGTGCTGCTGCGCGCATTGCTGGGTCGACCGTATCGCGAGTAGTGTTCATCAGAAGTTCGGCGAACCATTCTAGCACCATTTGTATTTGTTGAGGGTTCGGCTTGAGCAGGTCCGCGGCTGTGAAAGGCACTCCAATGTCGCTTATACACCCTGCGATCTCCTTGTCTGGCTATTGTTTTTGTCAGCCATAGCAACCAAGGCAGGTTAGAGAGGACTCACCAGACGCATTAAAGCGTCGCTGTCATCTTCCTTTCTGCGGCTCCGATTCTGCTGCTGCCCGCTATGGAATTGCTGGCTTACTCTATGATTGTATGCCATGATGCGCTGGAGAAGTTCAGTTATTGGGGGATTGTCAAGCTTATCAAGGCGAAGGACGCAGTTGTTTTGTTTATCCGTGGCCCCAGAAAGGGATTAGCGCGGGATACCGATGGCAGTGGAGGGGCCGATGCAATCAGTGCAAACATCTGGCGGGTGATGACTGCAGCACAATCAGAATAATAAGTTAAATCATAATTTGTTTCCATCGTCGTTATTGCTGAGTGTGCATCGGGTTAAGAGGCTAAACCCTAAGCTCGACTTGCTCAAAGTCTCTCTGGCAAATATGGCACCTATCGGGTCTGCCCCGTTCGAGTACGCTCATACATACCCCTCACGATTGATATTTCTAGCTCTAACAATCATTTCCAGCATCGTGTCGACCTACTATGATCTCCTCAAATCCGACCCCGATCTTACGATGCCCATAGCGGCTATCGAAGCCTTGGTACTTCTTTTGACACATTCGCCGTCTTCTACGATTTCCGAAACTCTCGACTTGCTAGACAAGCATACCACTGTCTTAAAAAACGCCGTTCCCAACCCCATTGCCCTTTCCGCAGGCACGGATTTGTTCCAACGATACCTTATCACAACTTTACAGAGACCAGGTCAACTAGGGCCGGCCGGCGATTTCAATGCTATCAGAGCTCATTTATTGTCCAACGGGCGATTGTTCATCAAGCGGGCGAAAGAAAGCCGACATACAATTGCCGCGTTTGGAAAAGGGTTCGTTCGAGATGGGAGTACGATATTAACGAACGGTGGTTCCCGAGTCGTTTCCGCCTTGCTGCAGAAAGCAGCAGATGAAATGAGCGGGCCTTCGGCTGTTCGATTCCGCGTTATTTACGTTCTATACGGTATCAGCGATGCCGATAGCCTTACAGTGGAGCCGGAAGGGTTAGAAACGGTACGGGCATTGAGGGCAAAGGGTGTACCGGTTGCTACTATCCCAGAGTCTGCTGTAGCCTACTCGCTCGGCAAAGTAGATACAGTCATAGTTGGTGCTGAGGGTGTGGTGGAAAACGGGGTATAGTGTCGAGAATGGGGACCTATCAGATTGGTCTCCTGGCCAAAGCGATGGGAAAGCCATTTTATGTTGTCGCCGAAAGCCACAAGTTTGTTCGTCTCTACCCACTGGGACAATACGACCTTCCAATCGAGCAGCATGTGATTGATTTCAAATCAGAGGAAGATCTGGGTACAGATGGGAATATTGGATCTTCGCAAAATAGCAGTGGGAAAGACTCGGAGGGCAAGACCGATGTTTCGCCTGAAGCAAAGGCCGAACACATGGCTGCACTATTGAATGGGGCACCACCTGAAAAAGTGGATGGCTCGCGCCGACGCGATGCAGTTGATTTCACCCCGCCGCACCTCGTCACTGCGTTGATCACAGAAAGCGGTGTACTGACGCCGAGCGCTGTTAGTGAGGAGTTGATCAAGATTTGGTTCTAAATGATGTTTTGGCCCGTTCAACCATTTATACACTATGGCGAGCCGTGCTAGGTTCAGTTTCGGCCATTAGGTGTCCCTCCGTCGCCTACAGGCATCAAAATTAGACCATCGGGCACTAAAAAGATAAAAGACGACATATGAAAGATATGTTGAGAGGGACACCTCGATCCAGCAAAATACATTGCACGAAACGCAGGTATGAATACTGTACGAAATAATGGTCTGGCTTGATGCCCAAGGCATCTGTCAGAGAAATTTTATAAGGTTGATGAATTGCCATGGTCAATTTCACCGAAATAATAGATAGGATCGCCAGTCTCTATTCTACCTAATCTAATACAAACTTCTCAATACCGATTGATTCTGAGATTCTCTTTCTACAGGCTTGGCCAATTGTGATATCTTTGTAGAATCCTCCCTAGCATCACGGCTCCAGCACGCCTTCGTGAAGTGTAGCAATAACCTCAAGTCGAAACGCGAGTAATCAACGACACTCGAAGTAATCATTTGGTTGACGAGTCATCACATTCATTCGTATAGAAATATTGTCAGTTAACACATCTTAATCCTTCTTCAATATTATTGTCGAAACGTATCATTTTGATCCGTTGCTCAGATCCATTCAATCGCCCTCAACACGATGATAGCTCCTCGGTATGATAGACTGGATATTCATTTCTCGGTGTAGCGACGAAATCTTGTCCTCGTGAAAGAATGATATCGCGGGTACAGTATTCAATCTCAGTGTAGAAGGTGGCGAGAGAGAGAAATGGCTATGCGTGGCAGCGAAGGCATAGAGAAGGAGATAGCCCAGGGCGACGAGGAGGAGGATGGCTGGCATTGTGGATGTTGATTGATGCTTAGTTTGTCTGATGTATCGACAAGATCGTTGTCAAAGGTTGAGTTTTATGCACGAATGATCGCTGGGTTGTTATACAGGTGCTGCGAGTCACATTCTGTGCTTACGGTTCTTTGACTCATGTATGACTGTCAATCATCGAGACGACGCAAGATGAACACGATGGAGAAGACATGGATATGCTTTCAGACCCCTCGATTCAACGAGCAGTCATCCGGCTTGAGTGAACTGTATTAACCGCAGCTGCTTCGTTATATGGTAGATGCCCGAGGCATCCATCGTCAAATCATAATCGTTCTCATTTTGAGGGTAGAGTCAGCAGGCTGTGATTGGTGGTGTGAGCGAAAGAGTCAGGCATCAGCCCAATCAAAACAAGAGACGCTGCGGTGGGATGATTTAGTATTTATCTACTATCATATTGGGATGAGAGATACTGCTCTAGCGGTGAGAGTCAAGTGATTTGAGTGGTGGGTTTGGTTCCCCGCGTTTCCTTCAGTGTTTCTTAGTCGAAGTTTGGCACGATTCTATTGATAATTAATTACTGATACCGATATCGGGTTAGCAGCGATGTTCTTGTTCTTTTGTTCAGAGTAAGGTAAGAACATGTTCCAGTATTATTATTATTATTATTATTATTACTGTTGTTATTATTATTATTATTGCATTGTGATGCATCGTGTCGCATCGCTTTGAAGATCAAATGACCAAAGGCCACATCTGCCGCCAGCATCCGCCACCTCTTCACGCCTCTTCTTAGTACTTAACCACTAAGCATTATAAATTACTGAGCCGGCTCGCTGTTGATCAGCTTTTATTCTCCTATCACAGATCCAGCTAAAACTTAGTCGCTTGCTTGACGGAGGTATCATCGGGACTATCTCATGCACATCCCCGCCAATAACAGCAGCCTCACGCCAGAGCAGCCTCTTCAACCCACCACGATACTGTCCTCCACGATTCGCTGGCACCATACATGTCAGATTTGCCATCGCGATTCCTTGCACGCTGTGATCCACGTACCCAATATACCATCATCTTTCCTAGATTATTGTCTTGACAAGTCATATCGAGCCAAAGAGTCAAAAAAACAAGAAATAAAAAAAAACGAACTTCGACATGGATGCGGAGACGTCTACTAGAGCTTCCAGTATTGGACACCGATCCTCCAGCCTCTTGATAGGCGAGCGCAGACGCTCCCTTGTGGAAGATGACCAGCGCGTCTCCGGAAGAGATTCCTGGTCGATCAGGAAACTGCTCGGTCGTCGGCCAAGTGAAAAGTATCGCACGCTTGAACGCCGAGAACCGCGTCGGTTGAGGAAGAAGTCGCTGTCGGAGAAGTATTCGCTTGGCCAGCAGGGTTGATAATCAGTCAATCTGCTGGCAGAATGATAAGCTGGGTCAACATCGACGAATCCAAGGAGACTGTCTCTTTCTAGCTGTTAAGACCTCGCGTTGCTGGCAACGTGAACCAATCACATGTGGCGTTGGCGTTTCCTTCTACTTTACAAGATGATGTTATGGATACTATACTGTCTACCCGAATTACTATTATCATGCATCTACATATTATATCAATCTACACATTATATCACACCCGGTAGCAAAATGACGATGAAACCTCATCCCCATTCCACGGGCTGAAGAATTACCACGGGAGAATTAATTTTAGAATGTTGCCGAATCCTCAAACCCAAATGACGGGGCATCGGCTGCTGCGACGATTGTCGAAGTCGGCCTTCGTCGTCGCCCACCGCCACCACCACCACCCTGCTCACCGATCGCAATCGATGTCCCTGCCATCGGCGCCGGTGGAGGCGGAATCGAGAACAATGCCTGCTCCTCGTCCCTCGCGGCTGTGACAGGACTCTTTGCTTCTGAGGTATCCGGCGCTGCTGGGCGTCTTCGACCGACGTTGACACTGATTCTCTGGCCGGGCTTGAGGCTGTAATCTTTCGGGGGCTCTGATGCGGACTGGTCTGTTGATAGTGATGACAGCAACGATGATGCAGACGCCGTGTTTGACGGCGCAGTAGCCGCCCCTGTACCCTCGGTGGTGGCCTCGGCTATTCCCAGGATCTTTCTCGCTTCTTGCAGCGCAACGCCAAAGTCGAAGGCATCACTGCGGTCCTCGAAGCCGATTCCCAGCGACGCCTTCCTGCCCTCGCCGACGACGCGGAGAACAAAGAATCGCGACGAGTCTAGGACATGTTCCACGGCGCCGGCATCGGTGTATGGTGCCGCAGCGAAGAGACTACCGGTGTTGGGGTCCTCGAGCAGAATGTCGGCAGTGACACGGTCTTGAATGGCTGTCTCCAGGACGCGCAGACGACCGGTGAAAATCTCGCGGGTTTGACCAGTTTGGGCATCAGGGACAGTCCAGTCTGCAGCTGTGTAGCCCTTCATCGAGGTCAAGGGAGGAACGGCGTAGACGTGGATGGTGCGAGCGAGAAAGAGAACCCGTTGCAGGGCATCAGCAGGGAGGGGCTGGCCCGTTGCGGGGTTGACCGCAGACATGTGTGATGTGGTGTGATGTGATGTGATATGATGTACCGGGATGAGAGATGGTATGGATTGATATTAGAATTTCTGCAGAGTTTTCGAGTCGAGAAAGGGGTGTGGCAGACAGTTCCTGTAATGGTAGTGCATGGTGTTGCTGTAGTTGTTGTTGCTGTTAAGCGTTGTCGGCAGTAGAAGCGGGATCTACGTGCTAACTTTCACCGCCGGGAGATTTCCTCTGCAGCCCGGTCCTCCGATGGCCGCCATCGCATTTCTATGTTACGATTGTATGATATTATCTTAGGGGCTGCTGGCGAGATTGGAAATAATATAATGGCCATTCTGCACTCAGCGACGCGGCAAAATTAAAATCGAGCCGCAGTCGATAGCGCGTGCACCATGGCATTCGGAGTCCGCCGCCAGTCCGATCATCACAGTACAGGAAGTACTAACCAGTTAACCTAATTAAGTAGCAAGCGGTCACAGACAACGCAGGAACGATACCTAGCTGGCGGCAACTAAGACTAGGCACTGCAATGTCTCACAGCATGAAACAGATGCCGAGCTGCCCTTAAGACAAGACACGACGACCACGTTGGCAGTGACAGCGCATGGGCTAATTAATTCCTCTCGTGAGTATCGGAGCGATTCCATTCAGTAGTAGGAGTACGTAGTACTAGGCAGTAGTCGGCCAGTCTTCGAAGGTCGAACGTTGAAGCCAGCCTGATTGGCGATAGTGGTAGGATAAGAACAGGATAAGAATAGACAAGGCCCGTGCCGCTGACATGGATGCTTAGTACCTCATGTTAATGCTTCGGCTTGGCTATATACGTATGTGGCGATGCTCGCCTTCTAATTATGGCCTGGGTGCCATTGTTCACGGCAGAAATGAGGAATTCCAACTCTCCAAAGACGAGCAGATCCAATGGGTCGACCCGTCTGGATCGCACAGGACAATATTCCAGTCGCACTAGTGATTTTTGCTCTGATTTTGAGTCCAAAATTACCAATACCGAGAATACAGTATAGTATTCAGGTGACCACCGTTTAGTACTCCGTCCTGTGCAATCCAATAGAGAGGCCGGGCTCCACACCGCGAAACCAACCAGTCAGAATGCTCCTCGCGCTGTGGCGTATTGATGGGGTCAATACCAGTACGGCGTAACGGCGTACCAGCGTCATATTCGTAAGGAGCTAATTATAAGGCCGGCTGACTAGGCGTGGTGGTTTCCCTTTCCCGCTGTCAAAAGAACAGGCCGACTTCTCTCGCTCTCGCCTGCCTTTGATCCTCCATCCGTCCTCGTTGTCCTGCCAGTCTGTTCACCACCTCCATAATAATACTGCTCTGTCAACTGCCTCCCATACATTACATTGCTCTCCCAGTCCCACCCATGAATCCACTCAGTCCTCGTCGCCCACCCACAACCACTGACCCGGGCGCCTGCCACACCATCTGACCGCCACGCTCGCCGGCAGCGTCCACCTGCGCCGTCCCAGCCAAGACCACCACGAAGGCGCAGCAATGGCGATATGGCCCTTTGGCCGCAAGGGCAAACGGCCCAGGAGCCAGATGAAGGCCTCCGACGCCGTGGATAGAGGGGTCGCCGACTTGTCTCCCGTGCCAGAGCAGGCCTCGATTGCAAGAAAGCCCTCGAGAAAGCGGTCCAAACGAGACAAACGGAGGAGCACACCTCCGCGCCATCGCTCGCCCCCTTCTCGCACTGTCATGCCGACGACTGCTGAAGGTGCCGCGGCGTCGTTTGCGTACAACCTGGACAACCGCACCTCGCAGTCGAGCATCGGTCAAGACAATTTCACTTCGAGTCGCACGACCCCGATGCTGCAGAAGCGCTCGAGCACCGCCAGCAGAGGCACCTTGAAGAAGAGGTTGAGTAAGCGCTCGGCAAGAGAGGTGCAACGGGAGCAGGAAATTCGCGCCATGAGCTCTTCACCCCCGGCCGTCCATCCTCATCATCCTGCTACAACTTGGACTTATCTGCCATCCGATGTTCGCATGGGTCCCAATGCGAATAGTCGTCATGCTGACCGCCATATTTCAAACCAAAGCTTGCCGATGGATTCTCGTTCGTCCATGTCTGATCACTCGGATTCCTATACGTATAAAGTCAACGCTTTCGCCGTGCTTACTCCACGGCCAATTATTCGCTATAGTGAGAATCCGAAATTTCCTGTCCCGAGAAGTACGATTCCATCTGCCAATTCGATGCGGAAAGATATCAAGCTGGACGAGGAGGAGGACATTCTTTCAAAGAAAAGAGTGGCCGAGCTGGCCGACGACTTGGATGCTCCCGCTCTCAGAGAGCTTCTAGAAAGAGACCGCAGGCGCAGAGAAAAGAAGCGGCAAGAGAATCAGGAGAGAATACAGCGCCGGTTACAACGGAGAGCCGAGCGCGATCGCGAACAAGAGAGAAATACGGCAGCCCCAGTGGAGAATTTAGATGAATTACGAGGCAGGGATCGGACTCCATCTCCCACAACCTCGTCCAAACAGCTGCAGTCCGTGCAGAATATCAATGCACCCCGTGACAGTGTACAATCGCAAACCCAACCGGGCTCGTGGCTGCGCGGGTCTTCCAGAGAAAGCCAACGTAAAAGCAATCGCTTCTCTGATATTTCTACACATGTAATCGGAAACATCGACGATCGGTCTATTCGTGCGGGGAAGACTGCTCATGATCCTCGTCCACTGGAGAGCCAGACGCCACAGAATCAATCACCAGCGCGCCAAACTTATGCGAGCATAAGCTCTCCGCGAGTCAACAATATCGCCGAATCAGTGTCCGATTTATCACGCACGGAAATCTCTGAAAAACGCCTGTCAGATCATAGCGGCAGGCGCATGACTTCGTGGATGTCTATCTTCAGCCGGAGTAGCCCTCGTCGCAAAGGTTCGAAGGAGCTTGATGCGCCGTCTTCCGATTTCTCCAACACCTCTCGTGAATCGTTTTCCAAAGTTCAGGCCCATGCCGTCAACTCAAATCACACACCTTCTGTCCCGATCCCAATTCCAGAAAGAAGCTTCCTGCGGACTGGTACAGTTCACCGCTCACAATCCAAATTCACCGAACATCTTGGAGATTACCCTATTTCCCCTCCCGACTCTCGCGTACAATCTCCAATTCCTATCCCACTCGAACGCCCTCCCGACGCTTCAGTTGCCAAGGAAGAGGCAGCTAATGTTAGTCCCCAGTCTTTTGTAGAGAACCATGAGATGGAAGATGTGGACCGCGCTTGGGATGACAACAGTGCGATGCTCTCCCAATCGCTTGCTTCAATTGACTCGGAAGGGTCTTGGATGTCAGGCAAGTTTTTGCGCCGAATTTCGCAGAACCCTGCCCAGACTGCCTTGAGAAACAGTACCGGGAGGAGCAAACTCAACAAATACGACGAAACCAATGAAGGTGACGACGTTGCCAGCGACGACTATTATAATCAGCTAGCGGGAGAGTCCCCGGAGAAACGAAACTCTATTACTGGTATGCGCAGAGCAAGCAGCACTGCGATGGGTCTTGAAGGCATCGAAAGCGATTCCGATTCCAAGGACACAGAAGCCTGGCACGGAGGAGCCAGCCGCAAGCCAGTCGTCAGAAACGCCATTGTGCGGGCGAAATCCAGAGAAATTGTGCTCAACGATATCTCCATGTTGGATACGTCTATGGATGAGGAAATCAGCCCTGTCAGCCCTGTTAGTCCTGTCAGCCAAGACGAACCCATCGAGATCAAACGTGCTCAAAGCGTTGATTATGGCCGCGGACACGGCCACGCACGCCAAATGAGTGCTGGCAGTGCAAAGTTGTTGGATATTCCACCTAGACAGTCGATGGACTCCAAAGATTTGTCTACAGAATAGGTGGTTGGTTGCTTGAAATGCGAGTGAGGTGACGCCTCGGTGCTACTCTACTTAGCTGGTGCCACATTCTTTACAACATTCTTGCCGGAGCCCAAAACAAAAAAAAACTTGAAACAATCTGAAACGGAAAAAAAAGTGAAAATGATTGATTTGAAAAAAAGATAAAAATCCCAACAAGAAAAGCAAGAAGGAAAAAATGAAGGAAAAAAAGAAAGAAAAAAAAATCAGGAAAACGACAAAAACCAGAAATCGCTTGACGATTTATCACACTCATTCTATTTCCTCATCCATACCAGCCTGCTCCGGCTCGAATCACTATCCCACCCATCCAACAAACTAGCACTGAGACTGTCATCAATCCACCAACTGGAACCAACTGGCTGGCTGACTGAATCCTTTTCGCTTTTCGCTGTTCTTTCTGATACCCCTTTTCTTTGCCATTCTTTCCATCATGCCCCTGTACATTGTGCTTTATCAATTCGTGTACTTTCCGGTGATCACTGTATATAGTAGGAGTGTTAGTTACAGTTTGCTCTGCGAGTAAATACAAGCAACATCGGCTCGATCTGTTTACTCTGCTGTGAATACAAATAGACCAAATCATACATCTTCATATCTTCATATCATGCATGGAATCCATTTTAGTATCTGTATAGACACTGGCCAATCACCGCGCGCGGCAGAGTCTAGAAGCGGCAGCTTGGTAAGCCGAGCACGTCATTGCAGCCCGTCCACCGCCTTCCGTTTTCACTCTACTCCTGCATAACTTACACTGCATATACCATACACGGGCGGATTCTGCTATTGTTGCTCTATTAGAACCAACGTTGGTGTCTAATCTGGTGAGAGACCTGCCAGAAAGTCAATTGGGGTAGACTAATCGAAACCAGTATTATTATTGCCCCTGCTGTCCTGTAAGCTATTTGGAATCAAAATGAGGTAGGCAGGATCATCACGGCCCAGCTCGAATATTCCATTATCCTTACGCGCGACAATTCTAATCTGCACCTCCTGTCTATTCCATTCATACTCTGCTCTCTATGGCCGATTAATCATCCTTGATTTGATTTACAATCAGCACAATCCAGCTTGCCCTCCCTCCACCAATGACAACTCGCAGCCCTGCGACTGTGGCCACCCCGTGGTCTGACTAATAACGTCACTCACTGCTACTGCGCTGCCCTGCCCCTCCCCGCCGGTTATAATTACAGCCCCCCCACCAGCCAGCCTACTTGCATGATTTCATATTTTTATCTTTTAACAACAACACAGACTATCTCCCACCCTGGCATCTTCCCTGCGCCGTACTGTCCTCGCTGCATCTCCCGTGAAGACCGCTTTCCCTCGCAGACCATTCTCCTCCACGCCTCTCAAACCCTTCTCATATACACCCAGCAAAATGGCCGTCACACTCGTCAAAGCGTGAGTTTCCCAACATCCCCATATCCCTAACAACTCAGTCCCAATTCTAACGATTCCCAGAAAGTCAGAATTCGAAGCCCTCGTGGCCAGCGACAAACTCACCGTTGTCGACGCCTTCGCCGAATGGTGCGGGCCCTGCAAGGCCATCGCGCCCAAGATCGAGGCCTACAGCAAGCAATACACTGACGTGCAATTCATCAAATTCGACGTCGACGACAGCCCTGACGTCGCCCAGGAGTTGGGCATCCGCGCCATGCCCACTTTCATTTTCTTTAAGAACGGGCAAAAGATCACTGATGTTGTCGGTGCGAACCCACCGGCAATTGAGGCCGCTATCAAGGAGCATAAGTAAAGATTGGAATATTGGATAGGGGGGTTTACTGGGCTGGCATAATTGAGATTTGACTATCGTGTATAATCTATTCCTAGGCTAGTAGTCGCTGGTGGCAGCGGCGGAATAAAGGCTTTTTTGGTGCCATTCATATATATACTTGTTTTCATGCTATACGTGCCCTTTTTTTTAAGGCTGGATATTTTTATGACAGGTTGATTTGGTCTGTCTTCTCCCTCGTAAGACCTGTTTTGGTCTCTGTATGCTCCTCGTCCTTGCTTAGATGCGTCTTGCGCACAAACATGGACGCTACAACGCTAATCACCGCGATGCATGTGTACATAATCCACAGATTCCGTAGACTCCACGAGAAGGCGTCGCGCACGGCCCGACGCTGCACGGGATCCGCAATGGACTCGATCAGCAAGACATTGGCGGTCGCATCCTCGCCGGCAAATGCCTCGGTCTGGTTCGCCGAGAGCCCGGCGGCCAGAAGCGCGGGTTTGCGCAGCGCCATGCTGTTCTGGAACACCACGCCGCCTACCACGGCCGACACGGCGGTGGCGAGCGTGCGGATGAAGTTGAGCGTTGCTGTTGCGCTAGCCGTGTTGGATTGCGAGACGTTGGCTTGCATGGCGATGGTGGGCGCCGTGAAGAGGCAGCCGACGCCGAGCCCCGCGACGATTTGGTAGAGGATGAGTTTGGCCAGCGAGGACTCTGTGGCGAAGTTGATGTAGAGCCCTGTGCCGACCGTCATCATCACGTTGCCGAATTGGAGAAGTTCTACGTAGCGGCCTGTGAGGTGGATGAGGTAACCCGTGAGAGCGGCGGAGAAGGCCGTCATTAGCACGATGGGGAGGATGAGAAGTCCCGATTGCAGCGGTGAGGCGGCTTTGGTGGATTGGAAGTAGAGGGGGAGGTAGTATTCGCCGCCCATAAAGACCTGCATCATAACATTAGAAAAATTTATATGTGAATTTTGTGGATAGGGGGGTTATTTACCGCTCCCTGACAGAAAGCAATCACGAAGCATGCAACGTTGGAAGATGTTTTGAACACGCTCAGTGGCATGAGCGGGTATTTCGCCAGTTTCTTCTCGCAGTAGATAAAGACCAGACTCATCAAAGAACCTAAAACGATCAAACAGATGACTTGAGGCGAGCTCCAGGCAAAGGTACTACCGCCAAAGTTCAGTCCTAGTAAGAGCATCAGCGTCAGTCCGAGGATGGACACGCTGCCGGTCCAGTCGATGGCCTTGATGCCGTCCATAAATTTGGTCCGCGGGTTATGGATGTCTAGAAAGAAAAAGATTAGGACAATTGATGTGCCGGCTACAGGTAGATTGATCCAGTATGCCCATCTCCAGGAGACGGCTTCTGTGAGAGCACCGCCCATCAATGGACCGATAGCGCCAGCCAGAGCCCAGACACATTCAAGAAGGCCGAAATAGAGACTCCGATGTCTGCAGATAGTTAGATAATCAGTCTAGATAGTATAATTAGGGATATTAATCCTACCTTACGCTGAACAAATCAGAAATAGTGATGATGACAAGCTGCAATAATCCGCCTCCGCCAACGCCTTGCAGTGCTCGCCCAACGATCATCATAGTCATGTCGGTAGATTTTGCGCAGATTATGGATGCGCCAAAAAATAGGGCAGCAGTCGCCAATAAAATTGGCTTTCGTCCCCATATATCTGACAGATTCGCCCAGATATTGCCTGCTGCGGCATTGGCAAGCAGATATGCGCCTCCGACCCAGACATAGCCTGAGGGAGCATGGAGCTCTGAGACAATGGTTGGGATGATAGTAGATACAATGGTCTGGTCGAGAGCTGCAATGAAACAACTGAGCTAGATGATGTCAGCCTCTTTACTTTTTTGGAAACAGTAGAAGGTAACCTACCGAAAGAGCGGAGAAAATTGCTATCACTCGGAATTTTCCTCTTTCTAGCTCGCTCTCTTCTGACTGGGGTTGAGATGTTGGATCTGGAGCAGCAGAGATTCGCGAGGAGACATGGGCGAGTTGAATTTCTTCGAGAATCATATTGGAAGCGCCAGGCCGGACTGGCATTGGAGCGGTTGGCTCAACACCATCGTTGGATGTTTTCTTGTCGTGCCAACCCGACGTGTCTGATTTAGACCGGGCTGTATTTTGCCTTCGGGGCTCGCTGGTGGCGGATGAGATAGATGTAGAAGGCGACAATGCCATGATTTTTTTTCTTTTCCCTTCAGAGTGTTTGTGATGTCGAGGGGTAAGCCACCCACTAACAGTAGGAAATCTACGGCCCGGTTGACTAGCTAATATTCATGCCAGCAAAAAATAAGAGCTGCTAGAAGCCAGATCTGGAAAAACCCAAGAATCCTTCTCGTCCAGGCAAGACTAAGAATCTCCTAATAGATAGATGTAAGTATGTCGGAGAACAGTCTACTGCTGGCATAAAATGTAAAATATCGGAAATTTAGCATCTTGATCCACTTTCTCGACTAACTTTTTTGCTCCGCATTTACTTTTATCGCGTGAGAATCAGGCTCCAGCAGCTAAAGATCACAGAGCCAAGACAACTCCGAATTCCGAGGTGACTCCGAATGCGATGGCTGGCAGAGATGAGTCACATCCAGTTCCTCCAAGATGTGTCGTTGAACTATCGGTGAGGAAAATATCTGGCGGGATTCCGGCGGACAATTATAATAATAATAAATAAAGTCGACTTATCACAAGGAATACTGTGCTGGGCAGTAGAAAGCGATGGCGCTGCCACCTGGGTATACTCTTCACTCCGGGCTGCCCTCAGTCGACGCCTACCTCCACTTGCGCTCTTCAACGGGCCTCTCGCCCAAATGCGCTTCTCAGGCAACTGCTTCTATAAACGGGACGTGGTATGGCTGCCACGTCACATACCAATCCCCAACCAACAGTGACAACGAGTCGTCCCAACCCGAGGCTGTCGCCATGGGTCGTATAGTCGGGGATGGTGGATGGTATTTTGTCATCGCCGACATGGCTGTTCTGACAAGCCACCAACGAAAAGGGTTGGGCGATGTTATTCTGAAGCAGTTACTCAAGAAGATCAAGGAAGTGGCGCCGGTGGAAGAGGGATTTCGGCCGTATATCAACCTGCTTGCTGATGCGCCGGGGAGGAGATTGTATGAGAGGAATGGGTTTGTGTATACTGATCCGCACTCGTTGGGGATGATGTTTCAGTGGGATTGACTTGCGATGTAACGAAAGCATGGTATTAGACTGGGTACTAGAGATCATAGATTGCCGAGCGGCCTGGCCGTGAGGATTGTTCCAATTATCGTTGGGCGTTTTTGCCGATGTATTCAACACATTGCTCTCGGATGATGGGGAAATACGGTTATAATGTAATAATGTACAGACATACGAGGATGGCCAGTCGGTATGTTGACAGGTAATCAAACAACCAAACTAGTTAATTCAGAAGTGTAAATTTTTCCTCGTTGCTTTCAACATGGGCGAGAGGTTTTTTATAATCATTATTATTGTTATTCTTTCTTTCTTTACATTGGCCAAGCTTTGGCTGGTCTCACAGAGGAGGCTCTTACATTCCAATATTGTGGCTACGAAGGTGGCTCATTCCTACAAGTCTATTTCAAAAAAATTTTTAAGGTTGAACGTTTTTATTTTATTTTAATTCGTTTTAAAAAATTTCAATGAAACAAATGGTTCAAGGTTCCACACCTTCAATTTTCATAAGTACTCTCCAATATACTAAGATCATTACGACGTCACCGTTGATACCATCATGTAGCTCCACCACACACACACACACACACACATAAATATTTGATTTCTCTCACAAGCATTAAACTTACAGCCCATGTGCTGCGATATTACCTTTGTAGATTATTTATTTCCAAAAAAATAAGCATGGTCAAAACTCGTTCTGGAGGAGTCGCCAGCGACTCTAAATCAGCTTACAGACCTACGACAGAAAATTCTCCATCTCTCGGCAAGTCATCCGCAGCAAAGACGGATACAACGCTTGCACATAAGATTCGAAAAACCATTGACGAATATGGAAGCCTACCCTTAGATGGAATTCCAGTGAAACACCCTCTGGAGCCCAAGCCAGAGACTTTACTGGCTATAGTCATCCATTCAATGCTGCGATCTACACGCATCTCGCATGAACTAGCACAAAAAGCTTCTGCTAGAGTTATGGAAGCAGGTTATCATGACATTGAAACTCTGACCAACACTTCCTGGGACGAGAAAGTCCAGGTGCTGTCTGAGGGTGGCTATAACCGGTATCGTGAGAGCGCTGCAACGAAGCTAGGTGATTTGGCCAATTTGGTGAATGATAAATACGGTACGGCACTCCTCATCCCGCTAGCACCGCAGATTAGTCGCTAATTGATGCTTTTTGAGATGGCGATCTGAATAATTTGCTCAAAAAGGCAGGGAATAACCCAGAGCGTGTGCGTCAGCTCGTCCGAGAAATTAAGGGATTTGGCGATGTGGCTACCGACCTCTTCTGCGACGACGCACAGGCTGTCTGGCCAGCTCTGGCGCCTACTATTGATCATCGAAGTCTTGACACAGCTGAGGAGGTCGGTATCGGGAGGGATATCGGGGCCATTTATGCGTTGTTGGGCCACGATCCAGTTGAGATGAGCAGGTTGGCACGAGGTCTTTCGAATGTGAGGCTATCCAAGAGAACGGGCGATATCGAGCAGGAGGAATAAACAGTGGACGTGTATATGTTATTTTTACACATATGTATTGGTGGGTACTATATGGGGTAGATGGGGTACCGTTATCGTTATCAACTTCAAGGCTTCCGCGTGTCCACTATTTAGTTGTGGCTTTCCCCAGACTCGGTCCGAGAGCGCCGAATATCCGAGGGTACTGCGCAATTCAGACTATTTATTGTTATATACTTATATACTCTCATTTCCCTTCGATTAATAACACATTTTCCCCTTTATTTATTCTAGTATATATAGATCTAAACTCGTCGCGTGGCCATGGCAGCTCTGGTGGACCTTCCCCGCAAGCTCTGGGAGCATCCCAATCCGGAGTCAACACAGATGGCCGTTTTCAAGGCCCACCTCGAAAAAGCCAAAGGGATCAAATTGCCAGTGAGTAAATTGACTTTATTGGTCTGCAATTGCTAACAGTCGTAGGATTTCAATGCGCTGCATCAATGGTCGATACAGAATCGCTCCGAATTCTGGACCTTTGTTTGGGAACACATTCCGCTCATTCACGAAGGCCGCTACGACAAGGCTGTTGATGAATCTGTCCCAATCCAGAATAACCCAGATTGGTTCAAAGGTGTACATATCAATTTTGCCGAAAACGTCCTCTTCAGCCCAGGAAGCTCTCCCGGGTCTCGGGCGACGACTGGCAAAGAAGATTCCAAGATTGCAGTACATGAAGTCGTCGAAAACAATATTCAGCCGCCCAGGGATATAACCTGGAAAGAGCTTCGACAAAAAGTCGGTTTATACACCCAGGCTCTCAAGGCAGCAGGCGTCCAAAAGGGCGACCGCGTTGCTGTTGTTGCTAGTAACAGCATTGATTGTCTCGTTTTATTCCTTGCCACAACCTCTCTAGGCGCTTTGATTTCGACTACCTCATCAGACACTGGATCGCGCGGAATTCTGGACAGATTGACGCAGATCAAGCCTAAATGGCTGTTTATTGAAGATGCGGCCATCTACAAGGGAGAGATTGTCGACTTGCGTCCCAAGATCACTCAAGTTGTTGAAGGAATGCACGGCATTTCAGAATTCCAAGGAGCTATCGCGATACCAAGGTTTCATAATCGGCAGAAGGATATTTCAGCCGTGCCACGCACCCAGACTTTGAAGAGTTTTCTTCACAAGGCACGATCTGATGAGTTGGAATTTGTACGTGTCGGTTTTCGGGACCCGTTCCTCATCGTGTATTCGTCTGGAACCACAGGTCAGCCAAAGTGCATCGTTCACTCTACCGGTGGGATTTTGATCACAGCTTGTAAAGAAGGAGGGCTACATGAAGACATGGGACCTAACAGCACACTTCTGCAATATACAACGACTGGTTGGATTATGTACCTATATTCGATAAGCAATTTGGTCCTCGGGATAAAAGTTATTTTGTACGACGGAAGTCCCTTTGCACCAGATGCTCGCTTTCTTATCAAGCTGATTGGACAACAACGGTATGTGGTAATTCCAGTGAAACCTTTGTATTACGTTACCAACATTGACTTTTCCCCAGAGCGACTCATTTTGGAACATCCCCACGCTATCTCCAAGAATTAAGAAAACAAAAAATTCGCCCGCGCGAAACGGCAGACCTCAGCAATCTCCGTGTTGTGACTTGCACTGGAATGGTGCTGGCAGACTCTCTTTTCGAATGGTTTTATGACGAAGGATTCCCCTCTCACACTCAGCTCGGTAATATATCCGGCGGCACTGATCTTGCAGCTTGTTTTGGCATCAACAACCCTCTAAGCCCACTATATGTGGGTGGCTGTCAGGGCCCTAGTCTGGCAGTGCCAATTGCTGTATTTGATCAAGTCGATGAAGGCCTACAAGGAGTCGATGGAACTGCTTTACCGGAGGGCGAGGCTGGTGAACTTGTTGCTACCGGCGCCTTTCCTAGCGTTCCCGTCACGTTCTGGGGAGAGGACGGACCCAAGAAATATTTTGAGGCATACTTTTCCAGATTTAACAGTGAGTCGTCACTAAGCCGCATTCCGGTTCAGATGAACAGAATTAACGCAGATGAAAACTTCAGATGTATGGACGCACGGAGATTTCATCGCTATTCACCCTAAAACTCATCAAGTCACCTTTTTTGGCCGATCAGATGGTGTTCTCAACCCATCTGGTGTTCGATTTGGATCTGCAGAAATATACAACGTGATTGAAACCCAGTTTAGCAAAGAAGTGGTTGAATCACTTTGCGTGGGCCAGCGACGTCCGCAGGATCTCGACGAATCTGTCTTTTTGTTTCTACACATGAAACCTGATCAAAGGTTCTCTGACGGTCTGGTGAAACGAATTAAAGACTCAATTCGCAAAGCTCTCAGTCCACGACATGTTCCTAAGTACATTTTCGAGACCCCTGAGATACCGGTATGTCCCCTGTTTTCAGATTTCATGTTCTTATATTCTGTACTAATACCTGATATCTAGGCAACCGTTAACGGTAAAAAGGTGGAATTGCCTGTCAAGCAGATCATATCTGGGCGACGGATCAAGCCATCTGGCACTCTTGCCAACCCACAGAGCCTCGACTTCTACTATCAGTTTGCTGAGGTTGAGAAATTAGTCAAGATTCCCGCAAAACTGTAATTCCAGATACATTTATTTATTACCTTGGGTAGATAGAGTTTATGATATGAAATGTTGATTAGAATTTGCAGATGCAGTAGTTACTGATTCAAGGTTTAAAGGATCAGGGAAGTGTAAAGAAGAATTTTTCATTAAGAAAGTGAGCCATCAATTTGTGAAGGGCCATGATACGACCTCAAGGCGAGATGCCTTAGTTTTCATGAATTGGAGAGCAACCTGACCTGGTTTGTTCTGAGAATCAGCCAAGAAGCTGATCTCGCTGATCTCCCTTGTTTGATATTGCGGACACCTGTGTGACCTGCCTCCTTCTGTAAAGGACTGCGATGGAACACCCGTGTGTCCTCAGCTCGATGATTAAAAAAAACCCCCCATCTGATCGAATACTCGTACCGGGAAAGAAAATAAATGACGGAAAAAAAGTTGAAGACACGAAATAGAAGATTGCAAAGAAAGTGTCCTCCCGCTTTAACCAAGCTGGATATTTTAATGTCCTGTTTGGCTGGTTTGGCAACTTTGATTGATTACATGTAATTACCCAAAGGAGACCTCAATCGCTGCTTTTTGTAATACTCACTTCATTATTTGAAATAGTGCATGCAAGGTACTCAATGCTGAACGGTCTGGCTTTGGATCCTCTGTTCAATGGTTTTTTATCGTTCCTACAAATACGACATAGAAATATAAAAGTGGAATGTCAAAATTGAGTTGTTTCGCTACAATGCATGTATATGCTTAGGCTTGGCCTTCTTATGTACAACCATGCGGTTCATCCCCTCGCCAACAATAAGCACGGCGAGTTCAATTCAAAGGGATCTCAACAAACGCCTTGTCATGCAGAAAATGCTGCTTCTGTCGCCTGGAAATGCTGACAAACGCCCAAAAAATTATCATGTTCGTAATCGTCGTCATGCGGATTCGATAGTAATCATCGATCAAAAAAGCTAAAGGAAATCAAGTGTCGCTGGGCTCTTCCTGCTTCACTTCAGGTTGGGGGGAGGGTTCGATTGAACTTTCAGTTGAAGTCGAACGGGTTATTCGACTTGTAGAAGTAGGTTTCTTTGGTTTGCGTGGTCGTAGCTTGCGGCCTTCCAGCAGCTGCTGTGTTGTTTCGGGCTGTGTTTCGCTTATAGAGGCAGGAGCAGTAACAGGGGTAGGGCTAGGGCTTGCCTGTTCAGCCTCTGTTTCTGAACTCACTCTCAACCGCAAGGATACGAGATCGGGCTTTTCTTGGTCACCAATGTTGATCCCGACTGTGACCTTGGGAAGGATTCGTCGCTTCTGTTCTCGCCCACGTTGCCGCTTTCCAATATTTGGGAGGAATTCTTCATCGCTGTCGTCGGCAGATCGCTTGCTAGCAGTGCTGTGTCGAGATGAAGAGCGTGATGATGCCAGATGCGGTTTGAAAGCCACCTGTAGGGCATTGGGTATTTGGCGTTCTTCCTTCATCGCACTGGCTAAAGTTGTCACTGATGATTGGGATGATGTGGCGGATGCCGAGGACGACGTGAATGATGATGTCGAGGATTCCTCATCTAGTAAGTTGGCAAAAGCCCGGTCTATGTCCCCGCGGCATCGGCGAAGCATCTCTACAATCGTATCATAATCGTATTGACCGCCAAGTCCCTCCTGGATGCATGAGATTTTCCATGGGCTGGCAGTGTCGAGATCAACAATAAATGAGTTCTTTGATGCAGTTTCAGAAGGAGGCGGCTCCTGAGGAGACACGCAGGGTAAGCCCTCATGAGGGCCGTCCACGTTGCGTACAGACGAGTAGTGGACACTGTTCTAGTAGCAGTTAGCAGCCAGCCAGCAGCAGCAGGGCACGTATATTCTTACAGCGTAGGCTAAATGGAGGGTTTCGCGAGGCTCTTGATCAGGCGCGTCCCAAGCCCGGAAATCTTGTACGTGTTCCTCGCTGTACACCTTTATATCGCGCCTATAGTACTGACAACAGGCCTGTATCTCCTCCGCACCACCCCAGATAAAGTCGGTAGCGGTACGCGTGATCAACTCTTGAAAGGCATCCTCCATCTCAGTTGGTGTAGGTGATGGTATTGTTATTGGGGGTTTGAATTTACGTGGTACGGCACGTTTCGAGCGACGTTCCCCTCCGCCCACGATAGCAAAAGGTGCAAAATATTCACGGTGTGCCTGCATATGGCCGGCGAGATTGTCGCGTATCTCGGTAGCGTGGTCAAAGTCACCGTACATTTGGTCGGACAAGGCATAGTACAGGCAATTCCCTAGCCATTGCCATTAGCAGGAGAAACATAAAGCAGGAATAAAATAAAACAAATAAAACAAAAACACAACAGCCACGACCGCAATATTACAAATGCTAGTCAAATATGCGGGATGGCCGGGATCTCCCTACGCGGGTACGTACCGTCGCCCTTGGTCTCGTGAGCATACAAGCCGCGATCGGCCAGGGTTTTTAGGTTTACGTCGACATTGTCCAGGCCGAGCAATTTGCTTTGGGAGCGTGTAGCACGGCGAGGAACAGGCTGGGGTGCGGGCGTGGCCTCTGATTTTGCTCTGGTCGAGCACTTGCGGCCGGCCATGACAGGCACGATCCTGTCTCGATTAAGCGGCACATCAGCCATGATTGCAGGAGGAGAAACTCGCCGCTCGAAGAATCTCCCTCATTTGGCAGATGCAATGAGGGGATGCTCCGAGGAGCAGGATTAGAAATAAAACAAATAGCAAAAAAAAAAAAAAATAAGACAAAGAGTAAGGAAACAGGCAAGAAACACGCCTGAGTCCAGCACGCAAGGAGAGGTCTGGTGGTTACGGTGGTCTCTTTTGCGCTGCTCCTTCCTCTCTTCCCGCGCGCCAAGCCCAAGCGAAACTCTGCTTACCTCGAAATCGTCCCAGCCAATAGGCGCCCGTTCCTCCCGGCGGTGAGCGCGTTCTTACGCGGCTAAACAGATGGATGACGCAACGACCACAACAACACTTTCCTCTTTTGTATGTGGGATTATGTCGAGGGATGGGCTTCTCGAGTCGAGCACTGATATGATGCTTGTCTGTGAGCGCTGGTGTGCAGCAGAAACTGAGAGAAATTTGGGAGTTGGAAGCCTGGGACTACCAGAATTATGAGATAGTGTGGGAAGACGACTGTCGAGATGCTGCCAGCATGGATGTGGGAAGTTTGTGGATATTGAGGCATATTCATGAATAGACCCAGGAAATACCCATTGTCAATTACCCTATAACCCTATTGTTGTTCCCTCTCTCATTGTCCAGAAGCTGTACCGAGAGTCTATGATGTATTATGATAACTAACAGTAGAAGTATAACGAATTCTGACCTCACTTTATCACCTTACAGACTATTGACCTACATGGAGTCGTAGTGTTAAATCAAGATACTGTTTTAACGACCTTTGCTATTTGTTTATCTCAAATTGTGGAAAAAGAAATAAGAGAGGGAGAAAACAAGCAAATGACCAACATTTAGTGATGGCAACGTCGACATGTCCACATTGTTGATTTTTAGGTCAACGCTTAGCGAAAGGGCAGGTCAGCATGACCACATTGTTGATCCGTTACAGGATTTGACCAGTCTCAATCGTCAACCGTCTTAGCAACTGACTTAAGATATCAGTATCCATATCATCACCATGGCTTTTTTCAGCGATAGCACCAGCACCAGCCGGGTTTTAATCTTGCTCAATATCCTCGAATCTGCCGGCAAACCTACAATGTCTTCACGTAGGGGCTGGCTCAAAAGGAAGCTTGAAACTAGAGACAGAAGATTTTCGTTCCGCTTCTCAAAGCTGTATAGCGGCGATTGTCGGATTACCACGTCCAAGTTATCCGCAACGCAAGCATAATAGATTCGGCCATGTTGAGGACCGACCAGGGAAAAAATCATCAAATCCTAATGAAAAAAGACGCTTCAATATTTGCTTGTCAAAGATGCCATTGTTGGAGGAATACATACTGGGAATCTTTTTTCATGTGGGAAAGGAAGGTTCCCATCTGATGAGTCTTCCTCGTCTGAGACTTCACTATCAGACTCCTCTTCCGCCTTTAGTCGTCGATTGACAGGTTCTGAGCTTACTTGAATAACTTCAGATTTCTATCGAACACCATAAGATGGATTGGATATACGTGTACTCACCAGCCACCATCAAACCAAATCGACCATTATCTGCCCTCTCGGCCCTAGCTCTGGTCTAACAATGCTCTTCTTGTATATGCTCCGACCGTACCCAGTTCCCATCAGAGCGTCAGTCAATTCTTTAATGCGTCCAACGACCCATTTATGATCCGCATCTTTCTCACTATCTAGCAGCTGCGCCTGAAATAAATGAATCCTCGTTGGGAAAATCTCCAATCGCACAGGCATTACCCTTCGCCTAGCATTCCCACTTTCCTCTCTATCCTCCTCACGGACAACAACCCGATAAACAGCACCAAGATCATTCCGATAATCATCATGAACCGCATAGTCATCGACAAAATCACCACAGCCATAAATAATCAACTTCCCCGGCGCGGGGCATTCAACCCCTTGGATATGATGCGACGAATGGCCATGGACAATGTCTATCCCGCAGTCAAAAATCAGAAAATGCGCCATTGACCTAATCTCCTCTGCCGGATGCCACGAGTAGTTTGGGCCCCAGTGGATTGAGAATATCTTCAGAGATGGCTGTTGCTGTGGCTCGTTAGACACATCCGACGGCTTTGGCGATGAGCCAGAGGACTCCGAAGACCTCTGCTCCGCCGTGATTGGCGATGGGAATGAATACTTCTCAATCACGCGTTTTAGATGGGCCTTTGACTTCTCCGAATAATCAATCAAATGGAACGTTGGCACCGCACTCCACACCCTGGGATGATCCGACGCAGCATAGACATGCACGAGATGCTTCCCAGCTCGTTCCTTCATATTCTCTGCGGACAGTGCCACGGGCCTACCACCCTGTTTTACGCCCCTCTGGCTGATGCTCCGCGGCAACTCCAGAATCGCTGGCGATATAGCCTCTAGCGTGTTTTCTCCAGCGCCGCCAATTCCAATCCTCGCGCCATCTCCATCGCCATTCTTCAACGTCCAGGCTGTCTCAATGAGTCCCTCTGGTCCGAAATCAAGGGTATGGTTATTTGCCAAACTTGCAAAATCGATTTTCGCAGCACCGAGAATGGCGGGTGCGTTGGCGGGGTGCATGCGGTAGTTAAAGGCCTTGCCGGGCCAGGGGTCGCGATTCGTGGTGACGGAGGTCTCAAGGTTGATTATATTCAGGTCTGAATCATCCGTGAAGAGTGGCAGAGTTGAGCCCCAGGGGCTCGCGGGCGAGTAGTTCTGTAATTGCTGTGCATGTCGTGCGATGAAGGACTGGGCGTGGGACTGGTCATCCGGGTTATGTACGTGCACTGGGAAGAGCTGATCGATTAGACGGCCTAGCATGACATCGCCGGTGAAATTGATGTTGAATTCCTTCTTTGTCGGTGTTCTGGTAGTATTCGTGCTGACTATTCCTGCGGCAGTGGCAGCTGCTACTGTGGCCGACTTGAGTCTACTGCTTGAAGAGGCCATGTATAGGAACAATGGCGGTTGTCAGATTTGTATCAATTGACGTAGAGGTTGTATGCTAGGGTTAGGAATACATGTTGCAAATGTTTAGTTGTTTCGTTAATTCCTAGGAGATCTGAGTGGTGGGTAACCTCATAATGACATAGCTTGCCGTCGATTGGTTCTACCAACGAATCAAATTCAAATATCCAGGTCAGCACATAAGGAGACTCATTCATTGCCTAAACACATCATTGATACCATTTTAAAGTACAGTCATTTTTAATAGAAAAGGTAGAAACCTGGAAACTCCGTATTGCACTTGCAGCCACTTGTGAAATTGGCCCAAGTAATAGCACCCCCGGGTATAGTCTAAGTCAAAACGTAAAATGTCACATAACATATCGTAGTAGTCGTATGCTTCAAAAATGTCATCTCTCAAGCTCGGCCAACTCTCGCTCTTTGGCCTTCAGGGCTTCGCGCATTAGCTCGGCTTCGCGTTGAAGTTGGGCTCGACGCTCAAGCTTGTGGTATGTATCCGGCTGTCCAGGGGAAGGGAGTCGTGATTGGGGGTTCAATGGTGGCGAATGTCTATAGCCGCCCATTTTGATTTCATCGGCACCATTGCCTTGGTTGAGAATTGACGAAATCGGACTAAGACGCGCGGGTGGTGTAGGGTTGGCCTGTGACATGATCGGGGGAAGTTGGTTTGAGGGCTCGATAGGCGCAAGGACTTCCCCTTCCCTGTTACCGGTTGTTAACCCAGGGGAATGTGACTGACGGGGAAAAGAAGATTGTAGGTCAGGTAATCGAGGAGCAGGATGGTGAGGAAGAGTGGCTGCATTTCCGTTGTAACCAGTAAAGTCAACTGGAGGTGGGGCGAGGATCGGTCTATCTGACATATGCGCCAGTGCTGCCGGTTGAGTTTCTGGAGAGGCAGAAGAATCGCCGGACGACTGTGTCATGCCGCTTGGGGAGTGGTCACGCATGGCAGGGACTACCCGTTTCCTTCTTTTGATGGTTGATTTTTTCATCGTGGTTGGTCGGTAACATCCATGCAGCTTGTAGTACAGACCTAATCATAATCAGCCAGGCTCTCTATAAATACTATCCTTTCTCATCTTAAAAACTCACCACAAGCATTACAAATTGGATGGCCATCCTCATCGCGTCGCCAGAGGGGTGTTACAGTAGTACCGCAGTTATGGCATGCAACAAGAAGATCGCTCTTTTCTTGACCTCCAGAGGTCGATTCTGGTGTCATCGGATGAGCCTTAATCGACTCCGCAGGGGGCTGAGAATACACAGGCTGTGATGTCGGTATTACCCTAGCGGCCGCTTTGTATACTCGATTGTTGTAGGCTGGACATCCCTCACAACCCTCAGCACCGCCGGTACCATTACAATTGCCGCCGCCTGGACACGACCCAACCGAGCCGCAGCCTGTCTCAGCGGGCGTTTCTGCCGTTTCTGAAACGAATTGCACAGCATGATCCGCGGTAGATACTGCTTGAGGTCGGGGTCTGTTGCGTTTCGTCGGTCTATGAACATTTCGCGCCTTCAAATAGAGCCCACAAGCGTTGCAAATCATAGCACCAGTGGGCGATCGCCGCCATAGAGGAGTACTCTTGGTACCGCAATTGCTAGTGATAAATCAGCTTTGGTAGATCTTCCGAGTGGCTAGAAAACTTCATACCTGCATGAATGACCCAAGAAAGACCCGTCACGTCCCATATGCGGCTTGGGTGACCGTTGCGGTCCTGGGGAAGTGGTTTCCCTGCTTTTCATGGGTTGATCCAGTGTCATATCCATCGCGTTTGACATAGTGTGCATGCTGGCAGTTTGCCAACCTTCATAACTACTCGTAAAGTGCTGTTTTGGTGAAGTCTCACTCGTGCAACGACTAGATGAATTCACCCACTGTAGTGTCTCCAAGTGATGGGTGGCACAACCATACGATTTCCGATTTTTGTGCAGCACAGTGCCTATGCGGTTCTCTGCTTTACCACCCAGTATAACTTGGTAGGCTCTTTTGACAATTCCGTGGCTCTCTTAGCGGTCAAATACGCTGCAGGAAGTGCGGGCTAAATGACCACCCGCACACAAGCCGATAAGCTAATGCGACTGAATAACGTAGGGTCGAAATAGTCCAGACTGTTTGATTCCAGCAAAGTAACGCAAAATGGCGACTTTTCTAGAAATGTGCAGAATGAGACACCGAGATGAGGCAAACTACCACGACGGTAGAATCGATCGAATACGGCTGCACACTCGCTAACACAAGACTGGATTATCGCACAGATACACCGAAGTTGATCGGTGTTAGGAGGAGCAGGGATGTGAGAAATCCGAAGGAATCGTACAGCGAGTCGAGAGAGTCGGTGAGAGTGGCGTGGCCGAATGGCAGAAGCTGACGGCAGCCACTGCCCACGAAACAGCACTACGCGAATCTCGCAGTGGTTTTGGTGAAGGGGGAAAGTGAAATCAAGTCCAAGGGATGCTAAAACATGTAATAATCTGGCCGGTCTAGCTGTTTTGTCCAGTGGCCTCGCCTTCCTGCAGTATGTCTTGGCAGTAGTAGGACTTGGCGAACCAACACACGTGCTCAACGGCGAAGACAGCGATTTCTAGGTGACTTATCACTAGAATTCGAAGCAGGGCTGGCCGAAGATCCTGCCGGAGTCTAGAAATCGGAGTATGCGAGACTAGAAAACGCAAACAGGGGTCTGCAGGCTTAGGATCCGCAACACGAGGGAACGTGCTGGGGGAATGCTAGTATTCTGGCTGGTGGGGAGGCAGGAGGAAACGGAGGGGATGGCCGTCGTATCTCGACTATGCGCGCCGAGATTCTCGAGACTTTTCACTGTCCACTTGCTAGATGCCACAGAACGCAGTCTAGAGGCCAAAGGATTCAGCTGGCAAAGCTGGCATTAATAAAAAAGCCGCAACAACGGACGACGCAATGACGACTTGCAGCCGGGGAGCGCGACATGATTGGCGGCAGGCCCGGGGCGACTTTAATCTGTAAAATCACAGCGCTGGCCAAGTGAGCGCCGCCGAGTTGATAATCCCCGCACCGTGATTGGCCAGGCCGGCGTAATCCTGTCCCGATCGGGCAGTTGGCGAGCTCCTCTTTCAGGGTTAGCGGACGCCGCAGCGGGGCGAGCTCGTCTACTATGCGCATTCCGATTGGACATGGCGGCTTGTCTTAACCCCAACTCGTTCCCAGTCAGCAACATTGTTTGCACTGTGATTGGCCAATATCGGAGGTGAACCCGAAAGGCTCGCTGAAATTACGCCGGAACATCACTTGTTCCGGCGTGATAAAAGAAGACTCTCCCTGACAGCTCCACTCGACCGCCCCCCACCAATCATGGGGCACGAAAAAGAAAAGCAAAAGCTTGTCAGGATGATCCCCTGGCTCAGTCTACCCCCAATCACAGCGTGCGAGTGTCATTACTCCGTCCTTCCCGCCCTTGTGTGGCAACTTGGCTGGTGATTATCTCCTCATCAGCAGACAAGCTTTGCTAGATAGTCCCTAGTGCCGAGATAATTCGTAGTTTGATCAGGATACGACTCGCAATACCATTCACTGATCATCGCGAGTTACATTAGTGTCGTATTCTCTGTTCACTGGCTTCAATCTCACACTGGGCCGAAACCCTGTGGGCTGTTTATCAAGGGCCAGGTGTAACATGCCATCCCGTTGAAATTTGCTTATATCTATTATTATACTCAGCCCGAGTGTGGGAGAGATGATTTTCAGGCAGTAATTTTATCAAATTATCAATCGGTGTTGGTTGGGGTGTGCTATCAGATCCTCTTGCCCCGGGTGTAATAATAGGTAAGCCGGCTGAGCCAGACAACCTATGCTGGTTACGACAATCAGCAGTACTACGGTTAACAATGACGAGATTTCGCTTCGTATTGCTTAATTTGCGCAATTTTTTTTTTGATATGTTAATTAGATATGGGGATGATGGACAGGGGAGTCTGGCTTATGTGGACCCCGATTTTAGATAATCTTTTAAATGTTGTTCGCCAGGTGCGAATGATTATGTTTTTCTCAAGCTCAGAATTCCGATTACTATCTGTTCAATATCCAACACACGCTTAGTGCAATCTCGATTCATCTCGATAGTAACAGTAACCTCGATAAGCAAACAATAAGGTGGACGCTGATAAGAAACCACAGAAGTGAAAACAAAAATACACCCAAGTAGACGCAGCACAGTTAACAAAATAAAACCTGCGTAGGAAAAATTGCATCAAGTTTCCTTATTTATAGAAAGAAGCTCTTGCTTCATCATCCTATTCTCCTCTTCTATCTACACTTCGAGCCTTCGGCTAGACAAGGTTCGAAGCTGCTTTTCTCTTTATTACTATCCACACTTTCAATGGGGATAACAGAACTTCCGACCTGAACCATCAGACCACCGTGATCAATACCTGCGTTCCCAGAAGTACTAGCGGTATTCACATGAACTATATTATCTACTAACTACTTCCCATAGTTTATTGTTGTTTCGAATCGTTGGGAGATGGAGAGAAAGGAAAATGACAAGGGGAGAGAGGGCGGCATTCACGCCGCCCTTCCTATTCAGGTCGTACAATTTCAAATAGAAGAAAAGTTTACTGCCCGAGTAGGATGAGCGGTGTTTATACCAGCCTCTGTAGGGTTATTTCTGTTGGTATGTTTCTGTCAGTTTCTCTGTTCTCTTCCTCTCTTCTTTCCTTTCTTCTCTTCGTTGCCATCTCTACTTTCAGTCCTCTACAGCAACAACAACATCACTCAACTGGACAGAATGGACCAAGCAACGACCAGCCAAGCCCAAGCCGTAGCCGACGACGGAGGTGATGACCGTCGCTATGGACCTTACGATCCTGCACGAGTCGAGGCAACGCGCAAGCACTATGTAAGTCTGCATATCATCTTAAAAACACAATTATCCATGCTAATATTCTAGTCTAGAACCCCAAATGTCGACTATGCCATAAGAGAGGCCACCGAGACCTAAACTGCCCGGCGCTGAGGACGGCGGTATTTGTAAGTCCATTATAAATACATTTACAAAATTCGATATCTAACAACTTCCCGGAAATAGATGGCGCTTCGTAGACGTGTATGAACGGTATTTCATCATATATTAAGTCGGTGGTAACTGACATTGGGATGGTATAGGTCGTACGGGGACTGCAGCAACAAGGGCTGCCGATCGAGGAAATCTGCCAACAGATACGAGAGGCATTGTTCCAAGCAAACCCACATTGCTCGCTGGAAAAATTGGAGGATCTGTACCAGTTTAGCGATCAAAGCGTTCGAGAAGACGTGCAGTTTATTCAACAGCAGCAGCAGACAGCGCCACCACAGGTCGAGGGCGTGGTGGCAATGGAGGTGGATGGGGAGGGGGACCAATAGGGTGCCTAAATGGTTTTCTTTTCTATGCTTTCTTCAAAAGGATAATTCAATGAGAAGAGGTTTCTTGCATCCAAATCTTCACGTAGAAGGTAAATAGGCACTAATAAGGTTTATAATACCAACCAACATGACCAACCCCCATACACATATGTATGATCGTCTCTCACTTTCATTGTCAAAGTACTGACGACCAGTCCTCCCTCTTGATATAATCTTTCATCGATGTAAGTGAAACTTCGATACCAATCTACCAATTGTCAGCAAATGAATCACGCAAGAAAGAGGGCATAATTCACTTCTTCAGCCGTCAATACGTTTGGATCTCCACCAGTATATCCAAACTCCTCCACATAAGCAAATGTCTCTGCAAGTTCTTTCCTGAGTGCATCGGGTACGCCCGTAAAATATTCATCTTCAGATACCTGCTTGAACGAGGCCTTGACTCCTAGAGTATCCCCCCACAGCTTTGTCCACGCAGGCCAGGTCATGTGCTCCGACACGCCGAGAAGATCTTTTCCAGGGGGCAGATCAACGAGCACTTTCACAAATTCACCAGTATCTTCGTGGGCGACCACAAAGGGGATCTTGTATTTTGGCCCAAATGTTCTTTGTACGACGAAACTGCCATCTGGCTGCTTCTGCGGCATCAGGGGCGGAGAGGCTTTCCAATTCGTGACATAATGCCCAACTTGAACAGTGCTCGTACGAGCCGCAACCTCCGGAAACTGAGCTTGGGTAGCCCGGATGATCTCTGCTTTGGCATCGTTGTGGTATACATAGGTGTATTTCCCACCACTCAACTTTCTAGCATCGCTTAGTGACGAGAGAACGAACCGTTCTAGGGTCTTCAACACTGTCGGCGAAGCTGCGGCTTCTGCGATATTCAGGCCTTGCTCAACTTCCCTGTCAAACGCGTATTCATTGGGCGAGCGGGCTCCTAAGGAGATATTTCCGCCAAACAACGCGTCTTGTAAGTGTCCGAAAAAGTCCGTGTTGGAGAAGATTACGTTAGCCCCTTCGAAAGCAGGAAGCAGTGATTGCTTGTCGTCCAAATCGGCCTGTACGATCTCGACTCCTTTCGTTGCCAGGGCTTGGGCGGCTGGACTTGATGGTTTTCGTGTTATGCCCCTGACTTTCCACCCAGGAAGACGCAGGAAGGTGTGGGCCACGGATGAGCCCTGAGTGTGTTAGTACTGTAACTTACAAAAAATTGTGTGCATTCGTACCTGGATTCCAGTGACTCCAACAATGACAATTGTTTTTGACATGGTGATGATCTTGTAAAGAAGATTGCTGAAGAGGTATATCTACAGAACTAGGTCAACGTCCTGCCTTATATATAGCCTAGTTTGTTAGCTCAGCTCTCATTACAAATACATTAGACCAGTCGGGAACATGAGTTCGCCCGACGACACCGCCCATCAGACGAACAAGCGTGTGAATAAAAACCAAGAATCAGCATCGTGGTTCAGAAAGCAGCCTCCGTGGACGTCCGTGGAGCCGCTGACAAACCTCCAATGCCGTCATGATATTAGTTATTGATCTCAGAGAATAATTTTTATTATAATAATAATCAATTGTCGATTTATATCTAGAACAACGAGTAGACGATCCGCCACCTGATAAGAGCAATAGTCAACTAATTATAAGAGAATCAGAATGTTTATAAGAGACGAACGACCCAAGAATATCATTGGCTGCTGGTCGATTGCGGCAGTGGAGCTGGCCAGCCAACCAGGCGCCGCGCTGACGCATGCGTGGAGGCGCGCCAAGACCGGCCAGGAGAGGCCAGGACCAGCTTTAGGCGCAAGTGTCTACTTCGTCGTTGCTACTTCGCATCGCTGGTGACGAATCTTGTACTTATCTCGATCCTCGTTAATCCCCGGTTTCTGCTGCCTAAGCTAACGAATAGTTACTCGCTTGACTAAGGTACGCGCTGCTATCCTGACTGCCTTGGAAAAGCTGGAGCCCTGTTCGCGCTGCTCTGCTCCAACCAGGCTCCGACGTTCTTCCAGCTCATTTTTCGTTGCGCACAACATTTGGATTTCCTTCGCAAAAGTGCTGACTCAATCGTCTCTACTATCAGATAACGGTCGCTTTAATATATCCTCTATCGCATACCAGCTGTCAACATGGATCTTTCCAATATCTTGTACGTCTTGCAGCTCTGGCCTTTATCGCGCACCACTAACTTTGATTAGTCGTCTGGTGAACATCGCCGTGGGTGTGTTGATGGTTCTCGGCGGTATCAGTCAATTCTTTCCCTTCCACTTCGGCCCGTTGATTGTCGGAATCTACGTCATTATCTTCGGTCTTCGTACGTGAACTGCTCATACGAATGTTGTTCTCAAGAAGCTAATGAATGCACAGTCGTCGGTGGTCTCGAATTCCTCCCTCAAATCCCCGACTACGTCTACCGATACGCCTCCTTCCTGTTTTCCTTCCTCGGACGCGGTGCCTGTGAGTGACTCCAGCTGGATCAAGCGCATCATAAAACTTCCGCAATACTAATACTCTATAAGTCTACATTTTCGCAGGTAGCATTCTGCTAGACCCTGACAACCTCCTCCGTATCATTTCCGGCTCCATCATCGGCATTATCGGCGTGGGCTACGTCGTACTAGAATTCATTCCCTCAATCGAGCCGCCTTCCAACATGCGAGAGTCCGACCCCAGCTGGGGCGCTGAGCAAGTGTAAATCTGACTCGACGCAACATCTCAATAGCGACTACACCCTACTCCTACATGGTGTAGTCCCAACATTTCCCGCTGATCTCTCTTCAAGTTTTTGTATTTCTTGAAGTCTATCAATGGAATGCTTGAGAACTTTCGTTGACTCGGCGGGGATTGTTGCGATACAAGGCATTGATTAGTATTCCATGTGGATGGAGACTGGCATTACGCCTGATTATGACGAACGATAGAAGCATACTATGTATGTGGTGAATTATATAATATTCTGACGATATTGCGATCTTTTGGTTTACCGGTTGATTCGCATTTTTCTTCCTTTTCAAATATCTTCTGGGGCATGATTTTGGTTGCAGGGATGTGAGTTTCATTTCACAATATGTAAATTATGCAGGAAACAATCGATATTGTTTAGTTCTGAACAGCCGTATCACACCTGTGCGTAATCCAAGGCAAGGTAAAATCAAAATCTATGTACCTCTAGTACTAATATACTATTATGGCTCTATTTATGCTTTACGGTAAACAGCACCGGCACCGCCCTACCATCATCATCAGCATATATTAATCAGAACTAAGGTTTGGATGACATACCTGGTGGCTAGGGTAGATGAGAGTATCAGCAATCACAACATTCTCCCTGCGTCCTGCGGCAAAGACAATGACCTCGGCGATATCATCAGGTGTAAGAGGTTCAACGCCACTAGTGACAAATCAGTATCTATACATCCTAAATCTTCAGACTGACTGATCATACGCGTAGACAGCATCGGCCTTTGCTTTATCACCGTAGAAACGGACGACCGAGAATTCCTTGCCAGATATTAGCAAGAATAAGCATACACAATAATTTTATATGATCATACCGTCTCGACTTGGCCGGGATCGATCTCAATAATTCTAATACGGGTCGAAATGAGTTCTTTCCTCAACGCGTCTGTGAAGCTGCGCACGGCAGCTTTGGAGGCGCAGTAGATGCTGCCTCCAGCATATGGCTCTCGACCAGCAATGCTTCCGATATTGATGATATCGCCGCGGCCGCCCTCGTCTCTCTTCTTGAAGACGGAGAGGACGGCTTGGGTCATGTTGATCAGCCCAGTGACGTTGGTAGAAATCATGACATTAATATCCTCGGGTTCGATATTGGGAGCCTGCGCGACACCCTTGACCAGTCCACTAATAAAAATTCAGTAACCGCTCAAATAAAAGCGATATGCGAAGCGCGAGACTCACGCATTGTTTACTAATACGTTGATATCCTGGAATTCGGCAGGCAAGGATGGGATGAAGTTCTTCACAGCAGCCGGGTCGGACACATCCAGAGCCACGGGCAGGACTTTCACGCCATCGCCTACTTCTTCCTTGATTTCCTTGGCCAATTGCTCCAGCTTATCGACGCGGCGCGCTGTGACGATGATCTTGAGGTTCTGGGGCGACGAGCGCGCGAATTCCTTGGCAGTGCTGTATCCGATACCAGACGAGGCGCCGGTGACCACGATTGTCTTGCCTTCGAGGCGCTTGGCTACGGCAGAAGCCATTGTGCGGTTGATTGCGAGGTGGGAGTGCGGAAGAATTCGGTGAAGGCGAGGGTTGTGAGATGTCGCTGCGGGGAAAGCTCCGACGGTGCGAATGCGCTGAGTGATGGATCGGCTTGCAGTGCGGAGAATATTCATGTGAAGCTGTTCGCGATAGTTAGGATGGAAGATGGGCAATCACTTTTTGCTTCGTTTCTCTTGTGGTTTGAAGAGAAGGTGGGAAATGGTTAATGAATGTGGATCGAGATATGCAATGAGGGGACCGGATGGCGTTAAATGGGGTAAATTCTCCCGCCGGCAACTTGCCCGCGCTCGGCATCTTCTGCGATGTGTATACACACTTATACTTATCTACCGATATGATATATGCGGTTGTATCTAATTTGTACAATTGTCAGTTGACATCAGAATGAGCTTATCGAATTCTTGGGGTCTCGCCCATAGACAATGTAAAAAGTTCAATTATTATTAATATTGGTATGGGGAGGGCTCCTTCACGCGATTATTTGGTCTGCTAGACACATTTTATAGCCAGTGGAAAGTAACCACGGCTCAATGATGCAAAAAAACCCACGAAGGGGAAAAAAACTAAACATGAAATAAAAAGACAAATTGATTTAAACGCCCATTTTCAGGATTGGCAGCCGGTAGCTGCTCGCTCATCTCCGCAATTCTGTTCTGCTGTCCCGCAGAAGTTGCAGCTGTTGGACGAGCTGCGTGAGCAGATTGATTTGCTGCTGGCCCTGCGGCGGCTCTTCTTGTTTCTGGTGCTGGCGATATTTTTCAGTCGGATATCATTCATTTTCACAACGCTAGACTTTACCTGCGCAGTATTGCCATGGCTAGCACCACCACCCAGACTTGAGTGCTATATCGCTCCCAATATTAATCACGACTGACCCAAGAACAGAATAGAATGGTATTCTTGCCATGCGGCCAATCCAATCTGCACAGTACGCTGTTAGATACTACGGATTGAATTCTCATAAAGGCTTCGTACCACTACCCTATCAGCCAGGGCTTTCCAGCACTGGGCCATATTATGGCCCCTCTTGCCACAAGTAGCGCATAGTGACCTCTGGATTTCGATTGCTTTAGTCACTGACTTAGGTGAGTGATAACCGAACGACTTACGTGGGGCTTGTGAATTCCATCACGGCCACTCTCGTCGCCGTTGCCAGCTGCTGCCAAGTTAGTAGCTTGGTTCTCGGTTTGCTGAACATCTACTAGGAAAGATATTAGTAGAGTTGGGTAGGGCTTAGTAAGTTTTGATGAGCTTGGAAAATTTTTTATCGCTGATGTCTTTGCTGCACCTGGAGAGTAGAAGAAAGAAGAAGAGAGGAGGGAAAGAGCAGGGTGGCTAGTAGCGACGCCACCCTTCCTACGAGAAGTCTGGACATGTTTAACATGTTTGGTACAATGTCTAGTTTGATAGGTTTTATATAGATGTTCTCAGCACGAAGTTCCTGAATCGACCGATAGATACACGATGGGATCAAAGTCCAAAGTGGATTGGATAGGGGGACTGAGTAAAAGAGTTTGGTACAGTAGCTCTCCCCATACCAATATTAATGATAATTGAACTTTTTACATTGTCTACGTAGGCGACCCCCAGAATTGGATATACGATTGGCCGAAAATTTGAATGCATGCACTGTATTCTAAGTTTTGTCGTATGAGTGTACACAGAGTGGCGCTAAGAATATGCATTAAATCGACGTCTCAACAAATAGCAAAGCGAGCACCTTATTTTGAAATCTTGGATATGTACCAGTTGACCTCGAAAAAAGTTTCCTATTTCGGAAGGAGTGGCGTCGGCATGGTGATTGGCTGATCATGCGTAGGGCTAGAATTATGCCTCAACTCACGTCAGCCAACTCAGCGCTAAAGAAAGCACTGCTGCCAAAGTCATAGATGATATTTCCTCATCGTGCAATATAAAAGAGGCGTGACGGTCGCATGTTCACTATGGTCCGCAGACCACCAGCATTGCTTGACTTATACACCTAGATTACGCCTAGCTTCTGATCATGAAACTCTCGGTTTTCGCAAACCTTTTTGTGGCCTCGGCTGCAACAGCCATACCTGCCGAGATCTTAGTTGGTAGTCTCGAGGCCCGCAGCAGCCCTATCCTCCACGGCCGCGCAGACTGCGGGGGGTACGCCAGTACCTGTACTGGAGGCTACTTGATCGTGCAGAGTGGCAGTGAGGTTGACTTTACGGCCTACAAGTGTGGCAATGGTAAAGGAGGCTATGATGACTCGACAATCAACCTAAATACTTGCATCGCCAACGTGGGCGGAAACCTAGTCTTTACAAAAAAGTACGTCACAAGTTTGCATATAGGAATGATAGTACTGACTCAAGACAGCGGCGACTATGGAAGCTCATGCTCCGGTAGTACAGTCTCTGGTACCACGCTTACCGCCAATTGTGGAAATGGTAAAGGCGGGTATGTCTCTGGGTCTATCGATCTGAGTAAGTTTCCTACGACATACATTTTGTGGTATTCATGTAGCTGAGCATATGAAATACAGACTCCATCCTCTGCAATCAAGGTGGCAATCTTCGATGCTAGGTGGCGATCCGAGGTACAGGAGCGAAACTGCCTTCTAGTTATAACATATTACAGTCGGAACACATGAAGGAGCAGGATGCAAATAATACTGTACAGAATTAGATGATAGTAAGGGCCGACTATTCTGACAAGATGGTGTCTTTACTACTCCTCCTTTCCAGACGTCGCTGCCTTTGGGCGATACTTGATTTTTATTCTTGATATTCGGACATATACTTCTGCCTCTTATCTTAGCCATCAGAGCCCTTCTATTGCTGGTATTTTTATCTTAATATCCCTAAAAAACGTGTCCAATAAAGGATGATTTGTTATGCTAGCAAATACCTTGACCAGACGCAACAGCTTATGAATCTACACTATTTCGGGTAGTCAGCCGATTGTAACCCTAGACACTAATAACTATGCCTTAAAACACAGACCCCGGGCAAGTAGGTATTTGGTTTAGATGGTGTCATTATCCCTGAAATCGTTAGGCAAAAATATACGAGTCAAGAACGCAACTCTAGTACCTACTAAACAACAAATGCCAAGTTGCCAAGAGGTCCTAATGCGTTCCAACTTGGCGCGTCTCGGTTATTGATATTGCTATTCCTCTCCATCTCACTGGTAATGTCTTTGGCGCAGTCAGTATTTTGATATGAAATGGTTTTCGAATCTGCTAGCCTTATCAGGCGCCTGTTTTGAGCCAATCTACTGGATTAAAGGATTCAAACTCAAGATATCCTGTATTGGAGAGGGAATATAGGCGAAGCGGGTGATGGCGCGGCACCTCGTATTCTCCTTAGTTTCAGCTATCCATCAAGATCTTGGCGAAATGTCGTTTCTGGCCAAATTCCAGCCTGACGAGGAATATGCGCATTTCTCAAATGTTTATTAGCTGCCCAAGCCCGGCTTAATGATGGACGGTCAATTCCGGAATTTATCTTCACGATGCGTCCTCTCCACGCCATCCTTCTCTTTTTCACGGTAGCACAGCCGTCAGTAGCATGGCTTTTACAGTACTTCGCCACTAAGACAGTTCTTCCTCTGCTCTCCGGGGGAAGTACCACCTCTCTTGCCCCCCTCATAACAACTGCCCCCCTAACAATTTCACCAACATCCACCTCCACCTCTTACAGCACAGACTACGTCTTTGGAAATGGATATGGTGGGGGTGGCTTTAATGAAGCTAGAATCAATGTAACAGTCGAATTACTCGTTCTACCAAATGTTACCAATCTCCCCGTCTCCGACTTCCACATCTGGGATCCTCCCGTTGAAACTGCCACCGCGAGCCCGACCATAGAGTCTTATTACTATGCTCCCGTCACGCTTAGCAATCCTGCCTCGTGCACCCAGACGACTTTCACCTACACAGACTCAGTTGCCATCTCGTTGCCCGACACCTACGTTGCCCAGGCCACCGCTACGAGCATCGCGACGTACGTCACGACCTACGTATCAACCATCAGCACCAACCTCGGCGGACAAGCCGTGACTACCTCGAGGTGTGATGTGTATTTCAATAGCGAGGCCATTCCATCCGCCGAAATTCTTGACGCCGACCACTATCTTACTGAGTGTGTTGACCCGCGCCGCTCCACTTGCAGCGCGGGAGAGAACCAGGAGGCTACGGGCTCAGGTGGCTGCAGAGGAGTTTATCCTCCTACTAGGGCTGCTGTTTCAGACCCAACTTCTACTTCGGCTGATGGTTCGTCAGCGCAGCCTACCAAGTCGGGCGGTGCTGCTAGCTTCAAGGGATCAGTGGGCTCGTTGAGCTGCCTCGTTTCTGTTTGGGGTTTGTACCTCATCCTCTGATTAGATGCGCTTTGTATAAGATGAAGGAATTGAATGGCCAATGATGATTAGCTTGGATTCGAGCTGTGCTAGGCGGTATATCGGTGCTTGTAGCAACCAGTGACTGAATCAATTGATGGAGGATATTACTCAATGAACACTCTGAAGAAATTAATGATCTATCAATAGTAGAGCCTCTGAAGGGAGGTAATGCCGAGCTGATGACAGGCTTGCACTGGCTAATAAAATCTTCATAGAGTACTAGCCCCATTTTTGGATTGGAATGATTAACTCTACGTTTTATGGGTATCAAACTGCTGTTTTGGCGACCTCATATCGCCATGAGACGTTTCTAACGTACATAAACCTACACAAGTTGATGATTTTCAACAATGTATGTAGGCAGCTGGTCATGGTAAGCTGAGATTGCTCTTCAATGTTTCATATGTACAACAAAATCTAGTTCCGCAAAACTATCCATATCGAAATCCTCACATCTATCATGGCATTTCATGTGGCCTGTTTTGATCTGGTAACTCCGACAGACGCTTGGCCGCAAGTTCTCCTGCATGAGCATTTGCCACTGGCAGATTTGCGTCATGCCCCGGGACCTCTGACTTCTCTTCTTCCGGATATAATTCCGCAGGATCTGCTGTTTTCTTGTGCCTCCGACTAATATACCAGAAGAGAACTGCCGCAACCAAACCCAATCCGACCACACCGCCAACCACAGGACCCGCAATCCATGCCTTTGAGGACGAGGAGTGTTCTGAACTCGGTATAGAGGTGTTCGTTGCAGCGGCCGCTGTCGGTGAAGATGTCGCGGCCATAGTCTGACCGGGCAACGCGCTGGTTGTTGTGGTTCGCAGTTTTTCTAAGCCCGATGCGACTGTTAGAGTGTTATATTTCAAATTGTCCGAAGAAATGGTGACGCCTGTGGACCATGCCGACGAGTTGGACTTCAGTCCACTGGAGTACCACGTGCTCGTTGAAGCGAAGCACGAGGCGCCTTCCGTAGAGGATGTAATATTGCAGTCTAACGCTCCAGTAACGATATATATAGTGCGGTTGAAGAAGCTGGTGATATCATAGTATATCGCCTGAGATGACGGCGCGTTCGTGAGGGTTTGGGGTAGGACATATCCTGAAGAGACGCATAGTTCGGTCACACTGGATCGGCAGTCAATTTGAATTGTGGTGGCCGAGGTATCAGCGTTGATGACACTGCCCTCGAGGTAGTGTAAGTTCTCTTCATTGAGACCCGGGAAGAGAATATCGACTTCAACCGACTGCGTCGCAGTGCCCATTATTATTGGCATCATCAAGGCCACGGTCACCACCGTAAGGAGGGAACGGTGAGGGGCCATTACGTCGCGATGAGGAAGAATAATTACGACCTAGGAAACTTAACATTCGAGCCCAGGCGACTTTTGTTTATGAAGAGTTCGACAGCCCTACCTTCGCGTTAGGCTCGCTAAGCTTTTCATTCTCGAGGCCTCCTGAAATCGATCATTGGTTAGGTGTAGGAGGTCCAGGCGCAGAGCGGGATCTATTAGGTATTTTGTATGTCGAGCCGTGGGAAAAAACGCTCGTTTAGGTAGCCCATTCGTTCCTAGTCGAAGTTATAGATCCGCTTCATGTAGATCCCAACCTTACTAGATTAAGGTTTACACTAGCGGCATGTAATATTCATGCGATTGGAAGTTTAATGTATAGTTTGAAATAATATCTCCATTGGCATAAATTCGGCAGTCGAATCAGGGCTCTGTGCCGTTAAATTGCTCTGCTATTCCCATATCAATGTATATCGGGGAGGACATGTCAATTTGTGGTGTTGAATATAGTGACAATCCTGAAGAAAGCATATCCCATTACAGTCGTTTTATGCATTGGTTCCGCTTTTGTCAAACCCCATTATGGGTCCTTAAACTTTTATTAGTTTAAAAGTCTTGATTCTGAAGAACGAGGAGGCGCTCGGGTCAAAGGTTCCCACAGCCGATGTTTCGCTTCTAACAATGCGAGATTCATTGTTAGGGCTATTTCTTAACATCTTATAATATCTTTCTCTTCGTTTTTGTTTTAAAAAAAAATATTGCCAACATTAGTTTGCTGTTCTTCACATATGCTATTGCTGGGGGCCTTTGCTTGATAGGGCCGACAGTCCTAATATTCTTGTGTCCAGTAACATAGGTGACTCTGAACTCATTTTATATTGTCAAACCTAGGACTATAGTCAATTTGGCATTGCTTATCTTTCCATCTGTCTTGCTCGAACGCTCGAGAGTAGCACGTACCTACAAATGTGGTGCCGCTCGTTCTTTCAGTCGCCGCTTGCTTTTAATCATTTTTTGAGGCAAAATCCAGTCTTGCTTTAATATTGTCGGTAGTAACCGGAATTTTGCTCGAGAATCGTGACGATGTAGCATCCTTCGGCGTCATGGCAAGCAGCATTTGCCACAGCTTTTCCTTTGCTTTTCTTCCTATATATATTCCTCTTCTCGATTGTGCAATAGAACATCTACTTCTAAGATGAAATACTTTTCCTACTTTTCTTTTTTCAATTAGTTTTAAATATTACTTGATATTACTATTTTGACTATTTAATACAGTCAAGATGGCCCTCAATATCCCGCTTCTACAGTTTGGTACACTCAACTACGAGGATGATGAGTTCTGCACTTCAAGGCCCATATTTGGCCCCGAAGATGTGGAAGAAGAGGCGGTTGTTGGTGGTAAATCTGCTGATGACCTTTTGAGACCTTTAAGGTTCCTCTGGGACGACGAGTTTGATGAGCCAGAGGACGGGCCAGAAGCAGAAGACGATCACTACCAACATGAAGACTTACCGACAGAACACGAAAGTTCTGGTGGAGACGATACATACTGGCAGAGCTCAGGCAGGGAAGATGAATACTCGCAGAGCGAACACGAGGGTCCAGAAAACTCAGGGTACGACGACGAGGAGGAGCTTCAAGCTAATATTCCAGAAGACGACGATGATGAGTCCATACATCATTATAATCTCTTCAACGAAGCAATTCTACAGCCCAGTACAACGCCTCCAAAACACTCTCTACTATATATCCTATCAACCTCGGGACGAAAGCCAGAAAACTCTTTCTGGTTTTCCAACGGGGATTTCCCTAAGAGCAGTGATCTTAGGACCGAAGTTCTGCTTCACCAAGCACAGAAATGGGTGGACCCGGTGGTTTACTATGGCGAACCCAAAGATCTGCATGGGCTAAACGGCCGTATGTTGTGTGAGCAGACAGATATTTTTGAGAAGTATCTGAATAAGTTCTATACACCTCACGGCAGGTGGTTGCTTGAGAAAGAACTGAAGGATGAAGATCCGGACGAAGAACGGAAGGGCAACGGTGAACCAATTTTGGACACATCTAACCTAGAAGGACAAAAAGAGATGCAGAATATCTTCAATTATAACAGTAGCCTTCAGTGGACGGATGAATGGAAGAGGCTACTCGACGCGGAGAACCCGCAATGGGCACAGAAGAAAAGTTACAAGAAAGCCGAAGAGATTTGTAAAACGCTGGGCACACGAAGAACAGAGCGCTCATCTTTACACTGGTCGAGCACGCCGGATATAGATTCAGTACCCGAGAACCTCAGCGCCGAACCGTGCTTCCATTCATCTCGGGGAGGATTTCGTGGGAGGGAGCTTCGCAGCACTTTCTGGTGGAAGAGGGAGGAATCCGGAACCGCCGCGGTGTTTGTAGAAAGCCCGAGGGGTCAACAAAATGCCGCAGAGCATCAGAGTGATAATGATGACTGGGTTGAAGTTGATTCAGATCTACAAATTGGCAGTTCCGATATAACCAACGAAGGAACCGAGATCGTGAAAGAAGTATTCGGCCAAGGCGACTTCAAGATCGATGATACAAGAAAAGATATCCCAGATAGCCCCAAGCCAGCTACACATTCAGCCGCAGAGTTGACGACAGGCTCTCAAACCAAAAGAGACTCTTCGTGGAGTTCAATAATATCAAAATTGCGAGAATTGACTGCGACCAAGACGGCGGTGAAAGCCAGTGCGACGTACAGGGACAAGGGCCAATCTACTGAATTAGATGCTTGCAGATAAGCTGCCAAAGCCTTCTCTAGTATGGACAAGGCTCACAACTAGATTCCGAAAACAGATGCTCAGAAATAAACAGGATTAAAAGGAGGAAGCTTAGATATAGATAAGTATATCAACAAAATCTACCAAACGAAGTGTCTGACCATCCCAGGGTACAATAGCCCTGGGCAACGACTTCATCTATTTATACAAACAAAAAGTTTGTGTCTGTGGCTGGAACAAATTGTGCTTCAACGCCCCTGAGCCACTTACTATCCCAGTATTTACTTCTTAGGGCAAAACTCTTTTCCCTAAAGGGGGTGTATTGCCATAATTTGAGCATTTGAACGGCGGCAGCATCTCCCTAGTCCTGATCTACGTGAGTAGAGCTTATCACGCTAGCAATTATATGACGTCGATTTCTCTTCACTCTGAGATTGATAATCATGTCAACTTGGTCTTTTCAGTCAAAGCAAGAACATGGCGACATGACTGAGAAGTTACTATGAAAAATATAAATTGGGTAGTTAGAATTAGAAACACACGCCGTCAACTTTTTGGAATATTCCGTTTTATATAAATTTCCAGAATTGCGTGCAAATTACATATTCTAGACGACTTTCGACGACATAGCCTGATTAGTGTTACAAACGTTCCCAAACATATTTCTTATACCACAATCACGTCCACACCGTAAATGAATTGGCTAGCACCAGCAAAAGACAGGTTATGCAAGTCGTACCTTCTATTCTGATACAGCTGGAAAATATGGGAACATGCTCTAACCCTTTCAGGGCAGACGACGTGGCAAAGTGATACATACAGACTACTTGGTACTATTTTATGTAGCTAATCGTCATTCGGTACACAGTGTGTTGCACATTGTTGGTTATTCATGTTTCACAACAGCGTCCTGCAGGGAGAGATCCGGGTTGAGATCATAATTAACACGCGAAATTGAATCAATCATATACCGCGCCGACACAGAGTCCAGCCTAGACCTCAAGCTTCGGGGAGCCTAGGGTAACCTGAGCAGGGTCATACAAGAACCGAAGGTCCGAAGCGCAGTGCGTCGTTCTAGAAGGTTGAAAGAAAGAAAAGGAGAAAAGGGGTCCCGGGTTCAGTAACCCATCCCTTAGTGTGGATACGCAGGATAGCCTCTAGAGTTAGCAAAATTACTTGGCGATAACTGCTTTATTATGGCTAATTACTACGGAGTTTAATAACTTATTATTCTCGATTAGGGGGCGTTAATAATGGGACTAACTGCTAATGAGCGGTGCTGCCGAATGGTGGGCATGCAATGTGGAACTGGGGACAGTGCTAAATGCTATGGAGTTTTATGCATCGGGATCATCACTGCATCCTCCGCAACGGACGGGGTTGTGAGTCTGTCTCATAGCTGTTGTGCAAATCCTGCTGAGTTCGTTAGGTTCCGGAAGTGAGATAGGCTCTGGCGCAACGCCACAGTCACACAGTTCGTGATGCTCTACCGCTCAAGTCTTTATTCCTCAGTATGTGACTAGTCAGTATTAATTTAGTTACTCTCACAAAGTGACCTCACTGCTCCCGTCTGGAGAAGCCCCCACTACGAGGCGACCTAAGCTCCATCTTGGCATCTGCACCGTATGCGCCATCCATTTCCAGGCTCGGCATTAGTGTTGTTGATAGACATTCTTCTAGAGCGAATCGTGTCTAGTGTGCTCCTTGGCCTCACAGACGCCCCCAATCAGACCACGCTCGCGATGCCACACACTGCACACTGCACAAGCTCGTCCAACTCGACTGGATCATGGTTTGCTCCGGAGCATTTGCGAGTGCGTACGGATACGGCGCCGTATAATTATCGACAGCGCGAGTCTATCGTTCACATTCAGGCTTTCACAGGCATCGCCTTCGTCGCCCTGCCGGCACTGCGTCAGTCGAACTGTCCTGTCTTTCAACGTTTTTCTCTGCCAAACCGAATCCCACTTTTCATTTCTTTTCATTTCCGCCCAGGCCCCTCTGGGTTGATTCTTTCATGCTTTCGTCGGGGATGGGAAACGAGTAAGTGATTCGCTAGTGGGCGGCAGCTAGTCACTGTAACTGCGGACTCCGGTCCTAATGCAATCATAATGCTGTATAGGCGTAGGCAATGAGAGGAAAAGGAGGAGATTCAACAATGATGGCTGGAGCAAAGCAATCGTGAGAAGAGCAACAAAGAATAATATCTGCCGACCCGAATAACAATGACCAAAATCCATAATAGAATTCAATAAACAACCGAGTCGCAAATAATTGTTTAGATGAGAGCCAGCCCAGGCTAGCCCTTGGGAGTTAGCCTAGCCGTGCAGGGCAAACACAAGCAAACTCCCGCAGCCAGCCCGGCCTGCAGCTTTCCTTCCACCACTGCTGCTGCTACCTTGGGTGCTGCTCTTCTATCATTCCATCAACTGCATCCTGGCGATTGCTGACCTTTTACCCGTCCTGCCCTTTTTTAACCGTTGCCTTCAATTGTATAGACGCTTCCAGCCTGCGCTCATCGGGCACAATGGCTTCCAAGGTGCGTGGCTATCCAGACTCTTGACCGTGCACCGCCTGACCGCTTCGCCCCCTGTCTATCGTCCATCTGTCTATTCCATGCTCTAGCAACCTAGACAGCACGCGGTGGCTGGCCCTGCATGCGAATGTGTTTTATTTTACTTTTTGAGGCACATAAACGGCGCTGACATGTTGTTTGCCGTCTACAGTTTCTTCGAGAATATAAGCTAGTAGTCGTTGGTGGGGGTGGTGTTGGAAAATCATGTTTGACTATCCAATTAATCCAGAGTCATTTCGTGGACGAATACGACCCGACAATTGAAGGTAGGCTGCCGTTGCCTGCAGGATTCTCTCCAGTGTCGCTTGCTCATGCCGTTTTCTACAGACTCATACCGCAAGCAATGCGTGATCGACGACGAAGTCGCTCTGTTGGATGTTCTGGACACGGCTGGTCAGGAGGAATACTCGGCCATGCGGGAGCAATACATGCGCACGGGTGAAGGCTTCTTGCTCGTCTACTCCATCACATCTCGTCAATCGTTTGAGGAAATCATGACATACCAACAACAAATTTTGCGAGTGAAGGATAAGGACTACTTCCCCATTATTGTTGTCGGCAACAAGTGCGATTTAGAGAGCGACCGCGCAGTTTCCCAGCAGGGTATGTTCATCGCACGAAAGCGGGATTTTTTACCGGACTAATCTGTGTATCGATTGCAGAGGGTGAGGCTTTGGCCCGTCAGTTCGGCTGCAAGTTTATCGAGACCTCGGCCAAGTCTCGGATCAACGTCGATAACGCTTTTTACGACCTCGTTCGCGAAATCCGTCGCTACAACAAGGAGATGTCGTCCTACCCATCTGGAAGTGGGGCTTTCGGCGGTGGTGCTTCTCACGGAGGCAAGTTGGACATGTCGGAGCCTGGCGACGATGCCGGCTGCTGCTCGAAATGTGTCATCATGTAGAAAACGCCGAATCGATCTTCTAAATATGCAGACATTGTATTCGACAGACAGGCGCGTCTTGATACGCCCGAAGACGCCCTTTATTTGGACAGCCCACTGAAGCGAATTCCCATTGAATCCAACACAACCGTTCACGTAAGGAGGGGTCTGGCCTATTCTAATTCATAAATTTACGATTTATATCGACACTTTATTATTGGGCTCGAATCGGTCTCAACATACTACATTGTATTATCTCCTTCAGGAGTGAAGGAGAAATGAGACCTTGTTTCTTTTGCGACCTGCATTGCTCTACCAGAGCCCACTCCTACATCTGCCTCTTTTGTCGCGGCTTAATCTACGCCTATTTTCGTGATTATGCAAGCTACATACTCTCTACTGTGATCGGAATTACGTCGCCTTCTTCCACTTTCCAGCCTTTCTTTGATTGTCACTTATTATCGACTTCGATATCCCCCCAGTTCTATGTTATTCCCCCTAGTGGTTATTGTTTATTACCTGTCTTGAGTTTCTGGATATGACGGCATACATTCACCAAACACATGCATACGGATGGGCCAGGACTTTGTGTTAAGACACGGAGAGATTGGGAAAAGTATGTGTTCGAGAGGCGAGGATGGGACATGGTGCGATTATTTATTGTCACGTTTTGTTCATTCAGCTCTTTTGGGTCGGCCTCAATTGACTATGTGCTTGTTATGGTTGGATATGTGTATGGGTGCACTTAGAATTATTGAGCAATTCAGACTATCCATGACTAGTACATTCCCATTATCAAGACCTCTAAGATGTAGATATAAATGTAGATGCATTCAGTATTCTATATATCCTGCCACAACATATACACATATGGCGCGCTTTAATAAAATATTGTCTATTGATCAGTCTCAGCGTCAGATGGAGGGTCATCCTCATCCTCCCTCGACACTCGTCGTCCCTGCACATTCTTCTCTACATCCGCCACCAAGGAGTCGATATACTCCTTATTGCTGCCCACCAGCGTCACTGTATTCCGCTTCTTACCCCAGCGCGGATAACTCCCTACCTTGACACCATGTGGAAGTACACGCAACGCCAGATCGGTCAAATACGCGGCCACCGAACTCTCTGGCAGCGGCGTACTAATCAACACACGGTACGAACCATTGCCCTCTGGATCAGCCAATCTCGGCACAACCACTTCTTTCAACCCGTCTAACAATTTCTCAAACAGCCTCGGCACACCTGGTAAGATATGCACATTTCCATTGACCGTCGCAATCGGTACCCAAGAGTCATCCGCCACAAAGAGACTCTGCTTCTCCTCGTCGATACTCTCGTCATAAGGTAACTCGATCATCCGCAACCGCGCCGTCAGTGCAGGCGACGGCTTATCCCAGTGGAAATCGGCTTGTAGGGTGTGCGGTTTGGAGAGTTTCTTCATGCGCTCAAAGGCCGGTTCGTACAATTTGAGTGGCAGTCCGAAGGCCTTGGCGATTGATTGGTAGGTGATATCGTCGTGCGTAGGCCCGATTCCGCCGCTGGTTACCACGAAATCATAGTTGGCACTCATTCGGCGAACGCCCTCGATGATCTCGTCTTCGATGTCGGCGATGACTTCGATGCGTTTGAGTTGGATGCCTAGTGAGAAACACCATCGCGCGAAGTATGCGGAGTTTGTGTCGATTGTCTGGAATCAAGGCCAGGAGTTAGATCAAGAGAATATCTTTGAGGATGGGGTGAAGAACCTTCCCCCCGAGAACTTCATCGCCAATGATCAGACATGCTGCCGTGTGTATTGTTTTCGATTTGTTCTCGAAGAACTTTGCGGATGATGTCATGGCGGTGGCAGCGAGTGCGGTTCTTGCTACTGTCGCGGCCGATGGATGTGTGAAGTTGGCGAGAGGGTGAGAGAGATGTCGAGCCAATTGATTAAAGCGACCAGACATGGGGGAGAATATAAAGGAACGACAGGTTGCCAGAACGGAATCGATTGTTGGCAGCACCGGATCGCGCCGTCGTCGGGGCGGGGTTAGCTTTGCAGTTGGAGAAACCAGCAACTAGTCACGTTGACTGCCGGACTGCGGGGCTGCTACTTTCAACACAGCAATACCTTCCTTTAAAGACCTTGGAGTGGTTTAGAAGAGAAGCAGATATGGTGAGTTCCCGTCTCTTGATCTTGAAACTGGATGCTAATATCGTATTCCTGCAGTCTGATACTCGGTTATATTCCTTCTCGCAAGAAACCAAAGACAAGCTACGGAAATTCCGCCTGGGAACTTCTCGAGCAAAGGATCCCCAGGCCGTAATCTGTACATCACCTGCCATTTCCTTCATATGAAAAACATCCACTTATATAGATATCATAAAGACATCGTCGACGCCAAAACGAAAGAGATCCGTGCGCAGAGTGACGACGTTTATTCAAAACTAGAAGACATCGCAGACGAGCTCCCTGACTCGTCGCCGCGCTTTATCTTACTGAGCTACCCTCACACCTTGGTGAGCATCCACGACTACTCCCATTTTGCCAAATCATACGCTTATTTATAACGGTGTTAGCCTTCCGGCCGTCTAGCCGTGCCATATGTCCTCCTTTACTACCTCCCCGAGAACTGCAACCCGTCGTTGCGCATGATGTACGCCGGTGCTGTCGAGCTCTTCCGAAACACAGCGGAGGTGCAGCGTGTGATTGAAGTTGAGACTGAAGGAGATGTGCTTGACGTGGAAACGAAACTGAGTGGAGAGGATTAGTTTGGTATATATCTATGGGTGACTGATATCTTTTGATTTTTCTTGATTTTGTGTAAAGAGCATTTTGACTACTTTGCTCAAGGGATTGTCTTAATGATTTGAATTATTCTGGTTCATTGTGACGAACCCATAGTTTCCTAATTACTTCACTATTGCCATGCAATAAATATGGAAAAACCCACCATAAAACCACTCTTTTTAAATACTTGATCGTAATGGCAACACTCCTCAAGCAAAAGCTTGTAATTCCAGCCAAGAAGGCGCGCTTGGAATTTGTATTGAATGCCTAGAAAGTCCGACCAATAAATTTAGAAACTTGGCCAGGAGTTTTCAAAAGATCATTTATGTTATCACTATGAGTCCTTCAGCTTTAACTCTAGGAAGCCCCCTGAAGAGATTTTGGCCCTAACCAGTAAATAGCAGATATTCAAGACGTACCAAATATGTGTACGGCAAGTGGAATCACTGATAGTATAGCCTTGGCCCCATTATGACTCACGAGGAAATTGTTGATGCAATAAAACTTTCGGAAGCTTCGTCCTTCGTTGGAAGAAATGCAAGAAACAGGGGTCCGTTTTGGATGTAAAATGTATGTAGATGTTATAATAATATGTATCGGAGTAGCTGACTGGGTAGTAAAATAGGAAAAAGAGGGAATTTGACGTATAAATAGGCACTTAATAATTAAATGTCATTCGCTCTGCATGTAACGGGGTGCCTTTGGCCAACATCAATTGATATATGCCGACAAGAAACTTCTTCAGGCTCAATATACCAATAGTAACACCCAAATATTCTTGCAGTTGGTCATTAATTTCGAATAGGTTGCTTAGAAACGGGGTCAGATTTGCTCAAGTCAAGCCTAAGCCTGTTTAGGTTTCCCTTTTGCAAAATGCTATGAGATCATGTTGCAAAAAAGGCTGGGTATGGTGAATTGTCCTTGATAATGCTTGGACTGGATGTCTGCTATAAAACCCTAAATCACGACAATTGCTTCGGATGAACTATCCCTCTCAATAAGCATCAGAATCTGGTTCATGCTTTTTTACGCTTTTCATAGGGTGAAATATTTGTTATTCGAAATGTAATTAATGCGATTATTTCCAGGAAATCTACCAATACTATTCGCTTGATGCACTACGTGGAGCACGAAGCCAAAAAAATGATATATGGAAAGCTCTACTATCTCGTCTTGCTATCTCAGAGGACTACCCACAACAGTACAGCAGGTCAATATCCCTACTTTGCGTGTTATTTCGAATAGCACGATGACCCGAGAATCAGGTTTCTTGGGAAGTAGAAATTTTATTGCATAGCCTCTGTTAAGCAGTGGCATATTCTCTTCCCCAACTTTGAACGTCATGTTGTTATGCTCTAAGGCAATGGCCATCACTGTTGTGGAGGCGATGCCTTTCTTAGGAGGCAGTATAGTGACCATAAATGTGAATTAGGAAAGTAATGTTTGATAGAATTCTCATTTCACGCTATACGTCAGTTAATCTGGCGAAAATCCGATTACAGCGGCTATGATGATTCTCCTTTTGAGGAGGAAATGGCCATTGTCACTGCTAAGAGAAGAGAAGAGAGTTCATTCGCTTCCGTTATAGAGAAAGGTGGTGTTGCATATTATTCTCCGGCTTGGACAATTTATATAGGCGCACTACATTGCCGGTGAGGTATCTGTGTGACTTATTCTGAAAAGACGGCCCCCCCAGCCAACTCCACTCACTTACAGTTCCATCATCCACTGCATTCACCATATATAATTGTATTTTATAAGCGACGGTACAAGAAGGTAACCTATTTACACACCTCGCTCACTCAAATACATGAGTCTTAGTTCAGGAGTCTCTAAGAATTTTGTGTTTTACACGAAGACGATAGTTGTGACAGATAGCCCTAATTAGGGTTTAACTTATCTGACGATCCCAACAAACCTTACATAACCATCTCAAGGAAACCATTCTATCACAGAAACTGCGGAAATGATCTGCTTTAGGACTTATAACAGTGATATAAGAACGAGACCCTAAGGTCCCAGTCTTGATATAATATGCAAGGAATGGGTAACACGAGCAAAGAACCCAATCATGAACCATGGAAGATCTACCTTCAGAATACGTATTCCACGCGACGATAACCTAATATTATGTAGGTCTTGAAAGAATCCTTGTGCATGTCAGCTAGACCATAGTTGGAACTACATCTCCACGTCTTAGCTACGACCAAAACAGTTTTCATATGTGGCGTTGAGTAGATTCCGAAAGCAGCTGTCAGTTACAGGGATCGTGTGACCATTTTTGTGAACTCGTTTGAGGGCCGCGGGGATTAATAAGAAGGAAGATGGAGGACTAATTATGGAATCTCGCGTTGGGGGCCTCACGAATAACCCAATGTTGTATCCGTAGAGGCCACAATCCAGACAGCAGTGTTCCAGTAACAGACTGAACTACAAACTTACAGTACCGTAAGTAATCAACAGCGATTATGCCACAAATCATCACCAGACAACCACAAGCACAACGTAACCCTGCTCATCGTCATCATTCCGCCCAGAGATTGGCAGGGTCTATGAGTCCGGGGCCGTAGATCCGCGGTGGCACGCTAATCCTGTTGTGTGTTTGGTGGTCGCAGCTAGCTAGTTGCGTCGTAGTGGGCTACTACTGGTACTTAGTATCGACCAGGAGCAGATATTAGTCTAGGACCAGAATATCCTGCCCGTGGAGGTTAAGCCTGTTTTGGGAGGTGATCGCGCCCGCTGGAGGATTCGTTGGTTAACAGTCCTATAAAGTGTTCGTGCCCCCTGCTAGTTAGTACGTACTGTACTTCGCTTTACTCCGGCGTTGTGATGTCCTGGCGGACTATTACTATTTAGTACCCCGTACTGTTAATGTTTCCCCCCCCGAGTAATTCTAGACTTCTAGATTGTTAATCCTTTAGAACTTTACTTCGAGATGTTGTATACCTATGTAACTCGTGCTTGACAGGGTTCCTATAATTCTCCTGATACTCAAGTCAGAGACTCGGAGAGAATGTTGTACGCTGGACAAAATATTAACAAAGATTTGTCCATCGAAGTCCTACAGCCGCTGATATTTTACACTCGACAGTATTCTTAACTTTTGATCATTGTCAACCAGTAGCATGAAATGTGAAAATTCTCTTGCTCTCCCAAAACTGCTCTCACACCCGAGACGGCTACATACATGAGATCAACAATGATCCGCAAGTCTTGCCGCTCAACCAATGTGTCTGACCTCGACCTTCGAGGCTAATAGGGCCAGTCAGTTGACATGCACCACCCATTACTGTCACCGTTACCCGTTTAACGGTGCTGCAGTGCTACTCCAACTGGGTGGCGCCGCTTAAGCCCGGAAAGGCCTTGCCGCCTGCCTTCTGCCTCTTGCCTCTTGCCTCTTGCCTCTTGCCTCTTGATATATTGATGTGCATACTTAGGGTCTCAGACTGCTACAGACCCCCACTGTAGGCTGCTCCATCGGCATTGCATGATCTTTGTCTGCCGGTCAGCACAAATCATCGGCTAGATCGGGTTAAATGCGAGCCTGGGCCACCTGTTTGTTCTGTGTAACAGCCAAAAAATGGTTCGTAAATTTCGGCGACTGGCCTGTGCTCGCTCTGATAATACACAGACTGCGAGACACCACTTAGTAGAAAACTAGTACTCGCGAAGCTACTTAGAAGTTAGAATTTAGAAGAACTCAAGTGTTGCAGCTTGAATTCTGTTAAAAAGCAGAATGACAAAAGTTAAAAAACTGCGCCCGAGCAACCGCTGACGAAGCTCATTGGTAGTGTTAACTCTTTCAGGTATGAGCGTTGGAACTTAGGAGCAGCTAGCCCAAAGGTAGAAGTTAGCACCGGGGTTTTGCTGGTTCGTCTTTAGCCGTGACGTTTTAGTTCTTCGACAATGGAGGCTACCCATGTGGTAATTAGCGGACCGGGCCAGAGCCCACACAGTGACGGCCTACAGGATGCACTATTATTGTGGGATACCAACACGAGCTCCTGAATAATATTAAGAATCCGCAGAATGGAGACGCAGTAAGTTTAATAGTTAAGAAGCAACAAGGGTAAATTACAAGTGCTGGCTTAGTATGTCATATTATTACGGCGACAGTAGAGACTGCTGCTCGGATAAACCGAGCATCTGTCAGTTATGCGCTGCAGCAGCATCGAACGTCTACTTGTTGTGGTGCAATCTCGCGGAGATAAGCCTTCACCGACTACGAGAAAAATACAGGCCGTTACAAGGCAAGGAACCAACCACGTTCTGTTAGGGTGGCGCCACATGCCCGCTGCGCTAGTCCTGAATAGGTAGACGCATGGACCAGGTCTCTCTATCGTGCGCTGTCCAATCAGAGCTTGAGAACAGTGTGGCGAGCGAGTCGTTTGGCTGTTGGCCGTGCTTCTTGGTTGCTGATATTGTCGGACATCAAATTTTCCGGTGTTGACACTGGCATTGAGTTTCAGGCTGCATCTATCTACAAGAAAATGCCAATAAATTAGCGAGAATACTGGATACAATGTATAGTTTATAGATACTATAGAGAGTGGTCGGACTGACACAAAGTTTATTTTTACGGCTAGCGGGATCCAGGCTAGCGGATCCACTTGATGGGTCCTACTGCGGTCGGATCACATCATCAGGTGTCCTGCCTGACTCGCTCGGGCTATGTCCGTCGAAGACTCGAAGTCTACATTGACATGATTCTTCAATCTCATGGTTACAGTATCTATGTTAACTGTTCATATAAAATCTGATAATACTATTGGTGTGGGGGTGTATACTTCGCTGATTATCTCAATGGTTCTTGATATACGGATATCCAGGGCGGAAGTAACATCCGCTGTCATCCAATAATAACAATAGAACAGCACGAAGCATCCTCTGTGTCGGGCCCCAACCTCTCCAAGACCAAGGAGCAGGGCCAGGGCAGCCAGGCCCGCGGCGCCGTATTGATACTAGCCGTACTATTACCCGTACCGCCCGCACCTGTGTACCGTAATTAATGGCTCAGACTCGCTGCTAAAGCCTAGCCTAACTCTCGTACAACTGTCTGTCCTCGACTCGACCATTATCCACCGCGAGTCCACTACTGAATGGCCTGTCGGGTCTGGTTTGTTCGTCCACTTGGGGCCTGGTCTTCTGCAAGAACTCATATTACCTTTCCTGTCGCCGCCGTTCTTCATACTTGACACCCGTCGTGTTCTTCACCACACAGGTCGCCAACACTACTGTGAACGAGACACCACAATAATACTGTGCATGATTGAATACCGTTGGTGGAGTTGATTGAGCAGAAAATTTGCTGGTGTGTGTTATATTTCGCCTGGTACGACGTGATTCGAAGTCGCTCAGCCTGCCGCCGTCATTTCGACGCCTTCACCCCCCCGCTTTCAGGAATTTTCTGCGCCCTCGAATCCCATTGCACAACTCCAATTTGAAATGTTTTGAATCGCCATTTATGCGTTCGTAAATTGAAGAATTGTCGGTGCGCGCTATTGGAGGAGGAGAAGAACGTGATTGAATCAAGATGGATCCCGATCAACCGAAGAAAGAGGATGTTGGGTCGCGACTGCTAAACCGCATGAGCTCGGTATTTCGTCGAAAATCGAGACGTACCCAGTCGACTGTTTCCAATATCACCATTGACGATACTGCTAATACAGCAGGGTAAGTGGAAAAATGTTAATTCGTTCGGTTCGGAGTGGTCAATCTAACATCAGATAGATCTGCTGGTGCGACTGCAAGTACACCACAACCAGCTCTAGCGACTACAAATATTAGCACGCTTGCTCGTGACACCACACCTGTCATGCAGTGGAGCTCCGTCCAACAGGAGCGAGCTCGCGCCTTGTTCGCCAAGTACGGTCTGACCTTGGAACCTGAAGAATGGATGTCTCCTCGCAATCTAGAAGTGCAGCGTGTCGAGAAGTCAATTCGCATGAGAGTGCGACGCACATGCCATCGCTGCCAGACCACCTATGGACCAGACAAGGTCTGCGCCAACTGCCAACATGTTCGCTGCAAGAAATGTCCTCGTTATCCGCCCGCCCTATCAAAAGAAGAAAAGGAAGCGCGGGCGCTGGCGAAAACCCAGGCCAAGTCTGCTGCGCCTGTTGCTACTGCTGCTACTGCTACTGGTATTGCTACTGGGCCTACTCCTGCTGCCGCTCAAAAGAAGCAGAAGCACCCTCCGCTGACCATTCCGTCACGCACTGGAGGACAAGACCTCGTCTACAAGCAGATCAGACAACGTGTTCGCCGAACATGTCATCGCTGCCAGACCCTGTTCCGTGGAGATTCTAAAGAGTGTGAGAGCTGCAGTCACGTTCGTTGCAAGAAGTGTCCGCGTGATCCGTATGTTGCATCTAATCAGGTCCGAAGTACTTTGTGGCTAACATATCACAGACCTAAACTTCATAAATATCCCGATGGATATCCAGGCGATGCTGATCCACCACCCGAGCGTCCTCAACGCGTGTGGAGAAAGCCACGCATGCGAGTGCGCTACTTTTGCCATCAATGTGACACCCCTTACATACCCGGCGAGCAAAACTGCAGCAGTTGTGGACAGGAGAAGGGACCGGAGACGAGACGCGATCCGTGAGTTTAGTTTTGTTCTCTGAGATACAAAACCATAACTAACACCTGCCAGCCCTAAGAAAATAAAACCCGAACTAGATCCGGACCTTGTGAGACGAGTTCAAGAACGCTTGGCTGAGCTACAAGTCAGCAGCGGATAGCGACGTTTATCTTCATCGATCGCGTGTTGATTATGACTCATTAATATCGCTTCACGACTGTTCCATTGTCGGCATCGTCTACTCCAAAGGATCGCAATTGATGAATTACGGCATAACTAAACTTCTCCGTCATTTATTACTTTACTGTGCATAGCATATATACATATATTCTTTCATGTTTTGTGTATATGCCGTCTGAATTGATGTGGATTCTAACCCCTACCTAACGATTAACAGTCCTGTCTACGATAATAATGAACATAGACATCTCAATTCTAGCTACTTTACAGGGTGGTGTACATGTAGACAGCACGAGTCAGCACGGACACGCTGGTAGGCCATCCAACCACCCCACGAGTCGCCACCTCTACAGCGACGTCGTAGCACACGTTCTATCCAATACTGCAGCTCCGCAAGCCCAAGTAAGCCCAAGGCCGAGACCTCACCCAATCCTGTCGGCTATACGGGATACTGGGTGGTATATATTAGTCGGTGTTATTGCATCGTTAGCGGCAAAGCCTTTAGCGATGATACGATCAAAACACCCCTAATTATATTGGCAATAATACAACAATAATAACTCACTCACTATTGAGCAAGCTTGAGACAGTTGCACATCATACATCATACATCATACATTTAGCCTGTAGCTAGACGGGGAGGTTTGGGCAGTATGCTATAGGTTAGAGACGTGGTAGAGACTGCTTTGCGCGCTACGCTTGTTCAAAATGATGCATTCGGACCAGTCCGTCAATAAATATGTTAAATTTTGCCATTTTAGTAGAAGGTTTGGCCACGACTCGAATGGACTATAGCTGGTACGAGGTTCGCTATCCTATGAGCGCGCTTTGATTACCCACCACATAACAACTGACAATATGCTGCTGGCCCCGGCGCCGTGCGGACTATACACTCTGCATATCTATCCGTATACACTGTAGTCTCCGCGGTTTTTCTCTGGGATTGCATGATCTAGCAGTATCACTGTCCGTTTGGAATATTTTGACAGGTAAATGATTGGCTGGTGCTTGTGGCGACACGGGCCGGACCGTGCTCCATCGCGTGCCGTTATCGCGGGCTAATCGGATGTTTCTTTTCGCGTTAAGTACCTCTGCGACCGCCGTGGACATGATCATGATTTTCTTTTTGGCGGATCGCTCTGGTAATACCGGAGATCGCCTGAAACGTACGGGTAGATCTAGTGTAGTATTAACGGGGGCGCTGTGATACGGATTCGAGGCACCCCTTAGAGTAAGTCGTTGTTATGGTCTATGGATTGGGCATTAAGACAGGTGGAAACTATACTGTGTTGGGATGGGTTACGCTGCGTCTAAATAGGTGGTCCATTAACCCCGGTCAAGTTGCTGGTTATGATGATCAGCGAGCGGGCTATTATTCCGAGGTAGTATTATTCCATTGTTTATTATCATTGGTATATTCACTTGTGCTTTTGATGTATTTATGTTTCACAATGAAATAATAATAATAATATACGGAGACTATTAGCAACCAGAAAAAAAATTCAGAGTCAGAGACTGCACCAGCCTACAGGATCGCCGTTTTCTTCCTGGCAGTATCAGCTACTTAGCTAACCACCAGTAATACGCTTCTCGTGGTGACACAAAGATGCACAAAGCTTGAATAAGCACTTTTTTATTTTTAAAGGTACACGGCATCTGTACATGGGATCAACCGCCCGTGCACTGGGGGTGGGTGGTGGGTAGTAACACAAGTGCTGAGACAAAGTATTAGTACTTCAACGGTCAACAGGTTCAAATGAGAGTCGACCGTTTTACAACAATAATATTATTATCATATTATAATGCCAAAGTGTACAGCCGACTATAGCATGTTACTATCAATTTTAATCTTAATTATTCAGTGTCAACTAGACGGCATCTACGTATTTTAGTACACAAGAAATAACGGCCCCCAACACTCTCCATCTCGAATGAATCAAAAACAGTCGGTATTCAAATCATAATTACAACTAATATTGACACATACCGCCCTTGATGATTGCATGCCGCTACACGTATCTTTGAGTACCGACTGACTACCGACACGCCGGCACCGAATGGGAACTATGCTCCATGTTCCCCGAATGCGCCACGTCAGAGGTTTTTCCGGTTCATGACAACTAACCAACAATACACTAATTATTATTTAAGAGGAACGTGCAGGTATTGATTTACAGGATCAATTGATACTGGTCCACCGTATTTTCGGCCGAGCTCAAACTTCGGCCGAACAGCAATTAAGAGTCGTCCGAATTTATGTAATAATAAAATATACAGATAGCTGAGCAGTATGTAATACCGTGCGAATTTTTCCTCTCTTTTATTATTAATAGCAAAATCTACTGCGATTTAGATTCTGATTGTATCTCATGTGGGCGAAGGATTTCACCCCTGACTAGCAAAACCCTTGAATTAGTCTGTACCATAAGACGGTGTGTCGGTCGTCATCTTCGCTTCCTTTCTAGGGCTAGGGAGGGATTTATTTTCCGAAGCCCTAAGTAGTCAACTTTCAAGCTGGAAGGTTTGAAACATTAGTTCTGTACGGAGGCTTTCTGGATTTTATTTTTAGTATCTTGTTCAATTGTTTTCTGCTACGTAGCTGTGTCTATGTTTTCCCACGTATCTGTGTGAGCTGAGTTACCGTAGTATTGGGCGTTTCTTGATGATTATAGTGTAGTGTCAGCGTGTGCGGAGGCCATATTTTTGAAGATGCACTAGGTCTGTATTTCCTTGCGTAGGGGTTATGAAGTGAATGTGCTTTACTAATAATTCCTACTGATTAATTGATATCGAACACATCTTCGTGATTGCAAACTAGCTAATCTCTGAAATAAATCATTGCAAATACACCATCAAAATACATGCAAGGAGTATCTTGGTAGATGAAAACTGACAAGTGGAACCACTTCAACAGCTAAAGAAATCTCCAACCCCAAATACTTCATATTACACCCTGAAGCGCTTGTTGATTCTTCTTAATCCCTCTTGACTGGCTCCTCGTTTGAAACGACTTGACTGTTGGCTAGCGCAATCGCCACAGGTGATATTCATGGCTGACTTCGGTTGCTGATAACCAAGAGCCTTGAATTTTGGTATTTCGTCACAGATCAACACCATGGTATCTAAATTAACGCAGTCCACACAGAATGCGCGAGGGCATGAATTGCACAAAAATAGCATCCCCCCCGCGTCAGCAGCACTTTGAAAGCATGCTGAACATTTGTGATATGCACAGATATTTCTAAAATTGTTCACCGCATGCGATTTCTTCTTGCCTAGGCACTTCTCATGGAAGCTATTAGGACAATGAGCGCATTCTGTTAGACCACGCTGTTTCCCGCAAAACAAGCATGTCTAGATTCAGTTAGTATTCATAGTAGTCTTTGGTCGAACGTAACAACAAATTAGCATTTCAAGACTATCGGACTAACCTTTATATGATTACGCCATCTGGTTGGCTCCTTGGAGTCAGCGGAACTTGAGTTTCTTGTTATCATAGGCGGCACTGCCTCTCCAGGCTCACACAGAGTGGACTCCTTGCTGACGAAGCAATCATACTCCTTGTTGAAAATAGCACGAGGTATGATTTTTCGAACTGGCGATGCGGGAGCTTCGTAAAACTCGAGTTTTGATTTCTTCGGTGAGCGTGGTACTTTCATCCCGTCTAGTTCATCCGTCCTGATCCGCTCGTTTTTGGTCAGCCAATTTGTCTCGTCTTCATCATGTGACATAGGTGAGTCTGGAGGAGCAATCATATCAGGTTGATCAATATTCTGGTGAGGGGCGCGGCAGTAGTCGACAATACGCTCCCAGTCCCAGTGCATCATCTCCTCGCCATCAGTCTTGTCGACCGCAAATGTGTGGAGGCTACTGCGCACCAAGTTGCGGATGAATGTAGTATCTGTATGTAACTGCTCTTCAGCCATATTCTGGAAAGTGTTAGTTGAGTTCGCGAAATCGCCGTTTACTATAGCCTCAAGATACAACTTCTTGTTTAATCGACTCATCATTTGCTCTTCAACTGTGCCCCGTGTGCACAGCTTGTAGACTGTGACTGGTTTTGTCTGTCCAATACGATGAGCTCTAGCTTCTGCTTGATGTATCACTTGGGGATTCCAGTCGAGATCAAGAAAAATGACCACCTCAGCAGAGGTTAGTGTCACCCCTTCGCCACCAGCCCGGGTAGCGACTAAGAAAACTCTGTGGTCTGGTTTATTGTTAAACAGATGAATGCTTAACTTGCGCATGGCAGAACAGGTTTTGCCGTCTAGACGCAAAAACTCGATATCCAGCTCTTCTAGGAGAGCTTCGCAGCAGTCAAGAACTTGATCAAACCCGGAGAATATTAGAACTTTCTTTCTTTCCTTGATGACAACCCTGTCCAGGAGCTTTTCGACAATGATAAACTTGGACGAAGTTGCTACAATATCGAAGCCCGTTTCCTCATCATCATCAAAACGATTTAACGCGAGGGGATGCGTGCAGACCTGGATATGTTAGTGCTAGGCTTATGGATGAGCATATTAGGAGTATATCAGTTGGCTGCCCACCTTTCTGAGCTCCATAAGAGGGTTTAGAATAGAACGATTAGGTGCCCTTGATAGTTTTCTCTGATCAGAAGTTTCGGACCATCCCGGAGATAGACCCTCCATGCCTTTATGGAAGCTGTTCTGCCATCTTCTTGGCGAAGTTAGATGGGCTGATTCCATCTTTGGTCTCGGTCGTAGAAAATCGCCATTCACACCATTGATAATCTCGAGGTACAGCCTTCTTTGCAAGCTGGTGAGCGGGGCGTAAAGTGTTATTTCCGTCTTTGGAGGCAAGTCCAGTTTCAAACTAGCTGTCTCCTTTGTCCTACGAAGCATTGCCACTTTCAGAAACTTGCCTAAGTCCTGAAGAAATTCAAGGTCCACTTTGCCTTCGGAAAGAGCAAAGGCCCGTTTGAAAGCTGAGCTCGTATCTTGATGGCCGAATACCTCAGGGTATAGCCACCTGAGCATTGACCAAGTTTCAAGCAGATCGTTTTGAATGGGTGTGCTGCAGTACATCAGGCTCGCTTAGGTCTATTGAGTAGAAAATGACTCACCCTGTCAAAATAATTCGCTGCTCAGTCTTCAATCTGCTTACGGACAAAGCATTCTGTCGAGTTGCATCTTTGATTCTGTGGCCTTCGTCGAGCACAACCGCTTTCCAAACTCCCATACGGTTCAAGCGATGACCATCCGATATTAACAGTTCGTAGGTAGTTACCATGACATGCGCTTCTAGACAATGTTAGACTGCGAAAACCAATATGTTGGGACATTCTGTACCTCTGGTTCTGACAAGCTTAGCCACTTCTTTTCTTTTCTCGAGGCTTCCATAATATTGTACCGCGTGAAGGCTTGTCCATTTTTTCGTCTCACTCATCCATGTGTCTCGTACATTCAAAGGACAAACTACAAGGAATGGATATTTATCATGGTTCTCGTTAACCAGATGCTGAAAGAACGATAGGACTTGAAGCGTCTTTCCCAGCCCCATCTCGTCGCCGAGTATGCCATGAGCGCTGTTATTTCTAAGATGACATAGGAACGAGACACCTTCGATTTGGTGAGGCTTGAGCCGGGCTCTTATGCTAGGCGACGTTAGTACTATACATACCGCAAAGAAGAAAGACAAACCCATGTGGTTGACGTAGGAGAACATGATATGGACGGGTTTGAAGATTTTCTTCGGCTTCTGCTAGCCTTTCCGATATTTGACTGTCCCCAAGTATGGGTAACAGCAAATTGTTATTTGCTACTATCCAATTGCTGAATGTATGCTTAGAAAATGCGAACCCTGGAGAAATCAGGCTCAGAGGTGCACTTGATACGCCGCTCCGGCTACCTGGGCTGGATACTAAGTCTGTTAGCGGACTCTGAACTTTACTTCATGATGCAAAAAGATATAAATACTCTCTGAGGCCATATTGGCGAGTACCCGCATGTAAATTAGAAGTAATCCCAAGTAATTTGCCTATCCAGATGTCCAATGGGACGCAAATATCAAGATGAAATTCTTCGATACCTCGAGGGCTCGAGCAAGATTAGATTTGGAAGGAAGTTTGTCCTGTCCTAGCTGGACGATGATGTGTACTTTGTCCATCTGGGCTCTGGGTGCCCAGCAAACCGAGGAACTGAAGCATGGTGCACACCATGTTGACTGATGGGGTGGTCATCAAACGGGGGCTGCGATGTTGAGTGTTTGAAGCACAAAGATCCTTGCCATCACTGCGTTGGGGAAGATATTTTTATTATATATTAATTCCAGAGTATGTTTTCTAATAAAAGTGGGGGAATATTAAGGGCCCAAAAATGTCAGTTCTATATGGGAATTGGGGGTGTGCTGCTCTCTTGTGAAATATCTTACCTATCTCCATTGTATATTCCAAATATATCAATAAATATACCAGACCTGGCTTGAAAGCCCCAACCATCTATCACATAAATTGATCTCTTTGCATATAGAATGTAAACATCAGTCTTCTCTCCCCATACTCATCTACCATAACCCCTTCACAACAGGCTTCACCTTTGACAAAGATACCCATGCAATTCCCCCACTTCAATATTACCTCTCACCAGCCTGATAGAGACATCCATCCCATCTCTTTATCACTTCTCACATGACAATGTTTCTTTCTTTATACGTTGACGAACAGACCCCATGCCAAGATCTTCTATATAAATTTGGGGGTTGATCGTTGCCCTGTGAGGGTTTCACAGAGCCATATGACTACCTACTAGGTAGTAATACACAAAGATTTTTGCTCCACATGTGACCAAGTGCCTTAGGCACATCATATATCCCACCAGATGTCAATACAAGGGCTGTCAATAAAAGAATAATCGTATAAATTATGACAAATTTTTATAAGAGTCAGATACCATGAGTCAGCTAAAGAGGTTAAATAGTAACACTCAATTAAGCTTTGACCCGCCGACTGATTTTCTCTGTTCCTGAGTGCTTAGCATAATCCAGAGCGCTGGAACTCACACCATTTCTCAGGTTAACACGTCTGGAGAGTGCTCTGCGTACAAGCCAGTCCCTAGTAGTGAAATCCTCCTCGACAATGCCTGCTGGCAAGGCTGGGATGGCGGGGCTATCAAGCCTCTTCAGAACAGCATTGTGGTCCGGACGGGAAAAATACCCCAGACTATACCTAATACACTCTGCCTGCTCTCCTGGAGAGGCAACCACGCGATGAATGTTGGATCTTAGAAGCCCATTGGTGAACTTCACCAACGTATCTCCCAAATTGACAATGCAATGTCCAGGAATCGGCTTGATCCATTTCCATTGAGCATCCGTGCCTGGAACGAGAACCTGTAGACCGCCCAGACGGTTGAAGAGGACCGTAATGCTGCCAAAGTCTGTGTGTTCACCAAGACGCGCAGCTTTGTCCTCGACTGGCTGCGGAGGACATCTAGTGAGTCGGACCATGTCGCCACTTGGACGGTCGATGCGGTGCAGATTCGCCAAGGTAGACGGAGGAAGCTGTAAGTGTTCATTCAGAAGATCCAGTAAAGGCGTAACGATGACCGAATGAGTACTCGAAGCGAAGGATTTGAACACTTCAAGCTCCTCATTCACTACCTCTGGCTGAGGTAAGGCGTGTGCATGTCCAAGAAGATCGTCCCTTGAAACCTATGATAACGTTAGCTAGGTCATCTAGACCATCAAAACCAATAGTATCAAGTACATCATAAAATTCTTCCCTGTCAGTATTTCCCCGACTATCAATGACGTACGACCCAAGGGGTTTGTATCCGAAGAACGAATTCTTCTCGCTAAAGTCGTATTTTCCTTTTTCCTCAACCTTGAGAGAGAACAACTGCTCGCTGACTCGGAACAGCTTATCCGCATATGACAAAATGGATTGACCATCCTTTTGAGAGCGCATATCCAAATAGAAGAATCCAATTTTCTCGCACGCGAGATAGAACCTGCGGCATTCCTCGTCATCGTGGTCTAGTAGTTTGGCCAATGAAAGCCGATCAAGATCCATGACTAGCATATTGCCAGGAAATGGCGGCAAGCCGGGGAAGTTTTCCAATTCCATGGTCAGTGTAGGCAGTAAGAAATGATGGAGGTTGGAATATCTTGGATTTCGAAAAACAGCAGTTGTGTCCCTTGCATGGCAAGGGGTTAAATAATAGTACAGGTCCGCTCTTCATCTCTGCTGTCAGACTGTAGTCGCCATATGGGCCAAGGCTAATGAAAGCAACCTTGCCCACGTGATCTCTGGAAGTCATGGTGAAATCGTCATTTTGCGACAGAGTGCTTGTTTACAGAGAGGTGAAATGTATTCCTCGTGCTGATGCCTGATCGTCAAGGCATTAACTGGTGGACAGTGCAAGTGGGTCTTCCCGGAGCCGCAAAAGAACCTGCAGCGATCAAAACGTCAACTTCAGCAGAACTTCTTGATCAGCAACTTGATGTGCCTCTCTCGCCTCGCCGTGAGAAGAGAAGCATGTCTGTATCGCAGAAACACATCGCTCACGAGCTGCTCTCTCGTGCACACTCCCCAGACACGGCAGATCAGCTTTTCACCGAGCGCATCAAACAGAAACCGCTGTACCTCCGACCAACCTCGCCAACACCAGCAGATAATCGCTCTCGCCGCCGATTACAGCGTCTGCGCAAGAAGGAATACTTCTACAAGAAACAGAAACCAAGACCGCTCTCTGCGCGCGAGAAACGTGTCTCTGGGATCCACGACATACCCAAGGAGGAATGCAAATACGACATTTTCAAGGGCTTGCATGAGTTATGGGTGGAATATATGCAGGAGGTGCTGGATATTAAAGACCGGAAAGCATATAACTACACTCCCGTAACTCCCGCAAGCCATGGTAGTAAGCTTGTCAGTGCGGATTATCACGGCGCGAAGATCGAGGTTGTCCGCAGTCGATGTGCGGGCAGGGTAGGCGTGAAAGGTATTGTGGTTAGAGACACCAAATTCACTTTTGTGATAGTCACCGAGAACGACGTTGTCAAGAGTATGATATATTGCTCTCATTGTCGCAAATGATATTGTCTAACATGACTTTCTCTAGCTATTCCCAAAGAGCACACCGTTTTTCGGTTTACGATACCTACTATCCAGCATCAAACAAATAATGGCAACGACACTACTCACGGCTTGGAAGTTGCAAGCAAGGATTTGGTTTTTGAGTTACATGGCAGTCAATTCGAGAACCGGCCCGTTGACCGTGCAAACAAGAAGTTCAAGTGGAAGAATGTCGACTATCTATGATAGATATTGATAAACAGACAACATCAACTTTTCCATCAAATACGCCACTTTACTGCAGTTGTTAAACGACTACATTTACCGGCGAATTTGGACCCCAACCAAGGCATCTAAAGCTGACAGGCCAAGCCGCACTGTAGTCGTGGCAAACGTTGAGGGGAGAACTTTGACCTAAGGTGCAAATTCTGGCACCCTGGGATTGATTCTGCCAGGGAGCGCACAGAAAGGTGGCTCTTCCCAATTTCATACCTACGTGATGGTATATCTCCTCCAGATAAATATCTCCGAGAGCACAGTAGGCACGAGAACACTATTTTATAGGTTTATATGAGGCCAGATGCCGATAGTATCCAGCAGCAAGTCTTGCGGTCTCAATCCATGATCTGCAATAGCTAAGGAACACAATTATGGCTGCACGACAACTATTATTCTACAGTAATAGGCGATGCTAGAGAGAAATATCAAGATATGTTATTCCATATAGATTGCATTAATAAACTAAGCAAATTTGCTTGTATTTCTTCTCTTTCTTCCCTAGGCACCGCGGTGTGTATGGCCATAGTTGACCACGCACTACGCCAGATTGATGTATTCTAGCAATCAATCTGACACTGAATCGGGACTGTGGTTTCCCACGAGGCTGCGATTGAGATTTATCTCTCAATATAAACATTCTTTCGAGAATGGCTGTAGACAGCGAAGACCACTGGTAAGAAGAGCGCGGAATTTGTACTGCATCAAGTACTTTGCACTTCAGTCTTCACCAGGTGGCACTATGAACCCGGCCGAGAATGCTATCCAATAAACCAACTTTGTTGTAACAAGGTAGGTTGAGTCAGGATGACCCCTTCGCGTTCCAGCAAAAGGAATATGAATTGATTATCAGTCGCCACAATATACCTCACATGCCTGCCCATTCAATGCTAAAAGTGCGAACATTAGAGGTAGCATCATCTGCGGGGTCCCCTGGCTCGGCACCGCCAAACAGATATCCCTTTTTAACTCCAGTTCCTAGTCGACCGCCTGAGACGATTTCCATCAAATCGATCTCCTCGTCCCATTCAGCTCCAACTACTAAGAAATGCGAATGAAACCGTAACGGATCGCCGGGGTATGCTGTGTATTGGCATCCAAATCGCAGTCCCGGGGTGAGGAAAAACCCGCGTGAATGCAGATGTGCATAGACAGGGTAAGAAGATGGTACCGTTGGTAGGGGCATAGTGTATTTTTCTGGTGCCTGGTAGGGAATTAGTGGAAAGGTTGTTGCTGGCGTGATAGCCATCGCAAAACCCAGGCTTGATGAAGCTGTAGACGATGAGGATGGACTTTTCGCGCGATGGCCTGGTCCAAAGAGACTGTCATCCTCCGCTTCATGATCAAGAAGAGCGTCATCAGGAATCTCGGCCTTGGCCTTAGTCTTTGCCTTGTTCCGTTGCGCTTGTTTTCTCAATGCGACTTCACGGTGGGCTTCCTTTTTGTCAAGCAAAGCATGTGATAGGTCGAGCCCTTCTTTTTCTAAATTTGCAAAGTATCGGCGCTTGTCTGCTTCAATGAGCGATTGAACGCCATTATTCTGGTTCTTGGCTTCATCAACAATACGGGCTACTCCCTGCTCCACCAAGAGCCGTGCTTCCTCGGGCATAAGTTGCAAGGGAAGACCTAGGAAGACATTTTGTTGAGGGACATGTGGTAGTGTGCCCATGAGAACACCGCAGATATTGTGCTCCCTCCGCAGATACGTGACAGCATCGGCGGAAAATAGGAGGTGGCGGCCAGAAATGAAGGAGATGGGGATAGGGAGATCTGGCACAGTAGCCATTTTGATGGCCAGCAGGCTAGGAAACTACTTTCTTCAGAAGGTTAGCTCATACCAATATCAGATGCTTCGAAGATGACAAAGTAGAGAAAGCCTGCAATATCATTTACAAATACGTTTCTCAATCATGTTGTGCTCTTTTTTTGAGATATTAATGAGCATCAGGGGATTGACAGATTATGTATGGGAATAATCATTTGACAGAAAGGTAGCACGGATAGAACATATGAATAAACTTACTTTATTATCATGAATCTTTGCACGAACAACTAAGGTTGATCGTGAAAAAATATTTGGTGGAGAGAAAATGAAAATTATCAGTCATTATGGTGGATCCGCATTTGACCTAGCTAGGCTAACCCGTTTAGGGGGCTAGCTCGAAGGCTCACTCGATCGTCATTAGCTTCCCTTTTCTCTTTCCAACGCATACGGATATTTGCGTAGAGCGCATACTCTATAATCATGAATTTCATATTACTGATAATGGTGGTCTTCTTTGGCCCGCTAATTCTGCTACTGGGTCAGTCATCTACACCAACTCTGCTTTCTGCAATTTCTCACAGGTCGCAGCGTTCCTGGCGCTCTCCTCTTGCCTAGGAGACAGATTTCGAGCTCGCCTGCGTGGAGTATCAAGCATTGGCGCAGATGCATACGGCCGAGACTACCTGCGGACAATGACTAACACCGGCCCTGCCATGTCAGAACAGATCGAGTTGGATGATATGTACCGGGAAGAACAGTACGATGAGGAGGATGAGCATGAACGTTGACACGTCGGTCAACCCTTGATATTCGGCTAGAACTCAAGATCAGCTTTTTTGGGCATTGCACTATTTCCCACTGCCTGCTGGGCTTCATTGTCTCCTTCTGCTGGAGGCAGACTGAACGGCTTGATCTCAAATTTTCGCCGACTAAGTGTAAACGCCCAGTCTACTCCGATGTTTTGGTCGCTCCCCCCTCCGCGTTCGTGTAATACTGGAAGTCTGTGGGTTTTCAGTGTGCCCTGGGGTGGCTCCTCATTTGCCGTCGCTGCGCCAGACGTGGCAATTGCATCTGATGAGTGTGGGAAGGGACATAGTTCAATCACTCCGTCGCACAGAAGTTCGATCCATCGAACAAGTCCTGAAGATCGAGGATATAACGAAAGGGGAAGTGTGATCACTGCAGTGATGTTATGTGTATTCTGGGAAAGAAGCGCACGGAGAGAGTGGATGAATTGAATCAGATAATCAGGTTGGCTTGCGTCGGGGGGATAGGTACCAGGGTTGAGGAGCGCCGGTATGACAATTCGATGCACTGTATTCGGAGGACTAGCAGAAATAGCGGAACGTATATTTTGCATGACCGGTAGGAAGGGCGATCCTCTGGAAGGCGCAAGAGGGATATAGTTTAATGTAGACAAGGACGGATGGGTGAGACGCTTGGTTAGGTCGAAGGCGTGACAGAATACTTGCTGCTTATCTGCTGGAGCTGCAGACTTATCTGCTGGTTCGGTAGGGACTATGGTAAGATCAGCATCTGCAGATAGCCTAGTTTAAGATCACCACCAAGCTTACCTCTTGAACCCGCCCCGAATTCGCCCAAGCGTTCATACCTCCAAGCAATTTTCATCTTCTCGTCTCTCCTCCTGTCAGTTTTTTCATCTGCTGAATCGGCAGATCCTATAAGTCCCGGTAACGTTCTCCCCCACTGCTCTCCTATACCAACAACATGCACTCGATGCTCCTGAACAACGCCTTCCGCTGCATAATATCGCAGTAATGCGCCTGCAAAATCCGTCGTCCCGTTCTCCCCAATGAGTAGAATCTTCCCAAGTGGCAATCCGCTATGGCCAGCAAGCAAATTATCTAAAGAACGAGACCCAGTCGAGGTTGTCGGGCGTCCATCGTCAGGTGAAGGTCGCACGCCCGGAAGCGCCTCAGCTTGTTGCGCAGTAGACGCCCCAGCAGTGCTCTGATTAATCTCACGGTTATCTCCCGACGAGATCCCTATATTCCGCTTCCGAAACGACATGGCGCCCGTCGTGCTGTAACCAAATATAAAATCATGAACTGGCTAAACTTTTGTTCGGCGTCTTCCGCATCCAGCCAATCGCGGTGCGGGGCAAGCTCTGAAATGGCGCTAAGCGAATCGGTAAAAAAAAGCTTCGCGGAAACCTTTGAGCGGGATATACTCACGCTTTCAAGAGTACAACAGCTCCAACTACGCATTGTTTAGGTTGAACTTTGCGATACATTTCGTGAACTAGTTTTTCTTCACTTTAATACATAAAATACCCTCATCTGTTTAGAACCGATCCTCTCCTCCGTTTCGGAGTTCTTGTCGCAACAATGTCCGACTCTCAATTATTCGAAGACACGTTCACGATTACATCTATCAATTCTCAGAAATATGACCGCGTTTCGCGAATCAGCTGCACGTCGACGGATAACCAGACAACATTTACGCTAGATATCAACACAGAATTGTATCCGTGCGTGGTGGGAGAATCAGTCTCCCTGGCCCTGGCATCCACCCTGTCTCTCGATGGGAAGCAAGAGGATTCATCTGGTGCCGGACGAAGCGGATGGAGAGATGTCGGCGCGGGCGAACAGACACTGGCTGATGAGTATGACTACGTGTGCCATGGAAAGGTTTACAGATTTGAGGAAGGCTCGACTTCTGGTAATATGTATGTTGCGATATTTCTATTGTTCAATTTACTCTTTTCGCTGGGTTATTAGCTGATTGGTTGCTGCTCATGATAGGTCGGTCTTTGTGTCGTTCGGTGGTCTCTTGCTTTACATGGATGGACCATATAGCAAGCTCGTGCCGCTTCGAATCGACCATGTCTACCTTTTGCTGAAGAAATGAGCATGAGTAGTAGGTGGTGGCTTTCTTGTTTTGAGGAACCGAGCGGGGAAAGTGAGAGTGGAAGAGTACAGCAATTTGCATTAGCGCTGGCGTCAAAGGATAACTTAAGAACGATTATGAAAAGGATCTCAAGGAAAACTATCTGCAAAAAAAAGAAAATGAAACACGAAGAAAATTGTCTTGTTTATACAGTGAATAGATTCTCATGAAATATTAAACCAAACCCAATTATCCAAGGTATCTAAGGTATCTACTTCAATTATATGTGGCCGTAGGAAACGGTAGTCGCCGGTGTATTCTCGCCACAATCTCCATATAGTCCTTCTCATTCTCCGCAGTCAATATACCATGTCGAATAAAGAAATCAATCATCACCGTAGCACAATTAGGTTTCCATTCGCCCCTTTTGAGTGATTCTTTCACTTCATCCAGCGTCCAGAGCCGGAAGTCTTCGACTTCGCTGTCACATGGCTTAATGACATGGCTAGCGTCCAGCTGGACATCGTAAATATACTCTACTTCAGGCTGAAGTAGCCCAGTCTCGCCGCCAGCGCGAGCGTCTCGGATATAGAAATATGTGACGACCCCAGTCGACTTTGCGCGTTCGGCAAACACTGATTCTGGGATGGACGCTTCCTCTGCAGCTTCACGAATGGCACAGGCATACGGGTGCTCACCCGTGCTCATGCCACCAGCAGCCGTATTGTCTAGCATGTTTGGGAATGTCTGCTTCGTTTTCGACCGGCGGGCTACCCAGAATTTAATCCCCTGTTCATCCTCCACGTAGCCCGTCATGTGAACGCCATAGGTGGTGATACCAAACAGGGGACTAGCAGATCGCTCCATTTCAAGTAGAAACTCGCCCCCTGGACCATATATAGGGTACATTTCATGGCGCCATCCGTTCAGCACCTCAAAAGTCTGTCGACGGACAGCCTCTGCTAGCAAGCGGGACATGATTTCCGTGCGGGCTTTGGGGGTTGCGCCAGGGGCAGCCATCAGCGTCACGGTGCGAGAAGTAGCATCGACTTGCCAGTCATTCTCTATCCAATGGAATTTCTCTACAATAGTGTTTGGGAGATACCCTAGCACGGCATCGCAGCCATTGACTTTAAAAGCATGATAGTTTTTGAGATGACTGAGATAGTATTCTGCGTTGTCTTCAAAGTAAGGGAAGCTTTCCATTGTTAGTGGATGAGTAGGGTATAAAACATGGAACTGTTAAGCAATCTACCTATCGCATTCCTTGACTAGATCTAGGAGGGTCTTGGCCATGATGGATGGTGGAGGTGCTAGTACTTTGAGCGTAAGAAACTTGAGTTGAAATATCTAAGCGTAATTGCGTGTGGCGGTAGTAGTGTTCTAGACAGATGGAGGCATAACTTAATATTTATGATGAGGGTTGAAACTGCACCTCGAGGTCACCAATCCCAGACGGTGAGCTGTCAGGCACATTAAAATGTATGCCTTGGCTGCGCAGCCACGGCCAGGGGCAGGGCAAGTCAGCCTAGACCATGGCCCTAACCCCGAACAGGTGACTGCAAACGTGACGGGGCGCAGCCCTTATCGTGAGGTTATCTCTTATCGATAATTCCGCCTGTCGGAATGTTCCATTACGTTCTCGGCGTGCCCTGTCGTCACTGACTGCACATGTGCACTTTAAAAGCCCAGTTTATCACGCCGTCGACATGGCATGGCCAGGTGCCTGATAATTGACAGCTTGAAAGGTGCACTTTGAAAGCAGCCTGAGCGTACGCCTCTGGATTTGCCCGTGCCTCTCTTCTGCTATGTAACAAGGACTGTCAGCCCCGCCTGTCAACCCACTACGGATCACTTGCTGCCACGATCAAGCGCAATATTCACAGTTTCCACAGACAAGATCGAGGAAATGTTCTCAGTGGTCATCCCAGGCAGGCCATGTGTCACTGACATTAACGCCGTGGATGTTCAGCCCGGCGTTCAACCGACTAAGTTCGCCTTCACGGTCCCCGCTCTCCCCCGATTCAACCATATTGTCGTCTTCTTCCTGCCCGGCACGGTGCTGCCTCCAGATACAGCCGCCGCAATCTATCTCCAGACCCCGAACTCCAAGCAAGGTCCCAATGGACCGGAGTTCCAGTTTCTAGGCGCCATTGCCAATGAGAAGCCTTCCGCCATCTTCAAGGTTCGATCCGGCGGTGGCCAGGCGCAACTGACAGAGGCTCAGCAGGAGGATGATATGCTCGATGAAGACGCCAACGCATCAAGGGATGCTACCAATGGGCAGATTGTGATAGGCATATCAATCGAGCCAACTCAAAGCGTGGCAGCGCAGATGGCAGCATTGGATGCCGCGAGGGAGGCGACCTCGACAGATCTGGTCCGCCTCCCGCCACAGCAAAAGCAGATTACAACAAAAGTTCTTGCGCAAAGAGTAATTGGAAATGCATTCAATTTTCTGGCTAGCTTTGCCGAGTCAGACCCAAATAGGAGAGGCGAAGATGTTGTGCCCCTCAAAAGCTTTAGGGATTGGTGGACGAAATTTGAAAGACGTATTGACATGGACCCAACATTTCTGGAACGTGAGGATCCAAATCAACCATGACAAGAATTATTAATAGCACGGCAGCGCCTAAAATATGTTCATGCAATGTTGTATATTACTCTATCTATTGATATCCAATGTGAATTGCCAAATTTCAAGACTAGCTATGTGTAACAAATAATTGATTCAATCGTCCAGCAAGAATTTCAAAAATGCAGCTCCAACCGCCAGACCATCGTGCACATTTGCTGCTCTTGACGAAGCCTCGTTGTACACCTCCGCAGAGAAGATCCCTAGCTTATGACGCCCATCCAAAATTTCCAGCATGATTTCACTATTGAATTCGGGATGACCCTGGACTGTAATCAGCTTTTGCGCTGCATACATTCCTTGTACCGTGCAGCGAGGTGAGGTTCCGAGTGGCTCAACGCCTTTGGGCCACGCTCCCACTATATCCCTGTGCATTTGGTGTATGTACTTCAGCGTGAACACGAGAAGAATTAGCATATTCATCGGTCATTAGGAATCTAAGCACTACTCTACTCACAAGCTTTTCTTTCCCAAACAATTCCTTGCCCTTTTCTGTCAGATCTACCTCGCATACTGCCACCTCCCATCCGATGTCACTTCGACCGACTGGAACGCCAAGCGCTCTGCCAATAATTTGATGCCCAAAACATACCCCTATTAACCTCACGCGCTCATCGGAGTACACCTTCTTTGTAAATTCAACAAGTGTATTAATCCAAGGTACATCGGCGAACGAATCGTGCTCTATGAACGCCAATTGGGTTAGCATTGGTCGCACAAGAAATTGCAAGGCGCAGATCCAACAAGCACAATGCAGCGCAAGGAAACATACTTGAGCCTGTCAAAAGCACAGCATCGATATCGTCGATGTTGGGATACTTCGTGTCATTGACAATATCGAATTTCGATATCGCGAGATCCGTGTCTGGATTGATTTCTCCTAGAGATAGCGCGCTGGATTTCAGGAGCCTTTCGAATATGTCGCCGTAGGTTCCGTATTTTGCCTTGACTTTGTCCGCCGGCGTGTCGCATTCGAGGATGGCGATGCGGAGTGGAGGACGCATTGTCACTTTGTTCTTCTGCTAATTCACTGATAAGGATGATGGCGGGGTTCCTCTGGTTTCTGTCTAGACGCAGATCTTGGGCGGGAAACAAAAGAAAGAGCTATGCATAGACTTCCGCCAAGAGAGGGAAATGAAAAGAAGCAAAAGACAGAGAGAGAACTGGTAAGAAAAAGCGTAATGGTGCGGATATTTTGGCGATGGTCTTGGTCTTTTGACTCATCGTTATCGGTTCTGGGAGTGGCGCAATCCCCACTTACGCCCACTCGGCATCGGCATCATCCCGATCACAATTATACTACCCAATTCGGTCAGGACTATGAGCAATTAACACAACTTCAGAGATTATACAGATCTTGATATACTTTAGTGAGAGATCATGCTTATTTTCAACTTGGGTGGAGCTCGTGGTATCCTGCTCCAATAACTCTTGACCATTAGCAACGAAGAACTCTGATCAATTCCACATTGGTATTTACATACAAACATGTGAGTTCAAGCAGAAAATTGATTATAATAAAAAGGTATACGGGAAAAGGGGATCTCAAGGCTTTCACCTGACTGAATACCTCGCAAATACTGGGGTTTCTAGCCCATAGCGTACATTATCTTCAAGGTTGGAACAATAACACACTTTAGCCCTAGTGTTGTGGTTTACAGTCCTCATAATATCGCTGTCCCTTATATCAATTTATACATGTAGGTTCGTACATTCCTCATACCATCCTCTACTGTCAACTGGACTATATCAAGGTCATATGGAAGGCAAGATGTGCGTTTTTGGCCTTATCGTCTCCCAATCCAGGCTAGATGTAAAGATGTACTTAATTAGAATAAGCCACAGAGATGACAATAATGACATCTCAAAATTACGTGTCAACAACAACTCAGAACAAATGTAAATAAATAGAAAAAAAAAGAATCTCACCGGGAGCTACATACAATGAGATACATATTAACCCTGTGAGATAGTGTATGATATCCCTCAAGATTATCGAAACCCCCGCCACAAACGTAGTAGCCTTGAAATTGCTAAAATTCAACAGAAACTAACGGTTGTTAGCCCATCTAAAGATATAAAGGATCCGTGCTCGTAGAACCAGTGCACTAAAACCGTATTCTACAGCTATGCAGCTCTTTGATGAGCTTTTCGGTTCGGCCAGAAGCATTGAGTTAAGAAGGATCGCCTCGGAGATTATGGAATCAAGAAAAAACAGGAACAGAATTTCTCAACTCCTCAGCTCGACCCCGAGTGTAGGTAATCATTTAGGTTCGATGTACATATATTGCAGAGGGAGACACAAGGGTCTTAGCTGGGATGGGGTTGGAAATAGTTGTTCGTATCACAGTTGGGAATTGACGCTAATAATGAATTAGTATCGGAATATACAAGACTTACCTTACTCAACTTTGCGCAAGGATAATTGCTGGCTTCTGTATTGGTCCAATACAGATATCGAATGTATCATGATTCATGGGTCTATTCTAGCGACTAACTAATTGATGTATATCGAAGTTCTAAATGACTTGTATACTATTGGCTATATGTATAGGTGGCCCTCATGCCCTCTTCAGATGTTATCAATCTACATATGTAGCTGATCAACTCCCCTTCATGTCATGTATTCAGAATATTTCGGATTCTTATGCCAGTACAAGACATAAATTTGAATATTGAAATGTATTAACCCATCAATTGATCTCAAGATGTCATGCTCAATAACAAGAGGGCTTTTAAATATCAATAAATTTGTTATAGGTAAAAAATTTACCTAATATAGTAATTATATCTCTAAATAATATAAATAATGATTCATATTTAAATGTACCGGTTTCGCATCTTACCTAATGGGCAAAGTTATTAAAAAGGTTATGTCATTGATGTAGGTCATGTTCCCAAGCAGGAAATTTCCCGAGACAATGCTACCAACCCCTCAACGCGGGGAAAACTACTACAGCCCAGTTAATACTAGGTAGAGCACAACCAATAATCTTTTATGTATTTCTTCCTTTAGATTGTTCATCTGACATCAATGGACATCGACGAATGTGCCATCATTTGTGATCGGTTAAATACATCCTAGATGGCGCACGAATTAGCCGACACTGTTTAGATGACTACTGAAACTAACGAATTAATGCCTGACATGTTGTACTATGCTAATTATTCGCGGAGACCCCGCATTCTGGGAAGTCTGATCGGCATGATTGATAAGTTAAAACATAGACCTTATCTAAATAATGCGCGTATCACCTTCCTTATTCATAACAGTCATAATCCATCCTAGAAGATGCTTATGACATATGCTAAGTTAATACATATAAAGCAAGTATATGTCCTTGTGGGATGTCGGCCATATCAGAAATCTTTAAGAAGTAACGGGGTTTGAAATCACCAACATGCGTGGCATTAAAGGTGTTTTCTGTGTCCTTCTCTCCTCCACTACCCTCGCTTCTGGAGCCTGGAAACCCCCATTTAGCACTTTGAGTCGTTGGATTGTCGACTCTAATGGGAACAATGTCACTTACGCAGGAGCAAACTGGCCTGGGGCCGCCGAAGTGATGATTCCTGAGGGCATGCAGTATGCATCTATTGAATCGACCGTGTCCAAGCTGAAAAGCTTGGGTATGAACGTGGTTCGCTTGACCTTTGCGATCGAGTTGGTCGACGATATTCTGGACAACGGTGGCGATGTGACAGTGAGCAAATCATTGATTAACGCCTTAGGGAGTGCAAATGGAACAACGATATTCCAAGGAATCCAAAAGGCAAACCCACAAATCAATGAGAATACTACCAGACTTGAGGTCTATGACATGGTTGCTGAGGAATGTGCCAAACAAGGCATATTCGTCCATTTAGATAACCACATTTCTAAGGCCATGTGGTGTTGCTCGACGGATGATGGCAATGGCTGGTTTGGCGACACCTATTTCGATGTTGACAAGTGGAAGAGAGGACTATCGTATATGGTGTCTCACGTAGGTTGATGAACACGTATGGATTAGAATAAGAATGATATGTTCTAACAGAAACAAGGCCGCCTCCTGGAGCTCATTTGTGAGCATCGGTCTACGCAATGAGCTGCGTCAGCCTACTACAGTAAATGCCAGCTATCCATACAACTGGGAGACATGGTACGCACAGATGATCGGCGCAGCCTCTGTTGTTAATTCAGCTAATTCCGATGCCCTCATCTTCCTCGGTGGGATAGACTATGACACAACACTCAGCCCAATTCCAACGGGTAATGACCTTGGTGATGGAAGAGAATTTCATCTGTCAGATTTTAATTTCTCGAACAAACTCGTTCTAGAAATTCACAACTACGATTCATCCACAACAAGCTGTGATTCTCTGTCTGAAAGTCTGCTTACCGATGGGTTCGACGCGCTGGAAACTTCAAACTCATCGATTGTCAATGTTATGCCTGTCGTAATGACAGAATTCGGTTTTCTGCAGGACGATACGACTTGGCAGGGTGTGTATGCCTCGTGTTTGAGAACGTGGCTTCCGTTGGTGAAAGCTGGATGGATTACATGGGTTCTAGCTGGCAGTTATTACATTAGGGAGGGCATCCAGGATGCCGATGAGACATGGGGTATGTACTAACTCTCTGTCCGTTCCGAAAAACTTTAACTAACTTTTTGCAGGCCTTTTGAATCATGCCTGGACTGACTGGAGGTCCCAAGACGCAGTGGAGAATGGCATGGCAGTAATGGTGAACAGTTCACTTGCTTGACTCTCGTCTCTTCTACCAGAAGAGCAGTATTTCTAACCTCCAGATTCTATTCATGGAAGGCAGCCATTTCTTGTAGCTCGGATGTGTAACATGATAGATAATGTTGCAAAGGATATTTAATCAACTGAATAAAAAACTTGTACGTTTTCGCTTCGTATGTGCATACCTTTGGTTGGTGCGTTCGACAAATATTTTACTACCTGAAATACGTTTGAAACCCGCTTACGACATTTGATTTAAGCACGACAGTTACCCAGATGATTATGATTGGCTGTATTATACCTCGGAGTCAACGATTATGATAGTTTCCCCAATCTCAATTTTCTATTCCAGATTTATGATGATAATCAATTGATGCATTTGATCTATTCACGCAATATAAGAGCGACAACACCGAAATATAATATTAATTCACCTCGCTTTTAATGATTTAATGGAATATGGCACACTTTTAGTAACTTACATAATCTTTAGACATATCATTCAGTCATTAATTAGTAAGTTAGTTGTTTTGATCTGCTCGGCCATTCGTCATGGTGGCTTTTGCCAAATGACGTTGAATCACTCTGTTTTAGTGGAGGCGTGGGAAACCAGCTGCTATCGAATCCATGGATGCTATCCTCAACATCTATGTTTTGGGAGAGTGGTCTCCGAGCAACTTCGGGCATTTCCTGACATCGACATGTGCTATCAAGTCTTCTATACGAGCATCGACACCGGCGGGAGTGGAAGGAGGGGTTGCGCGAACGCAAATGACTTCTTGCCGAGCTTCCTCTCTGGTGATATGCCTTGGATGCGAGAATGTCAACCCTGTATTAATGATTAGCAATGTAACTCCTTCTTGTAATAGAACGAGCAAAACTCACAGCATGACAAAAGGAAACAAGCATTCAAGACTATAAACGAAGCGGTCTAACTGACTCACAACTGTTGTAGCACTCTGCGACGTAGTCTGGAACGAATATGTGACCGCGCGCGTGATGCCGACTATTGCAAGGGTTGCCATGCGCATCTCCGTCGTCTTAAGTAAATGCCTAAATATCCCCCTTCTTGCTCCTCCCTCATGCATTGGTTGATCCACAGATGAAGCGAGTGTGTACGCCCTTAGAAGAAGCTGAATGAGGAATGCGGAGCTACAGGACTCGACAACGGCAATACAGATGAAGTAGCCCATGTGTAGATAGTCAATCCGATACTGCAACGAGTTGGACCCGTGCAGTACGACGTGCACGCGACTGACTATGATCGCTACGCGGATGCAGGTGATAACTGCTATCATGGTCCAGAATATGGCTTGGAAAACGACCAGTCGGCGTCCTTGTAGTGTACGGAGAAGGATCTGGTAGCTGTAAAAGGACAGACCGGCTTCCTGGATCTGTAAATGACAAAGGCATAGCTTAGCAGAAGTTGCTAAAAGTTGGTTGTATATTATGTGCGACTGACTAGCCAGAAAAAATCAGCAAAAGCCGCAGCTACAGCCCTGCCGTCCGGATTGTAATTTGTATAAAAGGCATAATAACAAAGACCATTGGCGACAGCACAAGCAGCCGAGAGGATTGGAGGCACTATCGAGAGCGGCGTAAGACTTGTGGCAGCAATGACAAGCGCACTCAATGCCACTGAGAATAATCCAATGCTACTCAAAATCGACCAGCTGAGCTCGAAATATGCGGGCATAGTCGAGATGGAGGCGCTCTCCATTATGATAGCAAGACATAAGTAGAACAATGCTCTTTCAACGCATTGAGCCAGCAAGCAGAGAGAGGATAAAGAGGGCACGCGTCTGCCTATGGAGAATCCAATTCAAATAAGATTTGAAGCGCGAAAAGTAAGCCATGGAAGAGGAATAACAGTCGCCCAAGGAAATATCCGGCGTAGGGCAGCGACGTACTCTACTCGCTGGGTACCTGCGCCGAGCCTACTTCACGGCTGAAATCCCGTTAATTAGTCTAGCCTTCCGCTCCAGAAAGGGAACGGAGCAGTTAATTTACGAGCCCAGGCAAGAAAATGGCGCAGTTCGGAAAGTGGAGAGTCGCCTGGAATTACACCGAGAGGCCTACCGGACTCAAGGAAACGAATAGGCTGAGATCTTCGCGGGGCCCCCCGAGTGCTCTCTAGAGACACCCTTCAGCCTTCTCGTGGTCGCCTCACAACTTTCTCAATTAGTCGACTCCGTGTGAGGGCGCTCTGTTCCCCGTGGGGTTCCGCATATTAGCTCTGACTGGGCCGTGGTCGACCGGATAATTGGCTGGAGATAATATAAATAGCAAAAAAGGTACGTGGAAGTTGGGCATTTAGCTTCTCGAATTGGTTTATAACTGATGAACCTTCAAATAGCCGACAAAATAGATTTCAATCTGCTAAGCGATGCAAACAGCTGGCAACAAGTCGTTTCTTGGCAAGTAATAAGCGAGAGAAAAGAAGCAGCTTGGGAATCATAATTCACATTCACCTAATGATCGTGTCGTCCGGTTAATCCACATCTCTTCTCTTCTCACACCTTTTCAGATCCCGCCATTCGGCGCTCGAAATCTTCAATACCCTGCACAATCATTGCTTTCCAGTCGAAAAAATAGAGCTTTGTGACTCGCTCACTCGTATCTTTGATAAATTTCTCGTTGGAATCAACCTCTGGGATTTCCAATTTAGACAGTTGACCTTGTCTGCGGCTACTAGAAACAAGCCATTGAGACCTCTCCCTTCGGACAGAGTCATATGCTTGAAATGCATTTGCTAGCACAGTGGCTTTACTAACAGCTCCTGTCTCGACTGTCGACAACACTGTGGCGGCCTTTTCTAGGATAGTGGCTAGAACAATGGCATCTTCGATTCCCATGGCGGCACCGCTGCCATGGTGAGGTGTAGACCCGTGGGCAGCGTCTCCAGCGACTGCGATGGGCCCGAAAGCATAAGTCGGAAGTGGATAGTCTAGGGTGTCAAACAGACCCCATCGACTTTGGTCTTCCGGTAGAGCCTCAATCAGTTTTCGGGCAGTAGGTCCAAATGTGGAGAAAGCTTCAATGATCTCTGCCTTATTTGCTTGAACTGTGTGCTTGTTTTGGTCCGGCCAACTGCCGTGCTCATCTCGGACAAATGCTGCCACATTCAAGTATCGGTTGTTGGCTACTGGGTATGTTATAATACTTGCACCATGTCCTATCCACGCAGTAAACCCTGTTGCAAAGTTTCCAAGCAACGGAGCAACCTTGGCCATATCAGCAAGACAACGGTATGCACTCTCATTAGCGTAGTGGGGTATCGCAGCGGGATTGTTGTCGCCCATGACGAGATATCGGACACGGGATTTGAGGCCATCACAACCGATTACTGCGGAATTGAAAAGTAAGCCGAGAATATCCTGTTTGACAGTATGTCACTGCTTGAATCATAGTGGAATGGTGTAACATACCAGCATCAGTGCGCTCCTTTGTTTTATCAGTAAAAGTCATGACAACCGTGTCTCCATCACGCTCAATAGTATCTAGACGCTTGCCGAGTTTTATACACCCGCTCGGCAGGAGGTTCATTAATTCAGTTATAAATTGGGCTCGATGACAAAAGAAATAAGTTTTGTCTGGGATCTGCATGTCATATACTTTGTCTGCAGGCCGAAGGCTAAGATCTTCTTGAGTGGTGCCGTCAACCCAGCGCAGAGCTTGGTTTGATTCAATCGAAACACTCGATAGAGCTTCTGGAATTCGAGAATCAAGAGCACCCATATTTTCTTTAATTCTTCCTGAAAAGCCCACCCCAGCGCCTATTTCCCTGAACTCTGCGGCTTGTTCATAGATAGTAACGGGAATGTTGCGTTTTATGAGACCTAGTGCAACATGTAAGCCAATTAAGCCACACCCAATGATGGCCACTCCAAACGGGGAAGATGCATCGTTGGTATTGACTGGTTGAGTATCAACTGCCATTCTTCAGGGTTTTGGGCGAACGAAGCGGGGGAGGGAGGTGCTTTCTGTCTGATAGCACTGATAAACACTCACTGGAGTCCACCACAGTGGCGATAGAGCGTTTTATAAATAGGGAGGGAGCCTTATCCCATGCCGATTATGCCAACAACGTGGTGTCTGCATATGCAACATCAGTATTCCTTAAACAGATACCCTTTGTGATATTTGATGCATGTGAACCGGCGTCTTAATTCAGACCATTGGCAGCCATCGTAGCACGACTCCTGCATGGCGCGGTAAGTGACATCGATCCTTTGTTTTCCAATAATATGCATTGCAAGGCATTGACTAATGCGGGCCTGTTAAACATCCCTGATCACACGGATGCAATGGGCCGAAGCTCATCCGAATGTTCCGCGAGTAGATTTGTTGTTTTGTTTCTCAAATAATCGATAAACAGAAAGTCCTGCTGAATGTCCAAGATCGTGCCAAAAATTATTAGTCGTGTTTCATTTCAAACGAAGGGCTACCACCTCAGCATGCCTCTCTAGGGCTACTTGGTAAGCAAGGCGGGGAGCCCTCCCGCCGGCTTTTTCAGGCTCTTCACCCCAACCAACACAGCAACACGTACTACATACTCCAGCCTGCGGAGGACATGTACTCCTAGGACTATATTGAGTCTTTGTTTTTAGGGTTCCTAGTACTAGATCGCGATGTCCCAAACTACAACCGGCCTTGATGGTGGTAGCTCTGTAGATGATGGTTTGACATCAACACAACATGACGGTCGCATGCATCTTCTGCTCGGGGCTACCGGTTCGGTTGCGACTATCAAAATTGGCAACATCATCAGCGCCCTTGCCCCTCACGTTCATAAGTCGAAGCTCTCGATAAGAGTGATTCTCACCACCAATGCTCAGCACTTTCTACGCGGCCAGTCAACTGAGCAGCCCACTGTCGCGTCTCTCCGCTCGCTGCCAGGCGTGGAGGCCGTCTACGACGACAGCGACGAATGGGGCCCCGAGCCCTGGCGCCGTGGCTCTGATATCCTGCACATCTCCCTACGGCGGTGGGCCGATATTTTTGTCATTGCGCCTCTCTCTGCAAATACCCTAGCTAAGCTTGCCAATGGGTTTAGTGATAACTTGCTAACCTCAGTTTGTCGGGCATGGGATACCGATGGGCAGGTCGACGGCAAGCGGAAGCGCATTCTAATCGCTTGTGCAATGAACACAGCTATGTGGCGCCATCCTGTGACAGCAAAACATCTATCAGTGCTGGAGAAGGACTGGGGTGCTATGAAGAATGAGTCGACCGGAGAGGAGACGGGATGGTACGAAGTGCTGCAGCCACAGGCAACAAAGATTTTGGCATGCGGGGACGTGGGGATAGGCGCTATGATGGAGTGGACTGAGATTGTGAAGATCATTGAGAACCGTCTGGGACTAAGTGATAATTGAGAGCAATTTCTTAATTGTCTATGAATTGAACTGTTTCGCCTGGTTGACGTTAAATGCCACAACATTTGACCCCTTTGGCGTTGATTTGCTTATCTCTTCGTGTCCAACTTTGCGCTATTCATTGCCAATCATGCGGCTTCCGGTGGTTTGTCCTGATCCTGCTTCGTTCTTCAACTTGCATGGTGGTGCATGCATTAGCCCGAATTATTCGAAAGTCTCCGCTCCGCGACATCCCACCAGGGCTCGGGTGTGGCCAAAGCTTGTACCCAGCAGTTTTGCTCTGTGATGGGTAATTCTTCTATAATAATGGACCCAAACAGTCATTTTCTGTGTTATTCTAGAAACTGTGAGGTGAGATAGGAATCGGGCGAGGCTGGCCGACTCGAGCACGTTTGGTACCAAGTACTATGGCGCGATCGGAGCCCGCCCCTCCATGCGGGTCAAGCCCCTCTAAACACGACAATTTTCTCTCTGCAAGACCTTGCGCATGATCAAAAGAGTCCCCAGCCTAGGGACGACTAGGCCGAAATCGCATGCGCCATCTCATAATTAACTGTCACTGCGTGCTTTAAATCGGAAAGGCAAAGCTTTTCGCTATAAAGCCCGTACTCGGCGTCGCTCCCCTCGCTGCCCTGCCTAGCTCGAGACGAGTCGAGACAGTCTCTCGCACTGGTAAAACCGACTATGGGAGTTTCAACTGTCGATGAAAATACGCCTCTGCTCCCCGGCCATGGAAGCCTTCAGTCGCCTGACAGACAATTAAGGCGCCATGCAGGGCTTAACGAGCACAGCCTGGATCGTGATGTCGAACCAGGGCCGGAGGAAAGTCTTGAAAATCCCGCCACATTAGATCTTATTAAAGTATCTTCAGTCTGCACGAATAACCAGATTGACCCGGGTCTAGAAAGAGTATTATCTGCGACTGGTTTGTCTGATGAGGATCAGCATGAGCAAATCACGGCTTCGAAGTCAAGTCACTTTGTCAACGTTAGCCCCCGACAATTTTGGTTTGTATTTGGCGGAATTCAAATAGGTTATTTGATAGGGTTTTTCGACGCTACATTCATGGCATCCAGCCATCCTGTGATCACATCCGATTTTCATGCGTCAAATTCGGCATCTTGGCTGTCTACGGCTTTTCTACTCACATCAACTGCCCTTTTGCCCTTATTCGGTCGAATATCGGATACGGTTGGGAGAAAGCCAGTATATATCTTCTCTATTGTCGTTTTTTTCATCACTACTGCTTGGTGTGCGTTGGCTCAGAGTATCGGCAGTTTTATTGCAGCCCGGGCCTTCTGTGGAATCGGTGCTGGTGGTGTGTTCTCTATGGGCATGATTCTCTGTAGCGACCTTGTTCGTCTAGAATATCGCGGTATATATCAGTCTTACATTAATCTGACACTTGGAATTGGTGGCGCACTTGGTTTTTCTGGCGGTGGAGCTCTCTGCGATCACCTTGGTTGGCGGGGTGCTTTTGGTATCCAGCTCCCTTTCATCTTCGTTTACCTACTTATTGCCATCTGGACAACTCCAGATAATTTGGGACGAATCGATCCGAAGGACGAACACTTGGGCATTCTCCAGTTACTCAAACGTATCGATTTGACCGGCGCCTTCTTACTCACGATCGCCGTGACCTCTCTCATCATCGGCATCAACCTTGGCGGGAACGTACTCTCATGGACGCATCCCCTTGTGATATCGTCCTTGGTACTTGCAGTGATAGTCGGGATTATCTTTCCATGCTACGAAGCCCGCGTAAAACGCCCAGTCATGCCACCCCGACTCCTTATTAAGAAGCCACATTCATACATCGTTTTTGGTAATTTCTTCGGCGCGTTGTCTATAAATACCGTCATGTTCAACATTCCGCTTTACTTTCAGGCAGTCAAGCTCGAGTCTGCGACTGCCTCGGGACTTCACTTACTATCGGCAACTCTGGCAATTACATTCTCTAGTGTAGCAACCGGCTTTTTGATGACTTGGCTACGGACAATGAAACCATTCACTGTCATAGGGAGCATCTTCCTAGTTCTTGGGGGTCTGTCTACTGCGTCACTCACCTTCTTCAGCGTTCCCTATGCTGCTACTTTATTCTTCATAGCTTTATCGAGTCTCGGCCAGGGGTTCTCATTCCCGGCATTCACCGTGGGTATCCTCGCAGTCAATAAACAGTCGGAACAAGCTGCGTGCGTCACCACAATGAGTCTATGGCGGAATCTCGGATCTGTTCTAGGCGTTGCCATTAGCAGTTTGATTCTTCAAAATTCCCTACGAGTCCGTCTCGAAGAAATCGTTACGGGGCCAGATAAGCAACGAATCATTGAATTAGCTCGCAAAACCGTCGAAGAGATTGCCACTTTGGACCCTGTACACCAAAAGCAAGGTATGAAGAGAAATCATCATATCCGATTCAGTTTAATGACGAATGCTAATTATATCCTTCTTTATCTATAACAGTCATTCAAGCTTATAATATCTCTCTCAGACTTACTTTTCTATCCGCTGCGTTTTGGGCATTGATTATGCTTCTTTTCACTGTTATTTTGAAGCTTCCTCGATTAGGCCAAGCAGAAAAAAAGCTACATGAGGAGAATGATGAATGATAACTTTGCGGTAAACGTGAATGAGTGCCATATAATTTGAGCTATCTTTCACACTATCTTGCCAGGTTGCCTGGTATCTAGCTGGTGGCCTTCACACAGTATATAACCCAGTCTTGTGGGAGAATAGACCTGAAAGTCGTCGTTCTCAGAAGCAAACAAAAGCAGATTGTGACATAAAAATCAGTGTACATGTATGGAAGTTCATTTCATGGAAGTTTGAAACGGCGAAGGTAGTAACAAATATTTTATACTAAATTGTATTCTTAACAAAGTTTTTCCCACTAGGAAATGGCATTACATATAAGTATTTTGCAGATTTTATCCAGTCGAGGAAGCTCCCTATGAATATGATAACTGGCTTCGGAGATGTCCAATTGACACAATATCAACATTGGGGTGCTCTCTAAAGTTCGATGGTTCCCGTTGGCAAGCAAGCCCAGCTTTCTGGACGGGAGGAATTGCCACCAAGATACGTATTTCTTAGTGGGTATTTGCAATGAGACCGCTGTAAAGAAATCCCCTGAGTGGGATCATCGTTTTTGAACTTCGTTCCTGTGATAGTCTCTGGTGCAGTGCCGTTCTCAACCCAGGCGACCAACGCTGCGAGCACATTGTTCTGCGGCACGAATGGGATTCCTTTAGCAGAAGCCCCGCCGCCCTGACCAAGAACCCATGCCCCGGGACCCGAGTTGCAATGATACATTCCAGAGATTCGAAAAAAACGGAAAAACTCGTCTAATTCAGACGTTGTTGCCCGCATGCCCCGCAGGAGATGGTCGTAGAAGCGAGGCGTGTTGAAAGACGTAATCTGATTGTCTTGTTGGCCGTGAAATGAGATCATTTTGCCGCCTATCGACTGAAAGGTGGCCAGAGAAGAGGGCCAGGTTTGGATATCGCCTGGGTTCAACGCTTCAGCAGCAGCGGTGTCTTTGAGATTGAATGTAGAGGCGTTCCAATTAGGATTACTATAGACGACATATTTGAACCAGTCCTTCAGTTTTCGTTAGTTTGAAAAAAAAGAGAGAAAGAGAGAGAAAAAAACGCATAAATATGAACCTACATCTGAATAGGAAAATGGTGCACCAGCATATAGCTTCTCTGCAGCATAGATTTCACTCCCAGGCTGCATGGCCGGATAGATGAGTTCGCCGTCTTCGCGGAGGAATGGACTAAATACTCTCTTCACTATCTCCACTTGAGTTGGCGTTAAACAATCTGTTGTATTAGTTGGTCCAGAACACGCCATGGCCTCCGGACGAAAGCTACAAATTGTTGGATCCTCAATAATGCCGTCAAGAACGCCGTCGAGGCCATCGCATTGATTGAGAACCTCATTGTGGATTAATGTATCCCATGTATCAGCTGTAATAAAGTTGCTTGAATTGACAGATCCTGTGATTGGGAAGAAACTTGCCCTCCATGAAACCAGATTGTTAAAATCGACGGCCGGAGACCCGGCCACAATTCCATCGAAATCATGGGGGAATATCTCCGCGGCTTTGATGCCTTGCCGACCGCCTAATGAGCATCCCATATAGTAAGACTTTGTGGGTGATTTTTGATAGAACGCCTTAGTCAATTTCTTGCCAGACGTCACCATTTTATGCAGTCTGAGAAGTTTTTTAGTGTTTTTTGCAGAGCTTGTTTTAAAAGGAGTGAACATACGATCTCCACGCAAAGTCTGTGGTGACATCAAGGTTGTTCAGCATGGCGATGGCAGTAGTACCATTGTGCCCGTTGTTCGACCCGACCGTTGCAAACCCCTGCGATGAGCCATACGCCAGATCTTCATATTTTATGCCTGTGGGGTAGTATATAGTTAATTAAGGTGGTTCCACTGAGTAGCAGAAGAGCTTACAGCCATCAATACCGCCATTTCCAGTTCCCAAGAACCGACCAGTCCAGTCGCGAGGCAGCCACGCTTCAAAGGTAATGCTTGACCGATGGGATGTTGGAATGCTTAATGCAAGCCGACATATATCAGACGCAACAACCTGGTTGGGCCGCGAACAAGAAGCGACATTGTCAGGGAAAGTAAGATTGGTCCCTCCAGGTACATATTCTAAGACTGTACGCGTTGAGTTGCGGATGTACTGCCTAGGCTTCAACGAGAGACATTTTGCTTGGAAGTCGCTAGTAGACGCGGCGTTTATCACGTGTAGACAAGTAGCTACCAGTGTCGCAATCACAAAATAGTAAGAGGAAGCCATCTTCCATTTTGGGGTTATATCAATTGATACAGAATAACTTGTCTCGAAAAGCACCTTTGACGAGGAGCAGAACAGCAAACAATAGCACCCAAACTAAGTCTGGAAAAATCGAGTGGTAGCTGATAGATGCAAGGGGTTCGGTTTATTTCAATGTTGCAGACATGCGACTACGGTCTGATGAGAGTGAAGCAGCAATAACGCATAATTAGATCAAAAAATAAGAAAGAACGCCAAGTGTTGAGATCCGAGTTGACAGACAAGGATTAGCATAAGCAGTCTAACCCTTTACAGTGACCTCATTAATTTCGCGTCGCTCAAGATAATTGAAACATCAGTTGGTCCATTTTCATGACCAGGATATGGAGAACGGACTTCAATGCACTTCAAATCTTACAAATGAGGAGCAAGAACCAATTAAACCAATTTTGCGTGATAGTTGACGCTATACCCTTAATACAAGGGTCTCATGGTTAGGGTTACACTACCGAATGTCCGGGGAGAAGAGGCGGGGGGAATGTGACCAAAAACCTGGAAATTTCTATATAGTAAAGTAAAGTACTAGATTCACTAGTAAAATATTAGGAAATAGAATATTCAACTATCTCCCAAAAAAATTAGATTGGGTGTACGCAGTGACATTTAGGACGCACGTATCAACAGCCCCAGCCGTATCTTAGGATCAAGAAAATCGATGACAACAACGACTCCAATAAGAATTCCTACAACCACCCCCCAGGTGATGACGGAGAATCCGATGTAAATGATGACAGCTATGGTAGGGGTGCATATGAATAAGCGTTTTGCTTATTCGTATTACATATGCCAACTTCAATTTTTGCACCTAGATAGTTTAAATCCACAGTCTTCGCATTCATAAATACCGTCATTAGTTTACAGCATTCGCCATAATATGAGTAGCTTGATTAACTTCTATCAGACTTTTCTCTAGATTGAAATGCGTGCAATACTTTCTAGTCCTAGGAAACTAGATATTATTCAACAATTTCTTCTATATGTTGGCGAGGTCTAGGCGCTTCTTTGCAAAGGTAATGTGGCAGGAGCACAATTTCCAGTTGCGGCGATTCCTGAAGGTAAATTCAATTTAAACTCTTTCTTTTGGATAGCCGTAGCAGGTGTTTGAGAGCTAGACTGGTTTGCTCTCAAGCCGAAAATATCGAACAGCAAGTTCATTCAATCCTTGACTAAAGTTCCGAGGCAATTGTTTCGTTTTAATACTAGACCAACAATTAGGCTCTGTGCCCAAACTGACTATGTGAAATGAAGGTATTGTTGGTACGAAACTGTATACTGGATGAGAACTGTGTCACCTTGAGAATAGAGAAGACCCATGAAACCTCGGAGTGATCTGATCAAGATGTAGGGAGTGCAGAGATATAAGCGCTGCTTCACCAATACGTTATTAAATTAAATCTCATTTGTGGTTATGTCATACCCCTTACCATAGATTAACTAAGCCTAGCCAGGCCATAGACATCATTCCTGTTATGCAGATCTAGTGCCGCTGCGCTGCGTTGTAGCGCCTTCTTTCTGATTATTTAGTATGCGCGAGGCGCGGTTTCATGTTATTAGTAAGAGTGAGGCACCTTATATTTGTATTTATAGAGTTCTTAGTTCTCCTTTATGCCCATTTGGGTGCGTTTGGTTGCGCTTTAGAGATTTCTTCCACTTGCCTACTTGCGACAAGGCTTCTAGATTTATCCCTTTATATTATTATATCTGAAAGTATTTACAAAATATCTTAAATTTTTAATATTTATTTTTAAAATAAATCTATTATATACTAGCCCAATAAATTCAATAATATTAGATAGTAGGACCTCCATGACCTGCCACCTCCACAAGTCGGCCCTACGCATCTCTCTGGCGGTATCCTGTCGGTGCACTAGGACCCGAGTGTCCCCGGGGGTCCGCTAAAATGCGCGCCTTGGGGGCCTCCTCGGCCTCTAAGGGCCCACTAAGCTTGGCCTCCGAGTGGCACTTATAGACGGCCTCCCGCGGCCGCCGACAGAACTGTGACAGCGGTAACGTAGCATCGATCTCTCTCTCGATTGAGATTTGGTTGTATCTACGAAATGCTACGCAAATAACAGCTCGAGTGGCAGAATTGAGCGATATGGCGGATATGGGTCGTTTCGCCTCCTATTATTAGTGCTGATTCATACTTTAGTAGACTGAGTATTCGCCATTTTGGAGTATCTATGAGGTGAATTGCGTGACTCTCTTCCATTATGTTTAACCTATAGATGTTGCTTATCCTTTATCCACTGGAATAGGCCTGAACTTGGTCCAGTCATTAGCAATATTAATTAATCGGGTCTTAGTGTTTTATTACTATGACTACATACATAATCTGCCCTTAACGAAAATGAGCCCCCAAAGTAGTAGTTAGCGTCGGCGGAATGATTAAGCTTTCATTCGTGTATGATGTGGAAATACACCGAAATATGTACATGCCAAGATAAAGTCTTCTGTCAGTTGCATGAGGCTATATTAATTTGCCCTTACCACCATTCCACGGCGTGGCGAGCTAACTAGACTCAACACGGATGCATATCCCGCCGTATTAAGTTGTCTGATCAGGACTCGAAGGGGTGAGACTCCCTATTTTGAACATAAAGGATCAAGGACTAAATTCACCATAGAATTGAGGCTGTACCATTGTCAATTTCGTCCCGAACCCTGTCTTCTGAGGTTTCTAGATTTTGGCAGTCGAAAGAGGAAATACTTCAGTGGTGATTCACAGCATTGGGGTGTTTGTTAGTTGCGCGGCAAAACGCCTTTTGGGTGTTATGGGCTAGGTTCTTTTTACCTTGTTTGGGGCCATAAGTTGGTATTAGTCTCGAAAGAAGTCGTCATCGGTAATATGCATTAAAGCCGCACTGAGCTGGAGTATCATGTCGCTGACCTGCAGTAACAATGATATCTTGCAGTGAAACCCGAAAGCCATTAGCTTTCTCAGTAAGAGATTCGTAATTTAACTCATAAGCTTATTGCATGATGATCAAGATTGAAATTCACCCTTACAGAGGTCTAACATATATAGATGAGTGCCCATGTGAATTAAACCTGCAGTAATCCCAGGAACAAATTATTCTAGAACTCTGATCTTCCCTTTGACCCTAAGTCACCATGAAGATCCCTTCCGCTCTCTACGGGGTGTTGTTGCTTACCACCAAAGCTATATCGCATCCGCTTGGCGAACAGACTAATGATGGAAACACTATTACTCTCTACGGCTACAATGATAGTACTATTCGACAGCTCTTCTATGCTGATGGTGAGTGCCCGGTTTTGATATTCAATTAATCCCTGAATAAATGGTATATCCATAGGTCTCGCATACTTCGGGGACTCCTCTGCTTGGACTGGCTCTGTTGTCACTGATGTGACTTGTAAGTACCTTTCCTTTTTTTCAAATGTTAAGTGTTTGTTGATCCGTGATATAGTTGACTACTCATCCAACCCTGGAACATTGTCGGCCAAAGCGGTAACAAATGGCGTGACACTCCCCGAAAATACCCTGCTGTATATCCGTCCCGACACCACGACCCCTCTGCCGTTAGGCTTTACAGGTAGTAGTACCCCCTCTGGTGTCGTAACCGATAGGTGGTCCTTTTACGAGACATACGCCTTCTATGAGGAAACCAACGGGAACGAGCTTCAATATTTTTACGTTAAGGAAACAGATGTGACGGGAATTTGGCAACTTTACTGGGATCCTGTAGATGAACTTAGTGGCTATACAAGGATTATCCTTCGTGATTATATTCCCGAGTGAGGTCTTCCTCATGTTCAAGGAGACTTTCTCTTAAGACACCATTTGTGTTTTTCTTAATGGTGAATGATTCCTAAAAGGAATGGGGGAGGGGGGAAGAGGGAAGAGGGAAGAGGGAAGAGGGAAGAGGGAAGAGGGAAGAGGGAAGGGATAAGTACCTAGCTCACTCGAGGTTGATACTATCAAATATATCTATTACGATTTGGAGATTATCTAGCATAAGGAGCAGCAGGTAAGCGATAGACAGGGAACCGGGAGCCACATCCTCTGATTGAGCACCCTCAAGTCATTGTTCTACGATTGTTCTGGTGTCTGTATTGAAATTAAAATAACAGCACTGCACTATCCCAGGTTTAATGGCAAATAAACCTTTTAATACATTTGCTTACCCGATCATGGTGAATTCTCATTCATCTTTGAAACATAAATTTCATTCTATAATACACTTGCTATAATGAATTAGCGGCGGCCGTACATTTGAAACTAGTTTGACGGATCCAAATTCCAGTGAAACGTCATTCGTCTCTTTCTGGGGTATAGTTACTCTCCGCAAATCTTCAATCTGTTGGTTCTATTGGGATCGCACATAAATAGTTAGTGGCGGCCGCTTTTTGGTATTCATCATCAACGAGAAAATTTCAAGTCAGCGCTAATCACCAATGATCCTTCAGCCATATTGTAGAATTGTGATTTGGCCGTACACGCAACGGGCTGATAGATAAAGAGATGGGTGAGGTTGAACGCGCTCATAAAGTCTGCCAAACCTGTGCGCTGAGGAAAAAAATCCGTGACAAATTATTATCTGCCTGTGGATTTTGCCCAAAAAAAGAAAATATTATGCAACTATGGGACCCCAAAACCAAGAGAAGGAGGACGTCGCACATACCATCCTGGTAGAAATTTTGTGGCAATTCCACCTCAGCCATCTTTAGTTAGTTCCTGGAATGAGCTAGAGACGAGACAAGCCTGGGTTAATCCTATCTTGCGACCCATGAATTGTACATCACAACAGTCAATTGACAAACATGCCTATCAGTATGTTTGTAGTGTTATCCGCGCCGCAAACCTCACACCGGAGGGTATCGGCCAAACACTACTTGCGGACCTTCGACTGCTTGCTTCCAATAGTATCAGCCGAGCTATTCCACCAAGTGTTATTGAGGTTTGAAGACACAGTTACTTCCCCACCTGCTGGCTACTCCATTCTGCTCATTGGAATGCTGCTCGTCACTGAACCTCAGGAGCCGAAGACTAGCCTTCAATTGCATGCCCTCAATAGAGAGTCTATCTACAAGACTACCAAAGCACTTATGTCACAAGTATAAGCCATCGTCGACACATCTTTGCATCTAGTTCAAGTTGCATTCCTTATCGCAGCATATGAGTATATCTCTGGCCGCCTAGAAGCCGCATACATTTCTGTAATGTCGTGCATAGGCATGGCACGGATTTTGAGGATTGGAAAACCGCCAATAGATATTTCGAGGGCCGCAGTGGGAAATCACGGGTCTTGGTCAATGGAAATGGAGAGGACGATTGTGGCCTGGGCTATTTCGACATTGGAGAGGTAAGAGTGATCATAACTTTAATTTGGATACGTTATTGGCATCAAAGTCTAAAATTTGATCTTAGAATTATCCTTTGTGAATTGCCACAGAGACGTCTGCGGCCCTTAACAGAACTCAAGGATACTGCTAGAGCTCACAGAGCTTGATAACAAGATTTACACGCTTCTCGGGGTAGTCTTGAATTAAAATTGGAAAACGCAAGACACAGACACACTATCTACCGTCTTTGCTCTCGCAGTTCGGTGAGTACCTTGGCTATTCACTTTCATACAATGGCTAACCGGCACCCCTAAAGATTGCTCTTTCTTCTCCATGACGTGGGAAATCGATCCTTCCTGCGCTCGCAGAGCTAGTTGAGTAAGGCAAATATAAGTTGACCGTGAGCTTGAAGGTGGCTGGGCATTGTTTTGAGCAGATCCCGAAGTCATGAATGATGTAATGAAAGTAAGTGGATGGAAACTTGTTGTTGCACTGTAAAATCGATGGATGGAGTGAAATCAGTCAACTAGTCGGCTTCTCACATATTCATCTCCCATTTCTATCTTGAAGTATGTGTATGATTTCAAATTTCGGATAGATGTTTTGAGTAGAATCCATCTCTGTTAGTTAACATTATATGGGATCACATGTAAAAGATAATAAAGATGAATCCGCAGGCAAAAGGGCAGAGGAGAGCCCATTCCAGATGCGGCCTAGCGGCACTCGGCTACACTTGCCCCCTCTCCCTCTATCTACAACCAAGCTGCGATTCGAGATCTCAACCTCGCGATATTAACCGATTACTCGACCTCCCTCACATCTTCGTCCATACTAGATCCAATTCGGGATTGTTATATCAGATATATTGCGCATTTAACTCGCTTATTTACTCCGGTCCTTCTTGTTGTTGTTGAGTACCCGTTTGCTTGCTCTCGTCGGCACAGCACATGCCACAGTGGGTAACATTCGTTTTCAGCTGTCGGAGAATATTGATAATATCTTTCAATGGCTAATTTATCGTCTCTATATAGCTTTGTATCTTCGAACACACTGACACACCGGATCTAATCAGCCCCATTAACAACCTGTCCGTCTCGCGACCACATCACCATCCTTCTCCGCGCAAAACACCCTTCAGCGATTAGTTTAGAACCTCTCATGGCAACATCAACCTGACTTATTGAAACGATCCCCAGGCTATGTCCTCTGCGCATGCATGTAGGGGCTGACAATCATTATGTATCGTGCAAAACGTATCCTATGCCGCTCCTGATAATCTCGAGTCTTCACAATCCTCAGTTCAGGGTACTGGCTTCCTCTGGGTAGTAACTAGCACTTCGCTGCCAGAGTTCGACGCGCCCAGGGATTTAGGGCGATAGTTTAGTTTACACCGCGGCGCGCAATGCGGAATCCTTCACTCGAGACGGGACGGTCGTCTGAACACCAGGACCAACCACATGTAGCACAACCGGATGTTGAAATTCGCAGGGGTCCTTCGAAGAACCTAGACGAACCACCACTAAAACCCCGTGAGGTTTCTGAAAACACAAAGGCCAAAAGAGTTCGAACGGGCTGTCTGACCTGTCGAGAGCGTCATTTGAAATGCGATGAAACCTTACCAAGATGCCAAAATTGCTCAAAATCCGGAAGAGTATGCAAGCGTGGCATACGCCTCAATTTCATCGATACGCAAACAGTGTCTCCTCCTTATGATGTTACCCCACCACCTGGTACTCGTTTCAATTTCCAGGACGAGTCGAGAGAAATTGCGTCCGAATATGTTGGGGGTTACGAGAGATACCCTACTTTGAATCATCATAGCGAGAACCCCAAAGAAACCACCTCTCAATTCGATCTATCCGATATTTTAAATGCGCCTGTACTCCAACGACAACCTTTGCCGGCATCGCCTCCTATTCTTCCGTCCTACTCCGGTGCTAACCATCATGAAATACATGAGCCTCTTTTCAACAATACGCAGTACACTACGCAGTCTTTTATTCAACAATCTAATTTCCTGCCGAAGCCTTCAGTGTCGTCTTCCGACACACGCCCCTATCTCAACAGTCCCGAGGAAGTTCTTCTTATGCAAGTCTTTGTGGAGGAAGTAGGTTTATGGATGGACTCGATGAATATCCACTGCCATGTAAGTTAATGTGAACAGTCTCTGTAGCCCCGTCATATAGCTGACCTCTCTCAGTTTACACAAAAACTACCTCTTCGTGCGCTTAGCGAGCCCATGCTCCTTAACGCCATGATGGCATGTGGGGCGCAACATCTTCATCTTGTCAATGCGTCTTTCAGTGAGGATAGAGCACTTCATTATTATAACACTGCATCTCGGGAATTAATGACACATTTGAAAAATCCGGATAGGGACTCTGTTCTCTGTGCCATTGCTGCCGTCATCCTGAATTCTTACGAACTGATGTGCAAAGACCCAATGCAGCGAATGAATCATATTGCTGGTGCTAGAGCCCTCATCAAGGAGTGTCGGTGGGATGGCAAGGCTTCTGGGATAGGCAACGCTTGTTTCTGGCTGAATGTTGGTGTGGAGTTATTGAGCTGTCTTCATTTTAATTGGCAGATGGCCTGGAATCCTGATTCTTGGGGTATGGACATGGAATCAGAACTTACCCCTTCGCAAAGTCTATTCGGCGATGAAGAGCTGTGGACACATAGAATGGTCTATATTTGTGCGAAGGTGGCTAACTTCCGGGCAAGCATTCCTGAATTTCAAGAGCTAGATCGTCATACACATCAGATGCGAATTCAGCAGCGTTGCCATGAATGGAATACTTATCAAAGGTGGTGCGATGAATGGGCGAAATGTGTACCGCATTCGATGATGCCCATGGGCTACCTTCAATCATGGCAAACAACATCGAAATCGGCATTCCCGGAGATCTGGTAAGTCATCCTGCAATCCAAGCATGATCATCCACTTACAGATTTCATCTTTTATTCTTCCAGGCTTATCAAGCGACCTGCAATCGTCGGTCGTCTCTTTTATCATACTGCCTGTGTTCTTTTGGCTAAAATACACCCAATTGAACCAGAATTCAGTCCAGAAATGCGGGATAAGCAACAAAGGCATGCTTATGATATTTGCGGCATTGTTGCGCATGTCAAAGACCGGTACTTCAAATATTACTTTAATTCTGTTTGCCTACAACAGCTGACCTGTCACAGTGGAGTTGCTACGATGTCAATTCGTTGTCTTGCAATTGCTGCAGAGTGTCTGGTTTCTCGTGATGCCCAACAAGAATTACTAGACATTCTCGACAAAATCATCAAGGAGGCCGGTTGGCGTATTGACTTTCTAAAAAGCGAGCTACAAGAAAAATGGGGATGGCACCAGTCCGAAACCAGAGGCTCTACTCCCATAAGTAGCAATCTATTGCTAAATTCTGAGACAGCAACGTCTTCCACACATCCGAAGCTACCTTCTGGAATAGTCAACCCCACGATGGCAGCAGCTGACTTTTCTATGGCAAATCATCCATACCAGGACTATTATGTTGCCCCGCACACTCATACTAATGATTACCATTACCTTCATACTAACTAAACCTAATTAGCTTCTTGATTTTGTATTATTTTTAAAGAAAAGTGTTTGTGGCTTTACTTTGACTCCTCGTACAACAGGTCACTTTCATTGGCTACAACGATATTTATGAACATCACGTTACATGCTAGACACGATTTGTGCGAACATTCTTACACAGAAAAATTCAATGTTGGATCTTACTTTGGACAAGTTTGTTAACTCTTTCCCTGTTTATACTGTATGATTTGTGCTATTGGTTTCACGAGACGAGCTATAGTTTGTTTTAAACAGCGATAGAAATAGTGTGAAAGATTTTCCATTTGCTATAAAATCTTCCCCATTAATTTTCAAATATTCAAGAGCTAGGCTAGGTGTATCTATTTAATTTTCCTTGTTGACATTTTGGAAGTCCAGGCAACGATAAGGCAACAAGGCATCCATTTGTAATCAACGAAAACCCACCATCCAATCACGACAACATTATAACGACAACACCTCGACCATCCAATTTCAAGACCGCTCTAAGCATCAATGTCAACTATTGTCGAACAGAGTAACCCCCCTGCTACCCCGCGGTATATCCTTCGGGGTCACGCATCTGCTATCCACGCTCTTCATTTCTTTGCCGGCAATACTCGCCTCATCTCAGCGGACGCTGAGGGGTGGATCGTAGTTTGGGATGTAACCACCAAACGCCCGCGGGCGGTATGGAAAGCCCACGAGGGAGCGGTCTTGGAGGTCAAGGGATATATGTGTTCAGGGCAGGGAATGGAAATATTTACGTATGATTCTTCCTACTCCTTTACCGATACATATATCCAGCTAATGAGAAACGCGCATCTAGTCACGGTAGAGATCATAAGCTTCGGGTGTGGCGAATCAAATCCTCAGCGGACGAGTTGTTACTCAATCGTATTTTGCCAGTCGAAAGGAACCAAGTTAACGATTCTTCACGCCGAGAAGTGTTGCCTGCAGAGCCCTGGCTTGTGCATTCGCTGCCAGTTAACGCACTTAACTTCTGCGCTTTCTCCCTTTGCTATTTTCGGGAGGCGGTAGCTGCACGAGCACCTGAGGTTGACCCAGGCGATTCCTCGCGTAGTGAAAGTGTTGAAAATGCTCTATCTGTGTATTTTGCCGTCCCAAATGCACTTAACTCTGGCGCTATTGATATTTTCCATCTTCCTTCGGAGAAACGTGTATCCACTATCGCGGCAGACACTTCAATTCAAACAGGTATGGTAATGGCTGTCAATATATTGCTTACTACTCAAAACCAGCTTTACGTGCTATCGGGCTACGAAGATGGCCAAGTCATGGTTCACATCCGAAGGTCTATCACGGATATGTCCACATTGTGGAAATGGGAAAGGATTTATGTGTCTCGACCTCACAGTCAGCCAGTTCTATCATTGGACAGTGTAAATTTTGCAGCCGACAAGTCGTTTTTCTTGACCTCCTCCGCCGATTCCCTTATTGTGAAGCATCCCATTTCTTCCGTCGACTCCTTAGGCCCAACAGCAGCGGTGGTGGAGACAACTCCATTAAAAGTTCTCAACACCAAACATTCCGGACAACAGGGACTTCGCGTACGAGAAGATCAAAAGATTTTTGCAACTGCTGGCTGGGATTCTCGCATACGTGTTTATTCATGCAAGACTATGAAAGAGCTCGCCGTGTTAAAGTGGCATAAGGAAGGATGTTATGCTGTTGCTTTTGCTGAAGTACTGTCCTCTCTGTCCAATTTCTACGCATCAAACGAATCGAACACAGCGCATAATGCTAGCGCGGATACCCAGGTTGCTCTCTCAAATGAGTCTCCTCTTCAGATTATACAAAGCCAGAGAAGTCAAAAAGCACAACAGATGCATTGGCTAGCAGCGGGCTCCAAAGACGGGAAAATCTCGTTATGGGATATCTACTGAAATACAAATGCGCGACCGATATTTGCAAAGAACAAAATAAACACAAAAGACACGCTTTTTATATGCAATATCCAAAATGCAACTCATGCCAAATTGAACTCTCCAGCACCGCCTCCAGCCAACTCCCGCATCTTGGAACGCATTTTGCGAGCTGCATCATCGCTATTTGCGGGACGTGGCTTCTCGTCGTTATCGTCGTTGTCTCTGCCGCCTGAAGAGGGCTTCTTTCTCTTCTTGTCGTCACTTGCATTGCTCTCCGATTTCCCGGATACTCGTCTGTCAGCTTTGAAGTCTTTCCTAGTGTCGTCCTTTGTCTGCCTCAGACCCGGAACATTAATTTTGGATGGTCGGTCCCGAAGAGCAAATGCCTTAGCTAAATGCCCTAGATGAAGCTCTTTGATGTTGAAATAGCTTCTTTCAGCGGCAACGTGGGTGGCATATGCACGGATATGGGACTGGAAAGCTTTTCGAGCGAGCTCTAGTGACTGTGGATCTTCTAATGACCAACGCTCGACATCAAGCTGCCAATCTGTGGCTTTCGCCTCCCATCCACGACTTGTAGCGTCAGTGTTTCCACCGAACCCACGTTTCAAAAGCTCGTTTGCGTCTGTGCGAGTGAGGGCTTTCCCGCCATCTCGGTATCCTTTCTTGAGAATTTCAACATAATTTTCCTCACTTCCAGGTAAAAGGAAGACCATTGCTCGACCATCACGACCGAGACGCGCTGTTCGGCCAATTCGATGCAAGTGCTCGTCGGAGCTGAAAGCAGGATCGTATTCTACAACCAAGTCGACATTTGGCAAATCGAGACCTCTAGATGCGACATCGGTGCAAATGAGAACAGCTGGCTCTTTGCTCTTAGCAAACGCACCCAGAGTTGATGTGCGAACGTATTGCTGCAGAGATCCATGCAATTTGTATATAGTAACAGGGTTAGAAGGATTGGAAAATGCTGTCGCTGGGCGAATTGTGCCATGTTGCGCTGCCTTGCTCTTATCCCTGTTTTCCTTTTCGTCATCTTCTTCCTTGTCATCTTCCGATGAATCAGCAGCTTTCGCGTCCGTATCACCCGAATCTTTCCGTGTGAAAACCTCGAAATGGAATTCAACCGAGTCGGCACATGAAACAAATACTATAGCCTTCATGACAGATCCTTTGCGCGCAAATGTACGCTTCATTAGAGCTGTAAGAGTAACCAAACGAAGTTTCGACGCCGCGACAACATATGACTGCTTAAGTTGAGCAGGAACTGTAAAAGCAGCCTCTTCACCTTCCGAGCCCTCCTTACCATCTTCGTCCGTTAGCTCAGCTTTTATGTACACTGCATCCTTCAAACTGATTTCTCCTAATCGCTGTACATTCATTTTCAACGTTGCGGAGCATAATACGGTCGTTCTTTTCTCAGGCAAGCCAACGACAGAACTCTGCCGTTGCCGCGTGTCAAGCTTCTTCATAATCCCTTGTATCTCGTCCTCAAATCCAAGATCCATCAAACGATCACCTTCATCCAACACCAGCCACCTGACGTTGCTTACATCCAGCACTTGAGTGTTATCCAAGTGATCGGCAAGCCGACCTGGGGTAGCGACAAGGATGTTCAAACCTTTCCGTAATCGGGCTTTCTCAGACTTCTTTTTCTCGCCACCGATAACTGTGCCAGCGACTATCCAATGCGCACATCGCAAAAGGTTCTCTAGGACGACAGATATTTGCTTACAAAGTTCTCTCGTTGGCGCAAGAACAATGGCAAATAAGCCTGAATCACGATGAACAGCATCCATATTTTTGCTCTCGTATAAAGATTTGCCATTGTACCTTAGGGCCATAATCCTTTCAACCAGTGGTAGAAGATATGCAAGCGTTTTTCCGGACCCGGTCTGGGCCTGTATGAATGCATCGCTGTCTTCTTTTAAAAGTTGCGGTATAGATGCCTTTTGAATTGCCGTTGGTGCCTTCAACTCCATCTTTGTCAAAAGGTGAGCAGCAAGTGTAGAGCCCAAACCCAGGGCAGTGAAATCCTCAATTCCATCAATGAGAGGGGCATTTGAGGGCTTGGCTTGTTCCTCCTCTCCCTCTCCCTTATTATCCTCCTCCTCTGTAGCATCTTTCGGTGTCGGATTAAACGAAAAAAGCGACGATATAATCTGCTTTGGCTTTGGTCCTCTTCCGGGGGCACCCTCGCGAGGTTCTCTATTTGCGGATGTGGAGGGACGGAAATCTTCATCCTCGGTTTTTTGCCTCTTGTTCGGACGAGGGCCGGATTCTCCTCGCGGACCGAGGCGCTCATTATTTGGATTATTTTCTCCAGTTGGCTGGCCATTTGACCTCGAATTCCTCGAGCGCGGAGCACGCTTTCCCTGCGCGACTTTTTTCGCTGAAAGACGATCCCTCCATGAACCACCTCTGAATTTTGTCTCTGGTTTGAGCACTGAGTCCCCAATGGAAAAGTTCAGAAGCATCCCATCGTCCGCCATGGTGAGTATATAGTCTACCCCCGAAAACAGAGCGCAACAGGAATTTAGAGGGCAGCGATGGAGGAAGACTTGGTGTTGTCGAAGAATCGATGTCGGGCGGTGAGAAATTATTTTTTATTTTGTCCGATTTTTTGCGGGGTGCTCACCGCCTTCCATAGAGCAGGCAGAGCCAGGCGGTGAAGCAATGCTCTCAATGTGTAAATATTGTCTATTTGACATGTCGAAAACAAAAAAAAAATTAAATCCGATTATTGCTATGTAACAACATTGAGAAAATGAATTTGGATTTAGCCTCAGCAAGAACCATCCTTTCCAAGTAGCCTCCCATTCCCGCAGAACAACACCAAGAACACTTCTCATTTTAACACTTTTTCAAGACACTAAAAAAGAACCAAACAGAGGCGTTCAACAAATAATAACTCAAAAACCACGATGATAAAAATTATTTTTTCTGGCTGCCAAACTGCTTATGGAACAGGACAATGGCTGATGTTCCAGAGCCAGGGCTGAAATAATTTGCGGTCGGGCTCAAATTTGGAATTCGAGATGAACTGATCATTGATATGTGCGCTTACTCTTATTGTGCTGTTTATTATTGGCACCTTTGCTCCATGTGCTCTTGGTTTTGAACCAGATCATATGTCTTTCCCCAAACGCCGAAGACATAGCCCAATCTGACCGACATCTTGATAGTCTCGACAAAGCTTTCGTCTGCGATTTTGATCGACTCATGCGCTCGGCTTATATGCCTGCCTGCAGTCTCGAAAGCGTCTTGAGCCACTCCCCATTTCTCGTAGATCCTTTTGAGCTCCTCCTGGGCTAGTTTATTGTTGTTGCTATTCCATTGGAAGCTCGCTGATGTGCCCAGTACATCTTCGTCGATTTCCAGGTTGAACGGCGGTCCTTCAAGTGTGTCTGGGGAGCCAGTAATTTCAGCAATCAAATCGTCCATGAGTTTTAGATTCTTTGATAGGCGAGCCTTTTTGGCAGTCGAAGCGCCATTAGCAGCCGGTTCTTGGACTTGGTCAAGTTTGCGCTTCCTTTTTGTGGAAGACGACATCTCTTGCGGCTTTTGAGGTTTTCCCTCCGTGGTTTGAAGACTTTCTTGGATGTTTCGAGCGCCTGAACTACGATCTACCACGCTCAATGCTCGGCCAGACTCGGAGGAACTTCTTTTGACTGCCACCTTGCGTCCAGAGCGTCGGGGTGCCTGCGAGGGGCCTTCTTCTGAATCTCCGGTGGTCTCTTTGGCCATCTTGCTTTCCCTTTGCGGTGCGGTGTCTGGAGCTACAACTGTCACATCGTCGTCTGTTGTAATGGCTCGTTTCGTCGCCTTGGATGATGTGGTAGCATCTTCATTTTCACCGACGACACGTCGATGTGGGCAGCGCAGTTTCTTCTTCCTGCACTCGCTACAGGCCGGGGTGCGCTTCACTTTGGCTTCTCCGGGCTGCGATGCGATCCATGGTCGCTTCTAAAATTTGTCAGGATATCTAGCCGTGTAGTTGGTTTTTCTCACTTACCCCATTATTTTGAGGAGCGGAGGTTTTGCTTTGGTTTTGAGTCTCGGAATCCATGGTAGGCGAATTACTTGTCTCTGGCTGCGAATCCTCAGCAGGCGGGGTATCGTTTGATGACATTATGTTTTGTGCGAGAATGGCTGAGATTCTTCGCGAGAAGTACGGAAGCGTGCTTGATCATACAGTTGACAGCCGACAGTATTTGAAGGTTAGGTCCAAGGGATTGGAGAATTCCGAAGGATTTGGAACGGATTGTGGAGAGTAGAGAGAAGGAGAGGCCCGATGAGATGATGGTGAGAGACAGTTATATGGCTAGCTAGCTAGCTAGCCCATTTGGGGGGCTGGCAGAGAAGGTCTTCAGACAATAAGCATGTGAATAACAACTGATTGACAAACAAAACCTCATGTCATGTCATGTCTTCGGTTTTGGGGGGGGCTGCTTGGAGGGTGCAAACGTGCAGGAAAACAATGGGTGGGGGAGCGCAGGCAAACTCAAGACAAGAAGAGGGCAGCAGAAATTGACAAAACATAAAAGAGCAATGAATTGTATTATTTTCCAAGCAGGTGGCAGGCAAACAAAGACGATTGTCTATGCGTATTTATCAATAACAACGGCCCTCTTATGTGTGCTTCAAGGAAGCAAATCCCATTACAAAGGAACATCTTTAATTTGAATTCTATTCTTATTCTTTGTTCCCAAGAGTCAAGACAATAAAATAGGTCTTGATAGAGACCCAAAATAAAGAGACGGCTGGAACTGCCAGTATTCACAATGGCATTTTTGACAGCGCAGCCCGTAGAAACGCCAGCCACAAAGAAATAAGAGGACATGGCACTATTGTAAGACAGATACAAACCAAAACATGAATGAAAATATGTATATCAGGGCCACAGCTCAACCTCCTCCCACTGCCCAACCCCATCGGAAGCATCTGTCAATGTCGTTCTCCAACGGGAAGCTCTCTCTGGGCGAGTCAGGTCCAGCCTGTCCACCTCATGAACACGGATTACTACAACTCGGAAATTCTCTCTAGCAGTAGCATCGTGGAGGTCCGTAACCTTTTGTCCTAGCTTGAGATTAGGATCTGTGGGTTCTTCGCTTAATGGCCGTCCGGGTGCCGGGTTCTTGAAGGAGCCTGCATTATGACCCTTTAATAACCTCAATAGACTTGGACAATACAGAAAAATACTATACCTCTCATAACAGGGCTGTGATTCGCAAAATATGCGGTAATCTCCTTTTCCCATGTCCACTCAGAAACTGTTGATGCTTGACTTGGTCTTTTCCTGAGGCCCTTGATGATCTCTGCTCTGGCAGTCTGCTCAACCGACTTCTTTGCATCATCTCCAATCACGAATGCCGTTCCCCTCAGTCTCCACTGCGTCATTACCTCCTTCACCCAGAAAACAACCTCGATCGCGCCGTCAAATTCATTGAACTGCTCAATCTTTTGCATGCGCGTGTCTGTAGTGAATGCTAACATATCCGACTCAAATTCTAATGGATTCAATTCGTTTTCATCTCTCAGCTGCTTTTCTGCTGAGGGATGGAGCTTAAGCTCTCCAAAAAATCCCCGGAAACCGCAGTACCTCACACGGGGAATCGACGAGCCATTCTGGGAGTCACGCTCTACGGTGGCTACCGCCATGTAAGGGTCTTCTTGTTTTGAGGCATGCTGCAAAAACAAGCTTTTCCACAGAGCAGTCGGAACTGTGGAATGACTTGCCATGCTAGATGTTGTACCAGAAAGATGGAGCAGCTGGTGTTGTAGTCGACGACTACACGTCTCTTTAATAGCGTTTATGGCCAGGTTTAAAGCTCGATGACGGCTGAACCTTTCCCTATACAATTTATTATTATTCAATTCTTTGAAGTTCAACAATCAGTTGGCTGTTCTTGCTTGATTTTGATGTATACACAATGTCGAGAATCAACGAGGGGTCAACAGTGACGTCGAGACTGGCCGCTGACTCAGCAGGTGATCCACAAGTTTATCCATTCTAGCCCTGATTCAATTGCTTCAAAATAGAAGCAAAATTATATATCATCGAGGGTACTGGCATAGTATTTTTTTTACGGAGTGGGGACAACGGTTTTGTAGTCTTGGTAACAAAATAAGTATATGACTTCAGCTGGTTTTTTCCAGCAATCACTCTATTTCGGGGGAAAGTCCCGAAGATGGCGAATTCTAAATTCCCCTGAAACTGGAAATTTGGTGCTATTTATTAAAAATCTTGAAAATTAAAACAAAGACTTCCATTTCTGTTTCAAGTCAACTTTATGGTGGTTGGTACTTTAGGCGAACCAAATCTAGTTGCCTACGCCCATGAATAAATATAGTAACGGACAAATTATTTCCTACACTGGAATGGCTAGTAAGTCAATCCGATAACATTCATATCCTACTAAACCCCGATCTAAAGCTATCTTTGGTTTCAAATTTTTTTGTGTAACATGCTCCTAGAAGGATTGCCTCCCCAAAAAGGTACAATCAGAGCCGTTGTTATTGATGATAATGGGAACACCTCTAGCGAATATGTGGCAAGCTTACACCATCTTTTCTCAACAGCTTTTAGAAGGAAAGTTTCTAATATATGCCTCATTTTTGGTTTCTAGGTTACTAATCATAAGTCTGGCACGACCGACAAAGTTCACGAATTTTATATTCTTGAGGGAGTTTAGAATTCGAATACTATCAATTCTGAGGGTGTACGAGATGTGGCTTTTTGTAACATTGAAACCCTTGCCCTTGTATAGTTGATTCTATTGAAGTGTCTGTTTAGTGTTTAATTTTGATTGTTGAGCTTGGGCTTTTAGATCCCATTGACCTTTGCCATATTTCTTTGATAAAATACAGCAACCGTTACATCAATTGCCGAATTTGCTCAAGCTACTATGGTTGAATACGAAACTCCTGAGTATCATCTTCCATCATAGTATAATTTCATTTATGTCAATGATACCCATTTTCGTGTGAGGCTGTATACAACTCAAAGTGATAATTACACATGTGGTAATGTGCAAATATAGGGAAAAGAAAGACAAGAAAATGCGTCGCATTCAAATATCTATTTGATCAAGCGGCACGTCGATGCTATAAAACGGGACGATACGACGTACGATAGAACTGACATCTTAGAAACTTAATGTTATGCGCCTTATAAGCGACCTTACATTTTATTTTCACTGATTATGGTGCATATGGTGAGGAGAATATAATATGGACACCACGTCGCAAGCCTTGGTATATAGCATTCGATTCCCGAAATACTTAAGGGGCTCGTTAGTACATATATTAATGTATCAATTGATGTAAATATCTTCCGTATCATATCGATATCAATTGTTCCCCGGCCTCTTACATTTCTATCCGGTAATATCCTTAATGGTTTAAAATGTAAATAGTCTTTATTTGTCTATGTCAATTCTAGTATGGCCTTAAGTGATTTACTAAGGGCCAAATTATCAGATATAAGCGTCCTGATTGTGAGATTCGGCTTAAAAATCTTCACATCAGTAGCTTATAAGAAACACTTAGAAAATATGTACCCAGGTCAAATCATAATGGTTATGTCGGATTCAGAGGGGTATTTCACGGCGAAGTACTTAGTATACTTCCTTCTTAATCAATTTTCTGTTCCTCAGAGATGACCTGTATTTATCTTTCATGTTTTCGAAGCTTTTCTAGCCATTTGATTACGGTACGTTCTTTCCTCCGTTTGAAGATTCAGGATGTCATAATTACTCAACATCGAGATGTTATAACTGGAACTGATGTAGTCATCTTTTGAAATGGTATCTTTAAGATTGGGGCCCCTTGCAAATATTTTACATATTTTTAAGGCGGCATATCAATTGATAATTCAACGCAGAAATCCTCAAATAGGTACATATGTGTCCTTGTTATTACATGTCTATACACAAGTGATTGGATACACTTCGAGTCCCTCATTTTCTCTCGCCATGAGCATGTGGCTCTATATATACTAGTCGCCATTTCATACTAATCCCGAATATATGTATCAGACAAAAATGCCACCTTGTGGCAATTTGCCATTTATGGTGGGCATTGAAATTAAAAAATGATGCAAATATTACTCGGGGTAGTGTTATAAATAAATATGATCTGAAGCCTTCTTGTAATCTCATTAGACTGTAATATAACCATTGATGTATTAGATTGACGGTTCATGCTATCGGGGATCATATTTTTACAGAACCAGACATTTATTTTCTAGGTCATCTCAAAATCCTAATTCCTCCATTCATCAATCATGGTAATATTCAACAAAGGGCAGCTAATCCTGCATAAAAGCTACCGAGATCAAGCCGCTGTAGGGGATCAAGGACGAGTTATAGATCCTATCGTCGATACAACCAACACCTTTACAGGCGCATATCTTGTTTGCTATTCCCATTCATTCTGTGAAACTTAAAATTAATCTCTCCCCACAGGTCCAGAATAAGTTTAACCCAGAAAGTATGGAATATGTTGTGCGTGAGGAAGATATCGTGGGACCGCTGTGGCCAATAGTCCTATAATCCCAGTAATTTGAGGAAACGTAGTCACCATCACTTTCAACATCGACCAGGCAAATATTATGGGGGCAATTTGCCTTACCAAAGGCAACAAATGTAAATATATGATATCACCCGAACCCGGATCGGACATTCTTTACAAGTGAGGCAAATCCGGTGGCAAAGGAGATCCATATAGCTTAGATGTATATATGATTATTTATAACATTTTCTAAATTCATTTTACCACATTGGAAACCAATACTCCATACTGCTATACACGCGGGACTGCATTTGAAATGAACACGAAATATCAGGAAGGACAATTCGTTCAATTCATACCCTATTACGGTAACATCTCTTTCTTTTTCTGTTAAAGAACTTGAACGGGAATTTTGATCCATGATAGATCAGAGTAGTGAGCATCGAGGTGTCGTTCTTGATGTTATTTTCAGTAAAGATGGCCTTTTTATGGGGCAATACTTTGTATGAAGTTTCCTTCTCGAGCTAAAACATACAAAATCGAAATCGCTGATAAACATGTAAATTCGAAAAACAGGTCCGAGATACTCAAGAGGGTCACACCGATGTTGTCGATGAAAGAGATATCGTCACCATAGCATGAGTGGCGATTTCTTTGACTATTTCAATTTTGCCATATATGACATCCATAATTTAAATTCTGGGGCTACAATGATGTAATTAATGGCTTTCGATGAGTTTCAATTCTATTTTAGATTCTATAATTCTAAAGTCTTGAACATTTCAAATTCATGACTTTGCGGATATCCTAGCACATTGTAATATTTTAAAACACTAGTTTTCAGCATACCCACGTACAAGTATGGACAGTTTGTTCAATTTAACCCCGAGTATGGTAATAATTCTACTGTCATAACCGACGTTTTAGCACAAAATGACATACCCTCTAGACAATGGCAACGAGCACCAAGGTTTCATCATGTGTTCTTTACCTGACGATGACAGCAAATATACAGGCTACTATCTGGTACGAGCATTAGCCAGGTGTCATCTTTATCTGATATGAAGTTCCATATTAAATTCTCATGCAATCCAAGGTCAACGATCAAAACTGGGCATGCATTGAGCGTATTCATGAAAATAGAATTCTTCGAGTAACATGAATTCCTGATAGCGAACTACTAAATTACGACGAGATTTACAATCATTATTTCATATTTTTTCGCATTATGGCGACTTCTTTCCTCTTTGGAAATAAGGTCCGGCGCCCGTATCCCAAATGATACAGTCATTTCATCACGGGAGGCGTTGTTCATGGCAAGGTCACCATTGATATGGTTAACTTTAAATCGTATTTCGGCTTATGTATTTACAATCGTTTTCTGTTTTTTAAAAAATTCACATTCACGTCCGTCTTGATCTCCAAGTCGATCGGATCAATAACCTCAGCACAGCGACTATGGCTAAATATAAGCAGGGACAGTTTGTACGGTTTAAGCCAAGCCATGGTGAGTAGTCCTTATCTCCTGGATATGAAACGAGGAGAATAGGTGTCACTAAAAATCAATGAAATCGAGCATGTTTAATTAATGTGATGAACTTTCATAGACCCCGATATTGATCATAGAGGATACATAGAACGTGTCTTGACTAATGAAAAGGGCATTCCTTCGGGAGTTTATATGGTGGCTCTCCTTTTTCTCTCAGAAGAATGAAATGGATTTCCTTGCTAATAAGTTTATCGTTAGGTTGAGGACGGTGACTGGGGTCTCATTGAAATCCATGAAAAAGACATTCTCACAGCTTATACATGAGCTGTAGCTTCGTTTCGAAAATTTCATTTCAAAGGCTCGGGAATAAGTTTTGGGCCTATATAGACATATGCTGGTGAATATCATTGACATAACTTTGAATCACCAGTGGCCAATTTAGTATATCGAGATACACTTCAAAATAACTTATTAACATTTATTTCATTGTTCAGATGTTCTGTCTGCCTCCATACTTCGAATATTCTGATTATATAGATTTTAAAATGCACGAACTTGGAGATGTGGTAGATTTTAGCTATACTCATGGCGAGAATATAAGCAAATTCTATCTGACTAGCCTACAATATTGTGACGTGAAATTGATCAATTGATGAGGTCACTCAACCAGAGCCAGCAAATTACCACCACAGAATTGCCATAGGTGTTTTAACAACTGACAACGGCAAATCAATATGTTGCTACCTGATAAATATCCATTTATTTTCAAAAATACATTCTAAAAGAGACTGATGGGAAGATTGATCATCTCTATCTAGGTCGAAGAACATGATAGCGGTTGGGTCAAGGTGGACGACAAAGACATGTTCAGGGGTTTTTGCGAGGCATAAATATAACAATTACAACTGGTAATTGGAAGGTTGCTATTGAGGATCTGATTAGTGTCAATTTCCTCCATCCGGTATAATCGATGTTCAAACATGGGCTTTCGATGGCATTGGACATTATACTCTACCTACGGCTTGAATGATGGAGTGACAGTATATTCCTACTCTAACGACACATTGATCATTCGCATTGAACAAAACACTAACTGTATGACATATGCGTTGCAGTTTTCAACCGGAAAGTTAAACGCCCATAGTTATAACCGATAGAAAATGAATATGTGTACAAGTCTTCAATCCCTATAATTTTTTAAAGGGATTGAATTCATTCTTGATGTTTTTTTTCGTAGTCAGGTGCAAAGCAAACGCCTTTATGCGTTAAGTGAAACCTCTCTAATTCATACTTCAAATGTTTGGGATATGTTTATTTCTCTTGCTAACAACTCTTATTAACAAAGATAAACCCTAACGGACCCAGAGAGTTTCTCAACCTACTGCTACTAGTCTAGCAGAAGTTCAAATGTAAATCACATTTTTGTAGCATACGAGGCGTTGCCTTCATCTATAAGCCTCATTTCAATCGCCAGAGCTAGGGATTGCGAATACCACACAAGAGTTCCTCCTAGGATCCAAAATTTCGGTTTCAGAAATGCTAAATGTATATTCAGTAATGCTTGAATCCAATAATTATTTGTGCTATGTCTGATTAGGACGTTCGCTGCCGAAAAGCGGGCGTTTCGCCTGTTACCAGCGATCCGCCGGTCTGAATTGCGCCTCTCGTGTCGACCTCTGACAGAGTCACCTAAACTGAAATTGGTTGTCCTGGAGGGTACTCTGATTAGGCTAAACACGTATATTTATCAACTCATAAAGCGAGTTAGTAAGGAAAACTTGATAAAAGGTCACTCCTTTCATAATTAACATCTTCCATTTTGAAAACTGCAGGGGGTCAAAATAAACTACAAGAGTTCAAATCGAATCTATTATCCCAAAGTGTTATCATTTAAAACATCCAAGAACATCTTCACAATGCAGATTACCAAACTTCTGGGCCTCGCTTTTATGGCTGCCACGGCAGCTGTCGCCGCACCGATTGAGAAGCGAGGCGATGACGCTGTCGCCTATGCACCTGCTTATGGCTATGATTATGATCACGGAGCAAAGAAAGAAAAGCGAGGTGATGACGCTGTCGCTTACGCCCCAGCCTATGGCTATAACTATGATACTGGGGCAAAGAAAGAAAAGCGAGGTGATGACGCTGTCGCTTACGCCCCAGCCTATGGCTATGATTACGATCACGGAGCAAAGAAAGAAAAGCGAGGTGATGACGCTGTTGCATACGCCCCAGCCTATGGCTATGACTATGATACTGGGGCAAAGAAAGAAAAGCGAGGTGATGACGCTGTTGCATACGCCCCAGCCTATGGCTATAACTATGATACTGGAGCAAAAGAATAGAAAGGTTCTAAAAGACGCATATGTTCGAGGCGATTTATAGCGTTCGAGACAAACGAGATATGAGACATGGGAAGGATTCGAGCTGTCTATGGCATGGCTACTTAGTTCATGGACCTATGAGGATACTGTCATTATAGTTTCTGCAATTGTTATTTACCTTAGCTTGTCCAAATAGCAGTAAAATCAAATAAGGAAGCTTCGTTAAACCTTGGCAAATTTTGAAAATTAACATCGTAATCACCTGGGACGGGGCTTTGATAGCTTGACATAAACATGCACGATTTTGCGGACTTGCTTGTCGAGATTTTCTCTATTTTTAACCCCTTTTTTTGGAAAGGTACTTAAATATCTACGTGTGGTTTGGAACCAAGTACTGCAATTGGCTATTTTCTAGTAGACGCGAATCTCGACAAGGCAAATGCGGAAAGTCGAGCCGAGCCTCTCGTTTCGCCTTCCTTCGCCTTAAATAGGTAAGTATTTCGTCCTACAGTGGGGATTATACAATGATTTCTCGAATAAAATACCGAGAAACAGTTTAGTAATTTATAACTTATTGTAGCAAAGAATTGTGATCACATAATGCTTAACTCTTGGCAAATCCAAAATTCTGCTTCGATTATAGACTTTTTCATCGAATTATTACTCAACGGCTCAACGTCAATATACACAGGTAACATTTAAATTCAGCTTGAAGATTATAATCACAGAAGAGCAATATCAATCTCTGAGTAGGCTGAAATAGCCATGTTTCAAGGCTACGCGGTGGTACCGGAGGAAGATTCGACTAGTGAGAATTCAAGTATTCAGTGAGCTGCTCTGATCCCTTCTTCCCCTTCTTCTATCAACGAAAAAGAAATAGGGAAAAGGGCTTACAGACTGTTAAGTGAAAAAAATGAATTTGTGTTTAATAAAAAACACCGCTTATTCCGAATAGTCACCATTCTCACATTTAGCTTTTCTTGCATCGGCGTTATTCTGGCAACAACTATTTTATCACTTGAGTTGACAAAGACATCTCAATTGCACAGATGTGAAACGCCTCCTACAAGACGCGAATGGCGCAGCTTCTGGCCTCATGAAAAGCAGAACTATATACATGCTGTTCAATGCTTGCAAGGTCTGCCTTCTCAAATTACCAACCAAGGAACCTTGTTTGATGATTTTGTGTATGTGCATATGTGGGAAGGATGGAAATGTGATACTCTCCATGACCCAATTTATATAGGAAGTAATACTAAAATTGTCCATAGCTCATGATGCTGCTTCATTTCTACCTTGGCACCGGGCATTTTTACACATTTATGAGCAGACTCTGGCCAAAAAATGCCACTACCGTGGTAGCATGCCGTAAGATACATTTCCCATACCTATATATGATTTCATTTGGTCCGTAACGACTTTGTTAATTGTTAAGAATATAGGTACTGGGATTGGGAAGTTGACTGGCAAAATCTCGCCAACTCTTCCATCTGGGACCCCGAGGAAGGTTTCGGCGGCGAAGGCGATCCTAACAGCCCACTTAGTCCCGGCGACGGTCATTGTCTGATAGATGGACCATTTAAAGGCGCACAACGACTGTACTTCAACGGCGAAGTGAATCCTCACTGTCTTGGACGCGCGTTTATACACTTTGAAACCCAACAGAAAGGCGCTCTATCTGGCTTCCATTTTCGACCGGAAAACATGGGTATGCTAAAGACTGCCTCCGATTTCAATAAGTTCAGAGAAATCCTAGAAGACGCAGCACACAACGCATTGCACTGGGGGATCCGTGGCGATTTCAGCTCAATTTCTGCCGGGAATGGTGGGTTCTTTAATCTTTGGGACTGGATATTCTGGTACTAATTAGGTGGCCTCTAGATCCAATATTTTGGCTACATCATGCTCAACTAGATCGACTTTGGTGGCACTGGCAGCAGGAAGACCCCAAAGCTCGAGAAACCCAGTATTATGGAAAGGCTTTCAATACCTCAAATGACCAACATCGTCAAGGCACACTTGACGATAAACTTTCGTTCTTAGGGCTGTGGGAAGATATTAAGGTCTCTGAGGTTATGAGAACAGACAGTGGCCTCTTGTGTTATCGATATTAGAGTATATATGTATTATTTTACTCACGTATATTAACTTGAATTCATATAGTACAAATAGCTTCATATTTTCTATTACAAGGTCCTAGGTTACCTCAACGAGATACTTCACAAGATTGACTATTAATACTTTTGAACTATGCAACTTGTTATGACTGTCCTCTTTCTTCGAATAGAGCGTAGAGTCCACTGGAGTCACCACACTGACGAGTGTCCACAGTCCCATCAATGAATATGTCCGTACCATTAAATAGCTGTTCCTGTTCAATCTGCCCATCTGCATGGCATAGTATTGTCTAGAGGACTATTAGAGGTATAGAACACAATATTTATCATTGAAAATCGTTTTAACAATCTTAAACTTACCTGTCTCAGATAGTCTAAGCAATGAGGCCAATGTCTGTCAAGATGCCAGTCTGTTGGGACAAGTCGGCCTTCATGTCCAGCTTGTAGCGCCTCACGAATTTTCGCTAAACAATGTAATTGATGAAACCTATTCTCGTCAGTATGGACCTTAATTTTAGAGCCAATTGAAGTTATGACTAACATGCTGATCGCACCAAACTCAACGTCGTTGTGACGCCCACCATGCTCTTTTACAATTATAGTGCCAGCTTTCATGATAGCGCTATCCATCCATAAAGGGTCAAATTGATGCTCTATCGACATGTAGTTATAATTTCGTCCATACTGCTTCGCGGTCGAACTCGTAGACAGCGCGCCTGTGTTGAATGCTATGAGGCTGAGATACACGCTAATCAGCAGTATTTGAATAAGAAATAGAACCGAGTTGCCCCAACGTCGAGTATAAGAAATGAATACATCGAGTTTTGATGATTTTTTGTGATTAAGAATGTCGTCCGACGAATCCTGTGAAAGACGCTTGTAATCCATGCTTTAGGTTTCTATTTGCGTTATGTCCACATTCTTCGAGAAGCCTCGTTTCTCAATCTTGAGTTTAAATTAAAAGCAGATTTCCTAAGAGCGACTCCCGAAACTATGATTTTCTTCTACGGCGGTTAATACGTTACAATAATATTGAAACTACCATCCCCTTCTTGGGATTAGCCCTAACCACATAGATAGTTGCGCGGTAAGTCCTCTCATTCGCCAGATTGCTCCCTGGCCACGACTCATTTTCAGTTAAACCTCTTGCGTATCGCGCATAGCAATACTGTGGCCTTTTAACCTATTGACGGACTATCCGCAACCCATTTCCCCGGGATTTAAGTTTCGAACTACGACTAGTTACGGTGCATTTATACGTCAACAAGATAGCGGCGATGTAGCGGAATGCCATACTTAATATGTTCCATTCAACAATACAATTTTGTGTAGTTGCTCTGATTCCATATATCTAGGATTAAACAGCCTCGAACTCCTATATCTACCATGGAATCTGAAGTGCTGATTCCGAAACACCGATATTCTTCAGACTTGGATAGCAATGACGTGGAACACAAAGAGACCAGACAATTTGAAGTCTCTCGTTACCAAAATTCATCGCCGGTCATATATAAGATAATTGCACTTGGGGCTTTTGTCTTGCTCATTGTCATGAATGCTGGCTGGTATTGGGTTTATCGTCAGCTTAAAGCATCAAACTTTCAGGGGCATGGCGTGCTAGGAGAGCCGCAGGACCTGACATACTATACGTTCATACCTTGAAATTTTGTGTTCTGTTACTTGTTTTTGAATCCAAACTAACTTTTTCGCACTCCTTGAGGACTCAGATCCGCGAAACGTTCTTCTTCCATTTGAGCACGACTGGGAGGATTTACAGGCAATTGAAGTTGATGGATATCGGTATGCGGATGTCCACTGGGAGCCACATGTGTGGAATCCTCGTGAGTTACTCGTCTTGTTGTTCTTTCAAAGCCAGCAGGGCTAACGCACAGCACTAATTGCTATATAGCTGGCGGTCCTACTGTTGCCATTTCAGCAGAAATGAGGGATCATATGAAACTGCATCCAGAGGCAGCTCCAACTAGTGAAAATTCCACTAACTATCACTATATGGTTGCCGGGTATCATCAGCTCCACTGTCTTGTGAGTCTACCAGAGATCAGAAAATAATTTTCATTTCACAACCCAAGCTGATTGCGGAGTCAGCATGTTGTTCGCGACTCGATATACTACCTCAACGGCACTCTTTCTGAATGGCATGGTGAAGGTGGATTCCTTTGGGATCATGTCCTGCACTGCGTCGAAGCTATCAGACAAGCCCTTCAATGCAGTTTAGATCCTACCCTGATCCCGCTGGAAAATTCATGGCCGGGTATCCCAAATGGTCAAATGCATATTTGCCGCAATAGTGAGGCGCTTCGCAAGTGGACAGCCAAGTATTCTTATCCGAAGCCCACATTTACGAGGCAACAAGAGCAACCGCATACACAGGAGTGGATTGAGAAAATGAAGTTAGCCGGTCAGATCTAAGACAAACTTTTTTTTAAATATATATATTTCCTTAATAAGTTAATGGTGTTGGCTTCTCGCTCGCTTATAGGTTACATCCAACTTCCAAGCAAAAAGCCCGGTGAATAACTGAAGGATAGCGTTTTGCCCAGGGAACCAATGGTAAAACTGACGAACTAACTCCCACGGAGAGTTACATTCAACCTGCAATGAACTCCGCACACACCCTTATCCGGGGCTGTATCATAAATTCGAATGAATGCGGAGTTGAAACTGTCCTTGTAAGCGTCAGGAATGATGCATAATGACCGGCTACAGGAGTGATGATGGGGATAAATACATGTCTCCATATGACAAATAACCTAAGATGAAAATACAAGAAACTACGTTCTTCACGTACATAGACATCAATGATTTGAGATTATCACTAGCCTTGGCTTCGTGCTAACAAAATCTATACGAATGGCCTGTAAACGGTGGGGGGAAAAGAAAGCGGGGACAAGATGAACATGGTTTTAGCGCAGACACACTAATACGCCGGTGATCAAAGCATCAATTGCACAATAATCGATATATTGGAGTCAATACCAGGAGCCTGCAACTAATCAAGACTTCCAGAAAACTAGCCCATATCAAGCAAGCTCTCTCACTGTTACATCACACTAGAATAGACTAGAATCTCACGAAACTCTTCTATTGGTTTTTTGCCCCAAATTTTTGCATCTTAATTAATTAACATACAAGTTCTAACTAAGTGGTGTCATTGGGAGCCGCTAAATATAGGCTATTTAGTTCGCATGCAACGTGGCCATTGATTGCACACGGCTTATTTCTTAAATCGGAACGTTTCAGTCCTGATATAGTAAAAACTGCGGGGAAATTTCCAAGCCACGTGCGGGAATATCTGTAAGATCGGCCGTTTATCGCTTTAATTATTGTGCTTGTTGAATATTCGTCGTAAGCAGAGTTCATATGTGTTCAGGCATGCATCCTAGGCATGGTGTTAAATTTACTAGTATTGGCTCGTAGAGCACGCTCTTCAAGCCCGGTGCATAGAATTGAAGGAAGCTCTGAGTTCTATGATCCTCAAAAACTTCTATTTATGATCAGTTTACGTTTTCTTCCTAGTTGCCTACCTTTGATGCATATTCTGGAATCGTCCCGTTTGGCTGCAATCGGACATGCGTGCCGAAATTCGCAGTCACAAAGGCTGCTGGACCTGCCGTGCTCGTCGAAAAAAATGCGATGAGACCTCGCCGGGGCCCTGCAAGACATGCGAATCCCTGCAACTCACTTGTCACGGTTACGGTCCGCGACCCAGCTGGATGGATGGAGGGCCCCGTGAGAGGACGAAGGTCGCTGAATTCAAGGCTACAGTGAAACACAATTCAAAATTTCGGCGAAGAACAAAGTCATTGGGTCAAGTTTCAATTCCAGATGGGCCAGGGTTTGATGTGCGAGAGTTCTGCTTGCAAAATTCGCAAATTTATACAATTTCCGAGCCGGGCTGTACGACTACCCAAGGGGAGCATATAGTACCGACCCCGAAGTCGACAACAGCAACGACAATAACAGATGCTAATGGTTTTGCGAATGAAGATATTGTTGACAACCTCTTGTGGATGGAAAACCAGCCTAATAATGAAATTGATCAGTTTCTAGACTTTCTCGGAACCCAGGAACCAAGCATAGAGCAAGGACAACCAAATATTGTCCACAACCACGAGTCCCACATAGATCGGGTAAATACAATGAAACCCTCTGTCTTCTTCCCATTACCCAACCTTCAAAATCAATGCCTGAGTATAGGTGGTAGTGCTTCGAATGAAGATCTTATTTCTTACTACGTTGACACAATATTCTGGCATCGATTTCCATGTCTGAGCTCAAAGACAATTACACATGTTCGTCAAGGGCTATATTACCTGTCCACCCGGTCAGAGTCGTGCTTATCTGCTATTATGAGTCATACAACATATCGACGCCACCATGAGTTATCGCATCTGGGGTTAAATCCTCAACCTGGTTATCAAAAGACCGTTGGTGATTACGAAACAGCTGCTCGCCGAGGGTTAGGTATGCTAGTACATGATTTAGAGAGCCACCCCACTAGGTTCACCCATGAACACCAAACTCAGGTAGCCGAAGCCCAAGTTTGCACTGTTTTAATATGTCTCTCCCTGGTATGTTCATTCGTCGTACGAGAAGTACTTTGGCCCTCGCTAAGTATACCTAAAGATTGAAAGACAAGATGACAGCTGGCCAGGCATTCTACACCTAATCTCTTCTATATCATTCATAGAATATGATCCTTTTATGGAAGAAAATTTTGAGTTCCTTAACTGCTTTCAGAATACTTTACTTTACATAGATACTATTGGCAGCACATGGGGTCAAACAAAGCTTTCTCTTTCTCTTGATTCATTTAACTCTTACATGCCGGATTTCGATAGCGGTAGCATTTGCGGGTGCTCCAGGGCCGTACTGAAATTCATACGATCAATTTCTGAGCTTCGTTCCTGGAAGACTGAGCAATGTTCGAGTGGGTCCCTAAGTCTTATTTCGCTGGCAAAACGGGCTATGCAATTGGATACGGACCTACAACAACTTCGAGCAGAGCTATCTGCATCAAAAAATGACTCTGCTTTGGGCATGACTAGTATCTCACTTGTTTTCGCTGCTGCTACGTCAATATACCTCCACAGCACGATTTCCGGACCTCATCCCGACATACCAGAAATAAAGAAGGGGGTATCCGATACAATCGACGAGATTAAATCGTTAAATTCGGCTAAGATACTGAAATCGCTGTCTTGGCCGATATGTATTGCGGCTTGTCTCGCAGATAAAGAGAGTCATGGCTTCTTCGATCAGTTGAGAGTCAACGTTGCCGAAAGATTTGGCACGGAGAATGATATTAGTCGTGCCCTCAACATTGGAAAACAGTGTTGGCGCCTGCGCAGATTTGAAGGTTCGACGAAGAATGGATATGATTGGGGGGATGCTATGAATAAATTGAATTATATAGTACCTATACTTTAATTGGGCAGATGCCAGTACTTTGCACAAGAATAAAGGTTTATCTTAGTATGTTTAGAACTCTACAACAGAAATCAGATAGCAAGCTCTATTTCCTGAATGACTTACAGATATAATAATGACCCGAGCGGTATTCGGTTAGTGTCCAGATCTATTTCTATTCATTACGAAGCTATCAAGCCTGGCTTGTGTAAGTCCATGGTTTTAATACTCCACGTGATGGTGGTGTTGTGGGTGAAAAGTTCAATCTTATAGTTACCAATATTCACATGTGCTTATACAGTTGTGCTTGACAATTGACAGTATCAAAATCAAGCTTGAAATAAAATGCATTCATAGTTAGGTGGACGTCAACTCCCAACGCCATCTCCATGTGACTAACTCGACAGACCGATCGGTATCAACCCCTGAGAAAGGACATATCGGGCCCATCTCTCTATTACCCAACTTTTGATGAAAACCGTGAGAAGCAAAGGAAAATAACAATAGAATCAATGAGCCGCCAAGAATAGTTGTACTGTTACATCTGCATTCGGTCTTCGTCATCATCCAATCCCCCCAAAGCACCACCGGGAACACGCCCTTCATTCAGTTCCTTCTCTAAACGAGCGATTTCCTGTAAACTCTTCGCTTCACGGATCATCTTCTCCACGCGTTTCCTTTCATTTTCGGTCAGTTTAACCCGGATTGCCTTGTCGCCAGCACTCCGTCCAGTAGCATCGCCCGCGCCAGTAGACGGCACGTCAAAAGTTCGGGACTTGACACCGATGATCTTCGATGCTAGTGCCGAGGGCTCTTCAACTGTGCCAAAAAGCTCCGTCGCCTTTGCGCGTTCGACATCTTTAACTTTCTGATAGTCTAGGAATCGGATATGCGGGTTGCGCCAGATGACCCAGTAGCGATAGTACTTGTTTTCGCGCCAACTTAGAACACACTTCCCAACAATGCTTGAAGAAATAGACACACCTCTTTCCTTGTGACCGGATTTTCCATCAATATGACATGTGTAAGTCTGCCGAAGTTTTGCAACGGGTCGAGATCCGCCAGCTCGGCCATGTTGTTCGCCGTCAGCACCAGTGTCTCCAAATTCGGTATCGATGAGGCGAGCGTCGGCTGGATCTGATTCACTCGGTTGCGCGCAAGTAGGAGTGTCCGTAAACGGGGGAAGAATGGGAAATTCGAGAGCGAGGAAATGTCATTGTCGGTGAAATCGATCGCATCTTGGTCCTACAAATCAGTCGGAATGATTAGCAACGTATATTTTCCTTGGGAAAAGAGATAAAAAGCACCCACCTTTGCAATACCCAAATTTTCAATGGCAGGAATCTTATGGCCTATATTTCTCTCAAAATGATGAATGAATGATATATCAATGGTGTTCCCTCACGTAAAATTGTGACAACGACAAAAGCAGAAAAAGGAAATGAAAAGCAAGTGTAGTATCCGTTCTTTTCAGGTAATAAATGACCACCCACCTCGAAGATCTAGCTCTCGCTCCTTTACCGGATTAATGTATGAGAGGGAATTTTGAATGAGTTCGACGGTCAATCGCATTGTGAAGAAGTTTGTTGTAAAGGAATGTCGCCTAGCAGAAAGAAATCCGTTGCATTCGGGGTGAATCAGAAGAAAATATTAAAATATAAATTCAAAAAGATTTCTGGCGTGTGTTGTAATGAAATATCTTCTGATTGAGTTCTCTGGGACGAGGAGTCGCTGAACTTGCTTCGCAAGTGGAACTTTTTGACAAGCTCCAAAGCAGCCGCCGCAGGAGGGTCACGTGCCAATCACACTTGACATCTCCGAAATTGATACCAATTCATGCTACATATACGACACGATAGAAAATGAGAAATTTTGATATATTGTGGTATATTACTCGTTAAAGATCTATGTATTAAGAACTGTAGGTAGAATCTATTTCCGCAAGCGCATGTAAAAACGCACCGTGGTTGTGAAAGAACTACGCGGAGCAGTAGTATATCGCTCGCATCAATTGATAAGAAAATCCCCATAGAACGCCATAAAACCGGGACCATCCGAGTTGATGTCCATTAACTCCAGTCCAGACTCCTCATAAAATTGCATTGACGATTATACTCGTTCACTCGTCACTCACTGGCCTCAACATAGGAGACTTGCGATACGACCGGGTCGGACTGACCGTCCGAGAGCGACTTCCAGTCGTCGCTGTGGGCACCAAGTGCTCCCTACTTTCAGTCCTAATAACCAGACCTTGTCGGTCCAGTGCATTCGATGGCGCAATACCCAACCCGATACTAGTGCTTGAGATGTTGCCAAGCTCGAATTTGAAAGGTGGCGCTTGAGAGGAAAGTCCTGTCGTAGACCCTTTTAGGGAATGGCGCTTGGACTGGGAAGGGCTGTACGTAGACCGATTTTGGACGTCGTCATCGCTGTCGGTATCAACACCAGAGAGCTCAAAGTCAGGTCCACCATCTTCTAGGACTCGTTCGTAAGCAGCTGAACTGCGTCCAATGAATGGTAGTTTTGGGCCCAAGAGCCTCCTTCGAGAGCGAGAAGAATCTCCCCGCTTGAAAAGGGTCCGTAATCTGTGATACATTCGCAAACGACGATTGCGACCACACAAAAAGAAGAGGACAATAATGACAATGAGCAAGAACAGTAGGACACCGGGTATGCGACGCGGAGACTCTCCGCCGAATAGGGATTCGTGCCAACTATCACTTTCTTCTACCAACGGACCTGGTCCAGGTACAAGCTCAACGCTAGGATACTGAAAGTCAGGAGGAATTCCAGGCTCATTGCTGCCAATTCCAACAGGAAGTGCATCTTCCTCGATTGCGGGCACCTGCGAAGAAGCGTAGAGGACAACTTTACCAAGTGTCCAACTAACTTCGGTGGAGTCGATTTTGTTGACAGCTTGAAATGGATGAACATAACCCTTGTCTTTGCCATGTTGCAACACCTCTTTAGTTCCATTATGACTAGAACTTTCTGTCTCTTCGATGCCAACCCGAGGGATACCGATTCCACTGTGGAGAACGTTGATAAGCCAAGATGCCTTGAAGCAAACTTCGAATGCCTTCTCGCGATTGACCTTTGAACCCCATCGTTCTTCCGATAGTCCTTGTTCGATGGCTGCCCATTCTTGGGAGCAAAAGGCATCAACTCGATGCTGGTAGGTGTTGAAATCATACGCTTTATCTTTATAGCCCATTTCAAATATTTCGTGTGTTGTGTGCCAATATTCACTAATACCGATAAAGTGATTCACATCAAAGTCAATAGCGGGAGCATGAACTCCATGCAACAAACACGGTTCATCAGCACAAGGCGCATCCTTGTCCAAAAGCGGGTAGGTTTGTCGAATACACTCGTCGAAACGTCCAGTCCCTAACAAATACGAGCCTGAGTTCGTTTCGTCAGGAAGAGGCTGGCCATCAATAGTTGTGCGGAGACCATTGGGTAGGCACGGTTCTGGAATCTCGGTCACCTCAGGAAAAGAAACAGATTCTTGAAGAGCTTCGATGTAGCGACGACGGGCTTCACGGACGCCAAATTCCAACCACGAGGTAACGAAAATCTGATACTCCTGAGAGGATCCATCGACATTTCGAAGTCTCATCAACTTCAAATCATTGGCGTGTTTCTCTACTTCGGTAGAGTTTGGAACAAAGGCGATTTGAGCAGAGGCGCCGCCCATATCCAGAAAGCCATAAGTGTGGTGGTTTTTGCCATGGGCATGGTCTTCGGGAGAATCGAAACTTCCCAGCAGATAATTGGCGGCAATCCAACCATACAGACCCTCAGTCTCGCCCGGAATAACCTGGATATGGACGTCGCAGTCGGGGAGGAGAAATTTGGAATTAGCACGGAAAAAGGAGCAGGTTTGACTGAGAATTTGGCTCCGGTCGGCATCGCTCAGTAAGCGCATGCCAGCAGTGGCTAGAAGAAAGACGGGTGTGTCTTTGACGGCAGTTTCGGGCACGATATCGAGAGCATGCTGCAACAGCTCATCGAGATAGTCTGGGCCTACTTCTTCAGGCTTGCCAGCGAAGGTTGATATGCCTAGGCATGCATTAGCGCAAACTATTCACATGGGCGCTCGTTTTTCGTACCTGGATGGATCTTTTTTGTCCAGTCCTGCTTGGTCGTGATTTTGGGCAAGGACTTTAGCTCTTGCGGCGATGCCCCCTGACGAGCCTTGGAATTATTGAGCCATCGATAGATATGTACCCGTGTCCCCTACAACGTGTGGTTAGAAATGTGCGCGTATCGCATTGTTCGAGATGTACATACAGACGAGCCCGCGTCTAGGATAACGCCATATCTCCCTGCATCAGACACGCGTTAGTATTTCTGGCATAGAGTTTTGCGAAGCTTCCCCGGAACGTACATTTTCCCATTTGGAATAGCGATGGTTTGTAATATTAGTGTTTATCTCGACCGCATGATCTAGATGCGGCGGTGAACGAATCGGACAGCGACAATGCTAGCAAATTTGCATGTAATTTGGCAATCCGGCAGGTTGAGCGAGTGTGGTTGAGATTGCCACCACGAGAACCAGCTGCAGGCGGCAGGTAACGATAATGGGGACGTGTTGTAGCGATCGCGGCGGGTAGTAAGACAGGGCTACGAAACGAATGGCGGCAGAGAGAATCTGGGAACGAGATGATTAGGATAGTCGAAGAATGAATATAGAAGAAGAGGAGGGTGCACAGTCGAGGCCGAATTCACTGTCGTCGCGCGCAGATAACGAAATGGGGGTGCAGCCAGGCCAGAGCAGGGAAGACGCCATCACGCGGCCCGTGGGAGCCTGAGGCCAATGGGATGTCCAGGCCGGAATCGACCATCGGTGCTTAGTGCTACCTCCTAGTGACATGGCTTGGCTAGCGAATTCTAAGGAAAGCGAAGTACCTCACCGGCAGCGGCCCACTACCGACCCGCACTAGCTGCTTCTGGCCCGCAAACGGTTGCCCTGCGGACTTTCTCTGAGCGCTATCTCTCGCAGACAGCACGCTCTCCTATTGTTGTTATTCTTCCACGCTCTGAAGCCATTTCCGTGCGAGGATCGATGCTCCCTGCAGCAATGAATCAACGATTGCACAATCAGACATCCCCCCACTGTGTCTCGCCACATACACATGCCCACCAACGCCCGAACCCGATGAGACAACGGCAGCCCGGTGAGAGTGGCCAGGTTTCATCGATGACGTCTTGCCCGCTGCAATGAAGATGGGCGATGGGCCAATTGACAGCCTTGTCGCTAGCTTCAGCATCCCAAATTACTTAGCTACACGCCACACTACGTATTATTCTTTACTACGGAGGACGTATTATTATTCATTTGCTATCTTCTGGGGCGACGACAAAAGGCGATGGCTATTGGCTCTGGCTGATGGAGTCCGACCCTCGTGTTGAAAACTGATGCTCGGTCCGCCCGCCGACCCATGCAACGAATGCTACGCATCGTTACAGGCGATGTCGATCAAACAACCAACATGTAAGGACCCGTCCATTCGCCCTGTCAGCGCATCAGCATTTTCAATTGATATTGTTTTCCTACGTTACGATGCATTGCAAAGCTTATGTCTAGCTCATGTCTGACTGCGACGCGCGACGGATCATGATTCATTAATATTACACTGATCACGATCGTCACGGGCTAATTTCGTCTGTACCATGACGGGGCCAGAACATATTTGTTTCGTTTCAAATTTTCCGCCTGTCGATTAACTATCACTAATTAATTAAATCACAGGCCCTGGCAAAGGCTTGAGACGCTGACGTACATCATGCATCGGGCCCCATCTGCCACGTGATTTCCTCCCCTCTCAGCCAACCAGTAATAAGGAATCTATATAGATAAAACGCTCGGCTCGTCCGTTAATTATTAACACAAACAAGACTGTGAATCAGGCCGTCTTCCCCTCTGCAGCTGTTTCAATAGGGATCACACTCGTACCTGGTGACGTACTCGTGCTCGCTTCTCCATTGTACGTATCGAACATACTCCAATCCCCAATCTGCTCGTCGATGAACTGTGCCCTGTCCAGCCCAATCATCTCGGCTTCCTCGGCCACACGCAGGTTCATACCGGGGATGAATTTGATGATGTACAGTAATATGCAAGAGACAGTGAACGAGTAGCCGGAAATCGCCGCGATTTCTGCCAGCTGCAGATATACCTGTTTGCCGTTCCCATCAATGGCACCGGGACTGAGGGAGCTACCGTCCAGCGCAGACACAGATGAGGTCGCAAAGAGCCCTGTCAAAAAGGCACCGCAGATTCCACCAATGCCATGGAGCTTGAACACTTCCATCCCATCATCGATTCCCAGCCATTCATTCACGTTTTGGAGAAGGGAGCAGACAACTGAAGTGATGAATCCGATGACCGCGGCTAGCCAGACAGAAACATAACCCGCTGCAGGGGTAATACCAACCAGTCCAGCAATTGCGCCTTCACAAGCTCCCACCACGGAGAATTTCCCCTTGTATCGCACATAGTCGACCAAAACCCATCCGAGGACACCCGTACAGGCGGCAGTGTTGGTGTTGAAGGCAGCCAACATAGCTCGTATTGATGCATTGAGAGCAGAACCTCCCTAAAGTAGACCCTAAGTCAGCGAAAACATCTTACATACCCGTCCCTCGTAGACCTTACATTGAATCCAAACCATCCAAACCAAATCAAGATCGTGCCCAGGAAGACCAACGTTGTATTGTGCGGTTTTCCATGGGTAGGCTCACCGGAATGCTTGCGTTTCCCAAGCACAAACGCATACGCAAGTGCTGCCCACCCTGATGAGATATGTACAGGTCCTCCTCCTGCAAAATCCAGCGCTGGGAGGTTGTAAAGCCACCCGTTGCTATTCCATGTCCAGCAAGCAATCGGACAGTATACAACTGTCGCCCACCAGAAACTAAATATCAACGAGGGCACAATATTACCACGCTCAAAAGCACCACCAACAACAATCATGACCTAACCTCATGTCAGTTCAAACCACTCCACATTTCAGAAAAGAGATGAGACAACGAACCGTGCAAGCGCAAAACAGTAGCTGGTAAAGACAGTACACAATCTCTGGAAGCACAGCAGAGCTGGGGGACGGAGCAGCAACGACATTCATCATTCCAAACGCCTTGAGGCTGCCGATGAATGGACTGCCCTCCCTATTGAAGGCCAACGAGTACCCCCAAAACATCCATTGAAAGGTAGTCCTAAAAGCCCTCGGCGTCAGACAGATGCTCTCTCGGCTGATAACGAAGACCTTACACTGCGACAACCATCAGTGACTGAAAAAGCAGCGCCAATGCTGACTTTCTCCGCGCAAGGCCTCCATACAACAGCCCAATACCAGGAATGATCAGCCACACAATGAATCCACAAAAGACGATGTAGGTGTAGTTGAACTCGAACCCCGCAAATTGGGCATTGACGTCAACCTCTAATGGATTTCCTCCATTTGGAGCTGAAGTGTTGAATTCTGGCTATCTGTTTGTTAGCTATCAAAAACGACGGCGCAAAAATAAAACATACAATGCTAGCCATAACGTTCGGTATCCTATCGAATACAGCAACAGAACCCCAGCATACCTGTAAAGGGGGTCCTCCGATACATATAAGAAATATCAGCATTGTATGCATCTCGCACTATCTCCTCATCAGCCATGATGCTTGGCAAAACTCGAACGCCTAGCAGCGCGAGCCCAGCTCTCCAATGACCGCCATGTCAAGGGCACGCCATGTGGTGGGTGGAGTCGAGAGTGATTCTTGGCCTGATAAGACAATCCAGCTTGGAGCTGTCGATTTGCTGGATAAGCAAAAGTAAATATTTGGAGCTCGAATTGCAAGGAACAAAGTTCGTGTCTTATCGCGATAAACACCTCAGACCAGGATTTTATCTCCGTTTTCAGCCTAGCTCGAACGACCCGATCAGGTAATTATCAATCCTTGGGATTGGCGTTTATTGGTGGCAGATACTACATCTTATTAGTCAACTCTTCATAAACAAGAATGCCTTGTCAATAGCATTAACTTACCAGATAAAAGCCCTCGGCATTGGGGTGCTTGCGACCACTTGTCTCTGTTCAATAGATATGATGGTGCTTATTATTTGCTTACTTCTACTTAAAATTATTCATGGGGTGAATGATAAGAGTCTATGTATAATAAAATTGGCTAGCACATCATAGTCCTTAGTCCTTCTTTTCCAAGTCCCGAATATATAAAAACTAAAATATTTGTTGAATGTAAACAATATACATAGTAAGTAATCGTACATTCTAATTGGTTGTTTGTGATTAGTAAGGCATACACTTTTGTCAATTTGTATGAGAGAAAGAAATATCAGGCAACGACATGGGGTGCCTTAATATCTACTTGTTAATTTCTCAAATACATGTATGCATGCTTGTTTACCTACAAATGTTGCTTGAAACTGTTATATATAAATATAATTGAGATTAATGGATATTTAGAAGTTTAATTAGGAATCTTTGCCATTTCAATGGCAGTATGCACAGTAATGAGATTTCAAGAAAACAGTGAAACTATCGTATACTGTTACAAATGTAGATCTTTGAAATATATATTCCAACGAGCAAATATGCCATCACGAGGGTATAATAAAAACACTGGGGAGTGTTACGAAATAAAATCATTAAAACTGCTATCTTAACAAGTCTCGAGGCTTATAAACTCGCCTTCTCGGCAATAGTAGTCCGCCGCTGCTGCCGCGATGATACGTTGAACCCATTTGCATTCGAGCTTGCCGCGCTTTGAAACAGGTCTCTTCCGACAGCATCAGTCATTTTCAAGACCCTGAAGGATACCGTAGCTCCATCTCGACGGTTTTTTCTATTGAATCAGCTGTTAGCAATGGTTACATTTGTATGAGTCAAATATGGTGATACGCTCGGCTTACCCTTCTCTGCGCGACTGAGCAATTCTTTCCGTAAAGTCCCAGAGCCGGCCACAATTAAGAAGGCTACCAGTCTCTGGATCGCGTTGTGGCGTCCACTCCGAGGCTAACTTCATTGTGGTTGGCGATGAACGCTGCTCTTTGCTTCGCGCAATCAAAATAATACCCTCCTCTGCAAACCGCGAATATGCATTCTTCAGTGTCTCTTTATTGACGGCTTCGAAGTATGACAGGTCGCCTTGATGATAGAGAGTTTTTCCAAGCTAGGCTATTTGTCAGAAAAAATAATCTAAGCCCACGTGTCAGTACGTACCAGCTGAGCACTAGTATGTGCCTTGTTCAAATCGATCCAGATATCAAAAGATCCCTGGAGAGGAGGGGTAAGCCCCATTAGCGAAACAGCACCCAACCAGGTTGCCTCGATAAATGGCCAAATCAGAAAGCAGTAGAAATCGAAATTTTCTCTTCCGCACTGTCGTTCAGCATCACTGAGATCAATCGTGACAGGGGCACCAGATGCATTTCTGGTGACTTTGATTACGTCGTCTTTTTCAAGACCATTTAGGGAGTTCTCCAGATTTGCGACCAGTCCCTCGGGCGGGAAAATGAATTCGCCACGGAAAAGCTGTGGAAAAGTTAGTATATGTGTATGAAAATATGAATATAAACGCACTTTTGAGAGGAAAGAGACTTGTTCTAAAAGAGCTTCGTATGTGATTGTTTGGTTAGCAGGACCACCACCTTGTTTAACTTTGGTATACATGGCTGCAGAAACCAAAGCCTCGGGAATGAATAAATGGATAGTCATGTTTCGATAGAATGAGAGCTGGAATCGATCAACCGCGTAATAAGTCGGCTCTACTAAACCATGAATTTCTCCAACGAGCTTCGGTCCAAGGACCTCAAGAGCGCGTTCGACAACTAGTGAAGTGGGAGCACGGTAGAAATGTGCTACGCGGCCACCTTTTGCTCGAACACGTTGACACAGCCAGTCAACGCGGCGAATCAATTCTGTCTTTCCAACACCTCGTCCTCGAAGAGTCAATAGGACTGTACCAACAAGCGCCGTAGGCATCATAACAGAGACATCATTTATATCTGACAATACTCTATAGCCAAGCGCGCGCAATACCCGGCCTCGATCTGCGAGAGTCAGAGTGATTCTGGAGCCTAAAGAATCTGACATTCCAATGTGATGCAGTTGCTGGTTGAGAAATTCCTTTAGACTCCACGGTTTGTGGAATCGCACGTCCACTCGGCCGAGTTTCAGAGACAAGACCGAAGATTGAGAAAGGAAATTCGCTAGATTCTCTTTCTGTTTAGGCTGGCCTAAGAGCTCGCTAATGTAAGATCTGCATAGAAACGTTAGCAAATTACACAACAAGACTCCATTTTCCAGGGCATATGTACTCAGTCTCAATCACTTTATCGTACTGTGTGCTAACAGGGCAAATGATAGTGTCTGATACTCGACCGGACAATATGCTATCAACAATGAAGCTCAGAATGCCGAATTTTGGAGAAAGAAGCTTTCCGGTGCGAGATCGACCGCCTTCTATGAAGCATTCGAAGTTGAAACCTTGCTGTAACAAGACATCAATGTACGTCTGCACCAGTGTACTATATAGCTGGTCGTCACCAAAACTACGACGGATATACATAGCACCTGTATCGAGGTCAACAGCAGAGCAATGGCTACTATCTGGCAGCGACCTTACCTGCATGCTGTAGAAAAGAACCCACGAGCGGAAAGTTTAGATTATCACCAGCCACGACAATAGGCAAGCCTATGCCAAGCCGATAGCAGATTACTTGGAGAGAAACATAATCCACATGTGATTTGTGACACGGAAGGAAAACAATAGACTGCTTCTTGTCTGCCGCAGCTTGAGCCACCGACCTTAGTCGAAGGACCTCCTCACTCGAGACATGGATACCTAGCAATCATCAGCAGAGTCTATAAAATGATTCCATGCCAGTCCGCCTACCCTGGTGGTATGCCCGCGTTAACAACTGTGTAGCCAAATAGTATGCGCCTCGAATAAAAGTATTGCTCTCCATTTTGCAGATCATGTTATCCATCATTGAATCAACCACATGACGCAAATTCCCCTCGATTTCATTCTTGCGCTGAACTCTAACTTCCTCGATAATATTAGGAGCTTCACCAAACAAGCCTTCGGATTGTTCCACGTTCAGACGCGCAACGGCAAGCTCCGTGATTTTGCCTTGGAGCAAAGGGCTGTCCAGAATCAAGTCCTTGATCCTCTCTGAGTATCCTGAGTAGAAAATAGGCTGTCCAATGACCGAATCGTACGCGCGCCATCCCGTTCCAGACACAAAAAGACTGACGTCACGCAGGAAATCAAAAGGGTTTTCTCGAAACCGGCCTCCGTGTCGGATGAGATTTCTCTCGGTGATAGCATCATCCTGGTTCTGCGAGCCGCCTGTGAAGCCGGTAGGGCGAAGGGTCACTTGGTCCCCCACTATCTCTAGATCGGGAGCGGCGTGGTCATCTTCGATATCCTCGTCGTGCTTTGAAGACATGTCGACGACGGCTGGGGTGTATATTGGTGGTCACAGTGATGGGATCAGGGACCAAGCCATGCAGAAAGGACAGAGGTATAACACGCAAAAAGACAGATCAGCACCTAAGTTCCAGGAATGTGTGATATCATCGCAAGAGGGAGCGAGTGTGTTCTCACCTTCTCCCCAACAAAACGAAGATCATAGCGGAAGCTTAGCCTGTGTTTTGCGGAGCGTCCAATGATCCTCCACGCTCAGTGCGGAGAAAGACTTCGGACCTCGGCGATAGATCACGTGATATATGCGGAAGATAATGACCTCACTGTTTACCTACCATATTTGTCTTTATATATGTCAGAATTGAGAAAACCGTTATTGTTGTTATTTTAGAAAACGAAATTATACGCTCAAATCGGTCCATTTATTCGTGCTGAAGCTTCGTTAGGCCATAGGCTTAATTACATGGGTCATTGACTACGGACGGGGCCGAGCTAAAGGATCGCAATCCTCCAAGAAAGGAATTAAGAGATATAAATAACACTACACCGCAAAACCCTTCTATACATATCTTCTTACAAGGAAACTGACAAAGCTGAAAAATTGACAGATCGGTGTCTTATCTTATCAGGCACTCATTTGCGCGTCACGTGAACCACGCGATCAAAGGCTCGGCGGGTGGAGCTATACCACTTCAAGAACTGAGTTCTCACGCATATCAGCTACAATAATGTCACTGCCTTGGACAATGAACCGAGCATGTCCTGTTGAATGATACGCAGTGCTCTCTCGCAAAATTTTGGCTCGCAGGATGTGGAAGCTTCTGTTCATTTGGTTGACCTTGGTTACGCAACATCTTGTGTCTTAAAAGCGCCGCACAGAAACCGATCCACCGCAGAATTTCGGAAATCAAACATCGGCATTGCTCACTACGTACGCAATATATCTCGTTGGTACTGCTAATAGACAACATGCTTGGCGTGAAAAAGGCTCTGGGGCGTAAGTGTTCGACCTTTTCTCTCCCGTTTCTAAAATACTAATATGTGGTCAACAGCTCGCGTGGCCTCGCTGGCCCGGCAGGTACACACACCGTCATTTCAAGTATTCCGCGATGTCCCCCCTCTTCGTGAATTACGAAACCAGCTTCAGCGATCAGACCGGACTGTTGGCTTCGTCCCTACAATGGGAGCCCTCCATCAGGGTCACTTGTCGCTAATTCGACAGGCTGCTGCCGAAAACACGGACGTCTTTGTGAGCGTTTACGTCAATCCAACACAGTTCGGCGTGAACGAAGATTTGAGTAGCTATCCGCGGACATGGGAATCAGATGTCGAGAAACTCGAGAAGCTCAATGGCGAGTTCGAACAATCATCCTTGCCGCCATCCGGCCGCATCACAGCCATATTTGCTCCTACTGGACAAGTCATGTACCCTACACTTCCCCCGGCATCGGCAATCGACGGGGCCGGGTCTTTTGTCACCATCACCCCACTTGCCACTAAGCTCGAGGGGGCATCGAGACCTGTATTTTTTAGGGGCGTTGCAACCGTCTGCACCAAGTTATTCAACATTGTTAAGCCAAATCGAGTCTACTTTGGGCAGAAGGATGTCCAACAATGTGCAATCATCAAACGCATGGTTAAGGACTTCCATATTGACGTAGACGTGCGTATTGGTTCCACGATGCGTGAAGCGGATGGTTTGGCTATGAGCTCGAGGAATGTCTATCTTGGTAGCCGCCGGCGCGCGGTTGGTCCCGTGCTTTCTGAAGCTTTACGGGCAGCCGAAGCAACATTCAAATCTGGCAAACTTGGTCGGAAGGATATCTTAGGCGCAGCTAATACCATTGTCGACGATAAGCTCAGCGAACAGAGATCACTCTCCCCGTCTAAGCGAGCCTTGTTTGAGGTTGACTACATTTCCCTTGCCGACCCTGACACCTTAGATGAGATTGAGCAGGTTGATCCATCAAAGGGTGCCATTTTGAGCGGTGCAGTCAAGATGTTGCCGGTCGAGGAGCCTCAAGCAAATGAAGACTTGGGAGCTGGCGGCGGTTCTATCCCGGTGCGATTGATTGATAATATCATCTTCAAGCCCAGCAGCTAATGGTGATGATGCCATCTTCTGTGTGGCAAAAAGAACAAAAATTCGTTAATTCGGTACACATGGATATACACAACAAATCTTTTTACAATAGATGTCAATCACCACAGCTCTAAACTCAGCTGCTGTACAATACACAACTGACAAAGAATTAATAAAATGACTAATCGAAAGTTCAAAATTCCAAATACCACAAGACGCATAGCTATTTTTGGTAGAGATCGTTTATTATCCATGGCATGCACATTGTTAGCAACGATCCCATTCCAGTGTCTCCGCCACAGGCGTCATTTTAATGTTACACCAATTGATGTATTATAGGAACTCACAAATTTACAACATAGGATCAATTGACTGCTCCGATGATTGATAAAGAAGTCTTAATCAAAGGTTACATATGCATATATATCATAATTATGTAGGATTGTTGAAAACTAATTTTCCGTGGGCCAATAGTTACATGTTTTACATATAACATTGAATTTATATTAAATCTAGTATCAGTAACCACTTGAGATATATCAGTTTTCATATATGGCATCTCCCTAGTAACTGCACCTGAGAATGCATAAAAATGTTCACTTTATGAAACCACATTAGAAATGTGTAACTGGATAAACAAGGTCTATCAATAGGTCAAAGATTGTTTATAATACCCATGTTCAATGTTTCTTTCATGAATAGTACAAAGAAAGAAAGGAAGCATTCTTCCTACCCGGAAGATACCAGAAACAGGTACTTCGTCCGTGGTCGGGTGATTACCCCTGTCTCTTTGTCTTCCAGAACACCAGGCCGGCTCAGCCCTATTTTCAGATAATCCCATATAACTAATCCACTCCCAGCTACGTACGTACCACCTTGCAAGGGTCGAGCCTCACGTGGCCGGGATCTCGGCCGTTTCCCCTTCCGCGACCTATCATAAAAATAAGTTAACGATCTCGCATTCGATTCGGCGGATTACCAGACGCCATCCGACGGCCCCATGCAAGCATCCCTGTTCGGTGTGTCAAGTTGCATGACGGGCCGCGCTTTGCTGCTTGCGATTTATCCTGACAAGGGGGTAAGCATTGGGCACAGAGATTTGTTGCGAAAAGAGGCAGCAGTCTCTAATTGGTGATGATGATAAACAGTAATGCCACAGCTAAGACAATCAAGGGGCTACGATCGTTGGTCTAAATATCCACACGACAACAAAATAATAATAATACCAAATGCCTTCGCACGCAGATGTACGTCAACAAAGGCAGGCCTCGGTCCGGGCCAAATCAGGTGTCGAGCGAAGCTGAATCTGAAAATCGATACTGGTAATAGGTATGGACTTCAAAGCATTACACTTCGTTACAACGCATATACGATGCAGATAAACGACCCGATATCAGGCCGGGGTAAGACGGAATCCTCCGCAGACGGCGACCAAAAGATTGCCTCTTTTGTATCCGTTCGTTTATACATGTTTAGTCGATCATTTCGTGCGGGTTCAACTGGCTGCACTAAGTCCGTTAGATGCATCGAATAACAATCCTACGCCGCTTAGGTGTAGGCACTAATGCATGCATATCAACGTAATCAGAAGTCGTTATTTGATCGAGAAACCAAGGACGCGCTGGCCAAGCAACACTTCCTTATAGCGACTTGGTCTGTCTTGTCATCACTTGGCTGCATGGCGCCGATGCGTCGAGATTGTCACGAGCTCGGCCAGCCGCTTCGCGATGCGTCACGTAGTCGAGGGCAGTCTAGAAGATGCATGAGAGAGAATCTGGATGTCGTTTGCTCTCACCGCCTCGTCATTATCATCATATATTATGCGGCCTTTCCCTTCTCCCAGGCCAAGGATGGGCATCCCAGTAGGAACATGCGCATAGTCGAGATAGACAAGCAGTCTACAACAGGGAGGAGAAACGCAGTGACTGTACGGAGTATGGCTGACTGGCTGGCCGGGAATAAGGGAATCAAGGGCACGCACGGGAATAGCGATTGCTGATTGAGTGTTAGACACCACCAACAGCGCGTGGCTGCAGGCCAGCATGCAGAGTCGCAGAGAGTCGAGCGCAAATTATTATTAATCGGCACGGCCGTGGCAGGCGCCCGGTGCGGACTAGCGGCCTTAATGCCTTAATGCTAGCCGGCTCGTAAAGCCACGACGCCCACAGCTAACCGAGTCGTCACCTCCAATCACACTCACCACCAACGCAGCTAACACATAGCACAGCAGCCGTCGCGGCCTGACGCCTCGCCGTGCCCGTTGGCGGAGCGATCTAGGACCACTCCCTGCACTGTGGATTTGTGCCATTATTTATAATTTATTAAATTATTAGTCCGGGCTCCACCAGCATGCCTCCGAGCCCTTGGCCTCTGAGTTGGACAATGTTAGTGTCAGTGTTAGCCTGGAGTACGCTCAGCGTCGCTCACTCTTGTATGATTTAATATTAATCTTACTATTATTGTGATTCTCGTTACTGACCATGACTATTATTCAGCCTTCCGCTCTGCTAGTCGACTCTGGGTTCGATGAGTAGTTAACCACAGTGACAGCCACTTTGCTTTCTTCCTCGTCTATACTCACTGACCATACCCAACACAACACCCCAATAATCCATCACACCACCGCATTTACGACGTAGATCTGCACATACATCGACAAGTCACGCTACCAATCCGCCGAGCACTTAACTGTGACTTGGGCCGCCTCTCGACGCAATTGCTTCACCCTTCCTCGACTGGCCAAACCGATCCGTACGTCGGCCTTTCAACATGGCTTACCAGCCCATGGACGCATTCCAATGCTTCACATCTATCAGCGAGAACGTTCCGTCCTGGATCACGCGAGTCACCGACTTGGCTACGTACACAGCAAAGAAGCACACTGAATTCTCGGAGGAATACAAGAAGCTCGCCCTGGCCCAGCAAACACAACAACGGCGGCGGAAGAACAGTTCCGTCCACTCAATCCGACCGGGCTCTGAACTGCGGGCAGACGGAAGCCTTTCTGGTCTCCAGACTTCACAGGTCGTTCTCGTCGAGGTCGCCAAGCCTTCATCGACAGGCTCGAAAAGAAATGGGGATGCCGCATCAGTACTTTCAGGCGAGGGCTCCCGAGTCCTCCCACGCCAGCAGCTAATCATTCACTACGACGGCCACATGCAAAAGGAGCTAGAGCAGGTTGTCCGAGATATCGGGGCTGCGCGGAATAGCATTCGCAAGGGCAAGATGTCGCAAGTCATGCGTCGACCTAACCTCACCATGGAAATGTTTAGAAGCCGGTCCCGGGATTCTCTTCGCAGTCCGCAGCTCGCAACCGATAACTTCATTCAAGTCCAGGCAGAACCACCGCGATTAACCCAAAAGGCGGACTCGTTTGATTCTACCGACAAGCATTTAGAAACCGCGCAAAGCCTGTGCGAGACAGCGGCGCATCAATTCCTCCGCTGCGGAAACTGCTCCTCTCAACTAGAAACGATCCTAGCGAAATTCGACCTCATTCTCGAGACAGCCAAGAAAGAAGTTGGCCATCTCAGTGCAGAGAAACAAGTCGACTCGGGCATCGAGGCGGCTGAGCCCGAGCTGACATCGCAGGCTGTATTGAAGCCGGTAGGTGTTGCAGAAGATGGCAAGCCCCTGGAGCCTGGCTCGGCGGACATTGAGGTCGACGACTCGCCTTCGGACTCGTCAGTATCGATTGATATCACTGCATTTCGTTCAAGCCGATTCCGAACCTAATACTCATACAACCACTCGCTATTTTCATTCATCATCTTGATTTTATCTACTTCGCCTAACTCATACAGCACATCTCAGCGTTTTTTTATTGTTGTGTGGATAAGCGATCAAAAGACTAGGCATGAGCCTGTTGGCTACGAAATACTTGCATACCGCGGGAAGGTTGGCGTTTGGGACGAGCATTGCATACCGATCCCTTTAGATCGGATACTCGTACATAATTCAAACACTTCAAATATCTATCTACATAATTGTACAAATACTTGAAAAATAAAATTTACCCAACTCACCATTGTTATTGCCTATGCGGCGGCGTAGGAGCACGTAGTCTAATAATAATCTGCTGGGGCACACACTTATCACTCATTTTTGAGCGTTCTAACGGCCCACATTCCACATTGTCAGAAGAGGAATGGTGTAGCACTCCGTATTAGCCATTAAACTTTTGCTTTGTGAATCACTTGCTGAAACGGGTGCATAAGAATCGTGTCTGACTCAAGCCTCGTGGACCTTTCCGTGGAGCGCAGATCATTTCCCAATCGTTTGTAGGACCGCCAGCGTCTTCTATCTGATTCTGGACATCTGGTTGTTGGTTGTACTGTATTACTTATTATTATTCTGCCAGAGGTTTTTTATTTCACTTCGTATATCGCATGCTATTCTTTGTTCTCGAAACCCACAACTAACTTACCAACAATACCGTTGTCCATTATGGTAAATAGTCATACTTCATGCTGAGTGGTGATACTACATATTAGGCTTTCGCGAACGGATACGGAGTACATGATTACATGCATCTGCGGTGAAACTCGGCCATTGTCAACAAGAGAAAAATGGGTTGTGATCCCGCAGTGCCAGCACTGGTCAGTTTGCCACAGCCACCCTTACGAGAGTATGCAGCTGCAAGTCATGGTATCTAGGATATACTAGACAAGGAACAAGGAACAAGGAATTGTTGGACGGATAATAATGAGACTTGCAAGCTAATCAACAGTCAACGTTTCAAGGCAATGTTGCACGAGACCGGGAGGAGTTAGAACAAGAACTTAGGCTGATTGTAGATCCGTTGGGGTTTTGAGTTTCGAATAAATCCGTTCTGAGTGTATGGAGTAAGACGCTGCTGCTGTGGGCTACGGCTGGACCTGAGCGATCAATAATGCATCGCGGGGTACGCCCGATTAGGGTCTGGAGGGCATCGCAATTTTGGTGAGTGACGTGGCTAGTTTTGTCGTACGTATAGACATCGCTAAGTGCCAGTTTGGTTTTCATTCGAAAGTCCCATGTTGCCTGTTGAAAAGCAAATTATGATAATACTTGGATTCATGATGCAAATTGGCGAGACGGTCGTCTTGTGCGTGGACGTATGCGTAGTGCGTGCGCCATTGCTTACTATCACAGTTGACAGCTTCAGTACTACCAGTACTACCAAGTATTATACTAGGAATAATATAAGTCGAGCAAAGATTCAGTTAAGCTTGAATCGCTAGCTACATTCAATGAAACTTTCCATTATTGATAGGCATACCTACATGGTTTGAACGTTGGGAGGATTCTACTTCCAAGCACAGCCGTAAACCGTAAACGTCACTCGCTCCTGGTCCGTCGATTGGCCAATTTCTCGTATACAAAATAAAAAAAGACTAGGATTGATGCAATGCAACCAACTGCGACTCTCCATAGAGACCCCAAGACAACCCCTACACATGCCGCTAATAATCGCTACTGGCGGTTCTTTCCGCCAGCCTTCGAACGCCTCGCAAACCCTCCCCTTTTCGTCGCTAAACTTTAGGACAAAAGGATCTGCACAGTAGTTTGGACCAATTTTCAAGCCACTTTCTTTATTTTTGATACCAATAGATATAATGTGGATGGCTGATCCGAAAGAGGGCTTTGACCTACTTTGTTCAGCGAGCAATTCCTTTGTTGGATCTTGACGCATGCCAGCGTAATAAGGACTGAGCTGTCCACGGGTTTTTTCCGGGACGGCTTCGCTTTCCAACTTTCTAGAACTGCGACTGTAATCTGGGACCAATTAGGCCTAGGATCGACGCTTACCCCGTGCGTGCAACCTGGAAGTCATTTTATTATTGTGGCGTTTCTTATTATATCGGTTGATAAAATAGTCTCATATTCTGATACCCAGCTGAGTCTCAATTGCTGGTTGTGCCCACCTCGGTTTCAACACTCTTGCTTGATATTGCCTATGAAATTATGGCCTGTTGAATCAAGACGAGTCCAGAGTCACCGTCCCGCAGCAACCGTTCTGACTTTAATAATGTTCCATGGAACAGCGGCGATTTTTATTCCTGCCGTGTAGACACTCAGAAATGGGTTTATATCGACGTCTCCTGAGCCAACAGTTCGTTATGGTAGAGTATTGAGTACAACTATATTGAGGGTTCCAGCTTATATCAAGGCCCCAATCACCAGCCCGACATGTGTCGGCCATAACGTATAAATCACATAATGGCGAAATGATGTCGCCGGGAAAGACATTAGCATAGTATATACTATGCCGATATTTGCGGCCGCTAAACCGCCGATAAGTGAATTGTTTCGTAGAACAGCCGATATCTTGTTCAGGTTCTCCACCCAAGCAAATAACCCAGCTATCCAGAGTATGCCCGAGAAAAACACAACTAGAGCTCTGATCACTATGACTGGGTCTTCTGGTTGTCCCTTACTGTTGAATGTGGGTGTTGAGGGTTCCGTCCAGACCGGCGAGCCGAGAAAGCCGGTGAGAATTGAAGCTATCAGCGACATAACGCCCATTGCGATGGTAGCATTTCCTCGCGCGACCTTATGGGGGTGCGGCTGAGTGAGGCTCGTGTTCGCCTTCGTTTCGGATGTCATTGTGATTTCGCGCTCAACCGACTTGAGAAGGGCGATGTGGCGACTGTATTCTGATGCTCTAGCCTTGCCCTCGATAAAACACGTAGCTCGTAGTCGTGAATAAAAACAGTCTATCGATGCTGTGCTGAGGCGTGATTTTTCAAAGATTTGTCGGCCAAGTCAAGTTAAGCAAGATGAGCTGCTTATCTAATTGTGGAGCGAAGCTTCAGTATTTCTATGTAAGCAATCTTATACGTGACCTGGAAGAATAAATAAAAATAGCCTGATTAGCTGCTGAAAATACTAAGAATTAATAAATCCTAGTAATCCAGTTGGCTATTAAAAATGCCAAAATCAATTAAATTAGTTTTTTCAGATTAGTCCTATTTGGCTTATTATTTTTCTAGTTCAGTCAGATGACACTCTGTTTAATGAAAGCTGGCCCTACCATGAAAAAACTGCGTGCCAGTCTGTTTTATATAAATTGACCTTGCCATATAAACACTGAGTGCTACCATGTCTTATATAAATTAATCCTATTATATAAACGGTGTGCGGTACTCTGTCTTATAAAAACTGACCTTGTTACAAAACTAGTGAATGTTGCTCTGTCTTATAAATGTTGTCTGCCGGCCTGCCTTATAAATGCTATATGACGAAACATTTGGAAGGATTTGGAGGAATTAAAGGCCACTTGTGTAATTCGAATTCTGGGCTTGAAAAATTTGCTCTGCATCCCCTTTGGCGTTTATGCGCCACATGTATAGGCTGGTACACCCAGCCCTAAGAGGACCGTCACCATATGCCGATTCGTATAACCGATATGTGGTTTGAGAATTGAAATGGTAGAATTTAGTTAAGTTGAATGTAGAATCAAGGGACATTGACAGGGACTGCTATGAGTATGAGTAGGAGACATGAGGCAGGAGATAGGCACCATGCTCCTTCCTCTAGTGCCACTGCCATTGCACCTTCACTTTCACCTTCACCTTCACCATCTTCTTTACCTCCTTATTATTGTCTGCTCTGCTGTCTGCAGTGAAAATTTTCTATATGACTCTTCACTGCTTTGTTCATTCTCTTTCATCCTACTGCCCTGACTTATCTTCCAGTCTATGCTCTATACCTGTCACCTGCTCCAGCTAACTGGCAGGCAGCTTCTCTGCATGCCCAACTATCATTGAAGCCTCCTTTGTTTACTATTCTCCTGTTTGCTGTTTGATATCCACGCTGCGCCGGTGACTGCCCAGTGAGGGTCTGCATAGGAAATTGCCATCGTGGTGTGCATGTCCCACCATCCCAGCATTCACCCACAACCACCTTTTTCTTTCCAAAATTCTCGAGTACACTTGGGTTTTCCCTCGACACTTCACCCTGCCGGTTTCCTGGCTTTGGTATCATGGATACGTCGCCAAAAAGCAAGCTAGGTGACGAGTTTGTTAACGTAAGCTCCATAAAATTCAGTCCTCGTCGGTGATACCGTAAAAAGATGACATTGACATCCTTGGCAGCATCTCAGATTTCCTCGCCACTCCGATTCGGTGTTTGTACAGGCAGATTGGGATCTCTGCTTGGATATTGAGGAATGCGTAAGTTCTTTCAAGCCGGTCTGTCGATAATGCTAAAACTTTGTTCCAATAGATCAAGAAGTCGAAGAAAAACAAAGAAAGTGATAATGGCTCCCTGGTCTCTGCAACGCCTACAGTTCCTACACTGCCTGCCAAGCTTGTCAAGTCCATCGAATTTGTTGAGCCTGTTGAGACACGCGAGGCAAAAAGCAGTCCTCGAGGAACTCGTCGTCCCTTGCTCACGCTCGATTCCGAAGAAGGTAGCTTCACAATGTCTCCACCTATGAAAAAGGCGAGAGTGGATTCTGTTCCAGATTCTTGTCCTAGAGGTTCCTATCGTGATTTGTTCTCGCCCATGTCTCCACGTAGCAGACCATTCGACCCTATTATGTGGTTTTCTACCCCCAAGAACGCCGTTCAATCAGTCCAACCCGTACATCCTACACCTGAAAAATCTTCAACCAAGTCCTCAATTTCCCATAATTCTCGCAAAGGAAGCACAGGATCCAGCGGTCGGCGTAGCGGGGCAAACGGACAGGATTTCATTATTTACGAGGACAACGCTGAAGATGAGATAAGCAACCAGTTGATTATGAGCACATCCTGGTTCCCCATCTTTGCAGACAACGATAAAGAGAACAAGCCTGTTGAGTATAGTACGGATGAGGAGGATGTTACTGAAGTCGTCGTGACTGAAGCCTTTGAAGACAGTCAAACTAGACGTTCAGTACTTGGCGAAATACACAATGATTCGGCCCCTGAATTATTTCGAGATGACTATCTCTCTCAAGGACCTGACCAGGTATTCTTGCCTGCGGATGATGACTATGAGGACGACGAAATTATCGGACTGGCAGATAGTGAGGAATACCTGCTAGAAGAATATTACGCCGAAGATTTCTACATTGACGAATACGACGACGGCTACGCTACTGATGGCGACTTTTGAGGTATCGAAACTTGGGTCGAGTCGATGGCCATTGAGCTTGTGAGTAGTCTTTGTAACGAAGTGTACTTGTGCACTTATATGTCTATGTCAATACTCTATGTATTATATGTTGGAGTCCGCCTCAATTTTTAATTGTTAACTCATGGAATTTGGTGTTATATCATATGTCTGCAAGAAGATGGTTTGTATGTTATCAAATGGTTCTGGATGGTCGCCAGTGTATTATTGGGTTCCTATTACGAAAATTACGCGGCATGTTTGTTAGCTCCGTCTTGGAAATACAATCTCTAGTTCCGTATCATTCCCCCTCAGTGGTACCAACCACTAATTGGCCGCAGTGAGCCTCGACGTACGATGAAGTCAGTTCGCCCACAGCTTGTTCATATTAATATTAATAATGATTACATGTTGCCCCGTCTAACCTCCTACTTACTAGCCTTTTTTTGCGGGAAGAGGGGACAAAGTCTAATTCTACTAGCCACAAGAATAATACGCGTAAAATCTGGGTCTGAGACAGGGGCTAACTTCAACCAAGTGTGGAAGGCGGAGGCTAGATAGTTTTAGGCTATTTACTGAAATGGGAATGGATTGACCTCCGCTCAGTCCAGACTGTTCAGTAGAGTGTCGCTTCTTATTAGTTTTTTATGGTTATTCAAAATCCGGCAAGATGGTTACACGACATCACATTTCCCGTAGTTGACACTGCCAGGCTGCATTTTTCTTTTTCTTTTTTCTTCGGGAGATAAGAGGGAGCTCGAGAATAGGATGTTTTGGCATTTTCTCAACCCCTCTTTTAGGGACCAGGCTCGTTCCGGAAGGCCACCGCGTCTGTGCCACACTCTTATTTCTGTTTTGGGATATCCGGATGAGGAGCTCTGAGACTATGGAGGGGGGTGTTATTGCATGTACAGGGAAGATCACCCCTCACCCATTCTGACTGAACTCAATATGGTAGGATACCGTGCTATGACAATATATCTCTATATATGTATACAACAATTGATCAGTTGACGACTTATTTGTAGCGAAATCGATAATTCTACAATCAACAATTGACAGATGTGATGGCAAAACCGAACCAACCAATCACATCCCCCGAAATTTGCTTCCTGTCGGACCCTCCTCCCATTTCAAATGTTGACCTTCTCCTAGTGGAATTCGAGTTTGATTTTGAGTATTCTGTTGAATAGACGGTAAATGATTCGGGGAATTCCAGAATAATTTGAGATCACAACAGACTAATCACAGGCTGATTGATTCCTCTATACTTGGGGCTCTAGGGTAAGGAAGGGTTGGGTTGGGTCATAACGTGGGTAGTGTACCCTGTTAAGCGGCGGAGTAGTTACCTAAACAGGAGAGAACTACGGAATTTATCATGAAGACTACTACATGTACGTGATAATTCTACACCATACTACTGCTAATAATAATATATCAGTACTCGTTTACCAATTGCTATCAAGTTAGGAAGTATATCACATTGTATTCACGTAGAATTGGACCATGACGTACTCCATGACTTCGTACTCCATTAGGAAGTATCCAGCGAGTCTTATTCCCAGCATGCTTAGCCCAGCACTAAGTCCTGTAAGGTCTTAGCAGTCGCCATAGTGGGCCTAGCGCTAGAGCCAGAACCGGATAATGATCCAGGCATCATTGCATGCACGAAATTGAAAATATGCAAAGCTCCGTCCCATGATTGGTCCCATGATTGGTCAGATTTTGATTTTTATTTTCCCCGTATACGGCCGTATTTCTGGTATGGTGGACTCGGAGGCACTCGGGGTAATATTACCGACTTTTTCAGACATCTGGAAATATTGAATAAAAGGCTTGTTTTTTGCGAAGATGCGGAAATAAGTATTCGTACGACTTATGGCACCCGATTATATTGTTATCATCATCATCATCATTATTTCTTGTTTAATTTCTCAGACTCATCCGGGTTTAGCATAATCTGCATCCGGAGGGCACTCCGAGATCAAATTGAATATGAATCATAACATCAATACTATCGCTTCTATGAGCTAACATCATTCATGATTACATGCATTATTAACGTGACAGCATTTTACATTTCCTCAATCGCGCAGTTAGGATGCAGCACATACACAAGCCTCGATGTCGACTGTTGTTGATCTTGTATATCATCTGCAAGACCTTGGCCACGGATAGGCATGAGAATATTATCCTATATTGCGACGTCAGTTGATTTGATCTCACAGAAATAGTAGAAGAATAACTAACCTTCACCATCCGCTTCAGCACCTTCTCAGCAAGATCGCGTTCCCGATCCAGATCCTCCTGGCTATCTAGTTCAGACTCAATATTCTCCAAGTACCAGGTCACTAATTCATTGTGCTCAACGCCTTCACCGTTCTTCGCTTCGTCCTCGTTGACCCGTCGAACGAGAAGATTGAGAATCTTCATGTACTTGTCGTACGTAATCTTTGTCTTCTGCCGAGGTGTTTGTGTTTGCGTCGCTTGGGCTGGTTCATCCTCGTCTCCCATAGGGCTATCACCATCACGATCACGAGCATCGGTCATATCGTCGTCACCATCCTGGCGTGGAGCCGGTTCATCATCTGCCTCGTCGTCGACCTCCACGTCGTCTTTCTCAACAGTAATGATACTCTGGCGGAGGAGGTTATATGCTTCGCGAACGAATCTAGGAAGAATCTCCTCTACACAGTTGGCCCTGGCCACAGCTTCAGAGAGACGAATGAGCGATTCCAATTGACGGACGGTAATGCGGTAAGAAGACCTTCCGATTCCTCCTTGCGCGTCATTGGCTCGCAATTCTTTGTACTTCTCTACCAAGACCGCCTTTGCTTCTTCTGTAAAGACGGGTTTGAATGTTCGGGCTAGTCGAATGTAACGCTGGAGGAGTTCAGTACTGATCTCGGGCTCGACGGCTTCATCTCGGTTCATATGGACGTTGACAATATGAGTTGCGAGGTTACGATCAACTTGCTCATTCGGCTCATCACGCACAATAAAGAACAAATCGAATCGACTCATGATAGGGGCGCTAAGATTCAGATTTGCCCGCAATGTGGTCTTTGGGTTGTATCGGCCACCAATAGGATTGGCTGCGGCAAGAATGGATGCCCGAGCATTCAGGGTTGTGTGAATGCCAGCCTTAGCGATGGAAATTGTCTGTTGTTCCATAGCTTCGTGAATGGCAACCTGATCCGCAATATCCATTTTGTCGAACTCGTCGATAGCACAGATACCTCCTCCATTCTGGGAGTTGCGTTAGCCATGTCTTGGAATTCTCACTTGCACAAGGATAACACTTACAGCTAACATTAAAGCACCAGCTTCAATTGTGAACTCTCCAGTCTCGGGATCCTTGACAACCGAAGCCGTCAACCCGGCTGCTGATGAGGCTTTACCACTTGTGTAGACGGCGCGTGGGTGGAGGGAGCAAATATATCTAATCGTTGTTAATATACTCATTTCAGGAAATAGGTAGTAGAAGGTACATACTTCAAAAACTGGCTCTTGCTTGTCGAGGGATCACCAACAATGCAAATGTTGATATCACCACGAAGCTGCATGCCTTCTTGTTCGGTACTCTTACCAACACCACCAATCAATTGAAGAAGAAGACCCTTTTTGATCGATTGATGACCGTAGATCATTGGAGCAAGGGAGTTGACTAGTCGTTGATAGATATGCTCACTCTCAACTAGTTGTTTCAGCTCTTGGACTTCTGCCGGAGTCATGGTTTGCAGTAAAGCCTCCTGTGCATGATCCTCACCCTCGAATGATTGGTCATTCTGGTTAAGCGAAGCCAAAATATTGTGAGACTGGCCACTGAGGTGCTGGTTGGTCTGTTGGCCGGGTGTTGTTAAGTCCGGTGTAATCATGCAGGCAAGGAAAGCCAGGCGATAAGTCAGATCCCTCACTCCCAGTGACTTCAGGCCAGAAACGCCTCCGCCTCCGATGTCACCGCCACGGAAAGCGCCATTGTCACGGTTTGCTTCAGGTCGCACACCTGGTAACCCGAGTTGGCTTACGTCGGGGACAACAATCAGTGTTCCAGTAAAGATACATTTTTCACCGGCTTTTGCTCGATCAACCATTTCTCCTCGGACGATGATATCCATTGTACGTGGCATGCTGCCAGTGGGGATTTCATGAGATGATTCTTGCAATTTAATCTTTTGCCAGTCGATAAAAGTACTCTTGCCAATATCAAGACGCCAGCCAACTCTGTTACCACAAGTTGGGTTGGGGCACTGAGATGGTTCGGTGTATTTAAAAGTCTGCTCAATATTCGGGACTGGTGTTCGGCATCCCTCACAGATGAAGGTGCCGAGGGATAACTCGGGGCGAATTTCTGACGTTCTCGTTACTGTCCCTGAAATTGAGAGTAACTTTCCAATATGTGATGTTCGCAATTGTCGCAGCCGGGAGACAAGTGGCAAATTGTAGAATGCTAGCGAGAATACTCTATCAGTCTGTTGATGTAGTGTCTTCTTCTTGAATGCTGAGTCCCCGCTCTGGGTATCACTGGCACTCGTATTAGCTGCAAAGACAGACGACCCAGGCTGTGAGGCATTGCTAGTCGGTTGGCGGTGAGACGCAAAATAATCGGGTTCGTATTTGGCAATAAGATTGTGGAGAGCTCGAATGAGGAAGGGTTGGAATCGGTAGTATTGATTGGCAATGGCATCGGCCAGGATTTGGTTATCCACAGAGGTCAAATGTGTGTAATCCACATATAACGTGGACAATTCGAACATCGCCATGCCTTTGATTTGCGCGACGTAGTACTTGTCCCCGAAATAGGTTGCTGAGGATGGGGCCGGTGCTGATGACATAGGGTCTTCTATGTATGTCTCAAGCAGTTCTTCAAAGGCCTGCTGCACCTTCTCTCCCGCGACGTCACGAACTGGGGCGGGCGCAGTTGCGTATGGATTCCGAAGACGGTTGATGGCGCCATTTGTTGTACCGACGATTTCATCATCTGGAAGTGCTTGCATATCACTCATAGGCGCATTGCTCTCTGATAACAGCTGTGGACGAGAGCTGGATGGGTGGTCTGGCTGATGCCATTGTGCGCGGGGACTGGCATTCGCTCCGGCCTCAGATTGCAGGACGGCCTCGAAGAGGGAAGACATGCTGGGCCACCAGAATACGGTGGATATGGATTGTCGAAATTCAGAGGGATATATTATCTGCGTATGCCTGTTTGTTAAAGGAGCGTATTTTGATCAAAGCACGGCAGAAGTGAAGATATCAACGACCAAGTGCTCGTTTTGAAGGCAGGAGAGAGCTGTTCAGAATTTCCAAGGAGACGCGACAAAGACGCGTCGCGTAGCCGGGAGAAAGTAGTTCCCGGTCCGACGCGTAAAGTGGTTTTACCTTTTGGGAAGGCGAAAATAATGCGGCAACAGGTATTGAAAAATACAACACAGTATTTGTGGCAATACATAATACGGGGCTAGTCCGGATCAGGGCATTGCATGTAAGCAGAGTGGCAACCAGCTTCCTCTTTCGGACCGACTGCGACTGACACCCGGAAGCGGGCTGACCTGTAATCCACCCGGGAGCCCTGCCTCAGGCTGCCGGTCAGGGCACAGGCCCAATCACGGGGCCGACTAGCTCAAAAGGGTAAGAGGTCTGGACTGTCTCCTGCCTTTCTGCTTCTACGTTGAAGCCGATCTCAACTATTAGCTCCAACCGGTACAGTGCACACACACCCGGCACACCATAAGCCACAAAGCCAACTTGCCGACGAAGGGAGTGCCCAGCTCTCTCTCGACCGGCTGCCTAGACCGGGATTTGCTCCCATACACTAATGGACTACGTACACAACAGATAGCCTGGTGGCGCGTTGTCCCAGACATAGCCAATGGGGCGCTCGTGGTCTCATGCACCTTGTTCTGTCATCTTGCCGATGAAATAAGATTACTTGCTCTGAACTTCTTTTACGCATCAGACTTATTGAGCAAGCCATTCGCATGCACTGCTGAAAAGGGCAGTTATCTGGTGCTCATCAGACTGAAATATATACCCCAATTTGACCATTTCTTTAATATCGACACCGGATGATAATTATCTGTCAAATGTCGACACCCGACGACCTGACAACGTAGATACCTCGAATGAGATCTCGAGTTCAAGTCTTATATTGGTGTCAGTCAATTGCTCAACAGGACGGTGCGAGTGAAGCAACCGTTCCGCTCATTCAGTATTCGCCCGATGCACGATTAGATCATTTAGAAAGCGGGATATGGAACAGAGCGGCGAGGAGATGGAGAGTGTTACGCATACCATTTCATCTACAATACCACAAGGTACAGCGGCCGACTACAGTGACAAGAAGCTGCCACTGACCCTCTGCTATCGGATAGACCAGCTTAGCAATGGCTTGACGAAGTCACCGAGACCGAGGAAACGCTCGGCAGCAGCAGCTGGTCAGCATGGACAGAGCCAGGCGTTCTTTTTTGTTGACTCTGGTGCTTCAACGAGAGAAAAGCGCGCCCACGTGATGCGTCATCATATTCAGGCTAAGAAAAAACAGACCATGTTGACCCACCAGTCAGACAGAGAGTCTCGGCGTGAACCTCGTGTATTTCCGTGGATGAAGAAGTCCAGTCCGAATGCCAGGGAGGTTAGTGAAGTGCCAATTGACAGTGAGTTCATGGTAAGAAGCATTCAATCAATTTGCTCTGAGCCAAAGGCTGACTGCTGCTGTTGCTGGCAGGCTGCAACACCAAGGCATTCTGTCTCTTATGCCGAAATAGATCAATATAAACGTCTCCCCAGCCCGAGGACAGTGTTAGATGGCTTCCGGGATGACCCTTTCATGACCGTGCCAGTGGACCACAATGTGGCTTGGGCCGAAGATCATTTGTACGATTTGTTCGTTTCTCGGTTGACTTATTGGTCGGGTCAGAATTTACATCTGAAAGAAAAAGCTTTCAGGGCGGCAATAAGTCATCGGACTACCTTTGAAGCACTTGTTTTAGGTTATTGTGCTCGATGGAAACCACATCTAGACGGCACGCCAAATGACCGAATGATTCAATACTACGATTCGCGAGTGCAACAGGCTTTGAGCAATACGAGCCCTGGTGGTTCTGAGCTTGATGATGATTCCTTGTGCTTGACATTTACAGGACTGATGCTTCAGGAAGAAAGGTTCGGAGACAAGCACAAGGCGCAGCAATATGCGCGGGAAGCGAAGAATATACAACTCTATCGCAAGACACAGCCTATGGATACGACTTGCCGTTCTCTTCTTTTTTTCATTCTGTGCGTTATGAGCCCGCCCTCGATGGGTATTGGTATGGATGAAAAGCTGAAGCTCGTGGACTTCCTGCGTACGGGTGATCGGGTCATGATAGAGCAGACGGCCGAGGACTACCTGACCGATGTTCCACAGCGTGCGACAACCTTTCATTTCGATAGCCCATTGTATCAATTGTTGTCGAGCGGACCCCGGCCTAGCCAGGTTCCCATGGAAAGCCGAAATTATGTGGTGAACAAGAACACACCGACGATGGAGCGGTCACGAACTGCAGCACTCATATATATTGTGCTTGCGCTGTATCACTATCGGGCATCGAGAAACCAAACAGCCCGTTTCCTCGACCATCTGCACCAGATCATCCGGGACCGTGAACTTGACCGCAACCCGGCGTGTGAATCATTCATGTTTTTCTTGGTGGAGGAAAGTTACGACGCCGATTTGAGACAGCCTGATCGGGCTTGGCAAACCAATGAGCTTCTTAACATACACAAGAAGCTGCCTCCAGATTTGCAATTCCGGTTCAATGAGACGCTTTTGGGCTATTTGATGCTGATCCCCCCCGTTAATCTTGTGGATGACTTTGAAGGGGACCTTAACAGCGCGGTGTATGGGATGAACCGGTGATCCAGTTTGCATTGACAGTTTCATGAACCGCGCATAACGAGTAAATGAGTAAATGCGTCGACTGTCGATGGTATGGAGCGACATTGCTGAACATCGAGTCCGCAATGACGCAATATATGAGGTTCCATTGAGATTGGCTACACACCTAGTGACGAACGCCAAGAACGACTGTAGCTGGGAGTAGCAATGGGAGATCATTATTGGATAACCAAACAATTGTATGAATTAAGAGTCAACAGAGGACGGAGAATGATCAAACATCCCATGCATCCTCGTATCTGACTAGACCCAAACTTCGTAATGATCAATGTAGATCTGATCAAGCGATCCTGGCGACGCTTTGTTCCGAGAATGGAATAGGAAAGATGCACTGGGTCTGTCGACGCTAGGCATTATTCAATTCCGATCCAGCGATGGTTGTTGCTCTCAGCGCGCTGATCGTGAGTCGCGCGGTGGTAATTACGTGTACTGAGTAGTTCTTTAGTGGACCAGCGTTCACATGCGGTAGAGACAATTGAAAATACACTCTGGTCCAAAAAAATGAAAGAAAAAAAAAAAAAAAAAAAAAAAACTCATCGTGTTCAATGAGTCAATGACAAATTTCTCCACGCGCCGACTAAGTATCAGCACTATCTGTTCGGCCCATCTCCGTTCGATCGGCCAGCAGGGCTGGGAACCTTCCGTATGTCTCTCTTCTAGTCGTATACTAAGTACGACCTGTTCTTGTGATTTGTTGAGCAGGAATTAGCTTGAACAGGTGACCGTGGCTGGTGCCCACTGTGGCTGGGTCGGGCATGCCGAGGGAGATTGCTGCCCCCACGGCAGTCGCCTGTTTACTCTCCTCTCCTCCCTATCGCGACCATGGAGGCCATTAGCTGCATGATTGCTGCATCGGAATGCAGGTTGTGGCTGTGCGACGTGGCGAAAAACACAGAACACGAGAACCAGCCTCAAAAGATGAAGCTGCACTGGCTCGGTAGGACGGTCTGCATGGGCCATCGTCGTCACGTACTGTACTCTCCTCTTTGCTACGTCGCAGCATACTAAAAACATCCAGCAAAATTGCGAGGATTGGGCTGACCCAAATTTCAACCGCGCCTCCCATTGGGCCAGCGCAGATCGACTCGGCGTTGCAGCACGGCCCTCGATCGATTTCCATCCCTGTCGATGATGTCGACGACCAAGAAACACTGTGCCGTTTACGGCCACCTCTGGCAACGATGTCATCGCCGCCTCCATATGTGGATGATTATCGCTATAACAGCCTCTCGTGGGCTTGCAGAACCCAATCACCCTTTTCTCCGTACTCCTTCTGCCTTTTTTACCCCTTCTTCCAGTCGCGTTTCGGGTCCATATTTAACTTTGCCCTAGCCACTCCGATCGCCCACCAACAATCCAAGCTCGATTGTTAGCTGGCAGCCCGCCCCTCTCGCCCACTCGAGACCTCGCAGGTCTGCTCATCGCGCCAATAGTCGCTCTTTAGACTTTCCCTTCTGTATTCCCCCCGAGCTTGTACTGGACTAGCTCCAATTGCCGTTCTTCCTGCAAAATTCGGGACCTCCTGCCTTGTTTTCGCCCTCTGCTCACGCCTATATTTTCAGCTCTCTCCTCTGCACGCGACTTGCGCTGTTGGATTTGTCGCATGGCAAGCGGACTCTTTCTTTCACTGTAACTGCCATTGCGTCTCTACACGCTTTCAATCCACCATGACGCTTCTCCGCCGTGGCCTGTCGGGCCTGAACACCCTTGTCACGAGAGATGTAAGTCCCAATTCCAAGATATCATCATTCCAGAGAAAGGAATTAGAAGAGATACGGTTAAAACAGAGCACACCAACTGATCTGTCCAGGATAACACTCAAGATGCTCCTACCGGCCTCTCGGGTTTCGTCTCAACTCTCGTGCCGACGTTGATAATCGCTGTCGTCATGATCCTTGCCTTTGTGTTTCTCCGTCGCAAATATACCCGCTACTACGCACCGCGTACCTTCCTGAGCACTCTGCGTGAATATGAGCGGACTCCATCTTCACCCGTCGGCCTCTTCAACTGGGTTACCTCCATGTACAAACTGCCTGATTACTACGTCTTGCAGCATCACTCGCTGGACGCGTATCTGCTGCTGCGCTACCTTAAACTGATCTCTATTACCTGCTTTGTCGGATGCTGCATTACCTGGCCCATCCTATTCCCGGTCAACGCTACTGGCGGTGCTGGTTTGACACAATTCGAAATTCTCACCATGTCAAATGTTCAAAACAAGGCCAGATACTTTGCTCACGCGTTCGTTGCATGGATCTTCCTAGGTCAGCATAATCAGGTCTTCTAAGCTGATTCTTGGTACTAACAATTGCAGCCTTTGTCTTTTACCTTGTCACCCGCGAGAGCATCTTTTATATTAATTTGCGCCAAGCCTACGCCTTCGCCCCAGCGTATGCCGCTCGTATGTCGTCGCGGACTGTCATGTTCACCTCTGTTCCCCAGGATTATCTCGATGAACAGAAGCTTCGTCGCATGTTTGGCTACGAGCAGGTGAAAAATGTTTGGATCGCGACTGACGTTAGCAAGCTTGAAGAAAAGGTCAAGGACAGGGATGCCGCCGCCATGAAGCTCGAAGGTGCCGAGACTTCTTTGATCAAGCAAGCCAATGCAGCGCGTCTCAAGGCTCTGAAAAAGAATGGCGACGTTCCCGAGGAGCAAGTAGAACTTCCAACTGGTGATGCCGAATCTGGGTCCATTGCGTCACGATGGGTGAAGGAGAAGGATCGCCCTACCCACCGCTTGAAGTTTTTGATTGGAAAGAAGGTTGATACTATCAACTGGGCCCGTGCTGAGATCGAGAAATTGACTCCTGAAATTGAGGAATTGCAGGCCAAGCACCGTGCAGGTGATGTTAAGAAGGTTTCTACCGTTTTTGTTGAGTTCTACAACCAGAACAGTGCTCAGGGAGCCTATCAATCCGTTACCCACAACGTGCCTCTCCATATGTCCCCCCGTTACATTGGTGTTGATCCGACTCAAATTATCTGGTCCAACCTCCGTATCATGTGGTGGGAGCGTGTTGTGCGCAACTTTGCCACCGTTGCTTTCATCTGCGTTCTGATCATCTTCTGGGCTATCCCTGTTGCATTTGTGGGATCTATTTCCAACATCGACAGCCTTATCCAGAAACTGCCCTGGCTCAGCTTTATCAACAGCGTTCCCACCTTCATTCGTGGTGTCATTACTGGTTTGCTGCCTTCGGTTTTGCTGGCGATTCTCATGGCCTTGTTGCCAATCATTATTCGATGTAAGTCTGTGCTTCTTTATTCTTGATCTCGCAACTGACTGGTGATAGTGTGCGCAAAACTCGGAGGTGCTCCAACGGCCGCAGCAGTGGAATTATGGACTCAAAACGCTTACTTTGGCTTCCAAGTCGTTCAAGTCTTCCTGGTCACCACTATCACATCTTCTGCTTCTGCTGTTGTGGAAAAAATCATTGACAATCCTTCCTCAGCGGCGTCCTTGCTGGCCGAGAATTTGCCGAAAGCCTCCAACTTCTACATTTCCTATATTGTACTTCAAGGGTTGACATTCACGGCTGGTGGCCTTCTCGCCATTGCTGGTCTCGTTGTTGGCAAAATACTTGGCAAATTCTTCGATTCGTCTCCGCGTAAGCTGTACAACCGATGGGCTTCTCTGGGTGGAGTCGGTTGGGGAACTGTTCTCCCACCGTTGTCACTTCTCGCTGTGATTGGTAAGTTGCCCTCCCAATGACAATCTCGAGACACCTGTATTAACCCAATTGAAGCCATTACCTACTCCATCATTGCACCTTTGGTTCTAGGGTTTGCTACTATTGGCTTGTACTTGTTCTACTTTGCCTTCCGCTACAACTTCCTTTACGTTTCGAATTCAAACATCGACACTCAGGGCAAAATATACCCTCGTGCCCTTCAGCATTTGCTCGTGGGATGCTACTTGGCAATGATCTGTCTGATCGGGTTGTTTGCAATTGCCGCCGCTGATCAGCCAGTGGGAACTGGACCTTTGGTCTTGATGATCATTTTCCTGATCTTCGCTATCCTCTACCACGTCTCTCTGAATTCAGCACTCGAGCCATTGATCAACTACCTCCCAAAGAACCTCGAAGCCGAAGAGGAAGCACTCCTTACTGAGACTCGCAGCAAGTTGGGCCACACGACGACCGACGGATCAGACGCAGTCACTGGAATCCCCGCCGACAAAATCAATGGCGAGAACAACGGTGTCGACGATGCCGAGAACGGCGCAGTCGACCCTACCGCCTTGCCCGCGCCGCACAAGAAGCCCAACTTCCTCGTCAAGTTCCTCCGTCCAGACAAGTATACCGATTACGCTACCCTGCGTCGCCTTGTCCCTGCTCACCTCGAGGTTCCTGAATATCCGACTGAGGTAGAACGCGATGCATACTTTCATCCTGCGATCACATCTACCCTGCCTTTACTCTGGATTCCGCACGACGAGACTGGCATCAGCAAGCAGGAAGTCGAGCACACCTCCCGCGTGATCCCAATCACCGACGAGGATGCCTGGATCGACGAAAAGGGCAAACTGCAGTGGAACGTCGACAAGGCGCGCCCTCCGATTTACAAGGAGAAAATCTACTACTAATCATTCCTATTCCTTTACTCTACTATCTACTATCTATATTGTTCGGTGTCTAGTCTGTTCTGATACCCATGTTTACCAGACTACAGACGTTTAATATCTACGAGTTGATGTTGGCTATGAGTCGATAATATTAATATTATTTCCGATTGTTGCACGTTCCTCCAGTAAAGTCATAATCCCACTGCTATATAACCCAATCCGGATGCCGATTTTGTTAAAATCCATTGAAATAAGAAATAATAATAAAATGATCGGGAGAGCTCCGGATGCTAATTTCTTAAAATCAAATGAAATAAGAAGTAAGAATAATATGATCGGGCTCCCTCCGGAGGTCGATTGTACCAATCCCGCGATTTAATAAAATAATGATATGATGATAAAAATATGATTTTCTGAAGCACCCCCGTTCCATATGTCAAAACCATATCCAACCCCAAATCTACCAACCTCCTTACTCTCGGCGACGATTGACTCTCAATCCACCCCCCTGCAAACACTCAACCTCACCAAACATCTCCAGCACCTCCTTGGAAGTATTGCGACCGGCCAAAGCCATCTCACCCATGGCACCGTCAATTTCCGCATTTTTCTCACTCTGCATGTCTGTCATGTACGTATCAATGGTGTTTTTCATAATGAGCTTTACGATCTGCACTTTGCGCTGCTGCCCAATGCGGAACAGACGGCAAAAAGCTTGTTGTTGCATAGCATCGTTCCACCAGGGCTCAATGAGGATACATTTGTTGGCCATGGTGAGGTCTAGACCAATACCGCCAGCTTTCAAAGATGCGATCATGACCTGCGGCCCAGTTTCTTTGGCAAACTCTTTGATGCTCTCTTTGCGACTGGGAAAGGTCATATCGCCGGTCAACTGCGAAGGAAATCAACTGTCAGCTCAGGCCTTGTGGAAAGCTAATAAAAGAAGAAAGCGATTGGGGAAGGGGCCCATTTACTCTGCAAGACCTCCACTTTTCTTGCTGACACATGAATTCGAAAATGGTGACCATGTCTCGAAATTGCGTGAAAATGACAATCTTGTTCCTTGCTGACGGCACGTCTTCCTTTGTTTCTGTAACCCATTTATGAATAATCCTGCGCGCCGCTGTGACTTTTGTACTAGGCATTTCTCCCCCTGCATTACGAACCCAGTCAATGTCATTATCATTCTCCTTGGCCGTACAGTTGCCCAAGATGATATCTATGGCATGAGATCTCCCTCTAGCTCCTACTGTTTTGAAACTGGAACTGAGGATACCGGGGCTCATAGTATGCGACTCCTCACCAACCACCTCAATATCACAGCCAGCAGGGCACATCACTGGAGCTCCACCTGAATTGTCACTGGAGTTCTCCCGCAGAGCTAAAAGACACTCTTCGCAAATGAGATGCATGCATGGCGTCACCTTGGTCTGAGTCGGAATACCATCGCAGAGCACGCATCTTGATCTTGCGTCATACTCTTCGTGGTTGCCCGCGCTCTTAAGATCGTAAACAAACTTCTGAAACCTTGCGTTTAGTGGTCCATCTAAAGTCGTGGGATGGGTATTGATGCCATTCCCTAGCTGTCTGAGCCCCTGAAGGAGGGATACGGAAAGTCGATCTGGGTCTTCCGGATCGGCATCTTCTGGGACCAGATCGACGAGCTTCTTCATGTTCTTATCTTCACCATTCCTATCCTTTCTCAAAATAAGTTTGAGGATCTCTTGAATGATCAAGGGGTGGCTATTGCACATGCGTAATCTCATTAGCATGGTCAAGAAGCACCGGTTTTGTCCCACTTGCTCCTCCGTGCCCGCCATAGAGTTGAAAGTATCAATGAACTGCGTCGCAACCATGTTGTATAGAGCCTCTTCAATTAAAGAAGGCTCTAGAGTTTCTGTAACTTCAGCGATTTCCGGAAGAATAACGATCGGCCGTGAGAAAAGTCGGGCTTTAAGTGTACGTCGGAAGACCACTGCACGAATGATATTGACTACGCGTTGGTTTGCAATATCACTGCCCTAATATTGAAATCTGTTAGCATTCATACAATAGCATTGTCACTGTATCTTACATCGCAGTAGTTCTTGATGAAATTGGCGAATTTTCCAATATGAGGAACCCCCAAAAAGTTAAAGTATGCCCAAAGCTCGCCGGTGTGACTATTTCGCACTGTTAGATATCCAATCGCCGATAAAAGAACCAAAAAAAAACAATCTTACTTTAGTAGAGGTGTACCACTCAGAACCCATTTGTAATGAGCATGAAGAGCACGAATGGCGATCGAGACCTGCGACTCTGGATTGCGAATCAGGTGGCCCTCATCGAGGATGATGCGCCGGAACCGAATCTGATGGAATGGACCGGCCTTCTTCTTGTATTCTTGTTCAATGAGCAACTGGGCTTGCTTGTCATCCATGGAGTCCGACTTGGCAATTCTAGGGTACGACCGGCGGATCTCATCATAGCTCGCGAGTCTAGTTCAATTAGCAAAGGCGAATGTGACATTAAAATCCTAGGAAAAGACGTACATGACGTTGCTCCGCAAAATTGTATCTACCATATCACTAGCTTCGAATCGACTACCTGCATGACAGTATAGAACTCGCAAAACACCATCTTCGACGTGCGTGGATATTTGTACCTTCCTATTTGTTTAAGCCATTAGCCAATGTCTCCACGGGATATACAGAAAGAAAGAAGAAATGCATTACCAGTGATCTATCAAAGCTCTAGGTACGACAATCAAGGTCGTGTTGGCATTGTCATCCAGTGAAACCCGTTCTCCGTCAACGATATTTGCTTAAAAAAAAAGGGGGTCAGAGTTGCTACCTCAGATATCTTATACGGATGCTCACCCAAGGTTTGAATTGTTTTTCCAAGGCCCATGACATCGCAGAGCATGCCACCACGAGGCATTTCAGGTGACTTTTCACGGGTTCGCTAGAATCGGAATCAGATCTGTTGCCGTGTAAGATTCATAAAGCCTAATGTCACTTACCATATATGCCGCTCCGAGAAGCTGAGCTAGAAGTTAGCTCGCGAGACAACTCATCCTGAAATGATAGGGCTTACCTGATGATGGTAAAGACTTGTCTTCAACGAAGGGTGTTTCCAACCTCCCGCCTTATCACTCCTGATCATCCGTTCGAACTTTCTGGTGGCCTCTAGTATGGCTTGTTTGTCTGGCTTTGCCTCCTCCCGATCAGATGTTGGGATACTAGCGAGCAACTCAGCGAGAGCTTTTGCCTTATTACCCAGCGTAGATGTGGGAATTGGCTGAAGCCCAGCAATTGCCTGGCCGTCTGTAATGATATCTGATCGGAACAGCGTTTCAAAGTCGATTTCATTAGCTTTCGATTTGAGTTTTTCCTTTCGAGAAGCAGTGCCACCCTTAGGATTCAAGGAACGAAAGGCATTCCGAGGCCCAGATCCTTTATGGCTAGAATAGTAACTAGCTGTACCAACCGCGATACTCTCACGGACCTCCGCGTTATTTAGTAGAGGTATGCGGCGAATGCGTTTCGGAGCAGGTGATTGCGAGACAAATAGCTCATTATCATCTGCTACCTCGCGATTCTCGGTGGGTTGGTCATCCCTGCTGGGTTCTGCATCTTGGGAATTGGGTAGGATTTGTGCTTTGCGAAATTCGGCGATTCGTGAGATACTCTCACGAGCACGCTTGCGGGAATCCTCGCTGGCCGGGATGTCGCTTTCCATGGTGTTGTTAGGCTCGGAGGCCATAGGTAGTGGGAGGAAGATCTGGATGTGTATTTTAAGCTTTTGAGTGATGAGAGGGTATGTGAAGAGGGAGTGAGACTGTGCCACCTAGCCCAATAGGTTATTAGAAGGAGCGAAGAACACTTGGTAGTAGGGAGATGAGTAAAGGTTGAGAATCATTTACAAGGGAAGGAAATCCAAGGTCAAGAAATGGGGGTGAAGTACTGTGCAGTGGGAAGAGAGGTGATGCTCGGTAGAATGATATGGGTAAGTGTTAAGAACTCAAGTGGTATTGGAAGAGAAAAGTTGAGATTAGGAGATACGTGAAAACGAGGAAGAGGTGAAGGATGAAAAGCTAAAAGGAGAGATAAATACTCACCAGAAAGAAGATAGTATGTGGCGAGATGTATGAGGAAGGCTGAGACCAAGAGATGTTGTAGGCGAGGGAGGGGGAGAAATAATGGAAGGTCTAAGCAAGGTGAAGAGAGAGATGACTATCAAGTTAACTATACTATTTGCAGAGCAAGCCTGTATGAGATCCGTGACTAGCGTTGATCAGTAGGGATAATTTCCAGTAAGATGTGTCATGGGAAGATATGGATCAAAAATAAAAATTGGATGATATGGATACACATAGGTGATAATAATCTATAACTTGACCCTTGAATAAGAGATGAGAGGCAGAGAAGGAATATCGTCGGAAGGATGATGGGTAAGAGTAAGGATTTGAAGTGAGAATCAAGGCTCATGTATGATGTATCGGAGAAGTCTTTGGGTGAAATTTAGGAAAGCATTAAACATGGAATCGTCTTATATCGCAAAGAATCTATGTGGCAGTGTTCCTCACTGGTGTTGATCAGTAAAAGCGTCCATCACCAGGCCATGCAATCTTCCATTTCTAATAGCCATGTATATCTCACTTGCGAGCGTACCCAGAATCTTCCCAGGTCCTCGCTCACCATTGGTCGCCACGGAGGCAGTAGGGTGATCAATCAATCCCCGGTGAAAGGGGACATTTAGATCCTTCCGAACAAAAGTGTACAGTTTGGCAGATGCTGGGCTCAAATAACTAGCCGTGGTTTGGTTATTGTAAAATTCGTCACGAGTGTGGCCGTATACCGTGTATAGCGTCTTTCCCACGGTTTTCTGATACTGCTCAAGAGTGCGCAGGAAATCTGAGATAAATGAGGTATCCTTCACGTCGTGGTCGTGGATGAATGAATGAACTAAATCTCCCAATGACTCCTTGGCGGTGACTGTTCCACGATCTTCTAGGTCCAAATGTGACAGGCTCTCCCATTTGTCCAGCAACCCCTTCCAGCACCGTTCGGCAAAATCGTCAAAAAGCTTGTCCGCAACGAGTTGGCCAAATTGGTCCTGGAGAAGTTGACGAATGGCTGGTTTGCCAGTTTTGACAAATTCGAAATGCAGGCATCGCAGATCAAGCGCCTGGCAAAGGAGATAGATGTACGTGGCGGACATGAGTGAGACCAATTCGACTGCCTCAAGGGCGTAGCGGGCAGTGAGTAAAGCGAGAGAGTTGACAGACTGATTGTGCATCTCAGCAGACTGCACGTGAGAGCTCACTGGGTGAGCCAGATAGGCTAGTTCGGACATGTAGGCGGCCATATTGACATCAAAACCCTTTGCGGTGAAAGAAAGACTCGGATCGTCACTAGAAAGGTTCGGAGGTAGTCCCTTGTTGAGTTTATTGTGAACGAGCTCGGAACTCTGAGCAAATATCAACTTTCCGAGCATCTGCATCGCCGACATGGTCTTCTCCATGGCAGAGGTGATGCAGACGGCCTGAAAGTTGCCACCATGGTGAATTGCCCCAGTTTGTACATCTAGTAAGGGGTTGTCGGTGGTGGAGTTTACTTCGGCTTGAACTTGGCGATGTGCAAGATCAAGGTCCTCGAGCTGAGGTCCAATCCATTGCGGTGCAGTTCTCAGCGCATAGCGATCTTGAGCAAGACCGATGGTTTCGGGGTTCTTGTCTGGTGCCAGTCTTGACCCAGAAAGCAGAAGACTAATGTTAGCTGCAGCCTCAGTCTGCCCCTGATGTGGCCGTGCAGCCGAGATAAACGGATGAAAATTGTGTGCAGTGCCTAGCAAAGCTTCAGTTCCCATGGCAGTGAGCAGCTGAGTCATAAGTGCAAGCTGTTGGGCCTGGTAGATTGCTACGCAGCCGGCCGCGCAGCTAGGTGAGGTTCCATTGGTGATACCGAGGCCTTCTTTTGCGTGCAACGTGATGGGCTGGATTCCAGCACGTTGAAGAGCCTTGTCTGCGGAAAGATAAGTAGAACAGTGTTCATCCCCGATGCGAACAAAAACATCAGGATTACCTTCGAGCATACCAGCAATGTAAGAGAGTGTTGAGAGATCCCCAGACGCAGAGATGCTACCACGCAGCGGCACAACTGGAGTCATGCCTTTCTCCAACAGGGTAAGAATGTTTTTGATTAGAGTCAGACGCACTCCGGAGTGCCCTCGAATAAGAGAATTGCAACGGATAATCATCATACCTTTGACAATGGGAACTGGCAAGGCGTGTGATCGAAGGCCCTCCGCCTGGAGAGCAGTGTCGGATTGCTGCCCCTTGTCAGAGGGAAGAAGGATGCCAACATTGAGATGCTGCTGCAGAGCGACCTGGAGACTCTCGACTTTATCAGTACGAGTGTCGGCGCTGCCGCCAAAGCCCGTGGTCACGCCATATACAGTACGGCCACTCCTCAGCTCAGAATCAAGGAAATCGACACTCTGCTGAACGCGATTGAGAATAGCGGGGTCGTCTGTTACCGCCACATGCTTGCCATATCTGGGAGAAGAGTTAGCATAGGGTTTTGTATAGATTTATGATGCTTACAATGCAGCTGCCACAACTCCTGCAATAGTTAGACTATGGCCGTCAATAACTATAGGCTTATCAGAGCTGAGGAAGGCTTGCAGCTCTGTCCATTCAGAATGGGCTTGCATGTAGTGCGAGGATGACGTTCTCATGATAGATCATGCAATATGGTGTACTGTGTAAAAAAAAAAAAACGATCAGTGTTCAGCGGGAAGCAGCATTTAAAGGAGGAGGAGGAAGGACGAAGAAGGGTAGCGAATAAAGAGGGCGTACATCTTATAGGGCCTGATATGGCACGTGGGTGGTGTCAATAAGCTCAGCAACAGTGTACAATATATGCCTAGCGACTGCCCAAAGAGGAAGGCCCGACAATTGAGGAACAAAGAGATGGTTGACCGTTTGCAGGAGAGATCGAGACAATGACGTGGACTAGATAAGCAGATCGGAGAAGGATTGTGGATAGAAGGGAAATAAAACCAAAATATGAACCAAAACAACCGAATTGAGCTGGCCAAGAATGAGAATCGACTCTATATAAGTATAAATGCAGACAGTTTATCGCTAACAGAGTCCATGTGTCACAATAAGATCAAAGAGTGAAGCTAAAAACAGCCGTTTTTTCTTTCTTTTAATATTATGTTGATTGATTATTATTGGACGCGAGATGACGAACCCTGAAATGCCAAAGTTTGTTTTGGGCCCAGCCAAGCCAATGTCAGCACTGGGAGACGCGCTAAGTGGCTGCTTTGTCTCCGATTTTGTCCCGGCTGTTCCATGCGCTATACAGTAGGCTGAGTGGACAATGCTATCTTACAAATTGAAGCCAGCTCGATGAGGGCATCTCCATTGTTTGAACGCCCTCCCTTGCTGGCTCGCGATTTAACTCGTTCCCGTTCGCGATCTTTCTCCTTTGTTCCGAACATTTGAACGATCTAGACAAAGATTCCCGGACGACTTCGAGTCCGTCGCTCGGCTGTTGCACAATGGGCATTTTCATTTAACCGTGTACGTAACCGGCAATCTAAAAACGACTCTGCAGATGCTAAGGACCTGCAGATCGAACGTCGATCGCTATCAAAATGGCAGATCCTATTACAAGGTTACATGCTTGGCAGACCGGGGGTGTGAGTTTCACCACCAAGATGCCTCCTAGATACGAAATGGTCACGTAGATCGATGTCACTACAATACAAATAGAACCCCCGAGATCCGTTAGTGTATACGAGATCCGTGGAGGATTCGATATATACAGAAGGTGCTTCAATTGGTAGTGGGTACTGTACACGTATCTACATTTGCTGGTGACGAGCTAGACGCACAGGTGGTTGATACAAGGATGGTTGATACGGGGGATTCAACGGCTCTGCAAGTCTAGGGAGCTATGGTTATTTGTCCTAGTGTAGACGAAGAATAGCGAGTAGCACGCCTACCACAGCCGCTCCGACTGCGGCACTCTGAACAGCTACCGCAGTCAACTCGCGCTGAGTCAGGTTGGCGCTGTGATCGCTCAAACGAAACTCTGTAACCTGGCGCCAATACCCAAGCGACAAGACTGTGGCCAGCTTTTCTGAGAAGGTCTTGTTGTCTGGTATGGGTTCAGGATATAATATGGTAGGACTGGCATCAATTGGATCCGAGACAAGCCCTAGGTGAGAGGTCTCTTCATGGGGTAGAGGAACGGTGTTGCTACCAGAATCAGAATCCTGTGGAGATGAGGCTGCTAGCGATGCTTCAACCACAGTAGTCTCCGCAGCAGTAGCAGTACCAGGGGTCAGGCTTAATGCGGATACAATAGCCCGATTTTGCACCGCCTCGGTTTCAATGGCCTCTTTGACCTTTTCTTCAAACCCTTTCACCAACCGTCGTCGGCGCCACGGTTCTACCAAGATCTGGAAGATCAGAAATAGAAGCACATTCACCCCCATCAAGCCCCACGTCCCCCATGTGCTCATTCTGCGGATCTTATCAGACCATATTTGCTCCTCGTGGTAGCGCGAGAGAATACTGCGGTTGAGGTTTGCGCTGACCTCCTCGACCTCGCGCTCTGCCTTGGCGAGGGCCTCTTGGGCTTCGGCTTCCGCGACTTCATTGGCATGATCGGAGCGATATAGTGATGTGAACCGCTCGAGATCTGTAGGTGACCAGGCGTGCTTTCGTTGGAGGAGCTCATTTACTTCGCGTTGAGAGGCGGATCGTCGATTAATCGCGGCAGAGTATGCCTCTTTGGCTTGTCGGATGAGCGACCGGGCTTGCACAACCTGGCTTTCTATCGTAGAGTAAGATGGTCAATTATCTTCCATAATAGCAGGGACAATTCGTTCTGGAAACTATACCCTGAAGAGCAATTTGTTGTTTCAATTGTTCTATAGCCGAGTAACCAGTCAGGTCATTCAATCGTTGACCGGCAGTGAAGACATTCGACTGCAGATTGTCCATTAGATCTGTAAACTTCTTGGACAACTGTGACCGCCGGCCTTCCGTCTCGGAGGGAAGACTTTCTTCTTCATAATTTATGCTATCGGTCGAACTTGTCGAGCTCTTTTCAAGCACTGGGCGTGGACTGTGTTCCTTATTGGCAGCACCAACAACGGAGGACGGAGAGTTCATGTCGATATCGCTCGAAGAGGCAGTCCCTTCTTCCCGCAGCTTGCCTTCGACCAACTCGGGTTTTCCATCTTCTTTGGTAGCATACAGTCTCGATTGACTGCGAAATTGACAGCGAAGGCAGATCGAGAAGCTTCGTGCGGGGGAATGCGAAGGCTGGTTCGGAGAAGGGGGGGGAGGCAGGGCGAATCGTAGACGCCGAGGGCTGGGTCTCACCAGAGCAGGACTTGCTCGCAGCGACTGCCGGATTAGCAATGGCGCCGAATGCATTGCTCGCGAGACCCTACAGCTAGCAAGGGAAATAATGAAGCTGGATTGTTGTTGGAGAGCCTTGGCCGGCTCTGGCAGACACGATAATTCTATTGATTGCTGTTCCGATGTGGACCCAGATACACTCATGTGATTGGACGGCGCACTATCTCTCTTTATTCTGCCCTGCTTGCTGTGATTTATATATCTGTATTATTGATAAATGGATATCTTTAAATGCTTTCTTAAATAAAATATACAAACAAACGTAGTCATTAAGCCCTAACATGATATATAGGTTGCACGTGGAAGGATAATGCAAATAAGGTAACCAGTATACAGTAGAACCTTATGGTTCCATATTTCCCAATTCCAGTACGATCCTATCCGCCCAACAGCACCTGCCACATTCTTGCCACAAACGCTCTTCTTATTCTTGCGTCTGCACTTTATGGTCTCCCTTGACAGCTTCAGCATATGTAGGAGGGTGGTTATCACCGGATGGCCCATTGCTGCTACTTCCTTGGTTCCCGCCATCTACGGGCCTGGTACTGGATGGGACCTGGGGAGGCGTAGAGGTATTGGTAGCACCGTAGCTCCTGTTCGGCTGAGAGGGAGCAGTCGGTTGGCGACTGACATAGTAATAGGTCACGCGACGCGCGCCCTCAACATCTCCGCCGGACCCGTCCAGCGGCTCGTATCCGTCGACGTAGTCCTCGGCGTCTGGATATTTCAGGATGATGTACCAGGCGTGCAGCAGGCCCGGGAGGTAGCCCAGACAGCAGAGAGCGATGTTGATGATCGAGTCGGCGGAACACAGACCGATCTTGATCCACACTGTAGGCCAGATGGGTTAGCATGGGTTGCAGAGCGGTGCAGGGTCATGTTATGGACATACCGGCAATCGGGGGGAAGAAAACAGCCAGGATGGCCAGGAAAACGTCGGCGCTGCACATGTCGAGATTTCGAGCTATGCTACCGGCTGCCAGGAATTATAAATGTCGAAGTGTGTGTCGATGAGAGGTTGAGGAAGGCTGGAGGAGAAGTCGACAGGCGATTGACTGCAGCCTGGTGAGCCTGGAATGACGTCGGGCGCCGTGCCAAGCGGGCGCCACAACGGACCAACCAGCTGTCGTGCTTCTACGAGTATCATGCAGCATCACTTGGATTCGCCCTCAGTTGATAAAGCTCTTTGATCGATTTGAGTCTTTATGATATGCAACGTAACTGGTATATACATTCAATATATGGGGAGGTATGGGCACGCCAGAAGTAGGGCCTATATGATCTGCGGCGTGACTGGCGCCTCAGGCACCGATCACGTGGTACATTTGCTGACTCGATGCCTTCTATTGAGCTCTTTCCTTCTCGATCAAACCTACATCCCAGACGCGATGATGGCCTTCGAAAGTCTTGGAACTTCGCGAGCTGAGCCCAATCAGTATTGGATCTTGGTTCGGTGTCTCGGGAGATCGGCTGTCGCATCGCAGTTTCAATCACATCCACCACTACGACGGGACAGTCCTTGAGGTATGATGGGTGGAAAAAGACTTCTTAGGACCATAAGTCAAAAATTAACCCGCTACACCCCACCGGAAATTATACATTCATCAGGACTGTCTCAACGAGGGTGGATGACGACACTCCGTGTTCGTTTCTTGGTTAGCGAACCTTCAAGGGCCAAGATTTAATAAACAATGAAACACCGATAACCCGCCAGCCTCCCACTAGCAAAGACCGCACGCGATAATCAAACTTGGCGGATCATGAAGGTAATGGAGTGGCACCGAGGGGATCGTATAATTTCGAGATGAGAGGAGGAATATCCTGAACAAGCCGCCGTTGCGCCTGATACGCTGGCTTGAACTTGGGTATATATTCATAGGGAATGTACCGTAGTATCTAAGACATGACAAACCTTGTCCTATCAACATCTGGGGGTTTGCGGTTTTCAATTTTGTCTCTCCTTCACCATGAGATCTTTCCAAATAGTCGTGGCGGCGGCGCTACTAGCTATGCTGAAGCATTTGGTGGACGCCGCGCCTGCCAATGGCGTTGATAAGCGCGCTATATCCTCTATCGTCAGCGGCTCCACTATAGGCTTTGCATCTGGCGCTACAGGTGGCGGTAGCGCTGCTACTGTATATCCCACCACTATTGCGGAACTGAAGGAATACCTCACTTCGAGCGAGCCGCAGAATATTGTGATCTCAGGCACATTTGATTTTGTGGGGTCTGAAGGCACATCAACTTACTCGGCCTGCAACGTTTATGCCTGTACACCCTCGTCAGGTGGGCAGGCGCTGCTTAACACGCTCGGGGGCTGCGGTTCCTTGTCAACCTATAGCGTAAAACTTGATACAGCGGCAATAACTGGTATCCCTGTCAAGTCGGACAAGACGCTTGTCGGTAGGGACAATGCGGTCCTGAACGGCAAAGGGCTGCGATTTGCTGGTGTGTCCAACATCATCATCCAGAATATCGAGATTACAAACCTGAATCCGGAATATGTCTGGGGTGGTGATGCTTTCGTCTTTAGTGACACCAGTAACATATGGATCGATCATGTGACGGTAAGCATATTTAACGCTGTATACATCGTTTACGACTATGAATGGCAAAATTGACCTGTCTTTTTCCTATTCTAGACCTCGAGCCTCGGCAGACAACACTACAGCTTCGGCCAGAGCGCCAGTGATGGAATCACTATCTCCAATAGCTTCATTAATGGCAAGACAGGCCACTCCGCCTCCTGTGACGGCCACACGTACTGGGGTCTGGAGTTAGTTGGGTCTAGTGATCAGATCACTTTCTACAGTATGGCTCAAATTAACTATTTTCATGGATAACACAACTAACCGACTGACCTCCCCTATCTTGAATAGAAAACCACGTCTATTACACCTCGGGCCGCAGCCCCGCTCTATCCGGTAACACGCTCTTCCACGCTGTGAACAACGTGTGGTCCTCCAACTCCGGACACCTGATTGAAGGTACCTCGAATGGGATGGGTGTCTACGAAGGCAACTACTTTGACGATGCCCCGACTATAGTGGCCTCTGGCTTCGTGGGCCGCCTATTCGGCTCCGAATCAGCCGACTTATCTCAGTGTACATCATACCTCGGCCGCAACTGCGTCGCCAACAGCTTCTATGACTCCGGCTCCTTTAACTACGACCACACTGACTTCCTTTATCTTTTCGAGGGCAAGACGGATATTGTTTCGGCCGCCTCGGCTTCGTCAATACAGAGATCCGTCGTTTCATCAGCGGGAAACACGTTGTGATATGCCCGGCTCTTTTGATTTGTGCATTTCTTCTCTTTGGGATGGGTTCCCCCCTTTTTATTAACATGTATTTTGTGGCGGTGCAGATGATGCCTGCTTCAAGCACGTGCATATGTAGACTATGGAGTTAGGGTTAAAAGTTGCCATGACATGCTATTAACCGTCCAGTTATTTAATGGACCCAAACCGGTCCTAATATCAAACCAGTTTGAAAATTCAATATTTGAATTCTTCTATATTCTTCCTACTACCCATCTTACGTCATATAACTGAAAGGTGTTAGCCAATGAGAGTTAGTGTGTGGTGTTTCAGATGTTCGCTGGACAACAGACACTGACAACACTTAAACCTATTAATTTATAGGATTGTGGAGACCAAGATAGCACTTGAGTGCTTTATATTATTGCATACATTGCTTCTAGAACGGAGTTTAATATTGATCAATTGACGACTCGAAAGTCAATTTTATGTTTGCACTGTTTGCATCCTTCCAGATGTACTATACCCCCGTCACGTGTTGAGTGAACGTAAGCTCTTTTCTTGCAAACAATCGATTCGCCAGTAAAATATTCGAGGAAAGGTGAAGAATCAACAGAGAAATTCCTTTTATATGTGATCTGAGTCGTTCAAATCGTGGGATCAACATATGTAGAGCTCTTGTAGTTCTCGTACTGGCATACACAGAATACATCGTTGGACCGTGGTAGATTCACCATGCCGTATCAAAGAAATTCTCTACGAACTCGCCACAGAGGTGCTTGCACTAACTGTCGGCAGATGAAGGTATACTTGTTCAAATCATTCCACCCGTCTTCACGATGCCTTCTCTGCCAGCTAACTTTCAACCAGCTCAGATGCGACGGGCTTGAGCGGCTGCCGGCGCCATGCTCTCGATGTGAGTCGTCTCAGAAGAATTGTGTGATAGATCGGAGCTTTCGACGCGTAGCTCGTAAAGAGTAGGTGCGCCTTGGAAATTTATCCCAGCGTCTAAGCGACTGACTGCGAGGTAATTGAACTAAACAGCCGGCTTGATGAGCTTGAAAAGGACCTTCGTGAATTACGAGCAGGATTTCAAAAACCTGTCAATCTCAACAATCAAATTTCTTCTTCCGGAAACATTGAGTCAGCTTCATCTACCGATGATCAGATCCCAGTGCCGCCAATTGACCCCAGTGAGAGGATTGACTTGTCAGACTCCGACGCTCTCGTATCTCAATATCAGTCTAGCATACATCCTTTCCGTCTAGAGGGCACAGAACTGCATCCTGAAGACATCATCAAGCATGTCATTTTGTTTTATCGGCATTATCATGAAAATTTTCCGATACTTCCGGACATCCACTTTCTCCTTCAGAATCTCCAAACCAGCCCGTTGTTGGTCTGGGCGATTGTGTCGATCACATCTACTCGACTGCCAGCCCAGGATTCTTTAAGAGTGAAACTTATTGACCCCATGAAACGGTTGGCTGGTATCTCCATCATGGGAGGCGAACCTCCGTCAGTCTTCCTGGTTCAAGCATTACTGTTGCTTTGTAATTGGCCAATGCCCTTTAAAGCAACAATCACTGATCCATCTTGGACATATTGTGGAGCAGCAGTGAACATCGCTCTACGAATAGGTCTTCATCAACCGGCGTTCCACTTCGACTTTATATATGGATCCAGGAGTGATGAAGACGCCGTTGCTTTGCGGACCAGAACATGGATTGCCTGCTTCATCATGCAAAACCGAGTTAGTCTTGCGCTTGGCCTTCCCGCAATGACTAAAATTGATTACACCATTCTTCAGAACCTGAAAAGCCATTCCCCTGGAGTTTCAAAATCTCTTCGTAGTATGCTATTTCTTACCTACAAGATCCATAATTTTTCCAACCAGCTGGGCCAATGCGAATTTACCAAATATGGATTACTACCGAATCCGCTTTCCCTAATCCAAGCATTCGAAAAAGACTTGGATTTATTTCAAACAAGATTGGAGTCTAAACGTGAAGAAATCGCAGTTCTTACTGCAAAGCTTCATCTTTATTCCTATATTCTAAACCCGTCCCCGCAACACCAAGAATCAATCGAGTCTGCAGCCCCCATTGAAGGGCATTACATAACATACTACATTGGACAAGCCTACTACTGTGCATCGAGAATTATCAATCTCAGTTGTGACGTGTTTGCGGAGGATCCTGGGATCGAGACATTTGAAGGAGTGCGGGAAAAGCGTCAGTGGACGCAGACCCAGACACTTGACCTCATGTACGCGATGACAGTTTTGATCTGGATAGTCAAACTTTCAGAGACTGGTCAAAATATAGATGCAGCGGACGCCATCATCAGATGTGGAAGGAATGTCTTCAAACAACTTGTGACCATGGATGATGATCACTATTCACGGCTTTGCGACCTTGTCGATTACATTACATCTATGGATTCTGACACACTGCAAAAGAGTAGAAATAGCCTGAAGCGAATCTTCGTTCGATCTAGAATGAGCGCAAATATTATCTGGAATGTTGTCTACGCTGCAAAGAAGAGGTTTTCGGAGCGAAAAACGCAGACACCAAGAGACGACGAGCTAAATTCAGTCGATATGGCGTTATTATCAGTTGATACTTTGGCCCTGAACGATATTGATGCGAATACATATATTTGTGACCTTGGCAACTTTGATCTGACGTGGACTGATTGGGATGCCCTTTTACCTACGAGTAGCACTAATAACTTCTAAATCCAGTACCTGAAATCAGGGTGGGCATCACACAACTCCTCAAGACTTTTCAGCCGCTGCTGCTGGGCTTCCATAGAAGATGCTAGTTGATCCTTCTTGTCATTCTCTCTCTTGAGGTATAGCATGAATATTGGAGTCAATAATGCTGTTAATGCCATTCCGGCGAAACTCAATCCTTTGCCTTGGTAATAGTGTGGAGGATCGTTGAATATCTCAGCGGTCATGAGAGCAAAGCTTTGTCCAAATACCATCAGAAGTGCGAGCGCACCAGCCCTGAGGAAAAAAAGTTAGTTGCTATGACTCGAAGACACGAATTATATTGGCTGGAGTTGAAAAGTTACCTTTTTGTGTAGCCAATGACATTGGAGTTTTGCCAGGATTGGATCAAAACAACTGTTGGATAAGTGCCTGCTCCGACCAGAAATGTCCCAGCATATGAAAGCTCTGTCGATTTGCTCAGAATGAGTATAATCCATCCAACTGCTGCAGTCGCAAAACATAGAATTACGAGAATTCCTCTCCTCTTCATTCGGTCCGAAGTGAAGCCGATAAACAACGTCGACACCCCAGCACAAATGAAAACAGGTACTGTGAAAAGCTGTGTTTTTAGTGAATCATACCCAAACGATTTAATGATTAATGGTAAGAAGCTACTAAAAGCCGTGAGACTGATGTTCATCATACAATATGCGAATGCTTGAAAAGTGCATGTCAGCCATCTTCCATTACCCAGAAGGGTATATACGTACTATAAAACCAAACCTTGGGGTCTTTTAAAACAAGCAGTAAATGGTTAGCCGACAATCTTGAATAAGGCACATTGAACGCCTGTCGCGATCTCCGAATCGCAATCTCCTTTTCCTTCTCAGAGAAAAACCATCGTATCTTCTCTGGCACAGGAGGCAGAATCACCCTAACCACAAATGCCATCCCAACAGTGAGGACTCCTTAACAATTGTTAGCAAAGCAAACAAAACGAGGCAAATGTGTTCGATGTACCTTCGATCAAGAATATCCATCTCCAGCTTCCCCATCCGTGAACGTCACCCATGTTCTTTTCGATGCCATATGCTATCAACCCATTCATAAATCCTGCAATCGCCATCATTGCCATGATGATTGATCCACGGCTGGCGAGCTCTTCTCTTTTGTACCAAAATGTCAGGTACAGAGGACCTGCTTGGAGAAATGCTTCTGCGCCGCCAATGAAGACTCTGACAACAGCAATGTATTGCCAGTCTATGGCTTTACACAGGCTTTTTATAGTCAGTATTGACAAGTGACCGATTTGCGCAATGCCAGGGGTGACTCTTACATGGTAGTCATTGTACCCCATACAATCATAGCTAAACCAAGTTGATTTTGAGGTTGGATCTGTCGAATAAACAACAGACCAGGAACCTGGAAAACAATGTATCCAATAAAGAAAAATGCAACACAGTTGCTCAGCTGTTGTGATGTTATGGTAAGCTGCTCTGACATGCCAGCAACCGCAGCATTGCTCACATCGGCGCGGTCCTGTTCACAAAGCATGATGTTAAAACTAACTTGCGAGCCAGAAGAACAACGCTCATTGATACACCTACCAACGAAGCAAGGAAATACATAAGAGAAATCATTGGTAAGGCGAGTAAATCAACCTTCCGGACCAGACATCGTTCAAATTTCGCTTCCTCTGGAGTTAAGGAAACATACTCGTGTGCAGCAAGACCACTAGCTTTTACGGTTTCGAGCTCCTGAATCGCTGTGGCATCCTTTTCGTGAGAGGTATTTGCCTCTTGATCCATTGCCATGTCAAGCACTCGAGTAAAGATGAATAGAAAAGTAGTTAAAAATTGATGGATACTCCAGAAATTGGTTTAAGGGAAAGCTCTCAAATATAGACACTTACCAACCTACTTAAATATGTTTTTAAAACCCCGGGGTCCCCATAAAACTGGGGTTTAGATCGTGATGAGCGGAGACTTGAGTTCAACTCCTTGGTCGCTTCAATAAGCGATGTTATTCCGATAGGCCCATAGATCCCACCACTTTCGGCATTCTAGGATAGAGTTGACACTTTGGGTACAATAGCCATCGTTCCACCAAGTAGTATGCGAGATGAGTTATTTACTGATCAATTTCACGTGTATTTGTGTAGCATGGTTGCCAGAAAGTAGCCTACTACGAATTTCTAAGGGCTTTGATCGATTGGTAGGCCTCCATTGGAGACTTTAGACCGGAATTGCCCGGGAACCAGATATGGAAAACATTAACAGCTAGATCTGGTCCTTTACCTGAAAGGAACTACGATCAGGCCGTATTAACTGCGCTTAATGCGAATTCATTGTGAATATCTTTGGTGTGTCATATTTATTATCAGTAACTTAGAGGATTGCCATTGCATTACTTGGACTAGCTACTCCCCCAGAAATGTTAAGAGGTTGACTAGTTAGGAAAAATGACCATCTTCCGAGTCTTTTGCACTCAGCCGCTAGATTTTCGAGATCCCATAATTCACCGATAGGCATACCCCATCCAGCCAAGAAGATTTCATGCAATGAGTAACCCAAATCTGATTTTGTATCTGGGAACCAGGCTTCATAAGCGTTTGTATCCGATGCCACAGCTGCAAACCCATTTTCCCAATGCCATTTTGCCATCTCCAGAGTATTCTCAACGCCAACGAAAGTACGTGTCTCTCTCCCACCCAATTCTTTTCTCTCTGCCTCATTTCTTTTAAGGTAATCCTCGGTCCAACCGAATCGGATCAGCAGAATATCGCCTACTTGGAATTGAACATTTTGGGATTTAGCACATTGAAGAAGTTCACTGACGGTCACTCGATGGTTAGTGAAAGCGTCGTACTCTTTCCCGTTGGAAGCGGCCCACGAACGGTAGTCGAGTAGTACTCCTCGACCAGCAATAGCTCGTCGTGAGAGGTCTATGAAATACCTTCAGGTCAAAGAATCAACGAAAATCCAATGATATCACACTTACTATGAATACCAAGACGATCACTAGATCGAGCTCCCCTAATTTCGCCCTGTGTCATGCCGTTGTAGAATAATCGCTCTGTCTGATATCCCACGTGCCTGAGTCCATCCCAATGGGTAGAGCTTTGTGTATTAATATCCAATTCATCATCATTAGAACGTGGCTTAATGTTGAACTTATGATGGCAGGGTTTTCGCTCTGCATTCATAGGAACGCTTGGTATATCGAGCGGTAGACTGAAACAGTTAATAAGTTCTACTCGAGATGGATTGTAGAACGGGTTGTACTTGAGACTAATGCTAATACCTTGCTGAATCTCAGTTCTCGCTCTGACGACACAATCACTGTTCAGAATGTTTAGAGTCCCAAGTTCGTCATCATTGCCGTACAAGCCCCAAGCGGAGTAGGGAGGATCCAAAGAACGCAATGGGAGTTGAGCAAAGGAGGGTCGGTCAGGCATGTTTTGCTCTGCTGTCTCATCGTATACGCAACAAAAATCTGTAGGGATTGTAAACTAGCAGAAAATGATATATTCATAAGGGCATATATCAAATTTTGGAAATATAGTTTCAGGTTGAATCTGGCAAGGGTAAGCCGCCTGTGACCGCTACGCTAAGCGTGATCGCTCCGACAAGCGATTCAATGCCGATGATTAGCGATTCGGCTCAACCAAGGGTAGAAAGGGTTCAAGCTTAGAAAATTATGCTATTTAAAAGACAACTTTGTCTAAAAGGTGGTATTATTTGCCGCATAACTCGATCTTTGAAAGCTATCTTCTATATCTATCGCAACCATGTCTCCGCAACTTAAAATATTAACCCCAATTGGTATGCTCGGATATTCATACAACAAAGAAACATTTTGGGCCGCCGTTGAAGCTGGGGTGGATGCAATTATTCTCGACAGCGGCTCAACTGACAGTGGTCCATCCAAGCTTGCATTGCGGAAAAGCATTCAAACAAACGAAGCCTATAAGAAAGATTTGGAAGATATTGTTGCCGCATGCCATTATCATAGGACCCCAGTGTTGATTGGTGAGAAATCCCAGAAATTTGAAGTTGCAGAATCTAACTTCTTTAAAGGATCAGCTGGTGGTGATGGAAGTACTCGAGGCGTGAATCAAATCGGCGACATAATTCAATCCGTCATTGAACGTGGGGGTTACAGATCAATGAAAGTTATCAAGATACTAGCTGAAATTGAGAAGGATGTTATACGGGAGAAGCACCGACGTGGAATGATTCGCCCATGCGGCATTTCTGTACCTGATCTTGTCGAGGAAGACATCAATGAAGCCAGAACCATTGTTGCTCAGATGGGCGTCGAACCTTGGATAAAGGCTATGAATGACCACCCGGATTTCGACATCATGATTGGAGGAAGATCCTATGATCCATCTCCATATGCTGCATTCTGTGCATGGAAAGGCTTTCCTGATCTTGGAATAAGTTACCACATGGGTAAAATCATGGAGTGCGGCGGTCTTTGCACATCTCCGAAATCTCGAGAAGCTCTTGCGACAGTTCGACACGATTACTTTGATATCACGCCGTTGGACCCCGAGTCTGTCTGCACTAGTACCTCCGTTGCTGCCCATACCCTATACGAGAAAACTCGACCAGACGTCCTTGTAGGACCTGGGGGAACCCTCGACCTTCATTCGACAACATATGAAGAGCTGGAGGACGGGAGAAGTGTTCGCGTCAGAGGTGCCAAGTTTATCCCGGTGAAAGACAACGAGTATACTATCAAACTGGAGGCGGGCAAACTTGACGGCTTCTTCAGCATTTTCATGGGAGGTTTTCGAGATGCGGTGCTTATATCTCAAATTGACAAGTTCCTAGAAGCAATGAAAACATATGTTGCGCAGAAAATTGATTTTCCTTTTGATATCAACGTTCAACTGTTTGGCCGAGATGCGGTAATGGGTGCTTTGGAGCCAAATTCTGGCCAGACAGGCCATGAACTTGGGATTCTTTTGCGAGCACGCGCAGAAACTCAAGACCAAGCGACACATGTATGTCAATCTGCTCGGGTCTACTGCATGCATGCCCCATATCCCGGTCAAAGAGCAAGTGCTGGCAACTTCGCCATGCCTTGCGCGCCTCTTGATATTCCAATGGGACCCGTGTCGGAGTTTTGCATGTATCATCTTATGACAGTCTCCGATCCGTGTGAAAATTTCCCTATCACTGCCATTGTCATGGAAGGCTCCAATACAGCGCCCCAACGTGACTCTAGCGGGGTTGACGTTCAGGTGGTAGTCAACCGTCATGCAACTGCAACAAATGGAGGGATTCAGACGAAAAGCGCCAAATCAACAGTCACCACAAGTGTTCTTGGAAGAGAGCCTCCAACAGGCCACAAATTTCTTGCTGACTTGGCCAGTGTTGTGCGAAGTAAGAACTCAGGCCCCTACGAACTTACGTTTGATGTAATGTTCTCGACTGAGCAGAGCCGTGACATTGTCAAAAATGCAAAAATTTTGACTGCTGAGAAAATTTCTACGTTATATAATGTGCCCGTGAGCGACGTTATAGCATGTCTATGGTGGGATCCTGCTATCGCCTTCAAAGCCACAATCAAAAGGTCAATTGTGAGCGGGTCATTCCATGATAGCGATGCTCACGGAAGTGCTCAACATATGCCGTTCATGGAATTGCCAATACCAGTTGGAAACATAGCAATATAATCCATTAAAAATCAGGTAATCAGCGAGCCGGAATCTCAACTGCAGAGGAAGTTGTTGAAGTATTGTGATCGTTCAATCCCGCTATACTCCTTTGTCTCTGTTAATGTAGTGTCGTGGCTATTAAGGGCCAAATGAATTACCACTATCCAATGTTAGTCCTGACCAAAAAGCCGGTTGACATGTAGTAAACCGTGACGCGTTGGGGAGGCTAGATAAACGTATTGACCACTTGCAGTGCAGAGCTCTATCCACCGCCTTAGGCAATCCAGCGCTCTGCCCATGATTTACGTATCCACTCTCTGTCCTTTCTCTTCTATACATTTGGCTCGACTCTGTTTTTAATTCTTTGCATTTTCTATAGGCGAGCTCCCGGGAAGGTTCTCCAAAAATTCCCAGTATAGACTGAAGCTATGATAAATATATACGAATACCCCTATATAGAATGCAAAACGTAATAATAACCGGTTATATGCACTTTCACTCTTTTATTCCCGTTGAAAATGGTTGTGTTTCGATGTCGATAAGAGTATGTGGCAAAATATTTACACATCTGCACCATCCTCAGTCTCCCATCACCGTGTCAAAGTTTCGTATATCTTCCTCATGGGCTAAACAGGTATGTCTTTTTTCATATTAGTGATACCAAGCAGTGCTTCACGCTCTTCTTGGTTCGTAAAGTACTCGCCGTATAAAATAATTGCAACAACGACGTTAACCTGCGCAAGCTGTATTCGTCGATGACACGGTGCAATTCCGCATATGTTTAAACCGGTAGACCGAACCTGTGCCTCTACCCTTCAGTGCGTAGCACAGTTTGCAAGCCTGGAGGGGTTCAGGGTCAGAAAAATATACAATTTCAATGGATCACTAAACTTACTCAAGGTTCTGGTTTTCCCCTGACAATATCAACTGGGCTAATTGAAAGTGTTCAATAGCTGTACCACACCGTCGGAAATATTCGTCTATTCGTTCTCTCTCCTTTGAGATCTAGGATCCGCTCCAGCTCCCCGGAAGAATCGCGGAGTAGCTGCTCTTCTTGGACTTTGAGCTGGGCTTTAAGTAAACATTTTTAGTCAAATAATAGGAAGACACTGTCTCTGTGTGTCTGCAATCAAGCTAGTACTCTCTCCATTTTTCTGGTGACTTCTGACCCCAGAGCCATGTGGCAACCTGGCAAGCAAACATGATCATATTGTCTCCTATTGAAGCGTATCGCTAGCGATCAGTGGCAAAGCATAGTATATTTCTTGTCCGGCAATGATCCAATAGCTTGCATTGGCAATAGAACAATCAAAGGGAGATGTGCTCACGAAGTCAATGATTGTGTGCGTGATACTCAAGAAGTTGACGCGTTTATAGAGATAGCTTTCGGGGTCAATTTGACCCTTGTTCGTGTCTTCTTCCATTGTGTACTGGGTCCTGGATCTTCGGAAATTCAATTAAATCAGGAATGCCCTTGAGGATGTATTCAAGTACACTAGATTTCTTTAATAGGGAGCAGCTATCCACAATAGACAATACCGTGTGACGTTTATTCTGTGGAAGACGATAAAGGTGGCGTGATGAAACCGTACACACGGTATTTAGAAGAGTCGCGCCTGACGAAGAACTACTGGTTGAAAATGTTGTTGCTCATCGCAGTGGTCGAACTATCCCAAGCTTTTTTTAAGACCACACGAGAGAAGCAAGATTTGGTACCCAGAGTGACAACTCTTGGATCAAGTACCGAAGCAGGCAGGATTCTTGAATACAGTCAATTGCAGGAATTGTAAAGTCATGGCTGGGAGGGGGGATGGTATTATGATTTCCGTTGCATCCACCGCTGTCAAAACTTGATTTTCAGGATCATATCTGGGTCCGAAATTAGAGGTTTTTCTTATCCTATTCCCCGCCGAATCCACGGATCTCGAAACGGAAGTACAACCAGAGATTTTTCCTGTTGGCCAACCTGGAAAGGCTAGTTAAAGACGGAGATACATTTATTTTTGATGAATGTTTTGACGGTCTCCAATTCTTCAACTTAATCTTAACCCATATCTGACCACTATTTTTTTCTGACCTTTTCCATGAACGAAAACCGACGAAACGCATCACATCCATTTAAACCTTTCGGCCAGCGAAGCTCTAGTTATCTCCAACACTACGGATACAATTATACTAGAATACTACTTATTACTGTCTCACGAATATTTTTGATAAGTATGTCATGTAGTAATTCGATGTAACTTCTTCGATGTCACGTCAGCGGCGCTTAATCGGAAAGTAGCGGACATATTGGTATCACGATATGTGAAGAGAATTCAGAGTTATAGCCCTAATCCTAACCTCCTAACAAATAATCTGTAGCGACGTTACAGGGCTTGATCAATGTAGTCCGGCTGCCCGGTTATGAACTTGCTAAGATGATTGATCAATACCAACGCATACACAGATACGTTTCCGATGTACTATGACGAATGTGCTGAGGAACAAATTGATCTATACTCAACAATATGGACCAACCAGCCAATTTACATGTTTGACGATCTTAACTCCGTGGGGTTGTGCAGGTAGCTAGACTCCCTTGAGACTCGCGTCTGAACCATATTGTACTTAGTAGTTACGGAATCAGAATTATAAATATAAAAAGAAAGTAACTGAAACAAGTACACGGTGACCTGGGGTTGGCGCATGATGTCGATCTCTCACGGAGCGGGGCTGGACTATCCAACCCAATTAACCAATCAGCCCCTTCCAGTGACATTCATAGGACCAGCCCGCATTTCAGTATCAACACCAGAGCCAACCAGTTCGTGAATATGCCATATGGCGTATTATATAATTCTCAAAAGACAAGATAATACAACTGAGTACACGGTCTCGAATACCAATTAATCAAGATGATGTATCACGCTTTTTCTTGCTTTCAAAGTTGACTCTTCGATTTCCCCGATCCAGGCCATGTTGTCTTCTGGCCAACTTTTGAGTAGACGTTCTGGCTCTTGTTCCAATCACCACGAGTACGACAAGGATTACTAGAAGAGGCCTTATCCCTGTGTAGCTAACATAATCCCCAATTTTGTCGACTTGACATTGGATTGAACATGTTGCCGTGTTTTCAAAATGAGCCTCATAATTTTCGCTTGAATGCTTTGTCTCATCATCTTCAAATGTGCTTGCTTGATGTAGTTGTTCTCTCAAAGATTCAAGCTGATTGAGCGGATCAAAATCGCCCGGTTCTTGGATAGCGGTAGAATCGCCTTCGGAATCGTATATAGGACCATCAGTCAGAGTGTATTCTTCGTCGTTATCGAGAAGCCATCGTTCGTAGTCTGTCAATGGCCTGTTCTCTTTGTATTGCCTTTCTTTGTGCCTTTTATGCATGAAAATAGGAGCCATAATTGAAAGGCCCGTTCTTTTGCCCTCCTTTTTCATGTTCCTGTTGGCGTTCTCTATCGTTTGTTTTGCATCATCGGTAGAAGGGGATTCCTGATGATAAGTATCATATGAAAATAGGTCATAACCAGGGACATGTTTTTCTACATGCCCCTATGACGTACTGCAAGTACATGTAACAGCAACGGACTCAATGGTTCGTGACAAAGCGTACACGCGCTAATTCATCTTATACATGTATGCTTAACACGGCTAGTGAGAACTTCGATTGCACACCTAATACTAGTGGAGGATGTGCAGCGGTGACCCTGCATCCGATATACAGGCTGTGGACCATGCATAGAGTCTTCTTGCGAGAAAGGGTTTAGTTGATAAGTTGGTATGGAAATAGTCTTTCATTGGTGATGGTTCCTACTGTCAACTGCTTCCTGACGCGTCAGCTCTGAGACTCATCACTCTTCTCATACAGAATCCCGTACAAACCTTATCTAGAGCCTTTTAGAATGTTGTTGCCTAATTAATGGTGGATATCCAACTCAACGAGAATCTAAATGGGCCTTCAAAACTGACACTAACTTTAAACTGCAAATGCATTTTTTACACATTTGTATCAGATCACAATAATAATTCATATATTACCAATTCGTTCAAATGTTGTCGTAGTTGCCAGTAAACAATGAGACTTCGAATCAGCATATTGTCCAATTACATTGGACACAACACTTTTCATGTAACCAAGAGTAAACATCGAAAGAAAAAGGATAAACATAGTATTTGCTTGCTATCAATTAGATGATGCTATACCATTGGGCAATTTTCAGTGGCCTAATACTAAGATCATCGCGGAGGACGCGTCACTCTCGAGGCTAGTATTCGTCAATTGATGTATCTAATACGCAGTAATTGATATTGAATAAAAAGTGTCTAGAAGTTTAAATATACTCTTATTTCACAGGGAACTAGAATTTTGACCAACAAATATGGCTATGATGTCCAACCTCTAGATTATTTGTAATTACATAACAGACGTTACTCTACACGGCAGCCCGCAAAGCAAGCAGCAACATTGCCTTTGTTACATCTAAAGTTTCAACTGCAAAACTCTTCTTCACACGATACAGAATTCGCTGAGTAGTTTATGAAGTTACGGAAACCGACTCTGGCATCCGAGAGTTCCTGAAATTTTTTGATGAGCCACGCTTTCTTGTTACTACTATTGGCTTTCTAGAAGCAACCGATTGGAAATTCGTCTCCAACTGCTATGTCTTTCGATGAAGATATTGCCCTCCAAACCATTACAGAGCCAAACCTGACTGGTGAGACTGATTCCGAGAGCCTACTCATCAATATCTCAAATGAGCGCATGGTAAGGAATCGACCGTATTTTTTTTCTACCTGGGCCGACTGGATTCTTTCGATAGACAAAATACAGCCTGGGTATCTCAATATTCGCCGTTCGTCTTACAGCACGGTCATTTTCCGATTTTTAAAACGCGCACTGCTAGGGATTCTGGTATTTTTGTGAGTCATTAACTTTCATCGAGATTTCACCCAGTCGGTTCTGATTGCGGTGGCTTATTTAGAGGAATACTTAACGTGGTATCTTTTGGTCGGCATGTGATTGTCGAGTTGTTTCCAGATGACCTTGACAACCGTCTTGGCGCATGGGACTTTTCTGATAACCGTCTATCCATCTTCTCGCACTGGACTACGGATGGAGTCACCCTCAGTAATTGTCATTCCCACAATGATTATTGGCGGAAAATACCTCTATACTCTGCTATTAGGGCTGGTTGTATCAGTGTTGGGGTGGACATCTGGCTTTCTGACGGAGACATCGTTGTTGGCCATAATCCGCCCTCCCTTGATCACAGAGTCACTTTAAACACTCTCTATCTAAGACCATTATTGGAGATGATCCGACGACACAACGATTATGTGAAAGAACTACAACGCTCATATGAAAATAATGTTTCATTAGCCGGAGTCTTTGCCAGTGACCCTTCCCAATCCCTAACCTTGCTTCTCGATATCAAGTCGGATGGTTATGAACTGTGGCCCCACGTCATGAACCAGTTACAACCCCTTCGTGAAGCGGGATATCTTACGTACTTTGATGGGATAAATTTGAACCAGAGACCAATTACAATAGTCGCCTCCGGCAACGCACCCATTGACCAGATTATGGCCAACCATACCGAACGGGACGTATTTTACGACGTGCCTCTGGATAAATTACCCCTTGTGTCGTCAAATAAAAGGCAGCCATCAGCCGATTACAATATTTCAAATAGCCACTATGCCTCGGTGGACTTCAGAAAGGCAGTTGGTGAAATCCGGCACAATCGGTTTTCAGCAACTCAACTAGCGTTGATACGCGAACAAATTGGGATAGCTCATGATTATGGTCTCAAGGTACGATATTGGGGAACACCGACCTGGCCGAGAGGATTACGAAATCACGTTTGGCATATTCTAGTCCGCGAAGGAGTAGACCTGATCAATGCAGAAGATTTGAGGGAAGCGACAAGGCAGGATTGGCGCAAACACCGGAGTTGGCTACTTTAGGAGCTGCGGAAAAATTAGGATGGATTGTTTTGTTATTCAGTGGAATGGTTTTTCGGAGTTTATCAGAACATCAAGCACTCTTTTTCTTACCTGCTTAGTTAGCTACATATATTTGATGTAGGCATTCCTAGTATTTGATTTCTCGGAGACACTTATGACTGTTTATCTATGTATAGTCGACGTCCTGTAGTTAATTAGAACTTCAAGGTTGTTAATTTGATATGAGATATCTTTAAACTATTTTGATCGGAGCAATGCTCCTATGGCTCCCTTCGGCTTTCCTTTCCTTTTCTCTTTCTATTTTCAAATCTGGGAACAAAAGGCAAAAAACAAAACTTTCAATGTTCAATTTATACAACCGACGCGCTATAAAACTGTTTTGCTCACATGATGTAATATAGCCAAAAATAAAATCTTGACCGCCAACATAACAGAGCTGAAATTCATCGTCGATGGTTCCAGATCAATAACCCTAGGCCAATGACTAACCTCAAAACAATTCTCTTATGCAGATAGCGTCCCGAGTTGATGATTGTGCCAAATATGCACAGAATATTCCAAAGGCAAGAGCAGTTTCATTGAACTAGACCATCTGCTTTGTTATAAGATTGCAGTAGGTTTTCAAGGGTTCTAGATTTAGTAGAGTTCACCCAGGAATCAATCTTGCCACAAGGTTTAGCTACAATCCAAAACTAGGTTTTTTCAATTGCTCCACATCCTAATATCCCTCAGTTCGGTGCAAGCTCATTCAAAAACAAAGCTCCAGACAGGGCAGCACTGACTCTGCATCCGGGCTATTAGCAAAATAGTTATGGAATAGACTGTGTGACCAAGAAATGATAACTATATATAATGTTCGCATATGACACCACCGGAATATTATATGCGGGTTGTAAATGAAATCTTCAGGGACTCCGTCAGGCCTCCTGCGTATAATATATAGCTACATAAAGGTACAAACATCAGTTTATACCATGATTGGCTAGCTGAGGGCATGGTCGACACCGGCAGGAAGAAGTTGAATCAAATTTAGTTTTGAGCTTAGCTGTATGCAGAGAGTTGTAGCGTTTTCATACATATCCATTGACAAGCCAGAAACAAGGAGTTTGACATATATCACCTCATAATTTTACACTGTTGTAGAGAGTTTACCCGGGCTTTTAATATAGCCAGGAGATTGACATGCCATCATCAACTTTGTCGAGCTCGTTAAAGTTCATGGTTCCGTACTAAAGTTTTTCCATGTAAATTCGAGACCTAGGATTCCTCCCTCCATCTCTATAAAAATAATAGCCTCATCAAAAGATAAGATTGATAAGACTTGTTGTTTCATATTGATTTCGTAATTTTCTGTCGGTTGAAACGATTACCCCCGGCAAGATTGGAAGTATATATTCCGAAGAGTTATAAAACATAGACAAATGGGAATTATTAAATAAGGCCCTGCTTTAATTTGCACAATTTGGTTTCGATACCCACTCGTCCATGATTAAAGAGGAATCAGGGCTAGCCACTGCTAGCAATCAAGAAATTAGGGAATAAGCCGTTCGGAGGATCATTACAGCAATGAATGAATAGGCGACAGAGCAACACGGTACATTGTTACTTTCAAAGTTCAAGGCTGCGTCACTAGCAAAACTCCGACACACTTTTAAATGATACTATTCATTAGTCCCAATTGAATGATATACTTTAAGAAAGCCGTTGGGATTGTATGGTTTATACTGGGGTGTGCCTTGTGTTTGGCATATTCAAAAATGCATTCTACGTTTAGGGTGTAGAGGACGTCGCTTGAGACGAGTTTAACAATATTACAGTATATATGCAGCCGGTAATTTATAACCTAAGAGGAAGGAAAAATTGAAGATCCTAGTAAAGAGACACACTAATACTGAAGTCACGTGAATGTGTGCCTGCCCTAACTACTTTTCCTAATTACCACCACTAGCAAAGAACAGTTAGGTCTGGGACAATATAAACGCCTTGTTCTGTTGATATACCAAGATCTCCAACTCTTTTGCTTACGTATCAGATGTCCCAAAATAATATCAAATCAATCACCTAATTGAGGCTACATGCTATCTTGCCTAAATTTACCCCGTTTATCAACAGTTTTAGCTCCATAAAAAAACGTTCCAAATAGGAAACTGACGGTCGCCAATGAGAGGAACTGTCTTCTTCAAAGTATACAACTATGCTATTAGCAGAACAGTCAAAGATAGAAAGATACTGATGACATTGGCGTATAAATCCAAAAGAGACTGACTAGTCTTGAAACGTATTAGCCTCGGAGGATAAGCTGTCGCAGCCAATTATATGAGGCATAGTGGAGTATGTGTGTCCCTAAATTCAGGGGTGTGTGTCTAGTACTCCCGTGAGTAATCTGAGGTCTTGAAGCAGTGTTTTGGCGTGGTCGAAGGCAGGGCCGTGTTCGTAAGATCTTATCATCTGCAATATGAGCACTATGGAGCAGCCAAAGCCTTCAATGTGCCTGAATAATAATGCGAAATGCGATGCTCATCCTGCCTGCCCGATTAGGCGAGTGGGGCAAACGTCGCAACAGGTCATCATTTCAAGTTTCTTTTTTAGAGTATCGGATATTTCATGTCTGGTCCCTCGGTCACACGTAATATCTCACATGGACATGCTACCTGTTTTCCAGGCGGTGATCAATCGATCGATCGATAATCGCTGGCCAGGCTGGCGGCGGGCCAGTCCTGCAAGGTCCAACAGGACCAGTACATCTGCAGAGGAACAGTACAGCCCCTGACCTGTGTCGACGCTGTGTGACAGCGCTTCTCGGCATTGCCCATTATTAGCGCCTGCTCTTTGACTGTAGGCAGTTAGCACTTAGGCTCGACCAGCCGCTTGGCCCGTCCGCGTTAGAGCTCATTAAACACCATGAGACTATCCTCACTTAGCTGCGTCTTAGCCCGCTGTTAGCCCGCTGTTAGCCCAGCCCAGCGTTTGATTGCGACTGCGGTTGGGCTCCCGAAGTCCCGCTCCAACCTCTGGCCCTGGTACGTACCTGGCTCCTGCTGTGTCTCGTTCCTGCCTTCTCTTCCTGTCGCTCATGTTTATCCCATCTCTCCGTTACTTGCAAGACCTTCCTTCACCGCTGCCACCGGGGTTTTACACCACCAGCCATTCGTTTCTTGTACCCGGTCTTGTCTCGTCTTCTTTCCTCTTCTCTTTCCTCTTCTTCTTCTTTCCTTCTCGCCTCTCTCCCCCTCAAATCCGTGGCCGATCGCGCGAAAATCGCTTTCGTATCCGCTTCATCGTGTCGCAGTTCCCGACAGACCCTGTTCAAGCGCTATGCCGATGCCTTAAAGGATATCCCACACAGGAGAAGAGGATTGAAAATTAAAAAATATACAAAATAATAAATTGATTGGATTGGGATCAGCACGGCGAGTTTGATAGATAGCAGCCGACAATCGGTTGCAGCTGCAATTTCGCGTGTCACGAAGAACGCTGCTCCGAACCGTTGCCCATCATGTCGGCATGCATTTCACTTGAGAAATCGACCACTTGTCCCGCCTTCAATTCTTCTGTGATTTCAACCGACAGCGCTCTCGTTGGCCTTTAGTATGATATGGGATCTTCCGTGGAGAGTTGCACTGGCTGACCAGCTTATAGTCCATTCCTTCAATATGTTTCCAATGTCAACGACTTTGATAAACAGTTGACCGCTTACCTCCAAAACGAATACGTCAAAACCAAGTATGTTGCGATAATGGGATGCTCCAAGATTTTCATGCTGATTGTGGATAGATACGGGACGCTGTTGGGCTGTTCGAAGCTTAATTTAACCGATACGAGCAAGTACTATGCTCGTTACACAACCAGTGTAATCTGTAATGGTATTGTGCAGAATTCAAAAGATGCTTGTAGTCCCAGCGAAGCACAATTGACGCCTTTGTGTGCCGACACATGTGTAAGTATCCTCAAACAGCCTAGCATCTCCAACAGTCGCTAATAACCACCCCCAAAGGCCCTATACGCAACAAACGAAGAGGAAATTGCAGTCAATAATCAAACGTGTGACGCCACATCCCCAGGATACATGACGCAAGTTCGAGCCGATTTCACAAACTGTGCCCTTCCCGACAGTTCGCTCACAGGCTCCTGTATCACCGGCGAAGCAAACGAGCCAACCGAGTGTGGATTCAGCACAAATCTAGTAGGCCTGTGTAGCTACTGCGCCACCAGCTCACCCAATGCCACCGACTCTTGCTGTGTCAATTCCAACGCAACCAACCGCTGTTCGAATGTCCATCTTCCTACCACCTCGTCTATGCCGCCTCTTTTCACAGTCACTGCAACCGCAGCTGCATCGTCAGCTGCATCATCAACTGCTGCTGCTACAAATTCCTCTCATTCGGGTCTTTCAGGTGGGCAGATTGCGGGGATAGCTGTGGGATCGGTTGCAGGCCTCGCCCTTCTCGTTGGCCTCGGTGCCCTTCTCTTTTTGTGTTTACGAAGGCGCCGTCAATCCGACAATGACAACATTTTCAACCAGCCCACACCAGCCAGAGCGAACAAAGAAGCAATGCACGTGGTCGCTGCGCCAGTTTCGACCAAGGGAAGCTTCGAACCTGTCCCGGGTGGCCGCGTTGCAAGGATGTCAGCATTGCAAGACGAGAATGATGACCTGGACCGCCGTAGTGCTACCAGAGGCTCCTTCCCTGTCGGTGGTGGCGCCAAATACAGCGATTCTTCGGATTCAGAGGGCTTACTGTCCAGCCCGGAGGCCCTTTCCCGAAGGCGCGGTCCACCAATGGCTGGCAGACGTCATGGTTCTCTTTCCAGTACTTCTGCCTTGGGTCTGGAAGTAGACAGCTCTCCTCAATCGGGAACAGCGGGCCAAGTTTCATCCCCTGAAGGTGTTGCTAGTGGACAATCCGAACAGCTTCCCTATTTCCGTGATTATTATTCACAAGACGACATCCATCCAAATGACAAGGTTGCAGTACTATGGGCTTATCAACCTCGCGCAGCAGACGAGTTTGACCTTGATCGTGGCGACATGCTCAAGGTGGTCGGCATTTGGGACGACGGTTGGGCAACCGGTGTCCGAATCAACGAACGCGCTGAAGAATTTGACGACACACATAATGCTCAGCGCGACAGTGGTGTGTCGAACGGATCAGGAGGAAGACGAGACTCGCCACCTCAACCACAGGGAGAGATCAAAGCATTCCCTCTCGTCTGCATCTGTCTTCCTCAACATTGGAGAAAAATCATTGACGGCGATTTGCAAGAAGCGGTGTCTCCATAGTTCTCAACCTATCAAAATCATTTCACGCGGCGTTATGTCTTGACGATAGCTCTGTCGATTTTCCTGGCGTTGGATGGCGATGGCTTTTTTATCTCACCAAATCCAAAGTTCCGCTAGATCCGGTGTCCCATCAGCTTCTAGTCTTGCCCTGTATGCGATCCTTCAGGGCATTCGAATACCTCGACATTTGTCACCTGCTCACAGCTACAACCCTTTTGATGAGCATCATCTGTCGATTTCCTTCTCGATTTTCGCTTACCATTTCTAGTCAGTATTTTATACCCATTTGGTGATGACCTTTGGTCTTTGAACACTTTCCTTTCTCCTTTGCACGCAAGCGCGCTACTTCCATTCAGTCTTGAATGGCTGGACTTTAATTCTCTAATGCGAATACTCTTCAAATGCATTGAAAGGTCACTTTCAGCCAACATCTTCCTGCTCTGGTCTCAACCCTAACAGAAGATGCGGGCTTGGAGGCGGAAAAATACCTACCTTTCGCATATCTTTTGTATCTATTTTGGTATGTAGGGAATGTAGATACACATATTACTAAACTATCAACCTTCTCCATTTCTTGTATTCGTGGGCAGTAAGTAATATCACCGCCCGTTTAACATGGCAGGCGGTCCAACAGAGCGAGCTAGCTTGAAAGGATTCAAATACACGTGACTCAGAAACCTCGCACGTCGCTTTTTCGATTCGTTAGGGGATTTGCAGTTGCACAAACGTGTCGGCTTGTATGGGGGTTATAATTGCTGCCTGAGGCAACTACGCCAGACCCCTCAGTGCATTTGTAAAAAGAATATAGTGGAGGCTTGATATTGTCGGATTGTATACTATTGTTTGAAATAATTGGTTTGGAGGTCTGCTCTACATATTCACATAGAATGTATCTTATCTATGATATTGATTTCTATGAATGCATACAGGTATGGAAAAAATTATTTGAATTGACCTGGAAATATATTCTCAAAAGTTATACCCCAGTATTATTGATATATGTATGCACTTAAAAGGTTGCCGCTGACCAGTCCAGCTTAATCCTCCAACATTTGAAGTAAATCTCTCAAACTATCATCTACCGTTTCCAGCCGACAACATTATTATTTGAAGCATCCAATTCTGTCACCTGAATTTCAACTTTCCGTCTCCATATGTATATTTTAATTTTTTCATCACGTCTTCAATCAATACTCTTTCCCTCTTCGGTTTTTGCTAAGGGGTGTAGATTAGAAGGATAGGGTAATGAAAATTACACGAAGAGTGCAGATATTGATTAGAAATTGCACTGTAGGAATACGTAGTTGGTCACCCAATTGACCCTGACGTTTGATCTATATATCTAGGCGTAAAAATATGTACTAGCTGATAATCAAAGACAAATAATATATACGGAGTGACAAGGGGGGAATTGGTTTGTGACGAGAAAATTCTTGAATAAGAAAGGCCATCCAAGGTTATTTCTAGGCGTAAGCGGCCCATCCTGAAACAGTAAACAGTAAGCATTTCTTCACGAATGGAATGTATGAATAACACATACCACAGTATAAAACGGCAAGATTCCTCTCATCCGTAGCTTGTTGAATGAGCTCATTCACCGTTGCCGTGACGCTAAGCGTCTTGCTCAATTTCTTAGCCACGACTGTTAAAGCCCGATCTGCTTCACTGGGCTCGTTGCTGTTTCTTTTACCAGAGGCGCCGCTACTTATAATGAGTGGGTCGTCGCCGGGTTCTTGGTCGTCCTGCATGCGTTTCATTCGTAGCGGGGATACTGTCCACATGTACAACGGATCGTAGCGCAGCACATCGAGAATTGTCATGATACTGTAGGATTCCTGGCGCAAGGCTTCGAGGGTGAATTCACAGCATCTACGGAACACTCCTTCGGTCTTGGTTATCCCCATTCCGTCTACTAGATCACGGGTGAGTCGGAAAGGCACTACTTCGGGCACTGGCAAGACACGGCCTTGTTCGAATGCTACACCTAGATCGATGTGAACGGCGTCTCCCGTCTTTTCGTCTAAAAGTATGTTGTGTCCGTGGCGATCGCCAAGGCCGAGAACATGACCCAGTATCGAAATCGCTGCTGTGCTACGTGTGTATGCTAGTCGCCTGCTGAACCAATCGTCTGGATTATTAAATCTCTCCATAAAAAAGAATCGCATTACCGGATGAAAGTGATCTGTCACCTGTCGGTAAGTTCGCACTCGATGCTCAAGTGATCTGGTTTGTACATCGTTGATATGTTTGCGGCAGGCATTGGGTTTCATGTCCTTGGGGAAGTATCTTTGATGTGCTGGCATCAAATAGTCGTGTAATGGAATTGTATTTTGAACAAACTCGATGATACCTGCATTGGAAGTGAGCGGCAGTACCTTGTATGTGCGAACGGTCAAATTGCGCTGGCGAGTAGAGCGATGATCCTGCAAGACGTTGCTAACTTGTTCAAAAACTTGTTCCATAATAGCATCTTGGCGGAGATCATCATTCCCTCCTTTCACCTATTAAACAGACATGTTAATCTAAAATATTTTATCTAGAGGAAGTTGTGGCCTTACCAATTGCTTATAATGCAAGCCGTCAGTCGCGAGAAGTGTCACGATTTTCGGCGCACTTATACCGGAAGCAACAGCAAATTCAGGTTGAAACCTAACAACTTTTGGTATGTCATTGTAATTGCGGTCCTGTCGAAGCTCGACCTTCATGCTCGGTGGAGGAAGTCTTTGGTTGTTCACGTCTTGTTCCAACTTAAGACCAGTAGGGAGCTTCTTCAAAGGCACCTTTGCGCCGCTTTTGATTTTATCATCCAATTTATCGGTGGCAAATCTCACGTAGCAGATATTGTTATTGTGGATAGACATCCATGTGCCGCTGGCAATTTTGTCATTTTTCAGTTTCTCAACCACTTTACTCGCCGCCAGATTACGGGACAAAGCGGCCTGGTCTCTGCTGCCTTTCGATTTGCTGTGGGCGAAGATCTGATACATGCCATGGTATGGATGATCAACGCATATTCGGAATATTAATGTTGACAAGAGATTCTGAAATAAATCGGGATCATCGAGAAGGCGGGAGGATAACTGATTCATCAATGGAGCGAATTTTCGACTGGGCACCTCGTGAAGGTATTTAGAAACAGCTTCGTTGGCTTTCAGATCTTTCCATTTATCGAGCCACAGCGCACAAAATCGGAGGGCGTCATTCCTGAAGCTATCACAAGCCTTGAGGGCTAGTAGATAGTTCTCGAGACATTGTTGCAAAAATGCCTCGCGACTTCGCTTGAGTCTTTGATAATCGCGATCATCCAAGTCAAACCAGCCTTTGGCCTTTGTGTAATGCATTCTCAGCTGATTCTTTTCTTTACCTTCAGCAGCAGACATCATTTTATGAAGTGCGAGAACTTCCCGTTCTTTGCGATCACGAAGCTGTTCAATACGCTGAAAATCCTCCAAATTATCTTGATTCAGGAGTTGTTGATCACAAAATAAAGCGAAACGGTGAAATACACCGCCAGCTTCTTCACCCTCCGTGTTTCCCCGCAATTCCTTCACAGCAGGGACCAAGTATTCCTGGACAATTGCATCTGGGTTTTCTAATCGTGCCTCTGCTACATGGTGTCCCTAAAGCAGATTATTCGTTAGCATTCAGCCTTTGTGGTTTATTTCAAAAAGGATAAAGCTTTCAATGCGGGGGTGAAGCAGCAGGACGAGCAGATTGTGACAATGTCGTTACTAGAGGTAAGAGCAGATGAATGAAGAGAATGCATACCAAGCTAGCCAGAACCTCAGCCCGACTGACGGTTAGTGTCTGTTTGTGCAAGTCGCCTTGCTCGTTCAACTGCTGTAGCATACGAATAGACGTAGTCATTTCGCCCTGATCCCATAGCACATTTGCCAAATCAAACTTCGCCGCACCTTCGATGTTAAGACCAAGACCAGCACAAGATTCTACTTGCTTCGAGAGAGATATGGCAGCTTTGAGAGATTCCTGAGATCCCTCGAGATCCCTACTTATCTTGAAAGTTTCTCTCAATGATTTCACTTCGTATAATTGTGACATCCGTGATGTTAATTTCATCGCTGTTCGCAAGTATGGTCTCTTGTTGATTGATGAGAAAAGACTTTCGCGACAAAAGAGAATATGTGCAATATCTTGAAAACTATCGCCAGGCAGCGTTAGCAAAATGCTCCAGCACCACCAGATGCAATATATTAAAGCTAAGACTTACTTCTCCGTCTGAAACCAGGATTTCCTAGACGTGATCTTTGTCCAGAGACCTTCTAGTTGAGATACGGTGGTCGAGCGCAGGACGTCGTCAACTTCAGTTAAAAGGCCAAGTGCTCGCATAGAATCACGTAGTGCCGTTACAGACCGATACTTATCATCGAAATGATCAAGTATCTCCAGAAAACAGCCGCTGTTAAATTCAAGGACATCTTTCATAGTACTAGCTGCATTCAGATTTTGAAAAGCTTTGAACAGAACATTGGTTGCTGAACAATTCGAGGGGGGAGTAGGAATATCCCATTGCTGGAGGCTGATAGCTGTCGATAGTAGATTATCTGTGTTTGTTGTCTTCCTTCCAGAGCCATCTGGGGCTGCTAGTAGTGCACTAGCAACACCATGCAGATTTGTGGCATTAAGGGCCTTGAAAATCCCATACGTGCTTCCACTGCCTTTCAGTCTCAGGTCACTGTCGTATTGGGCACTCTGGAATATCAAATTCTTGAATCCTGAACTCTCGTAGTTGAGCTTCTCCATGACAGACTCCAGTGTAGCATCCTGTTGTATGCCGTAAAAAAGGTCAGGATCTCCGATCTTTCTGAATATTTGGTGAAGCAAATCTGTGGGAGGTGTATATTTGATGACAGAAGACCTGCGGTTGGTGCTGATACTTCGAGATGTCTGTATTTCGAGAAACATCAAGGCGGTTTTGTACATTCTGCATTTTACTGCCGCAGAGGCTGCTAGGCCATAATCGACGTCAAGCCACTCGTCTCGTTCAACTATTGTTGACTCAAGTGGTTTCTGCTGCTGACGAAGATACAAGATCGCATTGATAATCAACTGGGCATGAGGAATAGTATTTTCCGTGAAATTTTCAAGAGCCTCCTTGAAAATCTCGGAAACTTTCTCGCGACAGACTAGGTTATGCTCGCTTTCCAATAGCAGTACATCATGAAGTACGAATTGGAAAAGTCGCATGGCCAAATCTGGGATAGTGTAGAGTACTTCAATCAGTGATCCAATAATGGGATCTTCCTGTGCGGTAGATGCCAAGGCTAGTGATAGGCTCTGTGCCCATTGAGACGCGGAAAGTTGCGGATCCCAATGTGGCCAGAAAGTGTTGCTACTCTGCTGAGGAAAGGATGATGTGATGCTGGGGCAGATATACGGAGACCAGAAGAGTGCCTTCATGAGGTGCGGGGAAACTGCATTCTCGCACTGTTCAAAATCCGGAAAACTGCCTAGTTTTGTGATTATTACCTGCAAGGTTCGTTCCACAAGTCCCAACTTGACACGATCAGTATCCGTAAGGACTTCACAGAGAATGTGCAATATGGTAACCTTTGAGGCAAGAAAAGCATCCGTGTACTTATGACGCTGAAAGTAAAAAATTGCTTCGTCTGTGTTCTGCTCACGTAGTAACTCGTCGCTGATGTGTCCCGTTTCTGCAAATGCTCGCCCGAGTACTCGAGCAGCCCAAAGTCGATAGCCTCTGTCAGTGACACTATTTTGAACCGTTTGCCAGATTGCCACGTTGTACCTTGAGGCATCTTGGTCATCTCCAAGGATGTCATTATGCAATTCAAGGGGCATTCGAAAATCGACACAAAGAAGTGAGAGCACGAGGTTCGACACCGAAGTACTTAAAAGGCCTTTACTAGACGATCTATCTTGAAGAAGTTCCAGCAAAAGATCACTCTCATAGCTCCCCCTCTCTGAGTTTCCAATATCGCTAATTCTCCGCGACGATGTTATTATCCTGCGGAATAACTGATCTTGGATTTCATCCAGGTTTTCGGGTTTGTACGTCTCCAGGAAGTCCCCAAGCCATTGTCTAAATTCCTGAGATTTTGAGATAACTTTTTTGAATTGGCTTTCTTGTGTCGTGCTCTCAGGTGAGGACTGAAGGAAATTTCGTAAGGAGACTAGTGTGGACACTGCAATGCCCGTAAGAAACCCGGGATGCTGGATGAGATAGGGTTTCCCGGATTCCAGAAGATACCAAAATAACCCCAAAGCATCCTCTGAGCAGTGAAAGTCTGTAAGAAATGGACGAAGAGCATGCAATAGCTGTTCCAGGGGATAATCTTGTACAATCATTGGCCCGGAGACACATATTAGGATACGGATCTTCCTGAGAACCGAGCAAGCGTGAAGTGAACCAAGAGCAGGATGCATAGAATCTAAAAGAGCTCTACTAACAAAAGAGACCAATGCCGGTGTCCACATGGTTTCCATTTCATATCCAGCTCGTTTGCAAAGGTATTCGAGTTCATCGAGAAGGTAACGAGCCCTGAAAGCCGGCTGCTGGTTGGCTGGGAGACTCGCCGTGGATGCACTTCTTTCGGTAATACGCTTCAAAATGTTGGCGGCAAAGCCAAATTTTGCATGCTTCACAAAGGCTCGCTCAATTTGTTCCTCTTGGCCAAGTGATTTGAAGAGCGTAGCAACTATTTCAGGAAACCTGGCTTCTAGGGAATGTACAAAACTTTCCGTACCCAAAAGCTTCTTCACTCTGCTTTCCACTCCTTTAGGCTGGCTGTCCTGCGAAGGTGGGATGCTAATGTCTCGGGCTATCGTGTAAGCCTCGGCCTTGTGAAATGATGCAATTAATAATTCCTTGAATGACGTTCCTAGGCATTTTGAGAGCTCTGCAGCATCATCATCAGTAGCTCTCATCATGATCTGCCCGACAAGTTCATCCTGCGCATCTTGTAACATCTCTTTCAAATTGGTATATCCAAATATCGTGAAGGGCATCGTTGAAATAGATTGCCCTTCGGTCCAAGTATACAATATCTGTGGCATGAACAACTGAAAAATCTCCTTAGGGTCGTCAATGTTCAAACCTTGAGATACCCGCAGAAGACATTTCTTAGCGTACCGGGTAGACTGAGGGACCTGGCCAGGTGTCTCAAATGTATGGTAGATACCTCTGCGAAGCAATGTATGCCAACGAGATGCTAGCTTGCTAAGAACATACAAACGCAATGCAATTCCCTCCTCCCAATCTGGGTCTGTTGGTAGGCTCTCCAAGACGTCATCAAAAATTGCCTCGTGATCCTTGAGCAGGAAGCGTCTGAATATATTCGATATAGAATCTGCAGTGGTAAATTTCACAGTTATGTCTCCTTGTTGAAGAATATTGAACAAGCTTGTACGTGGTGACGGGCCGACAGTGGTCACGCTAAAAGCTGGATTGGAGAATATGATCTTCTCCAGAAGTCGGGAAAGTGAAGTCAAAACCTCGGATGATGCCTTCTTATTATCTAGGAACAGTTGAATAAACCAGCCATACAGGTCGGAAGCGGAATCCGTAAGGTCATCCTTTTCATCACTGGTCCATGAGTCGACAAAGCATTCCATCATATATATGCAAAAACACTGTACACTTTCACACCGCTCTAGTTGGTAATTTTGTAAACAGGATACACCGAAGTATTCCACTATATCCAAGATATCCGTTCGCGTGAGATTTTCTGACTCTTGGAAGACCTTGGGCAAAAGATTTCGTGCCGACACAGTGTCTGCTTTGTTTAAAGACTTCAAATAATCAACGAGGGATAGCGGCCCTAAATCCTCTGAGTTGACTGGGTTCGCTGAATTTAGACAGAATAGCGACAATCGAATAGAGAGACAACGCTGGAAAGCGTTTGGCTCTAAGAAGGCAGCCAGATTATGTCTATTGGAATGGAAAATGGCGTCTTCTGTATAACCATCTTTTCGGGACAAAGCTGGCCCATCCAAGTCCATCACATCAGCCTCATCAAAGGCTGGATTAATCTGAGAAGACCGACGATGCTCCAAGAGACCAATGAGCGGATGCGCAATATTACTGAGGACTTGTGAGATAGGGTTATCAAAGGTTTTTACACAAGACACCGATGCAATGATGGGCGACACAACGGTTAAACAGGCCTGAATCAACGTATCCTCTTTATCGGAAAGGTGTCGACAAATGTCTGCCCATAGATCGATTGCATATTTCCGTAACTCTTCGATACGATTGCTTTGGGAGTGAGGAAGGCATTCGATGAAAACTAAAACGACGATGGATGCAGAAACTAAATTTTGGATTAAATCAGCCGTGACGTGGCGCGAATTAGCTTCAGACATTTTCCATAATTGCGAGAATGTCTCTATCTTTGTCTGGAGCAGCTCTATAATAGTATTATCGGCTGAGTCATTTCTGGTAGATGCGTCGATGCCCAAAAAGGATTCTTCAGGATGCCAGATGTCCTGAGAGATGGCTGGATCATAGAACGAAAATAGATAATCCTTCAAGGGTTTCTTTTTGGTATGACGGAACCAAGCACTGGAGATCGGTGCCGCTATACCTTGAAATTCAACATCTTTCGGAGGCGCTGGTCTGTTCGTGAGCGATAGAAGAAGACATAAAATGTTAATGGGACGAGCAAAGAGAGCAACTTGTGCTGTTTGTATCCTACCCCCCTCATCACCTAACCTTTATTAGCTTGTGCCACAGTATAAAATAATTCGTGAGGTAAGTACCAGCTATCCACAAGCTACGAAGCCAGTGACAGACTCCCTTAACTAAGTCAAGGCCAAGCCCGACTGCTGTGTGCAGACGTAGAGTGAAAACTCTAGTCAAAAACATTAGAGATGTATCACAGAACACTGAAGGCCCGTTGAGATCCATAGATGCTAGCATCAATCGTAAACTGTCCATTATTTCCGAGTAATCGAGGAGTTCAGAATAAAGTAAAACCTCCATAAGACCACAAGCAGCCCTCGAGCTGGCTTGAGAAACGCATGATCGAGATGCAAGATCCCAGATCTGCTTCCAATGTGGCTTTAGCAGAGGAGATTTCTGAATATCGTTCTTGGCTACGCTACAAGGGGAATTAGCGACCGATGTTAACGACCGCAGAGTCGTGAAAAAGAGGAATACTACTTACTTGGATATCACCAACAGAGCCCAAGTAGCCGTAGCTGGATTGTCGTCTGCTATACTCCCTGCCAAATGACCTACAAGAGAGGCCTTGGCTTCAATATGCATTGAGTTTTCTAGAAAGGCAAGTAGTTGCAAACAGTAAACCTTGCTTGTTCCTGTAGATGACATGGAGTCTCGCGCAACATCTTCTATACGAGATGTCAGTCGGGGCTTTTTTTGAGGCGCGACCCCATCATCGTCAACTCTGAAGTTATGATTCGAAACATTATCTAGGATCGAGATCAAAGAAGAAATTGTCCACAAAAGCATCCAATTTTGCTCCGACCTAGAATTTCCAAGACGAGGCCCAAAGGCATACGTGCATTGAGCACGGGACTCGCCGTAGTAAAATACCAGATCATCGATCTGCAAGAGTTCTTTTTCTGATCGCTTCAAATACTCCGATTCGAAGGTCTCTACGAGACTTTCGAGTGTCTCAGGTGTGAGTTGGGATGAAAAGGATTGTGCATTGCTACGTAAGAGATCCATACACAACATCATGGTGATGAGAACTTCATCTTTCACTCCCATAGATTTCATCGCCCAAAGACGTCGAATAATCGGTATGAATTCTAGAACAAAATCTTGAACTAGAGAGTACTGGTCGCAAACTATCCTTTCTATGATGTTATTGACACCTTTTAACGCCTGGTGCGCATTAGCTGTTGCTGACGAGGAAAGATAATCCAAAAGCCCATTTAGGAGACGCGCAGCAATGTTATGAATAGGAACGGCAGGTGAAGTACAAAGCAGCTGGATGCAAATTACAGCTTCATCCATGACGCTCCTATTGACTTGGGAAGTTGAAGTTGTAACATCGCGACCGAAACTCCTTCGACTAGGAGTTGCTCGACTAGTCCCAGTATCCAACGCTGCAGAAGAGGATCGATGGCTTGTTCCAATGCTCAGCTGGTTTCCATCGGTTTCGGTCGAGGCTATGCTTCGAAGGCAGAAGGTTGCGGCACTAATCCAGTCACTTTCTGAAAGATGCTCTACATGAGCTGCATATTCAAGGATGGATCTGAGAGCTTTGATGTAGTCATTTGCGAGAATGTCCCACAGTCCGTCTCCAGGCTCAGTTATAGTCTGAAGAATATGGTCGATCAGTGCATGTACCGTTTTCGTTCGCAAAAGAGGAACGGACACTTCCACGGCCGCTCGAAAAGCCGAGGCGCACTGCGGCAGTCGAGGTGCGGATACACTTTTAGAATTCGATTTGCTGGAGCGGTTATAGATGGATTTCTCGATCGTGACGCATCGGAATAAGGCCTCGAAAACTCTGTGGTACGATTTGTCGTTTAATCGCTCCCTTAAGGCCACCAAAGTCAGCGCTATACAGAAATAAACATGATGAAGAAAATGCATACAAGTTATTGCTCTTCCTCCCAAATATAGCTTTCACATCTGCTCTCGTTAGATCATCTCAAATCCCTGTAGTTTTGGACATCTGCATTTATACCTGCCAAAGCCTCTGCGCGGTCTTTTTGCTTTTCAGAGGAAAGTTTGGCTATAGCCGCATTCAAAGTACTTTCAGTCATTTTCAACTAGTGAGATCGATGCAGCATCACGAGGCTGCTGAATGGCTGGCAGCGTCGATGTCTGGCGCTGCCGGAGATATTCAGAGGTGAGGGATCATGGGACGGTGCGAGATCGAAATGAAGCTGTAGTCCCACGGCAGCGTGCTTCTTATCGCGTAAAGGACTGCATTTTCCAACAGGACCCAAGAAAGAATGTGGTAGCTCTGCTGATTGCTCAGGCTTGATTTGTTTTACTCGTTCGTTGATGTTATGAATCAGATGGAAGGACCAGACCTAATAGGGCAGGCGCTAAACAGCTCCACATCAGAGCTTGGGTGGAGTTTGACCGCCGCCGCGTTCTTCTCCGCCTGCGCTTTTTTGCCCGCGTCCCCAAGTCACCAACAAGCCAAACAGGCTCTCTCCTCTCCTCAACTTCCGCTGTTCACCATAGCGGGATGATGGATGACATCGATGCCCTGGGCGGCCTTCGTGGCCTGTACCAGGACTTGTCTGCCATCCCCGAGTCGTCGATAATTAACGTGGAACGCCTGTGCGTCGAGTTAGAGGCTCACCTGGAGGATTTTCGCAAACTTTTGAATAAGCCCGCAAAGAATGATACGAGTCGCAAATCAGTACTTTCAGGTGAGTGATATCGCAGCTTATCCTAGTATCCTGCCGTTGATTTGGGATTCTAACGTCGATGCTCATCAGGGAAGTTGACCATCGGGGATGCCGAATATGCGATCAATTCCGACTTTCAACAGGGCGCTCTTCAGCTTGCTGATGCCCTTAATATCGATGAGGTTGAAGCAGCGACACTTTTCATGTCTGCGCAGGAGGAGGCGCAGCAGCTAGACCGGACACCGCTCATCACTGCTATAATGCAATTTCATGAGCGTAGACACTTCTTACTCGAATGCCTGCGTCTCATTTTCCAAGAATCCTCGAACCCTGAGAGGGAGGACATTCAAGAACTGATGCAGAGTACAATTGCTCATGTACTTCAAACGAAGCAGGGAAGCCTTAGGAATGCATTTGATTTTACGAAAAAATGCCTGAGCGCCATGGAGGAGGTCGAAAAATGGCTCACGCTAATCGCCGAACAAATCCAGAAGGTGTCAATTGTTGGGCAGGCTGATGATGTGGATATTATGGAAGCCATTGAATACCAGCGATCAAGTCTAAGTCAGCAACACGAGTCTCTGGGAGCCGTTGTTTGCTATCTTTTCAAAGGAAGCTACGCTTCCTCCGAAGATGTTCGACTTCTTCTGAATCGGGTACGAAAGCTAGAGCGATTCGATATGATCCTCATACACTACATACCTGCCCTTATTGCTTCGATTGTTAAATATGGTTCTCCCAGCGGGTGTGGTACTCGGAGGGAGGCTCGAAGTCTTCATACGACAATAATTGCATCCGAGGAAATTAATTCATGGGCATTGGCGCCATTCCATGCGGCTGTTATTGCTTGGTGGCTTTCAGAATACAGCGGCTGGTACTATGATGCGGGGCCAGCTTCTCCATTGCAAGGAGTGGATCTCGAGAAAGAAGCCGAAGAACGCACTACTCTATTCAAAGTTGCACTGGATGATGGAGCTCTTGAATTCATGCTCGCAATTTGTGCTGGCGTCAACAATGACGAATGGAGCCATCCTGCAAGAAACGAACTGGTAAACCTGCTTCTGAAAGAAAGTCCAGCCTCTGTACTAGAACCCGATTCAATTGCAGACTACCTCAAAGCCCTCTTGATGGAACATTTCGATACTTTTACAGAATCTTGTATTGCCAACATGCCAAATGCGGTCAGAATGCTCAAGTCGGACGAAGATGCTCAGCGATTAAACCAAATCACGGCACTTAGAGACGGTCTCAATTCAAGCCTCCATCGCGGTCTGTTGGAGGCGCGCACCCACCTAGAAAGCTTTCTTGTCTTGATGGCCTTTGCTTTTGAAGGACGACACGACCCTTCACAAGAGTTCTGGGCCGACCCCGATGGTAACCTATATGGTTTTCTACAATGGGCATCGAAACGTCAAACAGTCCCGCGTGTTAGTGCCTTTTGTGAAATGCTATGCTCGATCTCAGAAGGTGAGGACAATGCAAGATCAGCCCATAGGTTTCTTTTGGAAGAAGACAAACAATTGTCTGTAAAATTCAGGCGCTCCCCGTCGATGAACTGGAGCCAGATGTTCGCAGAACTTCAGCTCTATGCTACAAAGGTGACCGAAAAGCCGTCAACCTCACGCACAATATTACATACTCGAAAGTCAGAGACTGTGGACATGAACGAACCAGAAAGTCCAGTGATGCTGTCATGTTACCTTCGACTAATGGGTCATTTGTCCAAGGAAAGCAGCACCATTAGGGAATGGATGCTACAGCACCCTACCTTCAATGTTGTCAACACTCTTTTGACCCTCTGTAGCGGCTCCATTCCCACACATCTCAGAGCTAGCGCATTTAGTTCTCTCAAATCTCTAATGACTGACCGGACTTCAAGCCATGGAAACGACATGTGGATGGCCATAGATCAATGGATTTCTGGAGCTGCTGTGAGTGCCTCTAGCCTTGCAAAGGCGCCAGTATTGTCAAATCAACCCGCTTGGCACGAACGACATGCGTTCCAAAAGATTGGGGAGAGTTTTGATCAAACAAACTCTTTCACCGAATTGATTCACACATTAGTCACGCCGACTTCAGACCCGCTTGATCATCAGCTCGCTCTTCCCTTCCCAGAGGCTCTGGGTCATCCTATCGAATGCCCGGCATTGAACCATACATCGACTTTATTTTAGGGCACGCATTCGCAAGAAAGGTTCCCGACGTAACAGAAGCACAAGGACGATTGCTAGCCCTGAATTGTCTTAATTTCGTGGCAACATGTTTGGCTACTTTTAACGAGAATCTAGTGGTCATAGCCCATCAACCTGCTGCCAATTCCGATGCTAACATTAACTCTTCTGATCTCAATACTTATATCCGGCTTCATCCATTTGCACGCGTCTTTGAGTGGCTATTTAACGAAGATGCGCTTAAAACCTTGTTCGTAGCAGCCAAACAAGATGTGTCGGAAGTTGCAAAAGCATCATCAGAGTCTGTGCTCATACAGTCGTTGGTCAGAAGCGTGGAAGTGATAAATCTGGTGCTGGATCTTCAATCGACCTATTTGAACATCGTTCGCCCATTACTAAGGAATCAACCTTCTACGGCCAAGACCAACGTTGCTAATTCAGCTCTTGCCTCGTTTGAAGATAGCATTTTGAACAATCTCAGTTTAGTTCTGGACCTATGCCTATATTGTGGAACCGGACACCAGCAGCTGACGGTTGTATCTTTGGCGTTACTCGAGAAGCTTTCTAGCTCCAGAAAGCTGAACAAGTCATCTCCAACGACCTTACTGACTTGGCAATCGCCAAACAGGATTGTTGAAGTCCTGAGCACCGAAGTTGATACAGACAGCGTATCACGTCCGCTAGTTAACCAGATGCAACCCGATCCAAGAGAACTGGACTATGGTCCATTGTCTTCAGGATATCTCATCCGAGAGGGACTTTTAGGCTTGCTGAATAGCTGTTTGGAAATGATAACAGACAGACCAAATATTGCACACCTGCTCCTTGGTTTCTCAAGTGTGGGGAATTCACTTGATGTAAACCCTGACAGTCTGCTCGCGAACGGAATGTCTTTACTCCATGCTATCATCACTTTCATGCAAACATACCCTACCGAACTTGACGGGAGCATCATGTCTTGGACTGTTCATTCGAAGCGCGTGGCTTTCGAGGTCTTGAGACATCTTTGGTCGTCAAAGCTTTCGTCCACTTTTGTCCTTGCGGAACTTCGAATGAGTCGCTTTTTAATGACATCATTTATTAGCCAACCTATTGTGAATGTCAACACATTTTGGGGCGAGTTCCCATCGACAGTGGGAGAATTTTGGCTTTCAGACTCGGCAACCGCGCTGTCTGAATTCTTAGCCTACCGAAGTCATTTGTTTGACTACGCTGTGACCGAAATTCGAGCCGCCTCTAAACTTGGCTCACAAACCCTGCAACTTGATATTCTGTCGACCTTGTTGGGAATCTCCTTAGTCGAAGGTGGAGAAACAATCACGCATGCCACGGTTTTTGACCTTTTTGATTTTGCGGACCTGGAAATGTCTCACGGTGTACGAACACCTACGCTAAACATGCTTCGGGGACTCGATTTCGACCTTTGTGCGAAATCTCAAGCCGACAGTTCAGTCATCCTATTCGATCTTGATGCAGTCCAGGAGCTGATTCAAGTGAGACGGAGAGATCACGTCGGATTAAGCCTGGTACGAACCCAGGAAGAAGAACAGTTCCACCTGGAGGCAGAAACCGTGCTGGTATTCCTGCGTATGACAAACATGGAGAGACAAATCCGTTACAATCGCTATCTTGCAGTTCGGTCGTGGGCTGAACTAGTCACAACAGTAATCGTCTCATGCGATATGGAAGCTGGACGGCGTACGACTTTCATACTTCAGGCGATCAATCTAGTGCTACCCAAACTTGAATCCGCCATGATCGAGAACACCACTGAAGGTATCGAGTTAGCTCAACTAGCGGAAGCATTGATCAGTAAGCTTGAAAACTTGCCGTCGGCAAGTCGTCCAAGCCGCGGTGGCGATGTGATCGACGAGAAACTTTACCAACTCTTCCAATTGAGCTTACGAGGTATTTCATTAGCTGTTGGTGATGTCGCTCTTCGAGAGTCGTTTTACAATATATGTGCTCACTATCTTTCACGCATCACGCTGCTTGGGTCGACTCATCAAACTCTGAGACATCAGAGCCAGCAGGCTATCAAGACTTCCGGTGTCTCTTTTATTGAAGTCATCTGTGATGATGCATATGCCGGCCAAGAAAGCTGCAGAGTCTCTGCTCTTCTCCTTCTCAACCTAATTGCGGAGTTGGACGCTCAAGAGCAGTCATTCATGCTAGCTGAGGCTATATCTCAATCCAACTACCTCAATATGTTCTTAGATTCTGTCAAGGCCGTACCTTCAGAATTCCGAGATGCCCAATCCCAAGGTACGTTCAATGCCGTAATAAATTATGCCGGTACTGATCTGCTCTCCAGATGTCCCTTTATTGCTTTCTTATTACCGTGCTCTCTTATCACTACTTCAAAAGCTATGTCAAACCAAAGTCGGTGCGACGTATTTATTGAACGCGGGGCTCTTCGCGACAGTACGCGAGTCGCGGTTATTCGCCGCTGACCCCGACATCGGCATAGGTCCGTCTATCCTGTCTATCACCTTAGCCACCGACCCCATGACACTGACTTGAACAGACATGGACAATGAAGACGCGTTACGCAACTACTACGAATTACTAGTTGCTCTGCTACGTGTGATTGTCTTGGCAGTATTTTCCCGTGGTCTTCATAACGAACAAATGATGGAACAAACACGATCATTTCTCGCAGAGAACCGAGCCAGCATGGTGGGTGTATTCAAACGCCACGCCAAAATTGGTGGCGAGTCGGCATCCAACCACCGCCAAGTGGTGCAAGACCTAGTCAAAGCATACGTTGTACTAGTCAGCGCCACCGGATTTGTCGACGTAGGTTTATTCTTGCAACTACTCTTATGTTAACTGTTGCTAATTTACTTTTGATGTTGGTTCAGTTTGAGGACAGCGAACTCCGACAGAGCACGGGGCCGAAGGTATTTTCATAGAATCTCTACAGGACCTGTATTCTTTGTCTCTTTCTGGCAGGTGTTGAGGGGCATGGACGGCTATATAAAAGTCATAGGATGGAGTTTGTCTCTTCTTCATAATTATTCTATGTAACCACTTAGGCTTCAAATGTTGTTCGCATTGATGCGATTGTCAATGAAAGCTAAGGCTATCAAATGATCTAATTGATCAATATACAGTCCCCTTCCCTTAAGATGCTGGGTCATAAAGACCTGTACCACCATACTATATAGGAAGCATAATATGTCTAACTAACATTTCAAGGAAGTTGGTAGTCTATTTGATATACTAAAGGCACAGAAATTTGGTTCAATTAATTACAGATGGTGGTGTCCTGGCTCAATGTGTACATACGGCCGTAAGGAGGACGCTTGCCTCGCTGCGGCTAGCTTGAAATATCGGGCGGAATGTTTATTTCCATGTATCCGCCGATTGACGGGACCGCATATTGAAGTTATGGACACACTAGTTGATACATTTGGTCAATACTGAGCTGGTTACAAGTCCACCATCGTTTGTTGTTTGCTGTCTCGTTGGCTCGTCGGCATGATGAACATAGCGAGGCTTTGAAATCCGGGCTATGATCAATTGACTGTTGGGTTCGGGCCAACTTCTCGCCGCGAGCAACTCGAGTTCGTCCCTATATCTTGGGAAAGGGTATATAAGAAACAATAGATTTTAGTTATAGAAGGTCCATCAGGTCTTCTGTCATTTATCTTGATATCACTGTAAATCTTGGATAATATCTATTTTTTTAACTGTTGCTTGACTCCGCTTCTGGGAAAACTAAATATATAGCTATCATGACTGAACAGCACCCCTCTAACAAGCTCCGGCAGACCAGTCGGTTTATTACTGGTCATAACGCCAATGGCCTTGCAATCTTCAATAAAGATATTTCCGAAATCATTCCCGCCCAGAATATTCCCACTGGCGACATCCTGTACCTTGGATATGCCACGAACCAGTTCCCAACAGACCTAGACAAAGACCTGGCAACCTATCAGCACTACTTGACCAACCCTCCAAACTTTACTATACCCGGCGGTACGGTGCTGTGTCAGATAGATCTGGCTCCCGGAAGCGTTAGCCCCTTGCACCGGACCCTGTCGCTCGACTATGCCGTCGTGATAGAGGGAACCGTGGAGCTAAAGCTGGATAGCGACGAAGTGAAAATACTGCAGCAGGGCGATATCGCCATCCAGCGTGGGACAAAGCACCTGTGGCGTAACACTAGCAATACGGAGTGGGCGCGTGTTCTCTTTATTCTCCAGGAGTCGAAGGCAGTTGAGATTGCCGGAGAGACACTGAAGGAAGACTTGGGATTTTAGGGATAGTTTTCCAGTGTTAGGATTCTGAGAATACATAAAATGGTGATAGTAATTGATTACCGCGGAGGGGAAAATTGAGACAAGCATCTCTCCAGATGGAATGCAAATACATTTAAATGTACTTAATGGTTTAAATGATGAGGCTGAAGGTGCATGTAACTTTTTTATTTCATATTTCCCTTAGGAACATCCCGCAATTCTACTATAAATATAGAAAGTATTACTTTTCTCATATTGAATATTATCAAGTGACATTAACGATAATGTCTATTGGACTATACATCAATTGATATCAACATTGAATTGACGTGTGCATGAATTCAATGTTGATACGTAGACTTATAGAATGTAGTACAGTAGGACGACAAAAGTTTGAAAAGTGGATTGAGTATAGGAGCCCTCCCATATTGATGCTAATAGTGTTTGTATATTTTGTATTATCTATAGGCAGGATCCTGAGAAGTATTTTAATCTGATATTAATTAGTATTATTGTACATGTAGTAGTGGGGTGCACGGCCTATCTTATCTCCGCATGGCCTCCACACCCCGACGGCCGCCGTCACCCCAAACACTACGATCACTGCGTCCTTCCTTCATCCTCATCACCTCAACGCCGCCACCAGCAATTTTGATCCGGCCGGCGCGAGGAAGCTCTCATCCCTGACATGACGCCTTCCTTTCTCGATGCTCGCAGCCTCCCTCCCCGATTTGCCGCCCTCATCCTTGCTCGTCTCCCACTGGAGATTTCAAGCTAGGTTAGATGCATCAACACCCCAAAGCCACCGAACAGCGAGGCGGCAAGCGTAAGACTGTCGAGAAACGGAAACTTCCGGACGAGCAACAACCACAGAATCAGCATCAGCACCAGCACCGGCAGAGAAAGATTTCGGAACTCTTATCGAGCAGCCCCTCGCATCACAGAGACCATCAATACCCTTCATCGCCCAAACGCTTTCGAGCGTCATCCCCCACTTCCGTACAGACCGACGATACGCCTATTTCGCCCACGAAAATGTACAGCTTTTCGAAGTCGGACTCGAAGGTCAATAATGTCCTGGGGCAGAAAGCTCCGGCTACTGCCCAAAGACCAAACACCTTCACACCCCACACTGGCGCCAAGAGGCTCGTTGTTAAAAACCTCCGATCGGGACCGCGATTGAACCAGGATACATATTTCGATAAGATCTGGGGCCAGCTGGCAGTTGCCCTGGATGCGGTTTTTGATGGAGGGAAGCCCGCTGCGTCGCTCGAGGAGCTATACAAAGGCGCAGAAAACGTTTGTAGACAAGGCCGAGCAGCGGTCTTGGCCAAGAAATTGCAGGATAAGTGCAAGACATATATATGCGATAACCTACAGCAGAGCTTGTTAACAAAAGCAAAAACAAGTTCAGATGTGGATACCTTGCAAGCTGTCGTCGATGCATGGGCAACGTGGAATTCTAAGCTGGTAAGTAGAGAATCTTACTAAAGAAAAAGGGCTCGTCGTTGGTTCTGACATTTTGTCCCAATAGGTTACGATTAGATGGATATTCTATTACCTCGACCAGTCGTTTCTTCTACATTCAAAAGAATACCCCGTCATCAATGAGATGGGATTGATCCACTTTCAGTCGCTTATTTTTCTAGACGCAGAATTGAAAGAAAAGATCCTCCGAGGATCTTGTAATCTCATCGCGGGAGACCGCACAAGCGAAGGGCTGAAACAGCAAGCTGAGTCTGATCTTCTAAGAAAGTCGATTGCGTTATTTCATGATCTCGGAGTGTATTCGCGCCACTTTGAACCTCTTTTCCTCCAAGAATCCGAATCTTATTTCAAATCATGGTCTGAAAAAGAGGCAAGCAGTCAGTATCTTGCCAATTACGCAGAGAACAGCCATCGCCTTATACAGCAGGAGCTGACGAGGTGTGAACTTTATGCTCTGACTCAGAGTACACAACAGAGCTTGACTGTACTTTTGGATGACCATTTAGTACGAGATAAGCAGGCTATATTACTGGCTGAGTCGGATTTATTAGGTCTGATGACTACTGAAAACAAACACGCTTTGGAACAAATATATTCTCTGTTAGAACGCCTTAGGCTTGGCTCGCAACTAAAGACTTGTTTCGGCAAATACATTGAGGAGCAAGGCTCAACGATCATCTTCGATCCTGAGCGGGAAAGCGAAATGGTAGCTCGCTTGCTGGAGTTCAAGGAGCAGCTTGACCATACATGGGCCGGATCTTTCCACAAAGACGAAGCACTAGGTCATACTCTTCGCGAAGCTTTCGAAAGCTTCATGAATAAGAGCAAGAAGACCGAGTCCAACTGGGGAACAGACAATTCCAAGACCGGTGAAATGATTGCCAAATATGTGGATATACTTCTCAAAGGCGGCCTCAAGGTAATCGGAAAGCAAGCAGATGATTCCGGTCTAGCGGATGAAGATACAGAAATCAACAGACAACTCGACAAGGTATTAGAATTGTTTCGATTTGTTCACGGGAAAGCAGTGTTTGAAGCATTTTACAAGAACGACCTTGCGCGTCGACTGCTCATGGGCCGAAGTGCGAGTGATGATGCAGAAAAGAGCATGTTGGCTAGGCTGAAGACTGGTAAGAGATTTTTACTTCCAAATGAAGATTGACACTAGTATGATATTGATTTGTGAAACTATCAGAATGCGGTTCCAACTTCACTCATAATCTCGAGGCGATGTTCAGAGACATGGACTTGGCGCGTGACGAGATGACATCGTACAACTCATATCAAAGCCAGCGTCGACACCGACTAGGCCTCGACCTCAACGTGAGTGTTTTATCATCAGCAGCATGGCCAACTTATCCGGATGTGACGGTCCGCATCCCTCCCGACATTGCAAAGGCAACATCAGACTTTGAGCAATATTACCATACCAAACACAAGGGCCGCAAATTGCACTGGAAACACCAACTAGCACACTGCCAGCTGCGATCACGATTCGACAAGGGAAATAAAGAGATTGTCGTCAGCTCCTTCCAGGCAATTGTGCTGCTACTATTCAACGATGTAGCAGAGGGCGAAACCCTTACTTATGTACAGATCAAGGAAGCCTGTGGACTTTGTACTCCTCTCCCTCCTACAACCCCCACCTAGTATTAAAGTGCCATACCACTAACTAATTCACAGCGGATCGCGAGTTGACGAGAACGTTACAATCACTAGCATGCGCCAAGTACCGAGTCCTCCTCAAGAAACCCAAGGGCAAGGACGTTAACGAAACGGACGTATTCTCCTTTAATGCGGGGTTCCAGGACCAGAAGATGCGAATCAAAATCAACCAGGTGCAGCTCAAGGAGACGAAGGAAGAGAACAAGACGACGCACGAGCGCGTGGCGGCCGATCGACACTATGAGACACAAGCGGCGATTGTCCGCATCATGAAGAGCCGCAAGCTGATCACACACGCGGAGCTCGTGGCGGAAGTGATCAAGGCGACGCGCAGCCGTGGTGTTCTAGAACCGGCGGAGATCAAGAAGAACATTGAAAAGTGGGTTTTTATTTCCCAAATTGATAAATTTCCGTTTCTGACAGTTGCAGGCTTATTGAGAAGGACTATATGGAGCGTGAGGAGGGGAACAAATACAGCTATCTCGCCTAGAGTACAGGTTTCGTAGTCTTACATAGAAATATTCACTAATTGTCCTTTTATCTCGCCGTATATGCAGTACATATGTTTAAAGAGTCTTAGTAGAAAAATATTGTGGTATTCAAAGTAGTGGCTCGGTGTCCGGCGGATCAAGACAGTTTGAATCTTTCTATTTCCTGATTTTCTTGGATTGTACCATTTTTCCTCGTTCGACATTAGGCAACCGGGCCTGGCTCTTGCCTTGGTATAATGTAACCTGCCAAGTTCAAGATAGACATCCAAGGAATCTATTCAATTGTGTCTCGACATTTTTAGGATAAGTTTGTTGGTGAGCTGGAATAACTCTATAATCAGAACTGGCTAGAATCGTCTTGAAAATAGGAGCTGAGGTTGTAACTTCTAATAATAGAGAGTCGGATGATCATTTATTCTAAGCTCAACCTGTATAGTTCAGACATTGTAAATCACTCCTCAAACTGGAGGGGATATGAGTCTAATCCCAAATAGGGCCGCCCCCTGGGAAGGTCACAACTTACAAGCCAGGCCATGGTTATAGCCTTCATTTCATTCAGGGCAGGCATTAAGGCATTGAAACGTGATCGCCATCCGTATAAGCTCTCATATTCGCCCGTTATTCAATTCCTTTGGAAGAATCCATCGCGCAATGCATACGAAACGACTGTCACTCTCGCAAACGTAAACACTCAGGCTCAAAACAATCCTACTCCGAGTCATCATCTGAGTAGGTTCATAAGAAGTAAAAGAGTTGAACATCCCAGCAGTTCTCTGCTTCCTGAAGCATTTTGGGATAATTTATCTAAAGTCTGGCTGACTCAAAATGCACTACGAGAACCTGGATCGAAGGAACAATCACACTTCAGCAGCCCTGCCCCAACAAACTCAATCCTTAATACCGGTTACTCGCAACGAATTAAGAGCCGCTCAAAAGTTTGCTCGTCATGGTGGTTCAAGCTTGTTGGATTCAATAAAAGTATATAATCTATCTTAGATTCTATAATTATAACCCGGACTGATTATTGTGGTATCTGGGGCCCACTATGAATTTTCCTCAATCAAAATACCGGGTCTTAAAGCTTGGTTTACGCGCTTCTTGGATTTCATGAGCATCTCCTTGACTATAAAAGTTTTCTATCCCATCATCTAAAACTTTTCGGTATCGAGCTTATCGCGGCGGCCATAATTGGATGTGAGATTTCAATGCATCGTCAACTTTACGCCTAGTTTCGAAGCTGCTGCCACACATGGCCACTACACTTCAACAGAACAATGGGTGACGACTGAGGCTAAGCTATGGGGACAGGTCATAACACTGCAACCCTTATGGTTAGGGTCTGTCAGCCAGTCCCCAAAGCAAGCTCCCCGCAAAACCCCCCGCCGTCCCCGCTAGATTCCCGCATAAAGCAGCGGGGAAAGAGTCCGGTGTTGGTGATCCTGTTGTACGTTAAATACCTTTGACCAGTGAGCTCCATGGAGGTAAATCACAGAGCATAGTCGCGGTTAAGCGTGACTGAGGACCATCGGTATTCAGTTCCGCGCCATCAAGACTATGGCGAGCGATAATGAATGTGAGACGGGCGTTATCATCTGCGGCTGTGGGCCGACTGGCGCCCTACTCTCAGTACTGTTGGGTCAACATCACGTTCCTCATGTAGTACTCGAGAAGGAGCCTGATGTTGTAGAGGATCCGCGAGGTATTGGCCTCGATGAGGAGGGTATCCGCTATTTGCAGGCCTGTGGTATATATGAGAAGATCTTTACCGACATTGGGCACAGTTTGTGGCCACTTCGCACCAAGTGAATCAGATCTAGCTGACCGCAGCTTGCAGGCCAGGAGACGTTCATGTTCATAGGTGGGTCCAAGAAGGACCTTAGTGCAAGGCCCTTCATGGATATGACATACGGCACGGTATGTCGACATGTGGTATGCTAGAGAACAAAAAGCAAGCACTGATCAGGGCTCAGACAGAAGGTGGTACTGGCCATCCTGGCTTCATGTGCCACAACCAGCCAGTCATGGAGAAACATCTACGGTCACGAATCGAAGAGCTCAAGGTTGGCGAACTCCGTGTCGGTTGTCGCGTGATATCCATACGAGAAGACGACGAATGGGTTTACGTCCAATATGTCGACGATCGTGACCACCAAAAGTCGATCCGAGCCAGGTTTCTCGTTGGCGCTGATGGAAAAACTGGATTTACACGAAAGCAATATCTCGAACCTCGCGGGGTCCAACTGGAGAAATTGGTGGACATGACCTACGAAGAAGACTGGGTGGCCATAAACTGGAGAATATCACTCCCGACACCAGATACACACCCCGATTTCCCGCTTTGGGAGAAGGGATACACACCACAACAGGTATACGACGAGTTTTTCCCCACTAACTTCCGTTTTTTGTGCAATCCCCAACGATCTGCAGTTTGCGGACGCTTCGGTCTTCCTAAGGACCGACTCTGGAGATTTGAATTCGTTGTGTTAAATGGCGAGAGTCCGCAAGAGATGGCGACCTTTCAGAAAATGGCCGAGGTTGTATACCCCTACATCACTCATCCAGGAAAGCGCCATGGAATAACAGCAGCTGAGGTAAGATTCCCGTCGGATTGCATCGAGGTCATGCGATGTCAGCCATTTCGTTTCTCTGCCAGAAGCTGTAACAGATGGTCTCTTGACCGGACCATTCTCTGCGGCGATGCAGCACACGTATTTCCTCCGTTCGGGGCCCAGGGTATCTCATCCGGCTTCAGAGATGCCATCTCTTTGGCATGGCGGCTGCGCCTGGCGATACAACACTCGGAAAGTACATCTCACCAAGATCCGAAGATGGACCATCGTCAACTTTTCGAGGGCTGGTACTCGGAGCGGAAGCAGCAGCTTGACGCATCTCTGCGAGCGACGATTGAGAATGGGGCCTACGTCACAGAGTCGGACAGTCTCAAGGTCTTTCTGAGAGACTGGTTTCTGTGGCTAGTGCAGATGATTCCCAGTTGGAAGCATTGGCTCCAGCTGGGCGGCCGGCGGGATGGCATGATACAGTATCGATGGGAAGACGGTCGAGGCATGGCCTTTCTGCCCAGTCTCGGCGGTGGTGGATGCTTCCCGCAAGTCTATGCTGCAGTTGTGGGCGGCACAGGCAAGGTCTCATTTACCGACGACATCATCTTCTCGCCGTCCAAGCAGGGTCTGTTTCAATTGGTCGTGCTGGCCAAAGCTGCTGCCGAGCTTGATGAACTCGAGCCTTCTCTCGCTGGCCTCAAGGAGAAAAGCAATGGAGCGTTGCTTCCGGGAGAGGTCTCCATATTTGCAGAGGATTCATTTGGCACTTCGGTAAGACCTAACGGGCGAGTCGTCTATCGATTCGCTACGGGAGACCAGTTTGCGAATGACCCGCTGTGCGCCGGAAGATTCAAGCCGGTGGGGTATGATCGTCACCAGATGGCAAAGGCTGCCAGAGGCAACAAGTTCGTAGTGCTTCGTCCGGACAGGTTTGTCTTTGCCGCCTGTAGTACGACGAAGGAACTTCATGAGGTCGCAGGAAGAATCGGGCATCTTGTTGTCAGGGGGGGACTGTAGGACTTGTTATTTGTATGGTACTTGCCTCTAGAAGACATGGCGAATCGTATTCCGATCTTAAGTCTGTCCGGTATTGTAGATTGTAGTAGCAGTCCGAAGTGGCTTAGAGGTTGAACAGTGATACAGTCCTTCGACAATAGGGCAGTAATTTGATTATAGCGCTAAATATTAGCATGCATGGCAGATAGCGCTATACTTAATTTAGGAAGGCTATATAATTTCCTCACAAATGATGGGAGTGTAGTTTGACAAATTCTAGAGCTAACCGAAGAATAGCTAGAGTAATAGCTAGAGCATGCTTTTATTTTAAGAGCCTTTCGCTCCCTCCGCCGGATGTTTGAACCAATGCAAATCATTAGAATGAATGAATTAGCAAACATTTCCCCGCAAAGCTTTGTCCATCCCCACAATCTCCTCCCGCAACCTCAGCAACTCCAATTGACGCCTGTTGATGAGGCACTATGACAGACGTCGCAACAGCCGGTTCTTTGGATGACAGTGCTCAATTTGCTTGCCAAGAGTCGACGGAGAACCGGTCGCAGCCGCCGAGAGAATGGAAATGCGACACATGCCACCAGGCGTTTAGGAAAAAAGACCACCTCAGTCGCCATATTCGGTCGCACACCAAGGAGAAGCCGTTTGCATGTAAAGTCTGCTCCAAGTCTTATGGGAGACAGTGAGTGGCAATGGGATAGGTACGGTGCTTGGTATTTACTGACGCCCTGCAGGGACTCGTTAATTCGCCATGCGAGGAAGCATTCTGCCAGGGCTAATCGAGACGCAAACACTTTTCCCTTGAGTATGACGATCCGTTTCCTTCCTGTGTAATTTATATTCAAGTACCAGCTCAATTAATGATAATTTACAGGCAACGAAGAAAATGCAAACCATGTGTCTATTGGACCTGGCCCAGACCATCATCAATCGAGTCTGCCTGCAACATTTGGATCAGGCTTCTATGACTCGGCAAATGGGGCTTTTCAAAATCGATTAAATCACACAGATCCGAATGGGACCGCCTTTGGGCCACTCTCCGATGTGAGTGGTCCGGTGCCCGACAGCGTGGCCAATGTTAGCTCAGTGAACTTAGGATCTGGAACGGATGAAACCTTTTGGATGCTCTCCAGTGACCTTTATCAGACACTTCAGGGCTTCTCTATCCCCCCGAACCTCCCACATGACTCGGAACTGTCCTTGGGAGCGTCCAATCCCGGCCAGACCCTCGGGACGATTGAGCTGGGTCGTACGCCATCAGAGGCTCCAGTTCGCGCGGAGGTTTGGAAGTCAGTGCGTGCCAGATGGCATACCAGACGGGCCTCAGACTCTCCGCCGCAGGCACAGCCGATTGGAAGCCAAAATCAAGACCAAGTTGATGAGATGTATCGTGCTGGTCTCTCGCACCGGTTGCATCCAAGCCCACACAACAGCACCCTTCCATCCGCTGACTTCCTCGTAAGTCAAAGCCGATCAGTGGGTGCCATGGCCTAGACTAACCGAGTTCAGAATCTCTGCATCAAGCTTTACTTCTCAAAATTTCATCCTATATTTCCCATTATTCATGTCTCGTCGTTTCGCCCCTCTTCAGAAAACTCACTCCTGCTCTTATCCATATGCTCCATAGGAGCTTTGTTCATCGGCCTTGAGAGTGCTAAAGCCTGCGGTCGTGCCATATTTCGGGGGTTAAATAAAGCACTTCTAACATCAGTATGTTGGGACAAGTATTATAGATATGTTGTTGTTCTGACTCAATATAGTGGGAAACCTATCTCTTTCAAGGTAGTCGCGAGACGCTTGCTATCGCTCAAGCCATCACTTTAGGACAGACCTTCGGCATACTGTCCGGGAACCCAAATGACCTATTCCTTGTCGAGAGCTTCCATGGAACTCTTATTGCATGGTCACGACATGCTGGCATCTTCCGTGTCAAGAGCGCATTGGACATAGTGGACACTGAGACCTCAGATGTAGAGTCTAGCTGGAGATCTTGGATTCAGGCTGAAGAGTCCGCCCGCGTGCTGCTAGCACTACACATCCAGGACGCCAAAATCTCTGCGATTTTCCATCACGAACCACTACTCAGACATGAACCAGAGAGGCTACCACGATGCTGCCCAGAGGAACTATTCGGAGAACCCACAGCGGCCAGGTGGCATGAGAAGCTCATGTCCTCCAAACCGGCGACTTCGCGACATACACAACATTCAAATGATACAGAGCATGTCTCTGCACCAGTTAGCTCAGTCACCTCGCCACCTTTGATGAACTCATACGCTTCCCTAGCAGGAATATATGCCTCCATCAGCGAAGCACGGGCCTCATCACTCAGTGACGAGACGGCCTGTAATCTCCAGCGCTCGCTCATGCTCTGGGCAGATCTGTGGTACGCCAGCACCAAAGAACTAGAAGACTCTTGTTGTCTGATGGTTCTTTGGAACGAGGCCTTCATGTTCCTCTACGCCGACTTTGACCTCCTGGAGCGCGTCATTGGCCGCGAAGGAACGTCCAGGCAAGAGGAAGATATCGATGCTGCTCGCAAGTGGACAACGAGCTTTGATGGTAAGCGATGCGCGGCTCACGCAGTGCTGGTCCTGAAGCATCTAGAGTTGATGCCCGTGGGCTCAGAGCCTGCCATTCACGCCCCCTTGGCAGCCTTCCACGCAGGCATCGTTGTATATGTGCATACCCTACTAGTGGGACCTGAGTCGCGGCCAATCGAATTCGACATTCCGGAGCTACCTGTCCGGTTCTCAGCGCTGAGGCGTACCTTGGGTAGTCGCACGATTTCGCAGGGTTACAAGATCGATGCCACGACACTGAGTGCTTTGACAGACCTGCTGCGACGGCAGGGTCACTGGGAGATTTCTCGCAAGTTTGCGTCCATCTTGGAGGTCTTGCTTGAGGACATCACCGACTCAGGTGAGCGCGTATGCCGAGGCCAGCAAGGCACCTCGATATTGTAACATTAAGAAATTTAATACCTCAGCCATGTGTACCGACTCGGCATTGATCATATTTAACAGGTTCACAGCATGCGTCAAGTACTGAAGTACGGCATAGAATATGAGAGCATATATTTTCGTCTCATTCAATTTCGCATGCGCAGGAGACCATTTATGAAATTTCTTCACGACATATTAGTCTGAAAGGATTAGGTAGCATATGTTACATTCATTGATTAATATAGTGTGACGTGCTATGGCCGTGATACGTTGCTCAAAAGCTTCACAAAAGTACGAAATGACGGATTCGGTTTTCCTGTGATACTCTCTATCGTGACTAGGACAGCTTCAGTGTCTCGCTCGAGGTTCTGGAGGGCCTCCCAGGTCTGCTGGAGCGCACCGGTTTGCCGGATTTTATCGAGGACCTGCCTCTTCACACTGGTCGGCAGGGACGTTCCATGGTTTCCTCTTTGTCGAAGAATCCCCATAACAATTGCTCCTGCCCTGGGATCAAGATTACAACACACTGTTACAGGATAGGAAAGCTTCCCTTCATCGAAATCCTCACAGAACCCCTTCTGCGCCGTGTAGTGTTCATCCTGGATGTTTTGATAATCATCTCGGATTTGGTACCATCGACCGAGAAGTCTTGTAAGTCGACTCAGATCAGCGATGGGTAGGTTTTCGGTACACGAGAAACAGTGCATCATTCGGATAATCATGTCAAACATAGCCCCAGTTTTGCCATCTACCATAGCCATATACTCTGCGATCGATGGGCAATAGCCCGTGAATCTCCAATCCAAGTCCCAGCTCTGGCCTAATGCCAGAGCTTTGGTGCCATCCAAAAAAATATTAATTAATTGGGGATATTGGTCCTGATATGTGACAACCGTGGACGCGGCCCTAGCTACCATGTATGTCGCACTGTTGGTGGTTTGGGCTATGCCAAAAACCTGGTGTGTCGCTGCACATCCTCGGCGTAGATCTGAAGAGTCCTGAATATCGTCAAGCATTAAAGTTGAATTATGCAAGTCATCAACCACACACTTGATAGTAGCCAGCTGATCGTCGGGAAGTTGGAACCATAAATTCATCGCATCAATAACTCTCGATCTCATGTTCTTCGATGGCAAAGACAGAATATACTCCACCGGAGCTAGGAGGGCCGAATCTCCAAGGTTTGTAGGCATAGAGTCTTGAGAGTAGAGCTGATCCTTTACAAAATCCGTACTTATGTAGTTAGCCCCATTTTCAATTGCTGTAGTCTTGATCTTGTATCTGTCGCAGGCTGAACACCAGATGTGGTGACCTCCGAGATAAAGCTGAAGCCCTTTGACAAATTTCTTCATATGGTCTGGAGCTTCTGGAAATGTGACATAGAAGCGTTCCAATAGTTCCTGGAATTTTTGCTCGTCTGCCAGGATGGTAGCTTTGAGCCTTTCCTTGGCCTCCTGCTCGGATTTACCCTCCGTTACCATCATCACCTTGACGGAATTTTGTAACCTACCACTGCCATCTCGTTCGACTTCCCAACTAAAATAGTCATTTGTGTTGGCAACAATTCTATCGGCAATATACACAAGCTCTTGAACATGTTCCGTATCTTCTTCCGACAGAATGATGCCAAGAGAGAACTCAAGGATTCCCCTCAGTGCACTGAAACGTTTACGTCAGATATGGTCATTTCAGTCTATGAATGGGCCAGCAATTGTGAACATACATCGTTCCAACATCTAGAATCCGGTGGGCGACAGACTCCTCAAAACTGGTGGGTTCTGTTTCTGGTGCAAGGGCTGATGGTTCGATCCAACCCTTCAAGCATTTACTTATGAGAACTTGTCCTTCAACTCCCTGTTTAGATGCAAAGGTAGAAATCACTTCGGACGCAAAGTGCTTGACGCCGAGTGACGGTTCAAGGACACTAGTGGCTTGTGGCATTTGCAGAACAGAGGTAAACATATCATTATGAGCCGTTACACGATTCAGCTCGTCTTTTTCCAAAATGTCTTTCCTCTAGTCAGCCTTTCACCTCGCAAGAAAGTAGTAATCAACCAAATACCATCATGAAATACACCCCCCTCCACTATCCTAGCAATATCATCCAGCCTTTCCGGTAAGCACTCGGGGTATACGAGACTGGCGAAATGGCCAACACACGAGTTCGCTTCGCAAGGAAGGCCCGCGGAGTTGTGCGACAACGCTGAAATTACCTCGGCACTAAAAGACTTTGCAGTTTCAACTACCTGCGCATCGTCTTTGTGGATACGGCAGGGAAGCGTGGTAAAAGAACCCTCGGGCCTTCGATGGATATTATCAAAGGGTTCAGAATATCCGTTAATATCAGCCTCAGATTTAGGAGAGGAATTTGAATGGCAACTTGGCTCAGACAAGCTTGTTATTGGCATCGTGCTCGAGTTCTGAAGGGGTTTAAACAATGAGATCAAAGGATCTACTGGTAACAGTGATGGGGAGTAGAATAGTTGAAATTTTTATATGCGGCAGTTAGTGTATCACAGGAAGTTTCCTGTTGGCCTCCATTTCCGCAGATCTGTTTGGGTTTATTCGGTTCAATCGGGGACCCGGAGGGGAAATAGGGAAGACCAGAGAGCTATAATCTACACAGATGGGAATGACACTAGATCAACAGAAATTTTAAATAGTAGATAATGAAAAGAATCTAGGGAAAAGAGCCGTCCTGCACCTGAAATGTAGTGCGGGTGTGCTCTTACTAAAACTAATAGTGCCGGAACGCCACGCCAGCTATATCTCGCTGTTGGAGACTGACCACGTCAGGCAAAAATATAATCAGTAGCATATAGCCCTATATCATATATGTATTATAGTGTATTCCAAGATTTTCATTAAATAATAGTATCTACCATCTAGTCCACCAAACTTGTTGTCAAATTGTCGGATCGACTTTATAGTAGTATGTCAAACTTTTCCTACTAGATTCCTTGGTTCCCTCCTCTGAAGCAAGGGGTGGGAATAACTAAGCCTTTGACAATATTACCCCATCATGGGCGGTCCGATCTGGTAAAGTGCCCACTTAGAGCCTGCTAGACAACGCTACGCCTACGGAGTGCATGCCTGACGGCCGATCTTAGTGCAAGGGGGAAGAAGCCTGAAGCCTGAATTTTGAATAACTGGAAACTAGATCTAATTTATACCCAATTTACTAGCGGAACTGATCGCTTATAATTCGCCAAATAATGGCGAATTCTCGGAAAATTGCATCGAAAAATAACGCGTAAAAACCACAGTCTGACATACCGTTCCATGGCGCGTTATACCGCACTAGCTGGCTGACAGTACCTTGCTACAGTAGTTCCGATCGTCTTTATGCCCGGTCGAAACTTGAAATATATCAATCGATAGTCCAATTTAGTGTCGGATCAGGCTCGAAACTATAAGTTACTCTTGTAGTCGCATAAAGCCCTAGACTCTTAACATAATCCACTAATCCACCACCCACCCACCACGTAGAACACTTGGAAAGCCTCATACATAAAAGACAGTTAACATGAGCATTAGCGTTTACTAGTAGTCCTTTTAGCATGTGCGAACACTTCGATATCCACCTCCGTATTATTGCAATGAGGCATTCCTTATTATTTGGTTTTGATTAGCCGTCAAGTCTCCTAACTATTGGAGATCTAAGAAGTAAGACTTGTGTTGACTATTTCGACTTTTGGACCATGTTCACGTGTTGTCGTATGTGGTAACTATGTTAAAATCCCATGACATGAAGGTCCAAAGCCCATTCCTCGTTATTCCTCGTTGTATTCTGCCTCACATTCCTTTCCAGCAGATACTATCAACATGGCGAATACAACTTGTCTGTCCGGACAGCAACCGGCGATTTTATCCTCAGTGAATATGTGCAATCCTGGATTTTATTGTAAGTGCTAAATATCGTCATATACCTAGGTGATGAGGTTACTTATGAATCGAAATCGTTTATGTAGGCCCGAATAATACGGAGAGAAATCCTCCTCAGCACTGCCCGCCCACCTTGGAATGTCTTCTTACACGCCTACAAGTCACGAATAATTATTGCGGCGAGGCTCAGGGCACTTACGAGCCTATTATATGCCGTGCAGGCTTCTACTGTCCTTCAGGGGGTAAGCAAGAACTCCTCTGTCCAAGAGGTTTCTATTGCCCTGTTGGCTCCGTGGCGCCTTTTAAATGCATGCCGTTATCGGTCTGCCCCAATGGCAGCGAAAGAGAGATACATTTGACGGGTTTTTTATGTTGTGCTTTGATTGATATCGCTCTGTTAGTTCTTTGGCTCTGGCCATGGCTACGTCGATTGCGAAATCGCTCCAACGGTACCACCAAACCACGCCCGCCTAGCCCAAAAAACCAGCCGGTTTCTAGTGATAGAAGGGTTTCAAATGACAATTGTAATACGGTTGTTATGCGTAACGATATATCTGGTACAGTTGGAATGGATATGGCATTCGATAAAGTGACTTTTTCTATCGAAGGCATGGACAATCTGATTCTAGACTCTGTGTCTGGCCAGGCTCAAAGCGGGATGTTGCTTGGTGTGATGGGACCATCAGGTTCAGGAAAATGTAGGATCCCTGTCAGAACTCAACTTGGACTCTTTTATACTGATAGAGACCAACCAACAGCAACGCTGATAAATATTTTGTGCGGTAGGCTGCGAGCTACATCGGGATCATTGTTACTCGATGGAGTGCCTGTTAACTGGTCCGAGTGGGTTCTCTTTTCCTTCTAGAAATGTTTTCAATTTTTTTAACAATAAAGCGAGAGGAAAGCCTTCAAAAATTCCAAGGGCTATTCGGTTTTATTCCCCAAGACGATGTCGTTCATCCTCATCTCACCGTTTGGGAGAACATCATGTACTCGGCAAAAATACGACTTGGTGGTACGTTGAAACACAGAGAAATTGAAAATCTGGTATATCAGATTATATTGGACTTGGAACTCGAAAAAGTTAAAAATAGCGTCGTTGGAAATGAGGATCGCCGCGGCATCTCCGGGGGAGAGCGAAAACGCGTAAGCATTGCTCTGGAATTGGTCGCTACACCTCCAGTTTTGCTTCTTGATGAACCTACCTCGGGTCTAGACTCTCAAGCGGCCTTGTCTCTAATTATGCTCTTGAAATCTCTGTCGCGTAAAGGGATCACCGTTATATGCGTCGTCCATCAGCCTCGTATTGAAATATTTGAGGCTTTGGACAAGGTGCTCCTCATGGGATCCGGAAAGACGGTTTATTTCGGTTCTCAATCTCTGGCAGTACGACATTTCCGTCGAATGGGATACGAATTCGATCCCCGATTGAACCCGGCCGATATTATGATGGACATTGTTTTTGGTACCTATGCAGGGAAACAATCATCTATAGTCAAATCGTTCAATGACGAGGATGCAAATTCATCAATGAAAGCAGTTGCTAAAAGGACTTCAGCGACCGGAGACGAAACCGTTAACGCATTGATGGTTCAATGCCATCGATATAGGCAAAGGTATTCCCCATGGTACAAACAAATATATCTCGCTTTTTGTCGCGATATGACACAGCAAAGTCGAGCAGCGTGGAGTTTTATCCTAGAGATCGCAGGAGGTACATTGTGTGGACTATTGCTTGGTCTATCTGTTTATGAGTTTCGTGGACATATCTATCAGGGAATGTTTCTAGAGCCATTTCATGTGTTGTCCAGTGCTGTTGATTATACACTGTTAGCTCAACTGGGCACTTTAAACTGCCTAGCCACAAGTATGCATTTTGGAACTGCACTCACCCTTGGAAACTTTTATCTAATTGTATATGAAAGGCTTCGCTGCTGCTGCGCCGAGCGTCATAGTTTTTTCCGCTGAAAGTGAGGTCTTCTTGCCGAATTGAAACTGAGGAAATGTTAGGACTGATCACTTATCTCATAGGACGCATATTCTTCCGCGAATCGTTTTCCGGTCATTCAAATTTTGCGTACTTCGGTGGTAAAGTCCTTACAACTCTTTTGAGAAGCGTTATTAGTTCATTACATTTCAGCACGATGTTCATCATTCTTGCGTCACCGGTGATTTCTTTTGGTATGCTTGTAGGGTTGAATATTCTCTATTTTTATTGTAAGTAGTTCTGACTAACCAGCAAAAGCACGGATGATACAGAGTTGACCAATATTTAGGTGTGTATGGTCTGGGCTCTATAATAGCAGCAATTACAGATCACGAGAATGGACCACTATTCTGCCTTCTACTCAATATCGTTATTGCTATCTTTGGAGGCGCCAGTCCCCGTCTTGCAACGGTCAAAAGCTGGCATCTTGAATGGTTTTGGTATTTGTGTCCAGGGGTATGTTTAGTCACAAACCTAACCTATGTAAATGTGCAGATTTTTTTTTGCTGACAAAATACCTTTAGCTATGGTTCTGCGAGGCCTTCTTTAGCGCTCAGGTTTTACCATTCTCCTACTTATACAACACCGAGGAGGCGGAAGCATTTACTGGATATAAATTTGGAAGGACAGGTCTTGATATTGGGTAAGTGTTCAGGGTCTACGAATATTCTTAGGGCCTCTGAAAATTCTAACCATTTTTTGCAATGTTGCTAGGCTTCTTTTAGTTATTGGCACACTGTATCGTATTATAGGGTGTTTTTTAATGATTCTGAAGGCGAGAACACGATACGGTCGATCGAGCTAAGACGGTATAGAGCCAATTCAGTTCAGAACGTACCTAAATGCCCGCCTCTTGTCATCTATGCATCTGTCACATGTTCCCTCTGTTATCTTTTCAGCTAATTAAATTTTTATATTAGGGTCAGTCTTTATAAGACAGAGCGCTATACAACCTTTATATGTGAGTTAGTTTTTATGAGATAGATCACTACCCGGCATTTATATATAAGGGTATACGTTGAGTTGGCAAGCTGGGAACCGAAACCGCATCCATCCAATTGCATGCCTGTCATGGACCTAGATGCATTATAGATGTCACTGGCTGTGTTGAGTACAATACCACGGTAGGATGAACCACATAGAGGTTCCAAAGGGTAGCTGGTAATGATAAACTAAGGTAACAGTGAATTTGATAAACATTAGAGTAGAGAATATCCCTCAAGGTGCTGTAGGTTCTTAAGTGTAGATGGTCTCGCTAAAGCTGTGCACAGCCCATGGAAATGTTGAGTGTGGTATTAGCGGTTTAAAAAGTGAGCCTGGCCCCTCTTGCTTTAGCTTAAACTCAGTGCCATGCAAGTTGGTCTCATAACAATACAGGGTCAGGATCAATGATTCCAGTACTCATCGGGTTAGTGGCTAGTCTTGCCGCCTTAACGGCCGTGCCCCAGCGTTGGTATATAAACTGTGCGTCAACCTACAGTCTATACCATACGCGCTACATTTTAGAGTAGAGTAGTGTAGCATGAGTATTCGAAATATTCCAGTGCATTTAATACGTGTATTGTAATGGTCTTCACACTCTACCAGAGCTGTCAATTCACTCTTCTTGCTTTATTGATTAGTCGGGAGATGAGCAAATTGATCAGTAATACTAAATTCGGCATGCATAATTTTTTGGCTAAACGCTTAAAATAACTTATTTAGTTGTAGCCACTTGTTCATTGGCAATGATCACGAAACTTGACTGCCTTGCTTCATTTTAGGTACTCGGACCAGTTACTATTTTATGTTGGGATAGGGCAAATACTCAACGGAGATAGAGTTTAGAACAACCCCCATCATGTAACATGAATTTGTTGAGAATATATTAGCTATCTGTGTATGTTTGTGGATAACGGGGGATGAAACTATAAAGACCTCTGAGGACCGCACGCTTTCTCGATTAAATTAAACCATCTATAATATCTTTAGCATCAAATTCAAAATACCTCCAACTCCAGCAAAAATGTCTCAAAATTCAGCATTCACAACCGATATTATCGTTGATCGCAACCAGTACGTACAGAACATATACGCCCTACCTATATCTCATTACCCCCAAACAATCCATAATAATCACCAATCGAACTGAATAGAAAATTAGGAATTATGCATCGAAGATACACAGCCCATTACCAATGCTGCATGACGCCAACGGTGTCCTCCGTAAAGGTACCGGGATGCTCGTCGGTGTGTTACCTCATCTGTATCTTGAGAATATTAAATACTTACGTATCCGAATATGAAAGTGTCGTGTGTTGATCCTCGCATTATCCCTGAATCATTCCTTGGTTTCCGAATACCAGGGGAGAATCCACTTGGTATGTTCGACTGCAAATTCAATATCACCAATGGAGAAGTATTGATGAGGATTCCTTCCAAGCTATCCCAGTCATCCGTGTGATTGGGGGTCGGGCCAGGCATGCTTTGGTCAACATTGTTGGTTTGGATGCTGTCTTTGGTATTGACACTGTGGTTATTATTCACCATACTGGTAGATCTAAAACTAGAGAGATGTCGCTATTGTTTTATATGATGCTAATACATGGACATAGATTGTGGTCTGACTCACAACACGGAAGAGTCAATTCGGACTTCCCTGAAAACGATGTTCCCTGGAAAACAAGAAACTATTGAGAATACGGAGTTTGGTGCGATTGAGAAGTAAGTACTGGTTCCTGAATTAAGACAGAGCTTAACTAATCACAGAATATTAGTCTTGAGCAAAGCGTGGTGGACGATATTCAATTCCTGAAATACTCCCCTCTGATCAGGAAGGAGATAGTTCTCAAAGGGTTTGTGTATGACATCCATACTGGTAAATTGAAGGAAATTTGTAAGCTAGGCGAGCATTCATGATATTAAATTGCAGACTTCTCTACGCAGGTAAGGATTATTATCGCTAAAAAAATACAACGTCCTATACAGGTGGCAAATACCTATAATAGACATGTCATGCACGCGGAATATACAGATTGGATCTATTAACTTTTAATTCGTGTTTTGACTCTTGACGAGATGTAAATGCAGTTTCGGGTCTAACATCCAACGCGGTATGGTATAGTGTACAAAACTTGGACCGTAGCCTGGTATGTATCGCGTCTTATACGCAGACAATAACACAAACCGCCGCGCTACCAGAAGACGCCTGCTTCAATTTCGAATTTGTTAATGTGTCGTTTTAATCGACGTCTTGTAATAGATAGTCTATCGAACACGACTGCTGTAATAGCTATATTGATAATATAGTATATTCAATAAACCCACATATATCCTGTAGTAAGCCAAGTGTATGGGTGTTCAAATGAAAAATAAATGAAGTCCTCCCCATAATATGCTAGTGTAGCAATACCGTCGTATTATTATAGACTGATTTTCTATATTATAACGGTGGAATCGCTTCAAACTATCTTGCTATTGTCGTGGACTATCTATTGTCACCAGAAGACTACAAGCTAGCTACAAACAAGGCTGTCCTGACTCAAGTAGCTGGAGAAGTGACCAAAGTAGGGGTTTTCCCGATTTCAGACCTCGGAGAATTGAAGTTTTCGCTCGTCTCTGGTTGCGGGACAGGAGAGTACTTTCTGCGTTTGAAAATGAACCACCTGTTCGAACAGTTTGTTAGGTTTCTTTCATGTTTCAATAAATGATGATACGGGTAATAAAACTCACAGTCCAGCAATTATGATGGCCAGAAACGGCACACCCAGTCCAACTGTTAACCCAATAATCAACTGGTCACGATGCGAAAGCCCTCCTCCACCTCCACTATCACCACCACCACCACTACCACCACCACTACCACCACCACTACCGCCGCGGCCACTGCCACCGCCGCCACCACTACTACTAGATGATGTAGACTTTGGCGGAGTATAAGACATTGGCGTGCCGCTGGTTGGAGTTATGGAGAAAACTTTCGATCCGAAAGGAATAGCGCTTGTGACAGATGCATACGTACTGGTAGGATACGTAGCCGAGGAACCAGACGGCACAGTGAGAACCGAAGTCAGCGTCTGCTTGACCGAGGTAGTGTTCTGCAAGTTGGGTGGACAATTGATCAGTCCTGTCGATAGACAGTTGACGATGGTATAAGAGTCTGTTGTCGATACAGTCGTTGTGACAAGCGTGTCTCGCGGTTGCAAGGCTGCTCGTGCAGTGACGTCTACGGCCGTGGCCGAAGTCGTGGTACTAGCAGTCTTCCTATCCGCACAAATGCTTGCCAGTGTCGTGTACCAAACCGGGGTCGTCGTATTTGGAGTTGGACCCCATTGGTATGTGTCGATGGCGACTGTTGCCCCTGCAGCGGCGCCAAGTGCAAGGGTGTACTCGGCGACGGCGGCAAGTTCGCAGTCATCGGTTGAGGATCCGTCGACTTCGACAAGGAAGTCAGCCACATACGCAAATACGTTGGCTGTAACCCCCGTGCTAGCGGTCAACAGCGGTGAAACTTTGGGGGAAACGAGCTGGAACCCGAGGTTGATTTCCAACTGGAGCAATGCCTGGATAGACCCATGGCCATCGATGGTGATAGGAAGGAACTCAAATTGTGCGCCAGGTCTGAAGACGTTAGCTTCAAAAAAAAAAAAAAAAGGCAAAAACTGCAATGGAAATAGGTTCTTACAGTGTTATTCCAGATGTGTTTTTGTTAAACAGCTCCAGATCTAGCGCGAGACCGTCGTCTACTTTTATATGGATACCGCCGCTAATATCTATCTCAGCCTTGGAAATAAGAATCAGCGTAGCACTCAAGACCGCACCGGCTTCCAAGTGTGGGATGGAGAACCCGGCTTCTGTCTCAGAGGTAAAGAGGTTCAAAGTGTACGTGGCTCCGGCGGACATCTGGAGTTCTAGATCTAGGTATAGCTCGAGCTCATCGAACTCGAAATGCCCATGCACGCTAGGAAGACTGGTCAAATTGGCATCATTGAAGTCGACATCTAATGTCGGCCAGGCCGGGATTTCCGACAATTGAAGCGTAGAGATATCTTTAGCGACTGTCTCGGTGTAGTTTTTCAACGTGCTCAGTGCAGAGTTTGTAACATTTTTAACCTCATTCCCTGCGATGTTAATGGCCTGGGTGAGGTTGAAATGGTCGTTTATTGTTAATGAGCCTTTGACAGAGCCATTTATGTAGCAAGTCGCACAGATAATTGCAATGCCAGCGTCAGCATCCAATGTTCCACCTTTTCCGAAATCACTGCTAGCGCTGTAAAAGAAGATTAATGGGGGCTTGATTGAAAACTGGAACAGATAGAGACAAAGCATACCTTATGTCAATTGAGAAAAGCGTCGCATTAGTCCAGCTTTTTGCCAGCGACGTTTGGTTCATTGTATATGTGTGATCTCTCCGATGCAGTCTAGCCGCACGCAGAGCTCTCGCTACAGCATCGACAGTATCTGCGTCGCCATTGCGAGTTTGAAGAGCGACATCTCCTACTGATGCCGCGGTGACAGCGGTAAAAATTGAGGCCCAGCAAAGGACAAAGATAGCTGACAAAAACACCATCATGCGGGTTGATCTGGCTAGATGCTGGATAACCCTGATTTAATGTTGGCAAGAGGGTCCTCTTGAATAAATATTATTCATCCCCTATCTCAGCCTTGTGCAACATTTTCATCCAGCCGTCCTAGACAGTTTCGCGTTGCCGCTACTGCATGAGCCTAGCTAGGGTACATATTATTAGCTACTACTCCGCATAGCAAAGTGTAAGAGACTAACTGCGCCGCATTTGATGCATGCACAGCCGGAGAGTAATGCGCGCATGTCCTCGACGTTCTTTAGTACTTGGCAAGGGTACTAATATCGGAGTCGCGAGATTCTAACGGTTTACATTGTGTCAATATCGAGAATGATTGCATTCGCAGAGACCAGGAACTGGGGTAGTTTGATGCTCAAAATTGGGAGGAATTTTTCTATCTTGGTTGCACTAATTTAGTTGTAACTCCTAACACAGTTTCCAGCCTTAGTTATCGCGCCTAGGAGACTAGCACGACAAGGGTTCTGTGGGGGCCAATAATAATGGGCACCATTCATTCACATCCACAATCGAAAGGAAAATTAACCCATAAACCTGACTAATTACCAGCAGTTTGACGAAGACCCTTGTCAAGTGAAGGGATTGTGAGAACTCGCTTCTCGACCGGGAGGCTGGTGGAGGTCATTGCGTAGAGAGCAGAGCTAGGAAAGTGGTCGGCCACAGAGGGGAAAATGAGGAAGAAAGAAACGAAGTTTGAAGGATGGCGACGATTAGAACGCAAGAGATCAGTCTAGAGGTCAGTTATATCAATTTTATTTTTGTCGGACGTGACTGTTGAATTGTTGACAAAATGGCCAGCTAGAGCCATGCCTGATCGGGCGAGCCTAACCATCCGCGGTAGCTCACAGGACGCCGATGCTTAGGTGATACTGTACAATGTAAAAGGGCCAAGCTAATTGTATTGGCGTGATTAATAATAATATAATAATATGGAAGAATGAAAATGCAATCCTCAGCCCGCATGGCATGTGGCATCTCTCGGACGAGAGCTCGGGCTACCGAGCAGAAGCAAAGTGACAGCAGCTAGGGGCCCACCAATAGGATCTAGATCTGACAATCTTGAAACAAAGTATCAGATCACTCCAGAGCTTCGAAAAGCGGGCGGGCATAGTGAACTGTAGTCTGGATGCGGTGAAGATCCAGCCATACAGCGCTGAGCAGAGGATCACGGAATTCCCGAAACGAGCAATGCCGGGGCTTGTGCTCGGTCTAGGTTGGGCCCGAAAAAGCAATAAGCTTTACAACTCTTTCGTAGAAGAGGGCAAAACCAAAAATAAAACAAAAGAAGCAGCTGTAGCCACTATCTGATAATAGGCTACTGCTACCAAAGTGTTCATGTGAGCAGTAGAAAAAAATAATTATGGAGAACAGAGCTCTCCGAAGTCAATTCCTGCCTTCCATGCATTCCGGCGTTAACAACTTAGCAAGGTACTGTACAGTGGAGGCGTCGTGTGATTCACTGTGTTTTGCTGCTCGTTCGGAGTATTTAAGTATTGCTGGCGATGCCTTGGGAGGTCGTCTGCAGCTCCTGTTCTTTCAATTATTATTTTTATTATTTCTAACATACTTCATAATTTTGTCTGGTTCACCCGTAACCCTAATCAATTGCCAATATCACCCTTCGCTTCAACTTCCATCACTCAGGTACGGAGCTGTTATTTAAATTCATTCGTTTCCCTGTGTTTTGCGTTCCGGTGCCTAAAGTTACCCAATTTGCCCTCACCACCCCCACGGCTAGTACTGCTCTCCCCCACGTCTGAATCAGTTCTGTCTCTATACACCTCACGCTAAGTGTTGTGTCTTGACTCGAGAATCTGTTCGTAATATCTCGCTCCAGGGACGAGGAACAAGCCCCCACGCTTGAGTGGCGATTCAGGAAAGCTGGGCAGTGGACGGTTGGCGGTTAGCATGGTGTCACCGTGATGTTGGTGGACGCTGCACTGCACAGGGCAGTGGAGCAAACCGAGCAGGTTGATATTCGTAATTCGCTGGTTACGCCGCCTGCACGGGGAAACACAACTAACCCGAATAATTCTCGAACTTCCCCTTGTCCAAATGATTGTTCTAGCTCAAACCCCGCTGACAGAAATCATCGATGGCTAGCTTTCCCCACCCTCTCCCCGCCCTCCACCGTGCGGACCTTTCGCCGAGGCCATTGTTTTTAAGCCTCTTGTACCCCCGGTGGTAATCAAATCGATATAAAGTGTATAAGACATCTAGCGGACTCTTGCCGGCACATACAAAGTTGGTCTCTTGATTTTCGTGTTGAAGCGAGTCGATTCGCATATATCGGCGTTTCCCGCCTCTGTCTATTTCCCAATTAGGCTGTTTTGTATACATTCTCCAGAATCTCAACATGTCGAGTAAGTACAGCTTACGAGTGTCTCCATCAGCCGAAATCGCTAACCTGGTATAATTGTAGCCAAGCACTTCTTCTCAGACCCTACTCACCTCGTCCTCTCCGCCCTCCGTTCCCTGACTTACACAAACCCGTCTTTGGCTTTCGATGAAGAGAACAAGATCATTTTCCGCCGCCCCGACACCACCTCCAAGTCCAAGGTCGCCGTGATCAGTGGTGGTGGCTCTGGACATGAGCCTGCCTTCGCCGGTTACGTGGGCAAGGGACTCCTAACCGCCTCCGTCGCTGGAACCATCTTCGCCTCGCCCGCAGCCGAGCAGGTGCGTCGCGCCGCCATTGAGCGTGTCGATACTGAAAAGGGCGTTCTCATCGTTCCTATGAACTATACGGGTGATGTGCTCAACTTTGGCATGGCCGCCGAGAAAGCAAAGGCGGCCGGCCAAAATGTTGAATTCTTTGCTATCGGCGACGATGTCGGTGTGGCCCGCACCAAGGGTGGAAAGGTCGGCCGGCGTGGTCTTGCCGGAGGTATTCTGGTTTTGAAGATCGCTGGTGCCTTGGCTGAGACTGGGTAAGTTTGGTCTCCCTAGAAATAAATACGTTCTCGCAATCGAAAACGCAAGCTAATGGAATCAGTGCTTCGTTGGATGAAGTATATCGTACCGCCCTGCTCGCAGCTGCCAATACCGTCACCTTAGGCTCTTCTCTCGAGCATGTGCATGTTCCAGGCCGTGAGGTCTCGTCTGAGATTGTGCCTAATGACGAGGTGGAGGTTGGAATGGGTATTCATAATGAACCTGGCTCTCACCGCATGAAGGGCGCAAACCTGCCCACGCTCGTCAAGACCATGCTCCTCCAGCTTCTGGACCACAACGACGCGGACCGTGGCTGGATGAAAGTGGAGTCGGGCGACAAGTTCGTTCTTCTGATTAACAACCTGGGCAGCGTGAGCACGCTCGAGTTGGCCGGTATCACCGCCGAGGTCACTGCCCAACTTGCCAACGACTACAACATTAAGCCTGTCCGGACATTGCAAGGAATGTACCTGACCAGTCTCAACGGTCTTGGCTTCAGTATCTCGCTTCTCAAGCTTGTTGATACAGGCCTGGGTGCTGGCCGCTCTCTTTTGGAGCTGTTGGATGCACCCGCGGAGGCTGTTGGCTGGACGGCCCCTGTTCAGCCTTCCACCTGGGAAGAGCACGCCGCTGGTAAACCCGTCGAGTTCAAGAAGGCTGTCTATGCTCAAGATGTACCCAGCAACCTAAAACGTGAGTCCAATCTCTTACCCTGTCGGGAAACACTTCTAACAGACATTCTTACAGTCGACCCAAGTCAGCTCAAGAAAAGCCTCTCAGCCGGTCTCCAACGCATAATCGATGCCGAGCCTCAGGTTACCAGGTTCGACACCATTGTCGGTGACGGCGACTGCGGTGTCGGTTTGAAACGTGGAGCTGAGGCCATTCTCAAACTCATCAGCGAAGCCAACCTATCCGACGACATCGTCTTGACTGTTGACAGAATCGTCGAGGTTGTGGAAGCCACCATGGACGGAACATCCGGCGCTATCTACGCGATTTTCCTGAACGCACTCGTCCACGGTCTGCGCGCCCAGGACACCAAGGGAGCTGCGACTCCGGTCGATGCAAAAATCTGGGCTGAGGCTTTGAATTCCTCCGTCACGGCTCTGGCCAAGTACACCCCCGCACAAATCGGCGATCGCACACTGATCGACGCCCTGGTGCCTTTCTCCAAGAAACTCCTCGAAACAAAAGACGTTCACGCCGCTGCCAAAGCGGCCCAAGATGGCACCGAAGCCACAAAGCACCTCAAGGCCAGTCTCGGTCGCTCCGTATATGTGGGTAGCGAAGAAGAATGGCTGGGCAAAATCCCTGACCCTGGTGCCTTCGGCTTGTCCGAGTTCCTGACTGGCCTAGCGGATAGCCTGTAAATACTAATCTCTTAATCTGTAATTCTTTCCTGTTGCCTTCGAGCTGGCCATGATATGATTACTCTTGTTTTCTTGTTTTTCTGATGTCTAATTCGAAGCGCTGTTGATGAGCATGATTAGTTTCATACCTTTTGTTTCGTGTGTATAATGAGTGGAGCGTAGGAATGAAACCCTAACACGAGTCAATCATAAAATATGCAATGCAATTCCAGGACCATCACTAGTTTCCTTGTAGTACCACAATCTACTTTCGCAGAAAGAATAGATCACTTCAGAGGGTCTTCTCTAACAAGAAACGATGATAGTCGTGGTTTGCATTCAGTGCTCAGGGTGCACGTGTTGTGAAGGACGCGGGGTGGAGGTAGGAAGCTTTGCGTATATCAGACTTGAGGCGCCTCAAGTTGATGCCTTGACAGGCAGTACTAGCAAGTAATTGCCAGACCCACCTTTCATGCTGTTGTTTAATATTCAAGTGCTAAAGAAAAAAGTATCATCTTTCTAATTTTTTTGATTCCCTTTTATCTATTTTTATCAGTCTTCATACCTAATTACTTGCCTTCACACAGAGTGTAACGCGTGCAAGACTTTTATACATTCCCGAAGAAAAAAAACCATGAAAACGCCGACTTCTCGTCTCCTGAGTATCCGCCCATTTTGAGGAAAGGTAAGGTATCGCTGATGAAAAAACGGGATTTCAGAAATTTTGTATCATGTCGTATCAAAGCAACACACATTTAGCTGAGTAGGACGAGGATGACCGAGTCACCACGCAAAAACCTATATATAGAGCGTTAGCATGGTTCTAGGTCTAAGGCGAGTCGCATGTAGGCAACAAGGCGAGCAGAGGGAGGGGTACATTTTGCTGATAAAGCGATCCTTGTTGACGCCACGACCCTTGCCACCCTTGGGCTTCTCGGTCCACATCTCCTTGACATTTTCAAGTACCATGTTGCAGTGCCGATCGAAGGCTTTCACCCGGGCGAGGAGCTTGCGGTTGTTGCGGCAAGAGATCAGGACTTGTGTGTGGGTGCGGGTGGCTGTTTGGAGCAGAGATAGCGGACCGGCAGTAAGCTCATGTTCTTCGACTAGCGAGACTTCATATTCACTAGTACAGCCTTATTAGTATCGATACTCTAAATATAATTATGTATGTATTTGTTCAAATGGCATCTTGGCAGCTTGATATAGCTTCCAGTCAAAGGGTGCAGTTAAAAGAGTCATGGAGGTAAACGTACGTTAGCTCGTTGCGGGGTTTGTTGAGCAGATCCCTGTGAAAAAACAATAATCGTTAGCGTAATCAGTTGTCAAGATAGCTTCAAAATGTCGCATATTGGATGGATGTGAGTGGTTGGCAGGCATGGCATCGATGAGTCATATCCCGCACTTGGCTGGAACGACAAGGATGAGGGGCCACATGAATAACGTACTGGATCTTTGCGTCGGACATTGTGGGCGGGTATATAAAGAGGGCGCGAGGTACTCGAATGCTGCTGCGAGCGAGTGCGCGGAAGAAACTACAAAGTACGGGATATCTGCTGAGTCACGTGACTTCCACGCTCAGAGCGGCCTAGTGCAGATATTGGTTTACACACCGCCTGGCAGAATCCAGCGCGGTCACGTGTGTGACGTGTTGCCTTATTTTGGCGTCCGTCAAACTCCCGCGATCGCGATTGGCTGCGTCACGTCGCGTGTTTTCCACGCGGAGCTTCAGCATCTCTCACTACCTACTACCTCCCAGCCTCTTGCCGTGCCATTGATCTTCGAGTATACATAGTAAGGCCCAACCTGACCGAGCTATATAACTTCCTCTTTCCTCTCCTCACCTCGCGGCTTCCTACTGCTTCGCTACTCACATGTCCAATCAGCGCCTTGCATATCCTACATACCTTAGATTGGCTGCCCGCTTAGATCTCCATATCGTGCATACCGCGCATTCTCCTAGTCGACAGAGCCGAGTCCTTGCATGACCAATCTGCATTGGGAGGAACTCAATATCCCACGGTACTCACCGCAATTGTCACTTGAGTTTCCACGTTCAACACGGTGTCTGCATCGTGAGAACCCTCTGCGAGTCACGACCTTTGCAGAGAGCTCCTCATTTCTCAACCATCGAGTCATTTTACTAGCACTCCACTTCATGCCTTAGAATCGACCCAAAAAAGTGTTTGTGTATGGTGAGAGCCACGGAATACGCCTGTGATGGAAGATCAGGATGGTATTACCGTCCGTGCTATGAGGTGTACGTCCAATTTGAGCCATATTTGTTGCTAGAGCTGTTGCTGACTTTTCTTCGGGTCCATTTAGTGAAGGTGTTGTATACATTCGATGACGAGAACAAAACCAATTGTCTAGCCCGTTGGCCGCAGCTACTCGATATCCAAACAGCTTATCTCGATGAAAATACTCAGATAGGTGTTATAGAGCTGAAGACATGCATCCAAGCAATCGTGTCTGCCAGGTAGGTGGAATGATCCCACATTTGTTGTTTATTATGACTAACTTTGACCAGCCCAGAGTTGGTGGCAAAACTCGGCCAGGATTACACCGTCTACGCTTATGACTACTCCGAGTATGAGACGCCTTTGGTTGGGCAAGGTATGCTGTCGTGGGTTTTGGCGTCTGCATCCCCTACGCCAAACGCCCCAGCACACCAGTCTAAGACAATCGTCACCGGGCGTGTGAGCAAAAATGTTCTCGGGCTCTTTTCCAAAGGGGCACAGGAAACACTCGAAGTCAAGCTCCGGCTCGTTCCTGTTCCTACCGTTATGCAAAGCGAATATCTTGAGAGCATGCAACGCTACAGAGAACTCAGCAACATCATTCCACAGGGGTTTGATTCCCAGGCGTGGTCATCGTTTGTTCAGCAAAATCCTAATGTTTTCACTCAACGCGCACAATTGATGGAGCGCTCAAACTCGTCATCCATGGATCATTCCGGCATCGAACGATTCCATCAACTTCTTAGCGCAGGATCGACTCCTCGAGAATTTCCTTCAACGCATCCAGAATCAGCAGCACCCTCCCCTGTGGACCTGGAAAGCCGGTGCGGTACCCCAATTGGGATTCAACAGAACAGCCAACAACTACGGCAGATTCTTCCTAGTCTTGAAAGGAGAGGCAGCGAGACATCTATCCGCCCGTTATCTCGAGGATCTATGTACGAGGCCGATTTTCAGAGACCATCTGCAGGCGTTCGTCGAAGCTCCTTCTATTCTGGATATGGAAGTGGTGATGAGACAACGGAGAACCCCCCTCGCAAACGTGCCCGGCTTTTTAGAGCAGACACAACTGGAAAAGATGACTTGAATATCGAAAAGCAGCCAGGTTCCTTGCGTGTGGCTGCAAGCACAGCGGCATCCGTGCGAATCCATCGCCCAACCCCTATTAATGCCAGTCATTCTTCTATTACCAGAAGTGCCCTGGAAGAACCCGTCCGTCCACCAACCCCAATTTCACGCGCTTCAAATGACGCAACCCGACGAAGTCGTCCTCCCCCAAGTCTTCTTCGTGAATCATCTACGAACAGCACTGCGACCACATATAAATCACCTTATCCCGCATACGACGATGCTCCTTCAACGGACCTGCCTACTACATCACCTGATGATCATCGTTACCAGGGTATCTTTGAATCTCAAATCAACATGCCCTCGTCCCCACCTATCATGGACACTGGATTCCCTAGTCGCTCAAGCCCTGTCCTTCCACCGTTGCCAATTCCAGATTCCGGATTTATGAGCGCGACACTCGAGGATCTCATGGATGAAGACGGCTGCATGCGGCCAAATTTGAATGAGAGTAACCTCTTAGCCATGGCTGGGCAAACGGGAGAGAATCATCAAATTTTGACGGGGAATCAAAACTCGGCAAATAACAACCATTTAGTGACTAGACATCAACACGATTCTTTTTTAGAGAGTGATGGCCCGTATGAAGCAACGCCTAAAGAGGCACCAACTCTTCCGCCTCAACGTGCTTCTACGGCATCTCGACCTTCTTCCAGGGCAAGCACGAGAGCACCACAGAAGCTTGCGCCTGCACCGATATCTCAAAGTGAAATTGAGCAACTGATAAATTCAATTCCTGCGAGCGACCCTGTTATGCCACAGCAAGGCTACCTACAGCATGCACATACATGGGCCGGGTCGATGAGTGACCTACCCAGTGCCGAAACCCCAGCACCGCAGCCTTTTGAAGATGGTGGAAAGATACGAAGCGGAGCAGGGGCCAGAAGAGTGAGACAAGTTCAGGCCCGTCTAGAAAACTGCATTCGAGAGGGTCAGGTCCCACCTTACTGCAACAATTGCGGTAATATTGAGACCCCCACCTGGAGAAGAGCCTGGTCAAAGGACACTGAAGGAAGTGAGCAGGATGCAAATGACTGTCTTAAAGACCCTCTGATACTCTTTTGGACTGCTTTAAAACGGGATAGTGATGAGAAGGTTATCAAATTCCGGCTCTACAAAAAGACACTGGTGGATGCAGACAAAGATTTCGACCAGATCCTACTCTGCAATCGTAAGTTTTGTACAGCATTCCATTAACAGAACTAACAAATGGTGTAGCTTGTGGTCTTTGGCTGCAGAAGTTTAAAAGCATGCGTCCTGAGAACAAATGGAACAAGCAGCCCGCAAAAGACAAACGGAAGCGATCATCCCGAAGCCGTAAAGGACCGTTGTCCGGCGGTGTGTTTTCAGCTACTCGAAGCCGAAGTAGGACGCAGATGTCACTTCCACCTGGATCTTCCCCAGCCCATACAGATGCGTCTTCTCCAGCGGGTGAGAATGGTTCTACAGCGGGTGATGATGGAGTAACCCCGGCTGTGGAGAATGATCACGAGAACGACAACAATGAAAATGAAGGAGACGAGCAGAACCACCCAGCCAAACGTGCCCGTGCAAGCAGCGCAGAACCAACGCGTACAACAGATAGCGCTCAAAGCCGGTGGGACGAGAACGCTGCCATGGAGGCGCTGAGACGCGCGATTCAGTCAAGTCCAGCTCGCAATCTTGATAGTCGATCATTGCAGTTGAACGGAGAGAGCCTTACTCCGAAACCGGTTAGAAGGACCTTGTTCCCGAATGGGAATGATGGGCCGTTGAAGAAACTGGGTGAGTCCTTAATGAACAGTCCACGCCGAAGTCCTCGCGTTGCTTCACGAGGTTCTGAGAAGACAGTAGCAGACAAAGAAAACACTGCATCTGCTACTGACCGCAACCTGGACGATCTATTCAACAGTTCGTCCTTCGACTTTGCCATACCCACGACGCCGACGCCTAAACGACGAACCCCCCGTTCTGAACGAAGATTATCACTACCCGATTGCTCTCCGAGTGCCAACAGAAATAAGAACGCCACATCAGTCCTATCGTCAAATACGCAAGAGATGAACAAGCATTCGCGTGCCATATCTGACAAATCTCCCCTGGCAGATGACGCCATGCAAAACAAGGACAGCTTCGGGGGAGTGGGAGACATGGTTCTAGACGATCTGTTCCAGTCATGGCAATCTCTACCTCAATCGGATGCATACAACCCATTCTCCGACTGGTCTCCGACACGTGGAAATATCAACACTGGGCTCCATTTCGGAGATGACTACAATGATGATGAAGCTATTATTAATGCGATGCTGTCGGATCCTGAATACAAGTCAACCGCAGACTTGAGCTCCGTCTTTCCGCCCCCCACAACTACATCTACAGTCACAGCTATCCCGACATTGGATACTACTTCCAGCAACGCCCCGGAAAGCAATTCTCAGGCTGCCGTCCCCTCCGTTTAAATAAATCAAAATTGCATTCAATATTCTCAATTTTACGAAGTTCATGGCCATACATTGTTTTTTCAGAAGCTATAGCGACGGTGTTGGATTTTTTTCCTAATCTTTATCAGAATACGAAAGACATACAAGGGTTCAGTATTTTATCCATGGAAGAGTTTCAGCTTACGTGAACGGTTTTTTCCTATAATTCAATAAAAATAAAATAAATGGATATCTTCTAGAACATTCAATATTCCTTTGGTTTACCGTAAACATGTATGTATTAATGTCAGAAAGACTTATTTATTATTACTTCAATGCGTTTGCTAGGGTGGACTTCTACAATATCAACTGGTGAGTCCAGCCGGTTTACTCTTTCAATATCAAGACCATTGATTGGAAATTGAACAGCCGTCACTAGTGGAGAAGCCAAAACCCAGTCCACTCAGTCCAGTCTATATCAATTGACCAAATTTTTGAGGGGTATCATTCACATTTGTCTAACTAGGCTTAGTCGAGAAGATTCACATCGAAATCCACCCATATCATCATCTCCCTATCTCTTACGTAGCTGACCAGCTTCATACTTCCTCATCCAAATCGTAAAAAATTTCCTTGCATCGGTGCGAAACATCCACGACCTTCTCATAGATTTTATAATCTACAAACAAATTATTAGCATACCAACCCATCACCCCAAACAAATCATTCCACTATAGAAAAAAAAACATACCGCAATTGGCCGGGCTCCCCCAATCCGTCGTTCCCAAAACCCTCAATCCAAGCCCCTACCACAACGCCCTAATCAGCATTCCTCTTTCTCGCGCAAAAAGGAAAAAATGGGCTGCTAACCTGGCCACCATCCAACTCAGTCACTTTACCGACTATCTCAAACAACTTGCCCATTTGCAGATGTGAGTCGGGGCTCAAGAGTAATGTGATATCGCCGTGGGTGCCGCATGTAATTGTGGCTGTTTCGCCGCGCAGCGCACTTATTGTGCCCAGCACACGGACTGTATGAGAGCGACCGGCGCCGGAGGAAGGGTGGAAGGCTTGAAGATGGGAGGGAAGAATACGAGGAGTTTGGAGGGCGTTCATGTTGTGGGCGTGGTGAGGCTGGCTGTGTAGAGCAGTTGCGATGTTGGATATGAAACCACTTCCTATGTTAAGCGCAGTCGCGGGGTCACGGCGCGTTCCAGTGACGCGTTATCACGTGACTAAATTAGTCTCCAACAGAATCATGTGATCTTAAAAGCTCTCCCGCATGAAATGCATCGTTCGTGCAACAATCCAATTGCGTATACGACAGCTATTTAGCACTAGACACATCCTCATGTCTGTATATCGACGCCTATAACATACCTCCATCATCTACAGCTTTCCATCGCGCCGGTCGCGGCTGTCAACGCCGTCGACATCATGCCGCCCCAATTCCCATCTACACATCGTGGCATGACCGCCAATCCGCTGAAACCTGTGAAACGATATCGACCGGGTAAAGCGCTAGTTGAGGAGAAGTCGTCGGACGAGGAGGAAGAATCTGACGACGCTGAGGAAATCGCAAGAGAGGAGCAGCGGCGCAAACAGGAAGAACAAGCCAGAAGGCGCCCGGCTCCGAAGGCGACTTCCTTCCCAGGTGCTGGGGCGGGTAGAATTACAAAGGGTGTTCGAGATGTCCAGATTGCCAGGGAAGATAGCGAAGACGAGGATGAAGACGGATTTGTGACGGATGAAGACGAAGAGCCGACTTCTACTGTGGTAGCGAAGCCGAGCATTGCGCAGAAACCAGACCCCGGTATTCAAGCGCCTGTAGCGAAAGAAGAAGAGGAAGATGAGGATTCCGAAGAAGAGGAGTCATCAGAAGAGGAAAGCTCGGAAGAAGAGCAGCCGAAAAGAGTCCTTCTTCGGCCTACCTTTATTAAGAAAGACAACCGCAAGGAGAGCGGGCAGAATGGGGATCAGACCATCACTCCCGTTGTAACAGACTCCGCAGCAGACGCAGAGGCTCGCCGAGCTCAGCGTCAGGAAAAAGCAAACGACTTAGTCCGCGACCAACTGGAGAAAGAAGCCCTTGCACGCGTTGCTGGCAAGAAAGCGTGGGACGAGGACGAGAACGTTGCAGCAGAAGAAGAGGCACTTGATGACCGCGACGGGCTGGACCCAGATGCAGAATACGCAGCCTGGAAACTGCGAGAGTTGAAGCGCATCAAGCGCCAGCGTGAGGCTATTGAAGAAGCAGAAAAAGAACGAGAAGAAATCGAACGACGACGAAATCTCAACCCGGAAGAGCGTGAACGTGAAGACCAAGAGTTTATCGGGAAGCAGAAAGAAGAGAAAGAGGCTAATCGCGGCCAAGCTGGGTACATGCGACGGTATTTCCATAAGGGAGCCTTCTTTCGAGATGATCTCGAGCGAGAGGGGTTGGATAAGAGAGATCTCATGGGTGCTCGCTTCGCAGATGACACCAGCCGAGAGGTTTTGCCAGAGTATATGCAGATACGTGACATGACCAAGTTGGGCAAAAAAGGAAGAACGAGATACAAAGATCTCCGTTCTGAAGACACCGGGCGATGGGGGGAGGGATTTGCTCGTCCTAGACGACCCCGTGATGAGAATTTGGTTGGAATCACGGATGAAAGGTTTTTACCAGATAGCAACCGTCGAGATGATCGTGAAGGGACGGGGGCAACGGGTGCCAATGCAAGTGCGGTCAGGGAACGTCGTCGTTCGGGTTCACGGCGAAGATCCAGATCGCGCTCATATTCTCCTCGGAAGGATCGTTACAAAGGCGACAGCAGACAGGATTCTCACTACAGCGATCGGCCTCGAGACAGAAGTCGGAATCGGGATAGGAGAGACGATTACCGCAAAAGAAGCCATTCGCCTGATGATGATCGAGACAAGCGTCGTCGTGTGGAAAATTGAACTCATGTATTTGTATCTAGGTAATATTATAACATGCATGGAAGGGCGTTCGGAGGAAGGCAAGAAAAATTTGCGACACGACCATCGAAAAATGGCTGGATTTAGTGAAATCATCTAGTGCAGAATACCCAGAAGCTAATATCAAGAAGCTATTTGAGAAACTCCAAAGATTGCCGCCCACTTAAATTTCACGAGTTTTTGTAGAATGGAAATACAGACGTTTTCGAAATCTGTACCTACTTCAATTACTTCAAAAGGTCGATGCTATGTTTTAAACCCTAATGCAAGACAACTAGTCCGAAAATGGACAGCATTAATTTATGCACTATCCTCGAATTGGATAGTAACGTATTTCACAACATTTTTATTGGGAAATATAGTCTGAAATTGATATTATAACTATTATATATTATAATCAAGAATTATTTTTAATATCAATAAACTTAAACCAAAAAAAATATATATATTATTTTAACAACTACGCTGTAATTCTATGTATATTTTAAATACATCTTTATTATTGTAATAATTATTAATAATTATTTAGCGAAACGAAGAATATATAATACTAGAAGTAAGCTTTATAATACATATCATTTTTTAGACTATACTTTTTAATAAAAGTGGTTAAATATTGAGCGCCCAAAAACGCCAGGTTTGTATGGGAATTGGGGGTGCGCCGTTTGCTTGTGAAATACATTATTAACAACGCATAAAAAGCACACCCTGCTACTATCATCATCCTTATTACTCCCATCCTCCATTGTCGGGACTTTCCTCTTTTTATCTGTACTTGAAAGCATTGTATTCTCGAAGAGACGGCGATATTTCTTCGGAACGAACGTCCAGTATTAACGAATCACTTAAATATGAAACTTGGTCTGGAAAGGCTGCATACAGTACAGTGGTATTCCATGTACCCTGACCTCTCGCCGTAGGCGATAGTGCGGGCTACCACAACTATGACTATCCCTATCTAACTATTCGGTTGGTCCACTACATACAGAGGATATAGTAAAGTATTTTCATTCTACTCTCTTCATGCAGTAAAGGAAAGAGCTTCACGGACACAATCGTGGAATGCAGCTTTCGCCATGCGAAATCCCGCACGTGCCAGCCAGCGTACACCATAGCTGCCTTACGAGGCTGACGGCGGTCGCAACAACAGCATCGACAGCAAAACAGGAACAGCAGCAGGAAGGATCGGTCAGCACACAGGAAGTAGCGACACCATCTCAATATCCTTGCGTCCATCCCTACATCTCCCGTTTCCTGCGCACAGAAGTTGTCCCTATGTTTACGGAGTGCGAGGTCCCCTCCATGCAGGCCATTTGCACTATACTTTAACCTCATTCGCACTAGCATGGGAAGTACCATGACCTGCAAGGCGATGAAAAAGCTGGATTACGATGCCTACACCGTGGCCTTGCTGTGTCCTTTGGAAGTAGAGTTAAGTGCTATGAGATACTTGTTGGACGAGGAACACCAACGTTTGCCCTCGGTGGCTGGCGATCCCAATCAATACATCCTGGGCGAGATGAGCGGCCGTAATGTTGTCATCGCGTCTCTGCCTGCGGGATACCAGGGTACCGCGTCCGCAGCGGCGGTTGCGATTAATATGAGCCGTACGTTCGTGAGTGTACATATCCGTCTCTTGGTTGGGATTGGCGGCGGGGTGCCAAGTGAGAAGGCAGATATCCGGCTGGGAGACGTCGTAGTTGGTATACCCACTGGTATTCACGGCGGTGTGGTACAGTACGATCTTGGTAAGCAGCGATCATCTGGGTTCGAGCGTAAAGGATTCCTATCATCGCCGCCTTCAGAATGCCTGCACGCTGTCACCATGATGAGATCAAGTCATCGGGGAGGAACTAGCAAAGTCCCAGCCTTCCTCAACAACATGGTCCAAAAGCGCCCCAGACTAAAGGAGTACCAGCGGCCACCTCCCGAACGAGACGTCTTGTTCCAAACTAACTACGAACATGTCAGCGGTCAGGATTCTTGTGACCGGTGTGACAGAGCGAGAGTAACGAATCGAGCTTGTCGTGAGCCCTACAACGAGCCAGTCGTACATTACGGTCTAATCGCGTCAGGTAGTCGCGTTTTGAAGGATGCTGTAGAGAGGGACAGAATTGGTCAGGAATGCGGAGGAGCAATATGCTTTGAAATGGAGGCCGCCGGACTTATGAACGAGTTCTCCTGCATTGTCATACGTGGCATATCTGACTACGCGGACTCCCACAAGAATGACGAGTGGCATGCATATGCAGCGGCTGCTGCGGCAGCGCTTGCGAAAGAGCTGCTTGAGTATATGGGGGAGGACCCCCGTCAGGGTAACGAAGGACAGAGCTCAGTATGTATGTAGGAATCATATCCCCCCTTCCACACAATGATTTAGCCCAAACTTAATGATATATTGTAAATGCAATGCTGATTCTATTAGATCAACTTAGGTCATTACCGTTATTATCCATCTCTGGTGGCCAACAAGTCAACTTCCCTGTCCACAGCCGCGCAATTGACTGTCCAGATCATGAGCAAACGTTTCAGACTCTTCTCAAATCGTTATCGTTCGCCAGACAAGATGCACGTCTCTTAAACATTCGTGCAGCCTATACTCAGACATGCCAATGGGTATTTAGACAAGCCCAATTCAAAGAATGGCACGACAAGACCAAAGTTGCAGAGCATCACAGATTTCTCTGGATCAAAGGGAAGCCTGGTTCTGGAAAATCTACCATCATGAAAAAGCTTTATGATGCGGCCAGAGCCAATAGAGGGAAAATTTATGGGAAAACAGTTTCATATTTCTTCAATGCTCGAGCCCCCGGTTTGCTGGAGAAATCGAGTCTGGGAATGTACCGTTCGCTCGCACATCAGCTCCTTCAAGCGCTTCCGCAATTTCAAGATTACTTCGTTGAGCATTTCTCCACGAAGGCCACAATCAGTGACGTCGATGAATGGACGGTCCTTGAACTTCAAGGCTTTCTTACACATGTAGTGGAAAATCTGGGGAGCCAACCTGTTACCATCCTCATCGACGCACTGGACGAGGGTGAAGAGGATGATGTGCGACAAATGGTCATGTTCTTGGAAGAACTGGGTCAAACCGCAGTCTACAATAAAACACAGCTGATGGTATGCCTCTCGAGTCGCCATTATCCACACATCAGCATTCGGAAATCAGTTCCCCTGGTCGTAGAGGGTCAAACTGGACACGACGACGACATCGCCACATATGTGAGAAATCATCTCAACGAAGATGAGAGTCCACAGATGGAAGAACTCAGGGAAAGATTGTGTCACAAGGCTTCAGGCGTGTTCCTGTGGGTTGTCCTAGTAGTCCCAATTTTGAAAAAACTCTACGATCATGGCCGGCTGGCTTTGATGGGGAACCTCCTGGACAAAATTCCATCCGAACTGGACGACCTGTTCGCTCAGATTCTGGCAAGAGACAACGAGGACAGAGCCGAATCTATCCTACTCTTCCAGTGGACCTTGTTCGCGGAACGGCCCTTGAGTCCAACTGAACTGTTCTACGCTGTGGCATCTGGACTCCCTAAGAATTGGAATTCGGATGACGCCAGCAGGGAAACTATAGAACGATATATTCTCAACTGCTCAAAAGGGCTCGCTGAGATCTCCAAATCCGAGCCACCTACAGTTTACTTCATTCATGAAACTGTGAGGGGATTTCTGCTTCAAAAGAATGGACTCGCCAAAATCCAGCCTGATCTCCGAGACAACATGTTTGGTGCTAGTCACAACCAGCTTACGAAGAATTGCGTCCGATATCTTTCCAGGCTTAGTGAACGCCTAGCTCCAAGCCCCAGCACTTTAGGTAAGCGGCAGCGAAACAACAAAACTGAGAATGACAGGGAGAAAGAAGTTATATTCAGACGCTTTCCGCTCCTAGAGTACGTAGTCACGTTCATGTTCAATCACGCTGACAACGCAGAAGCAACCGGATTTTCCCAGAAGCATTTCTTGGAGGAGTTTAACACAGTCGACAGCTCAGAGCTGCAGAAATGGATCCATTTCCGCAATATTTTTCAACCTTTTAAGATCCGACGGTACACGCCGAAAGCCACCTTGTTGTACATTCTATCAGAACAGAATATGTACAATCTTATCAGGCCATTGATAGAATATTCCAATGTCAACAGTCCTGGGGAGAGATATGGAAACGCATTGCAGGCAGCGTGCGCGAATGGCCATGAACAAACTGCTCGTCTACTCGTTGAAAATACCTGTGCTGATGTGAACGCACAAGGAGGGGAGCACCGCAGCGCGCTACTTGCGGCAATATTCATCAGAAACGATACTATAGTAGAGTTGATTCGGAATAAAGGCGGAACTGTGCCAAAAAATATTCTGAACAAAAGGCTTCTCTCTACGATTTACCGTAAATATGCTCTTGGAGTCAAAGTTCTGCTTCAGCTGGGGGCCGACGCCAACACACGGAGCTTGGATCGCGGCACTGCCCTCCAAGTAGCCGCTTACCGACGGCACCAGCCGATTGTTCAGATACTGCTTGATAATGGAGCCAATGTCAATGCGCAAGGAGGGTATCTTGGTAATGCTCTTCAGGCAGCTTGTTCAAGAGGTCACCAGCAGATTGTTCAGATACTGCTTGACAATGGGGCCAATGTCAACGCGCAAAATAATATTGGTAATGCTCTTCAGGTAGCTTCTTGTAATGGGCATCTGCAGATTGTTCAAATACTACTTGACAATGGGGCCAATATCAATGCGCAAGGTGGGTATTATGGTAATGCTCTTCAGGTAGCTTCTTGCGATGGGCACCAGCAGATTGTTCAGATACTGCTTGAAAATGGAGCCAATGTCAATGCGCAAGGAGGGTATCTTGGTAATGCTCTTCAGGCAGCTTGTTCAAGAGGTCACCAGCAGATTGTTCAGATACTGCTTGATAATGGGGCCAATATCAACGCGCAAGGTGGGCATTATGGCAATGCTCTTCAGGCAGCTTCTTGCAATGGGCAGCAGCAGATTGTTCAGATGCTGCTTGATAATGGGGCCAATATCAATGCGCAAGGAGGGTATCTTGGTAATGCTCTTCAGGCAGCTTGTTCAAGAGGTCACCAGCAGATTGTTCAGATACTGCTTGACAATGGGGCCAATATCAACGCGCAAGGTGGGCATTATGGCAATGCTCTTCAGGCAGCTTCTTGCAATGGGCAGCAGCAGATTGTTCAGATGCTGCTTGACAATGGGGCCAATATCAACGCGCAAGGTGGGCATTATGGCAATGCTCTTCAAGCAGCTTCTTACAATAGGCAGCAGCAGATTGTTCAGATGCTGCTTGACAATAGGGCTAATATCAACGCACAAGGTGGGCATTATGGCAATGCTCTTCAGGCAGCTTCTTCGGAAGGTCACCAGCAGATTGTTCAGATACTGCTTGAAAATGGAGCTAATGTCAATGCGCAAGGTGGGCGTTATAGTAATGCCCTTCAGGCAGCTTCTTCGGAAGGTCATCAGCAGATTGTACAGATGCTGCTTGACAATGGGGCCAATGTCAACGCGCAAGGTGGGTATTATGGCAGTAGCCTATATGTAGCTTCTTCAGAAGGTCACCAGCAGATTGTACAGATGCTGCTTGACAATGGGGCCAATGTCAACGCGCAAGGTGGGTATTATGGCAGTAGCCTATATGTAGCTTCTTCAGAAGGTCACCAGCAGATTGTACAGATGCTGCTAGACAATGGGGCCAATGTCAATGCACAAGGTAATCTTGGTAATGCTCTTCAGGCAGCTTCTTCGAGAGGTCACCAGCAGATTGTACAGATGCTGCTTGACAATGGGGCCAATATCAACGCGCAAGGGGGGAGAGTGGTTGGAGAAACGATAATGCTACCAGGGATAGGAGCGTTCTCATACTCGCCGAACGGTTGATACTCATATGTATCTTGAATATTGATACTGTTCGCTGCTATCCACCAGAGTATTGGAATTATAATAGCGTTATCTTAGCACAGTAACATGGAATACAGATCCGCAATATACTGGTCCTCATGGTTTGTGACTAATTAGCCTCACTATCAGGCCGGGGGGTGAGGACGTGGTCCTTGTTATTCCCTCTAGGCGGAATATCATCGTCTACAGTAGTAGCTCGAAAGAAGAAGGCGGTACACTCATATTCCTAGGCTTCGCATGTATACTGTTCTTTTTTCTGGGGCTCAATGACATCGCCAGAGATTTGGGGAGGATGAAGACGAGGACTAGGCGTAATCAGATTACGATTCTCACATAAGAGCACTCTCAGGGGTGACTTAGATATGCTTCCCCACGCCGTAATTACTCGATAGGGAAATACATCAGTTTTGTTGATTTCAATGTTGAATTGCAGGTGGAAGAAAGACTGCTCACTCCAGATACCGGCAGTGAAACGTTTCATTGTAAAGTAATTGTATGTAGAATATGAATTGGTGAAAATATGGTCGGTTCGCACATATAGAAAACAGATTTCATTCATTCTTTTTCACACCAAAGGGAGGTAATATTAGCAAGTCATCCAACCAAAAGCTTCTCTCGGATACTAATCTCGAGATAAAGCGAAGAGCCACGCCCGGTACTACGAGTGCCCACGTTGCACAAGCGATGAGACGATAGCACGTTGTTGGCTATCCTGATGATTACTATCCGGAGGTGGCTGAGACATTTTTGTTTCCGGCTCAAGCCTGCATGGCCCATGTAGCCGTCACTTGATATAAGGGAGTTGGGAAGTTGAATCTTCTCATCCAGTTTTAATCGGGCCATAAGTGAGGCAATTGAAAGTTCTTCCATGGTTCCTGCTAGCTTTCAAAGTCCTTCACGCCTCATAATACGCGAGCCTTTATGTCGAGTTCCAATTGCATGGCACAGAATTAATAATAATGTACCTTCCTACCCTGGCACCGACCACCTATACAGGCAGCCTGATACTGGATTTTACAAAGAACCCTCCGAGTTGGAGCGCCTAGTTGATTCTTAGCCTAATTAAAATACCACTTGCCCCTCTATACTCTATAACTTTGTTCTGGTGTGTGCTCGTTCTTTGTGATTCTGGGCGCTAAAGCCTTTTCATTCCTCGGTTTGCTCTAGAGTATCACAGCTACAAAGGCCGGAGAATATTTGTCAACCCTTTTCCAGTAGGCTAAAAAAGCTCCGGCCTTAATGGCTCTAGTATAAGTGTGGTGCATATTCACTTCAACAATATTTAGCCCCAAAAAGTGACATGCGAGTCCAGGATAGTTAGCCTAATAGTTTCTATAGAGCACCTCAGGCATCCCCTCTGCGCCATGCAAACGGGCACTTCTACAAATACATGTTGCCAAGATAGCTTTTTCACTTAGTACTGAATATTATCATATTCATCATCATTCTCACAATTTCCTAATCCGTCAACACGCCTCACAACCGATCTCAATCGTACCCGCGCTGCAACCCCAGCCCTAGCCAAAACACCATGTCATCTGGAAACCCCAAGCCTACAATTGCTCTTGTAACAGGCGCTTGGCATTCACCAAAACATTACCATGAGCTTCTCAATCTTCTGAACAAGGCCGGTTTTCCCACCGAGTGCGTAAAGCTGCCCAGCGTGAACTCGCAAGATCCAGAGAATCAAACTCTCGCCGCCGATGTTGATGCTATTCGGGAGAAATTACTGCTTCCTTTAATCCACCAAGGCAGAGAAGTCGTTCTTCTCATGCACTCATATGGAGGATGTGTCGGGGGAGCAGCAGCCAAGGGTTTGAGTAGGGCAGAACTTGGATCTGAAGCTACCGGCGCAGTTATCGGCCTTGTATTTTTTGCAGCCTTCTTGGTGCCAGAGGGCAATTCGGTTATACAAACAGCTGGAGGAAAGTTGGCGACGTGGATAGTGGACAAAGTAAGTGCTGGTTCTCATTCTCAACAATAGCCTCGGTGACGGTATCATTATATTAACGAAATTCTTTGCACAGGGCGATGGACAACTTGACGTTGATAATCCAGCTCAGGTATTTTTCATCGATGCTCCGGTAGACAAGGCATCATGGGCGGTATCAGAACTCGGCCTTCAGTCCCTCGAGTCCGTGTCTAGTCCCTGTCCTCCAACGGCGTGGGATAGCTCTGCGTTTGATGGCCGTCGAGGGTATATTTACTCTCGAAGAGACGAAGTTATTCAGCTATTTGCACAGGAAATGATGATCAATCTCAGCGGAGTGGAATGGAATATTAAAGAGATGGATACGGGCCATAGCCCACACCTCAGTAATTCTCAGGAGCTTGCTGAACATATTGAAGATATTATCTCCTCCTTTGAGGCTTAGGTTAGCATCATCGAACTATTTAATTCGCTGATTATGAAGAGGATCTCCCCAGTATCAATTGATTGACAGTCCCCTTTATATGCGCTATCAGACATTATCCTTCTAACTCCAGTCTATTAAATCAAGATATCAACAACCTCACTAGTATACTTCATTCCACCTGTACATGTGCAATGGCTGTATCCCACTATGTCTTCGAGGACAAGTTAGGGTTAAGTATAAACCCGCTATTCCGTATACGTAAATACCCGCGAGACATCCAATGCTCGTGTCATCAGATAGCCTATAAGAATATAGGCTGAGAACATATGTTTGACAGGGTTCTGAGGTAGACATTCGATATGGTGTTGGGCTAATCTGTACACGGTTGTGATTCAACTGAGAATTGTTGATAGTAAATGGTCGAAATTATACTCAAAATGCAGCTGGTTGTCGGAGAGGCACTTAGATAAGGCTAGATCTATTGTTTCACTTCAATAGAGTCAATATGTATCAAGTACTCAGAGTATCAGTAGCTCAACACATAAACACCTTGTAAATATGATTCATGTAGTATCATCTCTTTGAAGACCATCAACACATTATGTTGAGTATTTGAAAATTCCTCAACAGACCACGTTCATACCAGAGCTGAACTCGTCCTAACCACCTAAAAACACACTCATACACTCATCGACTCTTACTTCACTCCGGCCCTTTCCAAAACATTCTCCCTCTCCATAACCGCGTCCCCAAACCTAACCAAAAACACCGTTCTAGCCGGCCACATCTCCGTAGCCTGATTATGCGCGGTAACCTTAGCCTCAAAACCACATCCGTCGCACACACCCTCGATTATCCCAGCCACAAAGGCCGCGCAGTTCAGCATATTCATTTCCTTCGGCACACTGATGTACGTGTTGACCAGCGGGTCGTTGTCGGTGATCATATACTCGTTGGGAGTCTGCGGAGACACCGAGTGTTCGAGGGCGTCGGCGGGGCGTTGGAAGAGAAGGCGCCAGAGAGGGCCGTGAATGAGGTGGAGGAGTGGGAGGATGCGGAGTGGGCGGTTGGGAGGTGAAGAGGAGGCTGATGAGGACGAGAGCGCCGATGAGGAGGAAGCGGAGATGGAGCGGTAGAAGAGGAGGTCGAGTAGGCGCAGGCCAAGCGGGTAGCCTTGTTCATTCAGTCTGACATTACATTATCAGTTTCATGTTCTGGTATATGCGAGAGGCACACCGCACCGTTTTTCTAAATCTTGAATACCCGTCACCCGTCGCTGGGCATACGTGACCATTTCGGCGAAGAGAAAGGCGAATGAGGCGCGACTCAAGTCGGCTTTTTGGCTACGGTTGAGGTGGCGGTCGTAGATTGTTTTGCGGTTGGAGGGGACTCGCAGACCGGTGGGGGGTTGTTGTTGGATGATCTGGCTCTGGCGGATGGATTGTTGCGGCGGTTCATATTGGTTAGGGGCTTTCTCTGTTGCTGTGCTGGTTGTGGAGATGGCGGACTGCCGCCGTGCGGGCGCAGCCATGGCTAGCCCTGTGTCGATGTGTATCGTGGTGTTGTAGTGTTGTGGTGATTGTCTAGAATGTCCAAGTGTAGAGTGTGAGTGGTACGAGATGTTGGCTGCTAGGTGTTGTCGGGCGTCGGGAGTCGATGTCAATCGATCCAATCGATAGTCAATTATAGCAGAGCGAGATAGTCTGAGATAATCCTGTGTTGTAGTAACTCGGTGGTAAGGTGTAATGATTGTGTCTGGTGTAGTGTCCAGTGTATTGATGAGCGGAAGTCAGTCGCAGCCAGAGCCGCTGAGCAGTGGAGCCGCCGCAGTGAACACCAAGTAACGACTAACAACAACTCATATACTGTTGAAATGCTAACATGCTGTCTAAATGCTGTGCAGTTGAAATGTTGTAAATTTACCGTCATTAAAAATCTAAAACAAAACTACAGCTACGCCAGCCCCTACGAGAAAGATAGAAGATAGCCCTACGAGAAGCACACCACAGGCAGCCTCAAAATCACCACAACAAATCATCATAAATCATCATATCATTCACTATCCAGTAATCCTATCAATATAACAGAGTTCAACCAAATCCCTGAATATCCCATTGCCACCTGTGCACAGAATTCTATCCTATCAAGCAAGTCGTAGTACTCGGCACATCTAATCTTCTGGTCAGCGCCATCCACAACTCAACCAACTCAGAATGTAAAAATGTAAATATAAATATAGCAAAATCAGACATCCAAGGAAGTGCTGCGCACATTGCTCGTCTTGAAATTTAGGTTCAGGCGACGGCTATGCGTAGAAACTGCGAATGTGGGAAAACGTTTTCATCATGAAATATATGCGATGCGGCGCAGGGTTGGGAAATAGAAAATGGAAAAGGGGAATAAATGACATACCTAGTCTAGTCTACACGAAAGAAAAGTCATCGTCTGGTGAAATAAGTAAATCAGTGAATAAGTAAATATGTGGGAAAGTGAAGAGCGAAGAGAGTGTGCGAGCGGAAGAAGAGAAAATTTTCTACGGGCGGTTTTATAGCTTGCCGGACTCCGCTTTGCCTGTTACGGATTCTCCACTCTCTACTCTTTTCTCTGTTAACACTCTGGATAGAGTGATGAATTCATGACTTTTATTACGTTACAGTATTGTTTAGAATAAGGTATGCTCCCCTGCCATGCTCCTATATATGCACTGCCCATATTATATCTCAACACTGTTCACCTCAAACAACCTTGGGGTTGGTTACTTGGTAAACGCTTTCTGCCGCTGTCTGGAATTCCAGTGCAGCGTCTTGGATATACTCTGCACCCAGTCCTCGCTTCGTCGACCAGGAGGCAGGACGTTCGCAAAGGGGTATCGCGAAGCCGACACCGTCACGTAGTCGCCTGGATGCAACTCAACCCTGATTCGTAAGTACACAAATAAAAGAAAGGAGAAACGAATATATATATACCTCTCACGCCCGTCAAAGCTAGCCCACGATGACGTGCGCGCATCATACGGCACGCCCATCCGCAACACAATCGTATCAGGCAAAATAATCGGGCGGAAGGATAATGTATGTGCGCAGATGGCGGTTACTAGAATGACTGGGTTTTCCGGGTGCGACAGGGCGCCTCCAGCGGCGAGGTTGTAGGCTGTCGAGCCGGTTGGCGTGGATATGCAAATGCCGTCTGCCTGGACGGTCGTGAAATGCTCATCGTCGCCGAAGAGCTCGATCGTCGACATTGCTGAACTAGTTAGATATATATTAAAGAAAATATATGTAGTGTATAGACGTACTCGGGTTCGGACCCCGGTCGACCACGACATCGTTCAAAATCTCAAAAACATTGTCTGGCGTATGCGTCAATGTATCGCCCACCTCTTCCCCCACGAGCTCCTCGACAAGATCTTTCTTCACCACATTCCCATCTGTGCCAACCACCGAGACTCGTCGCGGATTGCTTCTCATGATGGTACATTCAAACCTCAACCTCAAACTAATCGCCACACCGTCTCGAAACGCCGTCGTCAGGGTATCTTGATAATTCGAAAAGTCAAACTTTGTTAAAAACCCAAGTGAGCCCAGCGAAAACGACAATACTGGGGGCACAATGCGCTGAAAGAGCCAGCTAGTGTACAACACCGTCCCATCCCCGCCTAGTGTAATCGCAAAGTCGAATGTTTGCGGCTGCTCAGCCGGCAGTTTGCTGGTCCAATACTTCAACCGGCCATCTGCCGACGGTTCTTCATCGATCAGGTCACTGCCGTTGAAATCAGGGTGTTTCCCCACCATCTCCTCGACATACACGGTGTACAGGGTTCCGCGGTCCGTCGACAGAAGCCAGCGCGTGAGTTCTTTGGTCAATTTGACGAGCGACTCATCCTGGGCTTTGGTGACTAGCAGCACGTTCTTAACGGTGAGTTTCAGCTTGATGCTGCCCAGTCTCTTGGACAGTTTGCGCACATTCCACGCCATATCCGACAACTGCCGCTTGGTCAGGTGGCGCGAGTGCACGACGGCCGGCGGGCTCTGCTCGGGCAGTCGACTGGCGTAGTCAACGACAGAAACGCCATTGTAGTCTCCCAACTCGGTATCGTTGGTCGCTGTGCCTATATCGACTGGCTTTTTCACCGGTCCAGATTCATCGACATCCTCAGCATGGAACGCGTCGTCAAAAGGCGCGTTCCATTCGCCGTTGAGCAATGAGTGGACGAAACACGCCGTGTTTTTGCTGTAGGACTCGGATATGCGGCGGCGAATCCGGGGGTCGTCGGATGAAACGAGCGAGGACTTGCGACGGTGGTTGCTATCGGGGCTGAAGACGATCTGGCTGGCATCAGTAATAAACACGAGGTGAACATTCGCAGTTGAGAGTAATCTACCTCGACCTGGTTCTGAGACTCAGCGTCGGTGCCTTGCTCGCCGTGTGTCTACCCGCGTCAGCCTGTCACCTATCACCTATTCTTATCGTAGGAGGGCGCACAAAATCCTCCACGGACAGTTTCAGGCCGGCGTTCCGCTTGGCCATGTCCGATCACTCACTGCCAGAAGCACGATGTGTACGTTTAGAGATGGACTACCGCATTGCCGTGGTTATCGCTACGAGAATCAATTACATGCCCCGCCATTGACGGATGACGTCGACAATTAGCCGTGGCTTCATTGTGCTTGTGCTCCTTCACACTGCTATTTTCGAAAATTAATATTCTGTGTAAAATACTTTTATCTATAAAGATAAAGTGTCAGTTCATAGTAAGTTCTTCGCATCGCTAATCTATTCTTACAGTGATCATCACTGTAAGACTAGGCGTTGAGCACGATAATCATGACCCCCACCACACCCAACCAACGTTGAAAACCGGGCTGATGAGACCGGTCAACTTTAGTGCCAAAACAACATTGGATGAGATATTAATATTTTGTCAATACCAGAGGATATCCGCGTAATGCTCACGTAGCCGAGCGAACAATGCAAGTTGATCGAGTGTACAGTACAATACCAACGCAATCTGATAAGTCCAGATCTGATACGACAATCTCAGGCATCACCATCACGGTAGTGAGCGGCAACGGCGCAACCCCGCACAAGGAGCAACTCGGGTCTATTGATGCGCCTGTTCCGCAGCAAGAGATACATCACATGGTCTGTGAGTCAACAGGGCATCACAACATTCAAGACGATAAGCATGACTAAGGGAACACAGTACATATACAGGGGTCGCAGCTGCATGTGCAGCACCCAGCAAGGCGCTGCATTGATCAGACCTGCATCTAGGATGTGTCTACTACGAGTGATGGATGCCTAGTTGTATGGCAGTGCAGGCTGGCGGAAGCCGTCTTCAGCTGGATATCACCACCAAGCACGACTAATCTTAGTACACCGGGGAATCAGCTGCCCTATCACGATGTAACCCGCTTCGTCCAGGTCAAGAGTTGAAACACAGCTGGAGGTTGGACTTGGAAGGCGATGCAACTGACCTCGACGATTCGTGGGATGTGGGGATGAAAGAATGGCAGTATCGATCGTGTCGCATCCTCATTTAATATTTTCTCACCCTAAATGAACCCGGTGGAAAACAACAGAAATCCTGGTCAGACCTGCTGACCTGCGTCGGACTCAAGCTGCCTGCTCTGCTACCGGGATTTGATTTGATTTGACTTGGTTTTAAATAATTTCTTTCACATTCCGACGCGATCACGTTTTGAGTTTTGATAGTTCGGTTTATATTGGTGCTGAACGCCGATGTATGGGGTGTGTTGCAGGCCGCTGGGATGATGAACAATGCGTATTCTGCTAGGTTTAAGCCGTTCCGTTCGTGTGACGGGAATTTACCGAGGGTGCGACTGCGACGACGACGAGCGAGGCTGCGCGCAGACCGACAAAAAATAGGCTGGCTAAAAAAGAAGTCGACGAAGACGGTGGCTGGTGGGGGTTAGTGGTCCGTCCCAAAGCGGGCAATAATAAGATTTTGCGTGTAGTATACTATTCCTTTGCCTATTTCCTCTTATGCGGATTCGACACTGCTACCCCGTCACGCCGGATTCGCTCTGGCAGTGAGATAATAGCGTTCAGTAGTCGGGGTGGCTGCAGGAGGCAACGCGATGGAACAGCGGGGCTTGCTTGAGCCCTCCAACGCGACTAATCACTAACAGTGTTTAACGCTAAGAACTCAGGCAGTTGTGATAAAATAGCCCAGGGGGCTAAATTGCAACTTCGAGTAGCCGCCGCTTGGGACTAGGAACTCCGTAGAGCATCAATAATCAATTTGAAGTCGAGATCGGCAGCCAACAGACGGAATCATACGCAGACGGAACGGCTAAGAATTAGGCGCTACTATTGAACGATCAGCTCCAACACCCATTCATATTTTAGAATTCAGGCATTCCTTCTTTTTCGGTTCTGGCATTCTGCATGTAATATGAATTTAATGTGGACAGAAAGTTTGAAAGTGAAAGTTGAAACGGAGGAGTGCTCCGAGGTGAGCGCCAATGATAGTAATATTCAACGCATCAGATTCGAGCACAGACCTGGCGCCCGGGGGACAGCCGATGACAGCGTTGGCCGGAGCTTATTCGACTCTTGGTTACTACTGCTTGCTATATTATTGGAGTTGCCTGGCGGTGAGGTTAGTGACCTGAGTCACGGCATGAGTAATCTAACCCCTGCACGATCAGCTGCAAGTGCGCACTGACTACTAGCCAGTCTATCCGTACCACATATGCCCTGTCGTCAGTCAAATTCTAACTAGCAATCCTCTAACAAGGAGTATGCACTACGTACTCTCTCGCCTGGCGGAGGGAAGGGCCTATCGGTTATCGATTAGTAGCCGTTCACACATGCGCAGGCCGATGTTGCCCAAAGGGGCAACCGCCTGCCACACATTTGTGAATCATTGATGTTGCCACAGCGAATCGACGGGCTCGACGGGGTTTGGCCAACGATCGTCTTCTGCCACTGTCTTGAGTTGGACTGGCTAAGCAGCTAGCAGGGGTACTCAACATGGTTCTGTGGTTCTGTGGTTCACCAATGATGCAATAACGGCGGTTAACGGGAATATGTATCGGACTCCATAACACATAACTAACCCATCAACATCCAGAGGCGATATTTGACTGTAACGTCCGTACATACGAGAAAACTTGTAAAGAGTAAGACAGGCGATGAGTGGATCGATCGGGCTGATCAAAGAATCATGGATCGGCAGTCAACTGCCTCATTTCCGGTGCTTCAGCCTGGCAGCCTTCCCGACTAGGTCCGCTCTGACTTTCTCAAAGCAGTCAAAAGCAAACTCCAGCTAGCACCAAGTTCGGCCAGGCGGGGCTTCTGGAAAAACTCTAGCACCTTCTCCATCCAGCCGGCGCGAGCACAGACCGATATGAAAAATAAAAAATAAAAAATAAAATGGAGAGTGACAGCCGTCTCACCATTGCATTATTATTGAAATAGTCTCTTTGTGGACCGCAGACAAAGGATCCGAATGCGTTGGTCTGACGAGTCGGGGTCACATCGGCAAGGAAGGCGGAAGGGATCAGGATATGGCGAGATGAAATGGAAATGCGTCCTGCTCGTCAATAATATCAAAATTCAATATCAATGATCACTGTCGAGCTTACTTATGAGTCGTTAGTACGAATACAGGCTGGATTATGCCGCCGTAATAATAGAATAGTGACGAATGAGGCGTCGTGGAGCAAACTAAATTGAACTTCTCCTTTCTTCTTGGCGCTTGCGAACGTCCAAGTCAGAAAGTCAAAGCTAGACGACGGCGCGGCGTCCTTTGTCTCGCCGGCGTCGTATCGGGGGCATCGCATTGACTAAGAAGCAAGTCCTCGCAACAGCAAGCGTAATAATGTAAGAATAGGGTCAGGCATGATAGGAGAAATAAGAGGACAGGATAGGACAGGTAGGATGACAGGAGCAAATCATGGGTTGGTCAAAACGCCCGTTGGTGGCGCCAATCAGGGTAGGAAGGAGGGAAGGAGCGCTGTGAGTCCGTGACTGGCAAGGAAGGAGCACCTTCGGTATTGTATTGGCGGTGTATACCTGTAATCTATCCTGTCTGCCTTGCATACAAGGTCACAGGCAGGCTCATGGTACTGTAACAATATCCTGGCGGGAACGCCGTCGTATTGTATTGAGTGCAGTAGTATACCGCCCATCTTAATATTAATTTCCCGACTCGTTTACTTCGCATACGGGCAAATACGTCAATACCGTACGGGTCCTGGTTAGTAATGACATTATCTTCCGTGCTCCTCACGGCCCCCTCCGCCCTGCAATAATATTAATGCCTGCATGCACTCCGTATTATGACTATCACAGACTCAACATCATAATTAATTATTAGTGTCTGGATGATTACGGTCATAACTCTGGTTTTATCCTCACCAACCACCCCCAACGACAAGCCAACCCTTGCGACCCCCCCACCTCCCCACCACTTCTTCCTCTTATTCAGTAATTAGCACTGCATAACCAGCCGACGTGACCAAATTTAGTTTTGCCATGCGTTGTGACCTCGGCCCGCTTCGCCATCAATACGCCTTCAGGCCCAGCGGAACCTGGAAAGCGAAGGGTGAAGCCCATTGAAACTTTCGACGTCGACCCACCCACGGACGGTCACGGCCTCTGCTTGTCTCGCTTTGGGTCTGAAATATAGTACCAACTACCAAGTCATACTATCATAGTCTCGTTTATGATTTCCGAGCGTGCCTTGGTTTGGGACTGGTCCCGAAACAAGGGTCACAGCCGTTCTCCAGGCGTCCGTCCAGTGGACTCGTGTTCCTTTCTTAGTGTCATTTCCATGTCATTTTTTTTGTCTAATTCCAGACTTTCAGTTCTGTTGCCGGCCTGCCATGCCGTTGCACGACTCCACTGATCTGGAAGGAGCGGGGCTATATCATACCATAAGAAGTTCCTCTTCTGCTCTTTACCGCTCTACATCTACAGTTGACATAAACCGCTAGCATACACCACTACTGTGCATCACGTTACTACATATCGACAACATACATCTATTACAGCAGAGCTTGTTCGTACAAGTTCGCCTTTAAAGTTATATTGATCAAGAGTCACCCAACAAAGACACTCCTTATGGAGCCCCAATGGCAGCCGTCTTTCGAGATGGGCCACTGGAATATGCCGCAGTATTCGGCATCCCAGTTCCTCGCCCTGGCAAATGAGGCACCCTCCAGAGTATACAAGAGAAAAGTTTCGAGGGTGGCCAAGCCTTCGAGCGCTGGCAATAGCCCGCACTCACTTCGTCAACGGAACATGACTCAGCCACTAGACGAGCCTTGGACGAGCAACAATGAAGCCTATGCTGCTGGTAACATCCCTTTAATGCGTACTTCCGTGCAACGAAAGTCGCGGCCTACAAGCTGGCACCCATCGTCACGCCATGCAGGATACAATCTTTATACACCCAACTGTCACCCGTCGTGGCTGAACAATGACCAAATCGCCGGTTTGCCGCAACAAGACTTGGTGGACACTACGTCTATCAACACCCTTTCTACGCCCATCACATGCCCTGTCAGTGGAGACTTGATCTCGAACGACAGCTTCACCCCGCTAGACAACTATTATGCCCAATCCATGTCCCAGGCATACACACCCATCGAGCAACCAGACATGGCATTCTCCGATTCCTTTGGCTGGCCGAACACCAACATGGATGGCATGTGCTTTGCAGACCCAGCCTGGACACAGGCCTCTATCAGGTACCTGGCAGCGGATCAAGCCGCCGACTTGTGCCATGAGAGCGTCTCATCTTCGGACACCTCGTCGGTACCCCCGACGCCGGAGGTCAAATCCAGCGACTACTTCGTGTACGAAAACAACGCCACTGCTCACGGCGATGACCTTGTAGCTGTCGGTCTTTATGATGAACCCGAGGGACTGTCTCTAGGCAGTGGTTTACTTGGTGGTGGCTTCGATTCCATCCAGGCTGGAAAGGGGCTCAAACTGGAAGAGACTTTCAGCCCGGCACCAGAAGCCGAGGACGATGATGACGCCGAACACGAGGATGATGAAGAAGAAGAAGACAACAATTAGACTTTGTACTACGATATGAACGATGACTGCGCAATTAGCATGGAGTTTCGGGATTTGTTTTATGTAATATGGTTTTACTTGAGCGGATGGACGGCGATGATACCCTTGATGCCACGGAATAGCGTATTTTACACTTTAGTTAGATTTAGAACTAGTCCGCGTGGCGTACGAGAGCAAATACCAATATAATGCTGACTCTATAAACTTTGATAAATGATGATTATTACTCCAAAGTCCAGTGTCAGGCGAAGGGGCGCTGATTGGCCACCGAATTCGAGTTCGCAATAAAGTTTGCGCTAGGGCGAATGCGGAACGTGGCGTGACCCAGCCCACCGGACACTTCCCGCTTCTAGACCGAGGTCTTTGCCGGTTGCCGCCTGAGGCATAAGTCAGCAAGGTCGTCCTGGAGCTGCGATTTTCCGATTCCGCCTGCCTGTGATTGGACACTTGATCAATTTTGCAACTGAGTTGCTTCTATCAATCACCACCACGATAGTGCAAGTGCACAGCGATGCCAAAACTCAGCTTCACCCCCTGGAGGGACTCGTTGGAGTTATTGAGTATACGCTCGCAATTCTATCCCCCCTCCTCGTCAGCGCCGGACCTGCGCCGTAATGCCTGCCGCACCGTATGTATTCTCCTACTCAACACTACAAATACTAAAATTGTACGCAGGTCGAAGCATGGAAGCTTCGTGGCCATCTCCCGCATACAGTCGAAGCAACAGCGCTTCTAACCGATGCTATTCTGCACGACGATGCAGCGCGCAACTCGGTCTTTTCGATTCGCGCGACTTATGCGGCTGCTTTTTGCAGGTAGGTGTCAACCCTCTTACATCTCTCTCTCTCTCTCTCTCTCTCTCTCTCTCTATCCATGTATATATGTGTGTATTTGCGTGTGTAGGCTGACAAGAGTACATGTAGATTCGTCACTGGCCTCGTCGACTCCAAGCTCGGCGGCCTGCGACGGACCATGTTCCAGAGAGCTCTCCACATGGGCCTTCCAGCCTCCTTTGTCGAGCTGCGCCATGAGGCGACGCATCGCGAGCTGCCGTCTTTGGTAGTTCTGAGGAGCGCCGTGCATAGATCACTGGAGTGGCTGTGGGGGTATTATTGGGTGAGGATTGACGGTGCAGCACCAGTAGCAGCAGAGAATGGGGGTGGAAATGGGAATGACTATTTGTTGGGTGGGACGAGAGGGCAGATTAAGCAGAGCTTACAGCATCTATTGCAGGCCGATCCTGCTCCCGCGAAAAAGAAAGCTCGCGCTCAGGCTGTATCTGTCGTCTCACAGAGTCTAATACGTATCTGTGAAAGCGAATCTGACGGGCCGCAAGTGCTGGCACGGGTTTTGCTTGAAGATGATATTCTGATTCCGAGCGAGAGAGGGTAATCCAGTCCCCACTGCATTGTTGTTATTGATGCTGATAAGGAACTTAGGGCTGGCACGTCAATAGACGGCGTGTTTTCGACGTGGGATAGCTTGCTACAAAAAATAACAGAATCTCGTCCGTCGTTCCTGACAGTGTTGATGGAAGAGATGGCACTGGACCTGATCAAGTCTGGTAAATCAAATACAAATACAAGTTCAGAAGAGGCGGATTCATATGCAGAGGGGGTTTATATGTGGCTGGACCATATTGTGACATCTGTGGCTTGGGAAGGTTATAGATTGTATATTTCGGTATCCTATCTGCGTGCCATTTGTCGTGAGATGTCCAATCGCTGGACGGTAATGCTGGAGCAGACATTATCTAACATGTCTTCTGTGGGTGAGGTTGAAGATAGCACGGCGAATGGCCGAGCTGTTGATTTCGATATCTATTTCGATGACGGATGGGAGACGCTGGGGAGTATGGATGGAGTTGTCCGAGACAAGTGAACTTAAGGCCCATTGGAGTTGAAAGCAGCTAACACGATACTCTACTGTACATAATAATATAGATAAACAACGGCCAGTGCCGAATAATAAGTAATAAGTCATAAGTCTGTAATAATATTAATAATAATCGATTTGATATCCAGTCCTCATTCGTGCACGCTAATCACGTGGCGATGACATAATTGTTATTCCTCCCCACATCATCCTTCCAACGCAGTAACGCAGTAACACCAAAACATTATTTATTCCAGTATACCGACCCCTTCCTCTATATCCTTATGAATCCCGTACGGGCACTACGGAAAAGCTTTACTTCTACAAGAACTAGGATCCAGCGCCCAACCCAAGCAGCCCGCACAATGCATATCCGCGCGATTCCGATGTGTATGAGCCAATAACAATACCACGCGAATTGCTGCTGATTAGGATGTTGCAGGGACGGGGACGAGTAATAATTACGCGTACCTTGTTACCGATGAGCCGACGAAGCTGGCTGTAATTGTTGATCCGGCAAATCCGGAAGAGTGCGTTACCTACTCTTATAGGAGAGACTTGTCTGATGGTGAGCAGGGTTTTGCCGGTCTTGCAGGCAGAGAAAGATGCGGGGAGGATCAAGCTGGGCGCAATTGTTAATACTCATCAGTATGTACTACCACTGATGAAGACAGAACACTGGCTAAGGCCTGGATTAGCCACTGGGATCATGCGGGCGGAAATGATGGGATTGTAAGGGCTTTTCAGATCCTGGCTTATTGATCACGGCTGAATGAGTATAGCTAAAAGCGTTGGGTAAACTGGACGTGATCGGCGGCAAAGACTGCAAAGAAGTCACCAAGACACCCGCGCACGGCGAGACATGGAAACTCGGCGAGAGAATCACCGTCAAAGCGCTACACACGCCTTGTCATACAAAAGACAGTATATGCTATTTCCTTGAAGATGGGAATCAGCGTGCTGTGTTTACGGGGGATACACTGTTCACTGGGGGTTGGTTCATCAATAAATTGACCTAGCAAGTGTATATTGTGCTGAGACGGTGCAGGTTGTGGGCGGTTTTTCGAAGGCAATGCCGCTGATATGCACAAGGCGCTGAACGAGACGCTTGCGGCGTTACCGGATGACACTAAAGTCTACGTGGGTTTTTCGCTCGGGTTTGTACGTTTTCTGGAGTGCTAATGCTGGACAGAGTGGTCATGAGTATACGAAGTCAAACGTCAAGTTCTTGTTGACTGTTTCAAAGGACCCGGCGATTAAGAAGCTAGAGAAATTCGCAGAGGAGAATAAGAATACGCAGGGCATTCTGACAATCGGGGATGAGAAGGTGAGTCCTCGATTTTGAATTTAGATGAATTAGATGGTTGTGCTGATAGTGTGTTTCTTCAGGCACATAATGTTTTTATGATGCTTAATGTAAGATTATCTGATCTGTTTAATACTACGTGAACTGACGGGAATAGCATCCGGATGTTTTGAAGGTAACAGGGAAGCAAGACCCAGTGGAGGTCATGACTTCGTTGAGGGAATTGAAAAATGCTATGTAGTAGTCGATTAGCAAGAAACCATTCATCTTGAGAAAACATCCTGTGATTGGATGAGAAATCCCAACTTGCTTCGTTACATATATGTATTGTAAGGTCTCCATCACCGTGACGTCAACCCATTACCTCAATCGACGAGGTATACATAAATCTTGTAAATCTCCATCAATTGAACACCAAAAAACCATCCAACTCAATCAAATTCCAACAAATACCTATCATCGTACTACCCATATACTGATATCAACAACCAGGTCCAATGGCAGCAACTAAAACAGCAGGCGAGCCACTCACCACCAAAAGCCGCGTCCTCGAGACCGCCGCCGGCATGATCCAGGACTTCCGACCCGTGAAGCAAATCTGCGCGTATCTCAACGCATTCCATGTATACGCATCGGACCAAACTCGCGCCGTTGAAGCCCACCACTACTGTTCCCACATCACCGAAGGTGCATACCCACGACGCTCTACAACTCCACACTCCTTTCCACAGCCAAAGGTTGACGTTGACATATATATATATAGACATCCGCCAATGCCTAATTTACGACTCTAACGCCGCTAACGCGCGCCTCATCGGAGTCGAGTACATGATCAGCCCATCCCTCTACGCAACCCTGCCTAAAGCTGAGCGCGAGCTCTGGCACTCGCATACCTACGAAGTCAAAAGCGGGGTGCTGATTATGCCGGCACCAACGGGAACGCCAGAGGCAGTGTGGGCGACGGCAGAAACGGCGGAGATGAGGGATATTATCGGGTTGTATGGCAAATCAGTGCATCTGTGGCAGGTCGATCGAGGGGATGCAGTGCCGTTGGGTATGCCGCAGCTGATGGGCAGTTTTATTAACGATGAGATGGTGCAGAAGGTGAATCCGCAGGGGAAAAGCGGGCTGATGGAGGATAGGGATAGGAGGTTTGGGGTGGATTATAAGAACAAGGCTGAGATTAGGAGGGGGATTGAAGAGCCGGAGAAGCACGAAGGTATATTTTCTCTTCTACATGGTTATTTTCTGATGGATGCTGATCAGGTAGATGCCGATGCATTGATGCGTGGTAAAACATAAGATTGTATTGATTGGTATGTATTGGTATGTCCCCCGACTACTACACCTCGACTCGCCATGCGCCATACTTAAATGGTTGTCAGAGCCAAGTATCGTTCGTGGGAATTGAATTGATTCAATTAATCTTGCTTCACTGTCCACACTTGCTCGTCCTGGTGTTAGATTTCGGCGACGGCAAGCTCTAGCAATTTTAGAAGCGAGGAGAATTCCACATAAAATATAATACAGAAAGTACAGTATAAATGTCGTTATAAAGAAACCTGCAAAGAAACCTGCAGCAGACCCAGCATTATGAGTTTGTCTGCAGAATCCATGCGTTGGGGATGAGTGAAGAAAGGAAAAACACGAAAAGCGAAAATTTAAAATAAAAGCGGGAGAGCACGTGACCAATTCCGCCAAGCCAATAATCATCCGCGATATCAAACATCTTATACACTTCAATTCTCAAGCTCAACAGCGACAGCGACATGAAACGCAAATTGCAGCAGACCATTGCCAGGACGCCAGCACAATGAGCGCCGCCTTCCGCCAACTCCTCCGCACCATCACCCCCAGCGCAGTTCTACGATACACGCTCGACAGCGTCGGAATCTGCTGCGCCGTGACGCTGTTCTGGGAGCACTTTTATACCATCCAGCAAAGCGAGGGCCCGTCTATGTACCCAACACTCAATGTCCGAGGCGACTGGCTGCTTACCTCACGGCGGTATGAGCACGGCAAAGACATTCGTGTCGGCGATGTCGTGCGCTATCACCACCCATCGTTCCTTGGTGTTAATGGCGCGAAACGGGTGCTAGGATTGCCGGGCGATTTTGTGTGTAAGGATCCTGCGTTTAGTACGGATGTTGGCGCGGAGAATGAGATGATTCAGGTGGGTTATTCTCGCATACGCATTTGCATACATGGGGAGGCGGGGCTGTGCTGACTCTGCTGGAGGTCCCCGAAGGGCATGTCTTTGTTGTAGGCGATAATTTACCCTGGTCGAGAGATTCGAGAAATTACGGGCCGCTACCCATGGGTTTGATTAATGGCAAGATTGTGGCGAGAGTATGGCCGCCGTCGAAAATGCAGTGGGTTCAGAATAGCTTGGAACCGGTTGATATACAAGAGTCGGCTTGAACAAATCGATTGTACAAATACACCAATTGCACGAATTACTACAGCATGGATTGGCGTTTGGTTTTTGACTTGAAAATGAAATTCGGTGTACATAGTCCTACATGTAAAATACATATACAAAACCAACTCTCCAACAACCTGCAGTCTTCTACTGAAATGATGATTGTTTACCGGAATGATGCTGGGTTTCTCCGCTTGTATGGCAAGCGCTCGGGTTTCTTCCTCCGCAATTCCAGGTCAACGATATCCATACCTAACTCCTTCATAACCTGCTCGGTATTCTCGTCCCACACGGTACGGAACAGATGTGCACCAATGGGTGTCAACTTGTGCCTTGTCTGTAGGGTTCGTAGACGGAGGTCTTCTCTGACAAGGTCCTTCTTTTTCATAGCGGCAGCATCTAGCGGTTTGTTGTCTTTTTGCTCCATGATAAACAACGGGAGACGGTGATATGGGCTTCCCTTTTGGGCAGCTGGAGGAAGCCATGGAAGCAGGATCTCAGCGCCCTCGGCCAGGTTCGCGAGATCGATGTATGGGGTGGTAGGAGAGATTGGTACGTTGACGGCGAGATAATGGCATTGATAGTCGAAGCCATTGGTTTCTACGTTGGGGATGTCGGGGTTGACGACTGCAATGGTAACAAGCTTCGTACCCTCCTCAAAGGATTGGACGTTCAGTTTTGGTGCATCCATGCTGACTTTGGAGTCAACGAATGAACCCGGCTGGACGGCTTTTCCGTTGAAGTATAACTTGACATCGACGATTGGATCGCAATGAGGGAGGACGTCGGGGATGACTTTCATTTGTGTAATTCGTTGAACAATAATCATCCGTCGGTATTCTCGCCATTTTTGATCTGCCAGATGTCGATAGATTGGCAAGCTCATGTCGCCTAAAAAATCCAGTTAGCTTATATAAATGAAATCCTTATAAAAGCCTACCCTCTCCATCCTCAAATTTTCGTTTGATCAACGGATCGTTGATATCCGCCCAGACCTTCAAATTCTCCAAGTGTTTCTCCATGCCCCCGATCTTCGACTTCTTCACATTTGTACTCCCTGCTTGCTCATCGCTAATAGCCTTAAGCCTTTCAATCTTTCCTTGTTCCCGAGCAATATCCTTCAGCTTCCCTTCCCGGTCCGCCTGAAGCACTTTCCTGGCCTCCTGGAAACATTGGTATGGCAGTAGTTCGAAGGGGATGTTTGGCGAATCCTGCAACGCAGCACGGCGTCTTCGGGAGCCGATTGGAGAGATGCCAGACTTGAAGAGCTTCCTTTCCAGGCGACGGCTGGTCACTAATGTAGGGTCAGGGGCTCTGTAGAATGGCTCTGGTTTGGCTTCGGTCGGCGCTTCATCGCGTGCCACGGCGGTCGTCTGGAAGGACCGCGTCGACTGCACAGCAGCAATTGAGATGCTTTTGCCAGACGGCTGCCGCAGGTACTGCAGCAGGGGCTTGGAAGCCACCCCGTAATTGGACATGGCGATGCTGTCTTGACTGGTAGCAGTAGAAGAGGTAATTAAGGTACAGTACGATTGTGGTTGGCACTTTTTTTGCGTGCCGGCACTAGCGTCGATGCGGTCTGCGGCTCCCGTCACTTTCTCAATTCTCTCCCCATTCGACTTTGCAAAAGCCTTTCATCACCCCTGCCACTCTCGTGTGTGCAATTCCTGCCTCTCTGCTGGATTCGCTACAATGGCCGGTAGTGAAGCGATGCGGTCGTTGAGATGGCTCACCCGCAGCGCTGCGAGCGCTTTTAACAAGCCTGAGACGGTAATGGTGAGTCGACTCTGTTTCTAATGATTGAAAAAGAAATCTAATATTCTATGAAGCGACAAGCTGCAGCGCGCTCATCACGGCACCTGGCCACTTCTACAGAACCCTCCACAGAGACCGTATCCCCAGCTGCCGATGCAGACATTTCAACTCTTCCAACAGCAACCACTGCGTGGTCCCCCCCCTCTCCAGTCCTCGTCACTCTCTATGCATTCCCATCCATGAAACCTCTCCGCTTCGAAAAGTACCCAGCGGAACATCTCCAAGTCCCTCTCCGACGAGATCTCCTCCACCGTGCCGTTATCTACGAAGGTGACAACACTCGCCAGGGCACAGCGAGCACAAAATGGCGCGACGACGTACACGGCAGTGGACGCAAACTGGCCCCTCAAAAGGGTACAGGTAATGCACGAGTGGGCGATAGGAAGTCCCCTATTCGGAGGGGTGGTGGTGTGGCTTTTGGACCTCATCCACGCGACTTCTCGACCGACCTGCCTCGAAAAATCTACGACAAAGCTTGGAGGACTGCGTTGAGCTACAGGTACAATTGCGGGCATATCATGGTGGTCGATAGAATCCAGATGCCAAGAGATGCCTCGCCGTGGTTTTGGAAGACGTTCTTTGAGGCGAATCCGTGGGGGAAGGGGAAGGGGAGATGCACGCTCATCACGGATGAAATGGACAAGGAGCTGTTCCGTGCAGTCAATGAAGTTGAAGAGCACGCGAGGATCTTAGATCGGCCGGACGTGGATGTGAAGGATCTCTTGAAAACGGGGAAGCTGATTATCGAGAAGAAAGCGTTGGATAAGATTCTGCGAGAGCACTCCAAGGACCTTGTCAAGGCGGCACCCAGGGCGAACTATCCCCGGAGGTTGTATTTTAGTGAATAGTTGGACCTGTATCATATGTACCGTAGTTCTTTTTATCCGGCTGATTATTATTACTATTTATTGTGACACTTGGCATAAGCAGCCAATTCACCATCGAACAGACAAATCTACACACAATATCTGTGTGCATGTAGTCTACTTACTAAAATTTATTAATATTCACTGTAATTCGTAATATAGATATTGTAAATATATTATATATGGTAACTGGTGCTCGGTTAGTCAAGGAACCAGCCGAGCCCGAGGTCAACCGCAGCGGAGAAAGTCTCGGCTTCTTCCTCACTGTTTAAAAGTTGCTTTAAAGTCACTAGCCTAGCGACTGAGGTTCCTCGATCTCCCGAACACTCTAAGTACATTACAGCAGCCCAATTCCAGGTGCGAACACGTGCCTCGCTGCCATTGATGTTCCTTCGACACATTCCACCACGACTGCACACACCGCTGAGCTGGTCCTCGCGGTCTCTCGTCGCGCCAATGCCTCTGCGCGCCAAGGTGACCAACCCAGCTTTTGGGAGAGTAAGTCGTAATACTCTTATATCAAGTGCTTTCTGACGCTCTAGATGCTGGCTACCGCGCCCGAACCCCCCAAAGAACTCCCAGGCGACGAGCCCGACGACGTCCTCTTCCACTCGCACTATGGCGTGCGCTTGATCGAGCTCAACCGGCCCAAGAAGCTCAACTCTCTCAATGGCTCGATGGCTCGCAAGATCCTACCTCGTCTATTGGTATTCACACTATTGCCCGGGCCATTTTCTTTAACTAATAATGCTGTCGACAGGAATGGGAAAAATCACAACTGGCCAACGTCGTCATGGTCTCCGGCGCCGGCGAGAAAGCGTTTTGTGCGGGCGGCGACGTCGCAGCCCTCGCGAAATGGAACCAGGAAGGCCCGAAGGGACAGCAAAAATCGACGGACTACTTTGGCCTGGAATACCAGTTGGATCATGTGATAGCAACCTACACGAAGCCCTACGTCGCTGTGATGGATGGTATTACAATGGGCGGTGGTGTTGGCTTGAGTGTGCATGCCCCCTTCCGCATCGCTACTGAACGCACCCTATTCGCCATGCCCGAGACCACCATCGGATTCTTCCCGGACGTCGGTGGCTCGTTTTTCCTCTCTCGTCTTGACGGTGAGGTCGGTACATATCTGGGCCTGACGTCAGAGCGGTTGGACGGCGTGCAAGCCCTTTACAGCGGCATTGCTACGCACTACATGCATTCCAGCGTGCTTGGAAACCTGACGAACCGCTTGTCCGAACTGGTCTTCAACGACTCCGCCAAACTTGATGAGCGTCTGACCCTAGTCAACAAAACCATCAACGAGTTCTCCACTGGCCTGCCACAAGAACCGATTCTTCTACGCTACAAGCTGCGCCAGGCAATTGACCGATGTTTCCAGCACAACACAATCGAGGAGATTTTCGCCGCACTAGAGGAGGAGAAAGACCAGAAACCCTGGGCACAGAAAACCCTAAAGACGCTGTCAGAACGATCACCGACATCGCTGAAGGTCACGCTGCGGCAGCTTCGACTAGGCCGGGATTGGACCATCGACGAAGCTTTCCGCCGCGAACACGCCATTGCAGCGCATTTCATGCGGCATCCGGATTTTGTCGAGGGTGTCTCGGCGAAATTGATCGCTAAGCCGCCTAAGAATCCCGAATGGAAGCCTTCGAGGCTGACAGATGTGAAGGCGAGTGATGTCAACGAGTTTTTTAAAGCTCCAGAGGAAGAGCTAGCTCTGTTTAACAGGGACAGCTACGCCAACTACCCGCACGCCAAATACGCGTTGCCGTCAGAAGATGATATTGGGAAGTTTGTGCGGGAGAGTGAGGGCGCGGGCCATTCGATTGTGACTGAGTTTGCTAATACCTGGGGGCAGAAGGAGGGTGTTAAGGCAAAGCTGACTGATGTTCTCGGTCGACGGACAGTCAAGACCGATGATGGGTATAAATGGATTGAGTAAATTAGAGTGCTGCTTCTGTCGTATTAAACATAATCTGTGAATACAATGTATTATTGGTTAATAATAAACGTAACATAGTAGTTTGATATAACCATATTTGACATCCACAGTGAGTGCAGTTTTCATGTGAGTATACAACCAAAATCAATTGGTATCAACAATAATATATTAAAGCCAAAACATAGATCAAAACATCCAATGTTTCTCAAGTTTCCGATCTTATCGAATTTGATGGTGCCACCTGGGTCAGACCGGCCCGAATCCGCCCACTCAACTGCTATCTAAGTTTATCACTTCAATAAACTACAACATTAAGCCTTGAGATGTCTACAGATCCAAGTATAAAAAGTTTACAACATTGCAAAGACAATGGCCGAACAAAATTTCAGGCCTGAGCATCTCAATCCATCAGAGCCCGCTGATGCGGTATCGGATAGCGAGCCACTTCTTCAAGACCTCGATTATGGCAGCCAAACCAACCTCACTCACAGCACACCATCTCCAGAGGAAGAGCAAGCACCAGGCAGCCCGCCAGCAGGCACTCAAAACATAACGCGAAAGCTCTACATCTCACATTTTCTGTCGATGTGGAATTCGCGCATGTTCGAGTTCGGCGCCGTGCTCTTCCTCGTCTCTGCGTTCCCGGGGACCTTGCTGTTCACCTCTATCTACGCGTTGGTGCGATCGTTAGCTGTTGTACTGTTTTCCTCAATGCTGGGCAGGCTAATTGACCGGTTTGACCGGTTGAAGGTTTTGAGGGCTTCAATTGGTGGGTTTATGATTTTGACTTGATCAATGTATGTGCTAATTGTTGAGCAGTTTGGCAGCGGCTGCCCGTCGTTGGGTCTTGTCTGATTCTGCTGGTGCTGGTGTCCAAGACTGGTCCAGGGCTATTATCGTACATCCTTTTTGGCTGTGTCTCGATTCTGGCTTGTCTGGAGAAACTGGCGTCGGTTGCGAATACCGTCTCCGTTGAGCGAGACTGGGTATGAAGCTAATCTCTAAATCTTTGTAGTAATGCTAAGATGGTCTAGGTTGTAATCATCGCCGAGAGCCTTGCAATCCCAAGACAAGGTATGTATTCTACCCATCTATCCCTTCTCAAGCCCATCTAATGAGTAGACAGACCTAAACGCATCGATGCGCCGCATCGACCTGTTCTGCAAGCTGATTGCGCCGCTTTTCATATCCGTCATTGACAGTTACTCGACAAAAGTAGCTATATGGACTGTCTTTGGATTGAGCTCAGTCTGGGTGGTCGTTGAGTATCTTGCCATTGCCCAGGTCAGTCAACTACAACATTCCATAGGACCAAGCTTATGCAGTCAGGTGTACAACTCGATCCCCGAGTTAAAGAAACGTCCCACCACCACTATATCAAACAACAACACCCAAAACCACCCTGAAGCCAACAAACCCCTATCCCCCTGGCACGCCTACATCTCCTCCCCGATCTTCCTCGCCTCCTTCTCCCTCTCCCTCCTATACCTCACCGTCCTCTCCTTCTCGCCGCAAATGATCACCTACCTCCTCTCCACGGGCTTCACCAGTTTGCAAATCAGTTACATGCGCATCGGCGCCGTCCTCTCCGAGCTCCTCGGCACCTGGGCCGCACCCTTGGCCATGCGTCGCGTCGGGCCCATCCGCGCCGGTCTGTGGTCGATAAACTGGCAATTCGGCAGTCTTGCAGCGGCCGCAGCAGGTTTTCTGGTCTTCGACGATCCGTCAAAATCAAAACTCGTAGCGACGGTTTTGGTGGTTGGCGTGGCGGTGAGTAGAGTCGGTTTGTGGGGGTTTGATTTGAATGTGCAGTATTTGGTGCAGGAGGTATCGTACTCCCCTTACCTTCCCCCTCCTTTTTCTTTCTTTCTTACATTCTATTGTTTGGTTACGTTACGGAACCGGCTGATGTCGACAGGAAACAACTCCGAATCAAAGAGCGCAGTTCTCGTCTACCGAAATGGCCGTGCAGAGTATCTTCGAGCTGCTCTCGTTCACCAGCACAATAGTCTTTTCCCGCCCCGACCAGTTCAAATACCCCGTCCTAATCAGCTATGGCGCAATCGGCACGGCGGCGGTGTTGTATGCGGCGTATGTGAGAAAGGTCAGGGGGCATTTGGTGCATGTGTCTAGATGTCTTGGGGGGAAACAGGTCCCTACTATATCAACGGATCGGAGAGGATATGGAGGGTTGGTGTGAGGATGTAATGTATTATTTATTTTTTTTTTCACTACTTACAACATTACCCGCTATACATATACATATGTATGTACGTGTAAATATATGCTTCTGCGTAGGGTTAGAACTGTTTGACTGTTCTCTGAAACCGCGGCGGCTTTCGCATAAACTTCTCCGGCTCGTCTCTCGCCCCGGGCTTCCAGTAATCAAACTCCATCCATGCATTCTCGGGCATCTGCGCCTCTGTCGCCTCAAGGAAAGCGCCCAGGTCAGGGTTGAGCGGGATGACGCCGGTTTCGATGACATACTGATCCCAGAGCTTGAGCAGCTGCTTGAGACGCTCCGGCTCGGCTTCGGCCAAGTCGTCGACCTCGCCGGGATCCTTGGCGAGATTGTACAATTGCCATTTCTCGGGGCCCTTGGGTTTGGGGATATACACAATTTTCCAGTCTCCAAACCGCAGAGCGGCGCGGCCGCAGGTTTCCCATCCTTGAATAAAATCTTTTGCGTGGATCCGTTCGGCCTGCCCGGTGGCCCACGGGTAGAAGCTCTTTCCGCGCATATGCACGACTTCGCGGCCCTGATACGTCGGGGCGGGATGCTTGACGCCGGCCATTTCGAGAATGGACGGAGCAAGGTCCATGACCGTGGCGAATTGGTCTGTGATGCCCTTTGCGGAATTGGCGACGTTGACGCTGCTGGGGAATTTCGCTAGGAATGGCACCCGCACACCTCCTTCCGTGGTATACGCTTTGTACAGACGAGACGGGGCGGTGGCGGCCTGGGCCCATCGCGGACCATACCAAATGAAAGAGTTGTAATTTCCGAGATTCTCGATGCTGTTGTCGTAGTACTTTTGTAGATGAGGAAGAACACCGCTCTTGACAAGCGGGTATGCTTCGTAGGCGGCGCCCTCCGCACCGTTGTCGGACATGAAGCAGACGAATGTGTTGTCGAATTCGCCAATGCTTTCAAGGTAGTTGACAACTTTGCCTACATTTGCGTCAATACACTCCACCATCCCGGCAAACACTTCCATGGCGGTGCAGGATTTCTTCTTCTCGTCGTCCGTGTAATCTTTCCATTCTTTGACTTCCTCAGCCACCACTGGATGGGGCTTGACATCGTCTTTGATCATACCCAATTCTTTGAGTCGCTGAAGACGTTTCTCGCGAAGGACGTCCGGTCCCTCATCATATACCCCACGGTAATGCTCGATATACTCTCTCGGAGCTTGCAGCGGCCAGTGCGGCGCGGTAAAGGGTAGGTAAGCAAAGAAAGGACGCTCCTTGTCCTTCTCCGAGTTATGCCAGTCCTTCAAGTAATTTATCATCTTATCACCGTATCCATCAGACGAGTACCATCCCTCCGGAAGCTTCTTTACGTAGTGGTCGTCCTCCATATGGAGAGCAATATAGCTAGCTTCAATAAACGTCGGGGTATCATCTTGATCCCGCAGCTGGGGCTCAAACGCATAGTGGTTGGAGCAGGCAGGCAGATGGGCAAAGGAACGCTCAAACCCACGTTTTCCAGGGGCTCGTTCTGGGGTTAGTCCTAAATGCCATTTCCCAGACATCAGCGTATGATAGCCTGCGTCCCGTAGTAGTTCGGGGAGCGCGGCAACCCGCTCGTTGAGATAGCCCTCATACCCCGGCATACCGCGCTGCGGCGCGGTGCTCATTTGGGAGCCCTTGGGCCCGTTCTGGCCGCTGATATTGGTCCATTCGATGAGATTACCCAGTCCGGCGATGTGATGGTCTGTGCCAGTCATGATCATAGCACGAGTGGGGCTAGACAAAGATTATCAACTCATTGCATTTGAAGCAAGTATTTAGGACATACGAGCACGCAGCGGCAGCGTGGAAGTCGGTGAACCGAATGCCGCCATTCAGGGCTATTTTGTCGATATTCGGGGTCCGGATCTCGCTGCCAAAGCATCCAACATCTGAGAAGCCCAGGTCATCGGCAACCATGACCAGGAAGTTGGGACGTTTAGCAGCCATTTCGTCTAACGTTGCCGCTGTTCAGTTGGGTCGATAGAGATTTGACCAAAAAGAGTCAAGATTCGTAAAACCTCATCAGTACAAGAGTTTAAGACTGCCCCTCGCCTTTCTCAGCGAGCGTGACAGATACGTTGCTAACAACTAGTCATGACATTTGACCTGTTTGGTCCAAGGCTGGCCCACCCACTGGCTCATTGCAACCCCTTCCCCGCATGTTAGTTGTACGCGTGTCGTTCGCTCACAGCAATGGCAGCAGTGTATGTAGCGACACCAAGTAGTCCATACAGGATGGGTAGTGGCTAGCCGGATGCGCAGTCTCACACCTTAGCAGTAACAACGCATGCCTAGCGCAGGCTATGGCATTGTAGGAAGAAGCAATTGCAGTAAGAGCAAGGTCTTGTTAGAGTGAGAGTAAAGAGCAAGAGACGGATTATCTTCCAGACCCCACCAGGCCTACCCCGGCCAATCACCACGTTATGCTTGTCCTTGCCGCTGCCGTCATCGTCATCCGCCGATCCATCTAATAATAATATCCCGTCGTTATTAATTATCTAATGTCGCTTACACTCAACGCCTGAACAACTACTTTATATATACTATCATAACATGTAACTAGAGACCCCAGCAGTCATGGCAGTCACCAGCCATGACGAGGACGAAACCCACGCCACGTCCCAGAACGTCAACACCAGCACAATCCCACTGCTCGGCGAGCACGACGCCGACGACGACGACAGAATATCACATTATGAGGCACAACACGAGGTCAAACCACTCCTCCAAGCCCGTCTCCGCCTATACTGGCTCGCAACAGTCCTGTGCTGCGGCGCATTGCTCTTCGGCTACGACTCCGGCCTGATTGGTGCCTCCCTCTTCCCGTCCGTCAAGTTTATGAAGTTATTAACACCTGCGCTGTAGGGGGCGTGCTAACATTCACCTCCTTCCACGCCGACTTCCGCTTTGGCGACTATGGTCCCCCCAGCGAAACCACTGTCAGCGCCATCGCTGTCGGAACACAGCAAATCGGCGCCCTGATCGGCTGTCTGGCCATCTGGCCCGTGAACAACTACCGCGGCCGCCGCATGGCGATAGGCGTGTGCTCGCTCGTGTTCTGCATGGGCGTGCTCCTCGAGCTGATCAACGGGCTCTCCCTCTCCTTATTCTATCTCGGCAGATTCATCGCGGGTCTCGGCGTCGGCGGCTCGTCCAGCGTCATCCCCATCTACCTATCCGAAATGGCGCCGCGAGAAATCCGCGGCCAGCTGGGGAGCTGCTACCAGTTCATGTTCACCATCGGCATCTTCGCGTCATACTGGATCGACTATGCAGTGGGCATGATGGCATCGGGGTCGCTGCAGTGGCAGATCCCCGTTGCGCTTCAACTCGTGCCGGGAGGTGTAATGGGGATAGGCGTGTTGACGCTGCACGAAAGCGTGCGCTGGCTCTCGTCACGCGGCGAGCACGAAATGGCGCGGCGCAGCCTGGAATGGATCCGCGCCAACAACTCGGCGCTCGTCGCGGACGAGCTGCTCGAGATCCGCGCCGGCATCGAAGACGAGCAGCGCGAAAAGGCCGGCTTGTCGATCCTCGAGCTGTTCGAGTGGCCCAACGCGCACCGCATTCTCCTCGCAATCGGCATTTTCCTAGCCCAGCAGTCGACCGGCGCCACCGCACTGGCGTACTTTGGTCCGCAGTTCTTCGCGCTCATCGTCGGGCCCGGTGATAGGACGTTGCTGTTGACGGGGATATTCGGCTTTGTCAAGGTGGCCTCGTGCGGGATGTTTATCTTGTTCATGTCTGATCGCTTCGGGCGCAAGACGCTGCTTTTCACCGGCGCTGCGCTCATGGCGATTTGTATGTTTGTGACTGCTGCGCTCGTCCGCTCGATCACGCATGGCGATAGCTTAACCCCTACCACCACTGACTCTACTACTCTACCTACCACTACAATCACAGGCATCATAACCGTCGCCCTGATCTACCTAAGCATAATCTTCTTCAATCTAAGCTGGGGCCCGCTCCCCTGGCCATACACATCGGAGATCTTCCCAACCCGGATCCGCGAATCCGGGGTGACATGCGGGGTCAGCGCGCAGTGGTTTTTCAATCTTGTGTGGAGCTCTGCGACGCCGTTTCTGTTGAAAAGTCTCGGGTGGGCGACGTTTTTGTTGTTTGGCGTGTTGGATGTGTGTGTGATGTTGTTTGTGGTGGGGTGTTTGAAGGAGACGGCTAGAAAGACGTTGGAAGAGATTAATGCCATGTTTGAGAGGGAGGATGGGGGAGGGACCGCCAGCAGGGACAGAGAGAGGGAGAGGTTGGTGGGGGATGGTACAGAATAGGAAACGGTTGTTTTTATAGAGTATATAAAGAGCTAGTCTATTGCTATCGTATTTTGTTATACAGTTTCGCACTAGATATAGATAACTAGGTAATCGATACTGCAAGCTAATAGAATGAAGGAAGGAAAAAGAAAGTAAGAATAGAGCTCGCATTAAGCGTGTATTCCGCGGCGCTAACAGCCACTGGGGGCCTGAAATAACCACCGATAACACCAATAATTGATAAAAGAATTGCTATTTCGTATACCATCCATAAGCATACCATGAACAATAGTATGGTAAAGCATCCGACAACACCATATACTCCTAACCGCTCAAATAGATGAAAGGCCGCCTGTCAACGTCATGTCATTATTGTCGTTGATTAAAAGAATAAAGCCACACCAAGACCAAAAGAGAATAAAATTTTACTAAAGGACTCAGTTGACGTTGATCAAGTTATTGAAATCATCGTCGACCGACATAGCAATAGACGCCTCTGAATCACGTCGAATCTGCTGTTCCAAACTCGCAGCTCCATCTAGTGGCATCGGCTCGTCGAATCCGAACGACACTGATGCCCTAACAGACGGCGATGGCAGTGCTTCCGGTAGACTGTCGCTGCCGTCGGTAGGCTCGCGCCGGTCCTTGTGCGCAATCTGCTTGACCATCTGCGCGAGATGGAGCTTGATCGGCTCATCACCACACTGCGCATGCCGCAAGACTTCGTTCTTAAGCTCCAGAATCTCGGAGCGGAGCTGCGAGATCTCGGAGTTGAGTCGTTCGCGCTTTTTAGACTGATCTCTGAAGCGCTTTTCGAGCTGCATGGTGTGTTCTTTCTTCTTCTGTCGGCACTTGCTCGCAGCGAGCCTGTTGCGTTCGAGGAACTTTTCTCGTTTCGAGCGATCCTGGCCATCGTCGTCAGAGTCACCTGTGCTGCTTACGGTTGCGATCGAATGCTTGGATCCACGCAGCTTGCGACGGCTGGACCCTACGGAGGCATCGGCATAGCCCATCATCGAGGCATTGACCATGCGGTCTTCACTGCTTGGTGGCGTCGGCGTGTCGTCCCAGGCGTTTCTGCTGAAGGTGGTCATGAAAGTGGTCTGTGGAGAGAGCTTGCTGTCGTCGAGTGGAGGAGTTGGTTGGCCGTTTCGGACCTGGGTGTATTTGATATCTCGGTCGAGGTTAACGTTCGAAAATGTATTGTCGATTTTGGGATTCCAGCCAGAGAAGGATTCTGATAGCGGGCCCATATTCCACACGGGCTCGTCGTCGGCATTGAAACCCAAGCCCAAGATATCTTCAGGGAAGGTCGGGTTGGTGTCGAAGGATGTGGTGGTATCGGCAGTGGTGAATGCCGAGGCATCTAAGGGCGACTGCTCGGCCAGCATCGTGTAGGCAGACATCTGAGCTGATTTCTATGACCGGTTGTGTTCTTCCTCGGGAATGCACTAGGACGCCGTGTCTGGGTCTGTACGATGATTGATGCGTAGAGAGAGTCGTTGACGAGGATATTGTTGTTTTCGGGTGCTGCCTGTTAAATTCCACAGATCAGGGCTCGGTGAATGCAGTGCCCCGCGTGAGGACGTGACGGCAGTCAAATAGTGAATAAAATAGTCAACCAAATCGACACTTCTGGGCATCAAAGTAGGCTGGTTGGCTAAAAATGAACCATGGGCTGAATGAGTGCGGGAGTGATGTAGTAGTTGTGGTTCATGAATGTGTAACCAGGTGTAAGAACAGTCCCCCTCGCAGAAGGCAGGCGCGAGCTGGTCTCTGTTTGCAGCGGCCACGCAAGATCAGACAGGCGCAGAAAGAGGCAGGATAGACACTGTGAGAATAGATAATTGAGAATCGAGTTGAATTGAGTCGAGAGCGGGATCGAAAGTTGCAGCCAGGGAGCTTCCAGTGTATAGAACAGGCCGTGCCGTGGAAGACTCGTTCAGGGCCCAGGGCGTCGCAGTACCAGGTCACCGTTGTCGTGAGCGATTAAATTACAGCAGAGCGATTAAAGTATACAACTACAGCAAGTCTCGTGTATTCTATGTATATATATGCCCCTCCAAACCGGTTCGGCGACGCCTCATGCTAAACGTCCAAATCGAGATCCAGCCAGCATATGATGTCGACGCCCCACCCACTGATCGACTTGGAGCTTTTACTCCAAGCTTGCAGCTGTGGCGTTCATGATTGGCCTGGTTGGCGTTCCGGAGCAAATAAGCAGCGAACGCACTGAGGTCTCTGACATCATGACGGGCGGATCCAGCAGCACATTTCCGCATGAGGATGTTTGACAGCCGTTCTCAGCTTTGTTTTTCTTTCTTCTTCTTTTTTTCCATACTTTAGTTGCACCATATGGTTGCACGGGCGCCAAGATTCTGGAAGGAGGAGTGTGATGCTGACACTGAAAATAAAGTTCACAGGATTAATAACAGTGTAGATAATAGTTAGCAGGAAGAGAGCGAGGTTGCGTGGTGCAGCCTGGAAGAGCATGGCCCAGAGAGGCAAGAGCGGGACCAGGGGTAGCTTCGAGCCAATGGGCGTCTGTCTTCTTGGGAAATAAGCACGCTGATTGGACGATGGCCGCAACAGAATCTAACGGATGGGGTGATCGCGGTCTGTTAGACGGCCAGACCAGGACGGCGCAGTGATATAGTAGCAATAGTGTGCGAGTATTATGATAGGCTTGCAAGGCTGGACTGAGCGATCGGCAAGAATCCATCCCACAATGCGTGAGAACTGCTCTGGACGAACGCGCAGCGGAGTTGACACCCGATGTCATGACGTGACGACTTGGCCTGGCCGGCCTTCATTTGTGGGAACAGAGGTATAACAACCTCGACGATCTCGATACTCGATACTCGATTCCTGTTGATTCATATTATTAATTTGTTTGCCCCCCAGCATTTCTTGTTCTTGTTCTCGCCCTAGCTATAGTGTGCTTATTACCCCCTCATAAAATCAGCCTAAGTCCGGACTTCAACCCTATTGGACGCTTCGCCGGAACACACGCCCGACCAATCAGACGTCGTTGGCTTATATTTCCAGCAGAATACTTCTATTTCCAGTAGAATATATGATGGCAAGTCTGATTCCGGTGCATGAGATGCAATATCTTGGAAGATAAGGACAGTTAGAAATACATAAAAATTCATTATAGAACTGTCTAACAATACATTGTATCAACCTCCTATACGAGCTGGTTCTGTCCGTATTTCATAGCCATACTTATATATTATATACCGATCCATAATCAATATTCTGACACCAATAATTCAACACAAACAATTTCAATGTTCCCTTATCAGACACTCCTTACACATCAAGATCATGGAGCTGTCGGCTTACCCCCCGCCAATTTGCCATCATCATTCTCATCACGTAAAACGCCTCGCTCTGAACATCGTCTTCGCCAACAGTGGCTGTCAACTCGGACAACAATGGCGCAAAAGCCTGAACGATTCGCTCGCGAGTTAACATTCCGGTGCATCCAATCACCGGGTCGTGCATCTGATTAAACTCAATCTGCCGACTTGTTTCATAGTCAAGCAAGGTACACAGGCCAAACACGGCACATATCAAATCTAATTGTAGATCGTCGGTCAATGCTAAAATCGCCAATGAGATTGCTCGGTTTCTCGTCCAGGATGTAGCGGGTGTGCCCCCATAGAGTCCATATATCCCGGTGACGTGTAGGTTTGCTTCGTCGGGAAAGGGTTTGTAAGTGATGTCGACAAGTGTGAGGTACAGGCGGGGCGATCCTAGGATACCACCCGGTATGCCCGCAAGAACATATTTGAACACCCACGCCACGGGAAGAACATGGAACCGTCTACTCAAAAAAGTTTCCTCTTCATTTCCAAAGCCCACAACCTCTGCAGGGAATCCGGATTTCCGTATAGTACTGTGAATGGTATATTTCTCTCTCTCTGCTGAGAGTACCTGGTCGGCAAAGTGATTGTAAATCCGGAAGGCAGTGGATGAGTCTCCAGGTTCGAAGAAAACGTTTCGGGCTTTTGGAGCTAACTGCTAGTCAGATGCTTACGCCAGATATTGACGTTGTTTATGGACAACATACCATGAATTTTCAAGTAGTCAATCATTGATACCAGGCAAGATGGAAGTCTCATCACCGCAGGACTGAAGTCCCCAGGAAATGTGAGGGTACTGTGGCCCCCCAAGCGAGATAATATTTCAAGACTTTTTCCTTTAAGTGAGTCCATGGAATAAAAGCGAGCAGACAGACCGGTGAAGGTCTTTACACGACGTAACGCGGGTGTGTCTTTGGTTGCTCCTCTGAGACGAAAGCTGGAACGCATACTCCGAACTTTGTGGAGGAAGGATTTCTTTTTAGATGGTTTCGGAGGTGTAATCGGAGTCTCACTTTTGAAGTCTTGAGACGGTCAATACATGATATTTTATGCAATCAAGATAGCTTACTGATTGGGTCACGTTCAGGTACAACTAGACGATATAGACCAAGACGTCCGGCAAGATCGTTAAAGTCTCGCAATGCCCTTTGATGGCGTAGCTCGATTCCAGTATCGGAGAATAGTCGCTGGTGAAGCATGTACCGTCGCAGGGTCGGTACAGTAGGTGGGTTGTAGTCCGAGTTTTCAGAAATATAAGTGCTAACAGGGCCGATTTCAGGAAAACCGGGAATAAAATCGCTATTCGGACTTGTTGGAGAAGGTGGTATTCCGGCTGCAAGTTGCGCAGCTTTGATCGAAGCAGACGATCTGGCGACTGGTGGCGCAGGCTGGATGCATACGCCCAGAGGATCCTGATCAGCAGGAGCAATAGGAGAGCTTGCCTTTCTAGAAGGCCGATGATGTACCGTGTCGCCACTTCCATAGGAAGTATCAGACTTGACTGTCTGATCGCTTACTTTCCTAGGCTCAGACGGCTCTCCTGACGAGGTTGATGGCCCTACGATGGTGGTACTGGAAGCAGTGGTACTGGGTGGGACCACTTTCATGGAAACAATTGAATTTCCATCGTCATCACCATCGGGTCCGAATTTGAGTTGTGACATAACTGAGTTTGTCGGCAGCTCAGTAGGGGGCTGCATCGGTAAGGATCGGCGATGGCGAAACGCATTTTTGACCAAAGCAAAGCCCCTAGAGCTTTTATGCTGGAGACGGCCCCTCCAGGAGAAAGAAGTGCTGAAGGAGGTTAGCTATCAGATCAATCGCATGATTAGCGCGACTATGCGACATACCTGATCTTCACAACAGAGCTTTGACCTGACGGAGGGGTTTCTCGCTCGTCAAACGAAAGGGTGACAAGCTTAGAAGGCTCAATAGCATCTTTTGACCGGATACTTTAGCACAACGAAGATACGATAAAGGAGGCCGATTCGAAAATACGAGTGATATCAACTTACTTGTGGTAGTAGCTGCCCCAGCGGAGGACATGCCGTGAGGAAGACTGGTAGGGGTGAATTGTTTACCCAGTTTATCTTCACCACCGATAGTCAGCAAAAGACAGCAAAAGACAGCAATGTGTTCATTGAGTTAAGGGGTTCTACTTGAGGTAGTGGCCTTTTGGAGAGGAGAGTCGCTCTTCGACTCTGGTTTGGCTTGTGAAGGTCCAATGAGGAAGTTTTGATAAAGGGAGATTTTGGCTTGTTGCTGCCTCTGCAGCAGTTGTTCTACAGCAGGAGAAGAGCTCGTTTTCTCAGAATAATCGAAGATAGAAGTAGTGGAAGAGGTCAGCTCAGTGAAGCCCACGTCGACAGGGCTGAGAGGGCGGAAGAAGGTGCAGATTCGCTCCACCAGGAGCCGCACGGCCATCTCTACGGGAATGCGATGATTGCGCACAGTGAGTGGATGGAAGAGCAGATGAGGAAGTGATGGAAAGAGGAAAGAGCGGACAGAGAGAGGTGAGAAGGAAAAATCGCGCGGTAGTGAGGTAATGGATAGGTCACGGCCGCAACCTCAGGCAGCCGCATGGTCGTGTATAGAAGTATAGAAACTGTATAGTAACTGTATAGCAACTGCACAAACACGATTGCCCTTCGCATTGTACTATCTCGTCTATTCAGCATAGCAAGGGTCAAATATCTTCATATATAAAAAAGGAGAACACCGGATGATACGCAGTCGCAACCGCTGCCCTGCCATGTTCCTTCGGATAGGATATCAGACAGGACGCCTGAAAATTAGGAATCTCTAACCAAGACATCTTGTGCGCCTGTATATGCCCAGTCCATCAATAACGCCGGCCCACATGCAAGACAAAAGAAATCTCTATGTACACCTTTTATTACCACTCGTCCTGCTCACCTTCAAGTAAAATATACTGTAAGATATCACTTAAAGTCAATACACCTATGAGTCTAAAGTGGTCGTCCACGACGATCAATCGATGTACCCGAGATTTGCGAATGGTGTCGAAGATGGTGTCCAACCCATCGTTGACCGAGCATGTGTAGATGCCGGGGAAGTCCTGGCTTGGCCATTAGCAGAATATCAAAATAGGATAGGAGTTGTAACGTACCGGTGAGCGCTTCCTCAAGGCCTCTCCCACGCTGAGGTTGAGGTCATCGTACACCCCGCCTTTGATCAGCGTGATCACATCCACAGCCTCGAAGACATTGTAAACGATACCTGGTCGAGTTAGTATCTCCCCATCTCTGCTCAGAAAATACTGTGATCTGCCTACCCTCAGAGTTAACGATGGGCACGCTTGATATACTGCGCTCGACCAGCTTGTGGATGACCTCAATCACAGGCGTATCCATCGACGCGGTGACAATATCACGATACGTTCCAAGGCGGATCTCCTTCAGTGGTTTCCGCAAGTTCTGGGTCTCACCCACGTTGACGGCGACAAACTTCAATATGCGATACTGCGTCACCACGCTGACGACCAGGGATCGATCGGTTTGGCTGTCATTCGAAACCAGCGGTATTCTGCGGGCACGCGACGATAGCATGCGGCGACAAGCTTCATACAGCGGTCGTTCGGGATCAATGGAAATGGTTTCTGGAGGCGCTACACCCAAGGCCTTTTCCACCTCTTTAGGTAGGTTAGAGTTAGTCGAATCGGCGTTTTGTGAGTGGGAAGGGGCGGCTTGAGTATTGGTACCTCTCAAACTGTTGAGCCGGAACTGATCAATTCTGTCTAGGGTAGCCGGGTTCTGGAAGTAGTACTGGATGACGTTGATGTAGTCCGACGTCGTGAGCAAGCCGGCAAAGGTCGACGTCGACGAATCCCATAGAGGAGCGGAAACGATTCCTGCGTCAGTGCATGACAGTCAGTTGGACAAGCTTTTCTACGAATGGGTGAAGGCGATGCTTGCCATTTTGTATGAGGATATTCAAGCTCTCTTTGACTGACAGCGATGTGTCGAAGACAATCAGGCGGAAGCTGAGGGGCAGAACATCGTAGCTTGTGCGGACTTTTAGAAAATTGCGGATGGCGCGCTATTAGCTCGGCGAGTCAAAAGTCAGTGAGACGCAATGCAATATCCAATAAGCAAGAAGATTCGATTTGGGGATTCTTCGAGGCAAGCCAGATAGCTAGGTGGTAGCTGTTGTCCAAACCAATGGCGCGATAACCCCCACGACCGGGCCAAGGCCAATCACGGTGGAAGAAGAAAAAAGCGATGCAAATCAGAAACACTCACCAAGCCCATCTGCTCCTCGACATCAACGGGTCGTTCGGGCTGAGCGGGTGCCATTGGTTGCGAAAGGCCACGGCGGCGCAAGTGCAAGTATGAGGCAGGCTGCACAAAACCCCTCTCGTGCCTCTCGTGACCGGCGCGGGAGTGGACGTCGACGCTGCTGCTGGGACTGCCGATGCTGGGTCCGAGATGGGGGATCTGGGAGCGTTCGTGACTCGAATTAATGCTGTCCGACGCGGCAGAGCTGGACTCTTGGTCTTGCGTGGTGGGGGAGTAGGAAGGGGAGGTCGGGGTCAGATGTTCGTCCTGGTCAGCCATGCTCGTGAGAGAGCGCGAGTGCCTTGCTGCCTTGGTGCCTCAGCCCGCATGCGGGGTGGTTGCTGCCTGTGCGCCTGAGGCCGAAATTGCAACAGCACCTGATAGCCGGTAGTTTGTTAATAACCCGGTTAGTGGACTGTCGATATTGAATTGTGATCTTGGTTAGTATTTGATAATGGTCCTTCGTTTTGCCCTCGCTATCAAGCTATTTATTAAGCCCAAATACGCTGGTGAAAATACCAATTGGGCAGGCCAATCTGGTCATTGCCGCCGAGCCCGGTTAATTGCCTCGCTATCATAATACCCCGCCAGGCGAGATAAGTTATTATCAGTGACATCAATTGATTAATTACACCGATGTGGGGATGCTAAAGTATGAACAAGCAATGCAATCACTCCATATTCTCTCGTTTCACCAGCAGGACAGGAGGAACGAACGTCCTGCGCCCGAATAGTGCATAATAAGCAGTCGCAAACACAACCATCCCGCCATACTAAACAACGCTCCAATTCTTCATCTGCGGCGTGAAAGGTGTAGTGAGCGGGAAGAAAGTAAACACAACAACCGGAAGCAGGAAACAGAGAGCACCGATATTTATGGACATACCAATCCTGCCTAACGACCAATAGCGTTGCGGCAAAGGCTGGCCTCGGAGACACAGCCGATGCTGATCATATAGGAGGATATTAGCGAGGTGATGGTAAGCGACATAGTGGTGTTGAGGGCAACAGTTGAGCCGATGTTGATGAGCGATAAGAGGATTGTCACGAACAGAGACTCGAGGACAGCCTTTAATGGAAGACAAAATGAGGTTCTTGACATAATCAGATAGCCCCAAACCAGGCCCGCTGTACCTCCATCCATTAAACCGGGTGTGAGCAGTCTGATACAATCTCTTTAGTATCTGAAATTCTCATATTGAAATCTGAACAGAAACCTAGGTTAGCAAAACCTCCCATGTGCGATCAAACTACACCCGAAACCGACGATCGAAATGAATCTGAAATTTTTCTATAATGTGTCCTAGTTTGTTTTGGAATAGCCGGAGCACTTGCTCTCTTCCTAGCGTGATCATATCATGCCGGTCCTGCGCATTGCGCAGCACTTTTTAGGAACATAGCCTATGAGCATGTTGTTGTCGCAGTAGGCGTTTATCTCATTGGACAACATGGCGCGAGGATATAATTCACAGCTCCACGCATGAGCCGTTAATTAGCTAGATCAAGCCTACGATTTCGAAGAAGTTTCATTGTGGTCGGCAAAGGAAGAAGATGCATATATAGACTCGGAAGATCGATTTCAAAAGGACGATCGGTACGGTAGCATTAATTATTTATTTCAAAGTTTTGATCTTAGAATAAAAAATAGATAAATACTGGATTCATTCGAATTGCCGAATGGGGACTCCCTGTGAGCAGCCCAACACTATTACATGCGGGTACGTATGATTGGTCTAGGGAGGGCAACTACATATAGTGCCTTTGATACCTCTGATTGGCTGGAGGACAGGATCCGTCTTTATTTGGTAATATTAAGAAGGGTGACCTTCAATCAAGTTCCCCAGGTAGAAGTAGCGTTGAATAGAATGGGTGACGACGCAGACCTCAGCCCTGCTACCTAACTTATATATTACTCCGCCTTTACAATATGAATAAAAGTAGATTTACTATTGAGTTGGCTGTAAAGGACAAGGAAAAAGTCAGCCATGTACCTGGAATTTGGATAGCCGCAGAACAATACTATACATTGGGAGCAGAATTTTATCGATATCTAAGAGAAGAGAATATGTGCACATTCACTACGGACTTGCGCAAGAATTAGAGAGCAAGGAGACCACAACCTCTGCTACTACAAAATGCTGATTACAGATCTTCCTTCAGATTATTTCATGAGAAAGCATCAAGTATGCGGGTTGACAATTTTAACTTCATCTTTTCAAATGTTACTTGTGGGGTTTTTCCTTGTAAGATAAACTCCTGGTGTTGCTGAAATACCCCCGAAGTGAACTGGTCTAAAACTGCGTATGGAGGATTGAAGCCCCTGATCACTAGTCCTGGTTCCCAATTATCTTCCACTCCTTCAAGAAGCTGTCCTCAAAGTCCTTCCTCGTTTTCTTGGGAACCCATCCTATCTTTCGCGACAACTGGGCCCTCGTCTGTGAGTGAGACGCAAACCCAAGCTCAGCAACATCCAGCGTCTTTTCGATTGCCTTTGCAGCATTTTCTAAAGTTTCTTCTCTTACTTCATCCGAGGACAGAAAACCAGCCTCTTTACCTGTCTTCGCAATTCTCTCCGACACCTCGCGCCACGTGTGATTACCTGTCTCGCAGAAATAAATCCCTTTCCTATTGGAAGGTAGCTCGTCTCCTTTTAAAATTCGGGAAAGCACAAGCTCGTATAGCCCAGATAAGTCCTCGATGTGAACGTGGTCCCAATGCCCCTTGCCTTCACCAATGACAGGCGTGAAACCCTGGCGCTTCGCAGCACGCATAATGGCATCAATCTGGATAGACGTACGGTTGAAAAACCCACTACCGATACCGTAAATGGTAGGCGGCATGAGAATGTACGTCTTTACCCCTGTAGCCTCACCGTTTTGGATAACAACAAGGTCAGTCGTGCGCTGTGGGTATTTTTCTAAGCCTTCCCGGTAGCTCTCGTACGCAAAAATATCTTCTTCATCGGAGAAGACTCGTGTCTCAGTATAAGTTCCAGTGATGGGACGGTCACCTAGATTCGATGTTCCCGATGTCTACATCAATAATGTCAACACCTAGTATTTGGGAGTTTATGAGGGGGTATCATACGTGGATGAGATGTACGGATTTCCCCGTTACTTTTTGCCTTTCTGCCAAGCCATCGATGATGGCCTCTGCTGATTGAGAATGATACGAATTGGCCGTATTGATGACAATGTCATGTTCACTTGCTGCCTTCTTTATTGCATCTGTGTCATGTAGCCCTGAAAACAAGATCACGTTTAACCCTTTTTGCTCCAGCAAGCTAATATGTTCTGGCTTCCGAACAAGGACAGAAATTTTCAAGTCATTGATAATTGGATTTTCCGATAATAACAAGGTTGAAAGAACGGATCCTCCTCTTTACAAATTATTTCACTGCATAGAAACTTGGGCTACAATCAAGATGACTTACATGTATCCGGTGGCACCGGTAATATGCAGGTGTGCCATACTCGTAATTGCAACGAAGAACCTCAATAATCAAAGTTCCTAAAATTTGGGGTTGGCGTCATGTTTGCGTTGGAGCTCCAAATCCTGAACATTATATAACCGCTCTCTCCTAGAACTCCGGGGCCGGTCAAGGTGAAATTGTGCAACGTTCTCCGGAGTTCTCGGGGTGTGGCCGATCATGGCTTTTCTACTCTTTTTTGCGTCCTAAACAGTGCTAGTAACCGCAATTAACGGAATTTAGAACGAAGATAAGATTTGAAAGGTGAACTAATAACTTAACATATCTTGAAATATTGGTTAATTTTCGCAATGTGATTCAATATTGCCTGGCCGCTAAGTATATTTTTGCGACGATCCTTCATTGACTAATTATTCAGAAGTAACTCTGGTGCCAACTTTGGACATCGCAATCCATTTGCTTACAGTTGAGGCTTTTAATTATGGTTACCTATAACGGCGGCTTACTGTTCATTCTAATTATATCATTTTGGGTTCAATACTGCGCCTATCTAACTTCATCTAGCACCGGCCAAGAGAAATAAATATCTGGGGCTGAACTTTGTGTAGATCCTTCATGGCCATACGGTCTGAGTGAAGAATTCGTCTGCCTATTTATTGATTCTCTGGTTATCGTATATTTATATACTGCATAATTAATCCCCGTATATTGGGATGTCAGAAAGCACACAAATAGACAGTCCCCTAGCGAGTTTCGCTCAATTCTAAAATCCCCGGCACAATGCGTTCGTTGAGTCTTACCCTCATTCTTTTTGGCAGTACGATGGCCGCATGCGAAGTTGATTCGAGTCCGAAGGCACTGGTTTATCGTGGACCCGCTGCCTGCAGCGGCTGTGCAGAATCAGTTGCTGATCTCCTCAAGTCTTCTGGGTCAAAATTCGTGGTTGATTTCGCTGGACCTAATGAGAAAATCGATATCACTACGGAATCTTTGCAAGGAATAGATCTCTTTGCTCAGCCAGGAGGCGGTGGTTAGTTTTCATCATCCTTTTATATGTTCAATATAGTTCTATCATCAAACAATGTTAACCAGTTACTCCATAGACCTCGCCCCCGCATGGGAAGCAACCAAAAAGTACAAGGATGTCATCCGTAACTATGTCGCCGAAGGTGGAAGATACGCCGGATTTTGCGTCGGCGCATATTTGGCTGGTCCCGACCAAGGATTTGATCTCCTCCCTTCAGGATCCTCTGTAGCTAGGGAGGTAGATCAACCTGGCAGCCAGGTTCCAGACGAAAGAGATACCGTTATCCAAGTTGATTGGACTTTCCAGACTGGTTCGGAAAAGGGCCAAAAACAAGACGGTCGCTGGGTATATTTCCAAGACGGAGCTGTTGTAAAATTGGCGGCAGATGCGCCTGGGGTTGTCCTTGGAACCTACTCGAGTAATGGAAATGTTGCCAGTAGTGTAACGCCTTTTGAGAAGGGATGGGTTGGACTTGTTGGTCCTCATCCTGAGGCTGATCAGTCTTGGTGTGAGTCTACCGTTGCTATTATAATCCATTGTTGATATCGCTGACTATTAATATACAGATGATCTGGTCAATGTGACAAACCCAGACGGAATCAAATTCGATATAGGGCATGATTTCGTAGACAGCATCATGGCTCAGCCAGCAAACAAGTGAGAATGTGCACTTTGAATTAAGGAGTACGTTTCAAATTGCAGGCAAAGAGACGGACTTGTTGGATTTGCTGCGCAGAGGCTATATTTGTTACAGGTCACAATTTTGAACTATATGCAGCCAAAAATTTGTCTTTATATAGCCAGTTATATACTATTCCTTCCTTAGACCTGTCAACAACCAAATAGCTGAAAAATGATGAAAAGGGTAGAGACTCCCAATATATCTTCTAAATACAGCCAGCAAACTCTGCTTATATCTCAATATACTGTATTACAGACTTCTTATTAGACGCCTTGCATCATTCATCACTTTTGCTGGAATGTTGAACTAATGTATCAAACTAAATGGATACAACTATACTTTTTTGTCAGAAACAGTTGCTAGCTACTCATAGCCAGCCAATAATAGCCGCAATCAACTTATTGATCATAAATAGTCAGAAGCCACTGCTTGATTGATGACTCAAATATGTAGTTTCAGTGGAATATTACTTCATATTTTGATGTTTAGACACAAAGCACTTTCTTTTTCATTAGAGGCTCATTTCTACCCCTAACTGATGTTCTTTGGAGCAATTGCACATACATATCCCTAGTGGCTCAGCTTGTGATTCACAGATAGGACCCCGTAGGTAGATAAGGAGCGACGGGGCATCATTATCAGACCATAATATTTTATGTTTGTAGCACAAAGAACATATTATCACGTTTTACCAAATATAGTTGCATTGAGTTTAGTCTCTTGGCCAAAAATTGTGTCTATTAGCCAGTTGACGTGATAGTCAAGAGCAATTGTTACCCGCTTTCGTTATAGAGAGAGAATATCTCCTGGATTGTGGGAAGACCTCAGTCAGATACTGAATCATATAATGTGTGTCAGGCTACCAGAGAGCTAATACTCAGCTTTAGCAATAATATATGATCCAAAAGCGAGAAATCCATCTAGATACATGGCTCAAATTAAGTAGGAGTCTCTGTCGAACTTTTATCGCTACACCAAATAGGATTTTCCCCTGATTGGCATTGGTTATTCTGACGCTCACATTTTCTGACGGTCTCTATTCGTAATCACTTATAACCTAAATAAGTGACTGCATTTTGCAAATATTGCTCAAATAAACAGCATTAGAATATCAATTTTCTTGCTTTATGGTAACTTTAATAGAGCTGCTTAATACTGTCATGCTGTTTTTATAACTAGGTTTGATACAAATGATAATTATATAAATGCCTATTGTAGTATCTACTTTAATTCTGTTCTATTGCTCCACCCGTTGCTAGGCCAAGGATGCCTCCTGTATTGGTAAAACATATTTATTGTAGGTTTTGGTGCATACACCCTTCAGCTGCTGTTGAGTGCCCAACCTCCAACCCGGGATGTATGCTGAGCTCAACCTAATGAAAGTGGCTTAATATCAAGGGCCCAAAAATGCCAGTTTTGTATGGGAATTGGGGGTGCGCCGTTCGCTTGTGAAATACGTTAAATGATTTCATCATCTGCCATATCGTAAACGCTACCATTTCTGTCTTGAAATGTTCTTTAATTTCCGTTTCCCCGCAAAGCACCCATCGCACTTGACGGGGAAGTGAGATCTACGGAGAAGTGAGGTGTTGTGAATCCGAAATACTCCCGGCACCCAATTCCCGAACCGCTTGAATTTCTACGGGTGCAATGAAGAACCTTTACAATACGACCGTAAGAACGTACTAGCTTGACCGAACACATGTCTCAAGGCCAGCTCATTTCCAGAGGCAAAGCGTTGCGCAATTATGTCTCAGCAAGTAACCTGGTATTCATTCAGAGTCTTACGCCTACAGAGCTCATGAATAGTAGAGGGGATTAGAAGACATCAGCCTCTCCCTAGAGTCACGCATGAGTCGCACTCCTGGCCACGGGAATCAGAGTTGGCTTCAAATCTTATTTAGAAATATACGAGCTCTATATAATATAACCCTGCTCTTGCGTTCTCCAAAGTTAAATTCTGTCCTATGCAAACATGGTACTAGTAAGAACCGAGGGAGAACCGGTGAGACAGCCATGTCGAATAATATTTTGTCTCTATTTTATGCTCTGGTGGCTGAACAACTCCAGTAAGCGGGCTCCTCTCAAGTGGCGAGGTTGGCGAGGTTGTACCGCCGAAGAAACGCCGTACTTCATTGTACAACCCGGAAGACACTTTCTGTTCGGAAGTTTATGGCTTCCACTGCATATACTCGATAGCTGGATTTTACGCCCGATGGGAACGTTTTTGTACTCTATATGAAGTATATAAGATGAGGGGAAGGTTAGAATATACTGCCATCCCCAGGATCCCTTAGTGTCAAATAGAAAAGATTCAATACGTTTTCAACTTTCGCCTTACATACGATCCTCACTTGTTCGCGCTTTAACTAGATCAAGATGGAATCCAAGTCAACCTCGTTCCATCTTGAGGGCACGAAAGCTCTCGATATAGACGATAATCTCGTCCACAATGCGGAGTTAGGCACGGCAAAAGAGCATCGCATGACGCTCTGGCAAGGATTGAGACTGTATCCAAAAGCCGTCGGTTGGTCTCTTTTAATATCATCCGCAATCATTATGGAGGGATACGATGTCGTACTCATGGGAAGTTTCTATGCATTCCCTGCGTTCAACAAGCGGTACGGTCAAATTCTATCGGACGGGTCATACGGCCTCACAGCGCCGTGGCAAGCCGGTCTATCGAACGCAATGAACTGTGGACAGATCCTTGGTCTCTTCGCGAATGGTATCATTTCTGAACGCTATGGTTACCGGAAGACAATGATGTATTCCTTGGTGGCTACGATGGCGTTTATCTTCATTCTTTTCTTTGCGCCCAATGTCCAGACTCTACTAGTAGGTGAAATCTTGATGGGTATGCCACTAGGCGTCTATCAGACCCTTACTGTCACCTACGCTTCTGAAGTCTGTCCCGTGGCGCTCCGCGCCTATTTGACAACTTACGTGAACCTCTGCTGGGTTATTGGCCAACTGATCGCATCGGGTGTGCTGAAGAGTCTCTCTGACCGCGCCGACCAGTGGGCGTATCGCATACCTTTCGCGGTTCAGTGGGTATGGCCCATTCCTATCTTCCTTGGAGTGTACTTTGCTCCTGAAAGTCCCTGGTGGCTGGTCCGCAAAGGCCGTCGCGAAGATGCCGTCCGTTCTCTTCAGCGCCTTACCTCTCAGAAGGACACGGACTTCGACGCGGAAGAAACGGTGGCGATGATGGTACACACCAATGAATTGGAAAAGGAAATCAATACTGGTACCACGTATCTGGATTGCTTCCGTGGCACCGACCTCCGTCGAACAGAAGTAGCGTGTCTTATCTGGGCAGCCCAAAACCTTTGTGGCGCTGGCCTGATGTCCTACTCCACGGTTTTCTACGAGCGTGCCGGTCTGGCCGTTTCACAATCTTTCAACATGTCAATTGGCCAATACGCGATAGGGTTTTGTGGCACTGTCTTCTCGTGGTTTCTAATGACTCATTTCGGTCGACGCAGTCTTTATGTTGGTGGCCTCGCTATACTGACGCTTCTGCTTCTCATTGTGGGTTTCATCTCTATCGCCCCAGAAAGTAATAGCACGGCTTGGGCTACAGGCTCCATGCTTCTCGTCTATACATTCTTCTATGATTCGTCCGTCGGCCCGGTCTGCTACTCTCTCGTAGCAGAGATGCCAAGTACGCGTCTGCGCATCAAGACTGTGGCCCTTGCGCGTAACCTATACAACTGTTTCAGCATCTTAAACGGTGTCATCATACCATACATGCTAAATGTCGACGCCTGGAACTGGCGCGGCCGAGCAGGCTTTTTCTGGGGTGGACTTGCTTTATTGTGCTGGGTATGGTCATTTTGGCGGCTTCCCGAGCCCAAAGGAAGGACATATGCGGAGATGGACAAACTGTTTGAACAGAAGGTACCTGCCCGGAAGTTTGCAAAAACAGAAGTCAGTCTGTTCAATGAGTAGGCGGTAGATATCCGGACGTGGGGATAGAGAGATAGTTAGTGCTTGTTGAGTCGTATGAATGGAGTGCCTGAGTAGGATGACCTTGATTAACCGGAGAACAACCCGAAAATGCCGAGTCACAGTAGTTTGACTAAATTTCGTGAATGTAAATAACACCTATTGCTTCGTTGCAATTCGCCGAAGAAGCTCCGGCAAGATGTTGTACAATTGCCAGTCCCACAGCGGGGTACGGGAACATTGTGAGGGGCCTATTGATATCATTTCATAAATCACATCTAACCACGTAATTTCCGAGAGACGTATTGATAGGTGGACGATTGGGAAGGTAGTGTAGTTATGCCGCAGATGGAATAATCCTAGCGAACGCGTTGGTTGATATATAAGTATGATCCATAATCTATTTACTTAGGGGTAACCAGGAAAAATTTGCAAATTACCGACTTGGGCCAACATATTATTCTACTTTTCTTTTTCTTTAAAGATAAAAGGAACTTGAAGGCTAATACTCTAGTGCAATATGTCCTCTTCCAATTTGAACGGTGCTTCAAGCATGCCATCTCTGCGGAAACCTGCAAGGGCCTGGTGGAAAGAGAGCTCTGTCTATCAAATTTATCCGCCATCATTCAAGGACTCAAATGGAGATGGAATCGGCGATCTTCAAGGAATCATCTCAAAGCTTGACTACATCCAGGGGCTGGGCGTTGATATTGTATGGCTAAGCCCAATATTCAGCTCTCCACAAGTTGACATGGGCTATGACATTTCTGACTATTACAATATCCATCCCCCGTATGGGACAGTGGATGATGTTGACCAGCTGGCTGCTGCGCTTCATAAGAGGGGGATGAAATTAGTCCTGGATCTAGTCGCAAATCATACCTCTGACCAACATCCTTGGTTTCAAGAAGCGCTCTCGTCGCCAACCAACTCCTTTCGTGATTGGTATATTTGGCGGAAGCCAGTATTTGGAACGGATGGGAAGCCGCAGCCACCAAATAACTGGGTTTCGTACTTCGGAGGTAAGTGGACGTTACTTGATATTACTTCTTTCTTTTGCTATAGAGATATTATAAGCAAGGTGTGCTAACAATAATGGCGCAACTAAGGAAGCGCATGGGAATATCACGAACCATCTGGCGAATATTACCTGCACTTGTTTGCTAAGGAGCAACCCGATCTGAACTGGGAGAACCCTGACGTCCGTCGTGCTGTCCACGATATTATGCGGTACTGGCTTAATAGGGGTGCGGATGGCTTCCGCATGGATGTTATCAATTTTATCAGCAAGGATCAGCGCTTTCCTAATGCACCTATTACCAGTGCTGGTCCATGGCAGAAGGGTGCTAAATACTATGCGTGTGGGCCGAGACTTCATGAATATCTTCAGGAGATCGGCCAGATCTTGAAAGAGTACGACGCGTTTTCGGTCGGAGAAATGCCCGAAGTGGATGACTGTGATGAAATCATCAAAGCTGTTGGCCATGACCGTGGTGAACTAAGCATGATTTTCCATTTTGAAATGTAAGTTTCTATTCTATGCTGCCCTTTAACTTTAAAACTAAATAAGATTAATAGCGTCTCCCTTGACCACGGAGTCGGTGGAAAGTTTACTCCTAAATCTTGGAACATGGATGAACTAAAGCATGCGGTGTCAAAGTGGCAGACGTTCATGCACTCCCAACAAGGGTGGAACGCACTGTATCTTGAGAACCACGATCAGCCTCGTATTGTCTCTCGTTTTGGTTCCGACCAGCCAGAACATCGTGCCTTGTCCGCTAAGATGCTGGCTACATTCTTAGGCTTTCAAAGTGGAACGCTTTTCATTTACCAGGGCCAGGAGCTTGGCATGCCAAATGTGCCCAGATCTTGGAACATTGACCAATACCGAGATATTGAAACGTTAAACCATTATCAGAGCGAGTGAGTCCTACACCATTCACATGTTTCTCATATGCGAAGATGTTCTCCTCCTTCTCATCTTTGGATATCCGCAATCTGACTTGAATTAACAGGCTCATTACGGGCGGCTCGCCTGAGGTGAGCCTTACCGAGTATCGGTTAAAATCTAGAGATAATGCACGCACGCCGATGCAATGGGATGCTTCAACTCACGCGGGATTTTCGGCAGCCCAACCCTGGATCGCGGTGCATGACGATTATCAAAACCTCAATGCTGCGATACAGGTCAAGGACAAGGAGAGTGTGTACCAGTTTTGGGCTAATGTCTTGCGACTGCGAAAAGAATTCCCCGACATTCTGGTGTACGGCTCGTTTGAGCTCGTTTCCAGCGAACATCCTGATGTGTTTGCTTACGTACGGACCTCAGAGACGGGATTGGCTGTAGTTGTCGCCAATTTCCGCTCACAGGAAGTGAGTTGGTTCCCCCCACCAACACTCAGTCATCGGGTCGGTCCTGGAAACGTTATCCTGAGTAGCTATCCCGACCGCGCCATCCGCAGTTTCTCCGGGCAGGAAATTCGTCTCCGCCCATTAGAGGCATTTTTGTGGCTGGGAGGGACCGAAATGCCTCATCTGTGATTAGTAGCTCACTCGAAGAAGTCCATGCTATGTGTATGACCAATTATTACCAAATATCAAACATCGCGGATGAATCCTGTAGACTCCTCTTCCCCGAGTAGGCCTGCTTGTCGCTTAGCTCACATCTTGAATGGCTGCGCCAAAGATACCCGGGGTATAGTCCCCCACTTTGCGCCTGTTGTAGTCGTAGGGACAAGACCCAGGATTGTGTAAATGTAAATATGGGGATCAGTCTCCATGCTCTGCGTTGAGTCTGTGATCCGGCGTAAGATTCGTTGTTATTGCCAAGAGCCACGTAGAAAATGCGAGCGTCTTTCCGCTGCTACTGTAGTGGAATACAATCTACCATAGAATGAGATGATCTAGCGGTGGACGAGTGAACTCTCGGCGAATGATTTACGCAGTAGTTCACAACTTGACGGAGCTTCTCCGGAGAATGGAACACATGTTGATAGTTTGAAACGAAAGCATAAGTTCCCGGCGTGCCGCGCCGGAGTAGGCCCGAAGCCCCTGTACCCGTGCAGTTCGCCTCGCCAGTCCCCATTATTATTGCTGTTGTTATTACGGAGATTGGCTTCTGACTTTTCGCAAAGCGCCAGGCTATCCGACAACGACCAGGTTCACGCCTTCTGCAGGTTCTTACTGGTTCTTGCTGGTTCGTCTAATACGCTAACATTATAATATATGCGTCTTGGGGGCATTCTTAGCTTTTAAGGGTTTATTAATCTTAGTCTCTAAGAGGCTCGTATATAGAGATTTCCATAGCTGCTGCTGCTACTACTACTACTACCTAGGCACGTTTGACAAGAGTATCTATACATTTTTAACTTACATTACGTATTATGGTTATTAAGATCAATTATTATATAAATATTTTTCTTATATGGACGTCTACTTGCCATACATAGTGGTCCAAGTGATGATTTAGGGATCTGAGGTTGTAGTTGTAGATGTCATATTCCATTGCAAGAAGATGGGAAAGCAGCCACATCGACCACATCGACCAGCAATTCCACTTTGATGAAGATTTACACATCGGATGATTTAGTTAGCGCTTTCACTCCGGTGTCAGCTCGTGTCTTTGTCACCGCCGAGCCTACAGTTGTTTGCATAATAAAAAATCCCACCTGCTTACACACTTAACGCCCGCCATTGAGGGGTGGACTAGAGACATGAACGCTCATGAATTTGTTTATAGCGATAAGAATGTTCAAAGACTGGAGCAAAGTGTGCAGGAACTCTTGCAAGCTGCAGACGTCAAGACCGTTGAAGAGCAGCGCGATCACGTTCTAATTGATTTCATCAAGAGGAAACAAGTCATGTCTGCTCTGAAATAATGCATCCGTAAACCCCAGCATTACGTAGCGTACTTTTGTTCACAGAATAGTATAGCAACAAGCTTGACTCGCGCCCACGTTGAGCAATGGCTAGTAGTAACTCAGCATTGTATTGGGGGTTTCTTGAACGATATATTATGCTCAACTGCTTGCTTGATTCTAACAAATTTACGTGATTATAAGATGAGAATGGATTTGGCGAGAGTAGATTATAATATGAACCGAAAATGCCTAATCACTAAAGATCTTCCAATTAGAAGTACGCAAGCGAATGGAGAGGAAGACACATGTGGCTATATAAACTTGCGGGTGACCTTAATAAACTTATGTAAGGAGTTAAAAGCTGGCTCAAAATCCGTGGCCTTCCCACCCTGTACGTCGCTGAATATTTGTTAATGATCTACGGCTTGATTCATGTACTAGTGCATATATCCCATGATTATGTCGTCTCATATGGTATAGTGCTCTATGAAAATTGTGGCATTTTGATCCCAAATGATTTATTATTCATATAAACCATGCCACAATTTTATGTATATTTACTCTCATGTAAGCGTTATTATCCAATATGGTATACCATGATATACCTATCCCACGTGGTTTACTGTCCCACATAGCCAATTGTCCTGTATGACAATATGAATATGTGGGTATACCTTTGACCTCCTGTCAACACCAGAAGAGATCAAGGAAAGGGCCCTGGTTTTTAATAGTCACTGAAAAAAAAAAGAAAAAAAAAAGACTGGGTAAATTTAAAAATAGGGTCTGAAAAATCCGTTTGATAGAAATGAAACCTGAGAGTAAGGCCTAAATCAAGACCTTAAAAGTAAAGAACACCCAAAGGTAGCAATACACAGACAAGGTGATGTTCGGGGCGAGGTAGAGAATCAGGGAATAAGGTAGGTAAACATGCTTTAGAAGCGCCTCCTCTAATGCGTAAAGTGACCTCTTCAGAAAGACACAGAGTAGGTCTTTAGGGACGCTTCTGTGGCAGTAATATACAAGCAAGACACAAGCCTGATTTATATTAGGCGAAGTGCGAATGGATCCTTTCCCTAATTATGTTGATGTTCATGAATTTCACATTCTACCCTGCAGCTAATTGAAAAAATGGATAACAGGCAAAGCCAGTAGCAAGAACACAACAAACACTATGTTAGCAATTTCTTTTAACGAAAGTTTTGACTGGCGAAGACTAGCCTCATCCTCCACCCCAAGCAGCTTCAAAACACCAACAAATCGCCGGGATGCAGCCAATTCTGCTGGCGTGTGGCCGCGTGACGGATTCCAAAATTCTCCCCAATATTCTCTGACGGAGATAAAGGAGGTTCCCATGGTCAACACAGTAAATAGGTGACAATTCCAATAAATAAAAGTGCAACATAGTGGAAGGAACATCATCACAGACAAAATCACATTGAATGGTCCTGACATCCCTTTGAAAATATGGAGCCAAGTATCTCTATGAAGGCGGTAAACACTGCAAACAAGGACGCATGTGAAAGTCGTAAATAAGCCAGAATATATTGCAAGACGCATTCGCACGAAAATTGGATATAGGAGTACAGTTATTATCTGAGATATGTAATTTCCAAGTAGTATATCGTATTTCAAGGGCGCAAGGGAATCAGGAAACGACCGAAATATGTCTGGAGTCGAAATCGATTGTATTCCGAAGTAACACACGCAGATTGCTTCACGCCATCCAAACTGCCTCTCGTGAGGAGGAGCTTTTGAATTTAGGTCATCTGTTATATTCGGATAGAATTCGGAGGCTGTCGTGAGGGTGGACAAGATAGTCATACCACAAGCCAGACAGACAATAAACCTTTTGAATTCTTTACTGGAAAGCAACTCTTCCTCCCGCGCAAGTTTTGAAACGATATTTGCTTCTTGAACTGTGGACCATGGAAATTCTCCATGTTTGTCTTTGTTATAGTAGTACGGTAGATCCATAATGGTTTTCAAGCCTCTTTTGTTAGACAAAATTAGCATTACATTGTTTAGAGTTATTTGAATTGATTGCTCCTCTCTCACCGTTCAATATATCTATTATCTATATCGAATATTGCCGCCCCTTCGGGAATCTTATGTCGAATACGGTAAAGATAATATAACATGGCACAACATTTTGCTGCCGACATATCCAAGGGGACAACACTCTGCGATAGAGTCGTCGCAGAGATCTCGGCTCCATGATCAAGAAGCAGTTGAACCATTCCCTCTTGTCCCTCCCAGGAAGCCCAATGGAGCGCCATCAGGCCATACCCCATCTTGTCGATCTCCGCACTGTGATCGAGAAGCATTTTTGCGAGTTTCTTATGACCGTTGCGTACTGCCCAGATTAAGGGAGGTAGGCCATAGCCTCTTGCGTTCAAATCAGCTCCATAATCTATAAGAAGCTTAGCGACACTGTGGTGTCCATTTCTGACAGCCCAGTGCAGAGGGGACATGTCATGAATAGACTTGGAGTTAACAGTATCGTGGAGTGTTCGTTTGGTGAGACTGTTTGAAGAAACAATACTCCGAGCAATTAATTTTAGACCAAAGAATGATGAAAAATGGATCAAATTGAACGACGTCCCTGGAGTTTGCCATTTTGGCATATTTGTGCGCCAATAACTGTGTATCCAGGCTTGACGAGTAGATGAGTCTGATGAGAAAAAAGAGAGGTTTAAAAGGGCGTTGTCCTTTTTTGAGCGTCTAGCATGTTCAGGCCACCAATTGGTGGAGTATCCTGGTAGAGGGAAGCGTTGAAATTCTTCTAACTCTGTACAGAACAGCTTAGGACTGAGAGTGTATTCTCGACCATTTTCATAGGGGCCGCCCCTTTCGAATTTCCCCTGGATGTACTTCAAGCAAGTTTGTGCTATTTGAAAATCCACATCCGTTTCCACAATATGAAACTGACTGAGCGGATGCCCTCTTTTTTTCAAGATATTGCTCCTCAAGTAATCTTTGGCAGATTGATGAATGAGGTGAACCACACCATTGTCGACTTTTAGGAAATAACCACAAAGGCTGATATGGTCATTCATCACTTCTTCTTGAGAGTGGGTTTGTGTGGGTAGTGTATCCGTTGCAGCACTTAACTCCACCAGACTAAGAGGCCGCCTAACCATAGCTACCCATCGGATGATTAAGGCAGCAGTTAGAGATTTAGCCTCTCCAAGCTCTAAAATCTGATAAAGAATTCTCTCGTAGTAATTATCCAATCCTCGTGGTAGTTTTTCAAGCATCTGCGGTACTTCTGTGAGTAAAGCTTTTCTGAGATCTCTGATGATAAAGCTAATCCACAAGAAAGTTTCGTTTGTATAACTGGTTAGTGGTTGAGTTGCTAAAAGCCATTTTATCCTTAATTTTGCCCTTTTATTCTCATCCTTTTCTATACTGCTTTTTGCATCTGCTAAACTCTTAATCTTAGACGAGATGAAAAGTTTGAGATCATATTCCAAATATTTTTCCCCTGAATTGACGTTCACGTGAGGAAATTGGGAAAGATAAACAGAGAGCACTTCTGGAAGTTGACGACTTGTAATTATGATCTTCAGTATAGTTTTTGGAGGCTGTGTGTTCGAGGAAAAAAGGCCTGTAAGTTTTTGGAGAAGCCACTCTAATGAGTGCTTTTCACACTCATCAAGAGCATCTAAAACGAAATATATCTTTCTTGTATCAATTTTCTGTAGAATTTTCTCAAAGTTTCTCCACAGTGCTTCTCTATTCGATGGGGCGAAGAGACCATTATGCTGTTTGAACTGAATAAAGTCGTCCAGTATATAATCAACTAATTTCGGTTTTTGTAATAATACCATGTAGATTAAGCCACGAAGGAGAGCGATTCCAGTGCTTCGTTTATTATTCTGTGCAGAACAGAAATAGAACACAAGTAGCTCAGAATCATTTTCCATTGAAGATTCCGTTTTGATCGCTTTCTCGAGTTCATCAGTTAGGAAGATTGACATATATGTTTTTCCAGTTGCTGGTGGACCACATATCCAAAGAAGCTTGGAGCCCTGCTCTTGGTACCATGCTTGATAGCTCTTGTTTTCTTTAATCCAAGTACAGGTACCTTCCACCCGTTCTCCAAATTCGCTAATAGTGTTGGCTTTGTCGTCCCGTGGGTCTGTCAGCATCACTTCGTTCTTGCACTCTTCTCGGAGATTTGCGATCCTATCTAGAATCGAATGTAAATCAATGAAGCTTTGTACATTTAGATGCGAAGAGCTACATACCATTGAGATCGTATTCGTCACAACCTACAACAGAAAGCAGCCAGTTAGATCCATATCTCACTGAATCATATTATGCCTAGTTGGTCCTAGTCATCATTCTTACCAAAATATATCTTCTCTGCATTATACTGCTTTCCCTGACCGAAGTTATTGGCTTGTCTTCCCTCACCACTATTTGTATTTTGGGGTCCAGGCCCATTATTAATATACATGTGAGGCGACATTTCCTCCAGTAAAGAAGAGGGGATATCGATATCAGCCAACTTTTGAATAGCCTTAGCAACCTCCTTGAGTTGTTCCTCCGTTGCTGCTTGAATTGCCCGATTCCCCGCCATGAGCTGAATATCTCGTAGGATGCCTCCCATCAGAGTCTCTACCCGGTTTTCCATTCCCATCTGGCGAACGGTCAAGTAATAGCTTTGGATTCTCGATGCATTGGGTTTCGCTGCGAGCTTTTGAAAGATCGTTTCTAGACGCTTACACTTCTCTTTGCAGAGTTCTGAAATCATCTTTAGGGCTTTAGACGTCTCGTCGTCTGGATTTGACTCGTTGATGTGCTTCTCAATGGTTCGAAGAATTTCTTGGGCCAGTGGGAGTTGTTGGGCCACTGCCTGAAACGCAGGAAGACTGTCTTTCCACCCCTGTACATCATTGTAGAGTTTCACAATGCTTTCGAGAATGGTAATGCAACCACTGATTATACCAATAGCTTCAACGCCTGACATTCTTTTATCGCTTTCGCAAGGCGTGGTGTCTTGTGGAAGAATCACCCTTGGTATGAAAAATCAATGACGGAAAGAAAAAATAGTCGAGCACCCGAGTAGAGAAGCCTTGCTCAGGTTGACTATCTTTCAGCCTCACACTAAACATGCCCCGAGTCGCGTAGGAGTGTCATCCAATGATGCCTTTGGTGACAAGGGTAGTATGCACGCTAACACAAACCCGCACACTGGCACACTGCATATGGCCAATTAAAAAAAACAGATGACACCAAATATTGTCCTTTTCACTAGATACTTCTGACCGCCTCGGTTTGAAAGGATCTGCACGCTTGTAATGATCGCAAGGCTGATTGCCAAATAAGCTCTGAAGTAATGAATATCAAACATATTCATCTCTATTTCAATATTTTGGGACAGTGTTGGTACAAGAATCGGGTCATACCTGAACTCGAGTGCATCCTCCCCTCTGTACAATCGGCATTAACGATATTCTTCGTGTCACCTTCGGTGCCAGACGGGAGCGAAACTACCAAGAACTATATAAAAATCCTGTATTCCCTTGGCGTAAAGTATCATTCAAAACCGAATTTATACTTCTGGTCGTGTGGCAGTGGATAGTGCGTCGGTTAGTTGATTTTGTAACATTACCAACGATTCTTTGGAAACCTAAGCACTACCTCAGAAAATATTACCCTCAGTTGTATACTCTGATATGATTTAGTGTATATTTACCCTGTTCACCCTGCGAGGGTTCCTCCCAACTCAGCGATGGCCCGAATTCGGTATCGATGAGTTTTAGAGTTTCATCAATCTACTTTGTCCATTTTGAGAGCGAATGATTCATTGCCCATGAATTGTCGGCGGTCTGCGACTAGCAGACTCAGTATATCATTTCCGTAAAGAATACTAGATCCCAGAACTGTCGTGATCCACCCCTTCAAGCTCCCCCCAGGCGAGGTACGCACTCTATCGCTTGTAAGGTCGCGTTCCGCGTCGCTTCTATGGCTGCTTCGAACACTGGCGCGAAGGAAATGTTTGGGTGTAGGAGCTTCATTTCGACTAACCACTCTATCTACTTAGCTCATGGTACCATTAGCCTCCTGTATATATCGTGCTGTGGTGCTGTATAGACTTACTAATAAGACTCTTTTCACTTGTCAACTCCCGGGTCTGACGATCGGGTGAGCCCGTATGATGCTGATGGGTATGATGAGACCTGAATAATATTTATAGGTTGTATGTTATTATTAATCATCGACCAAGTTTGAGGATGAATAATGCATTACTCACGGACTGTCCGCAGATTGGGGCTGACCAAACAAAGTCACCACCCTAAACACAAGTGTGAACCAAAACAATCTGGGCAATTTCACCATGACACGGTATCAGCGACATTATTGATTGCAGCTGCTACTGCTTCGTGAGCACGAGAGAACGAAACGTTTTGAATATAGGAGTTCCATTTCGACTAGCTAATCTATACACTCAGAATATGGTACTCTAACGACCTGAATACGCATAAAGAGTGAATTTTCGATTTTCTTCATCTTGCAAGAGAGAGGGGTTAAACAGAAAACTTTCAAATTTAATTTTTGAAAACTGTTAGCCCACAATACCTTAACATCATGAACGTGCATACTAAATAACCCACGAAATAAGCAAAGGACCATTGAAAGAGATACACAAGGAGAAGAGAAAGAGGGAAGGATGCTCTCAGGTAGTGATTGAGCAGCTTCCTCATATGCATTTAATCATGTCTGTAAAGTCTTTATCGCAAAAAAACGAAAATATTCGAATAAAAAGTGCAATGATCCTGACAGCTCTTACTATATAAGTAAGTAGAGAGGATTCGCCATCTTCAATATTCTAATCTTTTGGCGCATCGCTTAGTAAACGAATATTCCTATGAACAAGACCATAACACTAGGCTGTAACAAATGATCCTGACGATAATCGGAGTAATTGACAACTTAAAAACATCATGAAAGAAAAATTTTCACATACCAGCAACGCGTTCGCATACACGTGATCTGGATTCCTCGGAGCCTCGGATATACATATATCGAAGTCTAAAGATGTATACGAAAGAAAGACTAGGTGCAGCTGAGGGTAGCTTTCTGGACAGGCACAATCAAGTCCTGCCATTCAATGGTTGGTGAAAGCCGTGGACTCTCGAGTTGGTATGGTATATAGGAGCCAAAGCCGATTGGGTGACCCAAAAACTTGGATTTTCTTGACTCATGAGGACCAAACCCTATTCAGTTAACCAGATCAGCCAAGAAAAAGTCAATTACCAGGTCATTCGCATTGCTAAGGGGCTGAGATGGCGGATCCGATGCCAAGGAGCCACAGGAAGTTGGAAACCAGGCCTGTAAGTTAGGTATTAATTAGGTCCAAAAAGAGAGCCCTAGAATAGTTCCAGACCCATAGGGCTAGACCTATCAATGCAAGGGAGATGCACCACCAATCAACATATAGTCCTCCTGCTCTGATTGGGATTAATCCTGTAGGCGAATATCGAAACCTTCCTGGTAGAAAATATATGGATTGAGGAGTTAGCACCCGACGCAACCCAAGTTGATATGAGTGCTAATAAGAATTCTCCAGTGGACCGGTGTTGCCTTACGCCCAAAGCTCGTCTTGCAGTTCCATCGAGAATCATACACCGTGATCTCTGTAGGCTACGGTGATAAACACAGCCCCATTACTTGACTGGATATTGTAATTCAAATTAGCTGGGCGAATGACAACGTCGGATGCCGAAATTGACGAGCCATTAAGTCTGAAGTCTTGAGCGACAACGTCTGTAGCGTATAGGAATTGGGCCCAAGTCATAGGATTACCGACAGATGGCTCGATAGAGATTTGATCATCAATATTGGTACAGACGGAGTTGAGGTTACGTGGAATGCATATCTGTCCGTTACCATTCCGATCGATCGACTTGTACACGAAGTAGTCATAGTATTGAGTAGGAGAGTGTGCCTTAGCCACTTCGATAGAGTAAAGATGAGATTGCCGGATATTGCCATCTTGCACTGAAGTCTGTGTGTTGATCTCCCCTGTGGAGCATCACCAGGTGTTTAAGTTGGACAGTTGCATTCAATCCATGGAATCCGCATACGAAGAATGTTCGTGAGCAAGGCGATGCACGAAAGCTCTCTCAACCTACTTGAGGAATTCAGTGCCGGAGGCGTTATGACTGGTAACCCTAATAAACTGGATACATCGAGCGGGTCGCGAGCTCGTTATGTGTTCATACACACCTGGACATAGATTCCTAGACCTAGTCTACATATTATCGATCAATAATCGTTGCTTTCGTATAGCCAGCAGCGGTGGTGATTTTATTTACACTGGCCGACCACCATTGTTAATTCCTAATCAGCAGACTGCCTATGTAGACTGCTTGTGGATTCATATTTTAGCCTAGTAGTAAAATCACGTACCATAGAAATATATTGGCTACAGTACCACAGTTATGACTCCGTAATTGACTACTTTGTAGTTCTACTACATAAAGATGAAATTGATACTTTGTCTAGGTCTTAAAACAGCCTAGTTGGAAAATTCCAGCTTTCCTCCAGACTGATAGACTAAAGTCACCTGATGAATTTTCCGAAGAAGGCCCGACTGTGAAGCTTATTTAATGGACCAATTTCCTAAAGCGGACTAAAGTTTTACGGACGGGGTTCGTTAAATACTCCAGGACTCAGCTTTGGAGCTCGATTGGTCTAAACTTTTGCAGCGCAAACTGGAAATGCGGGGGCGGCATTGGAATCCCACGAGGTATTTCTCTCGTTACAGTACTTACCGGTCTAACCACACTTCAATCCATTCGGCGGGTCTGTGGACCGTGGCCGAGAACGAAGGCCAATGTGAGCTAATTACGAATAGAAGGGCAAGAAACGAAAGAGAAGAAACTTGATAGATTGAATAACAAAAGTGAAACCATTTTTTCTCAATACAATGCACCAAAGCCCATGATCTCATATATACACGCCGAGTCCTAGAATTACAAATTTCCCGTCCTTTCTTACTTGAAGTAGTGTTGGACATTGACGTTCACCACACTGCGCTAGAAGTAGAATCCCGCTCAATAAACTCCTGCTCATCAGTTTCTGCGACAGATGTCTCGCTCAGGGGCGGAGGCACATTCCCTAAGCTCAAAAGTCCTTGGCACTGCTGAAGAAGTGCTGGAAATAGGTACGATTGAGATCCTCGAATCCGGGATAATGAAGTTAGGATACCGGACAAGACATCTCTCGCGTCGAATTTGGACGACTCCAATGATTCAGCTGTCTTGAGGCACAGTTGCTGCGTAAACTGAAAGATGGATTCCCCGATATCATAAAGTTTCTGTTCCTTTTAGGTGCTGTCAGCGAAAATTGTGCTTGGTGTTCACCTTGTCTATTGATGAAAAAGCCTACACTAATAGAAGACATGGTGAACAGGGAGGGAAACGGATCTTAGAGCTTACTATTCCAATTCCATGTGAATCGGCCGACTTTTGAGCCACTGACGACAAACAGGCCATGACAATTCTTCCCGCGATCGTTGGGGTCTGTTTAGGGAGGCCCGTATTACTTTGTCCCCCATGAAGATACTGTCGGTCCATGTAAAATCGCCACAAGCGGGTTTGAAGCCATTGCTGCGTGAGGATGATATCGACTCGATTAGTTTCCGGAACCTCGGCTAGAAGCGGTGTCGCAAAGGCGACAGATTTATAAATATCTGACAAGGATGAAAGATCGCACATTCCACCTATGTCGCAAATGTTCCATTCATAGAAATCAGGGGTGATCTTTTCGAAGAGTGAGATTAGACTGGTAAAACCGTACATTGTTGTTGGAGACTCAGATTGGAATACGACAGGCTTCTTGATGGTAGCACGGAGCATAATCGGCCGGCCCGTTTGGAGGGCGTATGCACTATTATGGCTAGTTAGGCAAAATCTTTCAACAAGGTGTCATTGCTGCCTATTCGCCAAGGGCAGGAAATAGTTAACATTCTTACCGTTCTGTGACGAAAAGAAGCCAGTAGATCCTTCGTAATATCTCAGCCTCATTCTGGTCGAGGTCCTCATAAGTGGACTCCATATTCAGCTTCAAAATATGAGCGAAAGAAAGACTTTGGTTGAGATAATACCAGGCCCGGTCCGGTTCGCGAAGGTTTCCATACGCAGCAAACAAAAAAAACCTGATGAGTATAGTATCGGCATGTAAGTCATCGAAGGGATCAAATTGATGCAGCGCCTGCTCTGCTTCTCTGATCAGGTGGTATCCCGATCGGAGTGTATCGGGGTCAACATCTTTCTCGGGCATATGGAAGTTCAATTGAAAATGCGCAGCTGCTGAGAGGGCAACTAGAAGGGCATAGCGGCGGGGGTGCAATGCCTCGGGGCCAGCACAATCTAGCAAAAGCGCATTTCCATCGACGACTGGCATAATAGGATATAACTGTTGTAAGAATGCCTGAACATACGCTCGAAGTTGCGGAGAGGAGATCCGCCGTGGTACTGGAGCTATACTAGCTGTGGATATATCATATACTAACAGCGAAGTGTCATAGTCGGCTGAGTAAGGACTGTCATCTAATGGCGCCAGGGAGGACTGTAGACTGTCGAGAACCACATCGTTAGCATGCTGAGAATCGTAATTGTGCATTCCTGAGCCATCAGATGTCCCTGTTGCAAGGAGCTCGGTCAAGACCGGCGCTGTGCGGCCCTTGGGTCCTTTTCGGCGCGCGGTGTCATTGTACTGACAGACCAACTGGATTTCCTCACATTTGGCACATGGTTGATTGCGGTTACAGCGGATTTTTCGTCGACGACAATTATCGCAAGCCCTCCTTGGGGCGCCGCGAACATGTGCGGTAGATTCGTCCATATTCAAAGATTGTCCGAAATGAGGCCGGAGGGACTCTAGAACGTGGGCATGGGGACATGGTTTACTTATAGCGGAGGAAATAAAATACGGTTATTTGCATACGACGCTAATCAAAATCCCCGCGTCTAATCGGTTACTTCCGGCGTAGTGTGAATAATTTCAATCTGTTACGAGGTCAAATTCACGCCACAATATTCGGCAATTGAGAAATGAGTTAGTCCAGGTAATACAAGCTTTGTCGGCCAGCTTTTTCTGCTTGTTAAGATAGATATTCTATAGGAACGCTTATTTATCACCCGCACTGAGGCAGAGATCAGAATTAAGCAAGCAACACATCAAGTTCAATTATCCCATAGCAATCAGTACAATTAGAACCACTAGTTGAACTAGGCAGGCTGGCATAACGGTCAGCCTAACAATAGCACAGCGATGCGGCTCTGTTCCGAACGGACAGAAGACACTTCAAACATCACCGTTGCTAGCTTTTTGAAAAGTCTACACCTTGACAATTAATGTAAGGCTGTGAGTAGAACGTCCTAAGTCACGCAGGTGGACGACTAGGTCATTGTCCCGCATAGCCAACTTTCGGAAACGTATGTGTGATATGGTGATGCCGTACGTCGCTCTTGGATGGGCGATCGCCTCATAACTGAAATCGGTTTAGACGGTCGTCGCAGGGGCTACAGTGATCCAGAACGTCACTTGCATACCCTGTAACTGCCAAGCGCCGGTGACAGCAGAGACAGCTGGTGACTGTGATCATCCGTCGTACTGATTTGCTACTACGTTTATTGGAAACGGGCAAAACGAGCACTAAGCTACCACTCTGTTCAGTTGATGCTAGCTTATTGAGGAATGGATCCTCTCTTTCACATCCTTTCGGTACGGAGTCCGGAGTACTTATGTAATATCCGCGGCTGGAACCTCTGCGAATGTCCATTTGAACGATTAGCTCTGACCAAATCGCCGAGTCAGCCCCCTATTATCGATTTTCCCCGCATACGAGGTCTTGGCTTGCTCGTAGCGTCGTGGGATCCCATCCATCCAAACGAACAACTGGAACTTAAGCACTTACAGTACTGCGTAGTTCGATGGTAATTAAAAACCGGCGCAACAAATTTCGTCGTTTTAATTCTCGAGATTATCTTTAACTACTGCTGGGCCTTGAGATCAAGTAACTTTTGCACCGTTTACTTCGCTGCGCCATCGTCCTTTCTCAAGCCAGTCTCGAACGTACGACTCCCTTTTTTAAATTGTCCCAGATTTGGGTTTTACAAGAGTCTAAGAACCTCGTAAAACTCTATTATGTGTTCGAGACCTTTTGTGGCAGTTGATATGCGGGGTAGATCGGCGCGACAAAAAATTGTCAAACTTTAACCACCATACCAATAAGAGCGCAACCTTTAGTAGTTAGTAAGGTAAGGATGGTATTGGTCGCATATTTTCTTTTTGCACAAAAATGTATTAGCCGGGCTCGGTTTATTGAAACCTCAGAACGAATCATGATGCTTCGATGAAATAATCCGTTGGTGTAATCGTCTCTCGTAAGGAATGACAGTGTCGCCAGTATTTATCTCCGTTCGTCCTTCGAAAGAGCCAGATTCTCACCCATGCCCCTTCATTAATATTTTTGAAACGTTTCTTGAGATATGGCATCCTTATGCCCTACGCCACTGCTTGATGAATCTCTGTACCCAAATACCACCCGCGGTTCGTATTATATCCGAGTGACATAAGTTATACAATTTCTAACTAGGTGCTGATTCGTCGTAGCGTCGGTGACACGCTTTTGCGAGGTTATTGGAAATACATCTTGTTGTCTGCCATGTCCGATTAGCGAATGGCGCTACCCCGACGCCGTTGGTATAGCAAAGATTCAGCTAGAAGAAAAGGCGGACAAAGACTGATAACTGAAACTTAATAGATTTGGTTGACAGGAGACATGTGCCGGCGTGGTCTGCCCTAGGAGTCTTGCCATTCGTGATTCTGTTATTGATCACGTTTGCTTTGCTACCAGTATCAGCTACTGACCGTCACTATCTCACAACAATACCATTGGCCGCCTTTGTGTTCATAAATGTAATCCAATTTTCTGCTTGTGGGTGATGATTATACTTCCCAGCATTTCTAACTTAGTCTCACTAGGTTGCTTGGATTACTACACTCTACCCGTCGCCGAATTATTGCCAAGATGCAATCACGCCTGGAGATATAACGTCTGACTACTATTGCGGCCCAAGTATGGCATTGCTATTGTATGGGTATTTCGTCTTACTTATCAGCTGTGAGTGGTGATTACTTCTGTTTTTCTTCTTTCTTCGTTCTTCATCTTTTGGGACGTGTATTTCCTATATTATTATTTAATGATATACCTAGTAACCAGCTATCTCCAGGCTTATTTCGCTCAGTGACTCTTCACCTCATTGTCTGCTGGGAGCTCACACCAGGAAGATGTTTTCGTGCCCTTGCTTTGGCAACCACATGTATCGGGTCAGCTGTTTTAGTTGCAATCGAACTCAGCATAAGTGGTCTGGCTTATCAATTTGGCAATATCTGCTACTTGCGTCCGTACTACGATCGTGAGACGCTTTGGGTTCCTGTATTAATAATCAGTGTTTCCGCTTTGCTCTTGCAAGTGATCACTATGACCTATTCCAGTTACGTCGTCGTCAGGGCTTTGTTACAGAGCATGATTATAGGTGATGTAGACGACAGGAGATATTCAACGTCAACCCAAAGACAACGGATGTTAAAAATGAGACAAGCATCAATACGGGTAAAATTGATCCTTCAGATGCAGTGGCATCCCGTTTTGATTGTCGTCATCATCGCCACATACACCATATATCTAGCATCTGTTTTGATGCACCAGAAACGCTTTTCTGAATACGATCAGAATATTGTTCGGACATGGTTTGCATGCTTGACATCCGCCAACGGGAATGCAGAGAACTGTTTGGCGCTGGCTGAGGGTATTGGTCCTAGTCAATCTGAACTTCTAACAGCGATCATAATACTTGCGGTAGGTTTTACCTTTTTCGATCTGTCTCCGGACAAACTGTTACAGAACGCTAATTAAGCTTGTGTATTAAGCTGAGCGGCGTCCCGGGTGTCATCATTTGCTCTCGCCTTCGGATGTTCCGGGGATGGATTGATTATATTAACGCAAAACGAGAGGGCAACGCAACGGGACCGTCGTGTCAAAACATGGACATAAATTTCGCTGTGTATAGCAACACTCCTTCTAGCTCAAGGGGTGATAGTTCAAGTTATACCACTACAGCGAGGAAGGGACTACTTTAGATGTTGAAAAAGTTTGATTCATTAAAAATATTACCTGGACTGAATGCATTGCGCATAATAATTGCTGCTATACAGTGTACTCAGCACTTTATTTATGATTCTCGGGTGCCATCTTATGCAGATACAAGTCAATTTTTCATCCTTATTTCCTAGTCTATTGAACGGGTAGTTTCCCCGATTTTGCCCTGGCTTTCTACTTATTGTGGGTTGACAAAAGCATTAACTACCACCCTGATATGCCAACTATAGCGGCCTGGGATGTCAATACTTTTTGTTACCCCACTGTATTGGCGATCACCGGGCTCAATTGTCGTATTGTAAAGTTAGCACTGTCGATCATGTTTCCACACCTCGGTGACATATGAACCGAACACAGTTGAGCCCGCTGCCGTCGTGTCTTACTAAACATTTGAAGCCAGCTAACGTGAATTAACTCTACGAATTGTAAGCGACGAATGAAAATATTGCTTACAATACAAGCAGATGCGGGGAAACCGTTGTGCAACCATTGCAATTGTAGTAACCGTTGCGCAATGGTTGCAAGCTGCGATTGGTTGCTGCAATGTTGTGTTAATCGAAACTTTGCTATAAAAGTCACGTTTCCAAAATGTCTACTGAAACTTTTTTTCGATACGTGGTATAAGAGAAAAATTTACCATATAGATATGTGCCTTCCTAATTAAGCATCGACGACATCTGGTTTATTCACTTACGAGTACGCACTCGCACAGCATCTCTAGACTCCTTCCTAACCCCCCTCTTCCCCCTCACATACATTAATTAGTATGTGTATAACTAGATGCGCATTTATCCCCTACGCTACTCAACATACTGCCGACCCCTAAACGCTCAGAAAGTCGATCAGGAATGTCCTCAAGCAGACGAGGCAGGGCATCTATTAGGTGCATTTCTACTCGATGCTTTACTCAGCGCGCTGCTAACCCCCAAACGCCCTCAAAAACGCCCTCAGGCAGCGAGGCAGCAAAGCGCGTTAGCACGTGTTCCTGTAAACAATTTAAATAACTTTTTATGAAGCGTTTCAAAGTAGAAATGTGGCACAACGGTTGCAGGGCGGTATCCGAGACCCAGCATTTTCACATATTGTACTCTCAATATTGAATTTACTGCAAGTATGTTGCTGTCAGAATCATCTAGCCTCAGATAAGAGAAGCCGTTCCAGCGTGTACCAATGATATTTATTCATGTTTAATGATCTGGCCTAGTTGTAGGGTTATGAACGCCACGTTTTAGTGGGTACGAAGTGGATCTGTGGTCTTCCGGGACTGAAAGGTCGAGCGTCCATCGGCGAACTGAAACCAATAGAAACCGCCGCTCCCGCATTCCCCAAAAGGAAAATCGCCAATGAAAGCCCCATTAACCAATCGCATTTGGTCCTATTCCTCCCAGGTGGGTGGAGTGGAGGTGACGGAGAGGAGAGAGTAGGGGGACATAAATCTTCCACAGCCTGCCTGGCAGACTTCATATTTATTCCTTTCTTATGTTTAACCCATACCATGTATCTCCGAGCAGTGCACGCCGAGCCCTCCATTAAAGCCCTATTCGAATTTATCAAGGAGAATCCTCTGGGTATCCTGACAACCTCCATAGCCTCTCCTCACTATCCTTTCCTACAATCAAGCCATATCCCATGGGTGCTAGATACCATTAGCGAGGACCCTGATGTACCGGTGAAAGGTCGCCTTCGGGGGCATTTGGCGAGACAAAATCCCCAGTCGAAAGCATTGATTGAAGCCGTCTCCAACTCCTCAACAGGGACACTTCAACATGATGTTATGGTTCTATTCACGAGTCCTTATCATCATTATGTGACTCCGAAATTCTACACTGAGACCAAACCATCTACTGCCAAGGTCGTGCCGACATGGAACTATGCAGCTGTCCAGGTTTACGGCAAGGCCACCATCTACCATGACTCTTCTTCGGTGGAGACTTCCTTGTACCTCTCACAACAGATTGGTGACCTGTCTAAACAATGTGAAACCTCTATTATGGGATATTCTGGCCACGAAGGGAAGCCGGAGCCGTGGAGTGTCTCTGATGCCCCGGATCGGTATATTGATATAATGAAAAAAAACATTATTGGCATCGAGGTGTCAATTGAAAGCATTGGAGGCAAATTCAAGATGAGTCAAGAGATGGGACATGGTGATCGCAAGGGCATAATTGAAGGGTTTCAAGATCTCGCGTCGGACACTGGAACGCACATGGCTGATATGGTGAGGAGGCGTGGGAATATGAAGGATGCAGAGAGGAAGATTTGATGATCTTTACATGCAGGCGTATTTCTGTAGACAAGAAAAAATGAAGACTATTTTATCCACATTTCAAGGACTTTTTAACATCCTATTGTAAATAGAAGATTTGCAAACCAAGCGACATTGTTGCACGATGGCCGAATTTCGGAGTCGCCAAACTTCCGGGTGCTTATCTTAAATGTGAGGTCATCATTGGTTTCGGAAGTTGACTGATTACTCCGTACCATGGTTTTGATAATCACGCTAAAGCCAAAGTTACCAGTAAACCCAGCGGGGCCTAGTGTTTTTTCCCCCCACTCCCGCGAACTTCCCAAATAGAATGATTGATGAATCACGTAGGTAAAAGAAAGAAGGGGAAAGAAAAATACGTTTTTTTATCGAATGCAACAGAATTAGACGGAACACCTCATATCCCATATACAGTGTCTTATTTCCGGGTCGTTATCGTAGACTTAGATCTGGAGGCTTCCTCAAGTAGTTTCATATTGATATCACATATTGTTTAACACCCTTGCATCCTCCAAATTCCTCCAAATTCCTCTGTTGCTTTTTCTTCTCTGGCCTATTTTACCATCGTTCCAATATTTCCAGACACTGTTGTTACAAAATTAGCCATGAGTGGGACACAAACTGCGCAGAAATCGCTACAGGACGCGCGTGTAGCGTCAGAAATATTCGAGCTGCGCCCGGATTATCGGGCCCTCTTGATGGTTGTGGAGGGTATTCCTCCAGGACCCAGCGACGACTCCAGCGAGGCCCTCTTACGAGAGGCTGAAAATTGTGCCAAAGACCTGCTCTTGAAATATCCCATCACTGAATTTCCACATATCGCCGCATGGCGGGAGACCTACAAGAGTTTCGGTGTTAAGCCGCAGAAGAACCGCAACAGTTTGGAAGCCTTGACACGTCGTGTAGAGAACGGTCTACCACGTATCAATCGTTTGACGGATATCTACAATGCCATTTCAGTCAAACACCAGATCCCACTTGGCGGCGAGGACCTTGACAAATACAATGGATCACCGTATCTGACCCGGGCTAGCGGCAAGGAACCGTTTTCGACCTTTTCTGGAGGAGAACCTCAAACGGAACTCGCAGCACCAGGCGAACCTATATGGTGTGACAACACTGGCATTACTTGCCGTCGATGGAATTGGAGACAGGGCCCACGAACTGCCCTGACTAACGATACCACCCGTGTCCTATTTATTCTAGATGCATTGGAGCCTCTTTCAAATGATTCTCTTACCAGAGCTGCCGATGAACTCGCGTCAGCATTAAAACGTCTGTCTCCAGAAGTACAGGCATCGTACCGAATCATTGGACCCCAAACTTCAACTGAATGATGCACCATCGAAAAGAAGAATGTAATCAGTCTACCTTAATTTATCTCTCCATTCTCGTTTCATCGGCTTGGATGCAGCGATGCAAGAAGTCATATAGAGCCCACCTATTTCACGGAAGATATTGTGGACCAAAGGAAATATGAAGTGGATGGGCATACCATGCGAGCGTCTATTCTTATTTTCTTTCGGCAAGATCAGCTAATGATATGACAAAAAGCTATCTCTTTGATATTGTATCATTCAAGATATTATATTTCTCTCATACTCCCAGCCATCACTGTACAATTGATTTGAATGCCTGCAACAAATCATTTTTCAAATCCTCCCAATGTTCTAACCCAACACTGACCCGCAGTAACTTCTGATCAACAGTCGGATCTGACAATGTGCGCCACTCAATCAGAGACTCCACTCCCCCAAGACTGGTTGCATGATGGAAGAAACGAAGTTTGCTTGGTAGCTGTCGTGCAAAGTCCTCTCTCCGCAAAGTGATCGAGAAAACAGGCCCAAACCCGTTCGGCATCTGCTTGACCAACCACGGCTCACTCTGGAAACTAGCATGGTAAATTTTGTCCAGAGCAGCCTGCACAATACTCTCTTCACTACCTACTGCAGGACTAGCTACGTTCAAAGCATAATTGAGCCATGAGACTAGCTTCCCGCAGTTCTCACTTGCGCGCTGTACACGTACCTCCAGCGTCCGTAGGCTCCGAACACCCAACCAACCCTCTAGATTCCCCATAACGTTTCCAACGGCCAGACGGTCTTCGATGAGCCTTTTTGCCCAATCCTCGTTCTTCGTGGCGAGAACACCACATAGGAGGTCACTATGGCCGCCAAAATACTTGGATCCAGAATGCATGACAATATCGGCTCCCCAAAGAAATGGGTCCTGCAGGCCGGGAGGGGCGAATGTGCTATCGACTATGAGATAAGCACCTCTGGAGTGGGCCTTTTTGGCATATTCCTCAATGCAGAATGCGGTGCCAAAAGGATTTACGGGCGTTTCGTATGACATCGCCCTTTCCTAAAGCATCCACGGGGCAGTCAAGCGGCAGCTTTTGAAGTCCTGAAAGGCGGGAAACAACGGCTATCACTTCATGACTGCCGTGGTAGCCTTCTCCTACAGAAATGCGGCGAGGGTTCAAGAGTATCAATGCCGCGTGGAGGGCGGCTAAACCGGTTGTGTAGCTTACTGCTTTGCCGTTGAGAAGAGAAGAAAGAATTGCTTCAAATCTTGTGGGGTTGGGTGCAAATTCTCTGGAATACACGAAATTTTTCCCGTTAAATTCTCCCTTGGGGGACATCAGCTTTGAGTCAATTTCAAACAGCTGGAAGCTAAATACACACAACAGGGTCTTTGGATGGAATTAGTTCATCCGGATTGTCAGAGTACCTGAACGTTGTGGACAAGTGGATTGGGGGTGCAACGTCGGTCACTAGGTGCAATGGATCATCGGCATGCAGTGCTTGGGTAGAGGGATGAATTGGAATTCTTGATGACGCCATTCTCCTCGAATTCAATGTAGAAAAGATCCTTATACTAGACGGTAGATGTAGGTAGAGGTATATCTCCTAGTACTATACTTATAAAATATTGCTATCAACTATTCTACCCTTTGAGCTTGAGTGGGACTATATGTAGTCGTGTCTGGCCCCGCCGCTTTCATCAAGGTTCTATTGATATGCGGGAAGGGCTTGTCTTATTCGGTTTAACCCACGACCCACTACCGTTAACTGCCTAAACGGAAAGGTTCATTTAAAAGTCAGTTGAAACCATCGCCAATAGACTGCCAGAGTTGATAGAATATCTACAGGTCACTTTGCCCACCTTGCTCGCCTGTAGCTCCACGTAACACAACTTCCTATTGGGAAACTCGGTGTAAATAGTGGCTTTGGCCACCTTTATAATATCAGCGAAAAGATAAGGCTAATATATTACCACAAAGACCACTCCATATTAAAGGCGAACCCTTTCTGGCGTAGTGGTATTCGGTATTTCAGCCACATTGAACTACGTACCTCCGTAACTATACTTCATTATATTTAGTTCAAAAATTCCGATTTGACCTGAGCGAAGAGAACGTTCCATGCATCCTAGGAAATATAAAATGCCTCAGAACTTAGTGCATAGAAATTAATATTTATTTTTCAAGCTTGGTGATAACACCTTCTGTACTGGGTATTTTTTATAAGCCAGAGCTGATGACCACCATTTTCTTAAGTAGACTCCACGCCAACTTTCCATATAAATCACCACAAAGCCTCTTTTTATTCAACTCTCTTTTCTGACATTGATTATTGTGGCAATTACAAGCCAAAATGTGCCAAAACGAAGTTGGTATCAATGGCTGGACAAGCATGCCTGCCGATGCTGGTGCCATTTTCGGCGGTCAACCTTTCATCAATGAGCCAAGATCACTTTCAATAGATGAAATCAAGTTTCCATCTGATCATTCCATCGTGGAAAAGACCCTGCAGTACGTGAAGAGGGTCCTCCATCCAGAAACCTTCAACCACTCAATGAGAGTTTATTACTACGGTAAGTACCACTACGAGGCATTAAATATTTCTAGACCTTGGCTTACCTATTCTGCGGGAATGGCTATTACCCAACAACAGTTTCCTCAGCAAGCTGCCGTTCTTAGTCCTGTAACCTGGGCGTTGACTTGTTTGCTGCATGACCTGGGCACTGCTGAGGAAAACCTGACTGCGACTCGGATGTCTTTCGATATCTACGGTGGAATCAAGGCGTTGCAACTCTTGGAAGACTTTGGCGCAAACCTTGATCAAGCCAAAGCAGTTGACGAAGCTATCATTCGACATGAAGATATGGGAGTCGATGGAACCATTACCTATATTGGTCAGCTAATCCAGTTGGCTACGGCCTACGATAACACAAGTATCCATCCCCGTATCAAGGAATTTTGGAAAATAATTCACCCGTCCACCCGGGAGCAGGTTAACAGGGCTCACACTAGACTGGACTGGAGCAAATTTTTCTCCAGCACCATCCGAAAAGAGGAAGCCATTAAGCCTTGGTGTCATTCAACTCACCTTGTTAACTTCGCGGAGGAAATTGAAAACAACGCTCTGATGAAGCAGTTGGAGTAAGAAATCCGATTCTTATCAGCGAGACTTTATTTTCATATCGTCAACCTGCATCATTTCAGCATTTTATCTATTGGGCTACATGTGGCATTATGTCCAGAGATTCCGTGAACCATTGGCTTCAAACATGTGCTAGGAAAGGTCGGACATTTTTTGAGAAAACTAGAATGCAGATTGAGAGAGTCTGAACATTCCTGCGTGATAATTAGCGTAAATATGACAATAGCGAAAGAACGCTGAGATTGACTTTAAACCCCCCGGCTTGCTATATTACATTCTTAGTAAATCCGCGACGGTTGGCCTGTAATGGGCCTCAGGTAAACTCTTTATATATGGAAATTCAAATCGATCCCAAGAAAAACAATTATTCTTAAGTAAAAGATCCTTAGCGGACAACTGATGGCCATTTGACAAGTGGGGATGAAAACGTCTCCGCGAAATTATGGTAAGCGTTGGCCCTTTCAAACATTCATCATTGCGTACAGTATTTGCAAATGCGCTCAGATTGAGGACAACGTAAACGATGTACTTCTAAACGTCACTGTACACGTTAGTATTTTTGCCTCCACTCCCACAAACTTCCTATACCGGATAAGTGTATACATCTAACTGTTCAATGACGGCGACGTAAATGATGTACTTCTCAACGTCACAATACACACTAGTATTTTTGCCTCCACTCCCGCCAATTTCCCAGATCAGATGAGTGCATACATCCAACCATTCACTAACGGCAATTATCAGTGGACAAAATGGCACGTTAAAGGAGAGTGTGGTGGAACCACCTTACGATACATCAGGAAACCGGCCTGTTCCTTATTAGTAGAGTGTACGATTGGCTAATTGTAGTTCCTTTTAAAATAAGATAAGTTAAAAGAACCATTGAGTCAGGAAGGAATTACCGGATAGAAATCTCGATTATAAAAACTAAATCAAGCCCCTGCAATCGAAGCATTGCAAAGTTGCTCATCTCGCTGCATTAAGCCACCCGCCGTCACGGAAGACTGACCAAAGACATTGAAGAAAACATACCACGGGTGTACCGGCTCGACTCAATGGCTTCTTCAAAGATAGATGTTTCCTTAAATCCTACATGGGATAATAATGTTGCAGCGTTATTTAGCAGACCGTTCTGGACGGCTATCGACTCTGATCCTGAGGCTGTTGGGAGACATTGGATATCAGAGATGCGCGATTATAGCCCTCCTTACCCCAGACACCTGTACCTTGATCTCTCATCCTCGGATTCCGTGCAAGCCAACGTCGTTACCATCTATCAACATCTACGATCACGGTCTATGCCGATTACCAAGAATTCAAATCACTATTGGCCGGAAGAAGCTTTGGAAACCCTTCGTTTATGGGCTAACCAAGGCTTTCGACGATCAGCTACGGACCCAATCAGATATCGCGAGGTTATTCCTGAAGCACAGAATTCAGAAATCAATTTCAGAACCAGGAAGGATATCAGCAACTTGACACCATCAGAACTCCAAATGTACCGCGAGAAGCTGGATGATGTTCTTCTAGTGGGACAGTTAGAATCCAAATGGCAAGAACTTGGATTACTGCGTACGCCTTGACTGCTATGAACTTATTTCACGATCTAACGCGAGTTTCAGATGCCGAGTGGTGTCTCCATTACCAAGAAGCCTTCATCTTCTGGCACCGCGCGTACCTTAAATATGTGGAGGAACTAATCGACTTTGCCGTCCCCTACTGGAACGGTTTCGCAGCGGAATCAGGCGATCCATCCTCGCCCCATGCCGGAATTCCATCGGCATTCCTAGATGAAACTTATATTCACTCCAACGGTGAGCGGCGGAAAAATCCATTAAAATATGCTCTCTCACTGGGTGGAGAGAACAAGTCACGCACATCTAAGTATGTGGAGCGTTGCCAGGAGCTTGTGGACGGTCGTACCAATCCGCTATGGGCAAAAAAAGTCTCCATGTTGGCTCTGTATCACCAGCAAATTGCCAATGCATTCAGCCAGGAAGACTTTTCTCTCCGTGAGGGTCACGGCTATCCATGGGGCAATGTACCCGATTTCTCCGAGAACCAGCCTGATAGCCTTTACCCCGAAGCTGCCCGGCAGTATTTTGACGGTCTCTTTGAACAGGTCCATGATAATTATCATGGATGGATAGGCCGAGACATGGTTAGTTGCTTCCGGTCTAAGAAGTCAACCGAGAAGCTGACCATTCGCAACAGGCTGACAACTCTTATACCGCGTTCGACCCAATTTTTCTCAGCTATCATGCAAACATGGACCGGATTGCAGAAATGTACCTACGTAGCGGCTATTCACGCCAGTTTTCTTCAAACTTCCCACTTCGCCCCTTCGTAGACAACGCTTCCTCTCTTTCCTATGACGAGCCCTGCGAATATCGATACACAACTTTGGGAGACATGGCAAAGCCTACCCAGGCCATGCGGTATTTGTATGCGCCACCGGCAGCACCCGACTTCTTATCGATCACCCAAGTTGAGAAAAAGAGTGCATCTGTACCGTCCGGTGGGACATCAGTGGTTTTGACAGCGGATGAATGGAAGGCTCGGCTCAAATCTGCAATACCTCAGACAGAGACTGATTACCGACGGTATACCCCGTATGTTGTATTTTCCGGTATATCCTGCTTGAAAGAAACCTATCAAATTGATGTTTTTGTTCTCGGGGCTGGGTCTTGTGATCCCGATGTAGCGACGAATTTGGATTACATTGGACAAGTGACGAGACTCGGAATGGGGAATGGAAGAGGAGAGGAAACTGGAATCCGTAATCCTCACCGATGTGAAAAGAAGCCAATCACAAGAATCTTGAATGCTGGACATGTCGCAGAAAGGCTGCGACGCAAACCTGAGATTCAACAGGTTGTCACTGAAGTCAGCACTGGAAGACATATTGAGGACCGTGAGTGGCAAAAACTGCCAGGTTTTGAAGGCCACCTTATCTGGCTCAAAAAAGATGAGAACAATAAAATTTTTTTTGATTTTTTGATGGGTCTTGAAAACGAAAACATCCCGAGATTGCAAGCCGGGCCGCGCGCGATCCAGTTTCAGTATCCTGCGGTCGACGTGAACTGCAGATTGAAGAATATTGACACAAGTTTTAAGGATGTCTCCTCTTTCTTCTTTACGAATAGTAACTAACATTAGCGGCAACTCGTCTGACAATCTAAGATGACGCGACATTAAGAATGGCTCTAATATCTTGACTCTGTCCAGCCATATTCTACTAAAATTGATTGGCGGAGTTATGTATACTTAGCTCCAAAGTTTTCATAGATTTCTCTGATAATGCGCTGAAGATGGGATAGCAATATATACTAGTTTTAGAAGGATGAAGGATGGACTTTAATAATAACTTACTATAGTTTACAACTCAGCTGATCATGATTACGCTGGATAGTCTCCTGAAACCGGTATTACATACCTTAATAGATTCTATCTAGCTTTATGAGAGAAGCCAATCAGCTATATTATGTTCCTTTGTATTTACCACACGCCTAATGCTACTTTTTATGCTATTTTTAATTCTGCTGCCTCTCATAGTCTAGTCGAATTTGGATGAATTTAAAAGCCAATGAGAGATATCAGTCCATAAATATACGTCTGGTCGCAGAATCAGTAATATCCAATCATCCAATCCGCAATCACACAGCTACGTCTAAACCTGTGGCGTATGAACCGTTGAAATATAACTTGCAAAACGCTCCAACTCCTAGCTACTTTCCCGTCCCATCTTGCGCTTTACATGCTGCATTATCTCGCTTACCATGTTCCAGCGAACTGCGTTCTGGGTTCGCCAGTTGAACACCTGAAGCGGGACGGTTGGGCCAACGTACACCTGGTTTGGGTGGTGCATTGCCAGCGGCCACAGGTCATCAAGCCTGGCTGATTGGGATTCCAGTAGGGCAAACAGGTCGCCCCAAACTAGACTTCCGAGAATACGCATCTTGCCGCAGTAACCGGGCGACTCTTCCGGTCGGTCGATGCCCTTTTTCGGGTCAAACCACGGATCGATGGCGAGAACGAAGCCGGTGAAGTCGCCTGGGAGAACCATGGATGTTGCGGCGCCATATAAGTCGGTGGTGTAAGATTCGAAGGAGGCGGAGTCGATGACGAGAAAGGCGTTTGATTGTGGGTTCAGAGGTATTGTTCTTTCCTTGTCCTCCTTCCCCTCGTCATTATTTACGGTCTCGATGAAATGTCTAGATTGATTATTAGCTTGAGGCTCTTTGCGAGAGGATGAGGAAGGGAAGCTGCGGACTTTTTGGCTGCTTCAATGTCACCCTCGGCTAACCCCAGTTCCTTTCCATCTATCCAGTGAAGTTTTAAATGCGGTTTGATGGCATCACTTCCCTTCTCGCCTTTTTCCCAACCAGACACGTGTGCTTCGAGTTTCTGGACGAATTCCGCCCATTCAGTCTCGGATTGCCCGTATGTTAGACGATAAATGACCAGACCACAGTCTTTTAGCGAGTTATTTTTCTCCTCCGCGTAACGGATAGTGTCCAAGCGATGAGTAATCCAGTGCTCCTGCAGTATAGAATCAGTCGAATCCCCGCGCAGCTCTTTTCTCACTTGTTTTTGGGCATCGATCTGCCCCATTGTCGATTCATGATATGACACCCCGGAAGGTTGGTTAGTTATGCCACCTCTAATCAGGAGGTTCATATAAATGGCTTGGTGATTGAGTATCTTCACGCGCTCGGAGTACAGTCTGCCCCGCTCAGTCAAGTCTGGGGAGTACAGTTTTGGTAAACCGCTGCCATTTTTTGGGGTCGTATATCCTTTGTAGCCTTCCATCGGGATCATGATCATATAGTCTGCACGTACGGAGATTTCTAGTAACATGTGCAGCGCATCGGTAAGTTGCCACTGCATTTGGTCCGGAGTCCCCGATCCTTCGAGCGAAGACTCGTGGCTTAACAGACCTTGCAACAATGGAGCTCGTAGAGCATCGACATGCTGCACGACCCATGTATGCGCACGCTCAGTCATCACCTTGAAATGGGCAGTCATGTACGTTGTCCAAAGACTAGCGACACTGATATGCTCTGCACCATTCTCAGTTCTCTGCTGATTGAGCACAGTGTCTAATGTTTCGAAATGATCATAAATGAGGTTGAAAGTCTCGCGAAGATTCTGTCGGACTTTTCGGATATTGAGATACTCAAACACCGCGACCACAGCCGATAGATGTTGACAAGCTTCATGAAAGTTATCTGGGATGTGGAGTCCTTTCTCCTGCCACCTTTGATCGCTCAAAGGTGTGATTCCCTCCCATAGACGGGACTTGAGTGACTGGATGTTTTTGCCAACAATGCAGAGACGACCATGGTCATCTTCTGAGCCAATCCGGCTTACAACACGGTTTAAGATAGGCTCTCCATCAGAACCCGGTGGGTAGCTGCTCCGTAGGAAGACAACCTCGTCATCGGCCAGAGTGTCGATAGACGAGGGTCGGCTGCCGTCAGGGAGTGAGCGCCCCAGGGCAAATTCAATGAAGTGCGCGATCGTCTGAGGCTCCAGGATACGATCGACTGATTCATGAAAATTTATATTCGATTAGTTGATTGCCGTAGGCATTTTCAAATATGATAGTAGAATAGGGAGTGCGAACGAACCGATGGGCAGGTCCTGCTGTGCCTGGATATGAGGAACAGTGACCGGGTTGCCAGTAGTAGCTCCCAGATGTGAGTATGAGCACATCGCCACCGTTATGCTGTATTATTGTAGTATTTTCGTAGCAGGAAACAGAAACCAAAAACAAAGTTAGTTTGGAACTGAGACATCATTTAAACTAGGAGCCGCAAAAGGAGTGTTGGTGGTGTTTTAGGCTGGCATCATCTAATTGATCTAATTTGATCTAATATAATCTAGACTGCACCAAATGGGTTTGGTTTGGTTCGTTGCCTAGTTTCTCATCTCAGCCGATTGGCTGCTAGCGCTGGACCCACCCCTTGCAGGTTCTCTGGCAGTTGTGAGTTTGGGTGCCTTTTCCTTCAGGCATCAACATGACTTGTATGATTATTTTTATATACATGGGTTATAAAATATCGATTAGGTATTGTTGAAGCGAGGCATATCAATTTAAATGTTCTCTATGGGAATTCAATAAAACCAATTGACTGATCGGTCTATAATTACCGGTATTATGTATCTACCTCCATAGATGTAATTAATTTAAAGCTCACTGAGATGCAGCTACGACAGCCTTGGCCTCATTTATGTCCAACTTTTCCACCTTCTCCTCCAGCGCGCTCGCATCCGCAAATTGGCTCTTGTTGGTGCCGCCTCGAAGGTAGAACTCGGACTCGCCAATTTTCTTGCCGGCTTTGACCCATCGTTCGCGATATGCTTCTCGATGCTGTTGCGCCAGCTTGTTGAGAGCAGGCCAGTACACGGAGTGGTCGTATTCAAATTGCACGTCGCCGCCCGCCGTCTTTAGCAACTGCGATGGAGGTACATGTTTGCGCAGGTCCTCGTTGAACCTCAATTTCTGGGCCGTGACCGGGTCAATGAACGGTGTGATGATCTTGAAAAACCCCCAAATAATCCAAGGAACTATAAATCAATGCCCGTCAGCTATGTTATATCAAGTAATCAGAATTTGGCAGTCATACTATTAATAATAAGAGCCCGACCTAACCTCTCTGGATAATGATTTTGTAGAATATCAAGTGACTGCTTTGCCTGGCCGATTGTCGCGTTTTGGCCGGATTTAGTCTCATTGAAGTTGATTACGAGAGCCATGGTTTCTTGACCAGCAGGCATCAACTCGATTAAACGCTCAACCATGAAAACCAGGTGCTCCAACTGCCGGGGGCTTTTATCCGTATTCTGTCGGGATGGAAGTAGATTCAGACATGGTCGGCCATGGATGTCGTAGCCAAGAATGAGTTGCTTCCCGGTTTCATTTTCGATTGAGATATACTCCGGTGTTAACTTATCCCCAATATATTCTCTGCGCCAAACCAAAGTAGCCCGCAGCCGTTTAATAGCGTCGGCGACATTCCACTTAGTTGCTCGTAGATATCGAATCAGGCATTCGCGTGTCAAAAATAGGCGTTCATCATCAGTGAGCGGCGTTTCCTGTGCTCCTTTAGCCGAGCTGGATGGTATCGACGACCAGCCGGATACTGTTTGGAAGACCTCGTTATATTTCTTGGCTTGATCTGCTGTCAATTCGGCGGCAGGCTGAGGGGTAACACCGTCGATTGGCGAGCCAAATGGCTTTTTGATCAAGCCATCATCGGCAGATAGCGGCAGATCCAAGTCGTCAGGAGCACCGGCAGGTTGTATGTCCGAGTTCACCGCGACGTTCTCAGTCTCTGGCACGGCCATAACAGATGGTGTCTCTGAGGCGGCCATATCATGAGGATGCCAGAAAAGTCAGGCACCGAATACCTCCACACCTCCACAAAACCGATAGCAGAAAGGGGGCAACGAGCTAGCAAAGACTATCCCTGCTCGACAGCGGCAATTCCTGGGTGTTTTATGCAATTGGTCAAAAATGATTGATGGATTTATTGTATCTTCTGTGTCAGCAGTCAGGAACCGCACTGCCAGACAAATAATAACAGCGAAGCATTAATGCCTAAAGACTCCCGCGACGGGGCTCCCCACTGTGCTCCCATTGGCGGGTGCAACGCCTATCGTGCACCGAGTCCGATAAAGCCTGGCACGCGTCGAAAACGCGTCGTCGCGATATCAATTAATGATCAATTAACGCACCCTTTCACCCCGCAGTGAGTGCTCAGCTTGACCCTCAACACCACCGAGCTTGTCAATCGCGATAGAGTTATCTCTGCTCTGCAATGGAGGATATTGTCCAGGAGCTCAATGAGCTTTTTGCTTCGTCCGCCCCAGACGGGCTTCCGCAAGATGTCCTCGCCGAGCTGCGATCGATGCTGAAGCTACATGGCATCACGCCACAGGAACTTTTCTACAAGTGGGAGTCGTACAGTATAAAGATGGGTACGGAAGATACGACGCTGGATCTCAATACGGTACGCGCCTTCAAAAACGATGTGCAGGACTCGGTGCAACGCGGGAATCGAGAAAAAAACCATCAGGTGCGAGGCACGGAGAAGAAAAGCGGGGTGTCGGCGACTCCTCGTGCTGGTAACACAGACGTCTTTGGGATGTATGGTCACGACATATGTTGATGCTTGAAAAGTTATAAAATGGCTGACAAGTTGTACTAGGCTTGACGATCTGACGCCGGGGACTCCTCAATCGCGCGCAAACGGTGTCAATGGCTCTGCAAAGAGAAAATTGAACTTCGAGACACCATTAGGGAATAAAGGAGGCCGACTGGATAGCAATAGGAAGCCTGCCGACTTTACATCGCCTCTGAGAGCTAGTAACACAGTCGAAGGGTCGCAGTACGTTGACTACGACTGATAAATGTTCGTTACGCTAATCATCTGGAGTAGAGCCATCCCATTTTCTGCGCGACAGAACCCGGGCCAAGTTGTTGAAACACTGAACGGTCATTTGGACATGCCAAACACGCCGATGGCCCCATTTCCGGAACCACGTCTTCGACCAACAGCCAATACAGACTTGAAGAAATTCGGATACAAGCCAATGTCAATGCGCTTGAACGAAGCCTCGGAGATTTTGGATGACAGAATAGATGAATTCACGGAAATTTTTGAGAAACACTACCCAGATGCTAACTTTGGGGGTGCAGCTACACAAAGCACAAGCGAGATAGTGGCAGTGGGACGGATCGCCTCGGACAGTTTGGAGGGTAAGTTGAACCCAGCATCCTTGGTGCTGGAGACATCAAGACGTAGTGGGGCTGGTCGAAGGGTGCCCCTGAAGGTTGACGCCGTGCCTTCTGCTCATTTTTTCCCTGGACAAATCGTCGCGCTTAGAGGAATCAACGCCTCAGGAGAATATTTCTCCGTCAAAGAGGTCTTGTCACCGCCATTATTACCTTCGGCAGCTTCGTCACCCGCTACCCTCGACACTATCAACGAAAGACTTGGGGGTGATGACGCAAACCAGCCATTGAATACATTCTTCGCTGCGGGCCCATATACGACCGATGACAACTTGGAATTCGAACCTTTACACGAGCTATGCAAGAAAGCTGCCGACCAATACGCAGATGCAGTCATCCTCTGTGGGCCTTTCCTGGATGTCGAACACCCCCTGATCGCCTATGGGGATTTTGATCTCCCAGACGTTCCTGGAGTGGACCCGGATACGGCAAATCTCACAACTTTATTCCGCCATTGCATCTCACAGCCTCTGCATCAGCTATGTGCATCTGTCCCTAGCATCACAATCATCCTAATGCCATCAGTTCGTGATGCTGTGAGCAAACACGTATCATGGCCGCAGGAGCAATTGCCGAAAAAGGAGCTCGGATTACCAAAGCAGGTTCGCATAGTCTCGAATCCAGTGACAATATCACTCAATGAATGCGTCATTGGCATGTGCTCTCACGACATTTTGTTTGATTTGCGGAACGAAGAAGTCCTGAATGGACGACCAACAGAAGCCAGTTTATTGAACCGGCTACCGAAATACCTCATCGAACAACGGCACTTCTCTCCCGTGTTTCCGCCGTCTTCTCGAGAGAGTCTACCTAAAACCGGCGGTCCAGACCGCATGCTGCCGATAGGTTCTATGCTGGATCCTAGCTATCTGAAACTGGGAGAATGGTGGAACGTGCGGCCCGATATTTTAATTACACCTAGCATGCTACCACCCTTTGTCAAGGTTAGTCCTCCCTACTACACCGTATCTGAATCTCTCAAGCTGACGATTCAAAGGTCGTTGAAAGCGTTCTTGTGATCAACCCTGGAACAATCTCAAAACGCCGAGCAGCTGGAACATATGCCAACATGGCTTTGCATCCTCGTGTTGTGAGTGATGAGGAACGGCAAGAAAAACATCTCGGTCATCGTGCCTATGAGCGAGCTCGCGTTGATGTTGTACGTATTTAGCCTGATATTTAGTATCTCTGTTCTATATGTCATAAAAGCGGCGTTGGGGGCTTCGAATGAGATATGGATCAAATTCTAGGCTTAGATGCATTGGGAATATGAAATGAGGCATGTTATCATCGATGTAATTGTGTAAATCTACAACAGAAATAATACTATCGCATTCAAGCCCGTGCCTTTGAACCGAGCTCCAACCAACGCCATGCTATGCAATGCAAATAAACAATCACAATACTCCTCAACTCAACCTTCCCGTCAAATCACCGCAAACAAGCTACTCTCCTCCCACCCATCATCGCCCCAGAACCCTTTAACCTCAAACGAACCGCCGTTGTTGGTGCAGGATCGCCCGGTCGACCAGCACCCGCCACACCCCCAAATGCAGCCGACGCGCCAGCACCACCACCGGCCCCAATCCCCTGCATCCCCAGTCGATTGCCACCAAAATACCTCGCACCCCTGACCAGCTCCTGCAACCCGAGATCCCGCCAGGCAGGCTCTGACCTGCGGCCCACTGAATCCATCGCCCTCGCAATCCCAAACGCCGCGTGCTGGTCGGGCACCACATCATCCTCGTCTTCGGGATTGATGGGCTGGTATTGTGGCGGAACATAGATTTCCTCGACGGGTAGGAAGGAGGGGTACATGGTGGACTGGTTGCCCATGGCGCCATATGTCACGGTTGTGCCTCCGGGCCCTGTGCTACTGGCGCCGTGCTGCTGGCTTGCGGCCGCCGCAAGGTTGGAGGATAGGGATGTGTGCGGGCGGGTGAAGTCTTCGAAGAGGTCTGCGAGACGCGGGTGATGCATGTGGATGTAGGTGCAGGAGGAGTCTTTCGACTGTTTGGTTTTGTTAGTGTGTTGTTATTAATGCTGCATTGGCTTCGTCTACCATTCTGGAGAGTTTTCCTGGACAAATCCAGATCCTGTCAAAAATTGAGTGTCTCGAAAGCTGCGGTACTTGAAGTCAATTCAACGTTTGTTGATGAGTATCGCGGGCGGTGGCAGAATGTGTAGAGGTTGCACGCGTTAGTTAGATTACTCAGCAACGAATGAGCTTAACGTAACCTAATAACTTTATATAAAAAAATTAATCATTACTAAAACTGAAACATTCAAGCTTCTATGCCTAAAGATGTTATACTCAGTATACTGATATTATTATTATGATCAAGCTTAATGACATGACAGTATGTAACACGGTTTGGGTAGGGCCGTGTATGGCCCAGTTCCTAACTTGGTAAGGGACCAGACCGGTTTTGGGTTTGGTTCCCAAATCGGGAACCAGAACCGGCCTAGATAATATAATAGTCTAGCAGTGACTGCATAAATAGTTAGGTTGTACTTATCTAACTGCACCTATTTGCATATAAATAAGACACTAAAAATCCTGTATGATGTAATTTTCTTTCCATGCTTAGATTTATAGCTAGTCAATACTAATCATATGAGGTATTAACTGATACTTTCAACGTCCACGTGCATTGGAAAGGCAGAATAGGCTCAAAATTGGCAGAATATCAAAGAAGCTCCAACAAACTAAAACAAACTCTTAGCACCACCTTTGAACGAGTAAGCTCGCCCCTTCCATTCGTCAGCAACGATGATGGAGCAGGACAATGCATCAATGTCGTTCTGGTACTCCTCCTGCACTCCGAAATATTTAGCTAATCTGCCACTCCCCCCAATAGCTGCCGTCAATGTTGAACTGCCCCAGGCTATTGGCTGGAAAGTTCTGCATGGTCACCTTTTGTCCACCAACGGTCCAGTTAGAGATATCTAGATCCATCGTTATGCCGGACGCGGCTGGAATTATACTTTGTCCCGTGCCAATACTATTTGTCTGTAGTCCGTCGGGGAATGCCACATTTTTGACAGCAAAATTCTTGTAGCTTTGTAGGGGTGTGATTCGGAACAGAGACGGGCAAAGACCCTCGCAAACAACATTTGAGATGGTCATAGATATGGACTGGCTTGGATTAGGATTCATCCCACTTGCATAGAACGGTGAGGCCCCGATAATAGCCGAAGGCACTACCGTTTCTGACTTAATGTAGCGGGTGTGGATAATATTCAGTGTGTCGATTGTGACTCCACTGATCTGCCGAGTCGACCATCCCATCTGGATGATTGGATCGTTGTGACATTTCCAGATCGTTGCCCGTGAGACAGAGGCTCCGGAATAGTAAATTTTGATTGCATCATCATTGACATGCCAGAAGACGTCGTGCACCACGCTATTGGGATAAATCTCTGGCCCATCCGTCTGAAAGAAAAAGGCTCCCACCTGCTTATAGTCGCTAATTTGACTTGATATGCCAGAATTCCCATTGAAATCCATGGTGTTAAATGGCGGCGCATTGATTGTCGGCCCAACACAGTACCATGTTTGACCACCCCCCAGGCTATTATGCCACCACATCCGGAGGCCGGCCGAATCGCTCTTTACAGCAACGTAGTTGTTGCCAGCATTTGCTTGATACACATAGTTCTCGCCAGATAGGACACCATGGCCGGTCGCATAGAAGTTCTGCTTGGTGAAATACTCGATAGCACCCTTCACATATGCACCAGGTGCAAGGTAGACCCAGTATGTGTTTGAGCTTAGACGCATATGATTGGATCCTAATTTTCCCGAGTTGCCCGATTGATCTTGATTCATCCAGTATACGCCTGGCGGGAAATAAAGAATTGGCTTAGAACCCCAGTCACCATTATTGATAGGACCTGGTACCATGGTCTGCGTGTTAGCAGCTGTCATCTGAGGAATCATGCCTGACGGAAGAAACGGGCTTGCGAAGATCACAAGTGCGTTAGTAGGCTCAACACCGACGACGCTGCCTCCTGATGTGACGTATTGATTGCCATCAGAGCGGAACGTATACAGATCATTTTTGAACTCCACTGAAAATTTGCGGCCGTTAGCATCTGCTGGAACCCGGATGACAATCCCGCCGTCGCTGGACTGAGAAATCGAATAGGAGATCGAGACAGGGCGAATAACAACATCGCTTGTTGGCCCCAATACCGAGCCATCGGTAGTCATGATCTTCACATCGACATCCTGGCCGTACTCGAACTGGGACCATGCCATATTGAGGCCAATACTAGGCTCAATCGTGATTCCATCATCAATGCTTGAATCTAGCGTGTTACTGTTGGGGGGATCCGTGGGAGCATAGATGCGGCCGTTTCCATTCCGGGGAATGGATTCGTACACAAAAGAGTCATAAAATGTGTTTGCACCAGCCAAGCTCACTTGCACGGCATACTTATGAGATTGGCGCACGTTCCCTGGTTGAACAGGCGTATTCGTGTTGACCTCCCCAGAATTATGCCACCAGGTACAGAAATCGGTACCACAATGTGTATTGTTCGTTATTGCCGTACCGGAATCGGAACGTGGATACAGGACTGCTCCGGTGGCAAATTGTATACATAATGTGCTAGTTGCAAGGACCAACGCATGTAGCTTCAGCATTGTGGGCACTAGTTTGAAGAGAAGCTCTACTGAATTCTTCCCAAGGTTAAGTAGTTTCCGAAGATGGTTTCGAACGACAAATAGATAGATGACTCCTTCTTATAAACATATTAGCATGGGCATTCCCACGGCTCGAGGTTTCCCAGTGTTGGCCGAGTAAACTTTCTACTAGTAGGGCACAAAGTAAAGGCCGAAGTCTATCCGCCCGCTGTTGCCTCATTCCAGTGCTTTTGAAGAAGACGCTCCAGGGAGACATCTTGTGCTTGCACATACACTTGGTAGGATTTCTACAATGTCGTCCTAGCCCTCCCCACTAGAAAAAGGCATTGGGTATTGTTTTCCCTGAGTTCCGGGGTAACGCCGAGGGAATTTAAGTGGCGTCCGTCCCATCGACTGGCGTAATAGAAGGAGCTTCTTAGATAATCGATGGGTCGAGGAAGAAGCTCGGCTACCCCGATGGTGAAACTCAAAGATTTAGTAGGCTTATAGATTGGCTGAAGATATTTCCCCGCAACCCGTCCCCCCCCCCCCCCCCCCCCCGCCCCGCCCCCGCGCGGAGATTCAGTGTTCGGTATAACGTCCATTCTGGTTGTGATCGCTATATACTAGTCACGAAGGCTGGGACCTGGCCCAATGTTTCCTTAGTGGTGTGAAGGATGAAGGTAGCAAGAACAAACGAAGATAGAATGACTATGTCGAACGATGAGAGGCCAACAACTATGATTCAAATAACTCAATATCGTGGAACTCGCATCAGTGCCCGCTACATGTCTTACTAGAATCATGCGCCTACCAAGATAGGAATATTCCGAATAATAATGCACCTTCTCTCAAAATTGACTGTTAGTTCCCAAGGTACACAATGAACCCATACAGAGTTTGCTTGGGTATAGAGGATGCACCCAAAATAAACCATGACTATTTCACGGTCATCCTTCGGTGTGGTGATGCCTTTCAATGGCGTCCTATGTTGAACAAAGATCGGACCCAACAGCCTAATGGAATTTGAGGATTTTGTAGTAGTGGGTGCCGGTCAACACATTTCGACCCCTCGGATCATATGTAACCTTCCACTTTGGAAGTTACTGTTTTCTGGTCGCCATAGTCTGTTAGATATTAATTTAGGACTGAAAAAACGAAGCATTTCGGGACCTGTAGATTTTGCTAAGGTTACCTGCTTGATCCGCTGCGGCTTTCTTCGCCGACTAACGGCGCATAGAGTTATACGGAACGCCTATGAAGTTGGTGATAATATAAAAGACAAATTGATATTAGGAGACCGAAACCTAGCTCTAGCTCACTGCGGATGGCCATTCGCGATTTATCGATGACTTTGCCAACCCGGGACTATGATTATATACATCGAGGCATTAACAATATCAATAGTATTATGGACATCAGTTCCATGGACATGCACTACATCGGTCTGCGAAGTGCAATCTTCCCACCGCATCCAAACGTCAACCAGAAGATCAGAATAGTGATTCACTTCTGAGAACCGAATAGTACTAAGCACCAAATAAACCTTAGACATCGGATAGTACATCGAATTAGACTCAAGCCGATTTAGCTTTGTTTGGCTAGGGTACACTTACGCCCGCGTACGAAAAACGCCGGATATTACCCAGTGGCAAAATATAAATTTTATTACGAATTGTCATCTAAATATCTTGCGATAAATCGCGGACACAGGTTCTTGTTGCAGCCGACGATATGGGTTTACAGAGCAGTAGCCGTATAAAAGAAATTACACAATTCCCCCATTTCTCTTTTCTCCGCAGGGTTTCCTTGGTTGACGATGTAAGCCGAAGTAGCGCCGAGATGTGGGTCTCTGCCCCCTTTCCCCGTGGGGTGCTGAAACTTTACCATGAAGGTCCATGGTCTAAGTCAGACTATTCGACATAAGATTAATGGGTGATATGTAATACGAGGAATGCACGAGCGAAGTCCTGCTGGGAAGTAGACACTGGACCCCACAAGAATTAATTGTTAGCCAGTGCACTCTTTACTAGGACCAGTCCGTGTTGTGAGCCCGGATATTACGACTGCTACTACAAGAGCTTTTCATAAGTCCTTCCTCGCGATAACGAAGTGGCCAGGAAGCAATAAAGGAACCCTTAAATCCTGGATCAGTGAATGCTACCGAATCCTATCCACCGGAGGATGTCCAGAGTATATCTTCTTTGATCCGAAACTATACAACAGTGGGAAAACGACTCAAGTGAACAAGTCTGTTGTGAAACGACCAATATGAGTTACGTAGAGCCAGATGACCATGCACAGCTCAGGTACCCCTGCATTCACCATTCCATTTGCACTAATGATATTTAGGTCTCGTGTACAGAGTTTTAGACTTTCTCAACAAGGAAGCTTCGTTGCCCGAAAGACCGCAAGTCTTGTGTTTCCAGTTTCAATCTTATTCTCCCTATTTACGCGGGAAGATCGTAGTATATCATGACCCACTGCCACGATAATGTGTAGATAAGTGTGAACGTGGGTCTATGACAGCGAATAGATGCTGGTCGTGTGTACGATATTATAAGAACGATAGATAGACTCAACTATTTGTCTTTAGTTTGCTGTCCTTAGGGCATATCTTTCTGCATTTCTGTGCTTTACTCTCCACTTTCTATTCTGTTTACATGCACTCTTTGTGCCCACGCGTAAGTGTAGTCGATGTCGGGATTTAAAAAATTTCCTCCTTAAAATATTTGACTAAAGCATTTCACTAAAAGTGACCAAAGCTGGACATATCCGAGGTGCAGAATTTCCAAATCAAGTTCGTGAACGTATGCATGTTTATAAATACGAAGGCTTCATATCTAAAAGTTGGATTGAAGAAAATCACATCACTTCCTTCTTCTCAAATATAAAATGAGTGGTGGTGTGCCGACAGATCACTTCAGTTGATACTGTATAGAGTCATAAAGGGAAGAATGGTCACATATTGACCCTCCGAAAAATAGTGGCCAATACTCATATAACCACAGTTCCAAAGACGAAAAAATACTACATGGAGCCATGGAAAGTAAAAAGTGTCACAAAGAACCTGAGGCTGCTCCTGTAAATTGCCTATCAGCCCTCAGATGCTCATCTAATATCCTTGCCACACAGGAGGCCCTGGAGGATTGTAAGAGGTTGTCTGTAATTTTCTCGTAAGTCACAGCTGATATCATTACAACTCGAACTAATAAATTCCACTTACAGATGGATTCCAAATATCAATGAGAATCCCTGGGTCAGTCGGTTGATAAGCCCCAGGAAAGGCAACAAGCGGCTCTGGGTTTCCATTACCGCCTCCAGTCACTTCGACTTGGCCACAGGAAAGGTAGAATTGGGCCCCTCCTACGGTTTGGGCCTGATGCAACCCAATACTCTCGACTCGAACGAGGTACTGTCCGCTGGGTAGAGCCGCAGGAAGAGTAAAATTTACCTTGTTCTGGCCTATTCACTGGTTAGTGGTAGGTGTTCACACTTGAAAATTGAGAGAAATGTACCCAGGTAAGCCCAGTTGAGAGGGTTCGCATTATTGGTGGCACCAGACTCCATGATTTTAAACCACCTGGGGATGCAAATTACCGTCAGCACATCAAATTTGAACCTTTCTGAGATAGCTCACACTTGTCCGCTACCGTCCCAGCTTGTAGCTGTTGAACTTTCCGGAACTCGCGCCATATAGACAGCCATAGGTCCTGGGTGTTCAACCTGGGGCAAAATCGTGAAACCCAACTCAGTCCCTGCGGCAATGCTCAGGGTGCCGGGAGCGGAAACGGTGCTTCCGTCCACATTACATCGAATGTCAAGACTGCTAACGTTTTCCACTGGAACAAACGTGTTGTACCCAGTCCACTGGCGAACATATTCCCAATTGGTTGTGACGGCGCCGTTGTTGATAAGGGCAGGAAAGTCATAGTGACCCCATGCAAGACCCCATATAAGGTAAGAGGCGAATGCAACTGATGATGTCTTCATGATGAGATATGCGTTCCAAGAGCACCTTCAAGGCTTCTTATTTGTAAAATTAAAAGTTGATTCCTCGTTGAATTCTCGCAAATAAGTATCATATTTATACAATAATGTCACTTTACTCGAGCATCAATAGTAATGAAAATCTACATGTTATGCACGCTATGTAACGTTGCGAAACTGACATGCAGACTCACGGGTGGTTCTGGCGTATGATCGAATAATAGCTCGCCCGATAAGTCCGTCACGGTCTATCTGCGGAAAATAACCCCCGATGTTGGCTTCATTTCAAGCAATAGCTCCTCAATATATGTCTTTGACAACAGGTTGTATTTCTCCGTCCTAGAGAATCTCGGGAATTCTTCGCTAGATACGGAAAAAGGAGAAGCAAAACCACGCAGGTTTTATCTCTATTCTCTTTTTTTTGGAGGAAGCATGCATGTAGATCACTTTAACGCCTACAACTAATAGTCCTTCTTGTTAGACCCATTAAGAAGCGTCGGCGAATACACCTTGATAATCCGGAATAACGTAATTGGTACGCGAGATTTCAGATCAGCAAAAGTCCACGCCGCGAAAGCAGTCAAGATATCTCGTTCCAAATCCCTAGAGTTGTCCTGGAGTCATCATGACATCGCCACCACACTTGACATGGTCGATTGCTGATTTGGACTTCAGTCTGACGGAGGCTTGAACCTTTGTTTGAGAACAAAGGTTCGATATGATCTGAGCTAGCAATGGAAGATATTAAATAAGGCTCGGTGGCACTCTTTGGTAGAAGAGAATATAAAGGGGGATACAGAATAAAAATAGGTTTGCCACCACATGAAGTTTCTGGATTCCTTCCCCGTATGTTGTTACAGGTACAGTATCTAGCGCAATACTTCATGCTGGTTAGTGAATGCATGTATTACATCGACTATTTTTGCAGGGCCTTGAACCTTATAGTACATATCAGCAATCCTAAGCTTCTTGCGAGTGTATGCCATACCCGATAGTACTAGTTCATACTATGTAAACTGTGAATCAAATACAGGACATAAAGCTATCCACACTGCGGTCACCTGAAAACGACTTCGGAAGGTTAGACAAAGGACAGTTATTTCACCCCCCACAGTATCACGCCTGACAACCTCCCCCTGACCATCTATCATGGGACAAGATCTTCGAAGTACGGCCGATCCTTGTTCTGCTTACCTGACGATTCCTGTCGTTCACACAGTCCCGCATCCGTCTTACCAAAAATCAAGCGTGTCTGAGCCACCATGAAGCAATCGCCTCCTTAAATCGCCAATCCCTTCTCGAAAAGGAAGAAAGGTATTATCGGCTGCGGGGCTGGCCTTGCACTCATGCAATCACCTGCCATGATGAATCTCAGAGCACGGAGACTTGCACTCCAGACCCGAACGGTGAATGAGACTCGTATATCTCCGTCACCACAAACCTGCAAAAGCTACACCCAAAAGTACGCCCGCACCCCAGATTCTCTTTCTCCGCACTTTCTGCATGTTTGTATCTAATATTTTCTGAAGACTTGGCAAAGCCCGAGAGTCCTCCGTAGAAGATCCCGCCAAGGGCTACAACGGAACGATCTCACCAAATAGAACACCAGGTCCGGTCGCGTAGAAGTCCTTGTTTGCAGTAATATACTCAATAGCACCCTTAACAAAGGCCCTGGGAGCCAAGTGCACCCAGTATGTCGCGGGATCCAATTTGATATGAGTGAGACCCAAGGCTAGGAGTCAATCCAGTAGACTCCTGGGGGGAAGTAGACAATTGGAGCAGTGCCAATATCGGCAACAGAGAAGGCACCAGGTGTCATTACCTTAGCGTTTACGCCATCCTAAAAGGGAACCAGCCGTCGGGCAAGAAAGTAGTGGCAAAAATGAGTAGCGTATTCTGTGGCTCGATACCCACAACCTCACCGGAGCCGTCAGTTGTGTAGCCATTGCCGTTCAAGCGGTGCGTGTTCAGGTCGTCTGCAAACTCCACTGAGAATCGATGGCCCTTGGGGTCAGCAGGCACATGGATAACCAGGGCACCAGCCACATGTTGAGTCCCAAATGTATTAACTGTTGGAAGACTGATGGCTTCCTCGCCAAAAGCCTGGCCATCGCGGCGCATGATCCTCACATCTACATCCTGGATGTGTTCGAACTGGATCCAGGCCATATTGATGCCCTTGTCGACCCCGATGGAAATACCGTCGCCATCTGAGAAGCTCCCGTCGCTGTCTCCGGGACTCATGATCTTGCCATTGCCATTTCGTGGAATAGACTCGTACACGAAGGAGTCGAAGAACTCATCAGACCCGGCCAAAGCAACCTACACCAGATACTAGCGGCACTGTCTCATGTTCTCCGGCGCCACGGCCGTAGCGATGTTGAACTCTCCAGTCTCGTGCCACCTAAGCCCCGGCACCGGTGGCACCTCCTCCGCAAGTCGTTTACACCCCTCAGTTAGTTGAAGTAATCTCTGCGCAGGGGTACTTACTGTGTGGGGAAGCATTAAGAGTAAGACTCCAAAGTCAGAATGCATGTCATCGTTTGATCTTGAATACAATATCTGGTAATGATGTAGTGCGAACCGCAACCGCGCCTAGATTTCGCATGTCGTAATTACATCAATGATACATACCTGACAAAGGCCGTTTACAGGAAATGAACTTCTTACCATTAGTCTCATCGTTTGGATTATCCCGAGATACTCATTCGTATATCACTTTTATTGTAGCAAGCGGCTGTAGCTTTGATACTATGTCCAATATGCACTAAAGTCAAAACCACCCCTTGCTCTCAGCATGTTTAACATCGGAGATTGCATGTCCAATATCGCCTCAATTCTTCCAACATATACAATTTCACGGACCCTTTTGCGTAAATCCTGTTTACAATCTCGCCAGCGCCGGACTGAAGCCTTCGTATACTGCAAGAAGAGGATTCAATCAGTCCACATCAGCCCCCATAAGGTCCGTTGCACGTCTCGTCGCCATCTGCCATATGAGACCCAGTACACTAATCACCAGGTGAAGCATTCCTCGAAGAAGTCCATTTGAGTCGTACCCTGCGCCTTGCGGCACACAAAACGAACATCATCACTGAAGCTCCCATTCCCACAGCAGAGCACACCCATCGCCCCTATCTGATTCTCCGCCTCCCTTCTGACCAACTTGTCAAAGCTAGGACGGCCAGTGAATATCTCGACCGTACCCATAGGTCGTCGAACAACATTCACGTCGCATGAACCAGTGATGTAGACTAAGATTTGCACCACTAACGGCGTAAAACTCTCCTCTTTCTTCCCGAGAATGCTGCTCATCCACGCGTCAAACCATTCTAGGCAGCTCGGCGAGCGGATCGCCCACACCAGCGTAATTCGGCGAGCAGCCACAGTGCCCGACGCATGCCCACGAACAATGTGGTGGAGAAATGGTAGATGGTGGGTAATTCCAATACCCCCTGCGAAGAGAATGACTGTCCCATAAGAATCGAGTGAATGGATGCCGCCATAGGGCCCTTCAACGATCGCCCGCATGGACAGGACACAGTTCGTGGACCTCTTGACACGCTGGGCCAGCGTATCGGTGAAACCGGTTCGACGCCGAACAAGCAGGTAGATGGTTGTTCTCTCTTCCCTGCCGTCTCCCTCTTCGCTCCAGCATACTGAAAATGGATGTGACGTCCACAGTCCAATGGCGGGAATATATAAGAAGATGTGCTGACCCGGTGCAACAGTCCATGGACGGGGCATGCGAAGTGCTATTCTCAGGATGCCGTCGGGTAGAGCTTCGATTACGGCAGTGGTGAGCCTTCGGCCACAGTTGCGGTAGAGGATGGTGACGATACGTGCTGAGCGCTAAATATTCAGACGTTAGTAATGTTGTCTTTGCAGCTCTCGCAATGGCCAAGGCAAAGCGTGTTATACTTCCAAACTCCATAGAACTATCGCTCCGAGCAGAAAACTTTGAGCGCTGCGTCCGTCTAAATGGATCCATAGCAAAGCAAATCCCGTTGCCGCCATTGCGATGTGTAAGTGAAGAAATGTCTCGTAAAAGGCATGACGGATTGGAGATGGTGAATGTATTAGGAGAAAGACAAAGGCACAAGCAGCCTAGATAATAGCCACAGTTAGCATCCTACTACAAAGGCGACAATGTATATAGTCTCTGACAATCAACCCTGATCGGATAAATGCACTGTCCTCAAATTCCAATCGAACGGCATCCCAACCGATTGTCGGGTCTATTCTGTTAGTTCGATGCTTATCCCCTCACCTCTCAGGACTAACGAAGGTAACCTACCCATTTGTGCTTTGGGGACACACCAGGTAAACACATGGACTAGTGCCTCCAGAACAACAATCCGCGCAAGCCAACGATGGAATAGGTTAAAGGTATCATAAGGGACTCGAAGAAGCGGTATCAGAGGGCTATTTCTCGAAGCCAACAACACCAGCGGAATCAGGTTCGTAATGGCCATGGTTCCAGTTCGCTTTTGGATGACCCCTACGGCTTTGCCAGTGTGATAAGGCACATTGACAGTACACAGTGCAATATTCATAGCAAGAATTCCAATCAGAATGAAGGAATGAATCCGACTAGGCAAGGTCCCCATGTTTATAGCTCGAGAGAGCTGAAACTCCCTATGGTGGCGGTTGTGAAAGAGTGGCGCATAGAGGATATGTTTTCGGGCAACTGCGAGCCATTTGTGCGCGGGAACGAAATACCGCTGGCGTTCATTGCTTAAACCTGCTATTCGCCTTATGTAGCATGTTAGGCGAGATAAAGTACTCCAGACAAGGATGACTGCTACAGTACAGCCGAGGGCCAGCAAAGCGTAGTGGGCGAGTTCATTGTCCATCCGCTGGTAGTAAAGATCTTGGTTATCGTCACCGCGGCGGTATTTACCTTGGAGGAGCGCCATCACGGTTGATGCCAACTAGATGGCAAATGTTGGACCAAATCTCCTCGGTTTCCGGTTGAGGAACCTTTTCGGGACTTAAATCGCGGACTCCAAAGGCCAGTCGAGGGCTTATGGCGTTTACCCTGGACAATAGAAGATTAGCAAGGACCGGATGATCTTAGAGGACCGTGAGGGCAAGCAGAAACACAATTCAGGTAAGTTAAGATGCCTACGAATATGATAGTCAAATATAACACGAGGAATGCAGCATTTGATATAGACTGTTGGACCGTATCAGGACTGATCACTTGTTGAAACATCCTTGCTCCCTTAGTCACGGAAAATGACATTCCAGCCGTCTCTTCTCTAATCATTCACACAAGTAGGATCCAGAATACGAAAAAGTCTTCATGGTTGCCTGTGTGTCTCAACGGGCTTTCGGCATTTCGGGTTCACTCCGGAAATATATTACGATATTGCATATATCACCCCACCAACCCCGTCAATCTGCACATAATTTAACAACTTGCGGGGTCGTATTCGCTAGAATAGACGCTCTGTCATCCTTGCCAATACTGCAAGCCCACGAAAAGGGGATAAGCAAGCAAGAATGATACCAAGCCACCAGCTGAGCTTGAAGAATTGCCGTAGCTGTCTTTGGCCTTTGACGTATGGAACAGTAATTTCGCTCACTGACTTCAGACACTTGGATGGACCCCGTGGGGTTGTGGATTTAAATATGGCGGATATATAACGGCGTATTTGTAATCATGTTTTAACCATCAGTGACACTACGGAATCTCCAGATCCGTTTCTATCTTTATCCCCTCTCCCATTTTGAACATGCAGTAGAGAAAGCTAGATCTCGAGGTAGCTCAATACTCTTCACGCCAGAACTTGTGTATCAATGTACGGTGGGCTTGCAAGGTGTGAAGATCCGACAATACATATCTTACACGATATTTCTGTTGCCTGTAATAAGGTTCGACAGACCACCATGAAGGTTAGTCATGGTCCAGGAGGCTTTAGCGTTCTGAGGATACTGATCATGAGCAGCAGGAGGAGGGCGGATTATCGCGGAATGAAGCCACCCCCGGTCGTCTGAAAATGAAGGGGTAACACCGCCAACGTACTAGGGAAGAAATCCGGGGTATCTTAATACAAGAAAACTTACTAGCAACTTGTTTATCTTCAACAATTGCAAGTGTATTTACAAGATAGAAACTTTTATGGATGTCGTGAAGGGTGAGACTGGATGGTGAAATTAATAGCTCTAACGCGCACTGCCTTTTTGTCCAATGATGACTACTTCATTGTATCCGATCCTGGCCAAGATACACTGAAACACACGGAATTTGACTGCCTTCGCCCGCTTCTCAAATAGAGTATCGATCTCAAGGTAGCTAAGTTCTAACCCTAACCCAGAAGCCTAAAATAGCACCACATCAAACACAAAACAATAGTCCCAACAAAGAAGAAGCATGACTTGCCCTTCTAGTTCCATGCAGTCGGATTCTGCATGCGCGGGGTGATTGCGTTCGTAACGATGCTTGTGATGTTTTATACCACACGCCCCAGAACAATGGTATTGCCTGGGAGTCATGTGGATGGAATCTCTGCGACTAACATATAACAGACTGTTCGAAAGGCTTTCTGATAGGCAAAAGTCAGAGCAATGATCAATGACCCAAGCGTCCGTAACTGCGTAGGTGTTTGAGGCATCGTGCTGACACAACCGGCGAAAATCAGAATTATCAACGAAATAGAAATACCAGAGAGGGTAGAGCCGGCGGCTTCCAACCCGTGGCAACATGGACCAACATATGGCATTAGCGCCAATTGCCAACCCATACATCCTCATTGCGAGTTTTAAGGCATCTCGCACGTGAAACGTAGTCTGCTCGTAAAAATACGCGGCGTAGAATGTTAGAGTCGAGCCGCACACCTGTTATGTGACCCAGACCATCATAGTGATTTCGGTCCGCGGTAGGTTGACGGCTCGAAGGCAGTTGAGATAGGATATATTATATATGACCATTGCTAAGGTATTTTTCAACCTCGTTAGTATGTCACATCATCGCCACAGTTTTATCCAGATTCAACGCCCCTGATCCTGGTTTGGTAAGCCGCAAAAGCGATCTTACGCGCCTTCTCTGACTTTCTCTGGCGGATCCGCCCTGAAGTGCGGCACTTAGTTACTACAGCTGGATTTGGATTGGTGGGAGAGTATGACACTAACATAGGCTCTCTGGTGCAATATAACGCCAGTCAAGACAAAGTCGATGAAAACCCACCGCAATGCGAAGGGGACGCGGTACGCCCATTCAGATTCTGTATCAACCAAGGCGTAGATCACAACAACGCGGGTATGTCCTAGGACCCAGCATAGATTGATATAGCCCAGAAAGTGGCCTCGTAGCACCATCGGCCGTACCTAGTGCGTATGACACTGACAGGGTCTGAAAAGCCCCCCCATTGAATTCCTTTCCAGAGTTACAAACATATTCAAAAACGGCCATTCGAGACGTACCACATAGTATTTGTGCTGCCAGTAGGGTCTCGATAATGGTAGAGGAGACAGCTAGAAAAACAAAGGCACCTAGTATCACCAGCGCCGCAATCAAAGTGCGGTGGTAACCAAAGCGGTCAGCAAGCAGTCCATTACCAATTAGGCTGAAAATGACGCCTACCTGGGTACCGTTGATCGGGCGACTTGCCACACCGGAGAAATCTGGTATTATGGCTGCTGGTCGGGAGCTTGAGAACCCGGTGCAAGATCCCCATATGATTTTTGGAAGATGGACAAGGTGAAAAAGCTAGTCAGGAGGCTCGTGTCATACCCACCCATGATATCTGGTATTGATACTATCAGAAGCATTGCCAACTTCGTGTGCTTTAGCTCGGTAACCGTAGCATTTTCACAAGGTTCAGCTATATTTTGTGCGAGCCAACAATTCAGCCCGGCCGGATTGAACTACATGTGGCATTGGCATCCTGTAGCGGGGGATTTGAAGGGATATACACATGCGTGATTATCGGCTGTCGGTTACTATTAGGACGAGGATTTCCCCTCTTTTCCTGGTGTGCATGCATGGGCCCGATATCACCAATAGCCACTTGGATCGATTTCATATTTTAGTTCCTGTTCGAATTATCATAGGAGTGATGCCAAAATTGCTAATTATTGAAGTTTGTGGTTGTTCGTATGCAACATGTTCAATATTGTGCATAAAAGCCTGGATCCAAAGCTTCGGCTAGACCTGAACTCAGACATGACATTAAATTATACACGTTCGAAGAAATATCTATGTAAATAATTATGGCTATCGAATGAACCCGCTCGTGGATACCCTTCGGAAGAAAGATAGCGTATTAACACTATGATCTCTTGCGTTCAATTTAGACATTCCGGCCGTCATAAATTATCCATGGGGTCAGTTGGGTATGCTCTCAGCCCTGCTAGTATTTCGGTCAAATGCAGTGCGGATTTCCCATCTATAAACAGGCCCCCATGCATCAAGCGGATCTAGGTCCGGACAGACATCTTGATTAATGAGATAACTGCCGCCTGGTTGTTTCTTTGCATAAGATGGGCGTGCCATGGTGTGGAGTTCTTGGGTACTGCTCGTCGTGAGTTTGACAGATGTGTCATTCGAATTTTCTCTGACCCGGCAGAGCCCATGGTGGAAGAGACGTTCCAAACAGCGAGAATCCCATCCAAAGTAAATCGGCCATTTCCGGAGATCAGCTTCAGCTACTTCTCGGGAGGGTCAGGACGTGGGACGATTGACTGTATATCGGCGAAATGTCGGGTTGGGACGAAAGTTTGGAGGTGGAACAGGAGTAAAATATGGATCCATAAAGATTACCGAAGAAAAAGACGTGGATGGAAGAAATCCAGATGCGACAAAATGACACCACCAGCACTATGCGCGAGGCCTATCAGGGGACGACGCATTTGGTTGCGAAACAGGTTTATCAGGAGAAACATATCTCTGGAGTCCTCAATCCAGGACGGACCATCTCCAAGCTTTTCTTCGTTCAATGTAGCGCTGATTCCAGTGTTGACCAGGTCTGCAATCCAAATACTGTCAATGGAGAACTTGCTCGAGAAGGTCGATTGTCGGTACAGCTCCTCCCAAAGAGGCTCATAAAGCTCTTTAGGCATGCCTAAAGCACCGAACGCAATTATGGTGATCGCATTGGCAGCGTCCTGTTTTATGACTCGAGGAATATACTGCTTGACATGCAACTGAAGCGTATCTCCCTGGTCCTGCACAGTTGCGTACGTATATTCACGGATATATGACGATGTGATAGTATGCTGGACAAAGGTGAAACTTTCCATTTCTGTCATGTTGAGATGGCAATCTTTATTAAGTAGAATAGGAAGCAAGTACAAACTAGTTTGTAGACATTTGAAGTAAGGGAAGTGGAAAGGTGTGTGACAAAGTTCTTTCATTGCAAGCAGAATGTTCCTGATGACCCTCCGCATCACACATGCAATTATATACTCTCCGAAATCCAACCACAAATGTCCAACAACAACGAGATTGCCACAGCCCCAATGTCCTGTATTGACTTCTGTATCAGCATGATCAAGCTAGTTGATATTCCAATTGTCCCCGAAACCAAAGGCACATTGAACTAGGTTGGTAGTACCATTTATGAAATATCGAGGTGTACATATGTAGATCATGAGCAGGACAGCGTACTTTATTGCTCAGGTCGTGAACCCTAGTGTCATAATTGTGGTCACACATCATTCTATCGGTCGCAGGTAGACGTCGATACTAATGGTCTTATTGGAAGGCAAACGCCATCTTGTTTGTTGTGGAGAACCTCATACTCTTTCCTAGCAATAATTTCTTCCAGTCAGGTCATACGTAAATCCGATCAAAGTTTTGAGTCGGATCAAATCACCTATCCTAACTCTATGCTCCCACTAAGGATCACTGGAAACCAACTTTTCGAAGGCGTTTATGATGTAAAACCAACTCCTTACTGGTCTGCGATCCTACAGGGTAACACCATTTATGCAGGTCTTGATTGAGCCAAAACTAAGTCAAGTAGCTGGAGAGCTGTCGAGTTTTATCAAAGCATTTCTGTTGGTTCCTTTTATTTTCCCTTCTCTTATAATATCTCAAATAATCTCGGACTTGGGCATCCATCTGTGACGAAAAAAGGGAGAAAAAGGAGGAGGGCAAGAAGAAGGCAATAAAATAACGCTTAGAAAGGGTGACTGGCATAATTACGTATGCTACATGTACAGATTACATATGTAGTATTTATGACGTGTAATATGCTACCTTATTTGAAGAGTTGATAGGTATAATCAAATTCCGGGCACAATTTAATGCTCCAAGAGCAACCTACAATAGTAACTTTTTAATAAACTACCAGCATTTTCCGTAACCCTTCTATTATACAGAAAGGAAGTAAGCTTTGAACAAACCCAATTGCATAATCTTTGCCCATTATCAAAACACGATCGAGGTATTCGTTAGTCTTCAGAGCCATCAATATATTTAGTATCTCCACCAACCAGAATGTGCACCTGAAGTTTCAAATTTTCGTTCTCCAGCAAACATTTCTGCAGCCAATCTATCGTACGAAAGAGAATTTCTTTTCGTGTTTGTCTTTGCATGTCCAACCCTGGGACTATATCACAAAGATCGAGATAGCCTTTATTTAACTCATCCCTTCGTTTCTGTTCTGAAGCCTTGTGGATTTCCCTTCGTCGGCGACGTCGGAAGTTCTGTAATTGTTTTTCATCCACTTTGGTGAATTTTCTCTTGTTTCGAGAGCCCAAATCGTCGCTTCCGCTTGCATGAGGATCATTGAGGTGGTGTTCAAAAGTAACCATGTTCTCACCCAAGGTCATCCAGGTATTCGCGGCATCATCAATGCTGCTTTCGCATGTTGAGGACATGTAGTGGGATGAGGCAAATGCGGTGTCTGATCCCCATCGCAATTTGGAGGGAGTTTTTCCACGGGGGCAATTAGTGGTGCCCATTAACGCTTGACGGTCCTGTGTGCATACCGACGGCCAATCGAACCTTAGTCTGTCTTTGCTTCCAGTGCCGTCATCAAAAATGGCTTTAGTGATTGAATTAGTCGTTGCTGTAGATTTTTCTGGGAATACTCGGTAAGCAGGTGTTACCGAGTAGCGTTGATGAGAAGGAATAGATGGGACTGATGGCGAAACTCGTCTTGTGGTAGTTTTTTCCGGTTGTTGAAGAAGGTAAGGATATTGTAATTGAGCAGCATTGCTTGGTAGGAATTTCTGTGGCGTAAACCTAATAGGACTTGTAGAATATTGGTCAAAGGGAAAGATTGATTGATTCTCTTGCGTAATTGTATATTGCATCGTGGTGTTATCGCGAGATATTCTATCCGTCAACGGAGCACCGCTCCAAATGACATCTTCATTACATCTTTGTTTGGGAATATAATACTGATTGAAGTCGTCATGAGGCCGAACCGAAGAGTCGAAGTGGAAAAACACATCCTGTGGAAGGAGGTTTTGGCCGGTGTAAACTGATAGATATCATTAGCTTTTATTGTCAAGCACAATCAAACCCTCGATAATAGAACAATACAAACCCTGGTCATGTCTAGACGATGTGTACATGGAGTTTCTTGATGCTAAGAACAATGTTAAACTTGGGATATCGAGCCTGGTCAGAGCCAAGTTGGGAATTCGCTTTTCTGTAGAAAGGCGTGGGGTTATATTCAATGTCAGGCTTGATAAATTATAATCACACGATATTAAGCATGAAAACACACTGCTCTAATGTACAAGATGTCAGAGAGTAGATAAATACACAATCAAGTGGTGTGCACGTCTTGCCACTCTTTCTTTTGCTTACTTTACTTTTTCTGGATTACCCCACGTTTAATCACGGGGCTTAAGACTAAACATGGGATCTGGCCTGCGACAGGCCCAATAAGATAATTCCTTAGTAGTAAGATCAAAACAATAAGAGGTTTTATAGTTCGACTAAAGGTAGTCATAATTTCAAGCCAATGAAGATACAACTCAAAAACGTTTATGAAGGAGTGGCGAGCGGCCGAAAGGCTAAAGCCTGTGCTGAATTTGTCACCTGCAGGATATCACAACTGTTAATCTTAGCAAGGGGCTGCCTCTCCAAATACCACCAGGCGCGTAATCATTTCCCCTCTACGCTAAACCATCAACTGATATATCGAACTCGTCGATCCTTGATAATAGAGTTGGAAAGCGTTATTTACTAGGTTTTATTAGATTTGGTAATCCTTAGGGATCGTCGGTTTGCTTGAGATTGACATATATCTATTTTATCGTGGTTCATAATTTGCTCCCGACAAAGAACTACAGCTGACAGGCTGACAGACCTATGAAATGCCAGGACGTCATTGACTGAGGCTAGTCGTCCCTAAAACGGCACAACCTGTAAATAGTAAAGCTGTAAAGAGTAACGCCTAAGGGAAAACAAGTCATGTCTGCGTCCCCCGCATCAGCAAAGAGCCAGTCAGCATCCGTGTTTATAATCGTTTGTGTAGTTAGGATAGGCTAGCCGGTGGGCGGCTAGAAATTAGGGATCTGCACCTCCCCTTTCTTTCACATAGGATCGTCGGTCGCGCGCTGTTTAGGTGTGGCAATCCATTTAGGGGCCTTCAATTTCACCAGCACGTCCTTGTGCCACTAAAACGAATGGGCCTGTGCCGAGAATCCGAGACTCGCAGTGGGGGTTTGTGGCTGGGAACTTGAAACCGACTCCCAAGTTTTAGTATATCGTTGCTTTTCCGGCGTAAAAATTCCCTATTGTAGTTAAAATATTTTCCTACTCCGATTCCTCATCAAGATGCTATTTGACACAGTTACCCCGGGCATGGAGCTTGACGCCTCCAACTGACCTTGGAGTTGATGGAGAGTGGGGCAACATAACTCGATGGAACCATATTATCTTATTCTTTATAGTCACGAGATTTTAATAGTATGGTTCAAGCTATTGCAGGGGCTTGGGATTGGCTACTCGAAATCTAGGGTGTCGCTGTCACTTATTCGTAAAATGCAGGGACAATGCTGACTTTGGAGTTGATAGCGAATACCAACCTATCGAGTGGGGACTATTAACGGTGACACATTGCCGAGACTGATTAGCTGTTTTTGATGTCGCTAAAGGGACCTTAAATTGGGGCCATATCACGCTTGAATGTCGCCGTAGGCTGAGCGATATAGGATTTGTAATGCTTTCGACGGCAATTCCAAAAGCAAGGGTAATATGAGAATGATTGAGCCACTTCGTAGTGAACGAGTGGAGTACCTGTAGGCTAAAGAAAGGGTTATATCACAAAACTGAGGAAGGAAACCACCATTAAGGTATGAAGCAGGCTGAATGTAATATTATCCATGAAAGAGAGAGGTATTCCTAGTTCGTCTTTTCTCGGTAGCAACCATAGACAAGAATGTCGTTGATAGCTCGGTCTAAAGAGAGAAGAGTTGATGTGTGGTTAACCCATCATGGTCGATCTGTGGAAATAATTCACCGATAGCCCGTGTAAATAACACTAATGTTAAGGCAGGATTTTAATCCCCACATATGGAATCCTAAGCAGTCATGCTAGTCCATGTGACCTCCCTCGGTGAGCATCTGATGCATAGCATATTACGCATCTGTTGTTCTAAGATTCAATTACCTATTCACATGTACTAGTGCCTGAGATTTTGTGAGAGGTGCTCATAAGGCCACTTGCGCAGGGTGTTTCCGGAAACGGCTGTACAGGCTAGATGGACACTCCTGCGCGGCTCCTTCTGGAAAAATGTTCAACGGTCATCTACCAGTCCAGAGCCTATGGTGTTCCTCCTCTCACTCGCCTTCGGTTAGGGTTTTTAGGTTAGTTTTACTAACTCAGGCTAAATGGCTAGCAAGCAAGTATACTGTGCTCTCAATTATAGAAGCAAAAGGACGGGATCATTGTTATAACACTAGCACTAAGCTGGTATATAGGTGATAGTAGCAAGTACTAGACTAACGTTCCAAAGAATATCAAACTTATAACTAGTAAATTCAACATCAGTAACCATTTTTCCTTCGCTTTCCTGTCCACGGAGACGTTCTTTAGGTTATTCGTAGAATGGCGATACTGAAATTATTTTCGATAGGAGTAAAGTATTTTGACGCGAACTCGGGGTTCCTCGTTCCCAAAAGACAGTTGAAAACACTGATAGTTTTACCCATCAGCAAGAGAACCATTTAAGGAATGATACATAGCAGAGGTTTGTGTCCAAAAGGTACCACGCAGCTAAAGGGGTAGGTAACTCACCGGACCTATGTCTGATATGCGGCAAGTGCATTGGCGAACGCATTGTCGATACCGCTGATAATAGCTGGGGCGAGGGCTTGTTCAAGTGCATCAAGTTTAGGTACAATGAGTTGTCCCAGGGTGTCGGTATCCTTTTTCAACTGCTTCAAAGAAGCCAGTACAATTACTCCCAGATCGCCGAATGCCTTATTCTTACTGGCGACATCCGCAAGTGTTGTATTGATTTTTGGTTCAAGAGCGAGCAGGCTAATCCCGACTTCAAGAGAACCGCCAGTACCAAATGCAGGAGATGCGTTAATATCTTGAATGGTCTGGAGGATCTTCTTGTCGAGAACAACAGCGTCCTGCTCCACTTGCAGGGCAAAGCCTAATCCAGGCGTGCCGGCTACTACGCCTTGCACGTCGTTGTCGAGGGTCGTTAGAATAGCGCTGATATTGCCAACGTCATAGTTGACGGTTTGATAGTCAGCAGCTACACCAAGTGCAAGTGCAAATGCAAGAGAGAGAGTGGGAAGTGTAATCCTCATGACTGCAACAAGATGGAAATTCAAAGGCAAGCGTATGTGCAGGATTGAGATGAGAGACAACAATGAACGGGGTATATGCGTAAGTTAAGGAGACTTGGTTGGAGATTCAACATCGTAATGAGGCATGTTATTATCAATGATCAAAACGCGACTGAGCGAAATTTCCTTACCCCATACCATACCCCATACGGGGTAATCATGCCTCCTTCAACCCAAAAAATAAGCCGAAGCCTAGGTGCAGATGTTAGCGTTAATAGCGTCATTGCACTCTCCCATATGAACATATGCCTCGGCCCTAATAAGTCCATCTGAACTTTGCAAGACAGAGTAAGTTTGATTAAGGGCTAGTAGTATCAATTAATAACATCGTTTATAGCATATCTACAAGTAAAATATCAGCCCGACCTCCTCATACTGAAAACTACGTTATCGCGTCTCTCATCTGGTCTCCCTATTGTAGCTATTTTTTCTGTTACTGAAATTTGCCAATACAAGAAAAACAAAATGTTCTTGTCTTTCTCCAATGTCGCGGTGGCTATTGCCTTGCTCACGGAGCGTTGTTTCGCGCAGTCTCCTGGGTCTCCTGGTAAGTCTCTCTGTAGGATTTACTAGACAGTGTATCTATCTGACAACATCCAGTGTCATCGGATGTGTGGACTAAAATCGTTCGCTACACGGATTTTGCTTCTGCAGCGTATGGTGACAGCTGCGATACTCCCCCGTATGGCTCGGTCGCTGTCCAGTACTTCAACGATGCGTTTAGTGACACCCACGCAACCCTGTTCCGAGATGACACCGCCAAGGAGGTTATCATTTCATTCAGAGGGACTGCATCTCCAAAGAACCTTGCAACCGATCTCGAATTTGATCTAGTTCCCTTGACAGCTACTGGTACTCAATGCTCTAACTGCAAAGTCAGTTCACTTAGCTAGCAGCGAACGACGGGGAACGGTGCTGACGGAGAAATAGGTTCATAAAGGCTTTCAATCATCCTTTGAGGTACTGTCCGACTCAGTAACCTCTGCCATCAAGTCCCAGCTTGGACAACATTCAGGCTACACTTTTACTGTTACTGGCCATTCCCTTGGAGGAGGCATCGCGGCAATAGCCACATCATCATTCATCGCGCAGGGACTCAAAGTGGCAAACACATTCACGTTTGGAGAGCCGCGAAATGGTGACCAAAACTGGATCAAGTATATCAGCGGCCAGATTCCAGATGCAAATTACTATAGGGTGACGCATGCAAGTGACGGTGTACCCCAGATTCCACCACAGGACCTGGGTTACTACCAACATGGAATCGAGTACTGGGAGAGCCAACTACAGAACAATTCGGCTTCAACCACTTACAATTGTGGCACGCAGTCAACAGTAAGCATTCCCGCCATATTATTAAGCAAAAGTGTCTTCTAATATCTGGGGTAGAGCTGCAATGCGGGTCAGAGCTTCGGAAACCAGCCGATTAATGGTGCACATCTTACTTACACCAACACTGTTATTGGAAGTTCCCTGCACATTCCAGCCTGCGGCGCAACCGATTAAAATAGGGCTGTACGTGCAGTAGGGTGACGGAAGGTTGAAGATAACAACGCAAAAGTGGATGAGATATATGAGTCCTCCCCATATCGATATTAGTAAATTCAATTCTTTTGCTTTATCTACAGAAATCGTCCCAAGAGCTCTTAATTTAATATGATATGAATTGGTGTAAATATGGAGGAAAGGTAGAACTTCTGTATACAGTATTCAAATTTTTGCCATATTAGAGAATGTATTATCGAGTAGATACGGCTCCCCTTGAAGACTCTCTCACCTTTGGACCGTAGTAATAATATGACGAATATTTCTCTCACCTGTTTTGAAGTTCATATGTTATCATCACATGTACATCAATACTAAAATGGGAAGATATGGTTCATTTCATTTGTTCGTTACTAGCGTCTTCTTCAAAATAAAAGGAATCCCATGATCTTCCTGAATCTGCTAACTAGGACGGAAATTGACCAACTCAACATCCCGTCCAAGCCTCAACTACTAAGTCCCCGTGTAGCTAAATTAGCCAATCGGCTTAGCAAAATGATCAGCTTGGAATTCATTGACAATGGAGCTGGACTGAATTTTGGGTCTCATCACTTATGACGCGGGGTATATCTCTAGTCAGATTTTAGGGAGAACGGTAAAAAGTTTATACAAATTTAGTCCCAAGACGTGTTAGCTCACTATCAGATCCCTGCACCCCTAATAGACTAAAAGTACCAACTACACATTCATTTCTTTTGACTTCTCACATGGACATTCTGCATGTCAATTATCCTAGGCTTGTCTCTGGATTCAGAGGACATTGCAAGGCATGGCTTCTTTCTCCAGGCGTCGAGTTGGGGCTTTCGTTAAAGTGCATTATTCGACCCTTCCCCTCTTCATGCCGAGCTCTTCTGTCTTTAGGGGATCTATTCTTCTTGTCACTCTACTTCAAGGTGATTCAGTAAAGAACTCAAGTATTTTCTAGCCCATCTATCAAAAATTGAAGCTCAACATGTTCCGATCCCTGCTCTTTGGCCTCTTTGTTGCCTCCCTGGCTCAATGTTCAGTCATTAAGCGTGACGCGCCTGGCATTGTTGCCAGCCTAAACGCGATTTCGAGCCAACTCGCGACCATGAATTCCACGTTGAACACTTTCCCTGGTGGCGCTGGCAATACGTTGGTTGCTTTGCAAGTTCAGGGAGAGGCTCAAACACTCCTTGATACCATCAACAACGGCACCAAGGTTGCAAACCAAACGGGTCCATTGGACGTGAACGATTCTGCCCTCGTGGTAGATGCTGTCCTGACACTGCAGCCTAACATTTACGGCGTGCTGAATCATATCATTGCTGCAAAACCCGATTTCGACACGGCCGTTCTTGGTCTCGCTTCCGCTGCCATTCTGGTCAAATCGGACCTGACCAATTTAAAGAACTCGACCGATCAGCTTTTCTCCGCTACAGTGTCGAAACTGGTCACGGATATTCAAAACCTGGCTCCTCTTGTCCAGGCTCTTGTCGACTTGTACTTCGTTGAAGCAATCAATACCTACTCTTGAGCAAGATGTGAGCTATCAACCAATACGGAGGGTCTGGCACATTTCCAAGACTATTCAATACTCGCCTTCTTTCTTTCCTTGTTGGTGAGGACCCTGGAACGGAGACTTTTCTTCCTGTACCCCTCTATTCTGTATTGCATACTCCCTCTATCAATCGATATCTACAATGATACTATAGGATGAAAAAATGGAGAAGACAATGGCATGGTAGTTTTGGAACCAAATAATATTAACCCATACCACGTATTTGAATAATTCCCTACGAATAACTTGGCTCTCTAGGCCAACAGCATACATCCAACGTTCATACTTCCTAATCCCTATACAAGCAGTACTATATACACCTTCTAATTGTTGCAACAATGCCGTAAATACAATACCAAGACAACGGATGCATTGCATGCATCAACCTTTTGAGGTGGATTATATATAAGTTAGAGTTTAGGAGTCTGTCTGGTGTATTGGCACTGTCCTTACACCATCGATGTTCAACTATATGCCGGCTTCGGTCTCAATAGCGAACTAGCCGGTTCCAGATGGCCTTCGGGGGGTTCTATAAAATAACAATTAAGTGCGATTTCAGTCAAATCAATTGCTGTTGCTTGATCGAGTTACGTAGGCAGTATCGTACACAAAGTAATGCGAGTTTCTTCTAGGCTGACAATGAAAACAAGCGAGTGAATGCCTGCTTTAACATTGCTAACTCGCTCTACACATAAAACTTAAAAATACAAAGCAGCTGATATACGTATCGCCGTATACCATTACCGCAGAGAATACTAAAACTCATACTAAGTCGTGCTTTCATGACGTAATATGTTGGAAGGTAAAAGCCCGGAAGATTTGAAAGGTCTATGTAATTCGGATTTGGTATCCGACCTGAGGTATCACACAAGAGCAAGAGCAAGAGCATATTTTCTAGTGGGCGCCTAGTCCGCTATGGATGTAGACACAGCCTGCAAATGTTGTCACAGCGCTCAGTAGTGTAAGCGAGACTTAAGAGTTAGTGCTCATGCGGTGGACGACTGGCACGGCGCTAGGTGGCAGGCTGCCCATTTCGGTGACAACCATATCGACATACTCCGCTGGAGTCACGTCATGCATGATGTTCAAGAGCTGCAAGTTCGGCGTGTCTCTCCAGTTCTGAAGTGGCGAGGATGCGTTTTGGGATAAGCTTAAGCTTGCCAGCTCGCTAGCGACGTTGCTACTACTCGATTTCTTGCCGGGTTTCTCGCTAGCTGCAATTTTCGAGTCTGGGAGGTTTGTTACTTGTTGCAGTGGTCGTCTGGTGACGAGCTCGTCGGCGTCGGCGATCTCATTGACGACGATGCTGTCGAGAGCAACTCGGTCTGTGAACTTGACAGTTTCGCAACACACAATGACTGGGATTTCCACACCGCCAGATCGTTCCTTCGCAGACATGGCAACCAAGGCTGTGCCGACACGGGAGTATAAGCGGCCATTTCCGGTCATAGCATGGGCGCCCAAGAAGACCTTTGTTGCATCCTTAACAGCATGGCTGATACCATGAATCAAAGAGTACTGAACTTCTAGTCCTGCATTCGACAGAGCGCGAGCAAGATTCTTGCCTTCGAACAACGGACGAGAGTCGATAATGGAGACGCGGAACTTTTTTCCTTGTTTAAATGCTGCGAGGAGGGTCTGCTTCACAATGGAGCTTCCTGCAAATGTCACGATAACATCGCCATCCTGAATCTTTTGTGCGGCGCTACCGGCAATAACCTGGTCTGCCACGGTGATTTTCTCGCGGATGAAATTATCGATAAAATCACACAACTCGGATTTAGCTGTGGCTTCTGGGACCGATGGGTCGATCGAAGAAATCGACAGTTTCAGCGCCCGAATAGCATTTCCTTGACTGATAGAAAGCGGCCGACAAGTCGATAGATATGTGATTTGGTGCGAGAGATGCGTGGTCAAATGACGAGCAAGCGAGGTCCCGATAGGTGTAGTATATGATTCAATAACCTAGATACGTCTGTTAGCATTACTCGCCAGCTTGATTATAATAATGAGCCAAACTCACCCTCTTAAACGCAATCAAAGTCGCAACACAACGTGCGCTGCTACCACAGACAACATAGTCTCGTAGCTGCAATCCCAGAGCAAGGACAGCTGGATGAACCTCCTTTGCTGCACCTGCAATAGTCGACCTCCTCGGCACGCCATAAAGATGCCCAAAAACGGCAACATTTTTATCCTCTTTCTTCTTTATTTCCATAGGCGCTGGAGCCGATGGACGAGCGCCGCCCGTGCTCCTCTGTCCTTTCTGTGCTGCCCCGGACCCGTCTTTACTTCCTGCCTGCCCACCTTTCCTAGGAGTCTGAGAGAGAGGACCCTGTGCAGACTGCGGTTGTACGCCTGCAGCACTTCCTCCAGCGACGACGTCCCTCTCAGCCTTTTCTTTGGCTCGTCTCGCAGCCTTTTCAGCCTTGGCTTTCTTCTTCAACTCTGCGGGCGAGAGCTTTTCGGTCGACCCATCGGCAGATACTTCGGGGACTTTTGGTTTCTGCTGCTGCTGTTGTTTCGGCTTTGAGCTTGCGGCTGCAGGATTCTCTCGATTATTTGTGGAGGGTTTCGCGGCTGTGGAATCGTTCCCCGCAGGAGCAGGCGAAGATGCGTCTGGAGCTGTTACGTGCAGCTTGGCAGGGGTAGCCATCTTGAGGAGCGGATAGTAGATGACTGCGCTGTGATCGAGATATTCATTGACGGATTTTAGGGTTGTGTTGATGTTGAGGGAAGAATTTAATCAAGGTGGTGCTCGGCGCAAGAAGGGAGCGGGCGCGGGAGTAATAATTAATCCAACTATGCAAGTGGATGATGACTCATGGCCCCTCCTCCGCAGGGCATAGCCGCCGCTGCAGCCCGCAATAGCTCTTACAATGCATGCTGTATGCATTCTGCATTAACTCGTGGGCGATGCGAAGTACATCAGTAGTGGAGCTGCTTATGCACTTTGTCTGATCAATGTGATATTGTGACGCTTTTAGATTTAGACTCTCTTGCAATTTTGAAACGCCAGACTCAAATATGCATCGATACTTGTATGGATTATTGAAGGATAACGCTTTCATAAGTATGCTATCTGTAGAAAAGGTATGTGCTCGAACAAAAACTTTATAACAAAGAGAAACCAGACCCCTCGCAATGTAAAACCCAATTCGTGAATGCATCGTTTACGAGCGTTGAAATGTACTGTTGACCGAAAGCCTTCCGAAAGGACGGCGTTCCGTGTCTTCCTTGACTCTCGCAATGCCAAATCGTTCATGATCAGCTGTGAGCTTCCGTCTGAACAAAGTCAGTTCTTCTAATAAGTTCTCCATGTCGGCCTGCATCTCCCATGCTACATCGTCTTGCTCGCCAGCACTGTCCTGGTCGTCGTCTTCCCAGATGCCGCTGTTCTCTTCTTCTTCTTCTGGTGGTGGCGGGGTTTTGAGATCCCTCTCGTTGGATTGTGTTTCTTCAGTCTCCTCTGTTCGCAGTGATCCCAGACTGGTTTCTCGTTTCCGGAGCGGGATATCGGGGATTGGGTTCTTCAGACTGTCAAGTGCAAGCTTCAAATGGTTTCGGAGCGCCTCGTTCTCGGTCTGGAGCTGTCTGATCTTGCATTCACTGACCATCTTGTTCTCTTCCATAAGACGCTGCATCTTTTCGACCTGTTGTTGATATTCTTCTAGTTTCTCATTCTGAACCTCGCTCTCTCTCTTGGTTGCAGAGTTTTGGCTGACTGCTAATTGCAACACGCGGATTTGCTCCGTCATCTCAGAGATTTGTGCATCTCGTTCGGCGGCAGAAACATGATCTTGGTTGACAACAGCTCGCGTGCGAATACGCTTAGCCTGATCTGCGTATCGAAGGGTCGATAGCGTCTCGTCGTAATCGGATGGCGCAATACACGCGATCATGGCAGTCTTCGAATTCCCCCCTAAGCTGTCTTTTAAAAGCCATGTCAAAATCGAATCACGGTATGGCACCACTTCCTTCGCTCTACGTCCAGGACGCTGCATCTTTGGGTCAGCGAGTGCGGCAATGACTCTTCCTAGCGTAGTCAGCGATTTGTTGATGTTTGATCCTTCTCGCAGCCTTTGACCAGTTGCTTCAGTCGCTTTTGCTCTCTCTGATCCGGCCAAATCTACCAAACGGATACGTGCAGTTCGTTCGGTTGTCTCGTCGGAGGCGAGGTCATGGTGAATTTGCTTGAGAACTATCGTGAATACTGCATGTGATCGAGATGAGGTATCATTCATCTTGGTGCTTGCGACAGTTCTAGACATATCGCCCTTCCTCATCCAGTTCATGACATCCGCAAAGCTTCTTACAGGGACATCTGTTAGGTCTTTGACATACGGCCCATCAGTTGGCGATTCACGAATCTTGAGATAGTGAGGCGGTTCTGTGCGTGGTACGAGAAGGTCGCGGACATGTTCGTTGTAAACCTCGAAGTAAGAGACTCGAACATTATAAGTTGTGTCGACAGATTGAGCTTCGTCGATTCTCTGAAAAAGATCTTCACACGTTCTCGGGATTAACCCAGGTCGTTCGGGAGTGCCCATCATCGTGTAACTCTTTCCAGACCCGGTTTGACCATAGGCAAAAATGCAAGTGTGATATCCTTCAAAGTTATGGTCCAGGAATTCTTCTCCCAGACAGTTATACACATCTTCTTGGTCGGCATATTGTTCGTCAGACTGGTTGTGCGACCAGAATGACCGATCGAAGGTGAAAGTCTTATCCTCATAAACCTTGCCCCGTATCTGAGAGCGAGGTTTTGTTGTGTCTGATTCTGGACCTCGAAGAGTTGTCGCTTGAGTGAATGGGTTCATTGAGATCAGGCATTCTGAGCCCTTTTGGGTTTCTAGTCGCAAACACCCATGAGTCAGCTCTGTATTGACTTATATTTAATCCCACACTCACCTCTAGGCAAAAAGCCGCGAACTCTGACAACAACCTTCACATTCCCTCCCCCTCCAGGACTTTGAATCCCCGAGGGCACGCCGGTGGATACAATGACACTTTCTCGCGATCTCAACGAGGGACTCGAAGCTGTAGATTGCATGGCTGGAGCGGATGCCATCGACACGCTTGTCGCAGCGGTACTCGAGGTGAATCCGGATGCACTCGAAACCGAAGCCGCCGAGGAGTGCGTGATAGGACCGAGATGGTTGTAGAGGCGCACATCCAGTGCCATTTCCCTGCTTTTACCCCTCAATAACTGTACAAACTGAGCGATTAGATCGCGTTGTCGAGAAATGTGGTTGATGTACATAAACAATAGATTGGGTTGACTGGGTTGTGGTATGTTTGAATGAAATGTTGTCCAGGTTGTTCCTGTCTCTACGGTACCTTTTAAGCTTGAACTGGGAAAGTTCTGATTCTGTGCGATGTAGAAATGTGAAACGATTGCCTGGGGTTCCAGAGCTGTCAAGGCAGAGAGCGCGAGCGAGGTCAGGTCGATGTGCAGATAGCTGTCGGGCAAGGAATGTTTACTTACACGGGCGACCCCGCACGTAGTGTTGGAGATATAGCGAGCGAAAGGGGGAACCGCCGCACGAAAGCGCAAATTCCTCGAAGAAAAAAGTTTATATGCTTGTTTATTGATTTGATCAAGAAAGTAGACAGTGCAATTGATGCAAAGCGAAGAGCGACGAACAAGATCATAGCACCGATAAGCCTTCGTTTTGGTTTTGCCGCATCGGGTTAGGCTGCCAGCGCAGCTCCCCCCCGTCGGCCCGTTGCTACGGCGATCGCTTTCTCAACAGCTTTACAGTTAACGTGAACTAACTACTCTTCATTCGTAACTATTGTCTATATGGTATATATCCTCATCTCAGCCCCTTCCCAAGCAGCTCCTGGCCCACTTCTTTCAGCAGCGGCTCGCTCTTCAGCTTATCCACCTGTTTCTTCGCCAGAACAGAGTCGGCAATCCCCATGGCCCGACAAAGATCGCAAAGCTCCCCGTCAGTCGGGGCCTCATACAGGAACAATCCAAGTGCAAAAAGACAACCGTGCAGCGCTTCAATGCTCTCCTCTTCCATGTTAATTGCCTCGGCCAAAGAAGCCACCAGCTCAACCTGGTCGCCTTCTGAAAGTTTGTCGGGATGACCTGCGAATCGTGCGTTGTGGTTATACGCAGCCAAATTATATGCAAATGATGCGGCAACGACGCGCAGATTGGAACGGCTGTCTAAGAGAGACCCTGTCAGCAATCGGATGCAGACCCCGCGTAATGTCTGATTAGTAGCAATCTGCTCCGGGTAGAGGGGTGTTGTGAACAGGTTGCACGCTAGCTGAAGCATGACAATTCGTAAGTTGTAAGGGCAAGAGGCAAGATCATCAAAGGGCGAAAAGAGAGTCAGTAGAGTCTTGTGATGCGGTTCCTCTGCAAAGAAACCGCTAACTCGAGCGTCCAGAAAGGCAACGCGGATCAAATCGACAATAGCAAAATAGCTCTCTTTAGGTATCGAATCAAAAGTCGACTGTAGAAAAGCGCTAAGGAAGGACAGGTTTGGCACGGCTGTGTCGGCAGGCTCAGCCGTAGATCTTGTCTTCACAAAGTCTACAAGACTCTGTATCGTAGGATCGTCCTTTAAGGAACCAATCTTCTGCAACAACTTATCCAGCGGCGGAAGTTTTGTATAGGTGACATAACTTGTGATCTCTCTCTGAAGACTGGGCAGACGCAGAGACGTATGAGGATGCGGCGGGAATGCAGTTTGTATCAGCAAACGCACGTTGCCCTTGAGTTGAGCTGGATTGGCGCCGCTCCATTCGTCCTCCTTCTTGCCTCTGAGGAAGGTCATGAAGGTCGGCGTCGCTCGAACTCTATACCTTGAGCTGACATCAAACGCGATATTCAAGTCCACTTTTATTAGAACAGCATTATCCCCAGCTTCTTCTGCGAGTTCCTCATATGCCGGATAAGCAATCTTACATGGGGCGCAGGTCGAGGAGGTGAAGAAGATGCATGCGCAGCTATTCGATGCAAGTGACAGCTGCTCTTCTAGCTCCTTCAAATTACTAACGTTCCTCACGTACCCTTTCACTGGCGCTGCCAATGTATCCTGAAGTTGAGGTGGTGGCTGCACTACAGGAGCAGGGACTCTCTGCGTTGGATCAGCCTGAGTAATACCGCGCATCGCAGCATCAATCTGTGGCCGTAACATCTGCCCGAGGGGCGTGCTTAAAAAAGTCTTTGGCAACGACTGGATATGTTCCGGTATTCCCTTCCCAACCAGAAACATTGCCAGATCTTGCGTAAAATTGTTACAGTTGTGCATGAAAAGATCGTAGGACTGGGCCAACAGTCAGATAAGTAAACTCCCATAAACAGTTCTATCCTAGCATACCTCCGGGGTATAAATCTCGGCTAGCGACCCGAGATATTCCTGGATCACCTCCTGGGGCAGCTCCGTTTGCCCCATGTGTAGCTTTTCCATGGGTTGGCCATGGTGCGTTGTGCCGGGAACAGTGCGATGAATGCCCTGTCCGAAGAAATACTCCACCCCGCCGAAGACGAGGGAGGTATGGTATATTGCATCAATTTGGGTTCCAGTCAAGGACGCTGAATACTAGTCATCATCAGTAATGCATGGGATTCTGCCGCCATAGAACATACCATGCGCGCAAGACCCTGGCTAGCTGTTAGTATGTATCCTGAGACTCTAGATAATTAGGACAAACATTGAACGTACTTTGGAAAGGTCATAAACATAAAGCTCCACATCCATCGTAACCATCTACTGCAGTAATATGTGGTAAAAAGTACCCTGTATCAAACAACAAAACGCGAAAATGAAAAATCTAGAAACGAATACTTGGGGGGAAATAGCTTGGATGTCCTCAGCTAGGCAACCCTGCGTGCGTCTTGCTTGTCTTTGGCAGACATTTGAAATCAGGCCGGCGCCACTAAAAGTCCGTGCTATGCGGGGACGGGCGGTCATCACTCATTCATTAATTCCTCTACTATCACGATTCACACCGTGCCTACATCGCTCCACACATAATCCTGGCAGCGTCACATACTGCATAACATGGTACATCTCCCTCGCTCCATCTACATCGACCTAATCTTCAAAGCTAATCTTCCCTGCGCTCCCAGTCAACCCGCCGCGGCGGCGGAGCTGCTACCAAAGATAAAAAACGACGCGCATCCAAGCTCGCAAAAGAAAACTCTATCAGCGCAGAGGAAGAACTCGAAATCAAGGAAGCATTCCAGCTATTTGCAAACAAAAATGCCGAATTTCAAGACGAAAAGGAGGGTGTGATGCAGACAGAAGACGTGCGTCGAGCACTGGTGTATGAACGAACCAATATATATTAATGGAGACCTTCTCTAATCTTGTTGCAGTGCTCTCGGTCTCCCGCCTGACTCTTCCTCAGAGTTATCCTCCATAATTTCCGCCGTCGATCCCACCTCAACGGGCTTCGTGACGTATGAAGCGTTTGTGTCCGTGGCAGCTGCCAAACTGCATATGCGCAGTGATGAGTCGCTTGCGGCCGAAGTCGATGCTGCGTATCGGTTGTTTACGAAGGGGTCAGATGGGCCGATCACGGTGCAACATCTGCGAAGGATTGCGCGTGATTTGAAGGAGGATGGGAATGTTGGGGATGATCTACTAAAAGATATGATTCGGGAGGCGAATGGGGGTGATAATTTGCAGAGGGGGGTGACGTTGGAGCAATTTCGAGATGTTATGTCTAGAGCTGGCGTTTTTTAGGGTTTCAGTTTCCTGCTGCATTTGATGATGGGTGTGATTCATTTGGTGTTCGGTTTTGGAAATGGTGGGCTGCTTGTAAAAACCATTTGGATGCATGTCTGGAGTTTGGACTGTGTTTGTCTACAGGATAATTTCTTCTAATGCACATACATTGATGCTAGCTAAAGCTGATCAGAAAATGTCGTAGACAATAACGATGAACTCACTCATGATGTCAAATACTAACTTCGGTGTACAATATCTCGGGCGTTCGTCAACAACGGCAAGTCTATGCAATCCAGATCAACGCCAGAAACGCAAACCCAGCGGACTTTACACTAGCTACAATAGAATATAGAATACAGGAGAGACAGTATCTTCAGTAGTCTGTCCCGGAAGAAAATAAGAAAGGAAAATCATAAACCTCCAGTCAAGACGACGGTCGCACGGTGGGTATCAAGTTCTGAAAATGAAATTCAACCAAAAGAGATCGTAAGATCTAGAAACTGAAACAATGAAGCCATCATTTGGCTAGGGATATTCACGCAAGGGGGCCGTGTCAGGCGCGGTCAAAGAGGACTGAGACGAGCCACCGGACAATGGGCTATTTACAGACATGTCTGATTTGCAAATATCGGATTCGGCATATGATGTCGCGCTTAAAGTAGAGGCTATGCCGGATATTTCAGCCTTTTGATATGCAGGCATTCCTGAAGTTGCACTTAACTCTTCGGTATGTACATTCTGCACATCCTTTTCGGTAAAGTGCATCGTCGTTTCCTGAAAAGTTTCTTCTATCTCATCGATCCGCTCATAAAACAACATAAAGACGCCACCTTGATTGAACACGGCTTGGTCGCTGACCATCTGCACGTCTTCATCACTGAGTCGAAACCACCTATGAAGAACGTCCTTTTCGTCATCAACCTGTTCAATCTGTTCTACCCTTTCAGGAATCTCAACAGGAAAATCCCTAGTCGAAAACTTTCTGTAGCAAATATAATGACCATTCTCATGCCGTCCATAATGGGTTACAACGGCCCGTAGCTCATATTTGCGATTGAGAGCTTCACTTATTGCCCCAGATTGTGACAGCATGGAAGACTGCGGATCAGTGTTCCAAGTTTCCTGTAGCTCCTTTTTGCCATCGAAGTGTCCAAGGCACCAATCACTCAAGTCGAGAACCCCCGGGAATCTGACATCGGCATAGTTCTTTCTCAACATACCAGTGTTCTCATCGAAAACACTCCGATTGACATGGGCGACCAAATTCTTAGGCGGTCTAGCAATAACGGCCTGGCGTGACTTGGTCACCGATACCCTGCTCTTCGATGGTATATGGCACTTCTTCGATAGAGCTGTCTCTGTGAAGTCTTCCTCATCTAAAGCATCCTGAACGGCCTGAAGACGCGTTTGCGCAGAGTCCCTTAACGTTTCAGACAGCTTCGATGGCTGGGTGGTATCTGCTTGTTCTTCATCAACTTCGATCTGTTTGAGCAGATGACAAAGCTGGTCTTTTGTGCGTAGTAATGTGCATTTAGCACACTCGACGCCTTCGATGTGCTCCAATGTCATGTAACTATCAAGACAATCACGAATATCGTACTCCTGTTCTTTTCCAATAGAAACAGTCAAGCAATTGAAGGGAATGAGGGATAATCCCTCTGTCCATCCGCAACGCATGCAGCCAACCCGTTGCGCGAGCAGGCCTTCTAACGGATTCGCGAAAGTTTCCCGTTGTTGAACATCATCTTCAGATGACAGCACAGATTCCGAGGCCCCGGCTAGATGTTCCTTTGGACTAGTAAACCTCAGCCCAATATTAGTAGTCACTCCCTTCAATGCGTCCCTAATCTCTCTGTCAAGCTGATCCATAATCTTCGAGAAGTATTCCTGCGCATCCTGTTGCTGCCAGCTGCTCATTGACTTGAGCTCGGACGGTATCCAAAACTTCTGACCATGATTAATAGGATCATTCAGCATCTCTGTAATCTCCTGTAAAGCACGGTGGGTCAACAGCGGCCCACGTTCGTCCAAATTGCGAATATTGTAATTTAGAAAATTCATGAACGATTCAAGCGACGAGAGCCCCTGTATAACACTATTCTGGTAGCAAGAATTGTCCCAGTTTCCAAGGCCAGGAGGTACAGGTTCTCTTGCCCCTAGCAATGCGCTTCCCAAACCCGAGAGACTGCGGCCTCTCGGCAGTATCGAGTACAAGGAGCTCCTATCAAGGCCGAGGATTCGTTGCATCGCCTCGCTCTTTTGCCGTATTGTCAGGGACGTCATGGATTCGTTTGCATTTGGGCCTTGATTCGCCGTGTCCAGCGCCGCCACTATTTGGGATGGAATCAAGTAGACGAAAATGTTCCACAACGCTCCAGAAATGGCCAGAGGGTAGATCCCTAGATACGGAAGGATGAGCCAAAATAAGAAGACCAGTCCGCCGATAAGCGTGAAAATGAGGCTACTTCGTGAGTATGCAGGCGAAGAGTCATTCTGGGTGGAGCCAACAACGGTGTTCGGATTGAAGGTCTGGCCATGGTAGCTCATGGCGAGGATGCAGATCGGAGGGCGAGCGAGTGGGTGGTTAATTCATTTAAGAAAGAGGCGCGCGTATCACGAGTACCACGGACGAACATGATAGTAGTGCAGGAGGGAACCGGCGAAAGTGAAGGCGGCGTGAGGCTAAAACAAGATACAAGGTTGGTCGAGGCAAGAGCATGACTAAGTGCGTGCTTGGTCTCTGCGCCCTGCCGGAAACTTTTCTTTTATCGATAATGGCCCGTTCCCCACAACCACATCAAATGCTGATATTCTGCGCCGCAAATTTGTGATTTATTTAATAATTACGAAGATCACCATGGGACGCACTGGAAAATTGAAGAAAAAGTGTAAGATGAAGATATCTCCGGTTGATTGGTTTTAAAATAAAATCTAATCACTGTGTCTTAGCCACTTCCCTGAATTCTCGTGCTGCCCGCCGAGAGACGTCGCCTTCTGCCGATGTCGACAAATCGCTAAGATCGATGCCTCGGATTGAGGCATCGTCGAAATCACCGGCGATCCATGCAGTTCATGCGAGCGCTGGTATATCTAAGAAAAAGTCGAAGACGAAGGCAATATCGCGAGCACAGCGATTGCGCCAGCAAAAGAATATCGAGAGGGCGGAAGCTGTACTGGATCAACTCGAAAATAAGGTCGCGAAAAGCGCCGGGAGAGCAAAGATCGTAAAAGCTCGCAGTGTATGTGATACATTGGAGAGAGTCCAGTCAACACCACAGCGCTAACGTAGCTTCGCAGGCACAATGGGAAGACTTGAACAGCAAGAACAACATAGCGACCAAAATTCTCCAACAAGCCGAAGACAGTGATGATGAGCAAGTTGATCTACAGCAGTCTTCTGAGGGTGCCACAAATGCAAACCGCTCCGTTTTTGCACAACCTGGAGATTCTATTCCTCCTGCGGAACACGGAACTATTGATGAAGATGACGAAATTACCTGAGTAGAATGGACTATCTGCTATTGACGAGACCCCGACTACCTATTCTTTGGTCGAAGTTGATTGATCATGCGGTCTATCTCACCTACAGCTGAACCAGGTGCCTTTGTCCGCAATACCTCGAGGGCATTCATATCTTTGGCTCTCAGGGCTTCTTCTCCTGCCTTTACAACCATGCCGCATTTCATCCACATTTCGATTCTCTCAGCAGCGGGCAGGTTAGTGCATTTAGGAACGAACATTGATGCTAGTTTCGTGTTACCTGCCCCTAGAATTTCGTTATAAAATGGCTATATTCGGTGTCAGAAATGTAAACGGAATTATAGGATATAGAGAGATCTTCTAGACCACCTTACCTCCCAACCAATAGGAGACTTTTTGTTTTTAGAAATTTGTTCGAGTTCGCCCCAATCTCTTTTGGCAACTAAAGCACGTAATCGAGTCCACCAAAACGTCACGTCTGACATCTTAAACTCGCTGTATAGTTTTTGTGCTCGTTTCCCGTATCCAGTCTTGATCAATCGGTAGACGGTCTCATTGACACTAAGACCGACAAAGTCAGTGCCGTCAGATAACTCTTTATCCAGACTTTCTTGAACACGAAGAAGTTGAGTAGCTTCGGCAATGGACTTTTGTTGGAATTGTGTAGCGCCTTCTTTTGAATCCGTGAGTACACGCGAAGCTTGGTTCAATTTGTCGATTTTCGATTGGACATCGTCGCGTGACAGTGCCTCAATAATGAAAATATTAGATCCGTCAATGGGCCTGTCGTCCTGGTAATACAAGTCTTTCAAGAGTTCAATATCACTGCCCTTTGCCGATGTCTCAACTAGTGCTGCAGCTGTAGGTCTGTCATTGATAGTCCTGAAGAAGGTCGAAAGAGGAAGTTTCTTTTTCATATGCAGTAGAACATAGTAAATCAGATCCGTATCACCGCTTTCCATGGCTTTGTCAAGCGCAACGTCGTCTTCTTCCATATTAAGAAGCAATGGGACTTGTTTCCCAGCACGAGGTTCGTAGTTCAAAAGCTGGGTAGCGAGATGTGCCCTACCCTCGTCATATGCAGACTGCGCAACTGTCTCAAAAGAGATCCCTAGTTTTCCTTCTAGTCTCTGCACAATCAGTTTGCACAGAGCATCATCGCCAGCAGTAGAGACCTTGACCTTTTGGCACGCCCAGTGAATATATATCTTATCTGCTGGCATGCGCAGGAATTCTGAAATTCGTATTGCTAAGAGGTACTCGTGACGATTGATAAGTCGGTCTATCAATCTCTCTGGGGTTAGGCGTAGATATTGATCGAAGGACATAGGCATGCCAATCTCAAAGTCACGAACTGCTTTGAGCACTCTGAGTTTCTCGGTCATATCGACAAAGTCGTCGCTATTATAAAGATCTAATACAGACTTGCCAAAGGAAGCTGCTTTCAAAAGTCGCTTTTGCCAGTACTCGTCAAATTCATGACCGGCCGCTCGAACACAAACATCCACAGCTTCTGGGAGACTTGGTCGGATGCGCTGCATGATCTCATCTACTTTGGGAGATTTTTTATCCAAAAGATCCACAGAATCAAGAAGAACCGAAGAGGGAAAGGTAGATCCAAGTCTGAAGACATCCTCCGTGACAACTTTCAATCTGATTAGTGTATTGAAAGAGAATCTAACTCGAACAGGGGTACCATACCAGGGATTTTGTGGAAGAATTCGCAAGTCTCATTTGTTATGAGTCTTACTCCGTCTAGTTCGGGAATAACATGCACCCGTCCATCGTAGTAATGCCTTGCAAGTCAGCAAGAATAAGGAATCGTGGATAAATGTACTCACTTAGATGACGCACCATTTGTGCTTACTACATGTATTTCATCCTCCCACGCTAGAATGACGGCTTCCTCTCCACACCATTCCATAGACAACGGAGGAGTTTTTGCTTTCGAGTCGTATTCGCCGTGTTTGTTCTGGAAGTCGCTGCTCACGATCCACACCTTGCCATCTCCCGTGTAGAGAGCTACTAAGCCACCTGTAGTTGAAGAGGCGACATGCTTGAAAGGTCCATTTTGAAGCACCCGGTCAAGTGCCTCGGTACCATCAATGCCGTAAATGGTCTTATCGACAGCTAGTAGAACCTCGACAGTGCGCGACAAGGTGTAGGCTGGAGGCGTCAATGACCAAGACGACACTTCGCCTTCCGGGGACGGAGCGAGTAGTTTTGGCCGGGGCTCTTTGTAGTTAGAAACAGCAATAAGCTGGTTGTTGGATAATAAAGCCACAAAACCAGAGGACCAGAAACGGCAGGATCGAACGCCGTATTCTTCCGCACCCTTTTGAAGTTAGATTACTATCCCTAATACAGACATATATACATACATTGCCGAGTGAGAACGGTGCAAAGTCGCCGTGTAGACCAAAGTAGCGACGCACGGTGCCATCTTCGGTCACAGCGAGCAACTCTTCATTGTCGGACCAACCAAGTCCTTTGATCGCGCCATACTCCCACTATCATGTGTCAGTACTAATCTGATACGAATGAAAGTTGAGCATACGTTCAAGCGACTAATCAGTTTGCCAGAGTAAGAGTATATTTCTATACTGGCCTTCGATGTCTGAGCATCTCGGTATTGATACAGCCTGCTTTCATTTCGATAAAGCGCTAAGGCGCAATTAGCCTCACATTTGACAGCAGTAGATAAAGATGGAATATACCGAGTGCGCCTCCGTATGGTGCGCCGGCGACGATGTAGTTCTCCAGCTCCAAGTCTTCGTCGAAGACGGCCTCATACAATTTCACCTTGCGGTAGAATTGATCGCCCAGCTTCTCCCAGTCAGCGCGGGGATTGGACGGAGCCATGACAGTACATCAGCCCCAGCGTCATCAAGACGGCCTCCTTCGCGCGTTATAAACTTATTATCGTTATTAAACTTAATATTGTTGTGTTGCGCAGGGAAGAAGCAACGTCCGGATAGGCTCCCACGAGGAAGCTTCGAGGCTATTATTTCCCGCTATGCCTCATTTGCTCTAGCGTCTAGTCACTGCATTATTTGAGTCTATATCAACATCGTCAGTTGGTGGATGCATATACTCTAGCCTAGACCGCGTTCTAGTCGCGCAACACTTATGCTTTATATACTGTATGATCCATGGACCCACCCGCGATTGATTATCTTGTATCCAACTTGAGCGACCTGGAACTTGCCCTTCTGCTCTCTCTTGTCTGCCAGGAGCATTGTCTCATTGAAACGCCAGTCGCCAATGTTGACGATGTGTCTGGAGAGCTAGCTTTGGTATTTCGCCTTTCTTTTGTATATTCTTACTATATATTAACGTGTCCCAGATATGCGAACGGGCCTTTGGCTTGTCCTATGCTATTCTTGACTTCACTCCGGATACGTCTTTAGATGATTTTAGTAGTGGCATACTAGCGCCTGAACGGAGACGGGGTCGCTATTATGGTGCAAATGTAGATTCTGTACGTGCAGTATACTAGTCAGATCAACTTATATTTAACAAAGACATCTAATGGTTTTATAGGGTACCTCGTCCTCTCAAAGTCGCGCTCAATCTAGATTCCCCTTAGATCGAGCATATCTCGACGAGAGGAAAATCGTGAACGTTATTATCGCCAAAAATTTTAACGTTGCCAATGACAGCGTTCAAATACAGGCTCTTGAAGTATATCAATCAAGACTCTGTTGATTACTCTTATACTAATTCGTGACAGTTGATACGATCCAAACGGATATTCACTAGGAAATCCGTCCATCCTGCCCAAAAGACTTTTCTTTTCTTACCAGTGATCGGGTATAACGCAAGCCGAAGAAGTCATAATCTTCCTTTAAATAAGCATTTAGTGAGTCATCTCACGAGGACGTAACTACCTACCCTAACTCGAAACAGAACGATCACCTTCTATTCTGCCATTTCCATGAGCTTAATGCTGGATACCCCAACCTTGAAGACGACGAAAGCTGGATATCCGAGGATCGTGAGTCGCTTTCTTCAGTTGTGAGGAAACGCCACGGGGATGAAAAGTTGCAGTTTGGCAACCACTATATTTCTGAAAATGTACATAATGCATCTTCTGTTCGGGTGGATTTTGCGTTTGCTAATATTTCTCAGATAATCTCCGACCTACATCTATCAAGCAAAAATGTCTCGGTGTCGGCTGAAGTTGGCCGCTATCTGCAAAACATCGTGGTATTTCTGCGGCTCAACCGTGCTGTTGTCGGCGGAATATCCGCTAGAGCTACTAAGCACTTTTACCTTGTTGCCAAGTAAGATAATATATTACTTCATTTACTTTTGGTAATTTACTGACGAAAGCAGGGCTTTGGCTTCGTTGCATAGTATTGACTACCTCACTCCTTCAATAGTCGATCTTGCAGCGAAAAAAGTCTATCGTCATCGAATCAACATAGGTAGGACGGAAGATGATAGGAGTTTGCAATATGGAAGCCAGCCTGAGTCTGTTGAGCTGCTCCTAAGAGGGGTAGATGCTGATCAAGTAATTGAAACTGTTATATCTGAGGTTGAGTCGCCGTTATAAACACTGCCCTAGCTGTATACTAGGTTGCCTAGGATAATACCCTATATGTACTGACTATGCTTGCCTTGACATGAAACAGTCAAGTATTCAATGTACCTAGTCATTCTCTAGCAGAAATAATGTATAAGAATCGTCAACATCAATCAAGATAAAGGGGTAAAAATATGTTATAGTGAAATTCACGACTAACGACTAGATAAAGAGAATCTTGCAAACACACTACAAAGCCAACCTCTGCAAACGCCAGGCTTTGTTGTTCAACCCTCTTCCTATCTTCAACAACATCTATTTCTGCCAATCTCTGCCTGCTATGTGATCCCAACCCTTCACCCTCACTCATCAGTCTATCCTATCCATCACTATTCACAGCAATATCCCCATTCTCACTCTACACCAGCCCATCAAGCCATTGCATTTAAGCAGATATTCCACCATGAATGACCCCGACCCTCCCATATTCTACGTAACTACGCCCTCCCCTTCCCCCTCCCACAAACTAACCTCTCGAGCTAGATCTCCTCGCCCACCCTCCCATCCTACTACCCTCGCCATCTCACCGGCCCCGTACGCTCCCGCTACGAGGCCATCTACAGCCTGCACCACCAACTGCGCTCGCTCTGGGAACACCAACTACACTCACACTGCGACACATGGACACTTCGCGCCGCGCACGAGTTCTGGTGGCACCACGGCCCCACGACCATCGACGGCCGCAAGTTCGCGTGGATTCCGAATCAAAACTGGATTCTAGACGCGCTAGACAAAACACACGCGCAACTGGATGATCTAGAGCGGGATGCAGAGGAGCGCATCCGTGCGATTAGGTATGTGACGGCGGATTTCGTTCGGAGTGGGCGAGTGCAGAGATCTGAGAGGCCTCGTCGGGAGCTTGGATGGGCGAAGCAAGAGCCACGGCGGCAGAGTGTCAGTGTTGAGGTTGAGAGGATGGTTGCTGTGCAAGACCCGTTTGCGAGCCCGACTGTTCACAGTCCGGGTCTGAACCCACTTGAGGATCCAGCGCTATCCCGCGATGGTGGTGGCCGTACTGGTTGTTATGAGAACCCTATTGTTATTTCGGATGAATTTGATGGGAGTGTAGAGCACGGCAAAGGCGGTTCGTCGATCGATAGGTGCAGATTCTCTGACGCTCCATCAAAGAGAATATCTCGCCGGAACAGTGCTCCTGAAAGCTTATCCATTGTAAAAGAGTCTGAATGGACGGGTCGCCAGCGAAACGAAAACAAGCCCGAAGCGATATTGCTAGACATCTCATCGGCGGAAATCCAGCTCCCCTCCACGACTTCCTCGCCGTCGAAAAAACGGATTCGCGATATCGACAGCGAAACAGAGAGTGTCCGAAGCAAGAAGTCTCCTAAAATGGGCCAGGATTCTCCTTCAAGATGGTCGACGGCGGCTACTCCTAGCCCGCGGCAGGGGGGTTGGGATGCAGTGGACAAGGAGATGTTGGTATTGGAGGATGAGGTTGTTTCGATTTCCATCGATTGTGATGTTTCCACCGATGGGACTATCTGAGAGCCAATTTCGGCGGGCTAGGAAGGATGGGATGAAAGGCTGCTTCGCTGGGCTGGTTCATGAATGAGATGTGTAAATTAGATATGGAATAAGATAAAGTTATGTTCAACATTGGTAAATGCCTGCATACTTGTTCGAGTAGCAGTGACAAGGCAACAGAAACAGAAATTAATACATCAACCTCACCCACAAGCATCATTCCACGTATATTTCAGTACATTCACCGACCGTGGCCTGTCCTCAAGAACAAATCCCCCGGTTGATACTTTTTACTCGCACTCGGCGGCGGCGCTGACTGTCCATCTCTATTCTGGCCCTGTTTCACAGCAATCTCCGCTGCAGCGGTAACGCGCCGCCACTCAGTCAAAATAACCTCAATCTCCACGTTTGCGTCGGACACGATAGCGTCCATCTTGATATCGTTCCGATCATACCCAAACGGATCTTCGAGCTGCGAGCCGATGCCCTCGATACCGTAGAGCGTGAAAATCACCAGGGTGACAATGGGCACAGACCACCAATCAAGCTCGTCGACCATGGCGAAGGGGAGAACACAGCCGAAGAGCGCAAGGACTTGCTTTTGATGGATTCTGTCTGGTCAGCGTGATACAACACGCGCATAAAAAGGATACTTCTTACAGATGAGCAACAGGAATCGGAGTCATTTTAATAACCTCCAACGACCCAATCGCCTGCGTCAACGCCCCAAGCTGAGCCTGCATCTGACTTGCTCCAGGGGCACTGAACCATTCCCGCAACACGCCACGCTTGATAAAGCTATCAACGAAAAATGTTAATTGAAACGGCAGTCCCAGGCCATCCTGCTCATGGCCCTCCAAGCCAACAGGCAGCAGACTGGCATAGACGGGATTGAACACGGTCTCGCCGACTTCATCAATATCCTGCCCGATTCTGGCGGCCCATGCGGCGCCCCATTCGGCGCGGAGATGGTTTTTGACGGCGTAGGGAATGGCCATTAAAAATCGCACGGTGCGTTCGATGTCATCTTTCTCTTCGGCGGTCAGCGGGCGGTCGATTGTGTAGGAGTGCGTCAGGATGTTGCGCACGAGGTTGCGAACCGAGGTGTGCACGGTTTGCACGCCGTTGCGGCCATCCCAGAAGCGGTTGTATGATGTCTGATTGCGGAACACGAGCATCAGACCGACGACGATAGAGAGGGAGGGGATCTATTGCAGTTAGAAGGCAAGCACAGCGAGCTAGAACGCAGAGCTAGAACAGAGCTATGTATAGGAGACATACGATGGTCGACGGTAAGCCGACGGTATTAAAGGCATAATGGTCGAGAACCACCACGATAGCGGTGAACACAGCATGGCAGATGACGGGGATCAGGATGGCGCCGTGGATAGCGCCTTTGATGAAGCGGAATACCAGAGGTAAGCGGCGAGGCTTGGAACGGGTGGACAGCATGAACGGATGCGTTCCCGAGCGGAAATGGTGACGGCCTTGTCCTAGGCCGGGGTTAGTGGGACCTGTGGGCGTCGTGGGCTCACTGAAGCGCATGGTTATACGCCGATATATGTGTAGGTAGTGGTATGAATTAGGAGTACTAGTATGGAGATGGTGTTGACAAGCGGGGAAGCTCCAGTATTACGGTAATACTATTACCCTTGTACCCACGTGTGAAATGCGCTAGTTTTGATCCAGTTAAAGTTGATTGCAAAAACGGGGCATGCTCTTACGGTCTTCAACTGTTTCCAATGTCCCATTGCCAGTAGATACTAAACTATGTTTATAAATTATTGTGATATCCCTAATTTCGATTTCTATATTATATAGTGCTGAATATTTTATAACTCAAAATATTTAATTACATATATTTATGATACAAGTGTTACTTTATATAAACATTCTTCTACTTGTGGATGATCCTCCTAGAAAATCATGTAGATTATCCTTTAGTGACGTGTATTGCTACTGTACTCAGATGGCTCTAATCTAGAATCATCAATCTGAGGGTTTATTAATGGCATGATTATGAGTAATGACCTCATCACACCTCAGATAGCGGGAGTTGCTGACTGCCATCCGAGTACAATCAGAAAACATCACTTTTGACATTCACATTCACAAATGTGGTATTAAAGCATAGATCTGCTTTTCCAATACATTAGTTAGTTGGGTGGTTGGTTGGTTTCATTTAACCCTCTCTATCAAACGATATGTAGTCTACCACGATTATTACCATCCTTGAATCTGCTTCCATTATATAACAGTTGAGCCTGAACGTACAATAAGCGGAGATATTCCAAAGACAAACGTTCGCTGTGCCATTAAATTCGATAAAGAATACGAGGAAGTTAATAATGAGGGTATAGTGCCTCAGCAAGCATACAGGGCAAACTTTATTTGGATTGTGTATCTCTCTCCATATCTTTATATATGCAGGAGAGAATAAATTTTTGGAACATAAATATTCTAACGCTTTACTTTATAAATATTAGAGCGAAATATATTAGGGTTTTGAGAAACAATTGAAGTAAAAGCACACACCACTTTTGCAATCAATTGTAGCAGATTTAAATGAATAAATTCAATTAGCTTCAAAGCTTCTAATAGTTTATTAAAACATTTAACTAACCTAAAAGCATTTAAAATTTTAGACAATCTGCTGGTGGATTCGTCGACGCATAGCTTCAGGTCCAGCATAGAGGTATTTTGTAACATGATGTATTCAAGGTGCAGATGTGGTTAATTACCATTCAAAACCACGCTACATTTTAGTGAAGTTGAGATTAAGAAGGCAATCCTGGCAATTTATTATCGATACCGAGTAGTCTACTATCTAAAAACCATTCTAATAACATGGCTACCATTTTGAGGGTTGGCCACTAAGGAGTCTCATTCTGCAAGAAACGCACAAGCGAGAAAACGAAACGCTCAGATTTCTGCCATGATATACTCCTTCCAAACTCGAAATCCAACCTTGCCGTACCATTCGACTTTGTCTGTCCAATCGACAAACACCTTCTCAACGCCACGAGCTTGCATATTCTGGATTGCGTGGCTTATAAGCGCCAGCCCAATGCCTTGGGATCTCCACTCTGTATCCACACCTACACAACCTATCAAGCCAGTCTTCGGCCCTAGCAGGGGCGGGAATGCCCACTGTTGTTGGAGCAATTTGTTGTCTGGCGACAGCATGAGAGTCCATCCGATCTGTCTGCCTGTAGAATTGAAGGCAACCATGACGCTGTTCGGCTCCTGGGAAGGGGGAAGAGAGACGAACGCATCCACCCAGCCCTATTTTATCATATTAGCAAAAGCACAACCCTGCAACAGTTGAAACAAAAAGGGTGGGAGGGGGAAAAAATATGGTAAAGAAAGAGAGGACATACCCCACTGTGGCCAAAATTCTTCTTTTGTAGTTCAATGCATGCGTCGTATTCGTCTTGTTGTAGTGGTCGGAAGGTGAAACCTCTCTCCGCAGCCCGTTCGAGATATATGTTAGAACCTTCAAACTCCGTGATATCTTGAAACATATCTACATCTCCTTCGCGTACCAGTCTAGCCCCGCGATGGACAAAAAATTCCCTCGCATTTGGCAGTAAGTCGCACGGCAACCCAGGCCAGAAGCGAGGAAACCCACTGCCAAGTTTGAAGGTAAACAGCTGATGCTCCGCTCGGAGTATTTCACGGATTCTCGCAAGAAGAGCAGTGCCAATACCTCGGTTTTGGTGCGATGGCGAAACGGCAAGGACAGCAATATGCGCTGTCTTTTGCTGGGCAAGAGGCGTAGCTGGTGTAACGAAGGCTAGAACAAAGCCCACGACACTAACTCCGTCCTTTACCACTAGATGTCTCCCACCTGGAGCGGATATGAGCTGCGAAAGCTGTGACACGTGGAGGTTATACGGTTGGAAACATGCGGCCCAAATCCCGCCAATTGCATCTAAGTCATCGGGATGGAAGGGGTCGATTTTGAACTGAATATCTTTTGCACTGGAGGTATTTCCAACTGGTAGCTTGCCCTGTGAAGTTGCTTTACCATAGAGAATCTTCACGGCTGCAGTGAATGCCGCAATGGTAGGTTCGTAGGTGGCTAGGTACGTATGCACCACTTGATCGTCTAGGAAGTCATACGGAGCACATGTTGCAATATGGACGACCTTCAATGCTCGACGAGCTACCTCTAGGCCAAGCTCGTGCTGATAGGGAGACTCCATTGCATTGCGAGTTGCAAAAATAACGGTTCCCGCATCCTCTATCTCTTTCCATTGGTCGCTTGATAGACCATCTTCATCATAGCGGATGTCAGTCACATTGGCATTATACTCTCGTAGCACATTTCCGAATAAGGCGGATGTATGCGGTACTCTGGATTTGGTCTCATCAATACCACTGTCTACAGCGCCTCCAGCTGGGATATTACCTCCAGGTGAAAGGAAGACCGTTTTGGCTGTTGTCGAGAGAGGAAGAATACCCGACTGGGATCGGATCAAAGTGACCGCGCGAGCATAAGCCTCCTGGGAGAGTTTTTCATTTTTCTCATTTATTCCGGCCAAAAAGTTTTCATCTGGATGGCTCAAAGCCTCATCCCAAGACAGAAATTTGGATTTAAGAGCCTTAAGCCTATCCGCAGAACTGTCGATGCGCTGCACAGTAAAATTTCCCTTCTCGATCTCTTGACAAACTCTGTTGATGGCGGCGGCCTGGACGTCGTATGTATGGCAGATCATGATACTATCACTCCCGGCTTTCAACGCCATGACTGTTCCGTCAACGGTTCCGAATGTTGCTCGAACCCCGTCCATTTCCAAACAGTCAGTAATAATCACACCGTCATACTTCATCTCCTTGCGGAGAATTCCGAGCGCAGTAGGCGATAGGCTCGCCGGTAGTTTATCATCTCCGATCCCGGGAAGAGCGATGTGCGCCATCATCACCGTCTCAATCCCCTCTGCGACGGCACGCCGAAAAGGAACAAGCTCACATTTTTCCAGCTCCTGGCGCGATTTATTGATAACTGGCAGCCCAAAGTGCGAGTCTACGGCCGTGTCCCCATGGCCAGGGAAATGCTTAATACTTGGGACGACCTTTTCTTCACGAAGTCCACGAGCCGTGGCGCTGGAAATACTAGACACGAATTCAGGTTCGTCGCCAGGGCTACGTGTCCCAATTACAGGGTTCAATGGCTCCGAGTTGATATCCCCAATGGGTGCGTAATTCATATTGATGCCAAAACATCGCAATGTCTCTCCAGTCGCCTTTGCGACCTCATACGCGAGATGAGCTGAGCCCGCAGCCCCCAATGTCATCATGCCGGGCTGTTGCGGTGCCATGGGTGGAGAAATTCGAGTGATCAGGCCATTCTCCTGATCTAGCGCGATGAAAAGAGGCTGTTCATGACCTGCAGTGCGAGCTTCTTGCTGCAGAGCAAGAGTCAAAGCTTTCAATTGTGCCCCATTCTGAATGTTTCTTTTGAACAATATGATTGCTCCAACACCATAATCATGGATCATGGATTTGATCTCCGTGTCGACTTCCGTGCTGTGGAAGCCGACAGCGAACAGCTAATGTCGCAGTTAGCGACGACTAATTTACGGATAGACAATTTATCGATATCTCTCGGGATATGTCCAAAAACCTACCTGTCCAACCTTCTTGCGTAAATCTGGCATCGCGACTGCTTTGTCTTTTCATTGTACTTGTCCGCCTGGTATGCAGCTTTCTGGTCTCTTTTCTAGCCTCCAGAATTGTATCCTGGCGTCACATCGAACCCCTTTTGTGGATACCACCTTCCACTCCGCAAGATCTCCACGCTGCCCGTAAGGGTTGTTATTGAAGGGAACAATGCCTGCTTGTTTTGTGGATTGAAGAGTAAGAGTACGGCGGGGTCCGGCGAACCGGTACAGGTGCCGGTAAACAAAGCCCGGGACCACCGAGAGATTGTTTCCACATACCTATGTGGCTGGCCAGTTCTTCCCACCGTTACATTCCCTTGTATAAACCTCCCCGCATCCACGGTGGATCGATACCAAGAATTGCAGCTCTTATCTCGCTAGATAGCCGATTACAACTTTAACCACGCCCCATTGGCCTATTTTAGGCCGTTGGACAACATGGCCTCCAGTTCCACTTGCTAGATAAGCTTTTGTCATGTCAGACCTAACTACACCCACTTGCTGGTTTAGGCGAGGATGCTGGCGACCATTTGTTCTAAAGCCAAAGTCGCAAAGCCATTGTACCATTGCGATGGCCCTCCTGTTGTCAGCTACTAGCGCTATTGAGTGGACTAGCGAACTGCTACTCTGCCAGGTTGTACGGGGATGGTTGCTATCGGCACACTAGTGTTGTCTTACAGATGTCAACTGGCCTGTCTCATGCATGATCCATTATGTCACTCACATGGCAAAGATTGTATATAGCAGCACGCGATCACCTCGATTGAAGTGTTCTTATGGCCACACCGTGACCTAAATTTATTCCGTGTGAATCTCCCTGGTGTATCCATCTGTTCGACATGGAAATCGATGAACTTGAGGAGATCAGTCAACAAGACAATGATCACCATAAAGACGACCTCACTAAAGGTGGTGTAGCCACTGCAGTCACTGACCCCGATATGAACAAGAGCTTTGTGCATCAGTTTGGTGTTGATGAAGATGCTTATGAGCAGCCGACGACCTCACGGAAAGAGCTGTGGGCATATTATCTATACTATAATGGTAAACATTCTGTCATTGGAGGATTGGTACAAACTGTAGCAGAGTGGGTTAACATGTTATCGGTTCAGGTGACAACGGCGTCGGCCCTGGGTCATACAGTCAAAATCTGTAAGGAAGACATTCAGCAGCGAAGAGGAAGATAAAATGCTGACTTTCTAGCTTCCAATGGGCCCTGACTAACGCCGGCTACATCCCCGGCAGCGAACCTCCCCAACCATGTACCGCCTCTTCGGCCTGCGTGGTCCCTTGGGCCGGCGGCGAGCGCTCGACTAGTTCTGTCGTTCTTATTGCCAACGGTCTCTGCTTCACCTTCATGACCGTTATGTTCGTCTGGCTTGGCAGCGCAGCAGACTATGGCTCCTTTGGCCGCTACCCGCTTCTCGTCCTCACCGGCATCTGCTGGGCAGTACAATATGGCATGATGGCAATCCGGAACCCAAGCCAGTGGCCGGCTGCCATGGGCCTGTACATTATTGGGTACATATCGTATGGCGCTACGCTGGTTTTCTATGCAGCTGTCTTTCCTCGGCTCGCGCGATACATGCCACATGTGCGCAAGGCCCGAGACGAGGATTTGACAGAGGGCAAAATCTCCCGGGGTGAGTACGACATGATTGAAAGTTTGGAAAAGAATCACATCAGCAATATTTCCACGGCTCACAGCAACATTGGTTCGTTTCTTTCTCGCTCAAACCATCCCCGATAATAAAAATTAAGAAATCATGACTAGGGTATCTCCTCACACTGCTCATTAATCTCAGTGTGCTGCTTCCGCTCCAGAGTGAAGAATTTTCCAATAACCTTGCGCTCTGTCTGACCAATTCGTGTATGTATATGCCCTTTTGTCTGTGATAATTCGCCTCTAATTTCTCTCCTTTAGATTGGGTCGTTCTCGGCATCTGGTGGTTCATCTTTCAACAGCGCCGCCCCGGCCCCAAACTGCCCAAGGGATCCAGCTATTTCACTATCGGCTTCAAGCAGGTCTGGGGAGCTATACGTGAAATCCGCGCACTGCCACAGACCTTTCTGTATTTTGGCGCTTTCTTCCTTCTTGCCGATGGTCTCAACACAACCGGTAAGTAATACCTCGTGCAATCGTATTCACTCGCAACGCAGCGACCAGCTAACATTGCAATCCACCAACAGGTACCCTTGTCTCAATTATTCAAAACGATTTAGTCAATTTTTCCTTCTTGCAGATAACGTACCTTGGGATTGCGCAAGCGTGCTGTTCCATTGCCTCGACTTTTGGGTTTTGGTACTTCCAAAAGTACTTTAGGGTGAAGACAAAACCGATGTTCTTGGTCACCAACTTTTTCAGTATCTTTATCCCTTTCTGGGGAATGCTCGGCTTGTGGACGAATCGTATAGGCTATCACAACATGGCAAGTATTGATCCTGCCAGGCGTATGGGGATTCACTAACATAGGGCTAATAAATAGTGGGAGTTTTACTTTTATAATGTCCTATTTGGCCTGTTCCAGGCTCCTTATTATGCGGTGAGTTTCACATCTCGTTTTCATAAACCCCCCAACCTCTGTCTAACGTCATCTAATAAAATAAAAAAAATAAGTACTCCCAAACTATGATCTCTGAACTGATCCCTCGCGGCTACGAAAACATGTTCTTCGCCCTCTTCGGAATCACCAACCGAGCCTCCTCTATCATTGGCCCCAATGTAGTCCAGGCGATTATCAACAACTCACAAAACAATTGGATGGGCTTTCCTTTCCTATTTGCCATCTGCACGGCGGCGATGATCGCGATTTGTTTTGTGGATGTGGAAAAGGGCAGAAAAGACGCGCGCAAATTTCTTGAGGATAAGCAGATCGCGCGAGTGGTTGTTGAAAGCGGTCTGCCGAAGGAAGGAGTGGTGGATCAGATCGTGGGTCATACTGCGAAATAGGGCTAGAATTAAAGAACGATGGTTTAGCTGCTAATATGAGTGTCAACATTAAGCTGAGAAGCCCGCCATTCAACTGATACGGTTGAATTGATCGAATTTACATACAAATATAAAAACTTTGAAAATCTATATATTAATTAAAAAATAGTGTTTGTTTTACTCTGGTTCTGACGCGTGATAAACGAAGCCAACGGCTAATCCATTTTCAAACTTTCTTATATTTCTACTTTCTAACTTTCCATCAAGCTTAACTAAACATATCTCAGCTTCTCAATTTACTCAAAAGTGAAAGAATAAAATGGACTAATACAAGTGAGGTAGAACCTCTTGTAGGAAATTATTTAAAGATGGAAGTGCAGACTGTGAGAGGCATCCGACATCTTCTTTTAAGGCAGGGCACACTAGACTGACATCGAATATATTCTACCCAGAGATCACTCTAAAAGGCGTATAAGATTAGAAGATCCTTGAAATATTTGCAATCAAAGTAAGTGCAATGTATGAGAGAAAAAAGCCGGTAATAAAATGTATGTCAATAATATTTACAAATTAGGTAAAGAAGCATACATCAATCTAGGTCTAGATCTCAAGAGAGGACTTGAAATAAGACACAAGTTGTACAGCTAGGATATGAAGTATTAGCTTACCAGCTATTAATGTTAATCAGACGGTTATTTAGAACACCACGGGGTCTAACCGTCCACTCGGCCTGTGATCCCTCAAGGGCTGCCATGGTTTTTAGCAGACATTCGACTCCGTTGCGTAAATTGGGGTCTTGGTTAAAAACATCAGGTCTCTCTGTTTATTCTCCAAAAGTCTTCGCAAGATCCCTGGACAGAGCGGGGTAAGGGAACTTATGCATCAAGAACCCAGTGGCCAGCGATCAGTCTTAGAACCAATCTCTCAGCACTACCGGCTATTATCAGAGAAATCTCACTCGTGAGAGAGCTCAAAGATGAATACATTATATTACTCTAAAATGTAATCCATACCGAGACATAGCTACTACTCATCTTCCAACACATGAACGATGACGTAAAAAGATACTCAAAGTTGAACGGTCATCATGGACGGCTTGACTCCGCTGTAGTGAAGCCGAGTTCATATATCAAATTACGCTTTCGGACCATTCTTATCATAACACTATTCAGCACACTTACCCAACCAGAAGAATCAGACAGAAACAATCATTGGCATGCTGAGAGCAATGGCTATTCTAAATAATTTTACATGATAGCGGACGATATTTATGAGAATGGTACTAGATACATATGTATGTAATACATGTAGGAATTGTCTTGAATCAAGCACATCTGAAACTGGCAGCGGAATTCACGTCTCCCCCAATGTATTCCGCGCGTTGAGGATAGGCACAGACTATTCTCTTCGCCTTGGCCTCATCGTTGACTGTTGCGGGGATCGAGTCAGGCGCCTTTCCATGCTCGACCCAGTTGACCAATGCCCCAAAAGGGTCATCCGGAATCGCGCCAATCGTGCTCCCAAACCCGCAGTGGTCAACACCAGGCGCGAAAAACAGCCGGAAGAAATCATTCGTTTTGTGCCTTCCTCCCATCAGACGTTCAACGCGCGTGCGGTAGTCGACTGTGCCGCCAGGAAAGATGAGTTGGTCGGACAGTCCCTGCCACATGAGCAGCTTGCCGCCATGCTGGTGGAATGATGACAGGTCGGCCTCGTCTGTTCCGATGGTGCTGTCGTAGTCAATGTAGGATTTCCAGAACAGGTCCACAAAGGTCGTGGCGTTGATCTCCAGCGTGTTGTAGTCGGGGTTCCGAACCACGAAATACTTGATCCATTCATCGTTGACGAAGAACGGGTATCCAGCGAGCGTACCGTTGACAGCCGCCGTCGTATTCACCAAGCTGTCCAACGGCGCACCGGCATTGAGTCCGTACCACAGTGGTCGGCCAGAGGTGTCCACTGGGCCCTGAAGAGCGTTTGCCACAACAGTAGCAGCAGACTTGGTGATGGTGACCTTCTTACCGTCACAGTCAACTTCTTGTCCCACCGATTGGTAAGGGGTGTAGTGGCATTTCTCAGGATCATTAATGATTCTATCCTTCACTCCGTCGAGCCCATCGCATTCAGCAATCGCCGTATCCGAAAAGAATTTCAATTCACATGACGAAGGGAATGTCTGCTCTTGCTGCATGATGACCTGTGGCCACTGCTCGGCAAGGACGTATTTGGCCCAATTGATTGCCGGGGCTCCGACCGAAATGCCATCAAATAAGTCGGGATATCGCTGCGCAGCGACCATTCCCTGTCGCCCACCTGTCGAACAGCCATTCCAGTAGGAGTATTTCGGCTTTGTGCCGTAGAACTGAGCTGTCAACTCCTTGCCCACGACAGCCATGTCGTGGATGGAGCGATACGAGAAATTGATCAGGGCGTCGAAATCCACAGATCCGTCTGCCTTGAGCGCCCATGGACTCGGGGTCTCTGGGTTAAACCCGACACCAGCATCGGTGGATGAGGAGGAGTACCCGGCCTTGACTGTCGGGCCAAGGGTGAGGTCGAATTCACCGGCGGCATAGGCCGAGCCACCATTTGCTTGGAACCTGCCGTTCCAGTCTTGGAGAGGAAGCCAGACTTTCACTGTAACTTGATCCTTGGCACCGGCATGTGTGAGAAGGACGGTGACGTCGCAGAAGTTGAGACCGGATACGGGAGAGAGGAGAAATGGACGGAGTGCTGGAACTGTGTAGTTCCATCGTTCTGTTCCATTGATTGAAAGCACAGTGGCTCCGGGAACGTTGGGAGCAGTTAGGTGCTGGCAATCAGTTTTGTGCGTCTGCCCAGCTGCTAGGGCAGCAGAAGCTAGACTGCTGAGGAGTAGAATGTTCATCTTCGAGACACTAAGAGGGCGGTCGTGTTCTCGAATTCTTCTTGCCAGTATCAAATGAGAGGTAGGCTGAATTTATAACTCCCAGGTGCTCGCCTCTAATATATCTAGTCTACATCAGGATAATAACTAATTTCTAGAATTCTCTGGTTTAGACCATATAGGGTATATGATGATTCTTTGGTTTAAGCCATTTCAGGTATATGTTTGTCTGGGCAACCAAGTTATTCTTCAAAGACCAAGTATGTTATCAGAATAGCTAGTCAGAATAAACTCCTGAGGCTTGGTTTAGGGCTGACAGGCCATAATATTACCCAGCAAAATGGCCTACCTCAAGGCAGTGCATTCATGTGGTAATTTACGAAGCTCTAAATATACTTCGGTGCTCTATCGGCCCCACTCCGACAGGTCAGTTTTTAGGCTGGTTTGAATACCCCTAAGGTTTCGGTTACCGGTAACCTGCTGACGGAGTGTTATTTCATGTATTAACAATGCTGAACGGCTGTGGACGAGGAGCGGACTTTCGCTTTCGGAGTTAGTGGTTTACGTATATCAATTGATGCGTAGTAAAATAATATTCATGTATCGATTGATGCAAAAACGAAGAGAATACAGAGATGTGAAACTAGCCGGGCATCGCTAAATTGCAATAATACACAAATAAATCATTATAAAGCAGAGAGAAATAAACCAACCCACCTTCTTCTCGACGCCAACAGGCTATGCAATTCGAACCTTCCGTGCAGATCCAAGAAAATCAATCCATGTCCAAGACAAGATAAGGTGGACTAGATACGCCCGGCTCGGCCATCAAGGGCAAGAGGACCAGTGTCGTTTCGCGGCGTCATGGGGTTGTCTTCGAAATTCTCGGTGTCTGCAGGCGTATGCGAACGGGAATCAGACTGTCCATGACGAGGTGACGAGGGAATAGGTATATTAGCAGACCGGCTTGTAGACTGCTTTTGTGTAGTAGAGTCTGCGGACGCTTCTGTGCTATCCGGATTCTCAGCATCCTGCATGGGAGTGTTTCTATCCTCCAAGTCCATGTTCTCGACAATGGCGACAAGTTCGGTATCCCCTACTACAGCCCCGTTAGCAGGGTGCTCAGCGACAGGATCGCTTTGGCCTGTCGTCGGGCTACCATTATCTGCGCTCGCCGTTTGTTCAACCTCCATCTCGCCATTGTGCTTGGAATCGTCTTCAAAGTCGACGGTGTCGTCTACTTCTGCATTCAAGTCAGTCCAAACACGACAATTTGGACATTGAAACATTGGATAATCTCGCGAGTGGATCAGTCGGCTGATGCACTTGTAATGCCAGACGTGCGCGCAGGCTGCCATGAACAGACACTGGTAGGGCCGCTGTACACAACCAGTGTTAGCAGCTATTTTTATACACGGGCGGCACCAGATCAACTCACCAAAACAGATCCTAAACAGATTGAGCATTCCCTACAGCCAGCAAAGTCGGCGGCTGCCTTGCCTTTGCCCAGGTTGTTGATCAGGTTTTCTGTGTTTTTGCTGTATTTCACATTAGATACGACGGCTTTTCCTTTCTCGCGGTGTAGATTGACATACTTGAACTCATTCGGTCTTTGCTGCCAGGTCCGGTTGCACTCGACCCTGATACGCACACATCGAAAAATCATCTCCTCGCCGCCCCTGAAATCAATTCCCAGCTGGACAATGTCTCCATCGCGGACGGCGTATAGTCGCGATGCCTTGTTGGGCGGACTCAGGCGGATTCGGTTTAAAAAGGTACCCGATGAGCTGCCCACATCCTTGAGATGCCATTGCCCGTCGACAAAAGAAAACTCGCAGTGTCTACGACTCACAACCTTGGACTTGAACCCAATTGGCGCATCTGACGGCTCTACGGGGTTGGCGACCGGCACACCATCGCGCTCTGAATATCGGCCCACGCGAATGACGGACTCTTCGGACGGCAGGTTGCGGGACATGGAAGAAAACTGCAGCGATGGGCGCGAGGTTTGGTGCGGGTCCTGGTAGGGAAAGAAACGGATGGTGTTGTTCATCTTGGATTTGGCTGTCGCAGAATCGGCGTCTGAATTGACGGCCGATTCTGAGCCAGATGGCTGGTCGTTGTTCGGTGCGGGAGCCACGACGTCGACTCTGGGCGCAGTCTGCGTCCCGAGGTCGGCTGGGGCATGCGACGGTATGGACTGCGAGGACTCTGACGAGCCTGTGAGGATGTGGTCGTGCAGCTCCGAGTTTGAGCTGAGGCTAGAGTCTCGAGCCGCGGGAGGGCTGCTGGCTGGGGGTAGCGCGGCGGCCTGAGGGTCGGAAGGGGGAGAGGATGAGGAGAAATGGAAGGGCGACGACAGGGCGACGACGCGGCTCAGGCTGTTGCGATGGCGCCTGGTGCCGGTGCTGGTGCTGCTGGTCGGCGACGTGGGCGAGGTTGGCGACGATGCTGTTGGGATAAGATGGCTTTGTGTATACGTGCGGAGCTGGCTGAGGCGGCGAAGTCGTCCCGCACGACTGGTCGAGGCAGAGTCCGCAGAAGCAGCCACGGATGTCGACATGGAAGAGCAGTCTATGATTCCGTGTGCATTGAGACAATTCCAGTAGTGTATGTTATTCAGGTCCGCGTCTTGCTATTGTGTGGTAGGCCGGCTGATTGGTGGTGCCGGGTAGGACTAGTTGTTGTAGGACAGGTGCTAGGAGGGGAGGGGAGAGGAGAGGCGAGGAGAGTATAGAGGGTAGAGAGCGAAGGATAGACCTCGCATTGAAGCGATCTCGACTGTGGAGGAATGAGGAGGAGGAGGAAGCGAAGAGAAGAGAAGAGATTTCACTTTCACTTTCACTTAATTAGAGGCTTGCGAAGGCTTTGCGCCCGAGAGGCAAAGGGGAAGAGCGACGCCGTCCGTTTATGCAGCTAGACACGCAGCCCCACTGTCTATACACCTGATATGGATCTTAATATGGATATTAATATTTACTCTTTCCTGCAAGTTACTCTGGTATACTATGATTATGTTGTGTTGATGTACATATGTAGCTGGTGTATGACGGATTGTACCTTGTCACAACACCAGTTGCTACATAAGTAGCTATATTTTCGTCTTCAGCATCAAATACTCAATAAATACTCATTAGTCGAACTCTACATAGTACTTGGCCGTCGTCATGTATTGTGTATGCAACCCTCACGTGCCGCTGACCCCGCAGTCTGGGGTGGCGAATTGAAGCCGACCGAGTTCTCTATACTTGGACAGGTCAAGTCAGTCAACATGTACAGTATATATATATCAAATATATATATGTGTGTGTATATACTGTGGCGTGCACGGGATCTCGGACGTGCCAACATCTTTGACCTGGCATCAATAGGAGCACTCATCACATATATATATATATATCCAAATATATAAATAAGTCGGTATGCGATGCAGCATAATAATACTGGTGTTATTGCCATCATGTGCAGCTGTCACGAGGGGGGCTGTTGCTATGGAATCGCTTGCCGATGTACCAGGATGCAGCAACTAATCGTGCCATTAGCCGAGCCATCATAATACAGATAATAATATAATAAATATCTATATCCCGTACATCGTAGTTATATTCTCCTATTGGATATATTTATAATAGTAAATTAGTTAGTTATTAATTATTCTTGTATTAAATATCATTAACTATCGTTAAAGAATATTTGGTCAAACTGTGGTCGCGAGTCAGACGGAGCTCCAAGCTAGCAACCAAACTAGTCAATCACAAGACGGCGTTGACATCCTCTTCCCTCCTCTTAGCTCTATCATCGACACCTCCAGTGGACGATTCACCACCACCACCACCACCGCCTCCACCGCTGCCCTCCGCCCTCATCCCTGCAGCTTCAACTTATTCTTTAATCGGCCGGCCACTTATCACAAATCACGCGCCAGCCGAGTCCGACTCATGGTCCTACCCGAGTCGATCGATCCTTACGTCGGCTCTGCCTGCTTACGTTGCTCCTGCCCGGTTATGCTTCCATAGACTTCAACACCACTGTCCCCAGTCCTGCATTGAAGCTGCTGCGTAGTCGATTCTCTTGACAGCTGCTCCTGCCTGGCACCCGTCCTGAGCGTCCGCCGGACTGCTTAGAGCGCCATGGCCAACGCCTGCCTAGCCTGTCTGACAACCGTCGACCGGTGGTGTCACATTTCCGACTGCCTGGGACCTCTGGGAGGGCGATCGAGAGATGGAATATACGAAACAACTCTGCAAGATAGTGAGCGGGAGGCCGTGGCAGACCTGCTGCAGTTTCTCGAAAATGTAATATCAATACGGTATATCTTTGTATGTCTTTTTTCATTGACTAATTTCCGTCGACAGCGCGCCGAAACCGACTTCTTCTCGGGCGAGCCTCTTCGCGCACTGAGCACCTTGGTATACTCCGATAATGTGGACCTGCAGAGAAGTGCCAGCTTGACATTTGCCGAAATCACAGAGCGAGGTTGGTCGGAACTAGCATGTAAGAAGAGCATGGACTGATCTTGTTTTAATTTCAGATGTACGCGAGGTCGACCGTGATACTCTCGAACCGATTCTTTCCTTACTGCAGAGCCCCGATATAGAAGTCCAGCGAGCTGCAAGTGCAGCTCTGGGAAACCTTGCTGTCAACAGTACGAGATTTTAGAGTCTAGTGATATGGTCATCGACTGACGGATACAGATGAAAACAAAGTTTTGATCGTGGCACTGGGTGGGCTCAACCCGTTAATCAAACAAATGGTGTCGCCCAATGTCGAAGTACAGTGCAATGCCGTCGGCTGCATCACGAATCTCGCCACCCATGAAGACAACAAATCCAAGATTGCTCGGTCTGGAGCTCTAGGGCCACTCACCAGATTGGCAAAGTCGAAGGATATGCGTGTCCAGCGAAATGCAACAGGAGCTCTACTCAACATGACACACTCTGGTATTTGCACCCTCCATGTCGCCTCCATGTCGCCTGAATACAAACTAATATTCTCAGATGACAACCGTCAGCAGCTAGTCAATGCGGGCGCGATTCCAGTGCTGGTTCAGTTACTCTCCTCTCAAGACGTGGACGTCCAATACTACTGCACAACAGCTCTCAGCAATATCGCCGTAGACGCAACCAACCGCAAACGACTTGCACAGACCGAGTCCCGCCTAGTCCAATCTCTCGTCCAACTGATGGACTCATCTACTCCCAAAGTACAATGCCAAGCAGCGCTTGCACTTCGGAATCTTGCCTCCGACGAGAAGTATCAGTTGGAAATCGTCCGCGCCAAGGGTCTTCCACCGCTTTTGCGCCTCCTTCAATCCTCATATCTTCCCCTCATACTCTCTGCGGTCGCCTGCATCCGAAATATCTCTATCCACCCACTCAACGAATCTCCAATCATCGAAGCAAACTTCCTCAAACCACTTGTTGATCTCCTCGGTTCAAAGGACAGCGAAGAAATCCAGTGTCACGCGATCTCGACCCTGCGTAATTTGGCTGCGAGTTCGGACCGCAACAAAGAGCTTGTTCTCCAAGCCGGCGCGGTACAGAAATGCAAGGAGCTCGTGCTGTCAGTTCCAGTCATTGTCCAGTCCGAGATGACTGCCGCCATTGCTGTTCTCGCGCTTAGCGATGACTTGAAACCGCAACTTCTCAGCCTTGGCATCTTTGACGTGTTGATTCCTCTTACAGCTTCCGACAGTATCGAAGTCCAGGGAAATAGTGCTGCAGCGCTAGGAAATCTGTCCTCCAAAAGTATCATACCTTCATACCCTTAATGTCCAAGGTGCACTATGCTAATTAGTTATAGTTGGCAACTATTCAATCTTTATCCGCGATTGGACACAGCCAGATGACGGAATTCATGGATACCTCACTCGATTTCTGGATAGCAGAGATCCCACATTCCAGCATATTGCTATTTGGACGCTGCTGCAGCTTTTAGAGTCGGACGACTCGAAGCTCGTCGAACTCATCTCGAAATCCGACGATATCGTCCAGCTCGTCAAGCGAATTTCCGACCGGAACATCGAGTCTGATGACGAGGAGGCAGACGACGGAGAAGGTGAGGTCGTTGCGCTGGCACGACGTTCTCTCGAACTTCTCGGCCAAGGGCCAAAGCAAACGCTGGTCGAGGGATAGCTGTCTCCTCCTTCCTCACCGTATGGATTATTCTGCACATTCTCCTGTGTTTTATTGTGTCTTTGCATTTATTGATAGCGATCTTTGACTGAGTCCTGCAGGGTCTTATCTGTCTGCAGCTTTCCCTTTGCAGGCATTTCTTAGTGTTGTACTGCATGTGTGGGCATGCTAGAACTGCTCGCTGACATTTGTAATAATGATGATACCTATACTTATACATTTCATACAGTTTCAAATTAAATTATTAATTTAGGTTATCAATATTATCCAACTAGTCCAGTTGTTGTTGCACATGTAAAGTTGAAGGCTAGGTTCAGCGGAGCTCAGACGCTAAAAAAAAATTCCGCGGAGGCTCACTTCACCCTCACCATCACACCACAACCAGCACATCGAATCATTCAATCATGGAGAAATCACTCCCAAAGCTCGCCATCCCCGGGCAGCAGCTCGCTCCCACATCTGCCTTCACATCTGGCCCCGGCACCCACATCCACAACGGCGTCATCTGCGCCTCGATCGCCGGACCCATCTTGGTCGAACAGCGCGCTAAATCCAAATCGACCCTGACCATCTCTCGCTCAAACATCCAATCCTCCCACTCCTCACCAACCACCGGCCTCGCCTTAAACACCCAGAAGCCCACGCAACTAAAACACAACACCCTGCCGGCGGTCGATTCCATCGTGCTCGCCCGCGTCACGCGCGTCCAGAAACGCCAAGTCACGCTCTCCATCCTCGTCGTCCTGGACCCTTCTTCCACCACCACCACCACTCCTTCCAGCGACAACGACAACCTCCCCGCCATCCTCACCACCCCGGCCAACCCCGAAAACCACAACACCGCCGACGAACTGCGCTTCCAGGCGCTGATCCGCAAGGAAGACGTGCGCGCCGTCGAGAAGGACCGCGTCGTGCTCGAGGATATGTTCCGGGTCGGCGACGTGGTGCGCGGCAGCGTGATTTCGCTGGGCGATCAGAGCTTTTATTACCTTACTACCGCGCGGAATGATTTGGGTGTTGTTATGGCCAGGAGCGAGATGGGGAATATGATGTTTCCCGTTAGTTGGAAGGAGATGAGGGATCCCGTGACGGGGGTCGCCGAGGCGAGGAAGGTTGCCAGGCCGTTTTGATGCCACATGGTTGTGCGTTTGTATCAAAATTGTCTGTATGAGCATGCCACCCGCACCACTTATTGCGTCCCCATCCGGCCGAGTTAGAGCCTAGATGCCGTGGATGCCTGGTCGGTCTCAGCTAGAAGCAGGCTCAGTGCCCGTCCTGTGTCTCGATGATGCTGTATAACACGCATCATTCTCGCTCTAGCAAAAGCGAAACCCGGCTGCCAGCTTCGAGTTGACTGTTAGATGCGTACTAGCTACGCATCGACTGACATATCTGCATAGGAAGTCAATACGATTCAGTCATATACTCTAGTTTCCATTATCAACTAACTCAATAAAGTGGTCAAGTTGTGAAGTTGCAAGCTGTGAAGTTGCCAAGTTGTGAACCTCTTCAGTATACATGGTCTTGACCGTCAATGTCAGCCTGTGTTTGTCATTAGAGGGATATTAAGTGATTGTCCGTTGGCATCTAGACTATCTATCTGGCTGCACAAATACATGCGTGGCAGTTGGATTCGTCACTACGGGGACATAGTATAACACATGTAGACTTTACACGACATGAGTTAGTGTAGATATAAAACCAACGCTCAATAATGTATGTAAACCAAACCTATATGCAACCGCACCCTGTACTTTTCTCTACCTAGTTGATCTTTGTCTATGTAATGTAAGAATCACCTCTTCAACGTCTTCTGCTTTTCCGCATCCTTGACCAACTTCTTCCCCGCAACCACAAGCCCCTTCCTAGTGCGCACCGCATCCATGTACCGTTTCGCTACATTCTCTCTATCCGCCAACTCCCCCAAATCTTCCAATTCCTCCTCTGTCGCCGGAACCCAGAAGGGGTCTTCGTCGAGGGCCTCGAAGCCCGCAAAGATCAGCTGCGGCGATGCAGCGCCGGACGTGCGTTTGCGGATCTCGTCCGAGAAGCCAAAGGATTCGGCGACGGGGAGGAGGGACAGGATTGTGAAGAAGGGCGTTCCTTCTTTCATCGTTTCCGAGAGGATGCGGCCGCGTCGTCGCGTTATTACCCCGTATACGCGGCCGAGGACTTCGGCTGTTGGAAGTTTTTAGTATTAACGGGAAAATGACGAAGAGGAAAGGGGAGGGAGGGGGGGGTTTACTTGAGGCTTGGATTTCGCAGCTGTACATTGCCAGTAAGATGCGTGGGCTCCAGTCGAGGAAGCCCTGAGATATAGACTCCCGAACAATCCGGATTGCTTCGCCGGTCAGTCGGCCAAAGTCAAGCGCGTGCTCGTCATCGGCGTGAACGGATATGTCCTCAAGGATGACGGCAATGCCCTGCACGGGTTCTTGACAGAGTGGGCCTTGGGCCGTGGCCAGTTGGAAGGCGTAGGTGATTTTGTCGGATAGGTCTCGGACTGTGACGGCTCGGCGGTCGAGATGGCCGTTTTGGCTGTCTTTTTGTTCTTCGGATAATCTATACAAAGTTAGTCGTGATTGAGGTTAGAGGAGGGAGATATTTACAGCTTCTCACTGGTGCTAGCCTGTGTAGCATCAATTAATAGGTTTGGTCCAACTCTTCGAGGTCCAAATGCAATGACCTTGTCGACTATGTCCTGTTTGAGATCCTCGTGTTTCGACTCTGCTAGGAGTTTCTGGAAGTCTTTCTTGAAATCTGCTACTGACAGTACATTCCTCTCAAGTGAATCAGCATTTTCGACGTCCCTGTTTTCGATCTCTTCAACTACTTCCCCAGCAGCGGATGCTCTCTTTTCCGAATGTATCCGTTTCAGAGTGCCCGCGTTTTTGGACAGATACTCCGTGACTTCGGACGGAAGAGGGATGACTCGTAGTTTGATGGTTAATTGCTTAGATGGGGAAACAGTGAGCACCCCTCCTCGCCCCAGCTCCGGATTTTTCGGGGCTGGCATTTCCGCTGCACTGACAATGCTCTCTCGATACGGCACTATGATTTCACCTGCTTGGATATCACATCGAGCAAATCGTTCCCGGAGATCCTTCAAGCAGCGTTCCAAATGCAGCTCTCCAGCAGTCAATATGACATGTTCACCGCTAGGCAAAACCTCGTATTGTGCACACGGGTCGCTTTGTTCTAGTAGCTTAAGACCGGTGATCATCTTGTTCAAGTCTGCCGGGTTAGCTGGCTCGAGGGCGACTCGCACGATCGGCGGGCTTGCCATGGTCACACCGGCCAGATTGATGCTGCCTTCAAGCTGACTGCAGAGAGTGCCCGTCTTGAGCACATGGCCTGCAAGCCCTTCTATCCCGAAAACGACGCCGGCCGGAACAGACTTGAGCGGTTCCAAGCCTCGGCCCATGAGTAGATATAGATTGGTGATGGTGACTTTTCGAGGTTCTGGATTGGCATGGGGATTGGCTGGCGAGAATTTTGGACTCAGGACATATAGAGAATCTCCGACTGTCAGCGTTCCGGAATATAGTCGAGCAAAGCCTATCAAGTGCTCCTTATCGACTTTTTCATCAGATTGTTGTTGGTCTTCGTCGTCTAGGCTCGTGCTGGCCAGAGCAGAAGTCACTCGACTAAACTCATCCGCCTGCTCGTTCGCTTCTGCCTGAATTTTAGCTATTTCATCGCGTTTCTTCCTTGCTAATTCCCGGGCTTCATCCGCCGTCAGCGTTGCCCCAACCCGTTTCGTGTTCTTTGGGAGCTCGCTTTCTGGAATCGCGACCATCTTGCTGACATACGCCACAACAGGATCGTTAATAGATGTTTTGAAGTTTACCATGGCATCTTTGATCTTTTCGTCGATGAACTCGGAGCCCGGGGAGTCTTCGATCATTTCGGGCAGTCGGGTTTCTTGGGCTGCCCGAGGACTCGGGAGATATTCCATCACTGACACAAGGACCGCTGTAGATAGAGGCAGCCATGCTGAAAAGAGCGTTGTCATTATATTCTTAGGGTCTCTTGATCGAAGGACATGAGGTGGGATTGTAATGTTCAATGACTTGGTGATTTTTTCGAGTAAGGTTGGATCTCTGCTTAAAGTTAGCATGTTCTTCATTTCAAAATGACCTGCATATACCCTTTCCCTTTAGCACCCCCCGTAGTAGCCTCATACGCAGCCCACACACTATCCAGGACCAGCTGGACGAACATGGGTTTCAGAGCACGTCCTTTGAGATGCTTCGATCCTAATACTCTCTTTGTCTTTGGGTCCAGGTAGAACTCGCCCCAGAGCACCTTTTCCAGCACAGAGCGTTTGATTCCGAGCTTCTTTTCGTATAGGCCTGCAAACTGTCGGACCGTAAATGCCCAACCGTCTGTCGCACTGCAAAAAATGACATTATTCTTCTCCGGCACAAAGTAGAGATCCTCGTCGTCTCTCTCCTCGAATTCATCTAGCTGAGAGTGTACCTCACTGTCGATATCCGATGTCACGCTCTTATCCTTATCCCGTGCAGCAGCAGCATTAACTCGTTCTTCCATACGTTCCCGCCAAAGAAGATCCTCTTCCATCCGCTCGCCCTGGTAGAAACTACCGATCACGGCATTTACTTGTTCTAGCAGCTTACTCAGATGCGAATACGCCTCGGCAGGGCTCATTTTGAGCTCGGTCACTAGCCGGTCCATTTTATTAATGACCAGCAAGGGTTTCAGTTTCTCAACCCACGTTTGACGCAAGACTGTCACGGTCTGGCTGCACACTCCCTCGACGGCGTCAACAAGTACCAATGCTCCATCACACAGCCGTGATGCAGTCGAGACTTCGCTGCTAAAGTCTATATGGCCTGGTGAATCGATCAGGTTGATTAAGTATTCCTTGGTTTGCGGCGCGGCATCTGGCGCTGAGCGTCGGAGCATGGAAAAATAAAGTGATATTGCCGAGGACTCCATTGTGATTCCTCGTAGTTGCTCGTCTGGACGAGAGTCCAGGTAGCGGATCTTGCCCGCAAGCTTGGGAGAGATGATCCCATTTGTCGCGATGAGACTGTCTGTGAGAGATGTCTTGCCATGATCCTGCAGAGCCGGTTAGCATTCAACATATTCGAGCTGGCACTTGGCACTTGTCTCTTGTTTAGATGCTACTCACGACGTGTGCTAAAATACATATCTGGCTCTGGAAGTTAGTGGTCTATAACAAAAAATAAAAAAAGATAATCGGCGGGGTAGAGGGGTAGTTCGTACATTTCGGATATCGTCTGGGTTGTGCTGCAGACGCACTAAATCGTCGACGTTGACCACAGGCATTGTGAAAGAGCGATTATTCTGGTCGGATGCAGCCAGAAAATGGTGCCTACAGTTTTTCTACACTGCAGCAGCTTTAGACATTAAACGAAGGTGTTGGTGGACAGCTCGGCGATGTTATATCGAGACTACTTTTTTTTTGCCATTGATATCGAGCGGGTTCCTGTCCTGCCGCTCAGAGGCGAAAGTTATGTTGAGCAATTATGAGTAAGACCCAGTAATACAACGGCGGAATCTCAATGCTTCCCACCCATGTGAGCAGCAATATGGTCAATTGATTGTAGGATTATTGCTCTCGTTCACACTTGCATGCAGCGACTCGCGCTTACGATTACATCATAGTTTTTCGACTATGGCTACGGTTCATCTGGGTCACGCTGCGCATGGTAATTATACAGATTTCTTTACAGAATGGCGTCCTTTCTATTAAGCCTCGTCAAAAGAAAGCTTGACTTTCTTTTTCTTCGCCTTTGGTTTACGTGTTGACGAACCGTCCTTGTGAGGCGCCTCGCCGTCCGCTTCGTCGTCGTCTGCGCCAACCACTTTGACTTGCTTTTTCCTCTTTTGACTGCCAATCTCGGCCAGGTTTTTCTGGACCTTAGGGCCATCTGTAGCAGCAGATTCTACCTCACCAGCTGCTTCTTTGGACCTTTGCGACTCATCGCCGCCTGTGCCAGTTCCTATTTCCGCTTTCTCCTCGCCCCCTTTCAATAGCGCTTCGTAGTCTTCTTTGGATATGGTATCATTCGTTTCTTCGTCAACGTAGGTTGGGGCGTCATCATCGTCGTCAGTTTTCGGTTTACGCGGTCGTTGGGAGGGATTCGCGTGACGGACGGAGTCGCCTTCGCCATATTGATTGCGAAGTTTTCGCAGAAATGCGGGCTCCTGGCGGTCTGTCACAGTTAATATCGTGTATGGTAGATAGAGAATGGAGGGTATGCACCATAGCTGAGATTCTTTGCATTGAACGCCATGATAATGGTCACCAAGCGATAAAACTACACGCCTAGGGAGGATTATGGTGTGGCCAATTTGGCAAGTCGTGTGATCAGTCAAGTCATATTCCACAATAATTCGAAGCCAGTCGGAGCCACTAATCGATTACACGTAATAACGACATGTACTAGTATATTACTATTCGATCAAAAAGAGTGTTAAGAGTCAAGAAAGTGAGTCTTGGTGTGGGAGTGGAGGGTGGTGGCCCGCGAATCAGAGGGCAGGCGCGGCAAGCCTTTGCGATTAGCCCGATCTGCCGCTGGAGCTGCAGCTTTGCTTCGAGCCGTAGAGTCAACCCTACAAAACCCCCTCGCGCGATTGTACAATCATGTTGTGTGCAAGTAAGTTATATTTTCCATGCGATGTTCTGCTTCATTGACTAATTTGCTTTTGCTCCAGTCTCGGGAGAAGCGCCGCAGGTGCCTGTCGTGTCGACGAAGAGTGGTAAGTGAAAAACGAGCACGAGAAAAAAAAAGACAAGACCTAATCCTATCTCAACAGGCAGCGTTTTCGAAAAGAGGCTTATAGAAGGTTATATTGCGGAAACTGGCAAGGATCCTGTGACGGGAGAGGATCTCTCTGCAGATGACTTGGTCGAGCTGAAAACTTCACGCATTGTCCGACCTCGCCCACCTACGCTTACCTCCATCCCGTCGCTTCTGGGCGTTTTTCAAGAAGAATGGGATGCGTTGGCACTAGAGACATACACCCTGCGCCAGACTTTGGTCCAGACAAGACAGGAACTCAGCACAGCCTTATACCAGCACGATGCAGCAGTACGAGTGATTGCGCGCTTAACCAAGGAAAGGGATGAGGCACGCGATGCTCTATCGAAAATATCAGTTGGCTCTGCCCGTGGCCCATCGACTGGCGACGCCATGCAGGTGGACAGTGCAGGGCTTCCTGATGCTGTGGTAGCTAGAATCGAAGAAACGCAGGCTCTGTGAGTCCACCCCTGAGTGTATTATATCCGACTAGTGTGCTGACTCGTATAGGCTTTCAAAATCTAGAAGCAAGCGGCCCATTCCAGACGGATGGGCTTCTGGTGACGCCATCCAGACTTACAAACCCACCGCAAGCTCTGAGCCTCTCTACCCCGGCGGAAGATCACTCTCAGTCGACTCTACTGGAGACCTAGCTCTGGTCGGCGGCGTCGACGGCATTGCCGGCATATATTCGATTTCGAATCAACAGGTTGTCCAAACCTTCAAGGTTGATGGACCAGTCACCGACGCGGTCTTTGCTGGATCCAAGGCCGTGGTGGCTTCTGCGACTGGTACCGTGAAGATCTTTGAGAACGGCGTTGAATCCGCCAGCTTTGCGTCCCATGCTGGCGAAGTCACGGCCGTTGCTGTGCATCCAACTGGGGATATTATCGGCTCGGTTGGTGTCGATAAGAGCTATGTACTGTATGACACAACGACATCCTCTGTTGTCTCTCAAGTCTACGGTAACGCTGGTATGTTATCCTTCGATACGTTGCGTATCATTATATGCAGGAACTAATTTATTAAATAGGTCTGCTTTCTGCCAAATTCCACCCCGATGGCCACTTATTAGCTGTTGGTGGCGCCGATGGACAGATTCACGTTTACGATGTCAAATCAGGCGCTGCTGCGGCCAACTTCCCCATGTCTGCTCCTGTCACAAATCTGGAGTTCTCGGAGAACGGCTTCTTTATGGCCGCAGTCACTGAAAACTCGACCGCCATCACCGTATGGGATCTGCGCAAATCTAAAATCCACAAGGTCTTGGAGACGGGCACTCAGATCAGCACGCTTTCCTGGGACTATTCTGGCCAGTTCCTCCTGAGCGGCGGGCCGAACGGACTGACTGTACAGCAATATACCAAATCTACCAAGGACTGGTCAGAGTCTCTCCGCAGTGCTGTGCCGGCGGTGGGTGTTGCCTGGGGGCCATCGGCTCAGAGTGTCCTGGCTGTCAATGCCGAGGGTGTCGTCTCTGTGCTGGCTCAGTCATGATGTGAAGTCATTGAGTCGTTGTACTTTTAGCTATTGTCAGTGTTCTTGTTCTCAGTGGGGGTTGTTCAAAGGGTCAGGCCAGGCCAGGCCAGGTCACATCAGGTGAAATGAAATGAATTCAATTTGATTTGGGGTTTGTGATAAAGCTTATTTATTTCTATTTGAATAAAAGAAAACAACTTGTGACAATCTGCCTGATAATCATGCCATGCACACACACTGCCAGCTATACTGCCAACTCACTAACTAATCAGTAATCCCACTCTGATCTATCGGATGCTCTCATGCTGGCCCGCCCCGTCTCCGCTTTTTGGCCACGCTTGTCCACTCACAGCCCGCCATAGCAGAGGCTCGCCCGCCGGACATAGTATTAATTATTATTACATACATGTATTACAGCGGACTCGGCTTCATCCGACGACCCCATTTTCAATCCCTGGCAAGCGACCGCTTCAATTCCTCGCCACTCCCTCTCCCATCGCCTTGTTCGTATACCTGCACACCTCACTCCAGGCTGCCGAACAGAGGTCTGCTATGAACTACGATTCCCAGGCCCAGTTCCTGGAATCCAGGTCTCGAAAGGTATATCTATATCCGTCTACCTGGCGGGGGAGAAAGCCCTCTTTGGCCTTTTGGCTTCATCTCTCATACTGAAAATCATTTTCTCAACAACTAGACTCCCCATCGTGAAATGCCACATTCACACCGCCAAAACTACTCCTCATGGCGGCATGGAGAATCGTCCAGCGCATCGTCTGTACCTCGCAACAGCCACCCTTTAAGCCTCCCACTGCCGTCGGCAAGATACCAAGGTGATGGATTTGATTACCGACGGCCGATTATGTCAACTACGTCGCAGACGGAAGACGTTATCGATTTGACAAATGAGCCAGATTCTCCTCCATCGCATCCATCTCGCCCGCTACCGTCTCGGACACAATCACTTCATACCCACCGGCCGCGCCACCATCGACCACCAAGGTTCGGAAGAAATATAATGGCAGATATCGTCGACCTAGACGACGAAGCAGATCAAGCTATCGATATTGATCCCCCAAGCAGCCCGGAAGTACAGTTCGTGCGAGCCACAGTACGCCCGCCGTCTACACCACGACGTCTCTTAGACGTCCTGAACCTTCGCAACGCCCAAGCAGGATATATGTCGCCTCACGCTCGCGAGGCCTTTCGCCAAGAGATAGCACTACGGACAAGGAGTATGGGTCGTGGGCGAACAAGCTATCAACCCACTTTTGAAGACTTATTATTCACTGGTGATATGAGTCCGAATATAGACCTTACAGTAGATCTGGACTACCAAGCGCCGGGTTTCCATATTCATGAGCCTACGCCACCAACTCCACCTCCGTCATACAAACCCCCTAGTCCGGTGCCGGAAGGATTTACAAGAACGGTTACCGACGATGATGTGGTTATTTGCCCCAATTGTGACCACGAGCTGGGCACCGGAGAGGGCCTCGAGCAGCAGGTATGGGTCGCCAAGCCATGCGGACATGTAAGATCCTCCATTTTTTATTTCTTATACATACGAGAGTTCTGACTTGTGCTATCAGGTATACTGCGGGGCTTGTACAAGTAACCGTGCCATGAGGAAAAGAAACGCTCTCTCATATCCTTCTCGGAGTAAGCCATTCTCTCGGTGCAAGGTTGCTGGCTGCGAGAAGCTGGTTAGCCAACCAAAGTCAATGGTCCAGATTTTCCTGTAATGAATACAATGATGACCGTTTTTGATGACTATGGCATGGCATGGATGGCTTATGGCGTTGCTTTCTTTTGGATGCATTTGGATATAGAGCAGAGTATTTGATTTTTTGTGATATATTTTTAGATACCCATTTTCTTTACACATGATATTGACTTTCAATTTCTAAACATCTTTAGACCGATTGAATGGTTAATTGATGAAATGGCACAGAACAAGCCTTTGATTATGCAGTGCAGACGGGTACTGAGCGCCTGCATATGTCTTTTAGGACGATGTTTTTCGGCTTCGAGTATTTGTCAAGATGATATGTCAACGTTGGTAATATTCAGGCCTGAAATTCAAGCATGCAATATGATATAATACATAGAAAAGGGCCAGTCCATGACGAGGTAATGCGACTCGCAGGTATAACTGGCACACACGACCAATCCCAAGATAAAAACTCCAAGTCTGCGCTGAAATCATGATACACATGTTTTTTTTCTTTCTTTCTTATTCAAATCATCTTCAAATCACCATGGTACGGTGACCAGATACCTCTGACACTCTCATTCAAAGACATAACTGGCTTCCTCTGTATCTTGAGTTTCTCGCCACTAGATTGCTTGAGGTAATTGACCTTTTCGAGAATCGCCTCTGGCTCGAAGCTGCGCACGCATACTGACTTCAGGCGGCCATTGACGTAGTGGCCCTTGATGACGGGGTGTTTATTTGGGCGAGGGGACACACGGAATTCGATCTGAGGGTTGGCTCGGGCGAATGCCGGCAGTTCTTCTTTGAGGAAGGTCCTGGAAACGGAGTTTTTCAGCATTCTGATTATTGCTTCGTCGGAGAGGGTGTTCATTGTACTTACAGCATCCCTTTGGAACTGCCGCCCCAGTCGCAGTAGGTAAATTCTAGTCGCTTGCATTGCAGGATGAATGCCCCGACCCCGTTCTAAAGATCCCATGAACAGTTAGCAATGGAGAGTAGTGAGAGTAGTCAATGTGCGAGCCAGCTCTTACCCGGGCTTGAGTAACCGCTTTCAGCCCCCGCACAGTCATGGTTGCGATGCGTTGACCTGGAGAGAGGGATTATTCTTGATCGTAGACTGATTCTCGGGCGTCTTTTCTTCGCGGCGGCGAGTGGCTTGGCTGTAATTGGCCGGACTGCCGGGCGGCTAGGCGGCTAACGTGGCTACGGACGGGTTGCAGTTGCCTGAGAAATTAACTGACAGAATGCTCCTTCCGAGTCGCGACCACAACTCGTTCGCAGTCATTCGTTCTGCACTCATCCTAGAAGTTAGAACAGTTACATGCATCACCAACTCCATTTGACCTCTCTTTAACGTCACACCGGGCCCCCTTCTAGTGGTCCTTCGACTTGAGGTGGAAAATGACCGACAAGCTGCCCCCCAACCTGCTCGCGCTTTTCGCACCGCGTCCTCCGCTCCGTTACATCCCCCGAGCGACCGCGCGCCCGATGATTGCAAGAAGAGCACTATTGGTGGTGTAGCTGCGCTCGTTGGAGAGTTGCAGAATTACGCCGAGGAAGTTCCTTATAATGCAACTGAGAGTTGGTTGCAGCGTCACGCTCGGCTGAGGCTTGAGAAGAAGGAGCGCATGGAACAGCTTGTTAATGAGGGAGTGGAGAAATGTACAACAACATTCCAATCTAGATGCTTGTTGATTAAATTGCTAACTTGAATATAGTCGATCCTTCTAATGACCCTCAGATTCGTGGAGATCCGTTCAGAACTCTTTTTGTCGCACGGCTGAGTTACGATATCAAAGAGTCGGATTTGGAACGCGAATTCTCGCGGTTTGGTCCTATCGAGAGAGTAGGCTGCTTAATCGAGCAATATTATATGGTATGCAAAGGCTAATCATACCACAGATCCGCATTGTCAAGAATTCCGAGAAGCCAAATCCTAAGAAACCACACCGAGGCTATGGCTTCATCGTATTTGAACGCGAGAAAGACATGAAGGGTAATAACACACTCCCCACCCCCCCTCTCCATCTAGGTGTCAAGGTACCTTGAAAAGTCTTGCAGAGCATATGGCTTTGATAATCGCTAGCTTCATTCCACATTGAACTGATTGCTGACACTACTGAATCTTCTCGATAAACAGCGGCATACAAGGAAACAGATGGCATTCGTATCAAGGACAGACGCGTGCTAGTTGATGTTGAACGTGGCCGCACAATGAAAAGTTGGCGGCCTCGGCGATATGGCGGAGGCCTTGGCGGACGTGGATATACAAAAGCCGCACCGGCTCGTCCAATGGGCCCTGGGGGTTTCACTGCGCCGTCTGGCCCCTCTGGCGGATTCAGAGGTGGATTTGGTGGTGGTAGGGGTGGTCCAGGTTTCCGTGGAGGATTCCGTGATCGTGGTTTCGGGGGTCCAAGGTCAGGCGTCGGCTACCAGGGTGGTCGGAACGGATTTGGAGGTCAAGGTCAAGCTCCGCCAAATGCCCCATCGGGTCCAGGAGGCGGCCGCGGTGGTGGTGATAGGAGAGGCGACGGCAGGTTTGATCGCGATGGCCGAAGGGGAACAGGCAGTAACTCAGAACCGGTAAGGTCTCGAGACAGCTATGGTGACCGCGATCGTCGTGATAGAGACCGCGACCGCGACAGAGAACGCGATCGCCATGGAGACAGAGATGGTGATCGCAGGGACCGCGACCGCGATCGAGAACGCGACAGATACGGAGGACGAGAGGATTTTTCTCGCAAGAGACACCATGATGATGACGGGTATGATGATCCCCGAGCTAAAAGAAGGTACTAAAGACTCGCCCATTTCGCGACCTTCCTTATCAGTGCCTTCTGGTGGGTATCCTTGACAGTCCAGGGTTGCTTCCTTCTCTCTTCTCTATTAAGGGTAAGGTCGACTGCAAATCGAGCATTGATGAACAACAAATTCAGGGTCTACCACGCTGTTATCGACTTTTACTAAGGACCCTGGTTTATCGGCCTTGATGTGGATGCTGACCATACCTGAATCGACTCTGATCTGGTTCATTCATGGTTTCCTTTTACTCTTGCATACCCATGCTCTGTTTTATTACGCAAATTGTCTGTTTATTATTGTCTCCCTTTCGGTGATGCTTTCTTTTCATTTTCATTTCATGTTAGGGTAAGTATATGTACTTTATCAAGAACGGGCACGCATACGACTGGGGTGTGGATGCATAATGCTCCTAGGTAAGAAATATAAGTAAGGACGATATAATTACCGCGGAGTTTGAAGGTGATGTATTGTTTTGCGGATTTGCATTGTCGAGGCCGTGTTACTAGGGATTTAGGTAAAAGTCACATTTCATACGGTCATATCTATTCCTATGAATAATCCATATAATGTATGTAGTCCTTAAACTTCAAACAGACAGGAGCGTTAAATCACGTATAAGCGTTTGCTCGATCGCTGCACGTCATAGCTCTGTTATATCAAGACTCAACAAAACATGACACTTTTATCAAGATCCCAGTATACCCTCAAAACGCCGTACACCTGAAATGCTCAAACCATTCAACGAGAAGAAAAGTAGTTACTTTACTCGAGCTCCATTTCCGCGCCCGACTTCTCTCGGATTGTGATTTGATGAGTGTCTCTATCCCATTGAGCCTTCATAACCACCCGGAATTCCGAGGTCGCCACGCCAAACATCTTCAATAACGTCGTCTGTTTCGAGTCCAACGTCTCGCCTTCACGACAAACAAGATGCCCTTCCTCTCCCTCCGTCAACTCAAGCATGACTTTCCCCTTAACAAGCCTCGTAGGCACACCCAGCTTCCGCAGCGTCGGCTCAACAGTGTGGCTGATCGGCTCATCCTCCGTAATCGGGATCTCCCCAGCCCGCGAATACACCACGCCATTAGGGATCGTGAATGCACGGGTACTAACCGTTCCCGCACGCGCATAATCAGATGGGGCGAAGGAGTCAAAGTATGCGAGGACGTCGTCGGCGGATCGAGAAGTGAAAAGCAGTCCCACGGCGCCAGTCAGGAACGGCGTCAATTTGTCCAGGTTCTCGGCGAATGCGGTCTCAGCTGTATTTCCCAGTGCCACAGCCATGACTTTTGTTTTGCCGAAGAATAGTCTGTGCGAGTTTGACGTTAGTGAATTGGAAAACTAATAAAAAAAGGGAGTAAGGGAGGGCATACCGGCTCTCGGAGAATTCTGTGCGCACGTCTTTCAGATATGTGTTGCGCATGTTGTCGACAGAGAAGACGAAGAGGTGTTCATACTGCTCCACGCATTCACGGATGTTGGCGAACAGTCGTCGGGTTTGCTCCTTGTGGTTCTTCTTGCTCGTCTTGGACTCGTGGACCAGGCGGGCACGCTTGGAGACAGGCATTGTGAATGAACTCGCGTTGGTGCGTTGGTTGTAACAAATTAGCGTGAAGAAGAAAAATTGCACAATTTCGAGCAAGGTAATACAATATTGCAAAAGCTGAGTCAGAATCGGCCGGATGGAGGCTCAGGGTGGTCGATTTAGCGATTTGATAAATTTTACCTCGATTTTTTTTATTTTTCGATACGGCAAAGAAACATGATTGATGCAAGCCTTATCCGAGGGCCGCTAGTCTAGGATAGGAATAGGCGTGCGGGGATACGCTAACTGCGATAGGAAGTATGGACACTCGCTGGTGCCTCAGGCAGAAATACTCTTGCCTCGTGGTCGACTTTGTCTCCGCGATTCGACTTGCTGGTAACATAATGATCTCATGATCTGCCATTGTGCCTGACTTTTATCTACAGCACTGACTATGTTGTTGGAATTCAGACCTTGGCTGACACATTATACCCCGTGATGCTTTGACAAGCGTTGACCTCTGGTGACAATGCTGGAATTCATGGACTACATCCAGCTCGCCTTTGCCGAGGCGACGCGATGGAATCGCGACAACTCGTATTCTTCTTTGACTGCCACGGCAGAGTGTATGTCCCTCACCCTGATATGCTCTGATTGTACGTTCTGATATTATCAATTAGCACTGCTTGACTTCCACGTCCCCGAACGACTACAAGTTCATTTGTCCTCGCTGTCCACGCCTCATTTCGCAACTTCATATACTCTCGGCACGGTTGGCTTGATTGACGGATCGGTGTCGTACCTCTTTAGTACGGTACCGCTGAACAACACGGCATCTGAGAGCGGTATTATTCCATTACGCAAACTTGTTCATGGATACAGGCAGATAGAAGCCCCTATCCCGCCAATACGGAATTGGGGGTGGGATGCGATCCCCTCACACCAGCATATTTCCAATATCAACAGTACAGAGAATGACGATTTAGTACGAAAAGCAACGCTACTTCATGCGACTCTTCATCTACCTCCGCCTTCGACCTTAACCGCGCTCTTCTTGCGACGTATCTCTCCAACTACACAGCTCACGGCAGCTTTGGTATCAACCCAGGGAACCCCTTTGGCCAAATCGGCCCCGCAGGCAGCACTCCTGACTCAGATTTCACACGATACAGGAAGATTTAGCAATGAGTACTTGTTTAGCACAGACAATGCGCTTTTCGGTTGGCGAGGGCTCTGGAACATCGGCCTTGATGATACGCCAGGGCGACAAGCAACCGATAAGGTTTCGTTGCTTTCTGCTGGCGCCGAGGCGTATTATTCCCCCATTTCATCTTTAGTAGGGCTGTCTACTGGCTTGAAATTCACCACCCTTCCTGCAGCAGCCACAACTTATATGCCATCGTCATCTTCATCAGGGAGTGGAAATGGCAGTCCAATATCGAGTTTCCCATATACATTAACCCTAACTCTTACACCGCTTACTGGCGCTTTATCTACAACATATTCTGTTCGCGCCTCGCCAAATCTCGCTTTTAGTTCCCGATTCGGCTTCAACGTCTACAGCTGGGAAAGCGAAATGGTAGCTGGATGTGAAATATGGCGCAAAAGCCGTCGAGCACCTGAAGACGATGGTCTAGAGTGGGCACGACGAAAGATGGCCATTGCCAGCCCAACCCCGACATACACGACCTTACCCACTTCTAAAGCAGAAGGAGAGGAAGAGGAAGGAGACTCTGTTGTAAAGATTCGCGTTGACCAGTCCTGGAATGTGAGGGTTCTATGGGAAGGGCGGGTCAAATCTCTCCTTGTAACGGCTGGCGTTTCGCTGGGACCAGGGAGTTTCTCGTCTCTTTCTTCTGTTCCCCCTTCACCAACGACTGCACCAGGAGCTGTGGGTGTAACTCAATCGAGCCAAAGTGCCGGTGGAGGGGCGTCATCGAGCCCAATGCCGTCGTATTGGCGGGGGGTAGGAGTCTCAGTCTTGTACTCATCTTGAGAGATTCAAACTTGATGAGAACATACCTGTATGATTAAATCCGTTGTACATACAATATATATACCCTTTTGAAGGTATTGAGAATATTTTGCACATGATTATTTTCCCTTTTTTTTTTAATAATTTTCTGATTATCTACCCATCATTAGTCTCATCTATCGTTTTTACATCGTATTTACTTTTGTGAACCCCCGAAACGGTCCCCCTAATGAGTTCTAGACGTAACCATCCTATCTACCTCAAACTTTTGTTTATAGGCGGGCATTGATGATATCGACGACTGCACTGGCATTAGCATACGGTTGAATTTCGGACATAAAGTAAAACTTACAGGCTGGTTTCAAGCTAGCACCTCCAACAAGGAACCCGTCAATATCCTTCTCCTTAGCCAGATCCTTGCAGTTCCCATCGCTGACACTGCCTCCATACAGGATGCGTGTCTCATCGGCGACCTTGGCGGAGATGGTCTCGCCGAGCCATTTGCGGATGGCAGCGTGAACTTCCTGTGCTTGAGTGGTAGTAGCGACCTTGCCGGTGCCAATAGCCCTATTCTTCACTTAGTTCTGCTGTCCATTTTCCATTTCTTTGAGGACGAAAGGGGAAATACCAGATAGGCTCATAAGCAATGACAATCTTGGACCATTGTTCCTCGCTCACAAGCTTCGCGACGGCATTGAGTTGTCTTGTGACGACCTCGATGGTCTTGGTCGCTTCACGCTCCTGTAACCCGATCCAATTAGTCTGTTGTTGGCGTTTTGCATTGGTGAGTTGCCGCATACCTCGAGACTCTCGCCGATGCAGAGAATGACGCTCAAGCCACCATCGATGGCAGCCTTGGTCTTGCGGGCGACGAACTACACCAGAAAATACCATCAGTATTTTTCATATTCACATTAAGAGACAAGGGAAAAAAAAAGCGACATACGTCATCGTCCTCACGCAGCAACACCCTTCGCTCACTATGTCCAACAATAGCCCAATCAATCTTAGCATCCTTGAGCTGCTCAACGCTCAACTCGCCGGTGAAAGCACCATTGGGCTTGTCGTAGACGTTTTGCGCCGCAACACCAACCGAGGGATCGGCAAGTTCGCGGACAAGCGCAAGGTACAGGGCCGGCGGCGCAACGACGACTTCGGTGTTGGGGTCGCGCTTTGAGTTATTGAGGTTGGAGACGATGGACTTGATGGTGGAGGTGACTCCGTTCCTGGGGGCATTTAACTGTCAGTATTTAGATAATACTTGTCGTATCGTTTGTTCCCGGGTCGATCGCTGCGGATTCAAGTTTGGAGGAGGGGTTGCGGGGCAACAAGACACTCACATCTTGAAGTTTCCTCCGACGAAGAATTGGCGAGGCATTTTGGCTGCTGGGTTGTGTAGATGGTTTCCAAAGGGAATTCAAGGGAGATGTAGAAATAAGAATGGGGTTGAGGGGTAGGAATACAGTTGTGATAGCAGTTGCAGTAGTAATAATAGAAATATCTTTCACCGAGACTCCATCCGAGCCTGAGGCGGCTGCCGCGGCCGTCCCGAAAGCGGACACCCTCTGGCCTTTCCATCCGGCCTTACATCATATCAACATTGAATACATATTGGGCTTCTTGGCCATTTTTCCACGCTGACCTCATTTCTCTAGATACGTACCCGATTGATTGGGAGTACTCGCAATACTCAGAGTCGCACACTCCTAGCGTCTGATGGGCAATTGACATAGCCGGGCATTCTCGGTAACCCGGTGTCCTCAGCAGCGAGTCTATGTCCTAGTCTGATTGATTTGATGGTGATCATTGATCTGCGTGCCACGGTTAACCGAACACTTGACGTCCGGGTCCGACGACATACAGGGATGTTGTATATCGGCATCAGCACCGTTGGCAGAGGTTAAAGCCATCTTTATCCGTTGGTTCGACCTTTATATTGCATTTTCCTGTGAGTTTACATTTGAATGAACTCTTTAAGACTTCTTTACGTCAGCAAATATCAATCTATGTGTGCATGGACCGTGGGAACACGGGGGTTTCCGGGGCTGTCTCGGCAATCCCCATATATTGGCCCGCAGTGTGAACAGTACAACAAAGCTAGACCGAAGAAATATAAAGGATGGGGCTATGAAGACGTCTTATCTACACGGAATTATTATTTAGTAAAGCACCAGAGTAAGTGCTATCCACATGAGTCACTTGGGAAATATGGATGGGATCGACAGATAAATCCATTGATATATTGAAATGTACTATGATATAGAAAATTTATATAGGATAGTTTCTTACTGTAAAGAATCTCGACTGGCTCCTTTATGCATACAAATCAACTAGATTTGAAAGGATGGCCCATGCAGTTATAATTGAACATGACTAGCCATAACCCTAGCCCTAATTATGCGACAATACGTACATCTAGCTACAGATGAAGAATGAGGAGAGGAAACAAAGGGCCGATATACAATCTGGCTTTAGCCCCCTTAAATCAGTGCTACAGCTCTATACCTCGATCTATATACCTCTTAGCTTGAATCATTGTTCAGATCAGAGGTGAGAAATTTGTCTTTTAAGATTTTCCTTATAATTAAAAATGCCGGAATTTACTAATGATATTCAATTTGTGTCCTACTGCGACTAAATATATTTCAACAGTAACCTTTCATCTCTGCAACTATACATTGCTGCTGTATGTACGGTACCATAAAATGAAGAAGTACAAAAAAGTACCAAGCGTCGTACAACACTATTCTAACCTCAATGTCTAGTAATCTATCGATGCAGAACGAAATATTGCCTATTGCTACCGGGTAAACCTCAACCAACCCCTCGAATGACAAGAGAATCACTCAATTCAAGTCGGCTATATTCTCGGCCCCCCTAATAGAAAGCTATTCGAACTCTAAGTTCGGCGACGGAAGGTAAGAAGGCAGTCATCCTAAAAGTTAATGTTAGCATTAAGACGACAAGTAAGCAAGCGCAATCCACATCTGTACCTTTGGAAATATCGTAGCGAAAACCTTTATATCTTCTGACTCCGGCGTAGTATGGTGCTCCCAGTCCAACGCCAGGCTGGCTTTCCCGATCATGGCCATTAGATTCATCTGGGCATAGGTCTGTCCTAAACAATGATGCGGTCCAGTTCCAAATACTAGAAAGTTCTTCGGATGCTGTTCAGCTGTCCCGGTGATCCACCGATCCGGATCGAATGAATCGGGATTCGGGTAGACTTCGGGGTCATGAGTAGCTGGCCATACAGACGGTAGAACCATCGATCCCTTTCTAACCGTGTAGTTCTCGGTAATTGGGAAGTCCTTCTTCGCCATGTACGGGACCAGTATCACTGGTGGGCGGTAGCGCAGGGTCTCTCGCACTACTGCGCGCGTATATGGTAGTCTCTCGAACAGGTCCATGGTTAACCGCGCATCACGATCGCCGTTACGGGCCTGTAGATTCTCTTCGCGGAGCCTGTTTAATATTTCAGGACGGTCAGCCATAAGCTGAAAGAGCCAGGTAGTGGCAGCACTGTTAGCGTCTTGCGATGCAAATAGGAGGGTAAAGACGGTTTGTGCAATCTCGTAATTGGTAAATTCACGCAGCAACTGAACCGGCTTCTCACATGGAATCCCTGCGGCCATGTTCTTCCAGTATGTTGCCGAGTCTTGTTGGGCTTTCACCCAGGCATCCATAATACAGGTGATCTCACCACCACTGGCCACGTGTAATTTGCTTTTGGCAGCACATTGGGTAAATTCTCGAAGGATAAGGTCGGCTGCCATTTTGCCGTACCAGCTTTTTGTGAATGGAAGGATAATGGGGAAGTTGACCAGTTCAAGAGCAGCAGTGATAAGGTAGTAGTCGTGGGCGATCTTGTCCAGCGCACTATCGGAGATGTAATGCCCGACAAATGTGCGACAGGATACAGTGCACATGAGCTTGCGAAATTCAGGCATCCAAGGAAGTGGCTTATACTTGTTGGCTGCCGACCGTGTGACGAAACGCTCGATATACTCATCAAACACCTCTTCTTGACGCGGGAGATAGCTAGCCAGGGCAGAGCGTGTAAAGAGGAGATTCAAGCCTTTGCGAAACTCAACATGGTCTTTCCCATCTAAAAATACCCAATTGTCCTTTCCTAGAAGCTTATGTGCAGAGTCGACGACACAGGGCTTCACGAACATAGGAGAGTTGAAGATCCTGGACGACATCTCGCGCGTCGAAGCGATGACGACAAACCTATATCAAGCAATTAGCCACCTCTTCCCTTTTCCCTGTGATAGCTCAAGGATGGCTTACTTGTGGAAAATGGACACGCAACTCAGCTCGCCGCTCCTCCACTTGGCCATATAAGCGTCGAATTTTGGGTCCATGGACTCCAGAAATGGCCCCATGAATGGGATTTTCCATGATGGACCAGCGATTGAACCCTTCAACATGATGTATTTTACTAGATATGAGAGTACCAAAGGATCAGGTATTTGCCTGATGTTAAGTAGTACATATACAAAACTTACACTGGTCATATACAACAGCTACGACAAGAACTGTCAACAGGATCTTCCAAATTGAGGCATCGTTGCCTATCGATCCGATGATTCCAGAAGGATGGAATATTTGGAAAGTGGGTAATATACTGTTAGAAGAAAAATCCATAGCCCGGCTTGGAGGGGGAGGGGGGTTCAAATGTGGGAGACAAAGTATCTCTGGTTTGTAGTATGGAACTTGAAATAAAATTTTGGCGGTACCTGGGTATATATTTGGCATTTTTTAGGAGAAATATCGTGTGGAGCAAGGAGTGATGAGATACTATGCAAGATACTACGCAGCGAGGTGCCCATGCTTCAGCACCTCCCTCTTTCCGGTCAATGCTACCTCCTTGAGTACGAGATGGTTGACTGGTTACCGAATATATTTCCGATTTGTTTCAGGCGAGATGATCCCCTGGTCAATGGGGGTATCATACGGTCTCGTATCTAGCCAGTGATAGACCAAGTGCAATTACCAGTTAGTTACTAGTTACTGCTATCCGTTAGAAGAACCTTATTGTTGTTCAGCCTTTCGTGCCCTATATACTCATGCAGGCAGTCCAACTCATATTCGAGTGTGCAACCCATCAATCCGTACAGGTCTGTCGTAATTTCTACACTGTATTATGTCCTCCTATTGTGTCATGATTGGTATTGCTGGATTCTTTTCGTAAACACCAGTATCATGGTGACGAGGAGATATTTCCTTTGATCTGCTGACAGGTGCTGGCGTCTGAGATGTACTGGTCGTAAGAAACAGGTATCCCCTTGACTGTAAACTGGTAAGGATTAGCGTCATATTCTAATGATACTGTTACCGTCCATAAAGCTCGAAGAATACAGTACAAATACTGAATACACTGAGCGGGGCGTGCGCTGCGGCTTGACAGGAAAAGCCGCGCTAAAGTGCACTAAATCTTACAAATTTACAGCGAAGGGTATGGGGTTTATTCTGGTTATGGTAAATCGCTCAGATTCGTTTGCTCAACGCCGTAGCTTTCGAACTATACCACTATTTTGTATGTTATGCACGAGGGGTTTCTGTCATTGTTCGTCGTTCGCTTCCACTTCGAGATGAGATCGACGCTCGACCCATATGTGCAAATGAACTGATCCAAGCGCTCCCCGGTTTTGCTCCATTGTCTTATCAAAAACAATGTGGGCACGTAGTTATTGTATTAGGGACAATTTCAGCCCCCTTATTCTAATTGTAGTAGTATATATGATAGGCCGCTGCGATATGAATACACGATGATCCATTAGCCACGCTGATTCCGCGAGACCGCTTCATTTACCCGATCATCATTTCGGAAGTATGTGACGAGACTCAAGTTCGGGGCTGAATCCTCTTAAACCCCGATATTGGAATAGAATGAATCCGATGCTGGGGGTCAAAGGGGCATACTTCCGGATTTGTAATCGCTCTCTTTTTCATTACAGCCTACATCGACTCTGGTTGGTATCCGGAGTTGGACAGCCAGGCACGGAGATAGATGTCGTTGTGGTAGCAGAATAATCGGTGAATGATGTTAATGAAACTGCAACTCACTGTTGGTCCGTATTTATATTGTTTACTCACAAATATCTCCTAATATACTACCTCCACCATTCCGTGTTTGCGGTGTTAGACATGGTGTCCTCCCCTCCCCCCAGTAGCAAATAGTAAAGAAACACACTTGTCATACATTACGGGGGGGTTCACTAGGCTTTTTCTTTAGGAAGGCTATTACAGCTGCTGTATTTTGGTTTTGCGTGGCCCACGGAAAAATAGTCATCTGCCGACTACTCTTAGGATGGTATATATATCTGATTCTATTCCATCTCGTGTGTAAACTTCACTCAAATACCCTGGCATGGCGTCATAGACTCTTGAGTTCTTCTTTCATCCTTTCTTGACCACCACACCCACAACGACAGAGAAATGGTGGGCCACCCCAAAATTGTTTGCTTCCAATGTCTACTGCTTGCCTTGTCTGCTATTGTTGCGGTTTCTGCCGCCTCTCCTCCCCTGGTTGATCCACAACCGGAGCCTGTATACGTTCCCGAGCCGGATCGAAGAGGTACCCTGAAGTTATTTTGGAACTGCTTCTCCACGTTCATTTTGTGCGTGTGGACAGCCGTCCATCCTGATGTACTCCCCGTCAAGGGCCACAGGTCTATCAATTTTTACAAGTTCTTCATGATGACCTGGGCTGTGGTGATCCCGGAACTAGTGGTGTGTATGGCGGTCGAGCAGCTGCGGCGAGCCATGAAGATTCGGGACCTCTGGGAGCAATCCTTCGAGCATGAAAATGAGAAAAAATACTGGCTTGGACTGACCGGGGCATTCTTTGTGGTGATGGGAGGTTATGTCGTGGAGACCGAAAGCTACAATCACCATGTGAACAAGGCTCATCCCATTTTACCATCGAGAAGTTTTTCACGTCATCTCCGGCGGTCGAAGCCCATAGCCGAACAGTTCGACTACGCGCCTCTTGTGACAACAGTCGGACCCCTGGGTTTCGAACGCCTGTTGGAAAGTGGAAAAATTCAAAGACTGATCCGGGAGGGAACACTACAAAAGCACCATTTTGACCACACTGTCATTGGGGATAAAGGAAACGCGAATACCATCAGTAAGCTCCTTGTTACAGTGCAAATCTTCTGGATGATCATTCAGTCCATTGGTCGTAAAATATCCGGACTCCCGGTCACTCTCCTAGAGGTCCATGTGCTTATCCAGATCATATATTCGATCGTCGCCTACTGCTGTTGGTGGGCTAAGCCACTGGATATCAACCGGCCCATTCCACTACCGCTCGACACTGATGACCTGATGGGACATGATCTCACCCAGCCGACAACAGACCATGAGCGCGACCTCCCCTTTTGTACAGAATACTACGAACACAGTGAGTGGCTCTATATGTTTTTTCGCGCGGCGTACAGTGTCCTTAAATACCTTCGACGGCCAATTGAGTTCTGGGCCTCCATCCTAGCCATTGTCAACGGTGCTCTCCACCTCCTCGTCTGGAAAGCCTACTTCCCTACCCCGGCAGAACGCATCATCTGGCGCATCTCCGGTGTTGGGCTCGGCGCTTTCCCCATGATTGTTTATTTCATCATGTCCTGGAATGAAGAGTTTGATAATTTTTTCATCAAAATGTGGTACTACATGAGATTTGAGAAAAGATCGTGGATCGGGATGATGTTCCGAAGCAGTTCGATGATGTGGGAGCTCTATCGCGAGAGCGTATATGATAAGTCGTCGAACCGGAAGGTTCCCATCTGGCTTCGCTATTTCCTTCTGGGCATCTGCACTTTCTCAATGATCTTGTATGTGACCTGCATTCTCTTCCTGACAATTGAGGCGTTTATCAGTATGAGGAGGTTGCCGTCGGGGGCTTATTTACAGCCATCGTGGACTAGCATATTTCCTCATATTTAAGGGAGTGATGGAGAAGGGATCCGAAATGAGGTTCGTAACCATGTAGAGAAAAGCATCTATGAGATTTTCGACGAAGACTTGCAGTTCTTTGGACTTGTCACGGGCAGGCTGTGCTATATAATATGAGCGGCGAAAACCATCTTCTTTATCCAATGCCTTCGAATCTGGTTCCCACCCTTTTTCCTGCATATCATTATATCTTAATGATACCCGGTATTCTTGCTTCTCTTCTGCATTCATCGCTGTTATTCCTGTTATTGCTTTATTTTCTTAATATTTCCCACGCAGCTTTCTTTCTCGTCGTAGATTCCGAGAACTCATGGCGGCGGGGAGAGATCGACAGTTGTGACCAAACCATAGAGAGGCTGTTTACGTTTTCTTAGGGTTGACGCTAAGCACGGGATCGCGCTTCGCCCCACCGGTAACTTACGGTAATGCGTGATACTTCCCAACGGGGTTAGTTGGCATGTTCCACAAGGATTTAATGCGTATTTCATAGAGCTGCAGGGATCCAGTATGGTATGTTAGTGGTAAAGGCCCATATTTCCCAACATGGTTAGGTGGTGGCTGCCGTAACGTTGGGGGTGTAAAGCTATTATTGCATCTTGGTCATTCACTACTCCTGAATAGGGGTAGTGTCTATCAAATCGCGAGGCTCAAACCATTAGTATCACGAACCCCACTTTATATCTGGAAAATAAATGCCTACACTCTCACTCAGCAATGCTACACTTGGCATATGGTCATCCGGCCCCAGCCGCAGTCAAGGATAGAACAACCTTATGCTCTGTAACAAAACATGCCTGGTATTCCTCGCAGCACGGGGTGCCAGAAATGCATACAAAGGAGAGTCAAGGTAACCTAGACCTCACCCCTAGAGAGAGCAATTCGGGCGCTGACACACCCCGGTCCTCTAGTGTGATGAGGCAAGACCTGCTTGCCTCGAATGTGTGAGACGAAACATGACTTGCCCAGGCTATCCGCAAAGATTCCCCTTCTACAACGTGCATACGTGGAACAGCCAAGAATCACACCGCGGAAACAGGAGTGTGAGAACATATCGTCCAGAGGGGTCAGATATCGAATCTACAATTATGGACACTCGAGTGATGCCAAATCTTGCAACACAGTCGACTCTCATTCCAGAGCTGGATAGCTTTTCTCGATGTGTCGAGTGCAATTTTTCGGGCCTGCGGGCCTGCTACGCACCATTGGTAGATCTGGGTTGGGTCCAATTTACCCTTCATCCGGCGCGTCCTCCTACATTTCTCCAGTTGGCCGTACGCGCCCTAGCCACTCTACATCTCGGTCAGGAGGAGAACCAGTTGCTTGTCACCAAGAGTAGATATACGTATAACGACGCTTTGACCTCTCTGAGAAGGGCAGTAGAATGTCTCCCAGTGTCAGATCAAATCTTCGCAGCAGGGATCCTGCTTAGTATCTATGAAATGAAAAACGGGCTATTTCAAGCCTCCTGGGTTTCTCCTACGAACTCCATTGCCAAGATCATGCAGTCTCCCAACACCCCTGCCGCAACGTATACTTTAGGGTTTAGACGAACTCTGTTTCTCACATTTAGGCCATTTCTCATTCGGGCAGCCCTCTCTCTTGGTCAGGCATGCTTCCTGGAAAGAAAAGAATGGATATCAGTAGTTCAGTCCATAATATGGTCTGAAAATCCTAACGGCCGTGGAAGCGTCTTCAGGGAGGCAAATGAAAATGCGTTCATCGAGGTCGTGAAAGTTCCCGGTCTGGCCGCCCGGACATACTCATTGTATCCCGCGTCGGAAGACATAGGGCTGATCGACGAGACAATTCGCTGCCGAAATAGACTGAAGGATATTGAGAGCGAGATCAGGGATATTCTGACGGTGCTATTTGGTTCAAAACTTGATACTCATACTACGAAACGTTATCTAGGGAATATTCCGTCTCAGTCTGCGAAAAATATCGTCCAGGGCGCCCTTGATGGGATACAATCCACCCTCACCCTTTTGGAAAATCTACTACAGCATCAGTTGGCTCATCAACTTGCAAGACAGCCATACACAGGCATTGCCCCTAGCACGAGGACTTTTATAAACCCCACATATAGCACACTCAAAGAGTTTTATCTTGAATTGAAGGCGACCTATGATGTGCTACCGGATGTTGGGTGGTTAGATGTCTGCTCACTGTCTATGGGAGTGGTACCGACCCGGGATGTATTAGTCTTCCCATGGCAGTATCACCATTTGGTGGAACAAATGATATGATGATTAGTGGCAATGCACAGATGGAGTATCCTTGTCGCTGTGCCACTTTTAATGTTTATTTTGCAAACTCAGGGAAATTGATGTGCAGCGAGCATATCAAGTAGCTACACGCAGAATAACATCTATTAGGAATGCGTGCCACACAATATTATTTTCTTATTCACTTAGTTGTATATCTTATTAACAAACTAACTACAAGAGAATAGGGGTTAGAGACTCTGCGCGGTAGTAAGGAATGGTAGCGTCCATATGGCATTACCGCTCCTTCAAATCCCCTTCAATATCAGTTGCAAACCACTCATTTTGATTTTGGATAGTTGAAGAAACAAAAGTGAAATCAGCAAAAGATTGAAAGAGAACTCTATACCTGCTATTTCTGTGAAGAAGAATGAGCTGAGCATTCTTCTTTATAGACCTTTATATGCTCTATCTTGTACGGCCTTGAAGCGCAACAAAACTCAGACCCATCTCATGAGGATAAGAAGGGACTGCGAGTTGAGATGCTGACGATGCGGACTCTGTTCACGTAATAGGCCCGCTCCATTCTTTTTTTTATACTAGTATACGATCAATTGGGCCCTGATTGCTGCCTCTGTCGAGATACCACTGAATTATTTTCATATTAATCTGTTAGTGATATCCGTTGTTACCTTTATGACCATTATTTCCTTGGTTATAATCCCGACTTTCGCTATTGAGATATCATTAAGAGCTGGGCAGATACTTGGTAGTCTTCTTAACGGTATCTTCTAAGTTATTTAATATTTTATAACTTCTGTATCTGGTCCTTCTATTTAAATGTCCTTCCATTTCTAAATTAATTCAGAAAATGCACCATGAAACGGTGTTAAAAAATATAATTTTGCATGTCTAGCATTAAAAATCGAGAGAGGTCGAGAGGGTGGAAATGAAATTGATAAGAACAATCACTAATAAAGAAGGCATATAAAATAAATATTTGATTTAGTATCAAGATTAAAGATATTGACTGAGTTATGAGATTGTGTGCTAATAATTGCTCATGATATAGGAATTTGGTCTATATTATAATATATCTAGTATTTCATTCTATTCACTTCATATTAAAACTAATTTTTATAGAATTCATATTATTTTATTTCAAGTGGGAGTGAAATACAAGCATCGGATCTGGGAACTTGAGTATTGTACCACGGAGAGCAGATTTGCTCCTAATTCTCTTTTCTTTCTTCTCATGATTAATATTCTCGCACATAGAAACTAAGTGTATTCGTGATTGCCCACAAATCACCGCCAGCCATTCAGCCCAGTCAGCCCGCCCAGGTAGGCGGTTCCCTGTTGTACTGCGTCTCAAAGCCAACAGAAACAATTCATCCTCAGGATTTGTAGATTGAATCACTTATTAATATCGAATGTAGTAGCTTCTTCATGATAAACTACCATATCCCAACGAATTTGAAATAATATACAGCTATTGATAACTACTTCCATCCTGTTGATGTGGCCGGGGCCTTGACCAAAAAAGTAACCACATACTTCATTAGTTAAGCGTCCCATTCACTGCGCTTTGTTTAGGGTGGATAAAGTTACTTGATGTTTTCCGATCAGGGGTAGGATGGTACACTCATTGGTTACTTCACCCAAGTCGCTACTACTAGCAGAGTCGACTTGCAGGCGTATAACTAAAGTGCCCTGCTGGCTTATTCTATACTAGTTGAGGCATTTGGGGTATCATTGTAGCTCATGTGTAGGGTTTCCCCTGCCATCCGGGTACTGGGGCAACTCTGCAGTCTCTGCTTGCCAGGGTTGCTGGTTGACAGCAACAGGAGCAGGGGTGTCTTCTTTCACCTCAGTAAGCGTCTGTCCTTCTCGCGAACGTCTCCGTAACCCAAATAGCACCAGCCCAGCGATTGCCAGTGCCCCTAGAGCAGATCCTATGGCAATGCCCGCGACGGCTCCTCCGGACAGTCCTGAAGTTGAGGCCGAGGCTGTAGGCACAGGGGATACGGTGATGGTGGTAGTCGCCGTTGGAGGTAACGATGCAGCCGTCGTGCTAGTGGATTTGGATTCGGTGATGTTGAATTGAACACTTGTTAACGAGGGCGAAGTAGACCCGGTTTCAAATACTTGCAAGATGAATGCTGTTGAATTTGTTGAATTGAAGTTTTCATAGGAAACAACCCAGTCAAATGATTGCTCAGACGTCCCGACTACAAGAACCTCAGCATCAGTCACCAAGCTAACAAGTTTCCCCAGTATCGTATCAACGTACTTAAGATCCGGTATGGATCGACACTCCCATTTTGTTGCCACATCAGCAAGTCGGTTTCGTTCAGCGACGTTGTCCACTGGAGGTGAAGCAGTTGTCCAACAACGTACTGAATATTATTAACGCTAGACCCACTGGAACTGTCAGGAGGAGTCGAAAACTGGCACGTCACTTGCTGACATAATGTGAGGATGCAGCATATCGATAGATATCGCAGGCGTAACATGATGAAATCTTTCTAGAGCCAAAATATTCGGAAAGAGGCCCTGAGACTCTAAATGGGATAACAGGATTGGGAAAGTAGGAGGTTAGTGCCGGAAGAAACAATATGATTTATTTGGGGCTGCAATATATAACTCCTCATACCGGCTGGCGTACGGCAGGAGGGTCGCTAGTGGTTTTGCTAATTTTATTAATCGGTAATTGAATGGCGGTGGCTGTTTATTGAACTACCGATATAAAGGGACACTCCGCCCCACGGACTTAACCAAGCCGGCTCGTCCTTTAGCTCCTGGTCAGGCGTATACATATGGATGACACGAATTCAAAGTCCGCATATCATCTATCAATCTAGCATATTCGAGCCGTTTTTTACGTTGAAGAAGTATCTTATTCACGGCCCGAGAAGCCATTTTATAAGAAACATACTGACTCATAACATATATATTGAAGCTTTTAGGCACTGATCCTCCTAATAAGAAATAAGGGAACCAACAATTCTTGTTGGATGAACTAAATTTAATATTTAATCTCAAAACCTAACCTGTCTTCATATTAAGCTTTCCCCCCTAATATCTTTATAATATTAATTAAAAAGAGTAATAAATGCAATAAATCTGACCTATTCTAAATAAGATCATTATGCATATGCCTGTCCAACATTATATTCTATAGATGCATGATTGGCGGGCCTGTAATGAGACGTACACCCTAGGGGCGCTCACAGGGGCTTAGACGCGTGTTGGCCGTGGAATCGAGCATTAGCCCCATTAACTGTAGCGCTGCCTTTGCCCTTAGCGCCAATGTTGCGATAACCTGACACGCAATGCCTTGAGAAGCTCTTTCGATTGTAGTTTCGGTGTACATTACCGGATTTAGCGGATGCAAATAAGTCAGGTTCCCTCAGCTGAAGGGTGACGGTCGGCCACTAGGCTGTACCTGAGTCAGTTAAAATGGACGGGCCTTTGATTGCACAAATAAATGCATGTGCTTACCAGGTAGGATCTTGTTAACCATGAGCTATCGGTTATAAAAAAAAATATGAGTGAAGCTTGCCACTAGTGACATGGCATCTTTGAAGAATGCTCGATTCATCCTCACTGCGCTGGGACAAGGGAGAACGTTGCCCTTAGCCTTGTCAGTGTGGAGACATCAATGATCACCGTTCAAGAAACTATGGATCCAAGGCTGAAAATAGAGCATCGCGCCCACAATATGGCAGCTGAAGGTATTTCGTCTTCTGTTTTGGGCTTTAGCTGCGTCAAGAGCTAAACACTACAGGCGCCACTGCAGAACCGGGGGGAACAAGCCCCGTTGAGCCTTATAAATCATTTACGGACCAACTTCCTGAATGGTCCTAGCTCTTCAGCCCCCTTAGATTGATCTCAACCAGAGTATCTTAGTTCCACGCGGTGGTACAGTTGCCCGGTGGCTGGAAGTTGGTGCGCGGGTGCAGGAATTTTTTGTTTTCAAATCCAGCACCCGCGCACTAACTAAAATGTACCCGTTGAACAATCCAGCACCCTTTCAGCAATACAAATGAGATCTTCATTACAAACATTAGCGTAAGAAATAAACTTGACTGGGTGCTGAGATTTTGCACTAAATTCATGCCAAGCCTTCAGCACCTGTTCAGCTGAACATTCCTGCACCCGCACACTTACTTCCTGCTACCGGGCAAGTGCAACCCCCTTTCCACGCAGTCCTTAATTGAATTCAGCAGATTATTCTAGAATATAAGTTAACCGACGTATCTGGCCCAGTTCTTTAATTTCTTATAGAATCTAGCCAGAGCCTCACATCAAATACCGTATCTGGAGATCTAACTCTATGCTCCCATCCTGTGGCCCAGGAAGATGTACATATTAGCTTAGGATGCCCAATATCGGTCGACCTAGCCGGGATTGCCATAGATGCCGTCAAAGGCATCTGAGGGTTCGGAAATACCTCTGACTTGTCTCCTAATGGCGGAACTCATTGTTGCATTCGAAAATAGTGCGATCTCTGTCGACCTGAGTGTAGTTAATGCTGCAGGGCAAAGCTACCATGCCCAGGGTTCCGTGATGAGTTGACTGAGCGCTTTCGTATTGTGACTACGACATCGTTTGTGTCCAATACAAGCAGGGATCGTTGAAGACCTAGGAATGGCAAATCTTGTTCACTAGGCCTGGGGGTAGTCAAGTAATAGGTAGCTCAAAAATTTCGCGGGCCAAGTTCATTGATAGTCATCCTGGAATCGGCCCGTTCCATCTCCACATATTGCCGTGTCATGGATCACAGAAACACTTTTCATTGGGCTAGAGTTGATTCGGGGCAATTCAGATTCAGCACTAATGCCTCTGTGAAACATCATGAGAACTGTCAAAAATTGTATGGTGCAGTCCTTGCGGGAAAATAGGGGGTAAGCAGAGAGATTTGTGTACATTGATAGTGCAAATAGTTCAATTAAAGGAATATGGAGTTATAGAAGGGACTTACTAATTTGTCAAATGACATACAGCCAGCTGACATCAATTATGCCCATGGGATATGAGCTCAGTCATTGAATTATATCCTATTTAGAAGGTGGTTCTAAATTACTCCACTCAGAACTAATTTCATCTTCGACTAGTATCCTGGTTCAGGATCTCTATTTCTCGAACAAAACCATTTTAAAGAAATGCCTGAGTTACTCTGCTGAAGATGCTCTGTTGTTGATAGCCCGCACCCCTCCGGAAATGAGCTGCATGGCCGCTCTCTTGAGCCATGCGTCTGTCCGTGCGTGTTGAAACATCCTTGGATATGAACCAGTTCGTGTTTGATTCCTTTTTCTTTCCCTTTGATCTCCGCTTCTCCTCAAATACAGATTCCTTCGAATTTTCCTCCGTTCCTCCCTTGCCCTTCGTTTCGTGGACTCTTAGTTTATTCTTCCTGCCGCTATCCTGAACGGGATAGTAATCACCATAAACAAGATCTTTGTCGTAGTTGTCAAGAGCCTTGGGAGCGTCATTAGAACGCGCAGCAGAAAAGAAATTGGGAAGTGAAATTAAACGCGAGAAAGGATCGTTTTTTGCCGTCTGTTTTCGATAGTAGATCCTGTTTACCTGCGGTTCACCGACATTTACATCATTTGGTAAGTTGGGAAGCTTCCCGTTTGGGGCTTCGCCAGCCTTCTGACCTGTTGCTATCCCAAATGGAAGAAGCGTCGTTATTGATGACATTATCTTGGTTGAATTCCATAGGTCATGTCGGATGAGTTGAAGAAATGGTGCTGCCGAAACTCCATTGTATCCGGAATTCGCTTGTATCTTGCTGTCGGAGACTTCCTTAGGTTTTGGAGATCCTATTCTTTCGAATATGGAAACGCCGTCAGTCGGAATCGGTGAGGTGTCACCATGGTATTCTGCGGCTGGCTTAGAACCCTGAGGAGTCGGAGAGAATCCGATAGCTCCATTTGGAAGACTGTAAGTAGGATCTGACATCAGGGTCATACTACCTGATGGTACAACAGTATCACCTTTTCTCAGTGGCTGAATATCTCCTGGAGGTGATGCTTTCAATGAGTTGGCCAGGTCCCTGTCGACTGCGGTATCTGCTTCCGCTGGAGAACCCCCAGCCTCGTCACTGCTTTTTCGTTCCTCATTCTCTAGCTGGGACTTCTTATTTGTATCCAAGGCATCATGAAGGTTAACGGCGATATGTTGTTGGCCACCACCGGCGTGCGGGCTGTGACTACTACTGTCATTCATCTGGGACTCTTCGTCTCCTACAGGTCCAAAACGTGCTAACCTCCATTTTCTCCAGGATCGAGAGTTAAAATTTGACATCCGTATTTTCCTGCTGATATATGCTGCTGCAATGGCGACGATAAAAGTTACAAATGCCCACAATGGATACCACTGAATGGGTGCAGGAAATCCAGGGATGGCGAATAGAGACTTGCAAAGGAAATATGAGTATACCGGCCAATTTTCCAAAGGCAATTATTCGCAATAGACTCACAGAAGCAAAAGATAACGGAATAAAGGCAAAAGCAAGCGTGTTTAGCCGTGCTACCGCTTGGCCTTGAGACACAGTCTCTGTGTTAAAGGCCTACAACCGAACCTTGATCAGCACTTAAGCATCAATGTGGGCAGCGATTCGTTCGGGTTTTGGCTGTTCTGTACCCACCAAACTCAGGAGCGTCTTCCATTGTTGTAGGACAACATTAGAAGTCTCCTGATAATTTCTCAAGCTTCCAAGCAGGTTCTCGATCCGCTCATTCAGCTCATCCTGATGGTCTTCTGCGACTAATTTCGGCTCCCATTGCTGGCTCCGTTTCACAAATTGCTCAAAACGCTCCAGGGCAGCGATATGCAGACGTAGATTCTCTTGTAAGACGATAATATTAGCATTATCTCGATGAAGTTGCCTAGTGAATTGCAACACTGGCGGTCCCTGGATCTTGCCATGTGTCTGGGCGTCGCGATAGATGAGGGCCCGTTGAACCCGCAACCACACATCACTCCAATGACCAAGAACATGTGCAAGATCTAGATAAATCCAGCTGGGTGAATTTTGTATGCGTGTCATCCGCCAGGAATTCTCGGGACTTCCGAGGTGTTTCTCCAAGCGTGCAGGAACATCAGCATTAGCAACCAGCAGAAGGATCATAGGTGTAGCTTCATTTTCGGGGATGCTCAGGACGGAGGAAGGGCAGATCCAGGTGGCTATGGACCGGAAACGGATCTCAGTTGAATCAAAGCCCATGACTGCTTCGACCGGATGGTTCGGAGAAGAAGGTACCCCGTACGGGTGACTCAGGAGATAGACGAGTTCTACAGAAATCAATATAGGAAACGCACTCCGCTGATCAGTGTTCGCACATCGGCGTCTGTTGCGGATGGGGGATTGGTCCGCACCATGATTCTTAGCGTGGTAATAAGGCATTATAGCAACATTGTGGCTGTCTGTATCTTGAGCTTTGACGTATTCAATCAACTGACGAGGTAACTTTGGTATCTGCTGGCAAAAATCGGTCATCATTGGCACAGTGGCATCGTAGATCTGGACAATCCTAAGTCTTTACGTTACCAATACAGTCGAATAATGTCTTTCAATCTTCTCCATAACCACGGCAAGAATAATTGATCTCATAGTGACTTGAAGAACAAAGGAGGCCTACGGGATGAAAATCCGGTCCAGCTTTCGACATTCTACCAATTGCTCTCGCAGGTATGATTCAATATTTGATACACTAGTGGACGAGAACTTCTTGGAAACAAAAAAGCCCTGACCAGTAGAAATGGCAGGTTGACCGGAGTTAGAATAGACAATAATGCGGCCTTTGCGAGCCGTAGATGACCGCGATGCTTTTTCCTCTTTCCCTGCCATTGCTGTATGGCCGGATAATTAAAGAGTCATCAATATTACGATTGTGATGCTCTGTCAGATGTGGCGGGGGGTAATATGTCAAAATTTTTCCACCGAGCTAAAAAGGTTACCACCTTACTAGCTGTAGTATAAGTATTGTGCATATTTGGTTCAACAAAATACCACTGGCTTCCATCCATGTCGACTTCTGACAAAGGCAGGGGACGAGGCTGTGACTAGCTAGCCGGAAATGTATCTTGAGGGTTTGTGAAGCAAGACTCGGGAATGACATTTTACTCTGATCCTAGATGGAGCGAATTGCAATGAGGGATTCGGGTTTTCATGCTACTGCGATCTGTATGGGAACCAGTATCGCTATCACACGCTAGCTACGTGGCAGCATGCAAGTTGACCGGCTTCCTGCAAACATCTGCCGCTTCGTGAACTGCTTTGTAAGCTCGTTATTTTCATGCATATGTATGGATAAGCATGGATGTATTGACATTCGACCTGTGAATTGGACGTCGATGTGGAGTATGTTATTCACACATAACTTCCCCTCACTTTTAAGCCGCATTTGCGACCCCAGCAGAGCTTCCATTGGAACGTCGCTTTGGTGAGCGGTGGTATTTGAAGTTCACCACAAGCAAGTACACAGATTTATTTTTCTGGTTTGATTTTTCGGACACACTCTAGAAGGGGCAATGTTTGGCCGCAGACTCAACATTGAGGAGGTGCGCAGCCCGGATTCGCGAAGCTCGGAAGACGAAGAACCGACATCTGTCCATGAGCAGCAACAGCAGAGTCCAGCAATATCCCAGCAAAAGAACCTTCTATTGAGATTTCTATCTGGGATATTACACCCTGAGAAAGAGCCCAATTCTCGCTCCCATCCGGACAATGCGAGTGAGGGCTCAAGAAATTCTTCTGTCTCGTACCACTATTATAGCTCCTATTATTCGACCAGTTCATACGCGACTGGAAATGAAAGACGCGAGGAAAGACAAAGACAAGTGTGGCGTCGACTGTCAAGAGCACTAGGACAATTTTGTGAGAATGACTACCTCGAACTCGACTTTGAAAACTCTAACCCGCGGCCTGTTAGCGATCGTGCCCAGTAGGGCTCTGACAGCCTTTTTTGTTATGTTGGGATTTCATCATATTATGATGGTCTTGGTCGTTGCAATTCTCATTTTGACCTGTAGGTAACCTGATAATTATATCACAACTTTCCTTTTATCATTCTGTGGAAGGGAGACGAGAAGCTGGGAGCTACATGGATCGAAGATATACGATTGGACAGATCTTGTTACTGCACATTCATACCGCATATAGTGTGAGGAATTTTAAAAAGGCTGCGGACTGACTTCGTCTAGGCCTCGTTTTGGGTAGCTGCACCGGCTCTTCCCCAACAATGAGCCATTTCCACCTTCTCTCGCTGTCTTACGCAGGTACCCAGCGCAACACAAGTTCTGTTGCATCCTCTCTGAACGTGGTACAAAATTTGGGCACAGAACAATTAAATATGCGTGTTCTCGTTGGCTATTTCGCCGTATGCGTAGCCCTAACGAACGTGCCATCGACCGTATCTATATCGTCTCTACTCTGTAGCAGCGATGGGAACAGTCTCAGAGGCTCATTCCTCGAAGCTAGTGAAGACCCACTAGGCCTCTTAGACTTCGGCTTTCGAATCAAGGATAATATCATGTTTCCTTATTTGAGGTACGTATAACAATACAACAACTATGCGTGCTGGGCTCTCTCATCCCAGTATCACATATCTACCAAGTTATGCTTATGTATGTGTTATGTCGAGCTCACATAAAATAGTGTTATTGCTACCGTTCTAGAGCTCTTCCTCCTCTTATTGCTTGCCCAGTTCCCAGGTTGGAAGGAGGAAACTGATGAAGATGGCTCGGAAAGGGAAGTCAAACCATTCCCATCAACAGTGCGTCTAGTGGCAGCTCTCGCTCTCAGCTCTGTCGCAGCGGCATTATTACTCGTGACGGCTGTCTGGCAGCAGGTTGCGGCGGTAGCAGCTGGTCAAACCTTGGAACAGGTGATGCCAGGACAAATTATGTCTCTAGTTGGTCTCTCCGCGTCGATATCGAGTTGGTTCGCATTTGGATTAGCCGCCATGGTGTTTCTCATGGTTCTCACCATGTATACAAGTATCAGAATTCTGCTTGACAGGTTTGATTAGGAAGGGCGACAGAAGTACCTACCGAGGGCAGGAGAATCAGATGGAGCTATCGAAGCCATATATGATAATGCACGTGTGTATGCTAGACAACCCCTTGATTTCATCAATACTTAGAAAAATATAGTTTTTGATTGAATTAATCATTGATTAACTCATATACCCTTTTACAAAAATAACCTTATAGACGTACCTAAAAGAATCAAAAAGCAACCTTGATATTACCATTGAAAGAAGTAAATTATTCAACCTAGTAATTGTAATCAAGTAAATACAAATGATTTTTTTTGTCCGGGAAGTTTAATACAAAAATACTAAGATAACATTGAAAAGAAGAAAAACAAAATGAAAAGAACTAACTATATACAAGCAGCGTACATATCAATTGATATTTACAAATTCGCATGCAAGGCTCTAAGACATGTATCAGGCGCACGTTTTGACCAGACTGTCACAGAGGTGGTGACGGGATCAACCAGGATAGTCCTCCTCGCAGAAGAACCACTTCTCAATCGGATCTTCTCGTAATAATATTTTGGCCATCCCCTAGGTTGACTGCTTGTGGTCTCAATAACATATGTAGTTATATAATAACTTGACCGCATGTGGTCATGTGAATCATCTCCCTGCCAACGAGCCAATAGTTCCCATATGACCATCAACCCCCGGATTTTCAGTCATTTTCTATTCCATGATTGGTTCTCCCATTACCCCAGGATCCAGACTGACTGAATTAGACCTTGGGGCATCGTCAACTAATGCATTGTGAGACCATGTGACTTTGTTGAGTCTGTATAAATACGCAAAAAATCATGACATCTGTATTAATCTTTTCCTGTGCAGTTCTCTTCACTTTTCTTCCCGAAATTATTTCATGTAACGGCACACCACTAAACCTGGATTCCAATTTATATCAATAATTCGACTTTCCCTCTCAGTCTGCACTGGTGGTGTGACATTGACGGACAATGCTTCCTTCCACATGCCTTTGAAACACAGCTTGTTATATTTACCCGTCGAGATACGTCTCCAAAATCTATCCTTATTGTTTCATATGTCTGCCAGGATCGTCACAGAGATTTGCACTGCAAGTGCTACGACTATGTCAGCAGATCCACGACGAGGCTTGGCCGTACTTCCTGACGGAATACGGTCGGCACCAGTTCCAAGGTCTGATAGAGTTCATCACATGGGTTGAAGACCCTCCATCGACTTATGTTTTGGGCTTTGTTGTTAAGGTTTGCTTTAGATTCAACGAATTGAGCTAGGATGAGATGCACTTTCATGGCGAGTATGTTTGAAATTCCTCGAGGGTATTCAGTGTACTCGTTGACAAAGGATGTTAGGCTAGATGCGGCCATATGCTCCTCATTCATGACTTGTCTCGCTGCCATTCGTCACGTTGGAAAACTCCAGCTCGATTTCCATAACAACGACATCTGGCTCAAGACAACCAGCGGCTCAAGCAAACAAAATCACTCGCAGCAGCAACTTGTCCTCGATATTATAGCTTTAAAGATGCAGAATATTGACTCACAGTAAGTTTTTTTCCAACATCCTACATGTCGACTTCTTACAACATTTCCACAATTTACACCATCTCCGCTTCTCTGGCTACACTCAACAACACCAGAGAGATTCCTGAATATCATGAACTCGTTGACAAATCTAGAGGAGTTGGAACTGATACATGCAACACCACAACTCTACCTCATAAGCGCCGATAATATCTCCCAAAAGTTTGCACTAACGGCTGACCTTCTGGCTGCTATGAACTCACCATTAAAATCAGTCTCCGCCACCTACACTGACAACAAAGCGGAGCGAACTCCACCCTATTTCACGATCTCATGGATGAAAGCATTGATTCAACATGCCAAGACGTTGCAACATCTCAAAATCCATTGCTATTATCAACCGATGCCCGCCGAAGTTTTCTGGATGCTACTTGATGTGATTGAATCACTTGTGATCCAGTCCCTGAGGCACATAGAGCTTAACGTACGGGTGCCTCATGCATGCATGAAACTAGGATCAGATTCAATCAGCCCCAATCCGTGGTTACGGGATATGAAGTGCAATTGGATCCAGCTCCATGACCTATATCGTATTTTTGATTTCAAAGAGTATCCACGCGGGCGGGCACTTTTGTAATGTCTTTGGAGAAACACCTCGTTCCAACTGTTATACAAAAGTTTTGTGACCAGTTGCGTCCCTTAGCTCATTCAATGTTTTCAGACCTCAGCGTAATTGCACCACAAATCAATCGATCCTTACTTGATCGACATCTCAGAATGCATTCTCCGGTCGTTTGTCTCAGGATCCAATACAGAATGTTACCAATACTCTGTGAATTCCAGAATTCCTTCACCTATGGCATAAGCTGCGGAATGGCAAATCAACACAATCTATCAAAATTAATAAGGTCTTTGAACAACGTTTTTACAGTGGGCAACCTTGCATCTACTAGAGGACTCCAAACGTGATGAAGACTTCATGAACCTTGGTGAAATCAACGTTATGACTGCTGAAGTTTCTATCGATCCCGTCACTTTCTCTAAATCAAACAAGAGTAAAGGCGAAGATTATCATTATGGCTCCGTGCAATGCACAGAGAGCCATCTACTTCGAGGTGATTCGTGATCTACAGACGTCTACCAAGATAACCTTTTCAAGTCTCCCCCGCGTTGCTACGATTGACCCCATTCAAGGACATGACATGAGTCAGATGTCATTATCTTGGGTTGGGTTGTTGGCATCCATGATCGCCTCGGATTCTCGAAGGAAGACCGCCGTACTAATGTTGCTCTGACTCGTGCACGTGCCGCCATGATAGTTGTCTCCAATGACACAACTCCCACAACTGGTGATGGGGTCGGTGGTCTGAAGTGGAAAGGGGAAAAGAGAAATGAGTTGCACTGGAAACACTTGCTTATTGGAACTATTCAATAAGGAATGAACGTGAAGTGTAGGTCAACCAGCCGAATACTGGAGGTGTGTACAGCCATGGTGAGGTGGAAATAGATACGAATTTTGTGTGTATACATGCCAAACGGGTTACAATGCAAAAGAGAGACATGCTGCTGTTTATCACATGCGCGAGAGTTTGGCTGGCGTAAGCTACATGGATCTCAAGGGTCTTTGATTGGTGCAAATGATCACTCAATGGACATTAGGTAGTTCAATTAAACAAGCATTCAATTCTAAATTCTTTGTCTGAAAATACTAGATGTAGAAATACTAAAATTACGTGTCTCAATAGGGCTTTGCTAGTGAATTACGAATTATAAAGTCGTTAAGCGGCTTGTAGGCCGCCGTAATTGTAGGATTCTGAATCCAAACCATGGAAATCGGAAACCGCCAACGATGACCAACTTTCTAGTCAATGGGGAGAACTTGAGCTTTCGAAATGGGTATTTAGGTCACTGTATTATTAGTAGCCAATGACTGTAGTTCAGAGAATGAATATTCAAGTTAAATTGAAAAGTAGTAAAGATCTCATAATACAAATAGTTTGGGTACATAGAGCAAAATAATTAGATAGTACATGTTGGCAAATTGGAATATACTTGAAAGATAAGCCGAAAGACACTCATAGTACTTTATTGAAATATACTTTAATAGTAATAACGTGGAGAATGATGGTCATACATAGGATAGGTAGGATAGTGAGGTTCTCGATAACCGTGAGGTCGTCGTTGAGCAGGATAAAGACTTCGGTCTGGAACAACTTGTGAAAGATTAGCATGCAAGGATGGTTTTATGTTTGTTGATTCTTTCCAACTCACCTGGCATAGCATGTCGACTCGTTGACAACATGTGTTTATCTCGCGCTAACAATTGCTGAATCATGTTTTGGGTATCGGCTATGGCTATGCCTTGGTGGTGTAACCCGTTGTACAAACGAACCAAATCATTTTGTCCATCGCCTTTAGCAGAGACGAGGCTTTCGTGTCGGTCCACAATCTCACTATCTCTTCGATGTAGTTTTCGGCTACTGAGGCTACTTCTCGATGGAGATCTATCAGAGAAGCTATCAGGATAAACAGTTCTCACACGGTGTTTTCGACTTGAAGGCCGCTCATGCATGCGATATTTTTTGGCCTCTGCTCTTGGCCTCGCATTTTTGCTTGTGTAGCGCACTTTGTCCTCAAAAGACATCGAAACAGTAGTGGCCGAGTCACTATCACTGGATTCAAAGAGAGGGTCCTCATCGGCTACGCTACTAGCCGATTCATATGAATCTGGTGTGCGAATTCTGTCAAAGATATGAGATGCACGCGGTTGCTGCTGGTGGACTGCGGGTTTTGGGATCTTGGGGTTGCTTCCTTGGGCATGAGGTGGCAAATTGCCCTTCAGATTCATATGGATGAAGGGTTCAGGCTGGGCCTGTGCATTAGGAACAGCATGAGCCCTTCTATTGTTATGAGCCCCTTCGCTAGTAACTTCTTGCCTAGGTCTCTGATCCATTGGATTATGGAACTGAGGCAACCCTCCGTTGTCAACATCTGTCCAAGGTCGGTCTTGCTCTGGAATGGGTCCTGTTGGTCCTTGATTATGTCCTGGATTATGCCATTGTTGAGGGACTGGAGCTGGGCGAACTGGAGCTGGCTGTTTATACTGTGGATGAACTGGCTGAGCACCTATGTTCGTTGGAGGAAGAGCTGGGCCATTTGGGATATCTCTTGGGAAAGAGGCAGGAGCGCCAACTGCAGGTTGATGACGGATAATGTTGTTCCGGTTCGGAACCTGGGGGCCGAGAGGGTTTATTTTTGTCAAAGATTTCTTGACAATAATATCCGCAGATTGTCCATCAAAGTGGCCTTTTGCATATACCCAGACCCATTCGTAATCCCGATCAGTGTCATTTAGTGTATTAATCAGTTTTTTCACCTCTGCGCGGATATCCCTGGCAATCCCAACTGAAATGCCTCCCTTCGCTAAAGCTTTTAGATCCCTCGATTCTTGTTTCATGCGACGCATCTCTATTTTAGAGCCTGTATTTTTACCTTGGTGTCTTTCTCTTACCCGACGAAATATCCAGCCATGATATGAAGTGTCTTTCGAGTCGCCGTTCCAGGGCGGCATTTGGGACATTTGCTTGATATTGTGGTTTTCTGCGCCCCGATTCAGAAACTCGTTTCCTGGATAGTTCATCTCAAGCCTGGCCATATTATCTGCAAGATCGTCCATGTTGGGCTGGTGCTGTAGATGTTCAAATCCTTGAGGCATATTGCCTTGCTGTGGATGTCGAGGCGGAACTGGTGCTGCAGGGGGCATTTGATGTAGAGTTCCCATTGGGAGTGCTGGAGCTTCTGTATGATATTCTGTCTGTATAAAAGTATTGCAGTGGTACTGCGTCGGGGTGAAACCAAGTCAAAAAAAACACAATCAATAGACACAGTTAACTTGATGTGGCCGGCACTAAGAAACAAAGATAGACAAATACAGAGAAGCTCCACTAGAGATGCTGGCTTCAAGGAAAAGAAGTCGAATAAATCGAATCAATGTTGGGGGGTGGAGCAAATAGATATAGCTCAGCGGACAGCGAGAACGAGGAGGGGGCTTCTGCCTGCCGCTTGCCCAGACATGCGACTCTGCAGCATCGTCTCGCAAACTTTTCGAAGGGTATGAATTTCCGAGCCATTCCTGTGCCCTGCAGCCACCAGGGCAACGAGATGTTGGATAGGCTGACACTCTCACCTTGCAGGATGCATGTCGACCCTCAGCCATAGCCTTGCGCGACTCTACCACAAGCGGGAGAGGAGGCTGAAGTCAAAGGTCGAGAATTAGTTTCACATGCCAATGAGCGCTACGCTTCTTGCGATGAGGCTGTGGGCAAACCGGTGCTACACCGGGTTCATTACTCTATTCTGATTATTTACGATTCAATAGAACAGTGCAGAATTTGCCACAGCCGCTTTCTATCTCGGGACAGTCACCTGGGGGAATTCAAGTCGGACAACCCCAAGGTTGACAACAGTCTGTCTTAGACAAAGAAAAGGATTTGATTACAGCCAATATTTCGATATTGTGGCTGTGTATGCTGTACGAGTTGGAGAGTGACTATTCACTGAGCTGAATGGTGGTATTTTTGAGAAAATTAGAGATACGCGATAACAGTTGTACGTGTTACACCAGCTTGCACCCGCCATTTCCATGTACAAAATGGAGGTGTTGAAACCTGGAGGTGTGGTCTATTAGTGGTCGGAAGAAGGTGACTTTTAGTGGTGATACAGTTCAAGACCGTGCTCGATATTGGTTGAATACGCTGACGACAACTTGACAAGGATAGCGATACACGGCGATTAATTATCAAAACCGGTGTCTGCTCGACGAATGACATAGAGATGCTGACCTGTGGGTTTCCGGCCGGGCGAAGAGAGGAGCACATGATGCGGGGCACAGCAGGCACCACCATTCGATAAGCTGCGAGGCTTCGTTCGAGGCTCAAAATATGTACAGGCACTGGATGGTGGGAAGAAACCGGTGAGGAGACTCGCCCCAGCCTTGTCGACATTCAGCTAGTACCTCCCCCACGCATGATGCCACCCATTGACTTTGAAGCTTTTACGAAAGTTAGGTGGGTTTCACAGAATTTATGAATTCTGACAAAGTCGATTCTTTGAATAGTTGTAGCCGAGCTGAACTATCGTGAGGCCGCCTGATTGTTTGAAGCGCCGTTTACACATCATCAGATATCGCGATTAACTACTACTCAAGCTTGGGATTCCACCTTGCATATCTAGGATGGATCGTCGATGTCAGAAAGAGTCTCGGATGCGCACAAATTCTAAATACCGAGACTTAGTCCACCGCCGACAGTTCTTCCCCCAGATTATCATTGGCACGGTGGTCATGACAAAAAAAAAGTCCAGAGCAGCAATGACGATAAAGGTATTCTGAACGCCTTGGCTGTCAAGCCACATGCTAGCCGTAAACGTCAAGATACACGCAATCGAGTTGTTGATGACGGACACACCCACCATTCCTTCCAAGACCATTTCCGGGTACGCGTCCATCAGATAAGCCATGCTCAAATCCCCCGTGCATCCCCAGCCGAATCCAATCAAGCCAAGTCCGACATACGGACCAGGCCACGACCATCCTTGCCCTGTGCCGATACCAAACAGCAACATTCCCAAGGGTCCTATGATAGCCAACGGAAAAAGAAACCATAAGCGATGCTCAGCCTCCCGAATGCCGCCATTTCGCTTCGCCATCCAGATCATGAACAAATCGGAAAAGTACCCGCCATAGAAACATCCCAGCACAGCGCCTATCAGACACGGCAGGTTTATCAAACCGACCCCGACATCTCCGTAGTACCACGGGGCGTCACTCCAATTATCGTCCTCAACAGTTAGGTAGAAGGTAAGCCAAGCATCCTGAACCCCCCATTGGATCCCTGAATAAATCACCGCAGGGAAAGAGAAAATGCGCATTGTATGGACAAGACGAGTGCTGTACTGCCGAAAACCAAAGCCAACCAAATTAGATGCCGGTGTTATCAAAGCAATTCGCTGCCAGTACGTCCTAGGCTGTTCCTCTGCCGTGACAATTTCATTACTGAAAAGGCCTGGAGTCTCCGGCTTCTTCTCACATGGCGCCGTTTCTGGATCTGTGGTAGGCTCTTGACTACAAATAATCGGCTTAGTTTCGTGGGCGTCTCTGTCAAACATGGTCTCTTCAAGAGTGAAAAAAAAGGTTATAACTGTGCCAACAGAAATGCTCACAGCCCACCATCCAATCCAGCGCCAGCCCAAATTACTGTCGCCGATGAATCCGGCTATGAGAGGACCTAGATAGGTGCCCACGCTAGTCGCCAACACATAAACACCTAGAAAAGTTCCACGTTGATGTTCATAGAACAGATCCGATAGCGACAGTTGAACATTAGCTTCTGCGCATGACTCAGAAATGCCAACAAAAAGCTGGTTCCAGATGGAATCTGAAGTTGACTGTGTCTTTGCCATCCAGATAGCGCCTATCAGCCCCATGGTTATACAGAAGAGATACGTAATGCGGCGCCCCCAAAGCCATGCAGCTGGAGACAACAAAAGCGTGCCATAGCCAATTCCGAGGAACAAGACACCAGCACCGGTATTCATAGCGGCGTATGAGATGCCGAGATCATCGTTCTCCCCGAACTGGGCGGACCCAGCGTCATTAGACGTGGCTGCCGTGAAGCCAGCAATGAAGCATACTAGAATAGCATGCCAGTACTTGCGAGCCTTGGGCCAGTTGAGTGGATCATTCACCGATTTTGTCGGGGGCGGAGAGAGAATGATCTGGCCATGGCTTAGCAGGCGAGAGGTACCTGGCAAGTCCTCAATGTCGGTCGTTTCCATTTTCTTTTCTTTATCCTTCCTTTCCTTTCCTGTCCTTTGGTAAAAATTGTGAGTCTGGCCTCAAGGCCAGAGCATACGTGGTCAGAATTAATTAATTGATAATAGGGCTATTCCGTGCAGTCAGGTCCTGTCAAGGGGGGCGCTCGCGATACACAAATTTGAGCATATGATCACATCTCATAGCATTGGGAGTATAGAAATAAGAGCGGACGGTAGAGAGAAAACAGAACAGGCTCAATTGAGATATATCGAGGTATCGATATTTTCAAGGGATGCAGGAAAGTTGCAGCCCCAAAACTTGAAAGTGGGTATCATGATGGTGGGTACCTGTGATGAAATTTTGCTAGCTGATGTAACCAGTAAGAACAGCGTGAAATTAAAGTGTCATTGGACGAAAGGAGAATTAATAGGCATGATTCGATGCTTATCAGTTTGAGTGTTCGTTAGCAGGTCAAGCTTTTCTGGGTGATGGCTTGGGAGCGCGTACAGAAGGCAAACTGCAGCACGTCAAGAAAAATCAGGGCCTTGGCCTTTTCTAAAACTGGGCGATGTCGCGTGCCTTCGATTTTACTTTATAGCAAATAATAATTTGTTCTTCAGTCATTGATTTAAAATTAGGTACTACTTGGCGGCTTCACATTCTGTGATATTATCTATAAAATGATCCTAATTGCACACACAGGCTACCACCCTTCGAAATTCCCGAACCCGCCTTTGGACTTAAACTTTTTCCGCGTATGCTCCACTGGTTCAGGCTCATTATCGTCCACAAACTCGACAATCTCATCATCTGTTGTGCCCCTTCTCGTGTTTTGCTCAGCCAATGCCGCTTTTAAATATTTGCCTACGCCCCCAGCATTCGCCGTACCAGACGTCTTTGAACTATGGAGACCGCGCACCCGTTTACCTGTCCATGTCACCTGATCATCGTCGACGTCCTGTGGTGCTTCTTGCTTGCTGGGGGTTTCGGCTGCGGTGCTACCTTCCGTGCTTTGTAGTTTTTGTTGAATCATAAATTCTTCAAAAGGGTCGACGAAGATGGTTACATCTTTGATGCGGATATCTGTAGTGGGTCGGTTGCTTGTCGAGTCGACCGGCGCTACTTCCATGGCATTGAGGGTCCTTGATGAGGGCGATGGGTCTTCAATGATGCGCCCAAAGACGGTATGCTTATTGTTCAGATGTGGTAGAGCCCGGTAAGCAATAAAACTAGAGTAATGTTAGCAGTGTCAAGTGACCAGATTTGAGTAAGTCTTACAATTGACTGCTATTCGTATTTTTCCCTTTATTTGCCATGCTGAGAGTACCCCTAGCATCATGTCTGAAAGGGCCGTCGAATTCGTCATCGAAATTCTTGCCCCAGATACTCTCACCACCGCGCCCTGTCCCGGTAGGGTCTCCTCCTTGGATCATAAATCCTTTAATATTGCGGTGGAAAATGACATCTTTATAGTATCCTTTTTTAGCGAGATGGATGAAATTCCAAACCGCCTTGGGTGCATATTCCGTGTGCAGCTCCAGGTTGAGGTCGCCCATTGTCGTTGAAATTTGCGCGTAAGCCTTGCCTTTAACTCGTCCTCGCTTCAGCATATATTGTTCGTCTGTGAGGGTGGCCAGCTCGGCCGCAGTGTGGGGAGTCAATCCGGTACTGGTGAAAGATGCCGCTGCAAGACCTGTCGTATGTCTAGCAGCGTTATATGGGACAGCTTTGGTCGGCTGGTGGGATTTTGTCGTCGATTTCGACTTGGTAGCTAGTGTTTTTGCATCCTTAGCACCACCTTTAGTCATAATCTGTTGGCCTTCTCGCTCCGCACGAGCCCGCGCAACCGCCTCTTTCGCCTTGAGGATTTTGGCAGAACTGCCCATCGCATTCAAATTCACGTTATTTGCCGGGTCATTCCGTTCGCGCATCTGCTCATCTGATAACCCGCTCTCGCCATCTTGGATGTATTTGAATGAACTGAGATTTCTGGATTCAACGTTTTGCGGATCCTGCAACGTGATGATATCCTTCCGACCAAATTCCTCATCCGTAACCAAGTCGCGCCACATCTTCGCTTTGACATTTAATCTCTCTACAGTATCCCATGCAAAAACATTCCCCGACGGTCGCAAAGCGACAATGTGCGTGTTATCCGTGAAAACTTTGAAAGTGACCGGATCGACATATTCGCCCGCCTCGTTCTTTGCAAAATTCAATTTAATCAGATCGGCACTTTTAAGCGGACTTCCGTCAACGGGGTTGGTACCGTGTTTCTTCAGCCATGGCAGGATATTCGTCAAATCAAATGTCGTACCTGTCGCCGTACAAACTGGGTGATTGAATGGTTGAAGCGACAGCGAGCAGAAGTTAAATGGTAATCGTTTGAAAGAGACATGTGTGGCGCCGCCTTTCTTCAAACTAGAAACTCCAGCGCCAGCGCTGGCTGAGTATGCATCTTCGGAGGCCCATTCAGAATGGGTGATCTAGGGAAAGAATGACATCAGCATAGCTCTTGAAGAAAATGCGCGACCAAGAATCGAGGGAGAGGCTGGCCTACGTAGAGTTTATCCGTTCCTAGATGCTAATCATCAGTAAATCGCATTTTTAGAAGATATGTATCGTTCTTACCTTTACCCATGTCTTCTGTCGCTTGCGCAATGGTGTTGGCCACTGGAGAAATTGGAATTGAGAATTGGAGTTGCGGAGACAGCGATGCCTGAGGTATCATTTCAGGACACCGGCGCTAGCCGCTTACGGAAAACGCAATCAACCTCTCTTTTTGGAACCCTAGCCCTAAAAGCCTCTAATCTGTAACCTAATAATTAACTAAATCTCAAGATAGTCGAGCTACATCTATTTATCTAGTACCTCTTACTATTACTCAGACATTGAAAGCTTCTACCACACCATTTGGGTTAAAAATGAATTACAGCAATGCATCCATGCAGTGTTCAAACCGATAGTACTTTATTTCCATCTAAACTGCCTAACTCGCCTAAAAATACTGCCTTAGATTGCCAGGAGTCTGAATATTGTCTTACGCTTCAATCTTGTATGCAAAGGGATGGTCGGAATCCCCAGTAAAATTCACCTCTACAGTGCATTGGACCTCGTGCATGATGGTGATCGCGGGGTAGAGTTTATAGTGAAGACTGTCCGTCCCTAGTCTCGCTATGATTATGGTTAGATCGGGTGGAAACTACCTCAGGTATTATTCAGACAGGGTCATCTTTTATCTTACCGATAAGCTCGCCGTTTCGTGTGAAGATATATTCTTTTCGATCCCAGTAAATACCCAGACTAACCTTTACACCTGCTCCACAGGTACTAGTGGTTTCCGGTTTCATCGTTTTTGAACATAGCCTTCTCCGGCAAATATACACCCGTCATCTCCGTTATATCCCACAGATGGGTAGGCATAATGCCACCGGGGCAAGAATTTATCAGTTCGACAAACTCTCCGACGAGGCCAATCATGGCATATGTAGTTGAGGGGTCCTGTGACTCATCGTTGGTCGCCTCAATTTCAAAGTACGATAGGCCTTCACCGCGAATGGGAAATGGGTGATCAGCTCGAGCAGACAATCGCCTTGGATCTGTGCAGGGGTTAGTGAAATCCAATTTCCATCCTTCCGAGCATACCCGTTAGAGACTTATGCTTTGTTTTGTATGTAAAAGAATGACCAAAAATTTCGAAAATGTCGGTGTTATCTTCTTCAGACATCCACTTTTTCTTCTAAAGACCAGATCTTCTCGTTGTGGTGGGAGTCGAAGTTCAGCAAAAGCTTTAGCATTTTGCGTGCTCTCTAACCGGGCAGTGAGTTTTAAACATTCCATCCTCTGGTTACGTATTTCTTGTCTTTCCACGTCTTAGCTTCCGAGTATGTGCCAAATAAAAACTAGGATAACTTAATTGTACGAAAGCTGAATAAGTCCACAGACTGGCATGGATCCAGACAGTGCAAAAATTTATCAATATGCTCGAGGATATCGAGTTGCCGCGAGATGAGGTAGTCAAGATCGCTCTTATTGATAAAGGCGTAGACACAGAGGATCCCGATGTCAGGGCTATTGAAAGAGGCCAATCATTTCACCGCGATAGTAGAGAGTCAACAGATGGCGCAGCATGGGATCCGGAGTTCCTCGAATGGAACTCCCGGCCCCCGATCCATTGGATACATATGGCAATTTGTATACAAAAAATCTGCCCCATGGCGAAGCTCTATGTCGCGAGAATGGACGATTCGGACCCAGAATCCCAAGAATTCACGTTAGACTTGCAATCAAGGTATGTGGATTCCTTCAAGAATTTACCGTGTTAGCCATAATTACCAAAACTTAACCATCTTTAAACCAGGCTGTGAAATGGGCCCGAGAAATGGGTGTCCACATCATCTCAATGAGTTCGTCTTTTAAGGCTAAAACCGGAGGCTTCCGCAACGAAGAGTTAAACGATTTTAGGACGGCGATTTCGAGTGTCAAAGGTGATAACATCCTGTTATTCGCCTCCCTCAATGATTCTCCGAACATCTCCCCTGACGACTACTACCCATGCGGCCTGGCCGATGTGTTCAAGATTGGCTCAGAAACCAAGTGGGGTGACAAAGCTGCCAATAGTCTTATCGGAGCCGACTTCATACTTCCAGGAGACAACATCGGTGTCGGTGGGATGCATAAAATTAGCGGTAGCTCCATTGCTACTGCGTTTGCTGTAGGGCTGGCTGGTCTGATGCTCTTCACACTTGCTGCATACAGGGACCCCAAATACAGCGAATATCAAGATAACGATGATACAAAAAGAGACGAATTGCTGAAGAATGCCCGGATAAAGGAAGGCATGAACAAGATCTTCAACATCCTCAGTGGGAATAGACAGGGAATTAAAAACCCAGATCTCTGGTTGAGCTTGGATGACAAATTCCCCGACGAAGTGGACAAGACCGATCCTGGCCCGTATGTTAGGGACTTTGTGAGAGGCATCTTCCCCATGTAGGGCTGAGGTTAAATGGTCTAGCAAGTACATTTACTTGACCCTCGGCTAATTTTCCTGATATAATGAGTAGTTGTACGTACTGCGTTGTCGGCTAGGTCAATTTGGGATGAAAACACATATAGATACCTTAACGTAATATTGGGAAAATTAATGGAGCTGCTTTCAATGAAATTAAAAGACTTGACATAAAAACACAAAGGCGTTTGCACAACACGTGAATGCCTCACATGACTACATACCAGTTGACCAATTCAAAATCTTGATATGGAATACTTTGCGTCAATGCACAAGCAATATTGAAAGATATCCAGTGATGTATTTTATAAACAAAATGTTGGTGATTAACAGCAAATGTCGAAAGAATTGGAAAACTTCTAGTCTATTTGCAAAGTATTGGTCGTTACATATACATTGGAGGTCTTCGTTACTCCTTTTACGTGTTAAAAATACATTCATTGTGCAGAAAGAAAACCATCTGCTACGATCCAGTCTTATTCAGGCAGTTGAAAGGTGGTATCGTAGTGGAACAACCCAACGATTTCCGAACTCCACGCCGTGTCGACGGCGCGTGCCATATTTCCTCCAGACAACCTGGCTAATACCAATATCGGCCACTGTAAGCTGCCATGAACTGCCTTCCCCAGATTGAAGCGCTTGCATAATCCCGGTCTTTGGTGCAGCCAGACAAACAACAACATGAGAGTTGATGCAGAGCCGTGAGTCCTGAACGATGCTTACATCACCTAATAATTTTATTGGTCAGATATCTATGGTAGTAGTGCAAGTACTGAGTGTATCTTACCAGTAGAAGCAGATATCCCAGTAGGAATATCAACGGATATGACCACCACATTGCTTCGGTTCACCCACGCGATCATTTCACAAGCTGTAGCTTGATCGTCGCTCCTCAAATCCTCAAAAGCAATATGCATGCCAAACATGGCATCTACGACCAGGTCTATGCCAAAGTCGGGTGTTGAAAGACGTGCTGATAGTTCTTCCCATCTCAAGACTCGGCCTCCGATCTTTTTGTAGATTTCAAGCTGCTTCCGGCAGTTTTCAAGGAGTTCGGTTTCGTGCTCTAGGCCCAAAACACAAAGTGTGACCCTATGCCCTCGATTCTTCAGATGACGAGCAGCCGCAATCACTCTTCCTCCAGTTCGATGGTTGCCCGTAAGTACGAGCACAGCAGGTGCGGCGACGTCGCTGCCAAGTCTGCCTACCGCAGCTTCTGCAATACCACGTCCGGCATTTTCCGTTATCATGTCTTCAGTTAAACCAAGCTCGGTCACTGCTAGCTGCTCCACCTCTAGCATTTGTAGAGGACTAATAGTTGGGCAACTCCTATTTGTCGTGGTCAAGCGTAGACTGCCAGGTGAAGTGCCAACGACCCCGTTGAGCGGTGAAGCCATACCAGGCAGTGGACTCGCGTTGCGAGAAGACGAAGGTGCAGTTCTACTGACAGATACGAGAGGAGTTGGCAACGCGGATTGTCCTATACCCGAGTTGCCCTTTTTCGAAACCACTGTTTTGCCGGACGGCTTCGATCTATCACGCCCGGAATAGTTTCCACTACTAAATTTATCCTCGCTGGCTTCCGTTTCCGTCTCACCAGCTTCACTATTCCATTGATTCGGGGTACTTTCCAGGACATTCTCCGACCAATGCAAGTTTTTACCTCCATTTGTCCCCGGACGTGGCTTTTTATTAAAGCTAACCAGACGTTCCTCCTCCAGGGTAGTGTCATCATTGCGGATTTCATCGAAAATACGACGCTTGTCAAATTTAGATAAGTTTCCTTCAAAGTCGAAATCGCCAAGCTCTTGAATATCCGTAGCGTCTTCTGTGGCCCACCCACTCGGGTCTTCGACGACAGATTTACGGTTTTTGTTTTTCCGGCGTGTAGGGTAGCCTTCACTTGCGTGATCCTCAGTAGGATAGCCCGTGTGAAATTTTGGCCGAACTGGCTCAACAAATGCGGTTTGTCGCCAACCATTACCTCTCAAATTGTTGTGATATTCATTGTCAACGTTTTCATCCCGGCCCTTGTTCCGGCCTCTTTGCTTGTTCTTCTTTTTAACTGGTTTCTCATGGGCATTCCCTTGTGCAAGAACTGGTGTTATTGTATTCACTCGTGCAGCCGTAGTATCTGCTATTTCGGCAGCCCCCATACTAATACTGCTGAATGGTTCATTCAGAACCGCGGTTACGGCAGAATCATGTCTCTCAGCAGTCCGTGAAGGATGGGCAGTCTCTGCCGAGTAAACGCTTGCTGTAGACCCTGCAACAGATCCAAAATTGGTGTTTATAGCTGCCAATGACTTCTCCAAGGAGATGGGTTTAGCTGCTCCTTTCGAGAAGCTCACTATTGCAGGGTCAAGAAAAGGCTGCTGTGTTGGAACGGGTTGAGGAGTCGGCACTGGTTCAGGCTGTGGTTCACTCTTCCTTAGGAGAGGTGCTCTGTTGATTTGATGTGATGGCGGCTGGTGTTGCGGAAGGTCGTTCTGTGAGCTAGACACCTCGAGGTCTGCAATTCCCGGGGCGTCAATGTTGTACGATGGAAATTTTTGGCCGTTCCACAAAAGAGTTACTGCCAATTTTAGTTTCACGGAGGCGCAAATTATCCCCAGCTAAGCTTACCATTTTGCAAGGTCAAACGTTGACCTAAAATGTTAGAAACGGTGCCTCGGATCTGCGCGTGTGGAGGTGACTTCAGGGTAACGAGAACGGCGCAGCCAACGAAATCGGACGCCATGGTGATAGAAGAATATTTGGCCTGTAATATAGTGAGCGAATGTATACAGAATCTACATTCTCTGTCGGTTCTTTGTCGAGCTTGGATAGGATTTAAAAGTGAGGTGGAGAGAAGTGAGGTGTTTTTCGTTGTGGAGAATCCACTGCAGCTCTCACGATGAACAGAACCAGATACGGCATATCGTCACATGACCCTTATCGATAAGCTCTTTCATCCCCGCCTTTCATCTTCAGTGCTGACACTACAAAATAATTAAGTGATTACTTTGTATTCTTTATTTCAATTGATCATAACAAAGGATTTTTCATAAATGTCGGGGAAAGACCTCAGATCTATCAGGCAATAGCCAACATATAACTTCAATATTCAATGTTCATGCAAAACTTCACAATGATGGGTCCTAAGTATCGTTTGCAACAGAAGTATATATTTGATACTGGATTGATTATACCCATCAATATTACGTTCTAGGACCTATATATTTATAGACTTTGAAAAGAGCGTTTCCAGCCCCGACTTGGTGAATAAATAAGAGTTATCCGGGTGCGAAGCTGTTTATTTACTACATCAAACCCAAATGTACTCGCATGATTAACCACCAACACGGCACTCATTTGTTGATTGTTTCTCTCAACTCTTTGGCTCATTATCTCCTTTTGATCACCGCGTTTATGTCGGTTAAATTGGAGTAAAAGTGGGTGACTTTCGGGTGCACCATAACTTTTCGCGGATCAAATCCGGATACTTGGAGGCCAGCTTGAGAGGTGGCACGACTAAGGGCAACATAGGCCTGGCCCTTCTCAAAAACACGACCCAGGTCCACTTTGACCCGCTGTAAGGTTTGGCCTTGGGCCTTATGAATCGACAAAGCCCACGCTAATATAAGTGGTACCTGAGTACGCTGTGCTTGAATTTCACCATTGGGCAGTTCTATTTTCCAGGCCTCTGGCTGGCAAAGAAGATGTCGCTCAGTGCCGTCTGGTTGAACAAAGCAAACTAAAGGCCATTTCCGACTTGTAGTTATGCCTCCCTCTTTTGCATTTGCAAGTGCCTTGATCTTCTTGCGAGCATTACTAGTTTGCTCATCATCGCTTCGTTCTCCACCATCAGCCGCAAAGTCATCTTCATTAGTTCTGTAGTAATCAAAAGTCGCCTCGTCCATGAAGGCCACAACTTTCCCGGTGGAGCCATTGACTAGAGAATCTTCCATGTTTTTAATGAGCATGACCTGAGCCCCTTTCTTTAGATGAATCACTGGTGGTGCCATGCAATTCGATAAAAGCCTATCCCGCATTTGAGGGTCTTGGATAGTTCCAGAATCTTGAGCATTGAAAGTCATTACTTCTCCAGAAAGTCTGCTCATACGTTGCGAATTGGCATTCTCTACCTCGAATCGAGTAGGGAAGCTGGCTTGTTAACAAAACTTCAATTAGAGGACACAGTGTAACTCACAGCTCAGTCGCATCTATAGCGTCATGAAAGTCTAGTGGACGTGAGAGCTTTCTGAAGGCGTCAGTCGTCGCGGGAGATATCTTTCCTAATCTCATCTCGTTTAACATATCTGCAAAAACAGGATCTTTTTGTCGAAAAACGTGCGTTAATAATATGGTGTGTTCAATCGATGTACACCAGGTGGCGGCATCAAAGGCAAATTTGGCTTCCCGGGAAGAAGTCTCCGGTACAGGAGGAAGTTGGAAAAAGTCCCCAGTTACGACCAGTTGTATTCCTCCAAAAGGTCTCCCATTATTTCGGATACGTCGCGCAATCTCTTCCAGTTTGTCAAAGAGATCCCCGTCCACCATGGACACCTCATCAACGATTAAAACCTTTGTCCGCAACCAACGATTCCGAGCCTTTTGATTCTTTTTAACCTGTTTGGTATTAATATTATACCTGATATATTGTAGAAATTGTTACTTGCCTTCTTGACAAGCTCTGCTGCGGGTTCTTTTCCTAATCCAATACCTGCGAAGCTATGCAACGTGACACCTTCAATGTTACAGGCGGCTAGGCCGGTAGATGCGGTCACAGCGACACGATCAGGCTCTCGTCTATATTTGTCCCGAAGCTTTTTGATAATCTCTCTCATGAGAACGGATTTACCAGTACCTGCCGAGCCTGTGAAGAATATGCTTTTCCCTTTATCAACAACGGCTTCGAGGACACCACGCTGTTCATCACTCAAGAAAAGGGACGCAACTCTTTCACGAGGGTTTTGTTTTTGATTGTCACCCACAGAAGCCATCTTCTTTTTGCTCAACTTTCTCAATTCCTTTTGTTCATCTTTCACAGCGCTTGCAGTTTTGTTCCATGGCATTTCGGATTTTTTGGTAACAGTCCGCTGGGGTGCTGGCGTTACTGGATCTTTACGACAGGTATAAGACTCATTATCTCCCCAAGGCAATATCCGGCGTTTCTGGGGTGGTGGCAGGTGATGTGAAGGAGGCGATGATGACCACGGAATCGGCGCGCTGCTTTGCGATACTGCTTCTCGATGTGTTTGATCCAATTGTGAGAGCTCGGGGTATTTCACATCATCCTGAAATGAGGCCGCCCTACTGACAGGCACTGTTGAGCCTGTGCTGATATGGGAAAGGTCAGGATAACTTGGGGTATCACCACTTGTCCCTTCCCGTTTCGAAAAACTGTTGGACACAGATGCAGTTTTTTGGCTAGGTGGAAGAGGATCGGGGGCCTCAAAGTCTAGATCATCGTCATCATCGAAATCATTTTCGTCGAAATATACTTCATTGTGCAGCGATCCCAGCATAGAGAGTCCGGAATTGGCCATATCGAATTTGCGCTTAGCCCCAGCAACAGACGCGTTGGTTTTGGAAGTCGAAAAGCTGTTCGAGTTCAATAGTCCAGTATTTGAGTTCAGAGGCTTCATAGGCCTGGGGTGTTCTTTGACGGCTTTATGGAACATCGTAAAGGTTGGCTTGTTGCCTGGACAAGTTGAGAATCGCGGCAATGCAAATGTTCTCGAATTCAAGAATAGAGGCTGGATAAAGACCACGCCGCGTAGCCTTTGAGAGGGAAAGTACATAAACTCGATCTATAAGCAGTGAGTGGCAGCGGCGTAAAAGAAGGACATTGCTGAATGAGTGAATCTATGCTCACTGATGTTATTGAATCCACCGTTAAGTGTGTTTCGCGTATCGCCGATAATGCTAAACGCGCCAATTAAATCACATGACGATAATCCTTTCTCGAATACTATTCCAATCTAGACCCTACATTTGGCTCATATCTGGCCAATTTTCTATTGTCTAACAGATACTGAGGAGAAATTGTTTATTTTCTTCTCTTAGCCCTAGTTAAGTACCAAGGAATCCCTTTATATGTTGTGAGGCTGTCCCTTATTCGCCTTTGATCACGTGATATCGTGTCGTGACGCGTGTGGGGATTTCGCGCTTAAAGTAGCAGCAACAAATCTCCGGTTGCAATTGTGCTTCAACAATGTGAAGGATGGCAGATGGAGCCGTGAAGGGTAAGAAATACCTGGGATTCAAAAGAACACTGACTTACTATGGCCAGATAAGGAGCGGCCGCTCGCCGGCGTGGTTCTTTGCTTCACGTCCATTCTCCCGGAGGAGAGGGTAAGAGACAAAACCACTGGATACCCCCACATTTTACTTATTCTTTGATTGTAGACGAAGCTGTCTGAGATCGCTGACCAAATGGGTGCCATTCACAAATTCGATCTAACCTCGGACGTAACCCATTTGCTAGTTGGCGAAACGAACACGGAGAAGTACAAATTCGTGGCTAGGGAACGGAGTGATATGCTAGTCTTGATGCCAGAATGGATCGAAGCCGTCAGATTGGCATGGATGGAGGGGGGAGACACCGATTTGAAATCATTGGAACAGAAGTACAAGCTTCCTACGTTTTACGGACTTTCCATATGCGTTACGGGGTTCAATGATAGTAAGGAATGCGCTTTTGACAAATTAGATGCCAGACTGATGAATGCAAGTGCCATATCGAAACTATATACAGGAGTCAACGGTAGCGAACGGTGGTGAATTCAGAAAAGACCTCACAAAGAGTGTCACCCATCTAATCGCCCAGCAACCCAGTGGTCAGAAATACACGGTGGCAACACAGTGGAAAGTCAAGGTGGTGACGGCACAATGGTTCACCGATAGCTTGGAACGGGGAATGATCCTTGACGAATCTCGTTATGACCCCCTATTGCCAGCCGAAGAACAAGGTGTTGGGGCATGGAACCGCACATATTCGCATGTGTCAAGCAAGCGGAATAAACCTACGGATTTTTCAAACACCAGAACCCGGAAACTACGGAGGGTAGCGAGCAGTAAACTAGGCGACCAAAATGAAGGTATTTGGGGTGATATAATGGGTGGGGGATTCGATACGGTAGAGAGGAATCCTTCTATATCAATAGATTCAAAAGCAGAAGACGAAGTAGTCGATCAGGAGACCCAGGACATTGTAAAAAATGAGTCTCTCGATAAGGATAAAACTACTGGTCGAGGAATCAATATTCCTTGGAACGAACAAGAATCGCAACAAACTAAAGGATTCCTGCAGAACTGTTATTTTTTTATTCATGGTTTCTCATCCAAACAGGTTAGTATAACTTTACTACGGCTCACTTATCAATACTGACAGATTAGGTCGATGTTCTTCGACACCACCTCACTCTAAACGGAGGCCAGGTTGTCAATCACCTTAACGAATTTTCGAGCCACAAAATTCCCAAGACTGGCGAAGGCTTATACATAATCGCCTCTTATAAAATACCTCGGTCTGCGGTCCCTTCAACAGACGATGAAGCTTTCCAATGCGAGATAGTCACAGATATGTGGCTAGAGCGTTGTTTGGAGGCTAAAGCTCTTGTCTTACCGGAAGCTCATATCACTAGCACGCCGTTTCCAACACTTCCTATACCTGGTAAGTCGTATGTCAACAAACTTCAGCACGTATTAACAAATAAAGGTTTCGACGGATTGAAGATTTGCTCGACCGGGTTCACTGGTATTGATTTACTACATCTATCCAAATTAGTTAATGTTATTGGTATGTACTTCATGATTCTCTTGTTCTTACACATGACTTCTTTCTGACTAGATAGGTGCCAAATACGACGAGTTTCTCACACCGAATGTCTCGGTGATGATATGTAACGACCAGCGCAATCTGAATGCCGAGAAACTCCGACATACTCTCGAATGGAAGATCCCTACTGTCTCAGCGGACTGGTTATGGATCTCCGTCAATTCTGGGAAAAGAAAAGCATTTGAACCGTATCTGGTGCAAAAGCTAGTTTCACAAAGAGAGACCACTCTTAGAAAAAAAGATTTCAAGAAGACCCAGCAAAAGCCGAATATACCAGGTGCAAGGGAAAACGATATGCAGCAAGATCTAGTATCCTTGTCTAAAGCGAACCTGCTTCCCGAAAAAGCCGACCGCTCGAGATCTGCATCTCGTGCTGTTGAAGATTCATTTGAACAGACTAACAGTAATTCCACAACAGACCGTTCTGCGTCATTCCATAAAGACGAGGAAGCCCCGTTAGTACCCACACAACCCTTATCCCGCGAGTCTAGAGACCAAAAACGATCATCACGAGACCCATCCAAGGCTTTGGAAGCCGCGATGAGTGGGATTCTCAGACAAGCTAGAGAGTATTCTCGCACAAACAGCGCCTCGGGGGAGAACGGTCCTCGAAAACGAAGACCAAACCTAGGAAGAACCAACTCATTATCATCCGCAAAGAGCGGTTTGCTGAGAGCCGACTCTCGTGCCAGTTCTATCGACACGCTTAATGAGGACGGGTATGGGAGCACAGTGAGCACCGACGCCGAAACCAAGAACTCGATCATGAGTAAATTGCCTGCCAATGTCCGTACACAAAGCTTTACTTCTCTCTCAAACGGAAGCAAGTTTCCTGGATACATTGATTCGCCATATAACGAAAACGATGATCTACTAGGGGGTGACGGCGAAACCCCCGCCATGACTCAGCTTAATTATGAAGATCCGGAGGCAATGGCCGTCCGCGAAGAGATTATGAGATTGGCGAGTAGAGGAAACGTTGACGAGACTTGCATTGCCGAGAAACTCAACCACAAGCCCGCGCCAATGCAGCCTGTGGTAGTCGATGAGTTGCCCTCGCTCAGGGGTGATATAGAAGGACACGGCGGAGCAGCGAGGCGTTCGCGCAGATCTGCAGGCAAGAGAAAAGAAAGTGACAATGATGGATTCTAAACGTGATGAATTATGAGGTGTTTGGGGGTTTATGCATTGCATCGATGGCATGGTAATGGCGCTGGTTTTTGTAAATACTTATAAGTTTGCTGCAGAGCCCGTTATCAGCAACAAGCATGTAGTTCAACTTATTGCATTGTTGGAGTGTATCTATAAATGAAAAGGATTGATAACATAAACTTAGGTCTTGCTACCCAGATTATGCCTCAATTGATGTGAAAGGGCACATTTATGATATAAAACTACCAGTGTTTTTTAAAATATAACACTATATCATAGTTCAGTCTGAACCTGCTTAGTACAATACACTTGCAATTGTCAAAGAAAGGATCATTTGTAAGAATGTTTCTTTGCCGAAAACACCAGTATGCGCCGCCAATATTGTTGTCAAATCTGAAATCAAGTCGTGAAGAGAAGAACGAGAGAAATAATACAGATAATTTGTGAGGAGGGTATTGAACAATCAGTGAAAACAAAGAGACATGCATGGTTCATGAAAAGAAAGTGCAGGAATAATGGCTTGATGGAGAGAATACAAGCTTGGGTCTATCTCAATAGTGATGATATATAAAAATTGCTCGAATTAGGCCATTCATTGGGCCAAAGCGCCGGGAAGAGGGCCGTCAAGTTCAATTTGATCCACATTCCTTCGGTTGTTTTGGGACTCACGGAACAAGTTAGAGAAGTACTTCTTTGCAACTTCACTTTCTTCTCGGATCTTGCTGACGTCTTCCCTGCGACGTCCGAGGTCCTCAATCTCTTGAGAAAAACTACTGTGCAGACTTGCGGCTGGCATTCGCAGAACCCGGCGGACTTCAGCGGCTATTCGCGAGGCGTTGGAATGAACATAATCCACTTCGGCTAGGGACGCAGCTAACTTGCGTGAGAGTCGAGGTGGAAGAGTTTGAGGGATGACAGAAAGCATGTAGGCCGCAGTGAGAATGGCTATATGGTTGAGGATTAGCGATCTGATTCTGATAGATAGATTAAGTGAAACTTACCAGCAGCAACCATTCCGGGGATAATCATTCGCCTCATGTTGTTCGAGCCAAGTACCTTTGCAGCACCAAAGACGCCGTCAACCCACCCAAAGCCACCAATAGCACGTCCACCAAGTACAGTGACAGCGGTCATGGCAAATCCTGTTCCAGCAACCTTCTCCTGTCTTTCCCAGAGTCCAGGAATATCAAAAAAGTCCCAAAGTTCAACCTGCGTATCAACCTGTCTGGCCAAAGTATGGCGACGTCTGCTGAACATATTCTCAGCCCGAAAGGTAAGAGGAGGAAACTTGTTTTCTCCAACGTGAAGTAAACCGACTTGCTGAATGTAAGTCACTCCCTGGACAGTCTTTGCACGGGCGTAATTCTCGCAATTAGATACGGACTCTGAGATTTGGTCAAGCATTGCAAGCTTGAGATCTTCAGCGTACTGGAATACAGAGAATAGACCAGGATACGTAACACCGAGGTCGTTGTAAGCAACTTTTTCTATGGTGTCGTTCAAGGTGGAGCGAGTGTGCTTATAGACGTCTTCGCATGATTTGTCTATCGATGTGTCGACCTCGTCTGTAATTGCACCCTTCTTCTGCTTCTTATCCTCGTACACAGGAACAATTTCTTCAAGTTCCTTATTGACGCGTTTGAGCTCTGACTCAGCCACATCTCGGTTTACTGACGCTAGAGCATTGAGATCAGCCAAAACATTAAGAAGATACGTTTTCGCCGGTGCCAATTTTGAACGCGCACGCCTCTCAAGAACGAATCGTCGTAATGCACTCTCAAGCTTCTCAAAGTCTTCTATTTTTTCCTTCTCTTTGCCCTTGCCTTTGTCCCTCTTCGGCTCTGGATCTTTGCCATTGCCTTCATTATCATCACCACCATCTCCGGGATCATCATCAGAGGGATCCGCACCACCGCTTCCAGACCCAGAGGAGCTCACCATAGATCCAGGAGCCACGGGGATAGCATTGCTCGAGACAAAATGGACAAGCTCCGCAGAGTCTTTGAATGTCTGGGGACTCATCTTCGCTATTTGGTCTAGAACCATCCGTTGACATCTGTTCTTGTCCCTTATGTTATCAAATCCGTTTACGACCATAAACATGTATGCCTTTTCGTTAGCAGCATTCATGATGAAGTCTCTAGCAGAAAGTGTGAAATGGTTTGCGGCAGACACAACGAATACCACGACATCAATCTCTTCTTGCCGTGCAAATACCGCGGTTGTCTTGACGGAGTCGGAATTTAATCCAGGGGCATCAATAAGCGCAATATCAATAACGCCATTATTGAGAAGAGACTCGTCAATACTTCTCACATCTTTAACATAAACCTTGCATTGCATATACCTTGAGTTGTCGATTACAATGCTCTCGAGCTCCGATAGAGGGAAAACATCGTATGTGCTTTCATTATTGCGGTTGTAGGTTTGGGCTTTGTGGATAGCGTGGACTTCTTCGATGCCGTCATTTTCTCGCGCATCGACAACTTCGCAGAAGATACTAGTGCAAGGTTGCTGGTCTTCTGGCAGGATCTTGCGACGCAACAAAGCATTGCAAAATGTTGATTTTCCAGCATTGAGATCACCGGTAACCAGCACTTTGCTGGACTTGTCGTCAATGCGGTCGCGGAGTGATAAGAGGTGTTTGATGCTCTGACTAATCTTGCCATCCAGCAATGAAGCAATGGACGTTTTCTCAAGTGAATGGACTAGCTCGGCCTGTGACAAAGCGCCAAGTTTAAGGTCCAACTTTAATATGGAGAATTCTTGGGCGATTTGAGGTGTCATCAACCTTGGTTCAGTCGATGCACGACGTTCAGCTGCCGCACTTGGCTCCCCAGGCTCCCCATTGCTCAGAGATGTCATCGCACGCTTCAGTTGGGTTGGCCGCGATGGGGATGTTTCCTCACTATTAGCTCCTCTATATTCAGATTGAGTATGGTGTAAAGAGGGTCGATGTGAGGGCTGCACAGATGGATAATGGGCTGGCCATTGGCGGTTCATCTCCTGTAATTCCTCCAAGATTTCTTTGGTGCGAGAAATAGATCGTCCCAGTGCCTTGCGGTTATAATTACTAGATGAGAAAACAAACGATCAGATAAGTTTGTCCGAGGTAGTAGGGAACAATGCGTGCACACATACTATTGGAGTTGGACGACATGGTCTGAGAGAATTTGTCTTTCACTTTCGGCTGTTTCCAAGTTGTGGTTAGCTCAGCTCATAGAGATCAACACTTTTCCAGTTCATCGCGTACCTGCCGGGTTGAACTCGCCAGCTGCTGTGGGTGTATGGGGAGGTACAGGTCGGTCCTCCAGGAGACCTGTGCGCCAGTTGGTAATGGGATCGTCACCTCCTATCGAACTATCTCCAGCGATGCTTCCTCCGTAACCAGAGTCCTGGTTTAAAGATGCAATCAAAGCTTCCGCTGCAGACGAATTCGATCCATTACCAACGGTGAGGTACTGTGGTGGCGCGTATGACAGCGGGTTTTCTTGGGTGTGGCGGTCTCGCTCCTCATGTCGGTGGCTGGAGGATCCCTCCCCCCGCGACGAATCGCTCTTGTTGGGAAAATAATCCTGACTCATCGTGCGCAAAGTCGACGAACGCTACCTGAGCCAAAAAATGGCGATGTCCATAAGATACAGTTGGAATCCGTGCAAGCCGAGTAGAAAAGGAAGAGAAACTTGGTCCGCGCCATGTTTGGGCCTCGGAGAATTAAATTGATGGGATGGCATGATGACAAAGTCTTGGCAGAGTCTTGGCAGGCCGTTCTCCGTGGTGGATAACTAGTCTGCCTGGTGTGTTTGTCGTGCTGATGTGCGGCAAAATCAGTCCTTGACTCCATGGAAAGATTTTTTGGTCTCTGTCTCTGATTCCTGTCCTGCTCTCCGCGTCTCTGCCGTATCAACGACCCCCCGGTACCGCTTTTATCTTGGCCGCGATGAATGTGAGTGCGCCGATAAGGCTCGCAGCGTTTCTTGGACAACCCCCGCTAACCTGTCTGTCGCCTGCCTAGATCATAGAATGGGCGTTTGGAAAGCGCATGACGCCTGCTGAGCGCCTGCGCAAGCATCAGCGTGCTCTAGAACGGACACAGCGAGAGCTTGACCGAGAGCGGGTCAAGCTGGAGAATCAAGAAAAGAAGCTGGTTCAAGACATCAAGAAGAGCGCGAAGAATGGACAAATCGGTGCTTGCAAGATCCAGGCGAAGGATCTTGTCAGAACCAGGAGGTACAGTTGTCTTGAGAACCGCCTAGCTCACTGGCAACGGCTAATTAACGCTTGCTCGCTCAGGTACATCCACAAATTCTATTCTATGCGAACACAATTACAGGCAATATCTCTAAGAATCCAGGTATTCGGCGGCCCGATCCTGATCTTGGTGTTTTTATTAATCATCTTTGTAGACGGTTCGGAGCAACGAACAAATGATGCAGTCGATGAAGGGCGCTACCGCGCTTCTAGGAAGCATGAATAGGCAGATGAACTTGCCAGCTCTGCAGCGAATAGCCATGGAGTTCGAACGTGAGAACGAAATTATGGACGAGCGTCAAGAGATGATGGATGACGCTATCGACGAAGCCACCGGTCTTGAAGACGAAGAGGAGAGCGAGGATATTGTAAAGGAGGTCCTTGACGAAATCGGAGTGGATCTTGGCCAGGCTGTATGTTTCCTATCCTCTGTATTCCCGCTTCCCCTCCTCCTCCCTTCATTTAAGCCATAATACCAGATTATACTCTACATGCATATTCTGACAATTCATAGCTTGGAGACACCCCGACTGGTATTACCAAAGAGAGCGTAGGCGAGACTCGAGTGGCGCAAGCGATTGGTAGTGGGTCTGGGGAGGACGATGACCTTCAAGCCCGCTTTGACGGCCTTCGAAGGTGATGCGGTGATGCGATATATACATATTGTGTCTACTAGTGATGTCTGCTATTTGGAGTCAGGGAGTTTGGGGGCTGCTGGACATAGAAGCATGGACCTTGCACCATGTTCCAGCATTACGAAATTTGAAGACAATATCATATTGTGTTATTGAGCGGAGCGCCGTGTTTATGGAGAATGAAAGTGTGCAAGCAGTAATTAAATTGATTAAATTGGTATTGTATGCAGAGTCCCCTAGCGATAGCGGCCATGGTGCTATAGGCGGGGGTGGCAGCTTGGAATATTCCATATTCCATCATAGTGGGGTAGCACCTGGTTAGTAACGTTACGTAGTAAGTTAAGTCCGTGTAGTCTGCAGCCTATACTCCTCCTCTTCCCGCCAGCTGCGCCTCGCCTCGCCCAAACGGCCATTCTGAAGCCGTCTCCAGCAACGCCTAATTAATCGTTCTGCCATTCGGTGCTTGTCAATAGTTGGGCTAGTGCAGCCTGGTGTCCACGGCGTCACGCTCTAATAATAGTGCGAGCCTACGAGCGCTAGCTAGCGGCCTACCTACCCACTCGATCTTGCTCTCTCCCCAATACAATCAGTAGTAATAGTCTATTGTCTCGTCCCCCTCGCTTTCCTGCCGGGCCTTCCAACCTAGCGCCTGCTGACTCGTTCTTACGGCACCGACGACCGCTTCGCACAAGGCATCTCACCGTCCCGGAGGCCCATCAAAGATACCACAGCACGAATCGCGCTGATCGGGCTGATTGAGTTCCGTCGATAGTGTGTGCAGGCCTCATCCGCCGTCTTCCAACCTTGAGAGTTGACGATCAACCGCAGTCACTGCCACAAGTTCCGGTCGAACTGGTAGCCTGTGTAAGTACTCGAATTTCTATACTGGTATGCTCTACTTTGACGAGCACGATGCGAATGCGTTTTTCAGTTCACCTCATCTGGGCTCTTTTGCGAACAACGTCATACCTGTCACCGCTGCCTGTTACCGTTCCAACGAGAGACTAACATTTCTTAACAGTAGTTTACCACACTTCCTCCTGTTAACCTACGTCTACCGCCTTCTCTGTTCCCTGCACAGCGTCTAGTCCTTTATCATTACATTCGAGCAGGGTCTTGTTTTGGCATCACTCGCATTTGTCAGCATCATCCCCGATACCATAAACTATCAAGCTGGCAGGAAGTAAGCGCAGAAGTTTCTCTTCTCAGGGTGGGTTGCTGAACAGAATGTTCGGTGGCTCCACGAGCCCACCCAAGGAGAAAACTGATTTAGTGTCGCCAACTGAAACAAGCCCAACGTCGCTGACTGTCAATACTGAGAACATTGGAGTAGTACGAGAAAAGCGAACTCCAACGTCGTCTGGACCTCTTAGTAGGAAGCATAACGAGGATCAATCTGCTGGCGAGAGGAAGCGAAGAAGTAGTTCGGTCAACAAGGCTGCTTCGTTTTTCAACAGTGCGAAGAACTCCTTTCATTTTTCAAGCCGGGAATCATCGCATAGCCAGCCCCAGACTCCTCAGACCCCTCTTCAGAGGCTGGGGAAAATGGACCCCGCCTTGATTGTGCCTCAAGGTTCCTTTAACAATTCGGCCGGAGAATCCGCGCCAACGTCGCGTTCATCATTTCGAGTCGGTGTTACCGAGGATCGAAATCGAAAATGCCGTAGGACGATGGAGGATACGCATGCATATCTCTACCATTTCTTAGGCACCCCTACCCCTACTTCTGGTGCTCCGCCGATCAGTAGTAGCCAGTCCAGCAATGTGGCTGATAAATCCACAGATGAAGATGAGCCTACACACGTGGTTGAGACAGACAACGGTTATTTTGCTATCTTTGACGGACATGCTGGTACATTCGCTGCAGAGTGGTGTGGAAAGAAGTTACATCTCATTCTTGAGGAAATCATGCGCAGATATCCCAACACCCCGGTCCCTGAATTGTTAGATCAAACGTTTACTAGCGTTGATCAACAGCTGGAGAAACTACCCTTAAAGAACAGTGGCTGCACGGTTGTGGCAGCTGTCCTACGTTGGGAAGACCGTGTAGCCAGCTCACAGTCTGCAACAGGCTCTGTGCCCATAGCTCCAGCTGCGACCCCTTCAAATAAGGCTGAAACTGCATCTAACCAATCTTCTGAGTCCGTTCAAACACCTACTCAGTCGGGCCAACCTTCGAGTACCTCGCAAGTGGAATCAGCATTGCCGAAACTCCAGGAACCTGCCTCTCGTCAACGTGTTTTATATACTGCCAATGTCGGCGATGCAAGAATTGTTCTATGTAGAAATGGGAAGGCTCTCCGGCTGTCATATGACCATAAAGGTAGCGACGAGAATGAAGGGAAACGCATTGCTAATGCTGGCGGTCTCATTTTGAACAACCGTGTTAACGGTGTACTTGCTGTAACAAGAGCATTGGGCGATACATATCTTAAAGACTTGGTGACTGGCCATCCGTACACTACAGAGACCGTCATTCAACCTGACCAAGACGAGTTTCTTATTTTGGCTTGTGATGGGGTAAGTTATAATATTCTTTTTCTGAAAGCTGCTTACTGATCGGCCAATAGCTGTGGGATGTGTGCACCGACCAAGAAGCGGTTGACTTAATACGCAATATTAAAGACGCCCAAGAAGCATCTAAGATACTTGTTGACCATGCATTATCACGCTTCAGTACAGATAATCTGTCGTGTATGGTCGTTCGCTTTGACGCCAATCTCATTCGAGACGTCGTTGAGCGACGTATCGAACCAATTGGAGTCGAGGGAGACCCGTCCTCTAAAGGAAAGCGTGGCGTCAGCGAGGCCGATAAGATAGTCGAAAGCGCAAAGAAGCAGCTGGAGGATGCAGAAGCAGATGACACTGTGCCAGTCGATATCGGCCTCAATGCTAAACTCAAGGATGAGCTAGTTGAACAGGCATCTAATGAATCGCCGGGTCCTGAAGTTACTCAAGATAAGCTGGTGGCAACGTTAGATGCACAGGAGACTGCCAATGCTGAAAGTGACGCATCAAAGTGACACAAGTTTTAAACATTCAGTGGAAGGGAAATGATATCCCATACCTTGTATCCTTCTTGAAAATGATTCAGTTCGACCAGTCTCGATCCAACAAATCCTGTTATACCAAAGTATGGATTGAGTTTCATGACCCGATCTAACTGTTGTGTGACTATCTGGGGGACGCCTTCTCTGATGATTCTTCACGAATTGTATTATTGGTTGGGGAGTTGCAAAGACTGCAAACCAGTCTGGTATTGTCTGGGATAGGAATTTATGGTCTCGAGATTCCTTTGACGCCATGTAGATTTCTGTGTTTCATGAATTTTAACAATTATCACGTTTCTTATTGAAGACACACATGTGGATGTATGTATGTATGTACGTAACGTCGTGATGTGGCCATGTCTCAATGTTGCCATTCCACTATATCAATTGATTGAGAAAGCATCAAAATGCGGTTTTATTTTCAGCAAGAGACTTATCCTATTGTAGCCAGCCTCCCCAGCGCCAAAACGCAGCTAAACGAAGTCATGGTACATGATACATATGATACAATAAGATGCAAAAAAAAAATGCAATTGCATGAACAAAGAAAGTTCTTCCGGCTGTATCTCACCATAGATTATGGACTCAGATTGGTTTGTTTATTTAGGAAAGCCTCAAGGAGTGGCTTCCTTTTCCACGAATTCACCATGAGCTATAACACCCTCACCCATGCCCTTCTGGCCAGGAAGAATATGATCCCTGGCCAACTCCAGCTCACCATGACTAACACGCTCCGGCCATGACCGGGCGTATTGCGCATCATGAAGATCGTTCCACAGAATCTTAACCTGCTTTGCTTCCACGGCATACTCTCCTACGCCCGTGGGATCCTCGATCTTGATATCCGCGGCCCGTTGAAGTGTCTTTTCGAATTCACCGACACGCTTCGCGGCGGCTTCCGTAGCTTCTTGTTCCAATTTTCTCGCGTGCCGCCTACGCTTACGAGCCTTCCGTGTGATATAACCTCTCTTTCCCGATGCAAATCCATTTGCAATCTCTTCTTCTTGAATGGCAATTACGGCGGCAACATCTGCGACGCTAGTGGCCTTTTGGTCCATCACGGCTCGTGCTCTATCCCGTGGCTTCATCAAGGATCCAACCCGGTCTTTCCATTCCTCCTCGAATTCCTCGACTTTCTCGGGATTTCTGGGCTTCCTCTTATCCAGCCACTCTTGCGTAATAGTCACCATTTCTCGTGGTGGAGCTAATTGCCGCTGTTTCGAGAATTCGCGCAGAAGATGGTAGGCACGCAGGCCGACTTTGGCATCATCAAAGTGAACCGAGTAGAATGGAACCCAAACATCCTTCCGGAGGGTGGCAGGGACGGTTTTCTTCCCGTGGAATATCATTTGCGCTAAGACAGTGTTTTTCTGGTAGAGAATCATGAATAGTCAGCTTTGGGGTTGTTTACTCTCTAAGAAAACTGAGGGCGAGTCTACCTCAAGATACCGGGTCAGTGAGTAAACAACTTGATTTGTCCTCAAATTGTTATAGACAAAAATGTTCCGGCCATGGGTGATTCGATTCAATGCCTTCCGCAGTCGGGCACCTTCAAGTTTCTGGTATTCCTTGTAGGCGACGGACGCAGGGTTACGGGGCTTGCCTTGAATAACGGTTTTGGGGTCGACGGGCGGGTAGCGGACGAGACTCCATGACGGGATTTTTGTGGGATCGAGTGTCTTGGAGTCTTTAATGGTGAACTTTCGCAGCGAATTGGAGTTTTCGAGCTGAGAAAGAAACCCGCCAATGCGGCTGGCCTGCCGGCGTAAGCTCATTGCGCCTGGGCCAAGTGTATCGAAAGGGAGACACCGAGCTGGCTATGGATTGTTCATCCGCGGTAAACAGCGGCCATTCAATGAGGGTAGTGTGGTGGCGGTGCGGTTGATGTCGATGTCAATAATGCAGATAGAATGGCCGGGTCTAATTTTTGAGGATCTTGCTGGCTGGGCTTGTCCCGATTTGGCGCGGCTCTCGGGCTCCCGCGTCACTCGCCGCAAGAACTCCAACCGCGAGCGCCGACATGGATGAGACAGCTTCAGATGACGTATCGTTAGCCTTGTATCAGATAACCAGTACACTCTGAGTTTATTCGCAATGCTACAAGCTATATGCTAGCAAATGATGCCCCAATCACCGCCATCCACCTCGTGATTGTTTAAGAACCGCCAGCAATGTCTGACCCCCATGGCAACGGCAAGGAAGCTGCGGAAGCCCATCGCGAGAAACCGCTGTTCTTCTCCACGGTACGAGATGAATGCATCCAATGCTCTTTAATAATATGTGCTGATGATGAGATCTCGAAGAATCGGAAGCTGCGCCATCTACAAGGTGTTTCTATCCGTAATCTGTTGATTACGCCTCCTACACGGCTTCGCGGGAAGACTATAGACGATGATGACATTCCGCAGTCTCTGATAACGCCTACCAAACTGATCGCGCAGGAAGAGAATCAATCTTTGGCACACTCCCGCTCGTATACGGACCTCAAATCATCGCTGTCATCTGACGCGCCTGCCGTCAGTGGCAAAGGCAACAAACGCAATGACGAGAGAATCAAAGAATCGCGACGACGTAGACGAAGCACCTTGGCTTGGAGTGGGGGGGATATGGAGAGTCGACAAAGCAAGCTCGAGGATATTTCTCGTAGCCGCCTGGCGACTACTTGGTTCTCAATACATTGCGACGGAATTGACGATCCCGTGTATATCAGCGAAGTCGTCGAGAACGCAATGAACCCTGCGTTCCGGTTTTTCGATCTGAACGAGTGCGGCCCGTATGTCTCGAGACAGGATGAATTGACCCTGAAGTTATGGGCTAAATCAGACAGTATGAGCGAATTCATGCTGCTGCTTGAACTCCAGCTCAGTCTACGGTCTCTGCAATTCCTCGGGAAATCTCTGGAGACTTTCCATCATCCTTTACCTACTAATTGCGTCTTATTCCATTTCCCCGATGGTATTTTCACCAATCTCACTGGGTTGCCACCATCACAATCTATTATACCAACCGCTGCTCCTAAGAACGCTTTGCGGAATGAACCTCAGCCTACTTCTTCCTACGATGCCCTGATGCGGTTAGCAAATCTGGATGAATGTATCCAGGATGCACTAGCCACAAGGGGGAAATTAGAAGCACAGATTAATGCCATTTTAGTGAAAAATCACTCTACGCTGGATCTTATCGATCGGGTGTCGCAAGCCGAAGAGAAGGTCTCCCTAGTCAAGCAAGGCACCACTATGGAGAGGAAACAAGTCCGGTGGAATGCAAAACGCAGAGATGACCTAGCATCGAGCATCCGAGCAAGGAGAGAAGCCATGGCCCTAGGGCGTGAGATTCAGGCTAAGGCGCATAGTCACTTGCCAGATGCGAGATTGAAAATGAGTTCTAGTTCCTCGTTGCTGGACAAAAATGATGAGGATGTCAAGGGACAGATCCGCCGTATTTGTGAAGATTTATCGGTTATATACCCAATAGAGCCTATTGCGGGAAAAGCTCTCGCTTTTACAGTCGCTGGACTTGCTCTGCCCAATTCTTCTTTTGGTGACATCGATCGAGAATCGGTATCAGCGGCTCTGGGGTATACGGCGCACCTTGTCTATCTTCTGTCGTTCTATCTCTCAGTCCCTCTGCCTTACCCAGTCAAGCCGTATCTATCGAATAGCATCATTCAGGACCCCGTGTCCATTGCTCTTCCACGACGGACTTTCCCTCTCTACCCGGTAAACGTGCAGTACCGCTTCGAATACGGTGTGTTTCTCTTGAACAAAGACATTGAATTTCTCATGAGCCGAGCAGGTCTGCGGGTTCTTGATATTCGCCACACTCTACCCAATCTCAAATATCTACTTTATACACTAACGGCTCGGACGAGTGAGCTGCCAGCTAGAAAAGCTGGCGGGTTCCGTGGGCTCCTTCTAGGACGCCGGACCCCGACGCTATCGAGACAAGGGAGCCAGGACAGCTTTGCCAGTGGTGAGATGGCCCTCTCACATCAGCTCTCGTCAGACGTGCAAGTCAGAACACCGCAAGGCAGTGATGATGGCACTAAGGCTAAGGCGTCGTTCCCCAAAGTACAATCTTTCACGAAGATGGCAGCCCCGGTGGTGAATGGCCTGGGATGAGCAATATAATGGCAAATTCTGAGATCTAATACGGTCACATTAGTCATTATCCTGAATCCGAACTGTACAACGGGAGATCCTATGTCTCCTGAGCGGCCAATTTGGTCGATGAAAAGCCACGTCGAAGGGCAAGCTGGTTACCACGGTTAAGCTGTAAATCCCGCTTTAATTGTTTCTTAAACCTTGATATGTTTCACCTAAACATTCATCGGAATAACTATTTCTACACAAAAAGATTCAATATCTTAGCGTACATCCCCTTGTAAAAGATCAAAGGAACAATAAAAGGTATATAGCATGCAAACTTTCTTGTTTTCGAAGATGATTCTAAATTTACCACCTCAATTTAACGAGAACTTCCAATTATATACATAGTAATATCAGATCGGCAGTTCTGTATACCATGACGCCATAAAATGGCCAACTACTTTTTTTATTTGGAGCTGAGATAGCATTCTGTAGTGCCACTCTTCAAAAGTTACCTCATACTTCATTTCCTATCAGTATTTTGTGGCAATCTGCCTCGCCCCCTATCTCCACTATTCCCTCAAACGTCTTTGCATTTTGCTTGCCACCGCAGCACCTTGACTTGGTCCTAGGAAGCAGAGTCAGCGCCTCTCAAGCGGAAGGTGCGAAAATCATATTTTCTCAAAATGGCCGACCGTCGAATTCATGTGCTAGTCGTGTCAATAACCGTTCTCGTACTTGCCAGCATTTTTGTGGGACTGTATCTGATCTCCTGCATCTTCGTGGTTAGAAGACTAAAACTGCCCGATTACTTGATGCTTCTTGCATGGGTAGGTATCATTCTCCCTACAGAACACCTACTTGTGCCGAACAAATATATTAGTCAATGGATTGCTAATTGATTCCAGCAGATAATTGATTTTGCCTTTGTATTCTCACTCCTCTACGCAGTCGGAAAGGACTTTGGGCTTCATGAACATGACATCAAACCAGGAAATGAAGTCCCCGTCAACAAGTCCCTCTATGTGTTTAACATCCTTTATGTAAGTCTTTAAGGAAATGGACCCACTGATATCATCGAGTTTGAAGGTATAATGGTATGCTGAATTCTAATATTCAGGTTCTAGCATCAATGTGTGCTAAAAGCTCCATTATAACATTCTATTTAGCCTTACCCATGAAAAGAAAGTGTTTTATAGGGCAAATTATGTTCTTCTTTTCATAATAATTGCGGTGGGCGTGGCCTTAACAATACTCCAGATCTTTCAGTGTCGTCCAATATCTGCAGTTTTCATTTGGAGCAGACTAACAAAGATTGCACAAACATTATTTTAGCATCTCTTTCCTCTTCGCCTTACAATATAGCCACTGATATAGCCATTCTTTTCATGCCAATTCCTCTTTTGACTCGAATTCATCTGCCATTCAGGCAGCGAGTGATCTTGGTGGTCACCTTTGGCGCCGGTATCTTAGTGATATTGATAGATGTTGTCCGGATTGCTTTCTTTCCAAATACGGCTAAAACTCAACTGCAAGTACTCAACTCATATTACACAGAAGATATTACAAACCAAGATTATACCTGTCAGTTGACCCAGTTATTCGCTAATCCATCTCTACATACCCCATTATCCTTTCAGGGTCACTAGAAACCATAATATGACTGATAATTAATCAGGGTATGCCGCATATACGCTTATGTTGTCTGTTTTAGAAGTGAATATGACGATAATCTGCGCTTGTATTCCTAGCCTAAGGCCTCTTGCCACTAGATTCAGCCCGTTTCTTATCCATAACCCCCAACAAGTCGCGTCCAGACACGCTGGCAGAAAGTCTACACTGCAAGGTGCAGATGGAAGTGATAGCAAGTCAACCGATGGAAATGAAGGGAGGAAGAGGCCCCTAGTGAGATGATACACGTCTTAACTAGCAGCCAAGAAAAGGAGAAAGAGACAAGAGACACTCGCAATCGATATCCACAAATCAAATTGCTCAATCTCTTGAATCTGAGACCGACAAGGATGCTGAGGTTGAATGCCAAGCAATCAATTCCTCCTAATATCCTGGTCACTATATTGATCTTCATATGGAGAACGGCGTTTGGTTTTCTTGAGGTTCTTAGTCTGAGAATAGGGCTTGTGCACCTTGGTCCATGGCGAACATATACCCTCGAGGGTGCATATTGGCTAGGATATCTTCTTGGTCCACTTCCAGTAGGCTGTCCCATATTAAAGAGATTAGGCTTCACAGCTGCATTCATGTCAGGCCTTTATATTTATGCTTTGGGGACTTTTCTCTTTTGGCTGTCTGCTGTCTTAGTATCATTTCCGATCTTTTTCGCGTCAAACCTGATTATTGGTTCTGGGCTTGGTATCTTAGAGATGACAGCTAAACTATTTATTGCAATATGTGGTCCACTCGAGTATGCTGAGGTCCGGCTTTGTACCTCACAGGGTTTTCAGGGCCTTGGAAGTTTATTTGCACGATTGCTTGCCGGCAAACTCTTGCTTCCGCGAGTGGGCCAGATTAGTGAAGTGATAAGCATACAGTGGACATTCCTTGGGATTACCTTTTTGGTTATGCTGCTTGTTGCTGTTTTCTATTATCTGCCAGTGCCTGAGGCTCTGGATCAGGATCTTCAGGAGCTAGCTCGGCGGCGTGGAGCGGTAAATAAAGCCAAGGTACTTGGAGTCCCTGTGATTTATGTGACGATTATATTAGGCGTGTGGTCCCAATTTTTTCAAGAAGCAGGGCAAGAGGTACATGCGTCCGGTTCCCTTGACTTCGTGTCAAAAGTTATGCCAAAGTGAGTAAACACCAGCCATTCTATGACCATGTCAATATGCTTTTGGCCATTTATCTTTTTTCTTCTTCTTTAGCTAACTGGTCCATTACAATACAAGCTCTAAACTCACCGATGTTGATATTGATTCTATTGGCTCCACAGTATGGATCTTTGCTCGCTTTTTGGCAGCCTTCATCATATGGATGGGTTTGAAGCCACGATGGGTGCTCATTTTTTCCTTTACTGCCAGCATCATTGTCTCTGTTGTCTGCTTGAAGACAACTGGTGTGACATCGATCGCTATGGCTATTCTGTTTTGGTTCACAGCTGCCCCAGCCTTCCCGATTATTTATGCAATGTCGATGCGTGGAATGGGAGTACATACCAAGACTGCATCAGCCTTCATGGCAGCTTCTCTTAGTAATGGGTTCATGGCCTTCCTCGCTCGATATGCAGTTAAAGCGGCTATTGGTGAACCCAATTCGTACATTATTGTTGCGGCTTTCTGGGGTACCGCGGCAATCTTTCCTATATATCTGAACCTGGTGCCAGCCGCCAAGAGACAGGTTGATCCGATCAAAAACGAATACCTGATGGACTATGACAGCATTTCTGAAGAGAGTAGACGACTATCTCCCAATATTTAAGATTATACTGGTTGTTGAAAGTCAAGCATGAGACAAGTTAATTTATGCAAGTTAATTTATGTATTTGAATATTGATTTCAATCGCAACCCAAAATGAAAAAGAGAAATCTGTATCCTATAAGAGTATAGGCTTACCTACTCTATAATATGACTCCTAGGATAGCCTTCCAAAATGAAAGGCTTCTATAATTGAGAATGGCAGGTGCCAATTAAAATTTCAAACAGAATGTCAATATATCCATCTCATAAACCAGCATTGCCCCGTGTAGCTCTTTGCTTGGTAGGGGTTCGACTAGCCTTCACGTTTAAGAGCACGATTACATAGATAGTAACAGGGGAGCGTCCCGATCTAGTTCTCGCAACTTGCTGCTCTAAGGAACGGTAGACTGAGGTTAGAAGAGAAACCTTCAAGGTTAAGAAACAACGATAATTAATTGATTGTATAGCGTCGATGTGAGTATATCAGATTTATCGATCCGGGGCTTGCGAGTCAGTATTTGAAGCTTATGTAGAATCTACATGGTGAAAGTCATCCATATATGGATGAGTACAAAACACATTTGAAGACTCTTGGTTTAGGAGAGCCTGGCAGTGATTGGATTATCTAAATCTTGTATCAATACCATCAATTGAGAAGAACATCTATTTCACACCCAGGACAGCTACTTCTTGAAGCTCCCCACAATTCCGCCAACAGTTGACGCGAAGGATATATCATGTTTAATCAGCATGAGATGGAAACAAAAATTGATAACCAATGAATAAAATTACAACGCGAGGTGTTTTATGTGAAATTCAAAGTTAACCAACCACGATTCTCGCTTGCTTTGCCTCAGTTGTGGTTTGATAACTGCGCCATTTCCACATAGGGATATTAGCATCATACATCTCATCAACTTCGGCAAAGGTGCGTCCCTTCGTCTCGGGCATGAAAAAGTAAACAAACACCAGAACGCAGGCCATACAACCCGCGAAAACAAGATAGGTTTTCGCGCCAAGGTTAGCTGCATCAGCTGAAGTCAGTTGGGGCACCGCGAATGTGGTTATGACGGCAGTAGTCTGCGCGCATGCAATTGTGTAGGCCATGGTGTGATTTCGTAGTTTGGGAGTTGCTATTTCGGATGGCATCAGGGCCGACAGAGAGTAGAAACCGGCTCCCCAGAAGAAGTTGAATATAAAACCTAGTGCGGCAATACCTAGCACCGAGTTTTTATTGCCAGTGTTAAAGGCCAGGCCACCTGCAGCTATGTCGATAAGGAGAAGTAGTGTCATTCCAACAAATGCCGTTGGGCGTCTACCCACACGATCAATAACAAGTGGAGCAACTATTGTTCCAGCTAGGGTACAGCAAGACGCAATGACCGTGAAAAGGAAAGGGTTTCCAACCCCAAGTTCTGTCAAGAAAACTGTTGTATATGTCGTCGACAGGATAACACCCGAGATCTGGTTTAATGAATAGAAAGACCCCGCGGTGAGTGTGCGTTTCAGATTCTGTCGGTCGAAAATTTCCCAGAATCGCACGTTGGCTGTAAGTGCTCGCTCGCTTTCTTCGCATAGTTTCATCACTCGAAGTTCATCGTCGACTTGCCAATCTGAAAACCCACGCAACTTGCGAAGGTTCCGCCGGGCTTCTTCCATTCTACCTTTTGCAACCAGCCATTGGGGGCTTTCAGGAAGGGCGATTGTGACAATGATCAGGATTATAGGTAGGGCACATTGCACTGCAAGCGGGATCATGTATTGTTTTTTACCGTTCAGATTGCGCGTCGCATTAACGATAACCGTCGAAACGACACCAGATATCAGAGAGAGAATGTTGATAGATGTCACACTACGTCCTCGCATAGACGGCGGCACGACTTCAGACATGTACAATGGTGCAGTCGCATTTGCGATGCCAATAGTGATCGCACTCCAAAAACGACCAACGACAAATACTCCGAGATTTGGAGCGAATAGTTGTAGTAATCCGCCGCCTAAGGAGAAAATATATGCGGCAATGAGAGGCCATTTTCGACCATAACGACTGTTTAGGGGAGAAGCAGCCAACCCGCCAAGGATGGAACCAACAAGAGGGACAGAGAAGACCAGATTTTGATTTCGCGCTGTCAGAACTAATGTTCCGTCCACAGGGTTGGGACCTTGGAACTTTTCAACCTATTTTTAATATTAGTACTTATACCAAATCCCTACCCTGGTGGATGGAGGGCTAGAATCTTACATAGGCGCTCAAGGCTGCGACAGGAGATATAACCTTATCGTCGTAACCAAATAGGAACGAGGCAGATCCAAAGGCAACACATGCAAGGATCAAAAGAACATTTACTGCACCCTTATCAGGAGACCTTGTCTCTTCTAGACTAGGAGATTTGATGCCATCAACATGCTGCACATGAACTGAATCTATACCAACCATGTCGTCTTTTTCTTCAATTAAAGCAGACATTTTATGAAGGGTAAGGTGGCAGATATCTACCTAAAATTAAGGTTGGAAAATCATTCACAAGAGTTGACGCTCATAGGGGACAACTCTTTGTGAGAACCCCCATACTTATATAACCAGCGAGAACATTCCCCCGACATGGCCAGCTGGGGTAAATTACCATACCCCAGAAAAGCTCTAAAAACATTTGCAGTGGCAGCGAATTTCTCCGGAAGCGAATTGTCAGTCATAGCAAGACCTCCGGAGAGATAGTTTGTTCTCACTTCTCAGACCTGCTGGATGTGGGGATGGGTTTCGCCGATTTTTCTCCTATTGGTCTGGAGTATCTATATCGTCGTCGTATGGTCCCCAGACTTCCCACATCATTCGATTACTTGCTTTCTCCGGCCATTATTAGGCTCCAGGAAGACTAGTCAAAATGGAGGATTTGATTTCATTTCTTGAGTTAATTCAGTTGATATGTAGCAATAACAAGTTATTCGCCGGGATGGCCGCTTTCTTCCCAGGTTTTGCTCTATAGTCTTTCTCCGAGGACAGCCTGGCGTGCTGATTACACCCCTGAGTACATCTCATGGAAGAGATAAAGAAGTGACTAAGCCAATATTTTCTTTTGGACTTCCATTTACTAGCTTTTATCCATTAATTTCTTCCTTTTTTAATCTCTCAATCCCCTAACCATGTCTGTGCTTACAGAGCCAATCAACCCGCTCCCCAATCCAAACATTGATACACAGGACAATGGATACACTGCTGTCAATCAAACAAAACAGTTCAGCCCTTTGAACTTCTCAAAATGGAGGCCATCTTTCCACCTTCTTGCCCCTAGCAACTGGCTAAACGATCCATGCGGCCCTGGATATGACCCTTCAACAGGACAATACCACCTCGCGTTTCAATGGAATCCGAAGAACAACCACTGGGGAAACATTTCCTGGGGCCACTCAACATCATATGATTTGATATCTTGGAAAACATCCTCACACCCATGCCTCGTTCCATCTGCTCCTTACGACTGCAAAGGCATATTCACTGGGTGTTTTCAACCGACAAATTTACACGGGCAACAAGACGGCACTTTAACATACTTTTACACATCTGTTAACAAACTTCCCATCCATTATACTCTTCCTTATTCCACCGGAAGCGAGTCATTGAGTGTTGCACTATCGCATGATGCAGGGCGCACATGGAAGCGATATTCGCATAATCCTATTTTACCGGGACCCCCAGCTGGCCTCGACGTAACCGGTTGGAGAGATCCATATACCTTTTCATGGTCATGTGCGCCAGAGACATTTCGTCGAGAGCATACTGGCAAAGAAGTCCTGTACGGGCTCATCTCCGGTGGACTAGTCAATCACACGCCTACCGTTTTTGTTTACACTATTGACAAAACTGCCCTTACCGAATGGAAATACATCGGCACTCTGCTGGACGTAGAGTTGAATTTAAGGCCTTCTAGATGGTCCGGGGATTTTGGAGTAAATTGGGAAGTTACCAATCTAGTGACTTTAGCAGACGACGATGGCGTTTCACGAGATTTTATTATCATGGGATCTGAGGGGTGTCTCAAGGACGATCAGCAGTCAAGGAATAAGCAACCATCTGTTAGAAACTATCGGATTCCGAGATCTCAACTATGGATGTGCATTAAAGAAAATCAGGACACTTCCTCATCCTCGGCTCTCATGCAGTACGGCTTTGGCGGCATATTCGACAATGGGCTCTTCTACGCGGCGAATTCGTTCTGGGACCCCGTCACGCAGCAGCAGGTACTTTTTGGTTGGATTACAGAAGAAGATTTACCAGATGGACCACGGAGTCGCCAGGGATGGAGTGGGTTGATATCGCTGCCACGAGTGCTTAAATTACAGACAATTCATCGCGTCACAAGAGCGCGATCAACCATGAATTTGAGAGATATCACATCAATTGAGGCTGAACCCGACAGTTATGGAACGTACACGATTCGCACATTGGGTGTTAGTCTAGACCCACGGACAAATATGCTGCGAAACGGCGCAAGAAAGAGTGCTATCGGCGACACAATACTATCTTCTCCATTTAAATCATTGTCCACATTGGATATAAACACCTGTCAGAGCTTTGTCCCCTTATGTACAACGAGATGGGAGGTCGATGCAGAGATCGCGGTAGGTAAGGACAGCGGACGGGTTGGATTTGTTATTTTCCATGATACAGGTGAGGTGCAATGCTCCTATGAAAGAGAGAGTGATTAGTCGCTGATGGCTCGTTCTAATTCAGATAAGCTGTGTAAAACGGTTCTGTTCTGGAATCCAGTTTCTGAAACATTCCAGATCGAACGGCCGCACCTTCACGACTGTGATACTCCGATCAACCACGCAACAGAAATCGCTCCTCATACTCTATTTACAATAAACAAACCGAACCAAATTAAATTTAATAATGATAAAACAGCCGGCTTGGCTTCCGACGTCTCATCTTGGGGGACTGAAACTGAAGAAACGCTCCGGATTCACGCAGTATTTGATGTGAGTGTTCTTGAAATTTTGGTCAATGAACGCACAACTTTGTCAACTCGTATTTACCATACAAGCAAGAAGTCCTCTAAGCCTGCTTGTGTGGGATTGTACTTTTTTGCTGAGAGGCTAGGTGACCAGAAGGAATGCGATCATGGGACGGCGACAAGGTTGCTTCATGCCACAGTTTGGGATGGGTTGACGTCTTAAATTTTATGTATTGATAGCGGCTATTTTTCATTTCCACATAAGAAGTTGCGTTGCTTCAAATCAAGATAGTACTGTGTTGTAAATAAGTCATCCAATACAGAATGTTGCAATGTATTCGTATTACAGCGCATTTATCATTTCTCTCTCCCTAGAAATGCGGTGGCGGAACGCTGAGTGACAATACAAAACGGTTACTATAGGGCTCGAAATGTATTCAACTGCTGCCAACGGGCAGGTGAAACAACAACCACTGGATGGTAGACTGTTAATATCGGGGATGTTATAATTGCCTCGTCTGAAGCCGTCTGACTGTTCACAATGTACTACATCACAGTCGCTCTAATCGTAAGTTCGATGATGTAGGAACCTGAGCCTCATGTGCTTCTCTTCAACCACCCTGCGACATAACTCTCTACCTTGGACCCTGCAACGTCTTGATCAACTGTGGGCTCTTCTCATCATTGCTTGCCACCGAGATGCATGCCTCGAGTGTCTCCCTGTCAAGGAGGAATTCCAAAACCTAGAAAAGAAGGAGGGGGTGAAGATAAGGAGTTGTGATGATGAGGCATAAGAGCAGCGAGCCGCACGCGCCAATCCGGAAATATTCTTAACTTATACATACAGCTGCATGTGTTTACTTGTACATAGAACTTATCCCATATAAAAATTGCCATCTCATCGAGATACAAATGAGGTTTTCCAAGGAGATAGCAGCTTCTGTATACAAATACACGCAATAAAAAATGCTTAGTCATGCAACATACTAACTACGGAGACCTTGAAGAGGGTTCGGAATAACTTACAAACGTGGTTTTAGCGTCCCCTGGCAATACAATCAAAGCGAGTAGAAGCGTATATTATTTTTGCAATAGCTGTATGTTATGATTATCCCCGGGTGCGACGAGGATTGCGAGTGGGACTGGACGCAGTGAATAATGTAACATTAGCTGGACCCCTGGACCTTACGACGACAGCCATATAGCGCACGTTGATGCCATTACTTGATAGACGCTCCACTTTTGTTGGGATATTATCTAACATAAATAGAGAAAACGACCTAGCTCCAGATCGTGGGACAATTCTGCCCGTATCGAGCAGAAGCTGATGGAGTCTCCCCGCATTTGACCGGCTTGGACCGGAGACAGAGTGGCCAGGCAGAGCGTTTTATCTGGGGAACCGAGCCGGTGTAGAATAGTGCAGTAATCCAGTAATCCCTTGAAGAAAAAAATCAACGACCTTGGAGACGTAACATTTGCGCTGGGCGAATCGAGAGGCTTTGGTTTATCAGGAGAAATTGCTGTGCGGTGTCTAGTATTAAATGCAGCAGGCCCCGCTCCCAAGCTCCCTTCTGCTTGCCTCAGGCTGCGACTAGTCATGCTTCCTCGCTTTGCATCGGCAATTCCTTGACGTCCTCATCCACTCCGCGCCGACTGAAGGCGCCCGCCATAGAATTTCGTTAACGATGGCGTCGACCGCCGATACTCATACGATCCAGGACGATAGCGAGCAGCATGTCTACCGCAGCAACAGCCAGGACCAAGGCGCTGATGCTGCTGCTGCCGCTGCCGCCGCCGCTGCCGCGCAACACCGGCGCGGATACCAGGCCTGCGATCCATGTCGCAAGCGCAAGGTCAAGTGCGATCTTGGAAGTGCGTATACCCTTTTTGGTGGTGATGTTAGTGATGGTGCTGCTGCTGTCTCAGGTCACTAACTTGGTCAACTGCCAGGTGTCGATAACCCCCGCCCTCCACCATGTGTGCGATGCCGTCGCGAAAGCAAACGCTGCGAATTCTCCGCAACCAGGAGGAAAAGAAAGGCATCCGATGCCGACCAGGAGGCAGAAGGCCCTCTGCGCCGCGATAGGCGCATGATGATTGGGGAGGTGTCCTACAGCGAGTCGCCAAGCATCGGCAGTAATGGGAACAACAACGAGTCGCCGTATGTTCCTCCTGCGACAGCCTCGTATGAGAGTGGTGGCGGTCTTACAAAACCCCAATGGCCTGAAACCTCACCTTCTGTGGCCCATCGACCGACTCCTGTCTCTCAAAAGGACCAATATCAGCCCAGCGCCCCGCCGGCAACGTCCAACTTCCGCGACACCACAACAAATATACAATCGGGTTCATACTCGATGCATAGTCGAGCTTCAACGGGGATTGAAAGTAGGCAGCATGTCATGAACAAGACCGCCGCCGACTTGCTCTTCCCGACTATCAGCAACAGCCATGATGCGTTGCACCTACTATCAGAGGCTGCTGGAAGGACAGAGGATTTAAATCGTCAAAGTCTCGAGAACCGGACTCGACAGTCAGCTACCCCCTATGGTGCGTCGATATCAGGAAATCAGGGTGGCTTCTCGAGAAATGGACGGCATCCATTTCCCAAACCAGAACACTCAACGCCAGGTGATGGATATGGCCATGCACATGGCTCAGATTACCGAAAGCAAAGCATTAGCTCATATGAAGACCCTGGGTATCTGGACGCTGTCAAAGCATGGTCTCGTCTACGTTTTGTCCGGGCTGGATGGCTGACCGTGGAAGAGGCTATGGCGTACATTGCCTAGTAAGACTTTTCGACCCTTTCAAATCGATCCTTCTTTTTCCATTACGCTAACATTCACTCAGCTACTATAAGAACCTGGCTCCCCTGAGCCCAATTGTCATCCCTGATTTCTCTCCTCCTTCCACACATAGAACACTACTCACCGACGAGCCTGTCTTAGCGGTGGCAATGCTAACCACAGCTTCGCGTCACATGAAACCTAAAGGCGATGGCTCTCATACTCGAGGCTACTATATACATGATAGGCTTTGGGCTTACCTTCGTGGGATGATTGAACGTCTCTTTTGGGGACAGGAGAAGTTCGCTGGCAACCCAGGGATGAGCACACCTAGGTCTCTTGACATAGGGTCTCCACAAGCACCCCCGTCCTTGCGGGGAAACCTTCGGTCGCTAGGAACAGTGGAAGCACTCCTGATATTGACGGATTGGCATCCGAGAAACCTACATTTCCCTCCTGGTGATGACGAGAACACTCTGCTAGACGCTGATGCACTTTTGCCGTCACAGACGCGGGGTGATGCAGAGAGCGAGAGTCGTGGCCAAAATGGCGGTGGCCTTGAAGGGCGTCTTGCCTTTCAAAAGTGGCTCGAGCCAACATGGCGATCTGATCGAATGTCATGGATGTTGCTGAGCACTGCCCAGGCTTTGGCCTTTGAGCTTGGCGTATTCGACCGAAAAGTCCCGAGTCCGCATGAATCTATTGCTGAACAAATGCGTAAACGACGGGTACGCCGACTCATTATCGTGTATGTTACGCAAGGCAGTGGGCGGCTGGGAATCCCATCAATGCTCCCGCTTGATAAATGGAGTGGCGATATTGGGCCATTGTCTCCTCAAGATGCTTCTGATGTTGACATCTCCACTGATCGGATGCAAGATCTTTGGGTCCAGATATCAAGAATCATGTCTCTGAGTAATTCTGATCTTTTTCCTTCCAAGGAACAATCATCAGAACTTATACAGACTGGCCGTTACAAGCAACAAATTGCAGAGTTCATACCCAGATTGCAGACTTTCAAGACCAATTTAGAGGCCGCCTCTTGTGAGTAATACCGATCTTTCCTCTACTGCGCACTAACAAATAAAAGTATCTACTCAAATGCGAAATATCCTGTCAATTGAATATGAGTACACCCGTAAGTTATCATCATATCGATTCTGCCTCGTTAGGTGGACTAATCATCAAAAGGAATCTACGTCAATTGCTTAGCTCTGCAGGCAGTTGTAGAACGGTGGACTGCAATTAACAATGAACCATCGAACAAATCCTCTGCCTCTGGGTCACTTCGTGTCCTAATGGAACTGTACCGGGTCAATGAGAAATACATTCAAGAAGTAGTGGATGCTTCACGAAGAATCCTTAATATTGTTCTCGAGGGCCTTGTTCCAGGAGACCACTTGAAACACTGTCCGGTGCGAACATTCTTCAGAATCTTATCTGCAATGATTTTCATTTTAAAGGCAAGTTTGATATCTTCCCGTCAATAGACTTTAATCTAATCATCGGAATAGACTTTCACCCTGGGTGCGACTGAAGACGATGTTCGGGTGTCATTAGCCTTGCAAGATCGAACTATAGAAGCCCTCCGAACGTGTGTTGTTGATGATGTCCATCTAAGCAATACGATTTCTCGCTTGCTAGAGCTTTTAACGACGAACATTCGTACCAGGTTTCTCCGTTTCGCACCAACAGATCGAGGGATAGACGGCGATGGTCATGAACGCAACTCCCAACCAGATTCACGAGTTTCGTCTCCAAAACCAACAAGAGACAGCTCGCAGGTTCGCAGGGATGCACAGAATCAGTGGCAGCAAGCTCAGAATACCAATCAGAATGTTGGCTATCAAGTCGATCACGGTCAACAACCCGTAACAAGCTACCATGATCCATTGGCTAATATCCCCGCTCAACCAATCAATTCATCCAACATCGGAGTTTCTTTCATGCCGCCCCCCCCGTCGGTCTACTATAACTATTACGATCCCAACGACACACCCCCGAAGCTGGACGAGGCTGCTTCAATCGCACAATCTGTGCATGAGGGTGGTCTTCCTGACTGGTTCGCTTTACCGCTAGATCAGTTCTTCAACAATTCAACTGGAGGGGTTGATCAAGGCTTAGGGAGTACAGGGCCGATGCTAGGTGAGTTCGACATGCTCGAAGTTCTGCTCAATGAGCAATATGATAAAGACGGCAGCGCAGGTGCCCAAGGTGGAAATAATGGAGTTGGCGCTGTAGATTCCACACCGGATACCAATCATCATTCTTTCATGTGATCAAGTGTATAGCATACTAATGATTTTATGGTCTTTTTATTTGCTATGGTTTGAACTGGGTTTTGTTTTAACTTGTATCTTTTTGTGTAATGTTTTCACATTTGTCTTATACATGGTCGACAACTATGTTGACTAAAATTTGTGATACCCGTGCGATTTCGCCCCTGGAAGTGGTATAAATTATTCTATCAATATCTAAATCATATTGAATCTATGTTATAATACCCATCACATTTTGAATAATATACATCTAATCACAATCTCATCTTACCCATATCAAACAGATGGTCGCCTAGTCATGGGCATATACGTTATCCAATTGAAGGCAACGTAAATATATACCGAGTGCTCACAGAGATATTTTGACACACATTTTTATTTAGAACTTGATGTTTTGCTCCTATTCACATTTCGGATCGGAATTACTATCCTCCAAAGATTGCCTGTTCCTGCCTGAGAACATCATCAATGGTTTGTCCTGTTTGTTAGCTTGGTTCGTTCCATTACGACAAAATCTTTCTAAAAACTAAAACATTTCAAAAAATTTCAAAAATTGAAATTATTTCCCCATCCAGCGGAACCCGCTTCACATGACTGTGAGACGAGGAGGACTTGCATATGCTCATCCCGGCTTTTTGCTGCAGTCGGAGACTGGCTAGCTCTGACCTTGCCATTATCGGCCACAAGACTGCACCTCGATTTAACTACCAAGAAGGTGCTATACATATATATACTAATGGGAAATTTACAGGAAGTAATTATACGCATTTACAAAGCATCCTCCTACAACAAATGACATAACACTTCACTTAGGTATAAAGATACAACGAAACAGTACCTAGCAAACAATTCTAAGACGTAGGATCGGTGTCATCTAGGTTACACTCATACTTCTCAATAAAACCTTGGTCAGTGGTCTGATCCTAGTCAATGCTGTAGCTCTGTGTGAGCAGGCTCACTAGGAGAGTGGCTCCTGACAGGCCACAGCACACAGCCCCAGACAATGCGAAGGCTATCCACATAGGCCTGCTGGAGATCCACTTTCTCTCGGCTGTATGGCATGGCCTTGATGACCTGGACTAGACCGGCGGCATCGGCGGCATAAGCCTAAGCATGGGATGCGAGAGAGGGATAGTCTCGCAGGTTCGTAAGCATCTGGTTCTGGAAGACGGCGCCGCCAATGGAAATGCCGATGGCCTGGCCCAACGAACGGAAGAAACTGAACATAGCCCCAGCCATAGGCATATTCTCACAAGAGACCGAGACTTAAATGGCAATTCCATGGACGGCGTTCAGGAAGATCCACGTCACAGTGCTAGTATGGGCTTCAAGGATACAAAAGATGCCCAGGCCGAGCATAGTAATAGCCCAGCCAGATCAGATAGCCCAACGATACTTGCCAAACTTGGTGATCAAGATGCCGGCAACAGTATCGGCGGGCGCCACAGTGGATGTCAGCGGAAACATCGCAACACTGGTGACGACGAAGTGGTGTGTCTGGATAAACTCTTCAATTATCGTCAACTGTATATCCATATGAACAGCTCACGAGTCAAAAGCCGACATGTACCCATGGCTTACTCAAGCCTCAGGATAATTATGGAACATCAGTATACACCTCAACTAGATTGTAGATCCAAATTACGAAAAATGTGAATGGGATACATGTAAAGACAACATCACATAAGGGGCCAAATTCAGTAACTCCTTAGTAAACAAACAAAATAACTACAGGAAGTAGAAACACTAAATACCTCGCTATTTTAGGTATCACAACTCTTCAGTTAACGCACCTCGTACTCCTAGCTCGTGGATCTCAGTGCGGCCAGTACCCTAACCCACCCGAAACGCCTTCCTAAAGGCTTCACGCAAATTTCACGCTAATGCAGACCACCGGACTACCTCACTACAAACTCTTCATCCATTGGCATTCTACTGTTATTACTAGTCATTGCCGTTCCTGGGGCTGACCTAGTGACTTTGGTGACTGTACGTTCAGTTCTACATGTTAACAGGTCAGTGTTGCTTAAAAGATATAAGACTGATTCCACAAATTCTCTAAGCCACAGCCTCCAATTCAAAAAATTTGGACAGCACACTCCCGCCTAGATCCTTGGTGGCATGGTTTCCTCGCTATTCCTAGATCCCTAGCCGGGTATAGCTCTAGCTCGAAATTCTACTCCGTGTAATCTCCTTATACAGGGACGCGTCAGTTGTATAGCCTTGATCCTGCTTTGCCACCTTTATAGGGCACTTCAGTGATGATAACAAACTTAAATCATCTGTTTGGCTCATTAAAAGTTTCCCTATCGGTTTTCCAAAGCTAATAAGCTATGTCCCCCTATTGCTTGTCCTAAGACCAATAAGTTGATATAAGGTAGACTTGTAACTCAATCTTCCTCTTTCATTAGGCCGTTTGGCCTAAGGATGCCAGTAAATGAAATCTTTCTAATCCTCGCAAGACTCAATCTTCCAAATTCCCGACGTTCTGTCCTAGGAACTAGGCAATCGTCAAATCCTATTCCCATCTGAAAGGCGCTGGGGACACTCTAGACATCGATGACTACCGCGCCATCCTAAGCCTAGGTGTATTAAATATTTAACATACAATTACTATTATATGATTTATTAAACATAGTAATATCTTTAAAAAACTATATTATTGATTAATATACCTACTAATTAGGTAATATAGACCAAAACATAGAACCCTAATAGAAATATTATCACTAATTCTAAGTATTCAAACATAATTTCAGATAATTAATATTAAAATATGACAACTTTGTATATTATCGGTGATGATTTTAAATATATTTAAGTTATGTTCTGATTATCAATTGAGTCATATCTGATCAGTTGTAACCATAAACTCCGCCATCAAAAACATCAAAAATCTCTAACGGGAAAGCATTGGCAATAGCATGAAAGGCGACAATATTCGGATGCAAATGATCACCAGAGTCATATTGAGCCGCAAGTATCGACGGGTTATTTGAATCTCGCAATAACTTGTCAAAATCCAGCACAGCATCGAAGACGCCACTGGTGCGAATCCAATTATTGATGCGTTGGCGGGTTTGCTCCCGGACTGGGTTGGAATACGGATGTGCCACGTTGCTAATAGAGGGAGTATTAAACGGGGTTATTGTTGCTATAAAAAATGGGATACCCTGTGTGCGGATCCGAGCTGCGATTTGTGTGTATGCTGCAATTAGATTGTCACCCAAGGTTTTCTGTGTGGCCTCGTCGGCGTCAGCCATTCCGATGTCGTTGATACCTTCGAAAATCATCGCATATTTCACGCCAGAGTGAGAGAGGATATCTCGGTCGACACGGCTGATGACGTTAGGGCCGAGGCCGTCTTGAAGAATACGGTTTCCCCCAGCAGCTTGATTGAGAACCGCGATACAAGATGTTGATGGATTGTTTTGCATCCTGTTGACAACTAAGTCCGGCCAACTGTCACATCCACATAAGCCCGATGTTGTGCAAGTGGCAAAAAAAGGAATTTTACCGATTGTCCTTGTCCGTGTCACTTTCACGGCCATCTGTGATACTGTCTCCAATGATGACGAATGCCCTTGATTGGACTGGTGACCAGGCTTCTACAGAACTAATATAGTACCTTCGAGTTGTCAGGACGTCTAATATTTAGAAGTAAAGGCAAAGAGCTGGAGCCTACCAATGAGCAATGCTCTGAACAGCTGTCCCTGTCAGATTTGTCGCGTGAGTTTGGTTGCCATGAGTCATAAAGATATTCACTCGACTGCCCGGGTGTCCGGTAATTGCTCCTCCCTTCTGTCCCTGTTGAAGGTAAATGCTCACACTCAGAACTGCCAGTGGCTTAACAGTGAAGTCGATGGCGTCTGAGATAACCAGTCCCCCAGCAGGGATAGTGAAGCTAGATTGACCGGAAAAGGTTACTGCGCGTAATTTCTCCAGCTGAATCACCGGATTTCCTTGCAATCCACTCTCTGGGAGAGCAATTGTTACTTCGGTGACAGACAGATCTGTAACGCCAAAGACGTTCGACAAACGTAATCGTAGTTTGGCTCCTCCAATCGATACCCGGAATGTTTGACGGATTGTCGAGTTAAGAAAGACGAAATCACCGGAATTCTATGCATTTTTTCCACATCATCAAGTTGATCGTTTAGATGTAGTGGTAGATTTATTCTATGATTTACGTGGATTCTCACATATTGGGGATCGGGCAAATTGGTTGGCTCGGTAAGTTGAGGCATTGACGCCCACGTGTCCACCCAATGCCATCTGGACCTTTCATCCAGTCTAGAACGGTTTATAACGGCAATGCCTCGGTTTTCCATGAGCTCTTTTCGCAGGAAGGGGGAGAATAGTCTAGTATTGGAGAACGAGACTTGGAGATCACGACTGTGGGCAGAGGTGCGAATCTTGTGTGGGATTCCAAAACGAGCCAGCTACACCAATATTGTATTTCCAATTTTCTTATCAACACATTACAATTAGCGGCCATTCAAATACAGTGCAACGAGACCACCGGATAAATCATTGTTACTATTCAAACTTCGGGTTATATTCACAATTATCCGGAGCATAGAGACGGCAAATGACGGATATGTAGATGAAGCTATACTACTTTTGAATTAGCAAGGTCTCAGCCATGCATAGCTGTCTTCTAACGTGTATTGAATTTGGCCCAAAGATATGGGGAAATAACCTGGCTGAGGCAGATAGTGGATTGGATAGTTAATTCACTAAGTGGCCACTGCCTTCTAATGGGAGGATAACAAGGGGTTGTAATCGTCCGTATTTTATAACCGAGCGGCACCGCCCCAATTCCCATATAAGACCATAGTTTCTAATAAATGTGAGAATATCGAATGCCCAGAATGCCAGTTTTAAATGGGAATTGGAGGTATGCCAATCGCCTATAAAATTATAGTATAATTTTCAAAATAATCTTTATATTTAGATTTACCTTATTAATATTAAAATATGTTCTTATTTATAGTATATAATAATTATAATATAAATTTCAGAATGGACTTCTTAATAAAAGTGGCGAAATATTGAGGGCGAAAAAATGCTGGTTTTGTATAGGAATTCGAGGTGTGCCGTTCGCGGGTGAAATACGTTATCGGCTCATTAATCATAGTGATTTGTTGTTTACCCCATTCCCACTCATTTCTCAGCCGAATATAAGGTGGAACTGGATGAGATTTAACCGAGGACTTATTCGTTTCATTGGCATCAAATTCGTTAATATCCCAAACACATCTATCAGGAAGTTATCGATAAATAGCGAATTTTTGACAATATCGATCAACTGACTTAAGTGCCTTGTACATTCCAGCTTATTATAATTGGAATAGAAGTGGGACATCTACTTGGAACTTTGGAATAGGTTTAGAGCACAGACATCCCCGCCTTCTCAAGTCGGAACATGTCAAGAACTTTTAAGTTTTTCAGTTTGAGGATACCGGATTCTGAAACCATGGCCGTAGTTGCGTTTCCTATAAACATCTATACCTAACTTGTATTGGGGGCCTGAAATATATCAGAAACCGGTGGTTTTGGCTTCCACAGAACATGCTAGCATTAGCTACGTAGTTTCTAAAAAAGGCTTCCGATAAGCCTTAGAAATAACTAGGTAGAGTTAGGTAGACAGTATATTAAGGGAGAACTATACGGGGAACTATACTGTATGCAAATCTCCTTGAATATTTCCATATCGAATGATTTAGCCTCCTTGTTGAATTTAGCCGGTTGGTGTGGTGAAGACAAATTCTGTATCTGCCCATGCCGAGCCTACTGTACTTCATCTAGTACCAAGTTCATCGGAAAGGGTACCCGTTATGGCTTGAGTAGTGGCCGCACGGAGGAGGATTGCTGGCAAGGTGGTGCTTGCAGCTTTTTTGATTATTCACTCCCTGCTGGTATTGATGGCAGCACCTGTGTTTCATCAGATATTTGGAATAATGGTGGAAACTGTGGCGGCTGCATTTTGGTCTCGTATAAGGGCAAAACAATCACTGTCATGATATGTAGATTGGCAGATGGGTAGGGTTTGGGTGGGTGAGGAACCCACCCATAGGGAAATTCTAACATAAATTTCTCACCCATACCCACCCAAATTAAGCATTTAAATACCCCCATATACCCAGAGATTCCTGACCCATTAATTACTTAAATAGGCATAGTTTAAGGGCTACATTAAGTAAATAATGGGTCAGGTAGAGTGATTGGGATTTTTTTATATCCTCCGAGGAAATTTAGAAGCTTTCCCATACCCAGCCGTGGCAGGTTTAGAGTAGGGTATAGACATACAATTGGAAGGACTAGTTAATTTAACGTTATAAAAATGGTAAAATTCAATCTCTTCAACAGTCGTTTTCTCTCATAGGCAGGCATTTACGAAACCAGTAAACATTTTTCACAAGTATATCAGAAAGCCAACCGATTGCTATAACCAAAGATATCGTGTCCCTTGTTTCCAACATCTCGTCGATACCACCCTTGATAGGCAGCCAGACTTCATTCAGCTGTAAATGATTTCTCAATAGCATGTTCTGTGATATCCACATTGTACGATGCAAAGTCCCTCGCTTTGAGTTCCCTCTTCGAAAAGAGGATATCTAGCTCCGCGAAAGTGCGGCCTTTAGTTTCCGGGAGCCTGAGAAATGACCAAATCAAGAACAGAATATTGATGCCGCCAGTAAGGAACCCAGTTTTGCCCTTCCAGTTGCCTTCGGTAGGATTAAGGATATAAGGACCGACAAAATAATTGATCAAAAGCGATAAATTATATGCATTTCTGGCAAGTGCGACGGTCTTACCGCGAAGTCGTGTAGATGAGACTTCACTGACAAGAATATAAGCTGCCGGGCCGATAGTGAGCTCATAGATGCAATTCCATAATAAATAGAGCACTGAGGAGGCATATCCAACAGCAGTAGATTCCGGTGCCAACGCCACAAATCCAATCAAAAACATCATTAGACTCATGCCAGTTAGACCTGCAATATACAAATGACGACGGCCGACCTTAGAGACTAGTGGAATCGAGAGGATATTGAAGAAAATATGAAGGCCACCTTGGCCTACACTCATCTTATAAGCATCCGAGGATTTAAGACCAGCAAGCTCGTAGAAATAGGTCGAATAAGAAGCGATGACAAATCCGCACCATAATTGGGCAGCCCAAGCTATACAAGAAATTTCTGTTCGCCATAAATTGGAGTTACGAAAGCAGTCTAGGAAACTGATTCCTTCGTCCATGTTTTTCTCTATATGATTTGTTTCGATCATAAGAGCTACAGTGCGACGTATCTCGTCATCAGAAGTGTCTCTGGAGCTAAGACGTTTGACCACTTTTTCGGCGGCAACACGATCGCCTTTCCGAATAAGCCACCATGGTGACTCTGGAGCGAAGAGTACTAGGGGGACAATAATGACAGGCCAAACCCACTGCACAGCGAATGGGATCCGCCAACCCCAGTTAGAGTTGTCAGTATTGAGGGTAAGGAGAACGGAATAGGATAGAAGTTGTCCAATTCCCCAGCACATCACGATCCAAACTTCCACTAGGCCTCGCAAGACGACGGGGCACACTTCAGCAGCGTATGGTGGAGCCATAGTGGCAAATACGCCCCAGGACATACCGCAGAGAAGTTCTCCAGTAAAAATGACTGAGATATGCGTGGCGAAAAAGGAAATAAATATACAGCCTGTTAACCACGCCATCCAAAGCAGAAGTGATCGCTTATAGCCCAAGCGATCGGTTGTTATAGCTCCCAGGTAAATACCAACGATATTACCAACGGAACTCGAGCAGCCCAATGCCAGTTGCCAGTGGGCAGGAATCTGGTAACCAGATTTGGAATTCAGGAATACGCCAAAGTGGCTCCTGAATGAGGGAAACGCGGAGAGCGAGCCGAGGAGTGCTCCATCATAGCCATCCATAATGATTGTTAGGGATATGACCATGGACCAAAAACATGCTTTATAATGCTTTCGAATGGCGGGAAGTAACTTTAGTTGATGCTCCGCTTCGATGGCCAAACGAGCGTCTTCTGTCGTGCTAACCAAGTCGTAGGTCGCATCGTCGATGCGAGCGGCCGCGGCGACCTCGATGTGGTCGCCTGCCACCGTGGTAGCCTTTTCACTGCTCATTTAAGCAGTCGAGTTTTAGGTACTGAAGAGCAGTTTGATGTTTGAATGGCAATAAATAGAGAGTGCAAAGGTACTCGTTGGAAGAAGGGAGTGTTTTAATACCAACTGATGTGCCGTGGGTGCCTTTAAAAGCCCCCTAGAAAAAGTCTAGAAAGTTGGGCTAGATTATGTAGCAATGTCGGCCCAGTATCGAGCATGATCGGCTAATTAGTACGATCTGAGATAGTCCAGTAACGGCAAGTGATGAATGTGACAAATAGGCTATCAACCAAAGGTTTACAACCCTAATAGCTTGCTCCCCACACCGCTTGCGTGGGAGAAATGCGGGGGAACCGTTGATTTACCCAGTTCAAGCTTCGGTGCCAAGGAAAAGAATTATATGGGCACATAGTATTATTCCGGATCAATTGCCTAAATTATGTGCCCTTGAATCAGCTGCGGCAGACTCAATTGCCTAAACTTCATCGAAGTTTGTTTATGCTCCTCTTTCAGAACAAGCAATCAGATGCTTACTTCTCTAGAACATCCACCATTTAGACCGCCTCTGTCTTACCGCCAACATCTACACTACCTTGACAACCTGACGATTCGACTAAACGTTGCAAGTGCCGTGAAAATATCCGGTTCTCATAATTGGTCACCCCATTGAAATAGCTTCAATCTGGGTGGCAGTTACAACTTGCTCGTAAGTTATGCGACACAATGGTGGGGGGTTGGTTAAGATAGAAACATGAAATGAAAATCTCTATTACATAATATAATCTAGTCAATTATGTCCTCGGGGAGAAACGAAACGTAGTCTATCGGGGCCAACTCAGTACCGTCGGGTGTACCAACGATCTCAAGAACATCGCCCTTTGCAATCTCAACACTATTAAATGTGATTCGCGTTGCTGAATGACCATCACGAAGGTCAGAGAAATCATGCAGCAGCTTGTCTTCGAGATCACCAGCCCAGCTACCAATTAGCCTGTCATTGATGAAAATCTGGTACTGGGACTTCCCTCCGAGATGGTCATAGTAATTCACAGCAAGGTTATATGTACCGGTAGGGAAATGAACAATACACTTGGCCTTTCCGGGAATGGTACTGGACATGGTAATGATAGCTTTACCACCAGAAGCTGCCTCAAATGGCGTGATGGGCACGACTTTATATCCACTGAGTTCCATATCCTCCGCTTCAATACGCCAAGGATGATTGCCTACACGACCCTGTTCGTCAGGGATTCCGCATTTAGCATGGTAGAAGTTATTGATAGAATCGCGCCAGACAATGGAGTGGCCGGCCTGATATGTAAGGCGGAGTGCGGTGTGCTGAAATCGGTTCTCATCAATCAGCCCACGCAAGGCTTGCCATTGTATAGGAAACGTCTGAGCCGCCTTAGCTCCTTCGTAATGAGCGTCATAGAAATGTTGAATAACCGTTTTACCCGACTTCAGCTGATATGTATAAGGGACATGGTGAAACCAGAGAAGAAGATCGTCCGGGGTAGTCTTGATGTCTTCAAACATAGCTGCCACCTCTGGAGGATACTGACCAGCATTACCGGTACCAGTGGCAACTGTGCGATCCATGCCAATAGCGTGGGCGTCTGCACGCGTCCACTGACCCCAGCCGTTGCCGTCCATGGCTGCAGGACTTGGCCCATAGTGGCAATGCTTCACAATATCACATAATGTCTGAATGCCTAGATTACCACTGTAGTTCTCGTACGCCGGCCACGATTCCATTGAGATTTTAGTTATTGTATCAACAATGGTGGGATGAGACCCAAACGTTAGTCGTGTCCAGTCCTGGATAACAGCGACCTCGTCGCTTAACGGATCCCAACAATAACGGCCATAAGCGTAGAGATTAGACATGGCCAAATGGCTGCCAAGCCAGGTGCTATCCTGTCCCACGGTGACAACAGCCGCATAACCACTGCGTTTCCAGCCAAACTTGTTACCAGACACGACGTCCCGAACACATGATGGCGTCCCATCAATCCTGAGATCAAAATCAAGAATGGTTCTCCACAACGGAGGTAGGTAAACAAGGTGGCTTTGTTGACCGAGATATTCTTGGCAGACTTGGAATTCAAGAATAATTGGTGTCCGACGCAGGCGAGAGAGCAAGGGAGATGGGGGTTCCCGTACTTGGAAATCAATCGGTCCGTACTTGATCTGCACCAACACATTATCCTCAAACTCGTCATCTAGACCATCAAAGAACTCGACCGCAGCATTGGCTCGATCGTTCTTCAAGTCAGACTCATCCAAGTGATGATTATACACAAAGGCACGATACATGACCACCCCATCACCATGAGGCTTGAGGGCTCGCGCAAAGAGATTGGCGCCATCGGCAAGTGTGCGACCGTATGTTAATGGGCCAGGTTGGCCTTCCGAATTGGCTTTGATTAGGTATCCCAACAAATCCGGGACATTCCTATACAATTGGGTAGTGAGGTCGTTCCAATAAGCAACGACGTCCGGGTTTAGAGGATCAGATGTAGGTAAGCCACCAAGATCCTTTGGAGTGTCAAAGTACAGAGCGACTCCGATTCGTACACCCCATGGACGCATAACATCAGCAATACGTCCAAGTCCCTTCATGTTGATTGGATTGAGTAAGTTGCAATGTGAATTTACATTATTCACAATAATACCATTTAACCCAACTGACGCCATTAAACGCGCATACTGGGCGACACGGGTAAGGTCATCCATAACCGCGCCATCTTTGAAGAAGATGGATGGCCCAGCGTATCCTCGCTCGATAGTCCCATCAAGATTATCCCATTGATTGATCCACCTAATCGGTGCGTGAGGGCTGCTTGTGTGGCCTTCGGGGTAGGGTTTATTCTGGACCAAGAGCATCAGGAACTCAAATGCTCCGTAAAGTGCCCCGCGTTCATTCTGGCCAGCAATCAACACGTCTGTAGTACTAGAATCGATTTTTCGAGTACTGAGCCAGTGTCCATCTTCTTTCAAGTCTGGGATCCTATCTATTTCGATTTTCTCGTCGCTTAAGGAGAATGAATCGAAGGTTCCGATAACAATTTTCGGTGACGGTACTTTCGCAATCTCGGCGGGCGTCTTCACGATGTTCACATTTAGATTTAGTAGTTTCTTCAAGCCATCTTGAAGTTCCTTTGCTGCGGTATAAACGGGACTTGTTTCAGAGCGACTTAAAGCAACGATGTGTGAGAAACTTGGGTGGTGGCTGATGATCTCTGCAGGAAGGGGAGCATAGCGCAACCACCCTTGAAGACCGGTCTCATTTGCAAACATGTTCAATTCAACAATTAAGAGGCAGATGTAGATGGGCACATCGTTGTTTCTGCTCAATCATCTTGCGAATTAACGTTGTATATATAATTACTCTACCGACATTTCTCAATCTGAATAGGATTAGGCTGTTTCTGGCTAAATTGATAGCTCATTCACCATTCTCCCCTCCTAGTGTGGGGTTTCCCCCCAATTTACCCGAGATTTATACTATATTATTATCCTCCCTATTCGAGTGTCATTTCGAGTCATACCACCTTCAGATGTGCATGGGATACTTCCTGGATTCCCCTTTAACATCATTATTTTGCACTTATCATCTGTCTCCAACTTATTATGCCACCAGTACGCAACCCTATCCTTCCGGGTTTCAACCCTGACCCTTCTATTCTCCGGGTCGGGGATGATTATTATATTGCAACGTCAACCTTCGAATGGTACCCTGGAGTGCAAATCTTCCATTCCAAGGACCTGGCAAATTGGAATCTACTCCTGCGACCGCTAAATCGGAAGAGCCAGCTAGATATGCGAGGAGATCCAGACAGTTGCGGCGTATGGGCACCATGTTTGACTCACGACGGCGACAAATTTTGGCTAGTATACACCGATGTTAAACGCAAAGATGGCTCGTTCAAAGATGCTCACAATTTCATCGTGACTGCTCCACATATTGAAGGGCCGTGGTCAGACCCTATTCATATCAATTCTTCCGGTTTTGACCCATCTTTGTTTCATGATGATGATGGTCGGAAATGGTTTCTCAATATGTTGTGGGATCACCGGGCCCGGCCTCGTACTTTTGCTGGAATTGCACTTCAGGAATTCGATCCGATTTCAGGGAAGCTAATAGGGCCGCGGACGAACATATTCAAAGGTACTGAATTGGACCTTGTGGAAGGTCCACATCTGTATAAGCGCAATGGGTGGTACTATCTTTTAACTGCTGAAGGAGGAACTGCATACGAGCACGCTTGCACTCTTGCCCGGTCTCGACAAATTTCGGGCCCGTATGAAGTGCATCCCCAGAAGCATATTCTTACATCCAAAGATGCTCCATTTGCAGCTTTGCAACGCTCTGGTCATGGTAGTATTGTTGAAACTGTGGATAATAAGACGTATCTTGTTCATTTAACAGGGCGTCCTGTGGGTCAGGATCGCCGTTGTGTACTCGGTCGGGAGACGGCCATTCAGGAAGGATACTGGAAAGACGATTGGTTTTATGTCAAAGACGGACCAGTTCCCTCATTATACACAGACATTCCAGGTGTATTCAACGACTCGGATTTCTGGGCAGAGAAGCGTTATCAATTTGAAAATGGTCTCCATAATGATTTCCAGTGGCTAAGAACCCCCGAATCGAATCGGATCTTCTTTGTCGAAAACGGAAAGCTCGTGCTTATTGGGCGAGAGTCAGTAGGGTCCTGGTTTGAACAATCTCTAGTGGCACGGCGACAGACCCATTTCTCTTATGATGCAGAGACCGTGGCCGATTTTTCGCCGTCCGATGAACGACAATTCTCGGGTCTTGTGGCATACTACTCCCGATACAATTTTTTCTATTTGACTGTTACGGCGCAGTCGGAAGGACAACGGGAGATATCCATCATGATTTCTGAGACCTCTTGGCCTGACGGTAACCTGAAACGCCCTTGGCAAGAGCCGATTCAGATTCCTAACGATGGAAAGGTTAGGCTAGCTTTGAGCATTCGTGGTGGCACGAGCTTGCAGTTCTTCTACGCGCTCGAGGGAGAGAAATTGCAGAAAGTTGGCTCAATCTTGGATGCCTCTACATTGTCCGACGAGTGTGGAGGACACCAAGCTCATGGAAGTTTCACTGGCGCATTTGTCGGCATAGCATGTTCCGATCTTAATGGTACAGCAAGGCAGGCAACTTTTGACCATTTTGTGTATAGACCGGTACACGACCCCGCTGATCGGTACGATATCTAGTTTATATATCTTATCTGTGCATAGTGTCGTATTGTTGTAACTCAAAAGAAGAAATGTTTTCAGCAGATTATTACCATCGAGTTTAAATTTTTGCATGTTTTTAATCGGGTATCACGTCTCTCGTAATCAATCATGTACAAGATATTCTGGTTCTTATTATTCGTTTTTTACTAACCCATTAAGTCTAGAATGTTTTACAAGGACGAAAAAAATATGGTCGTTTACGAAATGAGCTAACGATGTTTAAATATTCAATAAAAGTTAAAAAGTGAGTAAATATCAAGCTGACGCTGAACCTTCTTGAAGAACTGAGATATTCTAAATTAACCGAATACCAAAACAGCAGAGCATATACCCTTATATGAATCCAGAGAAGAAAAACAAGGTGCTACGTGATGTGCATTCTTGAAGGGTGAAGAAAAAAGATCCCTCGATCCGGTTCAAACGGGGACGCAGAATTCCGCAACATGGAGCGGCTTGATGAAAAAACAAAGTATACAGTGAAGACTCCATGATACCTGCAATTCATGGACGAGGGGAATTTTATCATGCCTCCGATGGGTAGTTATTGTCCATTTTTCAGGAATAGTGATAATGTTGATTGTAGTGGTAGTAGTAATAGCAAGGATGTGCGATGCTACTAGGAGAAATACCACGCTAAAACTTTAGCAGAAGATTAAAGGATTTAGTGATTCTTTGCTAATACTCTTACGTGTTCTTGGATTGTGAAATTATGGAAAGCGGCTATAAGCCTTGGAGGTACTGTAGTATTAACGGCACTACTTTACGGAGACATTCCGAGCACGGCGATATCATTGCTGTCACCGGTCTCTTGTACCTCGAATGACTCAGCGATAGTCTGACGGGAGTCCACAAACAAGGGCGCAGGATTCTCTCTGTTGTTCGGACTGTAATTGTATCATCATCGTTCGGGGATGCGCTCTAACTAAGATTTGACTTGATATAATACAAACCTACTCCACTGAGCAAATACCGATCTAGAACAAGAACGCCTTGATATTCGTAGTCATGATGAGCTCGTAGATGTTGTTCGCCGAGTAAACCCTTCCGTAGAGTTATCGTTCATAGATCAACTATGATCTCACGGCCCGCTATTGTGGTAGTTGATCTGCCCGACAGTGCGAGAGGTTAAGGCGGTATATTTATATTCTAAGCCGAAAAAAAAGTTTTTCTATAAATTTCTCGGGTTCATATGAATATCCCATGCCTTTCCGCCTAGTCGTAATATTGCAAAATGGCCCGTCAAACATTTTGCCTTTTTGTCACTCACCCCGACCTCTGGAAACTGAGATTCATCTCCCATATGATGCTTCTTACGCAGATTCCGGGGAGGATTGCGAGCGTCGAAGTGGGTATGTGGACTCTTATGTGACTAGACTTTTTGTAGAAGTATACTTTCTGCTTGATTTGCTCTACTTATACGATTAAAGTATTTGAACAGATATGAACTCCAAAATCTTTCTAATCATGTACATCATCATAATGAACCCCGAGATGAGACTCAAAGATACACAGCAATGAAATATCATTGTGTGAGAACCTAAATTTGCTAGCGGGCTAATTCTATTATCACATAGTCATATGAACACAGAACCTCACCTAATCTGGAGAGTCACTACACCGTGGCTAGGAACAGTTATCTCCACCATGTTGCCATGAACCTTGGCTAAGGTCGAGGCGACCTGGTTGGTGTTGTCAGTAAGCCATGCACTGGTAGATTTCCTGTTCCCAGAGAGTGGAATTTTGATGGTTTGCGCCGAAGACCCGCCGTTCGTAACAACCACCACGATTGAATGGTCCAGATTTTCGAAAGCAGCAGTGATCACCTCAGATGGGGATTCGCTCGTGGCGAGACGGAGCGCACCGGGACGAATGAAACGAGCCCACATCGTGAAGGCATTGAGTATGGAGGATGGGAGTGCCTCATTTCCGCTCACGTCCACGAGATGGCTGCCAGACTGAGTTTGGTTGATCTCGAACCCCTCCCAGTATAAGTATGCAGAGAGATTCGCGTGAACGATGCCTGTTGCGATCTTGTTCGCCCAGGTGAACCCTTCCGCAACACTGCCATTCTCATACCAGACTGTGGTAAAACGGCCACTGAATCCAGCCTCTGAGAGCCATGTCGGAAGGCGAGTAGCCAACGGGTAGGTAGGATCTGAAGAATACATATGCGAGGTAATCACGCCTAGATAGCGGTCCATGCCAGCCGCCATGAGTACATCCGTGTAGTTCGACTGTACGTCCCAACCCACAGCGTCACAGCATGTGATCCTGGTCTTCAACTGGGCATCTTTGACCGCCTTGTAGAGCATAGGGATAAATGAGATTGCCTCCGTGGCATTAGGGCTGATCTGCATCTGCGAGTAGTCGGGTCTAAGGACGGTAAAGTCATTAATATGCTCTCTTCTAATCAAACCCGAAAGCACTCACAAAAAGTTCGGTTCATTCAGAAAACCTAGATGTGTGATTTCCATCCCTTCTTGCTCGTAGAATTTGACATACTGGACCAGATAGTCGGCGTATGCTTGCCTCCAATCTCCCGTTGAGCAATCATGGCCCGGTGTTCCACAAAGGTAGCTGGCCATAGCAACGAAAACTGTAAGCTCTCCTTATCCTCACGCAGTGCTTAGATTTAGTGGCATACCCAGGGGTTGATTCGTTCCCACTCGTCTTCATGAACCCAGGAGCGCTCCAGGCATCCGCATATATAGTTCGCACGCCGTAGCTGATAGCCTCCTTGGTAAACCACACTTGTCCGTCATCATCGTTATCCCACACATATTCGGGTGGACTTGTAGAGGAAATGGGAGCATTTGGTTCAATTGTGTATGCAGACGCCGATGGAATCCAGTTCCGAATGATACTGAAGCCAGCACCAGTCTCTGTACTGAATAGAAAATCTAAAGCCTGCTTTTGAAGATTGCTACTGGCGTTTTGAAACTGACCTGCGCGTGTGAATGCCTGGGAGAATCCGAAGCCCTCAATCAACTGCAGCCGCTTATTGGTGTCGACAGAGATGGTCGTCGCCGAAGCGACAGCACCTAGACCTCCAACGAACAGTACTGGCAAGAGAAGAGTCTTCATGACAGCAGGATGGAACCGACGGATGGGACTGGAATAACTTGACAATACTTAAAGGACAATGTTCTTGTCACCACTGACTTTGCTGTAGGCACCCATGCACTTAAATATAGCCTCCAGCTTAGAAAATTATTCCAAAGAGTAGATACTAGCTTAACCGATATTTTGTCGACCCTACTTATTGACGCTTATTACCCGGCAACTGCACCACATTAAACTACAGGCTAAATGAGTGTGAATTGCGGGAAAATATTCTGGGGAAACGGCTGTTGCGTATGGGGGTCATTTCCTCCAATAGGAACCTATTTGTTTCCCACAACGGCAAATGGCTTTGTGTTTGATGGATGAATGAAAACATGGCCTAAAATTGGATTTACTGGTCAGCCGCGACACACAGACAGTCTTTAATTTCAGTAGTGGCCTGTTGAAAATAATCCCAACCGTGGGGAAGGGAAAGGGGGTGCCAGATATTCGGCAAATATGATCGAGGAAATCCGGATATTGATTTTAGCGCCTTATCCTTATGGCAGATTCACTAGTTCTCTACGTCTACATGTAAATATGTTCATATTGTCATGTATTTACTAAATCAGGTCTGTATTCCTCAATGAATTGAATTTTCTTCTACTTCCAGTACGTCGTTTAACGATCGATTAAGCTACATGGGGGGTCCATAATATGGGTTTGAATAGAGCGGTAAATATTTGATGACACAGAACATAAGGGTACACTAGACCTAGGTAATCAAGTGTAAAAGATGGAAGTCGTTCCGCCCCCTATACGATAGGCTCGCACTAGTTCTTAGTGTTATATAGAAACCTTTGTCGCCCGGTTGTAGCTCGGAGGATATTTCAATGGAGGCTGTCTAATCCAGTGCTATCCTTGTGTGCGTACTAATTACAATGAGATAGTATCGTGTATATTTTTGCAAGGAATTCCATTTCATTCCCGGCTCCACTGGCTTCCAAGAGGCTAAACTAACAAGCCAAAATTCCCTTAACCGTCGACTTCACTACTGGGTACTACTAGAAAGGCGAACAGGGAAGGTAGTGTAGTTCACAGGGTCACCTTGTAGACTGAACCTGCCCTAGTTGAAATAGCACCATTGTATTTGACGCCATTAACGGAGAAACTGGTGCCATTCTGGACTCGCAAGTCTAACAGACCACCACTTCGCGAGGTGATGGTCGCATCCACCAGGTTACCGTTGTCCCAGATAAGGTCCACGAGGAAATTGCCTCTAGCAACGAGGCCACTGACACTCCCCGTGGGAAGAGCGGAGGGTAAGGCGGGCAATAGATGAATCACTTTGTAGCTTTGTAGGAGCATTTCGGCAATTCCGGTCGTGAAACCAAAGTTCCCGTCAATCTGGAAGGCGGTCCCAGGCCCGGAATCACTATTCCATAAATTGATGCTTGGGAATGTTTGAATCCAAGTCTGAGCATTACTCCACGCAGTTTCTCCATCGAAAAGCCGAGCGTATAGACTCACAACCCAAGTTCGGGACCAACCGGTGCTGCCGCTTCCATATGCCATTCGGCGGTCGACCAACGTCTTAGCTGCGGCAGCTAGAGTAGAATTCACTAATGGTGCCATTTGAGATCCAGGGAAGAGACCAAAAACAGGACTCATGTGACGATGACCGGGGCTTGTTTCATTGTACTCGTAGCGCCATTCGAGAATCTGGCCGTATGAGCCAATCTGGGGAGGTTGAATCTTAGTAATCAAATTCTGTGACGCATTGCAGTCACTATTCTGCATATTGAGAGCGTCGCAGGTCTCAATTACTGCTTTGAAGAGCTCGTATAAAATTGAATTGTCCAAAGTGACACCAATGTCAATCCCAGCAGTAGATCTAGCCGTCCTCATGTTTGGGGGAATGTAGAATTCATTCTCTGGAGATAGAGATGGACCCGAATACATATAGCCTTCGTATTCAAAGAGGTAACAGAAATAAAACCGGGCTGCACTTCGAAGAATCGGCCACGCAGTCTGTCTCAAAAAGTTCTTATCTTGAGTAAATCGATAGTGTTCAATGCCTTGCAGAGAGAGCCAAGCACCACCCATGGGCCAAATCGAATACCCAACACCATAGTCCACAGGTACACTGTCGCCCCAGATATCTGTATTGTGGTGGGTCACAAATCCACCATTGTCACAGCCGTACATAGCCTTTGCAACGGCTTGCCCGCGTGGAAGGACGGTGTCCAACAGGTCAAAGAAGGGGCCATCCACCTCTGGCAGGTTAGTCACCATTGCTGGCCAATAGTTCATTTCAATATTGATGTTAATTGTATACTTGCTTCCCCATGGAGGGCTATAATCTTGGTTCCAAATTCCCTGGAGGTTGGCGGCCAGACCCGGCCCTGGGTTTGCGGCATTCGTCTCTCGTGAAGAAGAGACAAGAACATGACGCCCAAAATTAAAAAAGAGAACTGCCAGCTGCAGATCACTGTTAGGACTGGATTTGTACGCGGCGAGACGGGTATCAGTCGGTTGATTACCAATTCCTGATGAGGAGCCTAAGTCAAGTTGTACACGGCCGATAAGGTTCGTGCGATCCTCAATAGCCTCTTGTCGAACCATTGGATAACCTCTTTGAACGGCAGCGTCCAGGTTTTTCTTGAGCTGACTTTCTAATTCAGCATTATTTGAGTACCGGTAAGATGTCTGCGCATCGAAAAAGATATCTACCGTCGTTGCTCCGGTAATAGAAAGCGACACACCCGATATCTTGACAGAACCTACCGCTTTGTTAATTTGTACTTTTTTTAATACTAATTCACAGAATGCGGTCTTATTGTGAAAATGATATCGTCTCACCTCCATGATTAATGACACGAGCTTCAGCATCAAAGCTAATAGCATCACTGGACTGCCCACTGTTGCCACTAAGTACAACACTATTTTTACCGACAATACTGCTATTAATGCTTGCATGCTGATCTGTCACGTTTTGGGTGCGGGCCAGCGAGACATTCACATCCAACTTCTCAGCTTGACTTGCCGTTAAACGGATAGCAATAACGCCAGCAGGGTAGCTTGCTAGGTATTCGCGTCTACACGAGAAAATCGTCAATATGGCTCATGTACGTTCATACATAGAAAAACGCACGTGTAGTTAACGCCTTGATACTCGTATGTTACAAAAGCAGTGCCTTTGTACGTATCCAAGTAGCGTAGGTACGAAGAAATATTAGAGGTTCCAAGTCCAAAGTCCAAGAGCAAGTCAACCAAAGGATTATACATTCTTGGAGAAGTAGGATATCCTTCCAGGTTGGATAATGCAATCGCATTCCCATCGGTGATATTCCCTGCTTCTAGATTCGAACGGATTGCATCCACTGCACCAGCCGAGGCGTTGGGATTCAGTCGGTTGATGAAGGGCCCACTCCACATGGAGTTTTCGTTCAAGGTAAGCTTTTCAGAAGCAGAGCCATACACGACCCCAGCTAAACGACCATTTCCGAATGGAAGGGCACCAGTAAAATTGGTGGCTGCAGTTGTATACCAGGCATACCGCGAAGCATCCCATTGGCATTTGCCAGCACCGCAAACGTGCAAAGAACTGCAGAAGACCAGTATCGAGCCATTAGGAAGGAGAAAGTTGTTGGTTAATCAGTGAATCAGAGAAAATTTTTAATTATATTGCTGGCAAAGGAAGCCAAACAGCACCCCGCACTCCCTTTCTAAAAGTGTGAGTATCTATTTGCGAGTAAGGGGAAGATCTGTTTGCTTATAAGGATCACAATTCAACCGGTGAGAATGATAGAAATTCCATGACTATTTAGGCTATAGGTGAGGCTATATGATTGGCCACAGAATTCTCAGAGGCCTGGTAAAAGTACATGGATTAAAAGCAGATTAAAAGAGGGTGGTGTGATGTTAATTGATTCCATCCATCGTACCTAAGTGAAAAGGTGTGGACGGCTAATTACTCCATCCTAACCTAGGCGACTATTAATTTTCACGTGCATATTTTGGCCCCTTTAGTAGTGGAGTACATGGTAAATTTATTTTAGATATTGGCTACTTGTACGGGCATCGATCGTTGCAGGGAGGGTTCTACCTCAGCCACTCGGTGCAGGTTCATTCACGGGAGAAGTGCATCCAGGGTTTGATTTCTTTCGACTTTGCTCCCATCGTCACTGCAATTTTGGGACGATGATGATTATAATTCTTTTCCCCACGCATCTGTCTACGAGTTAACCATCGTGGATACCACTAGCTAACAATGCCTTGTCGCCTCCAAAGACCGCAATGGGAACACCAGCAGATTACGAAGTCTGCTTGTCCATCCTCAGCACCCCCGGCTTGATCTTGGCCGTAGTCGGTATCTGGTTTGTCCTAATCACTCGTATTACCCTGCTCTCTCTGGCTCCGATTGTGGTGTCGATCGCGAACGGACTATGTTACTATGCCTACTATACCGAGTATCCGACGTCGAAGCGCACCCGCTACGAGTATGCTGGCGGATATATTCCGGTTTCAGATAAAACCCGACAGCACCCTTGCAAGAAAATCCCATTCTTCTCCATACCTTTGGGAGTCACATCCGCATTTTCATTCCGAGCATCTTCTGGTCCATGATGATCCTCATCGTCGCGATGCGCACTGGCATTATGGTACAAGAGCAATCAAAATTGGATAACTTGCCGTCGCTGCAGCGGCGAGTCGATCGTACGCACGGGATACTTCATCACAATCGCGCTCGTCGAGACCTGCAGCGCTATTTTACTGATCCAGCTTCTCTGCACTAAATGTCACTCTTCGCCGCCTAACTGTTCACCCCACTATCTCTTTCGTCACTTCCTTCGGATGACGGAGGTCCGCCTGGTGAGTCTCTGCGGGATAGGGATCTTCCGTGCGATCACGTACTCATCATAGACGGCCAGCCAATCTGCTCTCTCGTTTGTAGGCCAGTGAGATTGGTTCGCGTATAATTTGAAATGCGTATTTCCGATGGTCATGATGTATGCAACCCTAGCCTGTCTGATTGCTTTATCCCCTCCATCACTATGGACCGTTCCCCCAACACGAATTATTAAGCAGAATCGACATTCTAGGGTCGAGGGGATTCTCACCCAAAAATCGCAGTTTTATCCAATACTGCGACCTAGAATGCGTCTGCCCGCCGCAATTCCACAACACCTGGCTAGACCATTCATCTTCGTGGCTTTGTTCTCGCTATAATCTTGCCAAACTGGGGTTGGGTTGACGTTGTCTTTGCTCTTTGAAGACGGATGATTAATTATTATTCTAATCATGATTGTTCCATATGAACGACAAAAGGTGAACGAGAAACGCATAAAAATGGACATTCTGTCTTCACAGGCAGAGGATTCAATAATTTTTTCGCATCATCTTCCTCAAGAAGGATGAGAGGATAATTCTCCCCATTTCTCAAAAAAAAAAAAAAAATGGCACAGCACCACAGCAGTCAGTTGATCCTATGACAACCAACATCCTAATCCAAGCACACTATTGGTGATTCACGCAACACATCACATATCTCACCTATGTGGCCCAGCAATTAGGATCTTAGGTCCTTCATGAGTTGGATATAGCGATCAGTACTGAGAATTCAAAATCCAGCTCTGGGCTTCCTGAAGAACCAACAGCAACGCTAGTCCCGCACGATACGCAGGCTTTCTTATCCCGTGTCAATAAAATATATACGAAAACCGGCGTTACTGATAGGCAGGACATTCGGAGACAAGATATATACTGATGAATATTTCTTTTTTTTTTAGTGGTTGAGCCAAGCACCGTGTCTAGCTTATATGACTAAATTTGGAAAAAATTACTCTTGTATTGCTCGTTTGAGTCAGACAGCTCATAAGGTACAGGTCGTATAATCTTGGTTGGATAATCAAAACTTAGGTGCAAAGTAGACATTAACAACGAAAATGTGCTATCCTAATTACCTCAAGTTAGTCTAAACGAGCTCCAGACTCGTAGTGCTTGCTCATGTTGGGAATCTCTGAACTCAATTGATTGTCATGCACTAATTCATCATTGTGTATTAGGCTATATTTCCGCGAATAAGGTATATATTTCCTATATCAGTTCACTTAAGTTACTGCAATGGTATCATATCACACAACAGGGCCCTCTTCGTCGTCTTAGCTTTGCTCTGATTCGTACCTCTTAGCTTAGACCTCGTAGGAAATCACCACTCAGAACGGCCAAGACTCAGGGCTTACTAAGGCTTTATTAGGTTAATCTTTATTTTGTGGAGTCATGGAGAGAGGCTTACGCACTAAATTAGTGTCAAATCACAAAAATTATCCGTTTGAAACGTCGGGTACTGATGTCAATAATAATTACGTAGGTAGGTTCAACTAGCCCCACCAATACATCCCCCGCACGTAGCCTCCATACTCCCGGTTGGCGCCAGGCTTATTCCCAATACGACTTATCTGCTATATGAAAGAATATCAAAACAGAATGTTGAAAACGCCTAAATTCTGGGAAAATCTTGTTTTCAATATCATATCTGGAGTCCCAAATCTTTTTAGGACGCAAACTTGATTGTGACGACACTGTGACCAGGTATGGGTACAGTGGCAATTAGTTACCCACGCTTCAGCCGACGAGATAGATTTGCCAGAGACAGAAATAAATAGTCGCAGACTGCTCTGATTCGCCGCTAGTAGTAAATACGGCGACAATGGACCCATCGATATTGGCGAAGGCTGCAGTCCCTGTGCCTGAGAGCGATCCCGGTGACTCAAGTACCTTTAGATTGAAGGCTATGAAGAGAGACGAGTAAATCTAAGAATATGTTCATAGAGATATAATACTTGCTCGAAATTCCCCTCATACCTATTTTATATACGTCAATGAGTCAATGAGCCCCCTTATTGCAGAATAATACAAAAGTTCACATCATTTCGATAATTCAGCCCCTCAGACTGGTATGTTTGATGTTACATTTAGCCTGAAGATATTCTTCTTGTGCCGATCTCTATCTCTAGCCGACTTAAGCTAAGAGTGGCCAAGCACATTTTCCCGTTTTTGGTCGATATGCGTCCTTGATGCCCAGCTCTATGGATCAACACCTGCGTACCCTGTAGAGAAGAAAAATCATTACAAAAGTTTGGGATAGAAGCTTCTCTAATTTCGCAGATAATGAATACCTTGTCAATTTAGGAAATCATTCAGTTGGGATTGCCCCTAAACTCAATGTAACTCCCTTCTATCCGGTTGATAAATCTTTTAATAGGTGAAGTAGATGTAGTTGGGGAGGGGTAGCAATATAACCGCTATAGTTTGTCTCAATTATCCGTTTCCGCCGACTGGTTTAGTCTCTCCAGAGGATTCTACTTCAGAAACTAGTGACGGCTGTTCGGGCATTTCCTGCTTATGCTCCTTAGCAGGCCCCTTGATTTGTTGAGCCAATAATGATGCGAATAACTGTATGTCTCAGTATGTAGAAGATCCTTGCCGAAAATTAACTAGCAGGTTTCTCATATCGCAACCCCGCAAATTCATATACCTCATGAGTCGTAGTTTATTCGGCTCGGCGTAGTACAAAAAGAGTCAGCAAACGCCTAATGACAACCACGCTTTCACAAAGGGATAAATCATAGAGTCGTGATTTATGATAGATAGAAGACAAACGAGGTCACGTCGAGCTGAACTTGACTATCTTCATATTGTATATCGACCTCTTACGTATCATATCTGTTATTATCACCATCGTTCTTCTAAAATATAGCAGGTAGACATGTGTTATATTCGTGTGCGAGGACATCTTTCAATAAGTTGACAGATTGCCTTGATGCATATTCAATCTGATTTTGTCTATGATTTTCTTAGAAATATGTTATGAACGGTCGTAATAATACTTCAACGCCTTCTAAATTGTAAGAATCCTATGGCGCATACTGACGTGCTCATTAAGAAACATATGGGGCGATTGAGAGCTTCATTATTTGCCGATGTTGTCAAATCACCCGTTTTTAGAAAGTTACCGAAGTACTTTCTAATGTTGAAATTTGGCTTCTAAGATGCAATGCTCTGGGTAATTGATCTTTCGCGGGGTAACATGACTCTTGGGTAATCTCCCGGATAAATCTAGGGTTTACAGTTGATGAATGGGTAATTATCGAATATTGTGTCGTATATAATAGCTAGGTTTGAAGAACCAAGATTATTCTTCTACTACCAAAGACATCAATCAATCTTCCTCCTAGTTTCTCCTTTCCATAGAACATAGGAAACGGAAATTATACACCGATTTAAACGATGTTTTATCCCTGGATACAAGGTCTAATAGCCTGTCTTTTGGTCAATTATGCAGCTGCAACTGCAGAAGCAGAATTCCCGGATTGCACGAAAGAACCCTTGAAAAGCATTGCCGTTTGTGATACTAATTTAGACACGCTCACGAGAGCCAAGGCTCTAGTGGCTGAATTTACATTGGAAGAAAAAATAGCCAATGTGGTATACAACTCCAGCGGTGTTCCTCGACTCGGCTTGCCACAGTATACGTGGTGGAGTGAAGGTCTCCACGGTGTTGCTCTGTCACCAGGTGTTTCTTTTGCATCAAGCGGCAATTTTAGCTGCGCCACTTCATTTCCCACGCCAATCACGATCGGGGCAGCATTTGATGACCCCCTGGTCAAGCAAATAGGCAATATCATTAGCACCGAAGCTCGAGCTTTCAATAATGAAGCTCGCGCCGGCTTAGACTACTGGACACCTAATATTAATCCGTTCCGGGATCCTCGCTGGGGCCGAGGGCAGGAAACCCCAGGAGAAGATCCTTTTCACATCCAACAATATGTATACCAGCTTATTGGAGGTCTTCAGGGTGGTATAGGTACAACAAATCCTAAAGTGGCGGCGACGTGCAAACATTTCGCAGGGTACGATATCGAAAACTGGCATGGCAATGCACGATACGGGTATAATGCGATTATCTCCACACAGGACCTGTCTGAGTATTACCTGCCTTCTTTTAAGACATGTGCTCGGGATGCCAAAGTCGAAGCGATTATGTGTAGTTACAATGCGGTGAATGGGATTCCTGCATGTGCTAATTCGTACTTAATGGAAACAATTCTGCGGCAACATTGGAATTGGAGCACCACTCCGGGCCATTGGATTACATCCGACTGTGATGCTATTGCAAACATCTACGATGACCATCACTACACAAATACTGGTGCAGAAGCGGCAGCCGATGCTCTGAATGCTGGAACTGATCTAGATTGTGGTCCTTTCTGGCTTGAATATTTGCCTGCTGCTTTCTCGGAAAATCAATTCGACAATAGGACTCTGGACACTGCACTGACCCGTCTTTATTCATCACTAATTAGGTTAGGCTACTTTGATCCCTCCACACATTCACCATATCGCACCATAAGTTGGGCAGACGTAGCGACACCTGAGTCGACGCAACTTGCCCTCACAGCAGCAGTTGAAGGGATCGTGCTACTTAAGAATGACGCCAAAAAGACTCTGCCGATAGCTCGTAACGGACAAACCATCGCTATCATTGGTCCCTACGGTAACGCTACGTCTCAATTCCTCGCAAGCTATGAGGGGGTCGCGTGCCATATCCCGTCATTGATTTCTGCGGCTGAGGCCCTGAGATATCACGTTTTGTACGAGCCTGGGACTTCTATCAACGATACAAATACCACTGGCTTTGGCTCCGCAATCAATGCTGCAAGGGCTGCTGATGTCATTGTCTTTGCGGGTGGGATTGATGGAACAATTGAAGCGGAAGCAAAAGATCGTGAGACTATCAGCTGGCCAGGAAACCAGTTGGATCTCATCAACCAGCTATCAAATGTAGGAAAGCCTCTGGTTGTTGTCCAATTTGGTGGTGGCCAAGTCGACGATTCATCGTTATTGGCAAATCCCAGAGTCAACGCACTCTTATGGGCTGGGTATCCTGGCCAAGCTGGTGGGCAGGCAGTATGGGAGATAATCACTGGTATTACCTCTCCGGCAGGCAGGCTTCCCGTCACCCAGTATCCCGCAAGCTATGTGGACCAAGTGCCAATGACGGATATGGGTCTAAGACCAAGCCCTAGCAGTCCCGGCCGAACGTACCGTTGGTACGAAAACGCAGTGTTACCCTTTGGGTTTGGGCTTCATTACACTACGTTCGATATTTCCTGGGCATCTCACAGCCTTGGCCCTTATAGCACCAACCATCTAGTTGACGCAACGCAGTCTACGTCCAATAATGAACGAGCAGAGTTCGACACCTTCCATGTCAATGTGAAGAACACTGGGAATGTGGTATCTGACTATGTTGCATTACTTTTCTTGAGCACTAGCAATGCTGGTCCTGCACCATACCCCATCAAGACATTAGTTGGCTACACCAGGGCAGGCAGCATTAGACCTGGTGAGACACGTCATATAGCTATTCAAGTGCAAGTAGGGTCCGTGGCGCGCACAGATACTTTGGGAAACCTGGTTCTGTATCCTGGATCATACAGTCTTCATGTAGACATTGGGGAAGTGGCCTCTTCAAAGTTGAACTTTACTATAAAGGGCGAGCCCCTTATCATCGACAAGTTCCCGCAGCCACCCGCATGAAGGATAAAGTATATTTAAATGGAGCAGGATATATAAGTGAGGTTCAGATTAGGATGCATTTTACATTCCTCTTCAAACAAGGTTTCAACATCTCCATATGCGTTTTATCTACAAAGGCATCCTGTACACAGCACTACATTAAGATTTGAAATACACAAGTTATTCATCTAGAGTAAGCACTTTTGTAGATAGCGTAATGCCGAAGAGTATTTCGAATCATAACATAGAATCACTGCTAAATACGGAGCCTCATGTGAATACAGAATTTTCGTGTAATTGTCAAGTAGAAGATTAAAAGACGATACAGCTTGGTGAACAGTTGCTTAAGGTCTGCTTGAAGTGACGATTAGGAAGTGCTCTTCGGACTGCTCAGATGATTTTGAACAAACAGGGCGGTCTGTGAAAGTTCATGATAAAAAGCATAGGCGCTGAGGATACATTACAGTGCCCTAGGATACTAGAATTTGCCCCTGAGGTTGCGGAGGGCCCGAATGACTCACCCAGATTACTTCCAATTTGGATTGAAGTGTACCTCTACCCTCCTTAGCAAAGCACGACCTTAGACTGCGTCAGCCACAGATGCCCGGCCATCTTTGATCTCCCGACCGCGTAGCATCTATATGTTTATTATTGTTATTATTATTATCAGGCTTAACGACCTTGCCCAGCTATAAGCTACGAAGGTCTTGTTTTAGCGGGCGCTAGGGTGCCTTATAGGGCCCTAGGCCCCTATTTCCCTCCACTGCCTGCCCTGAATTGGTGAACCCCATAACGAACCAGTCCGCACTTTGATGCATCCATGTTCGCCAGTTCGTATTGGTGCTGATGCATATTAGTTAGGCCGTCGATAAGTAAGATTGATTGAGCACGGCCGGATTGCCTATCATTCAGATCTTCATGCGAGAATGATACAATCAACGTCGCAGATGATGTAGGTTACACAATCCTAGTTCGGCAGACAGGAAAACACGGCTAACATTTAGGATAGTATATTTGCTGTCACTCAAGCTCTGTGGCTAGTCGTCAATTGTATTCTGCGAACCGTACAAGGGTTAGCAATAACCACCCTTGAGCTGACCTCGGTATCTTTCGTCGTGGTGTTTTTCGTCACTTCATTCTGTTGGTATCACAAGCCATCCGATATATCAACTGCTACCACTCTTCGGACGAACACACATATTGATGATATTCGGGCAGAGGTCAGCTTAGGCCCGGGTGTTTGACCTTGCAAAAAAAAAAGCTCATAGATCACGCTGACGGTCATGGATATTACCTAGAATTGTCCGAATCCCTCCAAAGAATGGCACGAATCTCCCTTAGATTTTCTCCGGGAGGACCGATTTTTCTGCGATCTACACTGGAGATATTACAATCAGATCCTGCAACGAATTCATCTGCCAATCTTCTCGCGTCCGGTTTCTAAACCTCTCTGGGATCGCATTCCTAGCGATACCTTCCCCCAGGTTGACTTACTAGCTGAGTGCATCGCTGGGCCAGTGATCTTACTTTTCGCCTCCATTTTCATGTTTGGTTGGAATTTTGACTTCGCAACACCTGTGGACCAGATCATATGGCGAGTCTGCAGCGTGTACATGGTATGCTACGCGGTTTTCGGTGAGTTGCTAGCTTTGTACAGTCAGAGGATCGCTCTTCCCAGACTATCGTTGTCGCGAAAGCAGCAAGATGAAAAGGAAACGCCCCAAGCAGCCCCCCTACCCATTCATGTAAACTCCCTAGAACGACTTGCCGAGAGGCTACGCAATATCGATCCAGATAAGGACCCCATCAACACCATCCCGCTACGGGTCCTAATCCCTTCTACGATTCTTTGTGCTTTGTACTTCTTCGCTCGAGCACTTATCCTCACTGAGGACTTAATCGGACTACGGTGTTTACCGAGCAGTGCATTCCAAACGGTGAACTGGATTAACAGTGTGCCTCATTGGTAGACATAAGGTGGCACAGTTATATCTTACGATAATGAGTGTATTGTGTTTTTGAGCGAGACCATTGAGCTTGAACTTGTTGTATTGTTGGTATCTAGATAGACTTGGCATTTTTGACGACGACCATCCAATCTCTCAACCTTATCTCTTATCTCGTGCTATTTCACTCAAATCTGATTGGAATCTGATTGAAATGGAATGATTGTTCCTCAAATTTACATACTTAAGACCTATAATGAGAGCACGAGACTTTGTAACCGATAATGCTCTCTACTATGTCGTATCGGATTCTAAGCTATTGCATTACATTATCAATACAGTAACAGCTAATGTAATTGTACCAATCACATTTTGAATAATATACATCCAACCCCAAAGGGTTTCATGTTCTCTCCAAAATCACTTGATGTCTTGATATCACGACTGCTCGCCCAACCCCAGTCTCATCTTGCCCATATCAAACACAACATACTGACTTTTCAAAAACGGATGCCCCAAAACCGAGAAAGCTAGAGTATTCTGGCGCTGCAAACTCCCGTAACACTTGTCCCGGCCATCTACCATTCCCACATCCGAATATTTCATAAATTTGCTAGGAATCGTAGCCGTGTAATCTCCAATATGAATTGAGAAATCCGGCATCTCTTCATCACAGTTGAATATATATCCATTCATAGACGAACTATTCATGGCAGACGGTATTTCAGTGTAATAATCCTGAACAATCTCATCCGGTAGCATCAAAATCGATGTCCCTGTATCGACTGCAGCTTTTTCAACCTCAAATGATCTTCTAGGTGACTCCCCAACCCTGTACCCATCTAGACGAATAGCCCACAATCCATCCGAGCTATCCACTGACATATACCCAAGCTCCTCCCCCTTGTATTTCGCATGATCAACGAATCCAAAATCAAGACTCCCCACCGCACCATCCTTCAGCAAGGCCGCATATACGGGCTGTTCAAGCTGCTCTACCACCATCTCGAAAAACGTCTTCTGTGGTCTCGGTCGCACGGTGTTGATGCTCCCGAATCCAAGGCCTAGAATACCATCTCGGCTGGTTTCGTTGACGAATGAAGCGGGTATGTCTGATGCGGTCTCGATGGATTGGGAATAAGTCTCCAGGCCGCCGAGACTGACGTAGTCTTGAACCACATTGCCGGTGACTGTGGTGCCTTCGGCGTAGGATGAGCTGAAGTTGTAGCCGTCGAGAGGGATGGCGTGGGTTGAAGGGGTGTAGGTGTTATGTCCTGTGGTTTTGTTCGTGGAGAGGGTAGATGGGAATACCCATCTAGATGTCATTTTGATTAGCATTGATAGTTTTAAGTTGGTATTGGCTAGGATTGAGAATTGATGTCAACAGAAAGATAAAGGAAGGGAGTAGCATACAGATCTGAAGAGCCTGTGTCCACACTCAGATTCAAGGTCGAGCTGCCAATCTGCACGGAAACAACGTAGAATGTATTGCTCCTCGTCGGCTTGACCTCGATGGAAGCCTTATTCTTAATATTCGCGTTGGTCTGGTCTTTGGTGTATATCTCAGCCACGGTAAGCCCAATAACAAAGTAAACAGCAGCTCGAAGAACATGGCTGCTTAGTAGCATAGTGGGGAGCTTCCTAGAATGCAAGCAGAATCAAGGGTTGAGACTACCATCAACGTCCTGGTCTGTCTGGAAGCTTATGAAAGAGTGGATGGGAACTATCTCAAAATATACCCCAGTTGATCAATATTAAGAAGAATGTCCGTAACCTAGACACGTGCGTTGAAGAGAAGGAATTGGACTGGAAAGTCTGGAATTATGAATTGATCAACGACGAAAGGGGGATCAGCAGATCGACGTCAAAACGGAGATTTTAGTATAGACTGTCCAAAGGTGGGGGATATTCCAGTATCTGTTTCTTCAAGGACCATTCGGTATGCGGTTTCGGTGAACGAACTAGCTATTCCGAACGAATGTGATTCTATTGCTCAAGTAGTTCAATATTGTATTAATGTTGAGACGCTTCAATATTGTTACATACATGTAAGTGTCGTAATACTCCACCTATAGTTTGAAGACTGGAATGTAAATATATTTCCAATCTCGGAATAGGGTTGCCCCTTGCGCCACTCCGTCCTGACGTCACGGCTTGGAAGGGATGAATATCAATCAATTCTCAATGCATCAATTGATATGTATACTTGAGTTGACATGCGTTGTCATTATAACTATGTACGTATGACCAAACCTGGCCTATTTGCAGACCACCAACTGATATCAACCTGAACCAACGCCGTTTTCCTGGACAGAGCTTGAATATTACATATGTAAATTAGGGTATATACTGAACACCTGTCTAGGGCTCTTTTCATGATGCCCGCTTTCTTACTACTTGAAAGCCGAAATATTTGCAATGTCGACATGACAGCCCGGATGATAACTCCCGCCATTATATACACATATCAAGGGGATCATATCATGATGGCTCGAAATCCTGAGAGTCAAGGGCAAAAATTTCCCATTTTTTGAGCACTTCCGGGTCAGCGAGCCGCACGCGTCGCCGCCACGCAATCCTCTCGCCAGACGGAAGAGTCTCGTATACATTATCTGATTCAAGAACCAAGGTGAACTCGCGCGGAGATTCAGCGGCTGATCGTGGAGGTGTGGCCTCCTCTCGAGGTCGTTTTCCCAAGGCAGACCTCGGCGGAGCAAGCGATGAGCTGGGAGTATGATTATTTGAAGACCGAGGAGGCTGCATGCTGCGAGAAGAGCGGCCATTAGTCGGAGCGCCTGCGTTAGAGGCCACAGGGTACAACATCGGACCCGACATCGGACCAGACATCGGTTCTCGTCGATAGTCTTCTGGATTCACGCCAAGCGCATCGGGAGTAGTCTCATCTGCTGGGATGTGATAGAAGTCTTCTAGTAAAATGCCTTTTGTTCCCAGTCCAACGATCTGCATTTTGCTATGTATCTGCTTATCGGCCAGTATGGTACTGACCTTTTCTAGATGCAGACGCTCATCGAGGGCAGCCAACTCAGATAGGGTTAGGATAAGGGCTGGTGAGTTGTCGTCATTTGAAACATTCTGTGTTGGAATTATAGCAGACTTTTCCGCGGGTGAAAATAGGATCCGCATCGCCACTAGCTTCCGTAGGAATGGACTGAGCAACTGGAAGGCATCCAGGGCGGATATTTCAGGGGCAAACGCAAGCTGCTCTAAATTAGGGCAGTCACGCACTATGCGAGCTATAAGAGTAGATGAGAGTGGCCAGCGAGTTGGAAGAAGAAGATGACGCAAAGTAGCACCGGTATTTGTGAGAATGGGTAGCAAGTAAGTGTCACGTAGTTGGATAAGCGGGCTCGCATTAGTCGAAGGGGACCGAGGGGAAGAAGACGGAGACCCTGTCCGGGCTAATGCAGCCATGGCAGAGTTTGGATTGGTGCCGTTGGCCATGTGAATCGTTGGTGTTGCAGCACTTGACTGCCGAGGACTTTGTATTGTTTCAGCCAAACCTCGCGAGGGGTTGACAAAATATAGCCTCTCCAAGTTTGTTAGTGTCGATAAAAATTCGCAAAACTCCTTTGTTATATTGTCATGTCTGACAGACTTCCAGGTTGAATTCGATGGCGGCTTAGCTAGCAACCAGGTCCGGTCGACGAATGACAAATATGAATCTTCAGCGTACGAGTTATTGAGAGTTGTCATCTCCTCCAGGTACCCTTCATCAAATGCTTGAGACATATCGAAAGTGTTTCGGGCGTAGAAATTGTAGAACGCGACCTTTTTTAATTTCATCGGCGAATTGGAGGAGATGGACTCGCGGAAGTAATCGTGAGCAACCACGCTTGGCTCCTGAAGCTCTCGCATGCGCGGCGACCAATGCATGGTCAGATTTCGCAACCGACGAGACTTTGCCAAGAGGGTCGAGATGTCGTCTGGGTAGCACAGCGGATCAATGTCGGTCACCTTAAAAGTACGCAAATATGGCATAGCCGGGATCACGTAGATGGGGCGCGGGTGTCGACTTGTAGGGAATCGAATGGATAGTGATGTCAGCTTTGGTAGTTGAGATAGGCCCAGATATGCTGTCTCCAGCAATTTGGTATTCAGTTCCCAGCTGCGGCGTACGTGGTCAGATACAGTCAATAATCGCATGCATCATCTCATAGCTTACTTGAATTCTTTCATATCAGTAGCGCGATCAATGGCAGCTCGCACGGCAATGTTGAGGACCATGGCTGAGTCCGGCACTCGGCCTACCCTCGAGTGTTCTTCCAGCTCGGGCTCCTTCCAGTCGCCGCGTAGAGTCAACGAGTAGATGAACGACGCTTGAGGTTTGGTGACTATGCAGTTGAGGCCCATGAGAAATGGACTTGCACTGCCCCATCCTTCTGGCTGTTCGTTTCGATAGCGAATCCGTTCGTACGAGGTAAGAGAGATGTTGCGATAGAGATGTGGGAGCGCCATGTAATTGAACAAGCGGCATGTACGGCAGATGCGGGCAAGATCGCCCGGTTCCTCGATCTGTGCATTATGGGTCAATATAGATCTGGGCATAGACAAGCGACCGCATAAAAGAGAGCTGTTGCAACTCACGTAGGAGACGATGTGAGCAATCAGGTTCAAGGGCAAAGCCAGTATCATGGTGGCGCCGGCGCGCTGGTCTGTTCGCACGCTGGCGTCGAACATGTTGCTATTGACGGCCGTCATTCTGGGCCGTATGGGGAGAGGCCCCCGACATTGACCGGGTTATACACAGTCGAGAAGAGGTGGGCTGGCACTGGGCTGCGGGGAATTAATATTTAGAGTGTGTTCAGCTGGACTCTGGAGGTGATAAAATCTGGAGTTAGTAATTAGTTAATAGCTGCTGTTGGTAACGGGCGCATGTGCGAGTGGGTCGTCGAATCCGCACGACCCGGCCAGTCCGGCCCAGCTGGCCTGGATCAATTCATAATCTCACATCTTCTTATTATTGCAAATGCTATCTATATACACCTGATATGCAGGTATTAATATGTATCTTGTCCGTACCAAACCCCTATCCAGCCAGTCCAGATCAACAACGCCTTGCTATAGAGGTATCAAAATGTTCGAGGCAAAAAAAAAATGACCAAAAGAGAAAGCGAAATCGTATGTTTTTAATCGTGTTAATGATGTCGGTGCCGCAGCGGTGGATTGCCCGCTTCTAAATCCCTATCTTCATGGACGAGTGGCTGTATTTGATCGGGTCCAGGCTCAGCTCCATATAAGTCTTCCTGCGCCTGTTGTTCGCCTACAGCTTCGGGTTGTATCTGGTGAGACACAACTAGGGTAGCATTGCCAGAAGAGGCATCTACCGTCGAGGCAGACGACGAGGAGGTTCCAGTATTGGGTCGTGCATGTGTGCGAAAATCTGGTCCAACACCGACCAGAGCAGCTGTCTCTGGATTGTATTGTAGCGGACTGCTGTCTGTCCGTCCACCATCTCCCCGCGAAGGAGACCATGGTGCCGTGCGCCGCACTTGCGTGGATACCACTCTAACGGGTTGGCCACGTTGATCGGCCGACTCATCCTCGGATTGTGTTGGCTCGTTTGGTTGTGGTGTCCACGTTTGCTGAGACCTATCACGAGATGGAATGACAGTCACTGTCAATTGCCTCTGTGTTCGCGCATCGGATCCCTGGTGCCAAGGACCATGCGGTAGAGAGGATAAGATTTGTTGAATCCTTGAACGATTGTTTTCCTTCCCTCTAATATTTATTTCGTCAGCCACGCTAGATTCATCTTGCGTAAGATCTTGCTCCTGAGCAGTTGCCACTTCCTGCGGTGGAGACGTTCGCCTTCTTTTGAATATATTAGCAGCTGAAAACCAGTGGTTTCCAATAGAAGCCGGGGTTATGCCGGGACGATTTCCCGTTGCAGCGCGATTATCAACACTGCTTGTTCGATCAGACGACCTACTCTCATATCCAGTCTCGGCTTCCTTATTCTGAGAATCCGATTCGCCCTCGTGCTCATCTGGAATGATTGGCACCGGGGGTGTTGGGCTGGCAACGGGGTGATAGCGAACGTAATATACAGTAGAAGCAGCACTCGTAGTATCAGCTCGGCTAACCGGGGTCACTGCTGCTGGAGGCCGCATAGGTTGGCCAGGTGTGTTTTGCGACATTGCATTGTCGCCTGTATTGCCATTGGTCGCAGTTTGTCGAGAGCGACTGCTGAGTTGGAACCCAAGATGGCTCCTTCGCAATGGCCGATGGTTTAAACCAATAACACCACCCCATGCAACTCCTGTGCCATGACCACCATCATTTCCACGAGCACCAGTCTGGCGCGTCCAGTCAATCTCTTCTGATGGGGTAATCTCCAGCATCTCATCTCCGTCAAAAACTTCGCGCCCCAGAATCCCGTCTTTTCTCTCATCTCGCTCAAGAGCCTCTATCCGTTCCACCCATTCCCAGACAACAACGCTAGCAGCTGCAGAACCCACCCATCTGATGTATTCTCCCCATCCGGCAACATCAGGCGATGCAATATCCATAATAAAGAATATGACAGGAATCATAACCGCGATCAGCGATAGCATCGCTACTAGACATATATTCCGCATCTTGGGGTGGAAGTATGCGAAGCGGTGTTTGGACAGGGAGTAGAATATGACCCAAGCCGCATATAACAGATTAAGAGCCAACTCAAAAAGATAGGAAAGTGCCGGGATAGCGTCGTCGAACAATCGTGGGTGGGTGTTCGACCCATGCGCAACGAAATTATCTAGAATTGAAAAGGCCGTGTCAAGCACGATCAAGGCGAACCCGGCCCACTTTATCATTACTTTTTCTTTATGTCGAGGAAATAGTCGTATAAGAGTTTGAACCTGCGCGAGCCACAAGAAGGTACTGGAGATAACCCTGACAATTCGTATCTCCGTGCCATCGATGACTTCTTCGGTCAATGCCGTGGCATCCGTGTAGCCAGCTGAATACTGCCTCTCAGCCACACGGAACGAATCCACGGTTGCGATAGTCAATGAAATCGCGACGGTTAGCGCGGCCACTTTCTGTAGCCAAGGACGTCCACCAACGCCGACGATAGAAGAACTCCCGCTGTAAGAACCACTAATCATGCCATGACGACCCAAGAAATTCCCGCCGCCGCCTGGGCCTCCAATGTAGAACGTTCTAGGTGTAATGAGAAGTATGATGACCAGTAAATAACTCACCACCGTCATGCAGCCAATTGCATACAATTGCGGTCCCACTGAGGAATAGAACGGGTCTTTCGTATTGAGGATAGCCGACGGCAGGCTATCGGTATTGTCCGTATCCCCTGTGCAAACAGGTTGGTATACCACGTCCTGGGATATTGTCACCGAGAAACTACTATTGACACTAAGGACGCCTAGCAGAGAGTAAACGCTCGTCAGCATCCAACAATCCAACACAAGAAAATGAATTTCTATGGGTCCTTACCATTACTGGGGAGCAGAAATGGAGTGCATGACGGATCTATACTGCTAGTAGACGTCGGCCGAGCCCATATTTGACGTCTTTCGAGATCCATTTTAAACCGGGGATCCCCTCAGCAGTCGAAGTACGTGCGAGGGTGTCCTCGCAATTCAAGCGTATCGCATCCAGGCATATAGTTAATAGGAAGCCAGTCGGTTAATCACGGCCTATGCTCCCATTGCGGTATGCACCAGCTATTGTCAAGCCTCAGACGATGTCAGGCGGTATGTAGGAGGCGAGCCAGATGATTATGGCAGGATTTGTCTCGGGGACACGGGGAGCGAATTGGGAGTGTGCGGACCGAACGGTTTCTTGGCCTGGGACTATCAGACAGGTGCGGTAGTTCAGAAAGCGAATGGGTGTGGCCGAAGACAACGGCGGCAATACTTCGACAGCGATACCTCCAAGACGTCTGCAGATGGAATGAAGGTACAACAATCATTGTCCAGACTGTTCCGTCGGGGGACTCAGAGGGCCCGCGCCAAGCCAAGCTAGGGCCAGCGGCCACTTGTGATTGGCCGATCCCCTAAGGCGATCCCCGAGTCGAGAAAACTCTAAACTCAAATACACAGGTCACGTGGTGCTATCTACATACTGTCAAGATCAATTATTATATATTGCAGTGTACGCGCATATATAAATTTCCATGTTGAAAGAGGAAGAGATGCCCATCCTGGCGAGGCAAGACTTAAACTTGACAAATGTAAATAGGCATAAATGTAAATATCGTAAAAAGACATAATACAACGCTTAGGTGTGAATGAGCGAGACTGTCACTGGAGATAATATCCAACAACCATAATGGAAATCAGGGTCACCTTGATCCAGGTTGATATTGCATTTGTCCAGGAGGTATATAAGGAACAACGAAATTGGAGCCATGGACTTGCGCCGAATAAGCGCGAGATTCCTCTCGCTTCTTGATCTCTCGTTCATTTCGGATACAGGTGCAGCACGGGCAGCACGTCGCTCGCACACAGTCAGAGCAGATGCTGCCCTCAATCTCATATGCCCTTCTTGTGCGCGTGTGCTGGATGGTTGCCAATATCCATTGGCAGCCACATAAAAGCGCGATAGCGGTACACGATCCGTTACAGCTTTCGTATCCTAGAAGATTCGTCGGATCTTCTCCTCTTGACTTGCGCAGAAGACGGTATTGCGTCCGTCCATATAATATGCACGGGCAGGTGAATCCCAAACAGCACGTCCCGATGTCTGAGGAGCATTCGCAAAGCCCTGTACTCCAGCCGCCGCCCTTGCTCATCTGGCTCGGGTGGGCAATTTGGCCAGGGAGATGCGTGGAGTAGGATTCATTACTCGGTTGGGCATCTTGCCTAGTAGTGTGAAAGGACGGTGAGAGTGGCGATTGGAGTGGGTTCATGTCTGGGGTGATGGGCGAGAAGGGAATCGGGCTTGGTCGAGGGTGCTCTTTCACAGGTAGCGGGCCTGGTGAAGATGGAGGCGATCGATATGGTGTCGGTGGATGTTGCGGTGCGGTCAGAGCTGGATCCATCGTGACCGAAGCAGGAGACTCTTCGACATATGGTGCGGATAGGGCAGGGTGTATGGAAGGGCCATGACTGTTCAAATTCGAGGCCTGGTGGATTTGTCGTGCCTGCTCGAGTTCCTGAGTCGCGACATTTGTTGCTGTTGACTGCCGTGTCACTCCGGGCTGCGGTGTTGCGGGAGCCACAGGTCTGGCTGCAGTTGCATCCGTAATTTCAGCTTGCAGCAGCTGCTGTCGATGTGGATTCAGCTCAATTGGAGTCTCAATGAACGAGTAAACCTGTTGTCTCTGAGAGGTATCCAAGCTGAGTTGGCGGCTCATTTTGAGTTCGGCTCAGAGTGGTAGATGCTATGTTTATGCACTCTCGAGAATCGCCGCGGCTTCTCACCGACCGGTCATTTCAGGGTTTCACCTAACTGGCTGAAACAGTATACAAGATCATCCAAGCAATCAGAGTTCCAGATTTACATCATCATCAGCACTCTGTCAGTCTGCGGGTTGTCTGCGGACACAGAAAGTTGCTGTGGGAAACGAATGACAGAAAGTCGTAGCAGTAGATGACGAAGCATGGCGTCGAGAGCACGGCGATCAAAATGCCTTCTTAAATAGGATTGTGATCAGCATGGCTAGCCTGCACGGCGCACGCTACCGGGAGAGCTATGGCGGCGGGAAGAGAGCGTGTTGGTCTATCAACTTTCAAGAGGTTTGAAAGTTGAGACACCAGCACGGCGAATCAGCGTGCTCGGCGGGACTCATCGCAGGTCTGCGCCGCAAACAAGGCCCCGAAACTACTCAGAATGGCACTAGCCACGGTTCATCTGAGGGGACGCAGATGGGGCTAAAATGAGGGAAAAGCGACGGGCTGGAGACGGACTGCGAGGCGGAAGCTTTGTCGATGCTGCCGACAGCCGACAGCGTCACAGCGCTTGCCCGTCACAGCGAAGTGTTGGCTAGACGCCAATCCTATCACACCGTTCACACGCCGTGCCACCAATCATGCCAGTGCCTGCATATTGACGCCCTCCAGTAGCCAACAGCGGAGTGACAGCCGGATTCTCTCGTTCTCGCGCTGTGTGCTTTCCCCTTTGTGTTACTCGCTAGAAACGCTGGTGCTAAGCCATTAGTTAGCTGCCACAATGCACGTCGCGCACCCTATCACGGTCACATGCATGACTATCAAGTGACCGACTCCAGGACGCATTATTATTTGATTTTTGCAAATGCGGAAATAAGAATAATGTGGTCGATCGAACAATTCGATTGAATTCTAGGCTATGCAAAGTAGGGCAACGGCGGCACTTTTAATTCCCATCTACTACTGCCCAAGCGATAGTTATCCATATACTCATTTTACTCGTATCCACGCTCATGCCTCAGCATCCAAATTCCGCAGTTGTGATGCGAAAGTCTTGCGGATCCATTCGACATACGACCTCCATTTCACATGCTCGGCGCCCGTCTCCGCTCCTGGGAAGGCCTTGTCCAATTCACGGCTGATTTTGAGGATGCCTAGCGAGGCTTCCTGTGCCTTTTCGAGCTCTTGCTTGACGGCGTTCTCCTTTGGCTTCGAGTTTAGTATAGCAGCGTAACGGTCTGACAATGCATCGAGCTGCCGTTGAGTATCCTCGGGGGCCAGGGTGATCAGTTTAGCTGTCATCAAGTTGCATAGCGTTCTGATGTCTTGCTCGTCGTCGACTCCAGCCAAAATACGGTCATACAACTCGGAAACGTTAATTCGTTTAAATGCAGAATCAAGAGAAGCATAAAGTGTCTCGTAGGCGGTCTGAGAATGAAGATTAGATATTATAGTACTCTGGTTTGAAGTGCAATTAACACTCACCTTGCGAAGATCAAGACCATCATCAACCTTGTGCTTAAATGGGCCCATTTGAACCTCGCGAATGAGTTCTGGCTTGATATGGGTATCGCCAAGAACAGCTGGTAACAGTTCGTTCAAATGAGGTTGAATAATCTCCATCTTATTATGGATAGCGGAATTCAGTGTAGTCAGGGCCAGGCGGTGGTTTCCTAGGTCCTTATCACTCAACATACTTACTAGGATAGGAATGATCAATGGTCGCAAGACATCGTTATAAGAGCTGCTAGAATCGGAAAGTGTATAACGGAACGCGGAGATGACCGTGCCACGGACAGTAGGATTATCATTAGTGAGATACTCTTGCAAATGTGGGACATAAGACGCAGGATCTAGAAGAGCAAGTCGGCCAATGCATTCTGATCCCACAACCCGACTATCTTCATCGTCAGAAGCCGAAAGAAGAATTTGCCACAACTTTGTCGCAAAGGGCGTGATTTCGTTGCGTACAAGTTCAGGGTGCTGAAGGAGTTCCTTGATTGAGTGTAGTAAGAGATATGTAGATGAGCTAGATTTATCCAGCCCATCCAGTATGACCGGCATATAACTTTTGACATTGCTAGCTGCAGCGTTACCAAGTGCAACAGCTGCAGCCAAACGAACCTTGTCAGACTTGGAATTGAAGTTTGAAATGAATAAATCCGGCTTGACGGGACAAGCATCTCCCATGCGAAGGCACACTTCACCAAGGATAGACAAAGCAAGACATTTGCGTTGATCATCTTGCGCAGTTTGTAGTTCTGTAAGGAAGTCTTCCATCTTCACTCCCAAATTTGGCCCTCCATGTACAAGCAAAGCACCAATCGCACGTCCAACCACAGAAGGATCACCGTTTATTCCAACATCTTGTAGAAGACGTCTCATAAGATCTGCACCAGCGCCTTCTTCTCCAATAACCTTAACAAGTAAAAGTAAGGCTTTAAGACTTGTGCCCACCAAGGGGGCCACGACAACTGAACAAAGAGCAGAAATAAGGTCGCTTGTCACTAAACTTTTTGCGTGATGTGGTACTATCTTTGCGAGTATAATGAGAGCCGGCGCCAGCAAGTGGAAGTCATCGGGGGTAATAAGTGGCAAAAGGAAGTTTTCCAAGTCAAGCATTGTTCCCTCATTGTAGTGGGCCCGAGTGTTGGAATTCATCGCTAGGCTTCGAAGAGCTTCCAAAGATGCACTTCTCAGACTACGATCAGACTTTCGAAGCTGGGCACCGAGTTCGTTGGTTACCTGAGAAATCCATTCAGGATTGACATCTTGTTCACTGCTAGCCAGAACAGCAATATCGTCAATAGCACGTGCGCTAGCCAGTCGTGTGGTTTCATTCTTCAGCCGATCCACTAAGACTGTCAGACCTTGAGAACGTTGAGAGCTGGAAATAAAGCTTCGCCCAACGTCGCCAGATGTGCGGGCCAACAAGACACCAAATACGTGGATGGCTCGTCGGCGTACCTCAAGATCAGCGCTGGTGTCCGTTATACGCGATACAATCACATTGTAAAGCTTCTCCAGCTGTGGCCCAAGATTGTTCTGCTCATTAGTAGATACCCGCGGAGGAGTCAAGGCTTTAATAATGTGCTCAATAGTCCCCAAAGCCTCACTCGCAACTTTGTAGTTACGGTCATTGACAGATGTGATAACTCCTGGAATTAATGCAATGAGGAATGGTAATAAAGCATTTGATGTATGAGTTTCTGCAATGGCACCAATCAAAACCAGCGTTTCAATCTGAAGAGTTCCAGCACTGACTGCTGTACCCGCCGTGATGGAGGTACTACCGGCGCTGGAAGCCTTTAGAGCATCTGCAATTGGGTCTTCGATTTTCTGGAGGTAGTCTTCTAGGCCCCCATATCGTGCCAAAGCCAGACTTGTCAATAGAACGATTGCAGCTTGTTTCAAAGCCACCGAAGCTCGCTTCCACAATTTTACCAGGCTTTGTATTAGGTCTGGAAGCAGTCGCAGTAACTCGGCCTGAGGGCCAGACTCTGGAGGTGTTGGTGTAGAAAAGGGTGAGTTTATGGCCGAGGAGGTACCCATGCTGGGCTCAAAGTCAATTACTCCCGCGAAACTGTCTTGACGCCTCCGTTTTCGAGAGTTTTTGGAGCCTCCCACGGATTCTGTGTAGCCATTGGAAGTCGCAACAGTAATTCCTTCACTCGTCTTCTGTACCAGCGCTGTGAGTGTTCCAACAACTTCGAGTTTCACACTTTCCTCTCTTTCGCGCGCAAATCGTGAAATCAATGCGGGTGCCACCTGTTGATACAAAGGACCGTCCTCCAGCAATCGACCACTAGCATATGTAGAAACTACAGTGTGAAGGACTTTTGCCGCACAACGTCGAACCTTCCAGCTCATATCGTCGATGTCGCTGTAGCCTCCTTCTTCCTCAAAGTCATCAAATTCATCATCTACGTCATCTGGATCTTCGGTTGCATCATCTTCACTACCCTCATCCTGCGTTCCGCCCATTTCCTCATCCTCCTCGAAAGCCACATTCGGGTCGTATTTGAGATACCTCAAGGCGGCATTCACAGAGTCCACCAGGTATGGCTGCATTTCCTGACTACATGACGACATCAGTCCCTCTAGCGTAACCAGAGCAGTTTCACGGAGTTCGTCGACCTGGGGATCATGTTCCCCATCATCGGAGTCATCTTGATGCATCTCATCGAGTTCCTGCTCACTGACAGCAGCGAGAACGAAGGGGGCCAATGTCTTCAAATAGGGTCCAAATTTAGCCGATGCAGCTCGAGCAAGACTTCCAATTGTAGCAATGAGGTGGCGGCGTTTGTTGACTGTCAGATGCACTGAACGGAAACCCTCAATCAATTGAGACACAAAAGCACTTAGTTGGGTATCTGAGAAATGTACAACGAGGGCTGCAATGGTAGCTAATGCCCGTTTCGTCACCACCGTTCCGGCCGTATCGTTTTCGATGATAGCCATGATTGATTTCTCAAGGGCTGCCACTTCAGTTTCCTTTAGCAACGCTCCGAAGCAGCTAATTACTTCAATAACAACATCTATCGCATCGCTGCTGTAACCTTTAGACGCATCTTTTTCCAACATCCCTTTCGTTACCGATCCTCTCCGCAAGCTTCTCGACGGTGTCTGACCTGTCAGTCTTGGAATGAGCACTTTTGAAATGGCCGAGTATGCGGCAGTTGCCTCGACGCTTGCTACGCCACCTGCCCGAGGAGATGGAAGCGACGTAACAATCAACCTCAAGGCAGTATTTGGCACTGACGTATCGATAGATTGCGAATTAGTCAAGACAGCGAGACGTTCGAAGAGCGAAGACAGGCTCTCCACTGGGAGACGCACAGCTAAAGGGCCAAGACTTCATTTCATTAGCAAAGCATTCAGACGAAGATTGTATTCAAGTTTCCCGCATCAAAAATACCATTTTAGAGCCTGGTTTTGAACCTCTCCGTGCTGGTCCTCCAAGGCCTTCAGAAGGCCATCAGCCACCTTGGCGGATGTCGTGGTGTCATTTGTCAAGAAAATCGAGCCAGGGCCGGTTAATATACCAAGAACATCGTTCAGTGACATGTACCGAATATCTGGATCCGGGTCGTCGAGCTTCACCAGCAGGCCATTCAGGCTGTGGATGGTCGATTGTCGGTCGACCATGTTGTTGGTGTGCGGCGATAACACAGGGAGCTTCCCCGCGTTGTTCGTATACGATGAAGAAACTGAATGCAAAGCAGAGCCGCCAGAGGAAACGACAGGTGAGGTAATATTTCTAGAAAGAAATGTGTAGTATATCGTGTTCTCTGATCAGCAGGTGTCCGTATGCGACAGAGAAAAAGAAAGTCTTGATGGTTGACAGGCAAAGAATCGGCCCGTCATTTTGTTGTTGAGGCAGAGAAGCAGGTGGGGCACTGGCGGTTCCGCATGGGGAGGTCTATCAATCACTTCGCGGGCTGGTCCGCAGCTCCACGCCCATGTCTGAGTATTAATTACACGGGGGATAGGATACATATAGAAGGGATACTTGATGCGCATGCACTGCTCGATCTATTAATAATTTGATAGTGTTGGATATCATGGTAGGCAATGCAGCAATGCACTGTCCAGTACAACACAGCTGATGAAGCTACTTAAGGATAGGATTCTGTGTGTTTTGGGGCAGATTCCGTTATTCTATTTCTGTTGATTATTATTTACTACATATTCTGACAGTACTTGAGCTCTCAGTGCAAATATTAAGTCTCTCCGTGGCTCCAAGTTGGCAGCTCCAATGACATAATGAAGTCGACATTGCCTAGATGATTGTGGGGAAATACCAGATAAATTACTAGTTTGCGTATTGCCTGCTTTCATTGGTTTGCCTTTACTGTTTTGGAACCAATTTAGTCCTCTTACAGCAGTTATTTGCCGTATATAGTCTAGCCTTCATAACATACGTGTATATCAAGAAACCGGTTACGCCATACACCAATGTCGTCCCTGTCAAGCTTTCCAATCTGAAGTAAACTCTTCTTGATTTTGATGGTGTATAGGAAAAATAAGAAGACGAAAAGCCCAAACATACTCTCTAGTACAATTGTAGCTTTCAAGCAGCAATGGTTATTATCTCTCGTTTCTCCCCTGCCCTGCGCGCAATCTCGACGGTACGTGCTGGATTGAGAAATGTCGTCATAGCATTTCCGCGACACGCTGCTTCTGCGCGGCGCCTGTATGCCTCTCAAGCCAACCCAGGGGGGCAAAAGAGCAGCGAGATTCCATGGTATGCTTGCTGCAATATCGTCGATACTGATTAGAAATAATTGCGGAATGCATATCATCACTGACTCGAAGTGAATGCCACAGGTTGGTTGGCTCGATCGCTGTGACCGTTCCAGCAGCATTTTACGTATTGAACTCGGGACCTCAAGGGAAGGAGCATGAAGTCGAGTCTCACGAGCCTGTTGCGAACGAAGAGGAGAATGTCGAAAAGGAGAAAGGTGAGGATGAGCAAGATGAAGGGAAGGAAGAAAACCCTTCAGACGCAGGTGACGGTGCAGCACCATCTGAGCAGGATCTGGTAAGCATCTTCGGAGTTTTTCACACACGGTATACTGCTTACTGATGATTAAATTATCATAGCCGGACGCGGACAAGAAACCTGAAAGCCCAGGGGGCAAGTCCGGCTCTCAACCAGCCAAACAGCAAGACGACTCCGGTGCAGAAACTAGAAATCCTCATCTAGAAGACCCAGGCAAGAGCAAGAAGGCTGGGGGCGGGGTTGAAACTGGAAAAGTCAAGGGAACAGTCTCCAGTGAGCGACCAAAAAAACAGGGGTAAATCAGCTATCTAGATATAGAAAGATTAGTGTAGTAAGAATAAATATTGTCGGTGTCTGTCACACCTTAAGCCGGACTCTTCATACCAGAACAACATCCATTACATAGTATCTACACAAACGTACCGTTCTATATATCCTATACAAGCCGCCCCGTACATTTCTCATTCTTCATCACCATTCAAAACCCAATCGTACTCGTGGAGAAGCTTCTCAAGGAGATGCTAAACGAGTATAATGCTAATATCACCAAAAAATAAGGCCCTCCAAGAAAGCAAAGACGATAAGAAATCGATATTAAAACCTTAGAATCATGGCCAAGCACATAAACAACCCCGTACCACATTTTGTGAGCCTCATTAAGGACCATGCATTGCCTAAAATCATGACAATAGAAAATAAAACCCCTGGCCCGGGCGAGCAGCAGAGGGTGAAATGTGCACGAAAAATTAAAAAGTGTATATTATACCTTCGGTGGCTATTCGTACCCACCTGTCGAAGTAGATATTTATATAGGCGTATATGTTCAATCAAAATTCGCCATGGATCTCTGCTATGGAAGAACCAGACGAGTATGGGGTAGTCGAACAGCGGGAGAAGACACGAGACCTCATTGACAGACAATCCCTGCGGTAGTTTGGTAGATTTATCAAACTTTGAATTTTGCTAACCGGGTCGATCGATGAATCTGTAATATCATTATCCTTTGTCGGCTTTCAAGCGGCGCGAAGCTCATGGTTAATGCTTCTTTCCATTGACAACATGCTTGTCCACCGGTTCCCCATTGATGAGAACCTGAGGAGCGGCATTGTCCTTGCCCACAGCCCTTCGCCTTACTTTCTCTTCAGCGCTCGGCAAAGCGGTAGGGCCATTCGCTGTTTCAACGCTAAAATCTTCATCTTCATCTTCGTCTTCGTCTTCGTCTTCATTATCACTTCTCTCATCCTGACGATCATTATTGAATACGTAATTCTTCGCGATACGCAAGATCAAGTAGAGCCAGAAGAGATTGACTGCCTGAAGACTGGCCAGTAGCGAAAATGTAATGACTTGACTGATCCAACACTTGTATTGTTGCGTCTCCCAGTTCAGCTCATAAGGCCCTACAGTGCGGAACTCGGTGAGAGTAGCCCATAAGATCTTAAGGTTGAGGAAATGTCGGAGATAGATCCATACAGTCACAAAAAGGGCAAAATAGGGACCGATAATGGGGGAGTCCAGGTAGTTGAACGTTTTGGATGTCTATGAAAAACGGGTACGGGTCAGTGGAAGAAAGTGCGGTCTTGGCTTGGTTTGAACCTTACCGCAAGAAAGAAGTCAGAGATATCATGGGTTATATAGACAGCCAATCCCATATAGGTAAAGTGAAAGCGATAGCTTAGGAAAATCAGAGCGAGGGTGATGATATGGTGGCCGACAAGCTCCTTGAAATCTTTCCTAGGTTTTTCCAACTGCAGTAAAAGGACAATGGCCTGTTGAAACCAGTAGGCGGCCTGAAGTAGGTAATATGCCTTGAATTCAGCGGTATGCTCTCGGTGTGGGAACCCTTCGAACATGGCGGTCGTGTTGAAATACCAGATGTTCGATCGGTTCATAACCCACAGGCCGAATGGGCCGAAAATTGCAAAGTAGATAGCAGTGTAGACCTGCTCCATAAAACGAGCGACTTTACCCTTGCCACGAATTCCGCAGTAGATCGCCATTGGGCGGATCAAGCGCTGCATGAGAAACTCGCGGGTAAAAGAAAGTACCACGGTGTAAAAGGCGACGAAAGCGAAGTCCTTCTTTCCTTTACCATACATCACAGGCTCACCAGGATATTTTGGATCGCGCGGGTAGGAGAGAAAAATGGCGCTGTGGAGGGGATTCGCTTCGCTTGGGTTTACGGCATAGGCGGAAAGCAGGATGCTTAGAATGACCAAAGGCATAAGCCATGTATGTTTCAGCGCGAGTTCCTTCCATCGTCGAAGGATCGACCGTGACTTCCGTCGCTTGTGATGATGTTGTTTCCCGGTTTTTCCAGCTGGAGTAGGCTTATGAAGAGTGTCTGTCAGCTTGGCGCACTGCGAGTGGTTTGTTTAGCGTTGAAAAGATGAAGAAAATCGCACCTCTGACGTATCAACCTTGGGAGCACTGTCTACTGCCATAGTGGACATAGCTGGTGCACTGGTGTCGCCTCTAATGTCAGCACCAAGGTTCGACTTGCTCCTTGTTCGAGGCATGATGAATAGAAGCCGAGGCGAACGCTACGAAGGCCAACTAATTGACTATCGGAGCGTTCTCAGGATTTCGAGATCGGCTTCGCGAATCCAATGTCCCTGAAGGGTTACGTGCAGAAATGTTGGATGCCCGTTGAATCGTTGAATTCAAGAGCACGGGGGGGAAAAGTTTCTCAGCACTCGAAAATGCTCCGTAGGCTTTGAAATCGGGTGAGCGGGCCAATTGCCGTTGACGAAATTGAAAGGAGCGTGGTAGCAGTCAAGTCCAGACAGCCGTCGTCGTGCCTATTTCGCGTTGATTGATCGGAAGGCGAAGGAGTTTTGCGATGCGGTAAGATGGAATACTATGAGCGTCCCCCGTAGTAGAATTTAATTAATTAAACAGGGGGTGCTCACTTGGCCGCAAGAGGAAAGGCCGCAAGTGTCCACCGAGGAAGGCGCGGAACTTCCTGGCCTGAGGCAGCGCATTTCAACTACTCGTCATCTTCTCCTTCCTCCTGCTCTGGGCATTGCCACTACTCATTACTTTACAGATACGCATGGGTCTCTGTCCAGCTCATTTCGCTTCCTGCTAAGCTATTATGCTTATCGCACACATCATATAGAGAGAGGCTTTGATTCCCGATCATATTCTATTAAGCCGGTCATTTATAATTCTATTCACCCCTCGTCGCTCTGCGACGCTGTACAAATGCTCTTTCTCGAAATCTCATGTCAGACTCATAGTCGGAATCTCAGCGATGTGCAACTTGGCGCTTCCATACGGCACTAATTTGATCGATAATGGATTGCCTTTACACTTTCTATCGGCCTTCAAGGGTGGATTCGGCGCGTATCCGCCCACAAGGTCCCATTCAATCTCGCACGCAGTGGCCGTAATAGACACTGGCGGCGCGTTTAGCGACCAAATTGTCTTCGAGAGAGAACTAGTGGGAGATGCCCCATTGTATGTAAGCGTTGACGGATCAATTGCAAGTGCCCATGGCGAGGTCGGGTAGATGTCGTACTCTTCCACACCGGAGGGCGCTCCAGTATAGTTGGAGCTATATGAGGTATAATTCTCTCCCGGCGCGATGGCATAGAGGAGCGTGCCATGGTAGATTGACACGGTATCGTTGGCCCGATCACTCACGCGAATATCCGTCGCCAAACTGTAGAGAATGGTGGTCTTGCCTTTACTGAGCGCAAGGTGATGAAGACCAGAAGCCGAATCCGCCTGGACTTTAGTATGCGGTCCAAAATTTATTGCGACAAAACTGCTTGCAGAAGTCCAGCTAGGCACACGGACATAGAAGTCGAAGTCATTGTCCGCTTCTACGGTGTATGTCAGTTCGTAGGCGAATGGATAGAGGGTGTCGACAGAGATGCTGACAGAAACTCCGGAATTCGTGGTTGTTTTCACGGACGTCGGTCCCAACAGCGCATGTGCGATTCCATTATCACCTGAGCGAACAAATGAGTTGGAGACGAACTTAGGATAACCTTGTGGGTGGTTGACAGTGCAACAGGGATAGTTCGGCGCGAGTCCGAAATGCTGACCCTCGAGATCCACGTTCCAAAATGGATCTTCACTCAAAGTATGCGATATTGGTTGATTTGTTTGGGCTACGTATTGATGAGCCCACCAATCTGGTGTCAGCATCACTGGGAGCGCATTGTAAGCTGCTAGTTCCGCACGGTCTGCAAAGTCGACATCGCCCAGGGCTTGGTAAAGATAACTCAAAGAATAAATAGTCTCGACGACGGAGCACAATTCCACGCCGCGGACCGGGCTGAGACCGGAGAGTCTTTCATCTGCAATGACGACTCCTGACGGCTGGCCATGGTATTGGAAGGTCCAGTCAACTGCGGTGCGAGCGCTATCCGCAAAACTGTCAATGCCAGTGAACCGTCGGATAACAGCACCAAATTTCAGGCCTTGGCCGACGTTGACTCCGTGCTCGAAAGGAAAGTAATATTGGGTGATGTTAACTGGTACTGTGTCCAGATCTTGCTTGATATATTCGCCATCTGTATACCAAGAAGACCAATTATTCGCTTTCTCATATAGCAAGTCCATGCAATCGAAAATTATCTGGGCGTCACCCCGGGGATCGTGCTCATAGAGCCATTGCAAGCCAAGTATCATGTCAGCCGCGCGAGAGCGTCCCCATTGATCATCGACGGTCTGTCCTTTTTGAGCGACATACCCAAGGTAGTTGTCCTCGAGCATAGAATGCATCAATGTGATGAATTTGTGCATGCTGTCTAGAATCTGCGTGGACGTGTCGGTTCCGTTTTCTGCTTCGGCCAATTGAGCGAGTCCCAGAAAGAAAGGGTATCGGCCCCAGAAATTGCGAGTGCTATTGTCTGTTTCCGGACCTATCCAGCCGTCCGACTGTTGGTGCGAAAGGACATAGTTGACCGTCTTGGAAACCTGGTTCTTCAGACCTTGGTCGTTCAAGCCGTATGCCAATGGCACCAGGCCATTGAACCAATACGGCAGTCCTTCGTTCAGGTTGCTGTACTCCGACGACCCTCCTAACCATGAGCTGTCCGAGACGTAGTTGTAAAAGTCATGTTCATGACCAGCAAGTCCATCGCTCATCAATTGGAGCTGATCTTGCAACCAGCCCTCGGGTGAAATCGATCCTAGCGGAAGGGGTTCGAGAACGCGCGCAACCACTATCGGTAAGGGGGAGGACCATCAGCATGAGATTGCAAGAGAACAGGAAGCGAATTCATAAAACAATTGCTTGCTGTTCTGCGTTGGGATATGTTCTGGAATTTTGAAGAGCTCAACTTACAGGAATTGCTGGCTGCAGCGCTCAGACAAGAACTAGCCAACAGGATGGCTACAGTACTCATGCTGGATGTCGTGCGACACCAGCCTGTAGATCTATGCGGAGACATTGCTGGTAGCCCGGGTTATGTACAAGGGAGAGGTAAGATACAACCGAGGATCATATGGAAGGCCTACAAGCTACATAAGTAGAATTGGAGCCAGCTGTTGTGTATATAGATCAACATTGCCAATGCAGGATTCTGGTGGACAAGAAGGAGCAGGCTCCAGTTTTAAATCTTTCCCCCCTTTCTCCTTCTCCTGTCCAGAATTCCCATTGACTCCCCCCTTTCAGGCAAGAACGCGGAGGCCGCGAATTGAGGTTCAACTTTTTTTTGTGTCTTAGGTGCTCCCCAGGGGTCTGCTGGTTTCTGGTTGGAGGAGCGCGTGACGATCATCACCTTCAGCACTGACAACAGAGCAAAGAATGTGACCCTGTCAAATAGGAGGCTTGCATCATTCTTGTCTGCTGCGCAACCTACGCTCCTGATTGAACCGCAGACGGTCCGAAGCCATACGCTTTCAAGGATTCCCATAGATCAGAAAGATCCAATATGCGCTAAAATAGTCAGGAAACGGTGTTATTGGCTCCCAGCCCAGTAGCACAGCAAATAAGACAACAAATACTCGCAGTAGTGACAACATACCGTTGAGGCGCTAGACACGATAGTTAATCATTGATGAGCCAATGCCCAATTTGGACTTAACATCACCACATGTTAGAAGCCCCCAGAAGGGCAGTGATTGTCCAGAAACCTCTCCAATTTATGAGGTGAGAAAGAAAATGCGGGGGAAAAGCGAGATCAGATCACGCTGCTCAACTAAGCGGACACCAGCGGTGAGGATGACCAGCAACCCTGCGCGTTATTTTTGATTCCAATCCGGGAAAATAGAGCGTCTATTAATTATCCTCTTTTTCAAATCCAACAGATATCCGAGTCGCGGCTCCCCTCCCCGGCTACAGCGAGTTCCCGGCTGGTCGGATACAGGGATTTGTCACTTGATACCTGATACATGTGGATCGGAATTTTTTTTTCTCGTTACAATTCACAAAGACGTCTACTGCTGTCTCCTGAGCGAAGTTATAAAAAAAAGGAAACCTGATCTGCGCCTCCTTTACGCTCTAGCAATTCTAGTCTCTTCTACGCTTAACAACAAAATAATATCGAACCACGGGACTAAGCTTTTATTAATGATGCAGACCGGTGACCGCCTGTCCGTTTCTTCCTCGTCTGATCCTTTCGGATCATATGTACAGGAAACCATCTACCCAAGTCGGCCCAGTCGGAAAGACGAATCAAATCTGCGTGTGACATTCCCGAGATCTATTCAGCTGATGCAGTTAGCATGATTCGACAAGGCCTTACCATGGTTATTGTCGGTGAACAAGTAATGCCCTATTATCCTCGTCGGTCGAGGCTAAAGAATCACTTCTTGAGGCCTCGCATGTCATCGGGCGAAGGAGTTAACAAACAGGGCAAGAATAAACAAATAACTAGTGAGTCTGAATGGTGATAGGCTACTGTGGATACGTCTGACATAATAAACGGACCTGAAATTTGGGCGCCGCGGTCTACTGTGATTAAGGGCTTCGACGATAAAAAACCACCACTTACGCATATCACGCGCCAGCTCCAGCACCAACCCCGCCATCCAATGAACCGATAGTACAGTCTGGGGCTCTGTCTGAGACTCTAAGACTCGTCCCTAGTATAAGTACTAATGACTACCTACTTACCCCTCATCAGCATCTAGATGCGGGGAGAATTCAGGCGCCGTCAACTGGTCGTACCGAGTGTCGAAGTATCAAGACTTACCGCCCACCAGACGGAAGATGTCATGTGAGGTACTATAACTAAGCCAATATAGCATCAAATATTTTGCGATTTCGAGCAGCACTATGACTTCTTGGGGTAGCAACACACGCCAGATCGTATGATTCAACGACTGATTAACACAGCTTTTTAGAATGTAAATATATTAAAAACCTAGGAACTTTCAGCACATGTCAACGCCGCAACTACGTACTTCTACTAACAAGGGCAGCCTATCCTGTTGTCGCAAACTTGTTATTTAGTGCCTTTTCCTATTTGAAAATCGGGCATTATGCACAACCAATCAAGAATAATATTGATTGCGCCAAACCGGAGGCTAGCTGCGTGATTCACGCACAGCCAAATAACATGTAAACATTCATAGGTTTTAACGATACTTCTTCCGGGCTTTTGACGCGACTTGTCTTTCCTGGTGGCGCTTGGGCCGTCAGCTGCACCTAAAATGCATCAATAACAGACTACTAATACTAACATGACGTCAAGTCGAGAAAGGATAACTGCGAAATTCGGATTTTCTTGGAAGTGGTCAAGTAGCATTGCAGCCTGTTATCTAGGTCCCTGCTGTCTTTACCAGTACATATGACCGCCAATAAGTCATGGTAATATTAATTATCAATTTATCACTGATGTCGGACATTATGTCTTAGTTTGGCTTTAATAGTAGTGAACACGGCTGGAATTGATTGATTTTGAGTTAGGGCTTGTAAATCCCGCCTTCCCCTAGTCGCTCATCATTTTGTTGAGCTTTCTCCACTTTCAGTCCTTATAAGGCACCAATTATTATTGTTGTTGCTGTAATCTGGGCTTGTACAACGTCGGACAAGGCGGTAAACCGTTTGTTGTAACTTGTTGTGATTTTGTATTTGTGTTTGCACCTGCATTCAGGAGAAATGTGACGTATCTTTTCTCCTTGACAACTTCTCATGGATTTCAATTTTTGTCGTCCTTGCTTCGATCATGCAGGTTACAACTAAAATATTAAAGTAGCAAGGAGGTTGACGCTATCGAAACTAAATTTAGTTCGCTCGAAACGCCTAGTGTCGCAAGAATATACATGTATTTTATTCTCGCCGACGAATTGAACATCTGGATGTGTAGGCATTATTGAAATTTTTAAATTGATAATTATATATTTAATAAAAACTGTTCTATAAGGTGCTGACATATTGGATAGATTTTAAATCAGAAAACACGTGCAAGTCACAAATATCAACAAATTCAGAATGGATTAGTTGTTTATATTTTAGTTCCGCATCCTGACTCAAGAAAAGTATATATTAAAGGGGTATCAAGTATCAAGTATTTCATGCAAGAAGTTCCCACTGCGCGATATAATTCCACGCCATACCAGTCCGTCCCTCCTTCGACTGATACTCCTGTGCAGACAGACCGCGGCAATCGTTTCTCTCGCCGAGACTTGTAATAAACGCAATCGCTAATTTTTGCCCAGGTGCACCGAGGGTCATTGGATCCGAAATGTCGACATACCAGACGTCGCCTCCGCCGTTGGGCCCAGTGCCGCGGACGTAGGTCAAAGGAATCTTTTGATCCTGCCGCCCGTCTACGCCGTGGATATGCAGCAGGTAAAGGTATGGCGCGGTCTTCTTGCTATGGTGTGTGAGCGTCCAGTGTTCGCATTTCAGGCTAAACTGAAACCTCATCGGCCCTGGCTGCCGAATGGAGATGGCTTTGCAGGCTGGGAGGAATGAGCGATCGCTGATTCCCTCCTCGTACGCAGTAGTGAAAACGGTGGGTTGTTCTAGTCCAAATGGCTTGTTGTGGTCCTGGAGAACATACGCCTCCCAACTCATACCAGGGCGGCCGTCGTCAGTGTAGAACTTGTCCTTGTCTGACGGGTAATGCGAGAGACCAAACTCGTCGTTTGACTTGGTAAAATGGCTGGAATTGAATTTTTGAATGTACGGTTGGCCTTTCCCTGCCACTGCCCCAGCACCCCAACACGGGTCAATTAGCTTCCATTTGCCTCCGTCAATTTTGACCACATTCCATGCGTGGGTTGATTTGAATGGTGGCAAGGGTTCACCCGGTGCTAACTGAGAGTGCCCGAAACCTTTCCCATGACCACTAACGACAAGAGCTTCTAAGCCTGCGTGAATTGCCAATGTACAAAATAGACCAGCGTAGCCTTCGCAAACTGCCAGACCCGTAGCAAGTGTCTTTGCGGGTGTTGATGGCTGTACGCGATTGTTGAAAAAAGCGTCGACGTCGTATTTGACATTGTGATGAAGCCACGTAAATATAGCTCTTGCTTTGTCTGTTAATGATTGGAAAGGGGCAGTGAGTTGGGTAGCGAGCCAAGCCAAGTCAGTAGTAGGAAGAGACTGTCTAGGAAACTGGGCAGCATGGTTATCCGGGCCAGAAAAGTCTCGGCATATCATACAGACCGTAGTAACAGCCGGGGTTGGCAAGGAATGTTGATTTCCATTGAATTTAGGCTTTGTAGCTTGTATGGCTGACAAGTCGGGACGTGATGCCAACGGGATAGGAGGTGGTGTGTTGGAAGCTGGCTCATCCACTTCGACATGCTTACTGAGCGTTGAGAATGACGACTGCTTGATCTTATTGAGAGCATCTGCAGACGGAATAGGAGGGATTCTCCGTGACGCTGGTCTAGAGGGCTCTTCTTCCCTCGTATCGCGCTCAGAGCTAATCGATCGTCTTTCCCCAGACACGGACGGCCGCGTAGGCAGCCGAGGCAATGCATTCCCATTAGTTGACTCACTCGAAGGATTCCGTGAGGGTAAGGAAGGAGGAGGTCGTATGCTAGCCTTCACTATTCCCGTGACTTTGCTAGTCTCTGGGACCGCCGACAATTTAGGGCGCTGAGGAAGCTGGGGAACCTTTGTCGTGCTTTTATCGCGGACTGGAAGTGGAGGTAATTCGGTCGCTCCCCAGGACGGGGCAAGAGCTCGACTCCTGCTCTCTGTTGTATTTGCAGTTCCAGCTGTAGATGTCGTGCTGTAGGAAGTATTCGACGCTACCGATTCGCTTGACTGTCGTCGGTCTGATAGCCCAGAGGGTCGACGGGGTGGTAGAGCCGGCGCAGGCTGGTTGGAGTTTCTGCGTACAGGGAGAGGCGGTGGTTTGGAGCCGTTAGTCTTCGCCGTGCTCTGCGCCGCGACTGCTGGGACAGGAGGTGGTAGAAGTCCATTCTGGCGGATGGGGGCAGGTTTGTTACCAACCACCGAGCCGTTCACTTCATGTGGGGGGTTATTGACGGACTTGGATCGTGGTACAGGAGGTCGCGCAGGAGCTGCACCTGGTGTTCGTCCGACATGAGACTGGTTAAGAGCAGCTATGCGCTCTTGGATGGTCTGCGGCCGCGATTCCTCTTCCGCCATGGGCACTCAGCGTTATCCTATTGACGAGAACGGATAGCGAGGCTATTTCATTCATATATCGGTTAGACAAAGTTGACTCTGCTCGCACATTCGGTCGATAGGGAAGAAAGTTTTTGCTGCGATGAAACGATTTGTCTAGGGTGAGTAACAGCAGATGAAACGAGACGGCACGGCTTCGGTGCGGGGGGTCGCCAACAAGTTGCTTTTCAGCGCAAGGCTGTGAAGCGTCGGTTGGTTAGTGCCAGATACGTTGTTGGTCTTAGTCCGGGCTGGGCCTGCAATGCAGCGAGGCGATGTGAATCAAACGAAAATTCTGTCCGAAGCTATCGACATGACATGACATGACAGCAAAACAAATCAACAAGCCGAGCCCGTGTTGGCGGGCGGAGCAGTGGGACAGCGCCCCGGGCGGCGTCCGGGGCGGCGTGAGGGGCGGCGGGCTGCTATTAATATCGCGTACCTACTAATCTGAGGCGTTTAAGCATAACGTTGCAGAGCCGCACTGGGCTTTGCGTTGCACAGCCCACGCCCTTGCCCGTCTTTGCCGGACGCTTTGGACTAGGAAATACACCCTCACGCGGCATTTGAATTGTATCTAAAGGACATTTGATTTCGACTAACACCTGCCTATACATGATCGCCGAGTTTCACTCCCCGCTTCGCCAGATAAGAACAGCTTCAAGATAGGAAAAAGCCCAGAGTGCCCGCTCATGAACAAATACTCCCAGGTGACGGGACGGAATCATGGTTCTCTAGACGAAAGAAAGCTTCGTGAAAGAATGCCTGACTTGGAAATAGAGTATCTCGCATCCGCCACGCCATGAGCGTCAGATTTAAATAAGCGGTTAAAAAAGTATAAATCATCAAGTTACGTGAAGCCATTCAGCGTATTTCGTCAATGCGTCTTAATGTACAAGTAACTGAACCACGCTAGCGTGGCTACACAGATTTGTACAGCAGCAATGGCTCGCCCACGTTTTCGATCTCTGGGATCGTGCATTTGAGGTCAAAGGCCTTGCTGAGAACGATTTTGAAAATCTATTATTCGTTAGTAGGCCAATTTCCGAAGCAGGTATAGAATGCATACTTTCTGGACATTTATAGAGTGGCTGGTGCTGCTGAATATCAAGCTTGCTCTCATAGCCTTAGCATATCGTTTAGCCTGTCCGGAAGAGTTAGTGAGGGAACTCCATTGACCATATATCAACAGAATAGTACCTGTAGGGAAATTTCCTCTTGGTCTTCTCGAGGAAAGTTCACGAAATGATCGTATTTTGTACCAATGAGAAAAGGAATCGCAGTTTTATTGAAGCCACGACCCTGGCGGTACCACTCCTTGATCGAGTTCAATGTGCTCTTTCGTGTGAGGTCAAACATAAACAAAATAGCAACCGCATCGTTGCAGACCAGAGGCAGCATATTGACAAATTCGCGTTGCCCACCTAAGTCCCAGATGGAAAAGGTGATTTCTGTGTTGCGAATCGAGATCGTTTTCTCCATGAAATTGACACCTAAGCATGTAAAGTCAGCAATGACAGCAAAGATGAGAAGGAAAATCGGTGCGTACCTAGGGTTTGGATGTAATCCTCATCCCAGCTTCCTTCCACATATTTGACCATCAAGCTTGTTTTTCCTATCTGAGCGTCCCCGACCATCCCAACCTTAATCACGACGCTATTCTTCGAAGGTTGCGCGGGTTGCTTTTGATTCTGATCCGGCTGAGATGTGTATCCATATCGATCTCTGTTTGATAAACCGGAACTAGGTCGTGAAACTGGTTGCTGTGGGTGTGGTTGATAGGCCATTGTCGGCGAACTGAAGCGGGACGAATGCTGCTGCTCATCTTCGGGAGGGGAGTAGTTCTGTGAGGACGTGAAATCATTTGCATATGCGGCTGGATGGGTCGGGTCATCAGGATTGAAACCGGCGCTGTGGGGTGGATCGTGGACAATGGTATCCGTAGATTCTGACATCTCCTGGTCATTCTGGTGAACTTGTTGAGAGGCCTCGGCTTGGTGGTTTTCGCTGTCGAGCGATAGAGAGGGGGTATTCTCAGATGATGGATTTGGCTCCATCGTGAATATTATTGGCCGACTCGACCGTCTTTACAATTGTGCCAACAAGGGTCGGGAAGCTTCTGGTCGAGGAACGATTGCTGGAGAAATTGATGAGCAGTGATTAATCTCTGCTGAGCAAAACAAGACTTGTAATGTGTCGAAATGCGGCAGAATCGAGTCGCAACAGTAGGATACTTGCGCACAGAGGGAAGCTTCGAGCGATTCTCGAATGACTAGGCACAGGTGAGATGTCTGATCCACCGTTGAATGTGAGACAGCCGCCTCGTACAAAAGACTGTGTAGGGATGAACAGCTGCGGCAGTGTGAAAGAAAGACAGAGAAGATAGCGACCCCTCGATAGAATGGCTTCGACAGACAGTTGACACTCGTTCCTGTCCTGTCCCAGGTGAGGCTTCGGCGGGCATCTCGACCGGCGGATCGATTCGAGGCCGCTATACCGCATACGGCCCTAGTGCCCCGCGACCTTCAAAAAAAGTCCAAGCAGCAGCCCTATCGAGAACGTATTTTTTTTTTGTCGCGACTGCTCTCACATACACACCCATGAGTGGCAGCAATCGCATTTTCATCCTCGCTATTTATTTTTATTAACCTAACAACATGTCCAAACGAACTGCGGACGCCTCCGAAGAAGAATCCGCCGCTCTCAAAGCTGGCCAACGCCCTCTCTCCGAAGCCCCGCCCGACGAGATTGGAGAATTCGAAGATGAATTCGAAGACGAGTTCGAAAGCGAAGATGAAATCATAGAGGCTGGTGTTGACGGGCGTCCAGATGAAGAGCGAGAGGCAGAGGAAAGAGGTATCTTCATTTTTACAATATGTGGGCATTTAGCGAATTGCGATGGCTAATTCATTTTCCCCTTCCTTTCAGATCAGATGGACGTGGATCAAGAAACATTTATTCCAGGAAGGACGAAATTGGCGCCTGGCGAGACATTGGCACCTGATCCTTCTACATATGATATGCTACATACTCTCAGCATGCCGTGGCCTTGCCTTTCGTTTGATATCGTTCGTGATAATTTGGGAGACAACCGAAAAACTTACCCAGCCACTGCTTATGCCGTGACTGGTACACAAGCCGAAGGGCCACGGACAAAGGATAATGAGTTGATGGTTCTTAAACTTTCTGGGCTCGGCCGCATGGAACGAGAGAACGAGGCCGATTCAGAGAGCGACTCGGATTCGGACGATGATTCATCGGACCCAATTCTCGAGTCCAAGACGATACCATTGGGGTCGACAACAAACCGTATTAGAGCCCATCAGACCCCTAACTCTTCAGGTGACTTGACAAAACCACCACAGACGATAACGGCGACTATGCTTGAAAACTCACAAGTCGTTATACACGACGTGACACCGTATCTTACAAGCTTCGATGTTCCGGGCTCTATCATCCCTCCATCCGCCTCGAAACCTATTTCCACTCTTCGGATGCATAAATCAGAAGGTTATGCACTGGATTGGTCGCCATTACAGCCTCTGGGCAAATTGCTTACAGGTGATAACGACGGTCTAATATACGTTACTACCAGGACAGAAGGCGGTGGCTGGGTTACAGATTCGAGAGCGTTCGTGGGCCATACATCATCTATCGAGGAGCTGCAGTGGTCTCCGAATGAGAAGAATGTTTTTGCTTCTGCTAGTAGTGACGGATCGGTTAAAGTCTGGGACGTGCGCTCCAAGTCTCGCAAACCTGCGGTCGACGTCAAGATTTCCAACACCGATATCAATGTTATGAGTTGGTCCAATCAAACATTCCATCTTTTGGCTACTGGTGATGATGCCGGTCAATGGGGGGTCTGGGATCTCCGACACTGGAAGCCCAGCACAACACAAACCAGACCTTCAGCCGTGGCATCGTTTGACTTCCACAAGGAACCTATTACAAGTATCGAATGGCATCCCAGTGATGACAGTGTTGTTGCAGTGGCCTCGGCGGACAGCACCATAACTCTATGGGATCTTGCTGTCGAACTTGATGATGAAGAAAGTCGCGATGCCGGTCTGAGCGAGATTCCTCCCCAGTTGCTTTTTGTGCATTATATGGATTCTGTCAAGGAGCTGCATTGGCAAGCCCAGATGCCAGGAACGGTGATGGCGACTGGAGCTGGAGGCTTTGGGTAAGCTTTATCTCTCTCTTCCTTTTCATCCTTTTTGCTAACGATTTATAGTGTCTTCAAGACCATCAGTGTTTGATCTACTTCCTTCGATACACTGAGTCAAGCCGAGGCTGTAACGCCGCACTAGTCAACAAAATTTCTACATAGATTCCCGATGCCATGTCTGTCTGTAGATAGTTGCGCATATAATGAGTTGTTCTTGTGAGGTATTTTGTCATCTGTCAAGAAGCCATACATCATGGCAGCTAGCGAATCACAAGCACGAGGTCACGTGAATTAAACTACATTAAACTGCATCAGGAAGGTACAACAGTGCCCAGCGCGCCGAGGTTAAGTCTTATCGCTATCAACATCGCTATCAACATCCCACCATACTGTATAAACATCCGACCGGGTATCTACAGCCTCGATAATAATCTAACGACTCTTCTCCAATCTCCTGGGGTGGCGAGATAATGGTACAACAGAGCTGCGAATTCTGACAGGCACTGGACACGAATTGAGTCATGGCTCTACATGTAATAATTTACATGCGATTTCATGAGAGTCTTTGGAGTCTTGTATGGGCCAGATCCGCCCATTGACTCAAACCTGGTTGTTTGGCAAGAAATACTACGTAGTAACATGTGTATTTCCTGGACAGGTAGTACTTATTTCTAGCATCTGCTGACCCTGATAATCCCAGCGGCAAGACTATATACAAACAGGAAACATACCCAGCCGCAAATATGGAGAAATCCATTTCTCAAGGTTTGATTCCCCACTAAGTACGAAGTAATACGTATTGTGCAGACTCGACAACCGAGAAATTCTGAGACAGGACTCGAGAGCAGGTAGAAGATCTGACCAGAATCTAGTTACTACTAACACACACGTACTCTGAAAATGACGTGCAGGGCGCCATGACTGTGGCACTGCCTACTTGGGTATGTGCTAGCCACGAATCTATTCCGTCTGGTTGAGCGAGTGCCAGCGTTGTGGAGATTCACCGTCACATCCGACGACGCTGAGATTCGCTGCTTGCAAGGTATTAAGGAGGTTAGTGAGGTCAGCTAGTTGCATAGCTGCAGGGTACCAAAACAGCGCCCGTCCAAGCCCGAATTAATTGGAGCTAATGATTACATGTTTATGGACGGTTTGGGAAAGTGGAAGGAGTGGAAATTGATGATTGGAGACCTCGGGTATACTTCACCCAGGCCAAATCTTAGTGCGATGGCGTCAATCTGCCCGCCGCATGTGCATCTGATTGGCTCTTGACGATTATACCGCGGTTTACCCGGTGGCTGGTATGTACAGCAGTGACGAAAAAGGGGCTTGTGTTGTTGTTTATTATTCTGCTTGATAGTTATAGATTTGTTATTAATTTTCCCGAGCCGAGCCTCTTTTTGGGTATGTACTCTAGAAGCAGCAAGACGAGGCACACATTAAATGCAACTCAACGTGCTTCGGTGCATATATATGAAGAATATCGGAAGTTTGATTATAATGTTATTGATGTAGAATACAGGAATCGAATTAATTAATACACTTGTCCAAATTAATACCAAGATTCTACCATCCAGCACGTTGATAAGTCTATCAACTGATGCTATTGCCAATCAATGATACATGGGTACATATGTCTCTGACATCATAATCAATGACAACTCATACTTGCATGCAAAGTAGGATCCAAGATTCAATATCCTACTCAGTCGCAATGAATCATTTCATTTTTGCCACATTATTTACTGTCCATTGCTGTGGCAGTGGCACTGACATTGATATTAGAGGAGGCGCTAAGATCTTCAGAACTAAGTCAAGCCATGTAAGATAGCAATCAACAAGAGTCGAGTTATTTTTGTCAATCACTGTTAGTATATTGCCACAGTCAGTACATACACACGGAAATGCTCGGAATAGCAGCAGGCATGATATGAAGTTTGAACACTTAGGATTTGATTGGGAGCGGTTGCTATTTCAATTGCCGAGTTTGTAACTCAGACAATTGATAGCCCTGCAAAGATTGAAATAGAAATTTACCATGCATGTAGGCTCTCAGATTTAATACTGATTTAAGAAGTAAAAGCATCTAAGAGCATGGGATGAACTTAAAGAACGTCACGGTCTTAATTGGAGTTTTATCATTTGCTGATGTTATATACATGGATGCAACTGTTAATTAAGTAGATTGCATGGCAAGGTAAACGATGGATCCCGCCGCGTGATTTAGGATGCATGCATACAGGACGCACTGCTCAGCGGCGTTTACACATGGGTAGAGGGCGTAGTCCAATGTTCTTGTGACATCGCAGTCACCTTTGTTTTGCAGGAGGATGCTCAAGCCTCAAGTATAGTGATTCACTGTTATTAGTCACTGGGAAGCCGACGGCCAGCACGAGCAGCAGACCACTTTCCGGCGTCGAGAGCGCCGGCCCAATGGTCTTCTCAGATGATCATTAATAATAAGGTCAGGGCCTGGAGCTGTGACTCTGTGACTCAACGGCAACAGCAATGGCCGGCCAACTCCCCGAGAGGCGTAGTTGCATCCGCTTTCTTTTCTTTTTATCGACGGTTAATCCTGCTCACCGGTGGCATGACTAGGACTGTCAAGGCGCGGGTTGATTGGCTTGCTTGATCTCCAACCGCGTTGGCCTCGCAGCCTGCGTTGGAAGGCTGCAAGCCCTTGGACAGTGCATCAGTCAAGACCAGGCTGCGCGCGTTCTTAGAGCAGAAGCTCGGGCCAGACGCAGAGACCGTGCGGCGATCTTCCGATTTTGTTTCCCCATCGCAGAATATACTGCTGTGCTCTGTACTGTAAGCCTGCGCTGTGTTGGCTCAACTGTCAGTGCGTATTGTCTTTATAATATTATTCTGTATTGAGTCATCGACCATTTCCTACACTTCCTGGTTGGAGTAGTATGGGCAATAGTTATCGATATGAATAAATACCGATTCATACAAATATAGTCACTCAGCGTAAGGCGGATAGAATTCCGGATGCTGGATGTTCGGCATCGTGATGGTAGCTGCGGAGTGTCCCGCCTTTATATTGAAATCTATCATGTGCCAGGAGAATGTTTACACTCAAACAGTTCAAATGTTACGCGATACGATACTACTACTACTACTACTACTAATAATAACACGTTCTATGGTATCTACGCGGCGGGGCACACCGCGGACAACAAAACCACGGAGCGATATGCGATCCCGACTGCGGTCAGAGCGCATCGGAGATCCATAGTTTTGCCAGGACCCTTGCCAGTTGTCTGCGACTCCAGCAACAAGCAAACTCGTACAGAGCCATGACGGCAAATTTATGAATTCTTCAAATCCATGACCACCATGCAGCAAGCGCTGTTAAAGTAGCAAATCACTACAGCGTAATTTTAAAACAAAGTTCAATTCCGCCCAGTAAGGTCGGACGCGGGAACTACGAGTCATAATTTTCCCTTTACCAACCGAAGGGAACAATACGAGAACGGCCTTAACCGTATCTGGAAATGCCGCGCCAAAAAAGCCACTCAATCAACGGTCAGCACAAAGTCTCATGACCACACTTGTTTTTTTTTTTTTCACACCTTTCGCGTTTTTATCCGTGACCCCGGATTTTTTTTTGAGTCCATGCTTCGTCATGGCGTAGGGCAGGGACCGTTGTCCGCCGTACGGAGCATGTATTCGTAGATCTCTTTACCACCATTAGCTGGAAGGTGGAAGCAGGATGGCTGATGCCTGAGGAATTTGTTGAGCTCTCTCCGTGTATTTCCGGCACACAGTTAACAGGTGACGTGGAAGAAAGCGTTATCGCCTGAAAGAATAACAATAATAATGATGATGCTCCTTGGTGGTGCCCACAGACTATGCTATTTTATTATCATGATGGACAGCCCAGACTCGTATTCTGCCGAAACACAGGACACGATAACGAAAAAGACGGCATGGTATAGGAGTATCGGACAGGAGCCGCCTTTTCTCCCCGAAACGATCAGTGGTGGCCCAGCTAGGAATGGATTCCGCGTTTCGGACCTGCGGACAGGCACCTGACCGCAGCCACTTGTCGCCAGCAAATGGCGATTGGCAAATAGCAGGCAGCGGAGCCAATGCTTGTGTTTCTAGAATTTGGGACTCTGGGGAATTCGCTCAGGGGTGGCGGGCGGATCTGGAGAAGCCCAGCCGCCGTTGATTGGACATTGCTCCAGACTTGTATAACTGTGGACTGTTATTACTACTTAGTCTAGACTAGGCTGTGCTGTAGCAGCAGCAGCAGTAGTGTGCCAGGATCTATTATGATGATGATTATTATTGAGCAGCTCAGCCTGCTCCAATTTTTGTGTGCATTGGCGCATGCATTGTGCCGAGAGCAGCTAGCCTGGAATCAAAGCACATACGCCTAACACGCAACGCAAGAATAATGAATGTTATTGAAATTGAAATCACTAGACTTGAGAGCATTATTATTGCCAACCGGCCCAGCCTGGCTGGCCCTGGTGCTGTCCGATAAACCATAAAGTATGTGGCCGATAAAGTTCGACCTTTTTTTTCCTTGGTGAAAGCCACAGAGTAAACGCAAGAATAATGCATTGAATGCATCGTAACCAAGCCGTTCCTACCGCACTGCTCTAACTGCTCCTAGCGGCTGCAAATGCTGAAGCTCTAAATTATGCAGGAGCATTGATGTCAACCCAGCCAATGATGATCATGATCATGACAGTGGTTGGGCTGACAGCATTTCTTTGCTAGGAAGAGCTTGGTTGGCAATAGACTTCCGCACTATTCAATTCCAAATTTAATTACAGTCAGACGAGACATTATTATTGTTGCTATTTTTCTGAATGTTTGCTCATCCATTGTTATGCATTTTTCATTGCCGCGTACAGGGCCCGAGTACCGTACCCGTACTGTCTCATTACACCATGTATCCTCTCGGCCCGGTCGGCAGCGTTCGCCTCTGTGATTCGAGGCTGGGGCTGCAGGTCATTGGCCCACTCGACACATGTGGGGAAACTAAACCATAGTGCCGGAGTCTGTTTTCAGTTAGACTTGGCGGTGGCTAAGTCGTTTGCTACTGACTGGCGTGGCTGGATTGGCCAATGGAAATAACTTGAGGTAAGACGAGGCCCATGTAGCCGCCCCAGAGTGGTTAGCAACTGGCACGAAGCAGGTACAGTGGCCAGTTGGCCCGTCCGCTGGTGGAGCGCGCCTCTTATCTGAGTGGATGCCAGGACCGGCACAGTGGAGCAGTGCTGGACGCTGAGCCAGTCTACTCGCTTACGTCCCTCCATATCCGCTGGATTGCTGCGCCATAGGATAGAAGTATAGGCCTGGGCCCGCAGTGGACCATGGGCCCATGGGACGTGGTGCATGGGACGTGGGTGCATGCAATGTCGCTAAAGCGTGTCTGTCTGGGCGCTAGCGAGCTCGCTAGACTATCTCAGGTCTAGCGGAGCCAGTTAGTCACGAGCTACCCCGGCTATCGATGGCTCCCTGATGTGGATTCCTGCCCCTACCAGGCGCTAGCGGCGGGCGGTGGGGCTACCTCGGAAACAGCGCGCGATGCTAGTGGCCCGTGAGCCTGCACCCACGATGAGACTATGGGCCTCGCTCGGTGACTCTGATTGAGCAACCAAGTAACGGCGCTGGTAATGGCTTGGCGCCGGCCCTGTCTCATCGCTCCTGCTTCTTGCTGCTGCTTGCTTTCTCCGAGGCGCTACCGCTACTGCTGCTGCTATGCTCGACAACACCTTCTACCTTCCACTCTTCTTCAACCATCTCGCCATCGCCTGCGCTTGTCAAGTTCCCTTTCCAGCCGGTGTGTACCGTTCGATTCGAGCTCTGGGAGTTACTTGCATAATTGGCCCTTCCCTACTGCTTCTCTGTTTCTATTTAGCCCCACGAACATCGGCGCCGTGTGTTTCGCCGGACGACGAATGTCTATCGGCACCGGTCAGCATACTTTCGCGCGACCTTGACCGTCACTCTCAGAAATACCAAGCAGCAGCCGGCGCATCGGCTGTCTCAAAAACAGCCTGCTTCCTGCTGAGCCTTCCTCCAAGTTCATCGCCGTGGACGTGGATTATTCTGTTGCTCGGCACCTCAGTGCAGTCGTTGGAAACATATTGAACCTGCAGTCCCCAAGATTGCAGTGAATTTAGCTCATCTTCGTTTCATCACCGAATTTGAATCATCTTCTCGCTTCTTAGTACAAACGATCAGGTAGGTCAGTTGCTGGGGGAATTAAAATCCCTGGCCTATTCCGAACCCGTTCTATCTCTTACCAGATATCTTCTGCCATACTCAAGACCATCACACGATGCTTACTGGTAATTTTGACCAGACTTGACCAGTCTCTCCTTCTATCATAAGCTGTGCGGTCACTCGGTACGAGTGTCTTGTGCCACCACCTCGGGTCAGAATCGCATTGTATATAAATCGCTCTGGACCAAGCTGCGTCTTGTCTCGGAAGGCTCTATCCTAAATTCGCCTTTCTTGCTGGCGGGAGTACTGTATTCTCACGAGCCTGCGAAAGCTATTGATTTCTAGGAGGAGATATGATGATGGCGCAAGACCCTACAGTAATGGCTCACGGTGACGATCTCCTTTCCATCCAGGAAATGCCCGGGGATGTTACAGGTAAGCGCCAAGTCGCCACCTTCATTCCACGTCTTTGTAGAGCTGAGTGTTTCTAAGATATGTCCTTGCGAGCAGCCGATTCTAAACAGCCAGCTGCGCCGACTGGCCCTCCGCCCAAGACAGACAAGCCCCGCCCGCACGTCTGTACAACATGTGGTCGCTCATTTGCTCGTCTGGAACATCTCAAACGCCATGAACGGTCCCATACCAAGGAGAAGCCTTTCGAATGCCCGGAATGCACCCGTTGCTTTGCGCGCCGGGATCTCCTCCTGCGGCACCAGCAGAAGTTACATATGACGGCCGCGCCATCTCGTCCGCGCAACGCGCGCAGAGAGAGCACAGGAGCTGCAGGTGCCCCGACGAACCGCGTCAGGAAGAATTCCAATGCGGGAAACGCCTCGAATAGTATGCGTCCGAGGGCCAATACCATTAGCCATATTGATAACGCCGCTTTGGGAATGATCAATGGTGCCAACGCTAATGTAACCCGCGCTGTGCAACCAGGACACGTATATCATCCTAGTCTGGGCTCAGTCTCGGGTGCCCCTGGTTTTGAAACTCGTGGATACAGTGCGGCCCATCTCCCCTCAAACAGTCTCCCAAAACTGGAAACATCTGGCCTACCTATGGACATCGCAAGCGGATTGAGGACGGCGCCTGTATATGGTAGTTTTGATCTAGGCTTTGGAGATAACGTATTTGGCGGAGGCAGCACTATCAATCCAGCCCAGCTTCATTTTGGCGGCTCCCCCCAGTTTGGCCACGACGCTCCTACATCTCCCTTCAACCAAGCTTTCCACCCACTTGTGTCAATTCCCGACCCAATCCTCGATGACGAAGGCAATTTCGACTGGGTAAATGGCTTTGACACCACGGTGCCCATTGGCACTATGAGCGACTCAGCTATTGAGGAATCCTCGCCGTCAGCCATGAGTACCGAGTCGCAAAGTAGAACAAGCGAGCCCATGATAGAAGCCCAAGCTCACATCGCTTCCTCTGGTAGCTGGCAAAGTCCCTTCCCTGCGGCGCAGTCAGCCCCTTACTCAATGGACTTTTCTTCACCCTCTCTGCACGAGCTAGGGTTCTCTACGGCGGATACCGTGTCACCCAAGTCTTTGATGAACCCAGTTCATTTCACAGACCCTTTTACGTCTAATCTACCTGTGACTCCAATGAGCCAGTCGATGTTGGGAGGGCATTCGCAGAGTATGTTTTCATCTTCCATGGTAGCCAACGGAGAATCTCCTAATCCTTTCAACGTTCCTTTCGCCAGCAGTCCCTTACGAAATTCCTTATCTACCACATCGCCGGACGCAGTCACAGACTCAAACCGACAGACTTTACTAGCCAGCTTGTCACAACCTGCAGGGGTACCGCGCCAGTCATTCTCTCAACCATCGAACGGAACAAAATATAATCGCGATGTATCTTCTCGCTCAAACGGTCTGAATAGCACTTATCTCTTACCGAATACGTTCGACCTTCAACGATATATCCAGGCTTACATCACTTATTTCCACCCTCACCTTCCCTTTCTTCACATCCCCACTCTCGATTTTCAAAGTCCCGAATTTACCAATAGCCTGCGTACTGCGAGCGGACATCTCAACCTGAGCTCGACCGGAGTCGCCGGTGGTGGCGGTTGTCTTGTGCTGTCTATGGCAGCTATGGGGGCCCTATATGAATTCGACATGGCCGTATCCAAGGACTTGTTTGAATCTGCCAAGAAGATGATTCAATTGTACCTTGAAGAGAGACGGAAGGCGGACATGTCCGCTGCACTTAGTCGGTCGAACTCTGGGCGTGATAATCCCGTTCATAATACACCCCTCTGGCTTGTCCAAGCTATGTTGTTAAATGTAGTCTATGGGCATACTTGTGGAGACAAAACTTCGGCCGACATCGCCAGTACTCATTGTGCCGCTCTCGTAAGCCTGGCGCGCGCGGCGGAGCTGACGCATCACCTTGACCCAGAACGACTTCCGCAAGACTATCTACGTCAAAGCAAATCTGATGATGCGGATAGCACTCACTCGGATCAAAAGACGACTCGAGCACCGCCAAAAGAGCGGAGAGATTGGCTGGATTGGAAAATCGTCGAGGAGCGGAAGCGGACTCTCTACGCCATCTTTACCCTGTCTAGCTTGCTAGTATCTGCATATAACCATGCACCTGCTCTAACAAATTCGGAAATCCGGCTCGATCTGCCTTGTGAAGAGGATCTTTGGGCAGCTGAATCCCCGCAGGCTTGGAGAAAGATGGGTGGCACATCTACTTCGAAGAAGGAAATGACATTTTCATCGGCTTTGACTTCACTCCTCACTGCGAGCCAGCGAGAACAATTCACAGCACAATCAAGTAATGCCTTTGGTTCAACAGATCGGGCTGAAGACTTGCCTCAAAGTGATTTAAAGCCTAGTACATTTGGTTGCCTAGTCCTAATTCATGCAATGCACAATTACATCTGGGAGACACGACAGCGACACATGGGCCGCCAATGGACTGCTCAGGAAACTGATGCAATGCACGCACATATTGAACCCGCTTTAAGGTCGTGGCAAGCTGCTTGGGCAAGTAACCCCTTGCATAGTATAGAGCGACCGAATCCATTCGGAGCAGGACCGTTGTCGGCAGACAGCATTCCTCTACTGGATCTGGCATACGTTAGGTTGTTTGTGAACTTGGGTCGTTCTAAAGAGGCCTTTTGGCAACGAGACTGGAATGCCATGTCGGATGAACTAGCTCGTGGTGCGGAAATCATACAGCATGCTGACGACGGTACAATGGATCAACCCAACGGCATGAATGGAGATATCATACGCCGAGACTCTGTAGCTGATCTCGGGGTGGGTGATCTTCATCTTTCTACCACGCCAACCCAGGAGCAGCCAATGTCCACAATGCCGCAGATTTATCGACCTGGCCAGTCAAAGCGGGAGCGACTTTTGCGAAAGGCTGCATTTTACGCCGCCGATTCCATATGTATGTCAGACCGGTTGGGTAATACGTTTGCTGAGTGGTCGTCCCGTGAACTACCTCTCCAATGCGCTATGTGCACGTTCGATTGCGCCCAAGTACTCTCAGAGTGGATCACAACTGTTCAGGAACGCGTTGGACCTTATTTGGGTGTCCTAGGTCGTGATGAGGCAGATTTAGCCCAGGTTCCAGGGATTATGCTTTTGGAGGATGAGGACTGCAAGCTTATCGACAAAATCAAAGAAATACTTGGCAGTAGCGAAGCCAAAATGCAGCATGAGGCCCATAGTTCTGGGTCCATAAATGCGTTGCAACGCTTGCCGAGCGTAGTCGACGGTGGTTATGGAAGTAAAATCCTTATGACAACAGCTTACCTGCTTGACCGAGCTGCTGTTTGGCCCAGTAAGTTTACGAAAGTTATGGTTGAAAATATTGACTGACGGTATCTTAGTTACTAAGCTGATGGCTCGGTCTTTGGAAACGCAAGCAACCCGTATGAAGGAACGCGCCGAAAACTCGATCATTATTACGAGCTGAGTCGATGTCATGACACGATGATACCATTTATGAGCGTTTTATTTACCCACGACTGCATTTCAAAAGGTGCTGAATAATTTTATTTCTAATTTCCTGCGTTCACTCTTATGAAGTCAATCCGCGATACCCCTGACTGATACCAATAGACGGATAATGTTGGCATGGTTTCAAATTTATCAAAGATTTTTTCAGATGAGCTCAGTCTGGATGAACTTCCTGGATGGACTCCCCTGGCCTTTCATGTTTCTTGTCAATATATGTGGATGTATTTTGTTGACATTTTGATTTTTTTCAATGCCGTGATCTGATATGTACAAATTTTGACTTGACTCTCCTATTCTTTGTGCCGTCTTGTATGAGCTATATCTTGTTATGGCGGGCGCCTCGGAATCATTAGCTCGTGATGAATATACGTTGCTATGAATAAGCATTGTCGGACCATGGAACGAATGCTAGGTACAAATCGTGAGTACCGTGGGTATTTTTATGTTCGCTGCATGTACACACGTAGGTAGACGAAAATTGAAAGAGAGTTTAATTTACTATCACAATAGTTGTGGATATCCAGATTATTTCATGAAAACCAAACCAACACGCATTCAATGCAACGCTAACCAAAACATATTTACAGGTGTATCTTGACAACTGAGTACTCCGGAACAGCTCGTCGCTGAAGATAGGCCATCTCTCGGACCGATCTCTGCTCGACTGCTCCAGTAATTTTCTCTCTTTTGGTACGGCTGATTCCGGACTGCGATGCATTGAGCGACAACGGTAGCATTCTACCGTCTTCCTCGCCGGCCTTGGGGAAGGTGTATGTTTCCCATAGTTTGCCATACGCGTCATACTCACGTTTAACACCAGCGTTAGCAGTACGGTTTCCTTTTGTTAGAGCTTGTGAATTCGAAGACCTTTTTGCGGCTGGTTGATTGCCGTACCGAATAAACTCGCCTAGCACGCCCTTCATATACGCTGCTTCTTCGACACCGTCCAGAGCGGCTGAGACTTCGGATTGCATGTGGGAGGTCATCTCAGGCTCGTTCACGGCGGCGCCGGCAAATTCGACCGCGGAAATCCATCCAGATGGTCCAATGGCATCTACACTGGCGTTCATCAGCGTGGCGATGGCATCTAGGGATAGTGGAGGCGCGGCTTTGATGGCTTCCAGAGGGAATGGAGGGCTTTCGGTGAATCGAGCGGTGTAGCCTCCTGTAGCGAGGGAGACGCGGAGATGGTGCACGATTGCGAGGGTGTCGGTGTTGGAAAGTGTCGAGCGTAGCGCGGAGATGATGCGGTTCATGGGGCAGCTGTGTAGTTGTGACAATGTTAGGTTTAGCCCGATGAATGCATCTTGAAGAGAAGCCTCAGTAGTGGAGGCTTTTGTTACGGTTTGATTGCCCGTTTTGTGATGAGAGGAGTCCCCGTCGACCCCCATATCGACGTCGGCGGTGCCCGTTATAGTCATCATTGCTGGCTGGTCTAAAACAGCTGAGCTTACCCGAGCCAGATCAATGAAGACCTTCAGAGCATGGGTGAGGTCTTCAGCACTTAGTGAAGCAGGGCCCTTGAGTATGAGGGTAAGAGTTTTCATGGACGGATCAAATTCTGCAAGAGCCTGCACCAGGGCACCGGTTTGGAATGGGGGCAGAATGCGTGGTTTGTTTGCTTGACCAGCAGCAGTCTCGATATGGTCCATGTTCAGCAGTCCCAATTCTATCAACCATTTACATGTTTTCTGTGGCCATAGAGAGACTTTCAGAGTGGACGAATTGTCCCCGATATTTTCCTTATCTTGCTGTTGCACTGTAAATATTTTAGACAGAATGAACAGTATCTTTTCCGAGTTTGCGGAGGTCTGAGTAACGGATGATAAGTTCTTCGTGGTAACGTCGAAATAAGATGCAACTGCAGAGTCAAATGCGGCTGCATCTGTCGCTCTAATTGTCTTGTCGAGTTCATGTTCGAAGGTATTCCACTTATTAATCTCCTTGCTGCTCGTTATACCAAGCGAATTTGCTGGTGCGGCAGCATTCCATGACGCCGACGAGCCAACACCCCGCCCAATCGCATCTATCAGCAGCCCGTCTCGCTGACGTTTTAACGAAGTTCCACGTATCGTATGAGTGGAGGAGAGGTCAAAGGCCAAAAGTGCGTTGCCCTTAACAGCAAGAACTATCCCTAACTTGGCAAAATGCCCGACAAAGGTCATGGCGGCCTTCGTATCAATCTCTTTGGATGATTTATTGGTTGACAAGTCACGGGTAGAAATACTGCGCTGAATTGAAGAATAGTGCGTGTCGTATAAGGCAACGAGCCTGTTTCCTGCTCCAATGACAGAATATGGCGATATACGCATAATCGAAGAGAAATTCTCATCTTTGAGAACAAACTTCGACGTGACTGAGGGCGAATATTGAGACAGATCACAATTGATGTATCCTTTCTGAAATGATAAACTCAATCCTGCGGATCCAGAGTGGAAAGTCCATTGTGGTTCTTGGAGCTCAATTCCTAGATTGTCAATCTCAGGCAGCTGCACAGTATGCAGGTGGCGCAGTCGTTGGTAGTCATCGATACTACCAACTGTTTTGTCGCAATTAGCTGGTATAGAGAAAATGTGGACCTTGACGTCGTTCAAAGCCAATGGGCCCGAGCCTTGCTTGCTGCCTGGATGCGAAACTAATAAAAGCACCGACGGGTCGTTCATAGGCGACACAGATATACCCCCCATAGCCAATGCAGCGAGATCGGGTCTCTTTTTGAACAGAGATTTCCTAGCATCGTCAAATTCAACAAGGAAAGCCGCCCAAACTTCATTGTCCACTTCATGGTGTTGGATTTTCCATAACTGCGTGTTCAAGTCCGACGTAAACCTCCGCACCTGTCCATTTCTGTGTACACTAAGGAGATCGAAAGACTCATCGGTACTGTCTTCACTCTGACCCCGAGGGATTATTCCTACAAATGTAGTGGGACTAGGTGAATCCTTTAAGGTAAATGAGGATGTGGCGATAGTCGGAGCAGCAGTCGAGCCTGGCACAGTCTCTTCAAAGAAACCCTTGATTTGTTTCTGCGGACGCTCGACGGCGCAATAAATATGTCGTTTTACCGCCGACTTTTCCTTAACCCTGCGGCGTAGGGCACATGGGCGACAAGAAAAGACAGACTGGGGAGGAACAGCGTGTGAGGTGATAAGTTTGGGGGATTGGACCTGGTGAACTAGTCAATACATATGCAGTATGCGGAATGCCAAATACCAGGTTCCATTCTTACATTATATATATTGAGACCTTCCCCATCAACGGCCACGGCAACCTCGTACCGCTTTCTTTTCTTTGAATCCGCAAGACTGAAAACTTCGCCAACCTGGGTCTTCCCAGTAGACACTTGGAGAGGACGAGGCAATTGGGCCAGGACCGAGGGCGGCGGAAGATCCATAGCTTGACGAGTAGATGCTGTTCTTCACGAGGGGGATATGTAGAGACTCTTTCTTTTCTGAGCGTCTCCAAAAAATTCAACGGATTAGCGTTGTGCCGGCCTCCAGATCCATCCGATGCGCTAGCCCAAAGGGGCATGGCACGGCCATCATCTGTACTAGAGTAGTTAAGAGTGGGGGTCGTCGCGTTCAACGCGCCTTCCTTCTCGCGTTCATCAATGTCTGATCTTGATAGAATACTTCACTGCAGCCATATTAAAACTCCTTTAAACCCGCATTTCATGACACTATTCGGCCGTTTTGATCAATTATTAGTTGCATAAAGCGATTGCTTTTCTGTCACCCTCGTTCTTTGAGAGGTGGCTCGTTTGTCTGCTGAGCTGAAACTCAATGAGTATGCATTACGTCTATGGCTTCTGCGGTCGCGAATAGGGTCATGGGCCAGGGAGAACAACAAAAGCTCCACCCTTTTTTTGGACAAAGTGAGGCGTACCGATCTGCTTGATCGTCCAGAAATAGCCTGACATGAGACTTGGATGCATAGATACGAAGCCGGCTAAGCCACCTAATTCTCCTCTCCCACCGAGCCATGAAGCCGTGCCGAAGCCCTGCCAGGATTCAACGGCTAGTGAAAGTGCTTCAATAGGAAATTCATACACCAGTATTCCCCCGGCATATGTGCCAGTTGGGGCAGCGCCTCAGGATGGCTGTCCTGAAGAAGATTTAAATGTACACCCACGGAAGCGGTTAAAAACGACTCCCGCGGCTATTGAAGCATCTGCTGTCCAAACCGATTTCCTTCTAACAACCTCAATTCACGGTACCGCTGCCGGTCATGATAATGCTTCGCCAGCCAAGGCAGATGAGTTGACATCACTGCTGTCCCCTCCAAGGAAGGTATTGAAACTGAATGCCAACGGCAAATTGCTAAGCTCGCCACCACCTCAACGGATCGAAGAGAAAGTCAATATAGAAGCCAAAAGTAAACAGAAAGGGGACTTGAACAAGAGAAAGACTAAAATTGTTGTGATCGAGTGCCAAAATAAGACGATTTCAAAGAAAGTTGATGACATATTATTTGGCAGGCAAAGATATAACCCCACGACGAAACCGGCCCCAACTACCAATCCGCCGCCCCCTAAAGCTACACATCCATTTTTCTTGAAGAAGTCAGTTAGCCAAGTGCCGCAGGAGCCTTTAGCTGCGCCAGTCAAAGCAGAGGTTAAGCAAGATTACCTGTTACCTCGAGCACAACAGCAACCCCCCCGGCAGAGTCAGTTCTCTCGATCACTTTTCCCTAAAGCTCCTGAGCCAATCGCTCCTGTATGGCCACCCAAAGACCTCGTTCATGTTCGAGGAGTTGAATATCAGCCTTCGAATGCTTCCCCAATTACGGTCCGTGACCGAAGGAAAAACAAGGAGCCCATTTTGCAAATACATGATTCTGAGAATATTCTCCTAAATGAGCTCCACCTAACATGGAAGGAAATTGAAGACTCATCAACAGATTCGGAGAAATCGTCATTACGAGTACCAAAAAGGTCTGTTGCTAGCGGGGTGACCCTTCAGAAAGCCTTGAACACTCAGCTATCGCAAGGTGCATCGCAGCCGAAACATGGATCTGGTTACTGTGGTGAAGAGGGACGAAGCCATCCTTCTATTGCTAAACTCTACAAGTCTGTCGCAACTAGCATGACCGCATTTGATACCGGCCAATACGACTCGTTTCAATGGGCTTATAAGTATGCCCCTACCTGCGCTGAGGAAGTTCTTCAGCCTGGCCCAGAAGCCCACCTTCTTCGTGATTGGTTGAGAAATTTAACCATTTCATCCGTAGATACTGGTAAACCTGGTTCGGGGAAAAAGAAGGCAAAGCAGTCGGTTAGCCGGAAGACGAAGCGACGCAAGGCATCTGATAAACTAGATGGTTTCATTGTTTCGAGCGAGGATGAGGCCTCGGAGATGAGCGAGCTTTTGGATTCAGACGACGATGAGCTAGCTGGAAATGTTACAGTCTCGTCCAAACGCACCGTCGTTCGAGTTGGCGATTCTGTGGGAAAATTCAAAAAAGGAGATAGCGGCCGTATGACGAATGCGCTGTTGATTAGCGGCCCCAATGGCTGTGGAAAGTCGGCTTCGGTCTACGCAGTTGCGAAGGAACTCGACTTTGAGGTATTCGAAATCAATAGTGGAAACCGACGAAGCGCAAAAGATATTGTGGAGCGTGTTGGTGATATGACACATAATCATTTGATTCGCCTAGAAGGAGATAAGGAGAAAGGCGAATCGAGTGATGGTATTCATCAAACACAGTTCGCGCCAGTCGATGCAAACCAAAACAAACTGAATACCTTTTTCAAAGTCGCTCCTGCAATCAAATTGAACAGTCGACACGATCAGGCCCGGAATGAGAAAGCCGGACAAATAACTCAAAAGCCACCAAAGACTCAAAAACAAATGGATACAGACAGCTCTCGACACCAGAAACAATCTTTGATACTACTCGAGGAAGTTGATGTTCTTTTTGAAGAAGACAAACAATTCTGGGTTGGCGTCTTAGCTCTGATCAGTCAATCCAAACGCCCGGTCATAATGACATGTAACAACGAAGAACTTATTCCACTTCAAAATCTCTCGTTACATGCCATTCTTCGGTATCAAAAACCACATCCAGATATTGCTACCGATTATCTTCTGGTTCTTGCCGCAAGCGAAGGTCATATGCTAGAACGCAAAGCTGTGAACGATTTATACCTAAGCTCCAACCAAGATTTACGGAAATCTATCATGGAAGTCAATTTTTGGTGTCAGATGGCTGTGGGGAGTGAGAAATCTGGGATAGATTGGATCCTTGATCGATGGCCGCTTGGCAAGGATGTGGATATTCATGGCGATAAACTTAAAGTAATAAGCTTGCAAACGTACCCGCGTTTTATAGGTTGGTTCAATCGCAATGTCACTATGACCAAGAACAGCTTGGCTAGAGAATCAGAGCTCTTACTCGAAGGTATGAATTGGTGGCAGCTAGAAATCGACATGGAAGGTGTCCGACCGCATTACTCCTCGGTGCCCGCAACACAAGATTCGTGTGACACACGAATCGAGGAGTTGCAAATTGCAACTATCTTGGCAGACAGTTGCAGCTCTCTTGATATGCTTGCCCACAGTTGGTCACTAGATGCGAATGAAGTGAGCTCAGCAATTGTTCCTCCAATTTTCTACTTGACTGATTGATCATTTAGGACGAGCTTGACCCTACTATTCCAGACCTTTCTGAAAAACAAAAATCAAACTATCAGGAAGGGTTCCCATTATTAAATGCCAGCCGTAAGCCTGATTACACAGGTCTATCTGCTAGTATCGGGTCCACTGCTCAGATATTAATACGCCATCTTATCTCTCGCGACTCCTCTTTGCACCATGAAGTCTTGACTTCCACTCGCGTTTTATCGAGACAGACCCGTTCCAAGTCTCCTCGATTCTCTAGTGCAAGTTTCAGTGCGTTTGAGCCAATTATGCCAACCAACTATTCAGTGTCTGCTAGCCATGGGCCTCTGTTCTCAGGAAACGATGTTGCGGTAATAGCTCAAGACTTGGCCCCTTATATCAGATCTATAATGGATTTCGATCTTCGCCTTGAACGCTATCGCTTTGAATTGAGCGGGCTTAGGTCTCAAAGCTCAAAAAATAAAAAGGTGAGAACCACCCGTGCAAGTCGTGCTGCTCTTGAAGGCGGGAGTAAGTCGAACACCCGTCGTGAGAGGTGGTTCTCAGCAGAGGCAAACCCAAAACGGATAATGGCAACTGGTTCCAAAGGCTGGCAAGACGCTCTTGTCCAAGCAGGACATTTTTCAATCCAACCCCTTGCTCTAGAAGGCATAAATTCAGGCCACAGTGATTCAGAAGATGGCAGCCAAGTGTAGAGTTTCGGCAAGTGGTCTCGAACACAATTTACAGCAAACGATAGTCTACAGGATCTGATATTTAAGTCTAGAACCATTTATTTAGGAGCTATAAGAGCTATTACCATAGACGTGTTTTAGATTATTAGAAATGAGAACAAATCAAGACATACAAAGCCTCATTTTCAATTCACAGTTAAGCTTGGATTAAAGTTGTTAGTGCAAGCCGATCCGATATAGACTTTCAACCTCGTCCATAAGAATGAAGAATGTGGGTCACCAGGCCCACCAATTCAAGCTCGATGATTTACCAGTCCGAAAGATATTCCATATTGATACTCTCTAGTGATCGGTTGTGGTGGAAACTTTCGACATACTTCAACCAAATCAACCTCTACGGAGCGACCTTTGGCAAATGTCGACTACTGTCTGGTTCGCTTGGCTTCTCTGGCTGCTTCGAGTGTTTATTTGTAGATCATGGCTTTTAGAACTGCGGTGTCTTCAATTTTATTATCATTTTCCTCGACATGGGAAACAAGACAGTGAGAGGGGTAGCCGTCTGCCGCGATGTTCTCAACGGAAGAATTGGTGTCAAAGTAAGAAATATAATCATTCTGGCTGGTAAATATGTATCATGCAACCTTCCTTTTCAAATATTGGACTTATCGACATTGTCTAAGAATCCGATGTGGGTAAGTTCGGCCTCTCAAGATGCATTCTCAACAGCGCCTTCGCAAGGATTTTAGAGTTAAACATCAGCATGTATCAATAAGCGGTAGTCCAATTTTCGTTACAAGTCAATATAATTGACGAAAAGCAACCTGAAAAGAGAATTGTCAGAACCTGGAATGTGTCAAGTGTAAAGAACCGGAATGTGAAGGGCATGATCGACTAAGAAATAAACGACACATTCGTATCGACTGTTAAGTTGGCATTCAACAATGAAACTTTCCGAGATAAACAATATTGTTCAATGGAATGTGTTTCTGACGATAAATGTTGCAAGATCGATTTCCTTTCCTTGTATTGGGCACTCGTCACGTGGAGTCCGCGAGCACCACAGCGCCAAGCCGAGCCTTCTCCAGCTCTCCGACCAAGCCCCGTCATACCTTGTGCTCCCTTTTCTTTTGCTGCTTCCTATTTCCCCTTTGCCTTTAATGACTGGTCGCTCTCTCTCCATCTGCATCTTTATTTCTCTCGCTATATTCTGGAGTGCTCGCCAATACCAAATATAGATTTGTTATTGAAGATAAATACCTGCGCCGTGACGATTGCTACTGACCCGCTGACGGAGGCCCCCTCTTACTTCGAGTTTCATACTAGTCGCCGTTGACATTTCCTGGGTTTCCACGCTCCCTATAGGGCCGAATACTCGACTCTCATCGGATACTCGCATCAAATGATAAGAGTGACCGTCGATATAATCTCGTCTACCCCGAGGCTAGTTTCGATACGCCGGGGTAGGTATTAGTGGGACGCTGGTGAAGTTGGGCACTGTCTCGACTTTCTTGCTCTGTTTCGAGCTGCCTATACGATCTTTTCTTTCTCCGATATCTATCAGTTGCTTTGGGAACAGTTCGGTATAGAATATTTGCAGGTTCCGCCTAGCACAGTTCCCTTCAGCCTCCATTTCGTTACGTCGCAACACGGATTCGCAGTATCCGGAAGGCGCCAATCATTACACAATGTCGTTGCTAAAAACACAATATCACGATGACTCTGACGCGGATGATGAATATGAGCGCAGTGTTCTCGCATCCCCGCGACTACCTACCGATTCGGAGATTTCTCCCACTGATTCGGAATCATTGTCCACGGAACACACGCCTACAACATATGGCAATGTGGGAGAAGAACATGGCCTGCCACGAACTATCATTACTGAGTGGACTGCGGAGGAATGCGCGGACTTTGTGGGAGGTCTCGGCCTGCGCCAATATCGCGCGTCTTTCATAGGTTCGTTGTTCTCTTTGGAATGTTAAGTGACACCCGATACTAATATCAAATGTTGCAGAGAATGAGATTGTCGGCGAAGCACTCATAGCTCTGAAGCATGAAGAATTGAAAGAGATGGGTATCACCAGCGCAGGGCACAGATTAACTATCCTGAAAAACGTCTATGAAACGAAAGTGAAGCAAGACATTCCTATCGACCCCGATCATTACGTTGCACCTTGTGAGTTCTGACGAGTAATAGATATTCTTTGGATTGTTGTTGACTTTGGGTTCACAGCGGCCGATCACAATTTACACGAACCGGCTACTCATGGCGATATATCCCGGATTCAGCAAGTGATACGTACACGAGATGAGAGAATCCTGACTCTCGAGGTTGACCTCCGAAGAGTCACCGAAGACTATCGCCGATTACGAGAAGAGCTTCTACCTATTTTTAAGATGGCCAAAGATCGATCCCAACCTCTACCATACCAACCTGCTATCCCAGCTGGTCCTACATCGAGCCCTGAAATATATCACGATCCACTTGCCACAGTTTCACCCAATCTCCGCGCCGAACCTCCAGCATTGGCCCGACAACATTCTCGTCGAATGCACAACGGGGGCACAACACCGAAAAGCAACAACTCTCCTACTCATATTCCGTCATCTATTCACCATGATGGCCGTCTTTATAGTGACGGTGCCAGTCTCGATCCCTCTGCCGCAGCTATAGCAGCATCTTCGCATCTTACGACATCTATGACTGGAGGCGCACAGTCGTCTCCTGGAATTCCCTCACCGACATCTCCTGGTCAATTGACACAACAGACTTTAGGACCTCGTTCATATGTGAGAGATGGAAGGAATACAGTAGCCTCAACGGTTCGTCCTGGATACGAACATGAAGAGGCTGCGCACCCCAACCCAACACCCACTCCAACCCCTAGTTCTGCTTCAAGAAACGAATCGAGGAACACAGATTCAGCAGCACCAAGTGTGGAGATATTCAAATCCTTCAGGGTGTCAATGGACGACCCGTGCCATAAGGTTCTACCCGCCGCATTGAAGAAGTATAATATAAATGCGGATTGGCGGCAATATGCCCTTTACATTGTTTATGGTGATCAAGAAAGATGTCTGGCATTAGACGAGAAACCCTTGATTCTGTTCAAGCAACTTGACAAGGAGGGACGAAAACCAATGTTTATGCTCCGCAAGTCCGCACCAGTTGAAGGTGCGGCATCTTCATATCCAGCTCCTACCAATTCAGCCCCGAATAGTGCTGGATTCGATATTAACAGACCAGTACCTGGTGGAGTTCTATAACCGGTGTCGTCCTAGATATAATTGTACATCTGCTCATAATCTTCTTTTCCTCACGTCATTTATCTTTGCCTTCTATCATTACTCGGTGGTCATCATCTAGGTACAGCCTAACGGGAGTATTTCTGTTCTTCCCTATTCTATCCTTGTTTCTCACTTTGTTTTATTGGGAGCATTGGCACGTGTGTTTGAAATGGTGTTATCACTTTGGACAGGGTCTCTTTTGTTTCCATGAAGAAGCTTTAGTATACGCTACGTACGCATCTTGCTATACTGGTCTGATCTTGCCTTGGCTCTTTTTCTTACGAAATCCTCTTCTACATCTGTGTCCTATGCAGCGTGGGCGTCTTGATAGCTATTAAACATTACCATTTCCTTTTTCACCTGAAATGAAGTGTATCATGACTTTTTTTCTTTCTTCCCCCCAAGATGATAATTTCAACTTTGATTCATGAATTGCAGCATTACATTATTTTCTCTTCTTCGTGGGATTAAAAAAGAATTCATATGTTCACCTAAGTGGCAACATGGCTCGTGGTTTTATCTACTTCTCCTTTCCAATGCTCATGCCTACATACCAGCACTCTTGTATTGTTATTCTATATACAGTGTACACGAAACAGCCATGCATATGTATATGTCGCTTTTGGTATCTCAATTTGGAATCAATATCAATTGATGCAATGTGATGCAACGCAATGGGAAAAAAGTAGAACATCGAGTAATCGACAGTAAGCAAGCCAACACACCAGGAACACTAGTGTGATCTAGACATCATGTTTATCCGTAGGCATAGAGAAATAACTCAATTTACTGTCGTCCCCGTTCGCCGCCCCAGGAAACTCTTTGGCGGTTGCCGTGACCATAAACGTTTCTCGAGGACCTTCCGTTGCCGTTGTCAGTAGTCTCGCCAGTATTCCTGGCAGGACGGGTGCCGTCGGCGAATTGGATGCTTCCTCTGACTGCTCGAGATTCGCTGTCGTCTTCACTACTGGGCTCTCGAACGACTGCGGGCTTTGGTTGGCGAGGCACACCGGCAATTTCGGCATCCTCGTCGTCGTTCTCGTCGTCTTGATCCTCGATCTCACCCAAAGCTGCAAGACGTCGCTTACGTTCTGCGGGCGTCTCTCCAGTGTCATCGCGGATTGCAGAAGCAGTTCGATGAGGAGCTGCTAATCCTGCCCGTTTGGCTGAAGGCGGAACACGCTCTGTGCCATCGTCTTCTGAATCTTCTTCCTGCTCGATTGAATACTCTGTAGGGTTATCGGGCTCACCAGCAAGACGTCGGCGACGTGCCTGGGCATTGTCCGAATACCTGGCCAATGTACTAGCAATATCATGAGTAGGAATGTCACGCCCAGACTCTGTATCTGTACCGTCGCTTTCTCCGTCTTCGGAATCTTCTGCGTCAGTACCTTCAGGGATATTCATGAAATGACTAGGGTTCTCTGCTATTCTCTTTTCAATGTTATCTTGTGTCTTTGCTTCCTGACGAGCCACTTGCTTGACATTTTGTGGAGCATCGGTCTCTTCGACGAGCATACGACGCGCTCGCGGATCCAATTTGCTGATCTCTTTGATGAAATCTTGTTTGCTCATGCGTCTTCCCTTTACGCCTACCCCTTGCTTCTCGAGAGCAGGATCATGAGCAACAGTGAACCGTAGGCCATCATCATCATCATCTGCACCAACCGCAACATTTTCTGGATCTTTCGATGCTTCTCCTTCTTTCATTCCGACCCAAGTTCCCATTCGCGTAAGGCCTTTCCGCACTTGCGACTCTGCAGCATTTGCTGGAGCCACACCTTCAGGCTTCTGTACAGTAGGAATGGTGTATTTCTTGATGACCTCACCGTCTTCATCCTCGACGATGATTGTATTTCCAAATTGATAGGCATGTGCAGATTGACGGGGAGGTTTCGCTTTGGCCTTTGATGGGCCTGCTTCTCCTTCTGCTGGCTTCTCCTTGCCCCAGCCAGCCCATTGACCAAAGCGTTGTTTCATTGATCGGTACTGCTGACTAGCCACATCCTCAACCTCTTTCTGTAGTTCTTCGCCTTCTGTCTTGCTATGTGGCTGACCCTTCGACTTAGCATACTCGCCTGACTTGTCTGCCCTGAGTTTCTTGTGTACATCAATAATGTGCTGTTTCTGTTCCTCAGGTGACTCGCCAGTGATGTCTTCAGTTTTCAAGACGTTTCCTTCCGCGTCCTCGATGATCATCTTATGGCCCTCTTGGTAAACCTCCAGTTCCGGCTCTCGGCCGAACCTGTCACGTTCTCTCTGTGGCGGTGAGCTTTCGCGCTCGATTCGATCTCTTTCTTCCTGTTCCTTCTGGTTAATTGGCGAGGACTCACCAGGCTTTTCAGCCTTTTCCTCGGCGACATTTTCCTCAGTAACCTGGGTAGCTTCCCGACGCCTTGCAGGTGTGATGGCAGATTGACTGATAGGACCGCCTACATTCTTCGAACGCCTCTTTCTGCGTTTCCTTGACCGTATACTAGGCGCTCTACGACCATCCTCCTCATCCTCATTTTGCACACGTCGAAGGAAAGTACCAGGAGCACCGATAGGCGGCAGCGTACCAGGAGGAAACTCCGGAGCCTCTCCACTCGATCCTTCATATGATTCTGCTTTTCGCAAGGATACCGAGCTCTTTGACATTGATGCGACACGAGGCAGACGGTTCATCCATGAAGGCCCATCTTCATTAGCTGTAGTGTACGACAATGTGATCGTCAATGTATTGATACGTTTTCCGAGGGTGAAAACAGCAATCGAGGACCCGTGGACGACTATAGACGCAATTACCAGGAATGTAGTAATAGGCCAAATCAATTGAACCAAGTAATAATTTGTCTCGCCTGGCTTAGGAAGAGCATCTTGAGTTTCTGGCTCTGTGCTGCCGTTTTCTAGCTCGGCTCTAGCTAGAATAGCCGCGAAGATGGCTCCGACACCAATGGGACCAAAATGACCGGCAAACAGGGCTTCTCGCCATGTTTTGACGTCTGGTATGATGGGTTTAAGAATCATCATGATTGGAATGCGTCGGAAGAAAATGACGAGTAATGCAATGACGACGAGTCTCCATGGTGAGAGTCCAATTGCGGGCATGTTGTACGAACTCCAGGGGATAATCGAGCCAAAATAGACGAAATATGCCAGATTGAGCAACAAATCGATGACGTTGGAAACATGAGACTCCTCTGTCTTTTCAGTAAACCATCCGTCATTACTGAAACCAACTCCAGCTGCGAATCCAATCAAAAGATCGTCCATACCGAGGAGACTGCCTGAGCCTGCGCAAAATAGAGCCAACACGAAATAGAACACCAAAAAGCTCTCACGATCGATCAGGTTTTTCTTCTCTGCTTGCTTGATCATATGGCGACCAATATAACCGATCACGAAACCATAAACGGCACCAAAAATACATTCGTACAGAATTGTGTTGCAAAACCAGTGGAAACTAACTGTACTGGCATCTGGACGATACCTGATGATATAGAGCGAGAGATAAATGAATGGGAAAGCCATGCCATCGTTGCATCCTGACTCCGCAGATAACAGGTCTCTCAAATGTTTAGGCACTCGCTTCGCGAATTTACCTTTACCGACAACCGAGGATGCCAAAACAGGATCGGTAGCAGTCACACATGCAGCGCATGCCAAACTCTCAAGCCATGACAGTGGAGGGACCAACCACCAAATGAACAGGCTAGTCATGAGCCAGCCCCATGTCATGACGGGAATGAGGAGAAGGGCGACAGACCTCCAATGTCTTTCCATGTAGGACTTGGGCAATTCGACTCCTACAGCAAAACATTGAACGACCAGAACGATACGAGAGCATTCTAGCGTGATCTTATCCACATTGCCCCATGAATCAGGAGTAAACAGATTAGCAGCGTAGGGCCCAAATATGATACCACACAGCGTGGCGACGGTGGCTTCACCGATATAGAGCTTTTCTTTCACGAAAAGCGAACACAACATGAAGAGGCTGGTGAAGCCTCCTAAGATCATGTAGGCCACATGGGGCTTATCGATGTCGAGTTGTTCCCAAACCATTGTGGCCCGGTGTCTGGGGACCTGGTTCGAAGGAACGGGGGATGGACAGAAAGCTCCGATCTATCGATTGTAATCGGCTGCTTCTATGCTATGGGTTTCGTTGAATTATTTACTTGAACTCTGTTGCCTCACCCGGCTTGATAGCAGCGGCGAGTTCAAATTCCGACACCGGTCTTGTCGTCACGCTCTTAGGCATATCTGTCCCACAGCAACGACTGGGAACAAGAGACGGGTTATATGGCCTTCACAGGTATTATCGGTTCCGTCGTGACGGATGATTCGACGGCGCTTGAAGAGCGAGCGGGGTGTTCAAGTGCTCAGAAGGAGCTTGAAACACTAATCTGTTTATCGGAATCGCGATCCAGCCAGCTAGACAGCGGAGGATAGCAGCTGCAAGTATTGATCTCACACGGAATCAGCGTGCTCGAGACGACTAGTGGATTAGAATAGCGAGCGAGAAAAGCTCGAGGCGAAGTTCAAGAGAAGTAAAGGCAGATGACGAAAATTGCACCACAAGCGTTTTTCTTGGGAGAATGGACCACAGCGCCAATGCAGCGAGCAGCGATAAGTGGATGGTAATTGGTAGAATTCCAACACGCGGTTCGGCCTTGAAGTGGGGATCGATCGTCGGCCGAGTACAGACCTAGCTCAAGGCGAGTTGCCGCTGCATGCGAAGTCGGCCGGGTGTCTGCAGGCCTGCGGTGGAATGCGGGCAGGCCAGGAACGTAAACGTGAGCGTCGTAAAGCAAGGGGGGCACGATCTGGGGTGGTGCAGGCTGATATTTAATCGGTGTTCAAGATTTCGGCGGGCCAGGTCGAGTAATGACGACGGAGGAAGGCGGGACTGGCAAGGCTGGCCTGGGCTAGGCTTGGCTTGGCAGTGCGACTTCGATATCACCGATGCAGGGCACCACGAAAGCCAGTCCGCAGCACTGGTATTTATATTCCGTACACTTCGCAGCGCCAGATAGACAGATTTCAGAACTGGCGAAAACGACACTTATGCCTGATCGGTCTGAATTGGGATTGCCTGTGCGGCTGCAAGCAGACGGCTGTGATTGGCACATGACTTGACGGCGCTCGGGTGGCCGCAATGACGAGCGCCAAGAGCGGAGTTTAAAAAAGAAAAAAGAAAAAAAGAAAAAAAAGCCCGCGCCAAGCCGATCCCTTGTGATATTGTCCACACTGTAATTTACTTGATAACGCGTATCAAATGTGATTGATTGAACGCCAGGCTCGCCTGCTTGGTGATGTGGTGTTAGCAAAGGTAAAAGCTCCATCTGAGATGCGCCATTGGGCGAGCTACCGGACGCGGGAGAATGCCATGGCGCCGGGCCACCGCCGAGCCTCTCCATGTCTCGGCTGCTACGGCTACAGATGGAGGGTTCAGGAATGGGTAGTAGCTGCTGACGTTGGATTGGACGCGTCTGTTATCGCATAGTGCTGCTTGGATGGAGTGAACGATGCAGAGTTAGAATACTTAATAGATAGCTTACAATACTTGGTACAGTATATACTGATATAGAAATAAGAAAGACGGAGAGCGTCTTCCGATTGGTGTGAACTGCTGCGGAGCCGCGGACCCCAGCCGAACCTGTATCCTGATTCGCCCGCGCCGGCTTACTTAATACCATCCATGGCAGCCACGCGTCGGTTTCTTGGCTCACAGACTGCAGAGTAGTTACACAGTCTTCTACACTTGGCAGGGCATTGCTCTGGAACGACGAACATGTTGGATCAAGAGCTGTTCGTAATTGTGGGAACAGTCCTCAAAAGACCAACATCCAGAACCCGAAAAGGGCTTTCTAAACACGATGCGTCCTTTCAACTACATTTACGCTAGGTGCAGGACAGGTCACACTGACGGTACCTGAGCTGGCACCGACCCGCAACATCAACACTGAGGGTTTGAGAATGCCATTCAGTTTGGCCCAACGACATTGATTCTAGTACTACAGCTGACAGTTATCACGCTCGTTTGCTCATCCTACATATGCGGAGAAGATGGACTTCCTCTCATATCTCATGCAGTACAATTTGAAAATCGATCTACAGCCTCTTCTTGAAGAGAGAAAGGCATCACTGCCACTAGATAGATAGACATATCTATATTATCGCGGCTACAGCGCCAGCCCGCGACGAAGATCCGAGTATCAACATACACCGCTCAATGACGGCCCTATTCTAGCCTCCCAAGGACGACTGATTCCCCATTCAAGACGTCCACATTTAAGCCTGGCCTGGGCCTTTTCGCCAATCGTTATTCTGAATTGGGTAGCAAAACATGAATATCGGCTTACTGTGCATGCTGATGAGTCAAAAAAGGCTTAAGTTGAGGCTATTTTATTTTTCCTTCCCCGCATCAATACACACGCGAGCATGTATTATGCCAAACCCGCCATTGGCGCCGTTGCCAGCGTAGCCGCAGTGCAAAAAGAAATCAACCGAAAAGATCAGTCTAGGCCCGGCACGTGTGCAGTGTTGGACGATCATCAAATCGCTCCTAAATACTCCTACACCGGATTTATCCAAGTACAGTCGCAGTCTTTTGTAGTTCAGTGTTGATCATTCAGGAATTGAGACTGCCGATGGCTCCATCTACCAAGTATAAGTCAATAATTCAATGTTACTCTACGGGTCCACAAGCTTTTTAAAATGAACCACTGGCCCAAATCGCATTGCTTGCTGCTGGAAAACTTGCCAACTGCATGTAAATTAGGGCACCAATCAGATTTAATCACACATTGAACAAAAAAAAGGCTTGAGAGTAATTGGAACAAGAGCACCAAAAAGCAAGGAAGGAAGAAAGAACAAACGGCAGTGTTAACTGCTTGAAAGAAGAAAATGCATGTAGTAATCAATCGCGTGACAACCCCAGACCAGTTATTTCTGTTTAACCCGCCAAAATGCAGATCAATGCTGTGGACATCCCCGGGGAAAGTGGATGTCAAGCTAGTCACAGCATATTCGCTTTCCAACCGCATCGGCGTACGTGGTCACCGCCTGATTGGCGTTTAGTCCCCGTTGGGCATTCCTTCGACCTCTTCACTGAGGTTCCTCCAGTTATCTGCCTGCAGCTCGGCATATTTGACCCGCTCCTGGCTCCAGTCCTGGTGAAGTCGGCTGATATGGTACTGGCTTTGTTGGAAGTAAGTGAGTTCATCACGGATACACTCCTTGATGAACACACCCCGCGCATGCTGCTGCACGATTGATTCCTTGTCCTATTTTAATAATATTGTTAGCAAGGCAGGTCGATCCGATGATCACAATTCCAGACTCCTCTCTGGGGGAAATCTCACCTTGAAGATCGATTCCTCTATCTTCTCAATCTCTCCGGGCTTCACCGTCCCCTGAGGTCGAGCCCTCAAGTCCTGTAGCTTCTTTTCATTGCTTTCAATGCGCTTTTCTAACTGAGGTATATTGTCCTTAGCATAACGATCCCTCCTATCGAAGAGGTCACGCATGCTGACGAGACAGTCTCGTTGCCGTTTTAGATCCTCGAGGACCCCCTCAGACCACGCCTTCGCCTCATCTTCAAGTAGACTTTGACTCGTAGAAAGGTGCCTAGCAGTGGCATTGATACCCTCATTAAGAAGAGGCACGTCATTGGTATCAACGGCGTATGTGCTGTTCGTGGCTTCGGTCAAAGATTGTAACGCCAAAGAGAATCGAAGATGGTCTGCGGCTAGTCCTTCGTTGCGCTTTGCCAATCGCTCAAGTAATGCGCAAAGATTAATGTAGATTTCTGCAGAGCGCTTTACACCTGAACGCACCGTATCAAACGTTTCGTTGAGGGTGGGCGGTAACGAATCTTCGAGGTCTGGGGGGAGAGCCCTGCCTGTAAATTCCTCCTGCACTGAAATTGTGGCCTGCTTGCGCCATACTGAAAGCTCCTGAGAATAGTCAATCAATGCCACTCCTTGTAACCTGCCACAATTAGACTTACCGTGGGGACAGTTAAGAACATTACTACGAGCTGTTCTTGACTCAAAACAGGATGTCGAACAAGGGCATTACTGAAGCGTACAAGTCCACGTCGGCGTTTCTCGAGGAATGAATTTGAATCCGCTGAAAGGTGAGTGCCATTAACTTAACAAAGAGTGAGCTGGATTTTAGGCCGTTTCCCACAAGAGCCTTGGACGTACCTGAAACCCTCTTAGGAGGAAGTAGTGGCAATTGACGGAAAGGATATCGTTTCTGTAAGCAGTCTAACAACCACACAAAATCACTGTAGCGTCGTACAACGGAGCTACCCCGACGGGCTGACTTGACCTCGTAGTTGCGATGTTGGAACATGAAAACGCCTTCTTTTTCCGACAGTAGAGTGATCGTAATGACTTCCTCCACAGCCGAACCTGTTGCTCGGCCGCTACCGATTGCTCGACTTTGAAAGTTGGAACCATCTTGGCCGCCTCCCGATCCTCCGAACCCGTCCAATCCGGATGGTCCAGCTGATCCAAAGGGGGGATTTGTATTGTTGTTATAGCCACTCCAACCTGATCCTGAGCTGCTAGGAGGAGCCTGTCCGTTTGTCGGGACCCCAGCGTTGGTCTCGGGGCCGGTGGTAGTAGAATTGGCAGTCCAGCCATTAGTAGCAGACCGGCCACCACCGAATCCATTTAATGTCGGCTCGTTCGAAGGTGCAGAAGTGTGATTGTGTCCACGATGCAGATCGGGACTTCCCCACGGGTCCGACTCTGATGCGCCAAAAGAGCTTTGTCGAGGAGTTGCGGGTTGCGGCTGGGGTTTTGATGGTGACGGTTCTTCCTGGGGTTGTGAAGGAGGCGCAGGCTGGCTCGAAGATTTGAGGTCATTCAAGTACGATATTTTCGGCTTGGGGAGACCTTTCCAAAATTAGAAAAGACACAGACTGAAGGCTATACAAATAAGAATAACATACTGTGTCGTCGTTCATCAATCGCATCATAAGTAAGATCCTCGCCTTCTTGAGCAAGTCCAACCAAGGCCAGCAAAACATTAAACTCATTCCGTCCCAAACAATTGGACGGCTCCTGTCCCCCAGGTAGAATGAGATTTAGTATCTTCGATTGATCCGCCGCGTTCAGGCCACTAGAGGATAGGATTTCTCGGATCGCAGTCAACCCAATCCCCGCACCGACCCGGTTACCAGCATCGACGACTAGTTCGTATGCATCGACATAGCTTTCAGGGACATCTGATGTGGGGAGGAGGTTTTTGACGAGATTTTGCTGTCCAGCTTTCTTTGGTGTTGGCATGTCCCAGGGAGAATCGCCGCCAGTGCTATCATCTGCGAACAGCGCTGAACCGGACCTGTGGTGGGTGGGTTCGTCATCAAAGAGAGAGGATTTGGACAAACGAGAAGGAGTGGCCACTGCTGGGGGCTCATCAGGAGAGGTGCCGAATAAAGACATGGTCAATATAAAGCGTGCTGGTCCTTGGGATTGTTGATCGCTCGGTCAATGGGGTGCGTCACCGGTGGAGGCGTCCGTTGTAGTTCGCGACCTATTTATCCGTCCACGCGCAACAGGACCAGCTGGGCTGATTAGCTTATAGTCACTCAATAAAGCATCGAGCAGGGATGCTGGGGTGTAGCACATATAGCCCAGGGACGATTCATACCGTGAGTCAAGGGATCCGCGCAAAGCTCATCGCGATGGTCGGTGTTGGTCGAGGTGCAGCTCGAGACTTGGGAAGTGGGACACGGCGGGTACACGGACGCTAAGGGGAGCTTCGTGCCAGAGATACGAGATGGCTTTCATGTCGTTTCCAATTCGCTGATATTTGCTTTCGTATATGGTTCATTTTCAAAATCGATAAGCTGATATACATATATATATTTTATATTGGGTTTACAACAAACCGCTTTTACTGGGAAGTTATGTTTGGCTCCAAGGCTGCTGTGCTTGCAGTTCCCCCGGGTAACGCCTCTAAGCATCCCTAGAGTTTGGTCCCTAAGCTGCCTCTTAAGCGGCATGTGCCCCCTAAGCTGCCCCGAAGCTCGCCCATCCACAGCTCCATTAAGCATGGCTCACAACCCGCTTGTAAGACAAGTCTGGTCTTCAAATAGGCAGACGAGTTTTTTATAGTGCTTAATATGCTTTGTATTTGTCAGTTATCGAGGCTACCTACGCTAGAGAGGCACTCGTATTGCGTGATAGTATATTCAAAATACGACCTAAGCCTCTTTCCAGCCTTACCTAATGACCTGGCCTTGTGAACTTCTGTAAACCCTCGTGTGTAACCTTGCGACAAGCCGTACGAGCGTCGACGATGACGACGATTGGACGATCTATCACAGCTCGGGGATAAGGCGAGGTTAGGCTAAAGCAGACTTAGGCAGTGCGGGCGGGAACTCCAAACCTAGGCGTACGTATTCACTTAACTTATCCCATACGAACAAAAGACTGCCAGCATTCAAGCCCTACCTATTTACTTAATACAAAACACACCGAGTCCAATGTCGCTGTTAACCGGTCCGAATGTCGGCTTGAGATGATTACTTACCTTTGTCCATCGCTTGCACCTATCAGTCTAACCTCACTGCCACGGCCCGTCGCGATTCCACCACCTTCACCCTATCTCCGGTCCATCTCGATATAAAAACGAATAGAGCATCAATCAGGGTGCGACACCAAAGCGAAAGGGGCCCTTATATCGTCGTATATTCCGCATGAAAGGATAAGTCAGCTATAAAACAGCCGCAGTCACAATGCCTAGCGAGACGGCCGCATTTACCGAAGTCTTCGAAGCCGAGATTTACAAGCATCTTTCCGAAACATCTGCTCTGGACGACTTGCACGCAGAGCTTTTGTTCTCGCTACAACGCGCCGGCTGGACCGAGCGAATCAAGTCTCTTTCCCTAGAACTTCTCCGCGCTGGGCGCTGCAATCACTTTGATGATCTGGTTGATGTCGTTGTTACGCTTGCCGCCGGCGAACCACACCCAACAGTACCAGAGGTCAACCCAACAAGTGCAACGACAAATGGGCATAGTACCACGAATGGGGTAGAGAGTGATTCAGAATCACCTTTCAAGAACCTGGATGTGCGAATACCAAAGGAAGTTGTTGACCAGGGTGTCAAGGCAATTAAGGATTCAATACGGCCTATTGCCACAATTGAGGATGACGGAGGGGTAGGGGGAAACGCCTCTACAGCAGAGAACTCGAATCATGCCACAAAATCGGAGAAAAAGCCTAGCAAAACGAGCAAAGATTTTGCAGCATCCCGTCTGAAAACCGCCGATGCGAGTCCCTCGAAGAATGCAGTCAAAGACAAGAAATCCAAGACAGTTGGGAAAGATTCGAAAACATGAAAAGACCAAGGGTTGGAGGCGCACAATTTTGAGAAGTATCTATATTTCAAGGACATTTGCAGCAGATTTTGGCGTTTTCATGGCTATGGAGTAGACGGCATTGAACTACAGATTTGGGGAGTTTTGATCATACAGCAGCGGCATATAGAAATCATGGTTGGGGGAGGCTGGACATGATTCAAATGCACTCCCTCTATACCTGTGTACAGTACATTCATATCATATCCATTCTATTGATACCATAAAATACTACTTAGGCGCGCAGGCGAATTATCAATTAGCTACTACTTATGGACACATTTTAGAAAGAAATGGATTCTATTTCAACCACTAGGAAAGTGTAGAATACAGAAAAATCACATAGGATAAATACTGCAAATTTCCCACGCCGATCTGCTTCTGGTGTCTTTGTCTTGTTGAATTTTGCGTATTATTAAATGACGACATGGGGCGACATGGGGTAAAAACTGAAAGGAATCAATGAACTATGCAACCAAGAAAAATTCTCATAAATGCTGGGATTTCTGGAAGAAATAACCTGCTGTGCTACTGAACTGAGTAAACACAGATTGCATCGATGAATTCGTAAGACATCAAAAACGTTCAGAGAATCTAATCATACAGGCTGTCATCGTTGCCTGCATCACCAAAACCGTTCTGTCCACTACCGCCGCCAACTTCCTCGGCCGATGGGAAGCGGAAGAAAGCACTGCCCCCAGAATTCTTCATGCTCTGGGCGAAAGCTTCGTATCGACGGATCTCAACATCGCTGACGGATCGTCGGGCAGTAGCCATGGCCTCTTCAAAGTGGGCACGCGTCAGCTCTGGAACTGGATCTTCGACGTCGGCCTCATCCATCTCTACGTCCTCACCAGCTGCCTCACGTTCTTTCTGGCGTTCAACCTCGGCTGCAATCGATTGCTTGATAGCCAATTTGACGGCTCGCTGAGTGACAAAGCCAAGATCAGCACCAGAGAAGCCATGGGTCTTGCTTGCAATGAAAGCAATGTCAACATCAGGTGCAACAGGGGTCTTGCGAAGCTGAGCCTTGAGAATACCCTCTCGTGAAGCCTGGTCGGGAAGAGGAACATAAACGAGGGTGTCTAGACGTCCTGGACGGCAAAGAGCAGGATCCAGTTGCTCGGGTCGGTTAGTGGCGCCGATCACGAAGACATTCTTCTTGGAAGTCATTCCATCCATTTCTAAAAGTATGTTAGTATTGTGTCTCTAAGGCGATTGTCACACATTCTTACCAGTCAAAAGTTGGTTGACCACACGGTCGGATGCACCACCAGCATCTCCAACCGAGCCACCACGTGCTTTGGCAATCGAGTCGAGTTCGTCCAAGAAGACAACACAAGGAGCGGCTGCACGAGCCTTGTCGAAGATATCACGGATGTTGCTCTCGGATTCACCGAACCACATGCTCAATAACTCTGGGCCCTTGACGGAGATGAAATTTGCAGCACACTCGTTTGCAACGGCCTTGGCAAGCATGGTCTTACCAGTACCAGGAGGTCCATAAAAAAGTACACCTCGAGAGGGAGAAAGACCGAACTTGAGGAATTTCTCAGGGTGTTCGACAGGATAGGACACGCTCTCTGATAAATTTGTTAGTCTTTACAAAAAAATGTAAAAGGGTAAGAGTGCATACCGATAAGTTCCTTCTTGACTTCTTCGAGGCCACCAATGTCCTCCCAGCGCACATTGGGCACCTCGACGACGGCGACTTCTCGGAGGGCAGAGGGGTTCGACACACCCAAAGCGAAACGGAAGTTGTCCATGGTGACACCCAAGGAGTCGAGGACCTCAGCATCGATAGTGTCTTCATCAAGATCAATGAGATCCATCTTCTCGCGAATCTGTTGCATTGCAGCTTCTGAACAAAGCGAGGCAATATCGGATCCAACGTATCCATGGGTGTCAGCGGCAATTGCTTCCAAATCAACATCCTCGGCGAGTTTCATGTTCTTGGTATGAATCTGAAGAATTTCAAGACGGCCAGTAGGGTCAGGAATACCAATATCGACTTCGCGGTCGAAACGTCCAAAACGACGCAGAGCAGGATCAATCGAATTGGGCCGGTTGGTGGCAGCCATGACTACGACGTTGGAACGAGCCTTCATACCATCCATGAGAGTCAAGAGCTGAGAGACGACACGACGCTCAACCTCTCCATTTGTCTTCTCACGCTTGGGGGCGATCGAGTCAATTTCATCGATGAAGATGATGGCAGGGGAGTTCTTCTCGGCCTCCTCGAAGGCTTTACGCAGATTCGACTCGGACTCACCAGCCATCTTAGACATAATTTCGGGACCGTTGATGAGGAAAAAAAATGCACCGGTTTCGTTGGCAACAGCACGAGCCATCAAGGTCTTACCGGTACCAGGAGGACCATACATGAGAATACCACGGGGAGGCTTGATACCGATCGACTTGAACAGTTGGGGATGGCGGAGGGGCAGTTCGACAAGTTCGCGAACCTGGGCCATTTGTTTCCGACAGCCACCAATATCGTCATATCCGACCTCGTTGAGGTTGCCCTCCTCATCTTCACGCTGAATAGGCTCGCCTTCGCAGTGGATTATTGTATCCTGAGCAACAATGCCGTACTCTGGGGGGTCGACCTCAACCACTTTGAATTCCACTTGCCTCATACCACCACGTACTGTGAACAAGTCGCCCTGTCGTACTGGACGGTATGCCTCGCGGAAGTATGGTGCAAGGAAGACATCAAACAAAGAGCCAGTGAGACCCTCGACAGTGTCAGCAATAGGAAGGACGGCGATCCGCTTGGCCTGCAAGGAACACGAGGTTAGTAAATAATCGGGTATTAGTGGACGAAAGTCAAGCCTACATATTTAATATCTGGGCATGGATGGACAGTAACGATGTCACCGTGCTTCACACGGAGATTGTGGCGGACAACACGGTTGATACGAACACTCCCGTCATCAAGGTCGTCATCTGCCAGAACGATCAAAACTGTGTCCTTTCGCTTCTTGCCCTTAACCAAAACCGTGTCGCCACGGAACAGCTGTAGGGTCTCCATGGTGTTGTTAGAAAGAGCGATGATAGAGTTGTCGTCGTTGGTTGCATCGGTCACACTGTGTCTGGTCAGCAACGGTGTCCTCTCGGCTGTAGCGAACTTGCCACTCACATCAATGAATTCGGCTTCTTCTTCTTCTTTAGGATGGCGGTAGCAGTGTCGAGTTCCTGGACAGGATAAGTAAGAATTGTCGCGGTTCATGCTTGTAGCAAGGAGCAACTTACATCCTTCACCTCGGCGCCGGAGGGGTCACTACGAGTTGTTTGGTCAGTATCTCGACGAGGCCATCATGCGGAATCGAGAATAAAAAACGTACTTGAGGTTGACCCTCTTCTTGGAATGGACGTGATCTGGCTCAGCAGACATTTTGATGATGCGGTGGTTGTGTTGTAGAGATGAGGTGCTATGGCTGGCACTGGTCACAGACGTCACCAGACCTGATGTGAGAGCACGAACTCGCTAAAAAGAGACGAGATCGAAAGAAAGGTTGTATAGTAGGGAAAATGCAGAACAAGGAGCAGTTCGATGCACAATCTGCAAGAGGAAACTCGTGGAGGAGAGCAAAGGAAGGGGGCAGATGCGGAGAGAGGTTGAAGTGTGCAGGTTGGAGGTAGAAGGCAGCTTGAGGTGACGATATCGAGCTAGCGGGAAGGCGGACCAGCTGGGGAGCGCCGCCTAATAGTAATACGACTAGCAGTTAAGTGATTATTCGGGCTTAGTCTTTCGGATTCTGCGGTGGAGGTGGCCACCAGAACAAAAATAATAGTAATCAGGCCCGGTCCATGGAAGGGACGAGAACAAGTTTGGGTCTACAGGAGGCGAATTCTGGTTTCGTTCGGCCTATTTGTATGAATGGTCATGCCAAATGCATCCCGAGTCGCGCGTTGCTGGGCAGTTTGCCAGTGTTCCTGGAGCTTGTGGCGGCAACCCTGGAGAAAGACATGGAATCCGCTCGACCACTCCAGCCACAGCATGCTGCAGCCACAGTTTACGCACTCCTCTGCAGCCTGCGGGAGATCACCTGATCGCCCGGGTTGGACTAGCCTAGTTGTAATAGTTATAAGATTACATCTATTACAAGCACATACTACTGCCATATCTAATTATTAGTGAACTCTTCTAAGAACAACATCGAGTACACCGAATCAGTTGCGTAAGTGTCTGGTAATGATGTGCCCAAAAGGCTGCATGCGAGGTATCATAATAAAACTACAGATGAAAATATATATATTCACTCAGGCAGTTGCTTGCCATGTGTCATAAGTGTTCCATACGCCGGCCGACAGGCTGATCAAACCAGTCAGATTTGCCGGCACTCCGATGCCCTGCTCGAAGCTCCAGTGTGCGCAGAGCGGAGCCCAGGCCAGGCTGTTGACCAACTTCTTCCTCCAAGTGCGGACCACGAGTCGTCGTGCTTCTGCCTCTTCCTGGTCGGACGGAGACGCAGGCTTTTCACCAGCCAAGACCTGCTCGGCTCGAAGCTTCATTTTCTCGCGCTCTTGCTGTGCAAATAATACTGACTCCCGACGCAGCCGCACGAACTGGAGTAGGACGTAGCCGAACCAAGCTCGACAACTCCACAGGGACCAGTTCTTGGCTCCGCCGATTCGGCTAACGAGCTTCTGACCAGCTATGCCCTTTGATGCAAGATACACGACATTTTCGAGAGCTTGGTAAACCAGGATCAATAGCACCTCAAGGTAAGCGATTGCTCGCAGCGTGCGATCCTTGGGCGGTGATTTGTAGACAGAAGAGCCCCATGACCAGATTGAAATGAGCTGAAACAACCGGAGCGTATAACGGGTTTCTGACATGAGACTTGAAAATGCCAGTAGCGGCGGTCGAGCAGACGACGGAGGGGGCGGCGGTGCTGCCGGAGCTTTTCCACCGAGTTTTTGAAGGAGTAACGATCGTATGCGGGCTCGGAGAGCTGCCAACGGATATGATTCTAGGAGGTAATGGAGGACTTGAGAACTGTAGTTGAGGGTTGAGAGGACCACTTCTTGACCAGCCGATGTAGACAACAGCCTGCGACGAAAATTATATGTTAGTCGAGCTTTGAAGTAGGCTAAGTTGCCAATTATTTCGACGTGCCTCGGGCTTCCATGGTCAAATAAAAGATGCGAACTCACTTCTGAAGCCTCAGTATCGTCGCATCAGTCTTGGCCAACGCTTCAACAGCTGCATGAGAAGCTGCTTTCCCGTAAGGAATGAGCCTCCCCGCAGGACGCTCATCATGAGAAGCCTCGCGTTTCTCTGACTTAGAAGAATGTTCTGTAGCGTCGGCCATTGTTGCCAGCACTTACCTGTCGCCTGACAGTATCACGGAGAGGGATGTAGCCCCTAAATAATAAATATTATATTATCCGCCGTATCCTTGTTCCGAGCAGGGCGCAGCCGAGGCATGCCTCGGAACTGCGGAACACGGGTCCCGGGGTAGGCACGGGTGCCTAAGGCTGTCTTGGGCATTTACCGTCAACAATAGTTGGTGATCGTCACATGTCTACATACAAATTACTACGAATACTACTACTACAAGCAACTCTGAAAAGGATCAAATATGAAATTGAACGCTAACTTAAATCCCAGTTGCGTTGCGACAGCTTTGTTCTAGCTTGATAGTTCGGAATGATGCTTTGCGCTTTCTTGGATTCAACTCAATATCTTAGTCTCCTCCCCGAGCCACAGTTGAATGTTGTTAACAGGGGAAAAGGCTCTTGGCTCATGTTGATGCTTCACTCGCCTCTGGTTTCTCCTCGCGAGCATGTTCGTTTTCTTCTTCATGTGTCTCAGAAGATGAGGAATTGGCCTCCATGTTTTCTGCCATTTGGCTTTGTTCGGCGTGCTCCTGTGGAATCAGAGGTAAGGGGCTAAAAACTCTTCGTTCGAGACCGCCGACGGTGAAAGGAAACGTCGTTGAGGCGGTATCTTCTGGGATTGGTGATATGTGCACGCGTGGTTCTTGTGCGATACCTCTCCGTCTGGCTTGTCTTTCGGCTCTCACTTGACTATTCGATGGAAAGGATTGCTGCGGTATCGGCGCTCTGGTAGATGGGGTAGCAGTCGACAAAGAAGCAGCAGACGGGGTACGATTGCTTGATCCTCTGGCGGCGTTGTCGTTTCCTGACCGCTCACGCTGTCCTTGTTCAGTATAAGGAGGCAATGGGTTGTCACGCGGTGCGTCATCACGTGGTGGGCGTCTCCTGGATGGCCGAGCATACTCAATATGCATATATGTTGGGTTAGGGTCAAAATCGACTGCTTCCCACGTGTTCCGGAATTCGCCATCAGCACGGTTTGTTCTTAGACGCTCTGGGGACAGGCATCGTCTGCGACGAGTACCGCCTTGTTGTGGGCTAGTCCCAGAGCGACCAGTCATCGCTATGTTGTGATTTTGGAGATGAGCGAATAATGGCATTTTGTGTAAATTTGCAACCGACATACCTTTTAGATGGAGAAAACCGGCTTTCGATGTACTTGTTGCCTTGCTGGTGCTATGATTCCGAGTCAAAAAAGTATTGGAAAGGTTTGCTGCTGCTGCAATCTTGAGTCAACTTTCTGCCTCAAGGTGATGAAGAAGTGATGAGGAAGCGCAAGACATGGCAAGAACCCCGCCTGTTACAGCATAATTGTGAATGGCGTTTGGCGGCCTGGTTTGCACCTCATGTTTCTTGGAGTTTGCACAGGTTGTGTGGGTGATAACAATGTCTTTGCACGCTTGCCTGTGGTATGCCTTGATATGCTAGTCAGCATGAACTCTCCTCTTTTGTTTGATATCACTGATAGTTGACATCAAACTCTAGTATTTAGGACGTTAATAATTCATCTTATTTATAAATACAGTTTTCTGTCTTCTTTACTTGTGAAACTGACAAGGTTTGATCGTTGTGAAATTCAACGTTACTGACTAACTGATCTAACATATATGTATGCTCAAAAAATCAGATCTTATATAAAAATGTACTGATCAGCCAGAAACCTAAAATACTTCACAGCCAAGTACAGATTATCCACAGAACTACATATATTGACAGGTGAATGCTAATGTCTTATTATTATGCGGGTTAGGATTCATTCCTCAAGTATCAAATAATACCGATTTCTTGCATTTGCTTCATAATCGTAGTCGATGTGGTGGAAAGCTTCTCCTCGGCAGTTGACCCAAGTCCTTCTCTTGCAGAAAAATTAAGAGATCATGAGCCAATCGATAATAACAACCATTGCATTTAGAACCTAAGATATCAAATAATATTGGTATTAATAACAACAAGACGGGGCAATCTCCGGCGGCGGAATCGGCCGAGGCATCGTTCGCCATAACAATCAGCTAGTGCCAGCTCATCCACCGCAGCCCAGCCCAGACTCTTATTTCTTTGCTGGCTGCCGAGAATCCATCTTGTCCACCGATCTGTCTGTTCAAGTACAATCATTTGCCTGGTGAGTGCATTCCTTGTCATCATATCACATAAAAAGAGGATCGCGCTGCTCTGTTGCTGGCCGAGTACATAGCCGTGAGTTATCAGCGCCAAGCGGCAACGGCACTTGCCGGCCACGGCTCAATAAACAAACACTCCAACCAACCTCCTTTCCCTTCCCCCACAGTCACGCCCCAAGTGTATATGACTATATCTTCTTCTCTGATCGTGGCGGATATTTGACTAACCCCTGTTGATTGCAATCCGTGGGCATCAGGCTCTCTACTATCGCGCATACTCCGTGTCTTCCTTACCCCCTTCCGAAAACAACGCGATCAAGTGTACGGGCAGCGCTGACTTACGACCACCCGCCATGTCTGTCAAATTCCAGGAAGACGTGACCACTCGCACCAGGGTTGGCCGGCCAGAGAACTTGACCCATGAGTTGGCGCACAAGGTCGGCGAGCGCCTGACTGGCGGTGACACGCATACTGGCTATCTCGCGGTACGTTTAAGCAAGCATAGTGAATGAATAGGTGTTGGAAAAATGGACGGGCGCTGATCGCGATAATAGGCGTACTTGAAACAGCTGCAGTCAAATCCTCTCCGTACCAAGATGCTCACCTCTGGTGTTCTCTCTAGTCTGCAGGAGCTCCTCGCCTCGTGGCTCGCTCATGATGTCAGCAAACATGGCCATTACTTCAGCTCCCGCGTTCCGAAGATGGCCCTCTATGGAATGTTCATTAGCGCGCCATTGGGCCATGTGCTCGTCGGCATTCTGCAGAAAATCTTCGCGGGGCGGACGAGTCTCAAGGCCAAGATCCTGCAGATTCTCGTCAGCAACTTGGTGGTATGTAGCTTTGTCTTTTTACTGTGGGGATGTGTACTGAATTGGCGCCCCAGGTTTCTCCCATCCAAAACACTGTCTACCTCGTCTCGATGGCGATTATCGCCGGTGCTCGCACCCTCCACCAAGTGCGCGCCACTGTCCGCGCTGGTTTCTTGCCTGTCATGAAAGTCAGCTGGATCACATCGCCAATTGCATTGGCATTTGCCCAGAAATTCCTCCCTGAACACACGTGGGTCCCGTTCTTTAACATTGTGGGATTCTTCATTGGCACATACGTCAACACCCACACCAAGAAGAAGCGTCTCGAAGCTCTCCGACGACAATACGACCAGCGCCGAGGCGGTAACAGCGAGTACGGCCGTCGCGACTACCCTTAGAACAAATGTATGCATCATAAATAAACATCGTCGAGCTGTTCTCCATTTTTCAGTCAGCGATAGGGGTACCGTACATTGTGTTATTTCAGCTAAACTGATTGGAAATTAGAACATTAAGATGAGGTTGGTTATATGCACGAAATGGGGTCTGGAACGGAGGTCTGGTTCTTTGTATTTTTCGCTTCCTTTTTTTTATTTCAACATGTATTCCCTTTGTATGCTCATGAAACTTTTTTATCGCTTCGAAGGAAAATCAGTTATCACTGATCACAATTATTCCGGGATATACAAATATCTGATCCACTACGGGTTAGGATCTTGAATATAAAAACTTATTCTGGCTGTTGAAACAGAGCAATGTCTTTTAAGCTGGTGTAAGACGAAGAGCCTGGTACAATCGATAATATCCTTTCATGCTACGCTTTTTAAATGTAAGGATAATTTAATTTCTCCTTGATGCTAAATTCTATTCCACATCCATCTTCTCCGTTTTTGTCTTCCCACCACGCTTATCCTGCTGTACATACGTGACAAAATCGTCCAACGTCCCCGGCCACGCACCATCAGGACTCCACCATCCAAAATCCTCATCTTCCTGCGACTTGCGCAAAAACACCTCTGTTTGCTCCCACAAATCTTTGTTGACCACACGCGCCCCCTTGGCTTCGAGGAACTCAATATACCAGTCTAGCCACGGTGTAGTCGCGGTGTTCCACTCGATGCCACCATTGTCGCTCGTGAAGAATAGCTGCCACTGTTCCGAGGCGATTTCGAAGGTCAGATTGCGTTGGCCCTGCATGCGACACAACGGGAAGGCGTAGCGATATACTCGTCGGAAGGTGTCTGGGTGTGTAGGGATGCGTTTGCGGAGGGACGAGGCATGGGAGATCATTCGGGGTATTGAGTCAACTCTATATAAATTAGTTAGATGATAGAAATAAAACATAACCTAGAAGTGGCCACAATCATACCCAGCGCTTTTCCACCCCTCAACAAATCCCTCACGCGTAAATTCGCCCATGCTGGGTGATTTCAAGAGCTCGGCGATCCCCAAACACGCGACCTCGTCTAGGCGTACTTGGATTTCTTCTAGGAACTTCATGGCGCCTTCGATGCCGATGGTATCGGGGTTTTCAGCGGGGTCATCTATAGTTGTTTCGTCAGGTAAGGAAAGGAAAAGGGACGGGAAGTATAGAGTATGCACCTCTATAGCTGTCGAAAATTTTATTTAGTGCTGTGATGGTGGATGAAGACCCTGATTTGGCTGGATTTCCAAAGTATCTGTAGCGAGTACATGTTCAGCGTCTCATATTCACCCAAGTGGCCGACAGTACATACGCATCGATAGCCTGTTCAACATTCCATCCACTGGCGCGCAGGTGCTAAGTTAAAAAAAAAAGAATAGTCAGATGCAACCTTCTTAGACAGCATGTAATAAGTGGAAGGTCTATTATACCTTTGCCGCAACCGAGTCCTTTTCCTGCGTTAAACTCACAAACTGGCTTATGGATTGCTTCTGAGCACTGGTGTATGGCGGCATGCTTGCTGATTCGAAGGTGACCCGAATCGAAAAAGGAAAGAAAAGAACGAAAAAAGAATGGCAGGTCGCGTGTGACGTGTAAGTTGAGGTGATTGCGGAAAAAGGCGAGATATGACGCGCGCGGGGTACTTGATCTCACTAAAATACCAGATGCATCCCAACCAACAGAGCAGTAACAGGTTAGTAGCTGATTAAATACCCCGGACAAACGCCATTAAAGCCAAATTGCCTGGGGAAAACCGCCTCAGTGTGAAATAAACAAATACGGGTTCGGCCCTTGGATGGAAGAAAATGAAAGTCAAGTTCTGACGTAGCTGGTCTCGTCGAACATAGAAGTTGCGCTTATTAGATCGTGTTCGCATCAGCACCAATTAGTGATAAAATTTGAGATATTGATTTTTCGTCTACACAATCTCTCTATATTAAAGAAATCTATCCATCTTTGACCCCATAATACCACACAAAGATCAAGTCGGGGAGAGACTTCGCTAAATGCTCTGATACCACTAACACTAACACTACCGTAAGATATGCTAACCAAGGAAGCACCCAGATGGCAGTTCATCGAATATAGTTCTTATGTCCTTATTCCTCAATCCAGCGAGATCAGATAGGAATTAGAACGATGTATCGTATCAAGCGAAGCTCCGCGGATATCACAAAAGTGGGGCTGTACACAATCGCGGCTAGTGCGAAGACTTGGCATTGCCAGGAAGAAAAAAAAAAGCTAAGAAGGCCACAACTTCCTAACACGCATAACTGACCAAAAAAATCAAAGTCTGTACAATTACAGGCTTCGATTCAATTACCATGGCTTCCTTGCGAGCCTCGAAAAGAAGACGGCTGTCCCCCTCCGACGACGAATCGTCTCCTACCCCAAAATCCATTGGGCCATCGTCGTCTATTAAACAAAATTTCTACAGCCGTGCTGCAGAATGGGATCTGGAGCAAGATTACGAACGACGACCGCGGAAGGGAAAGAAGAAAGACCAAGAGAAAACTCGTCTGCCTATCAAGACATCGGAGGGTGTTGTCCACGTCAATGAAGCTGAAGACGCAGCAAACGATGCCAATAGTTTTCTCGACTCGGACTCGGAGAATGATAACGCTGAGGGGGGAGAAGAGGAAAAGGATGAAGAGGAAGAAAAGGAAGAACCTGCTGTTCCAAAGCTATCCTTGAAGGCGCAAATCATACAAGCGAAGGAGGAAATGGCACACATTGCAATGTTGATCAACGAAGACCCAGAGGAACACATCAAACTGTTCAAAAGACTTGCCGACTTTGTGGACAAAATTGAGACAGCAGTTTCAATTAAGAAACTAGCTCTGGCAACCCAAGCTGCCGTTTTCAAAGACGTTATCCCAGGTTACAGAATTCGCGCGATTGGCGAGGATGGCAACAAGGCCGAGAAGTTGTCCAAAGAAGTTCGCCAGCTGAGGGACTTCGAGCAGTCACTACTCTCGTCGTACGTGCACTATGTACAGCAATTGACCAATTTGTCCAAAAACAGCAAACACCAAAAGAACAAAGATGAGGCTGGTTTACGCACTGTCGCAATCGGCTGCGCATGCAATATGCTTCTCGCAGTGCCCCATTTCAACCTGCGTACCGAGTTGATTAAAATCCTAGTGAATCGTCTGTCCAAACGTCGGATCGATGCAGATTTCATCAAGTGCCGTGAGACAATGGAGGAGGTTTTCGGCAAAGACAACGACGGCGTGGTTTCGCTCGAGGCAGTGGGGTTGCTGTCGAAGATGATGAAAGCACGGGACTTCCAAGTCCACGAGTCTACTCTTAACACATTCCTTCATCTCCGTCTGTTATCTGAGTTCGCTTCGAAGGCATCACGAGATCGTGTCGACCGAGAAGAGCCCGAAACGTACAATGGCAAGAAACTGAAAAACAAAAAGGAATTCCGCACAAAGCGAGAACGCAAGCTTGAGAAAGACCGCAAAGCTGTCGCCAAGGATATGCGTGAAGCTGATGCGCTCGTCAGTAATGAAGCCCGCGATAGAAACCAGGCCGAGACCCTAAAACTAGTCTTTGGCATCTATTTTCGTATTCTCAAGCTGCGACACTCCAAACTCATGGGCGCCGTTCTTGAAGGTCTTGCCAAATACGCCCATCTGATCAACCAGGATTTTTTCGGCGATCTCCTCGAAGCTCTCAAAGAGCTGATTGCGCGACTTGAAATTCAGGACAATATCGACTCAGTCACCGAGAATGCAGAGGAGAACGAAGGAGAAGATGACAACTACGAAGAGCTGTCAGCGAGACAATCCACCCGAGAAGTCCTTCTCTGCACAATCACCGCTTTTGCGCTTCTTGAAGGCCAAGATGCCAGCAAAGCCGCTTCATCGCTGCATCTGGACCTGAGTTTCTTCGTCACACATCTTTATCGCACTCTCTACCCCCTTTCAACTAATCCAGATATCGAGTACAACCCAGAAAAATCCCTACGATTACCTGATCCCGGCAAGTACCGAAACGGCGAAAACGACGACAGGCGAAAGAATAAAATCAACTTCCAAACGCCCATGGTTCTCCTCCTACGCTGTCTTCAATCGACTTTACTGTCCCGCAGTCACGGTACCCCACCACCCGCGCGTCTCGCGAGCTTTATGAAGCGACTGATGACGGCGGTACTACAATTGCCCGAGAAATCGTCCATTGCGATGTTGGCTCTTCTCTCAAAAGTCGCCAAACAGCATGGGCGCAAGGTTGCGCCCCTCTGGAATACAGAAGAGCGACGAGGTGATGGAGTGTTTAACCCTTTCGCAAATAATGTTGAGCAAACTAATGTTTTCGCTGGTACGATTTGGGAAGGCGAATTGTTGCGATTACATTACTGTCCTGAAGTACGTGACGCAGCTTCGGATATTGATAAGTTAATTGCTACTACCGTTAGATAGCGAGGAGAGAATAAGTCAAAATTAAATCTCATAAATATCACTCATTACTCATCGCACATTTAGTCTCTCCAAGTGTAGACCTGGAAAGGTATCGTTCATCACAAGTATAACGGACATCAAATCAACAGAAGAGAATCGTAACAACAAAAACAATAAAAACACAAATACAGGAGATTTTCCATTCTCAAGCAAAAATAATCAAACACTGCGAGGGTATATCCATCACAACTGAACGCTGCTAGGAAAACAACAACCAACAAAGGCATTGCCCTCCTTCGGCGTGCCAAAGCATACTTTTTAATTCAAAACAGCGGAAAACCAAGTTTCTACTGCGAGGACTTTGTCCGACGGAGACCAAAGAAGCTACCAAAGACCGTGTTCCAAATTGTGCGGAAGAAAATCTTCAACCAGCTCTCAGATCTGACAGAAAGGGCTGCTGAACGGCCACCGGTAGATCGTGCATCATCATCCTTCGGGGCCTTTGATGTAGTAGGCTCGGTCTGGGAGCTATTTTCAGCGTTATCTGCTGTCGACGGACCCGGTTCACCAACAGAATGATCTTCTTCGCAATAGGACTTGATTCTCTCTCCACCGGGCACATTGCTATTATCCCCGCCAAGCAAATTCAAGGCAGATATTGAACCACCTAGATTCTTGAGAAGTGCTTCACGATCTCTGGCAAGTAGCTGTAAAGCTGGATCAGCTTCGGGCTCAGGCGTGGGCGGTTCCTTAGGGTCGACTGCTTTCGTCAATTCGAGACTCTCTACTGGAGCATCGATGGCAGGAACAGCCTGAGTCTCAGTCTTCTCTTCTTGGATTCTATTTTCTTTGGGTTGTGATTCGCTAGAGGAGGTTGCAATAGCATTTTCGGAGACGACTGCTACAGCTGCGACGGCACCAGTGCCACCAACAGCCTCAATAGCGTGAAGAGCGTCCGAGCCAAAATCTTTGGAATAAGTCTCTGTCCTTGGGGCATTCTCTTTGGGAGCGGGCACTGGATCTTTCGGCTTGTCATCCACAACTGGTTCTGCAGTCTGTGCAGCAATTGGGATTTCCTTGGCGTCGTTAACAGCAGAGTCTTCATGTACAGCTTGAAGAGCAACGTCTTCCTTTGTTACATTCGACTCTTCAGCAGGGATCGTCTTTGATTTAGTTTCGACCTCAAGCTCCACTTGTTCTGGCTTCGCAGAGGACTCCTCGGTTTGTTGAACTGCAACCGCCTCTTTCACAGGCTCGTCATTAACCTTGATTTCCTTTACCGGTTCTTCAGTATCCGTCTCAGGTGCAACTACAGCAGCCACGATAGCACCAGCACCAGTTACAGCACCAGCGGCAATAGCAGCCTTCTCAGCGACGGTCGTCTCTTCAGAGGACTGTGCCTCAGTCTCGGTTGCAACAGGTGCTTGGATGAGTTTCTCCACCTGTTCGCTAGGTTTAATAGAATCATCAACAGTGTCTTCAGAAGTTTCCTTGGTGGGCTCTGCGGGCGCTTTGACATGCGCTTTGTCGACTTGATGAGCGGTATCTTCGACGGGTTCCGGCACAAGAGCTTTAGCCGCTGGAGTTGGTTCATCAGCGATTTCTTTCGCAGGCTCTGGGACAGGTTGTTCGACGGGTGCTTTAACTTCCTCCACAGGCTCCGCGACGATCTCTTCAGCAGCAACAGGCTGCTCAGTGGGTACTTCTTCAACAAAGTGTTCTGCAACTTTCTCCGTAGACTCAGTAGGTACGTCTGCAGTTTTGGGAGTGGCTTCAGCGATAGTTTCTATAGAAACCTTCTTTGTTGGCTCCTCAACAGGCTGCTCAGTAGGCGTTTCTTCAATAGGGTGCTCTGCAGCTTCAGAAGTAGCTTTAGCGAAAGTTTCTGTGGAAACTTCCTTCGTTGGTTCCTCGGCAGGTTCGGCGACTGGCTGCTCAGCAGTCCCAGGAGACTCCTCTTGAGCGGGCTCAGAAGCAGGCTCTGTTGCAGCCTTCACAGATTTCTCTTCCACAGTATCGACAGGAGCCTGTTCTTTAGAGGTTTTTGCTACATCTGCTAGCTCTTCTTTGGAAGAAACTGCTCCGGCTTCCGCAGGCTCGGAGGAAGGCTCTTCTACAGATTCTGCCACCTTGGCTGTCTCAGTAGGAGGCTCCTCCACTTGCTCGGCTTCTTCTGCCACGGGCACTTCTGATGGTTTGAGAGTTTCAGAAGCACCCGCGGGCTCAGAGGCTGCCACTTTGGAGGGAACTGCTTCGGCTTCCGCAGGCTCGAAGGAAAGCTCTTCTACAGATTCTGCCACCTTGGCTGTCTCAGTAGGAGGCTTCTCCGCTTGCTCGGCTTCTTCTGCTGCAGGCTTTTCTGATGTTTTGGCAGTTTCAGGAGCATCTGCGGGCTCAGGGGCAGCCTCTTCGGCAGAAGGCTTTTCGACAACGGGCTCATTGACTGCTTCTGTGGGAACTTCTGGCTCAGCTGCGACCGGCTCTACGGCTTTATCTGCTGGTTCTTCGGTCTCGACAAGCGCTTCAGTAGTATCTTTAGGATGCTCTTCCACGGCTTCGGTTGCATCAGGCACAACTGCTGCTCCAGTGTTGGAGTAAGCTGGATCTTCAGCTATTTCGGCGGGTTTCTCCTCAGCCCCAGTAGCAGGTTTTTCCTCGCCATTTTTTTGTATTTCTTCGGCAGGCTTAACTTCTTTCTGAGTAGTTTCAGCAGGTCCCGCAACGTGCTCTTCAGTGGCAGTAACAGGCCCGCTGCTAGTCTGCTCAGATGGCTCTTCCACAATTTGTAGAGCAGCACTTTCTTCAGTCGTCTGTGGTGTGCTCGCAACTGGCACTTCCACAGCTTCGGTTGGTTCAGCAACCTGGTCTTTGGTAGAGACTTCTGACTTCTTAGCAGGCTCAGCAGCAGGCCCGGTCGTAGGCTCCACGGTTTGGTTGAAAACCTCGACTTGCTCTGGAGAAGCGGCTGGCTCTTCAGCAGCCTTTGTTGAGTCAACTGTTCCTTCAGCGGTAGCGGCGTCTGTAGCAGGCTCCAAAGATTCAGTTGCCTTGGACTCGGTGAGCTCTACTGCACCGGGGACTTCAGTCGTGTCGATTATTTGGTCATTTGGAGCTTCCGATGATTCTGCGGCTGGCTCCACGGGCTTAACTTCGGTGGAAGGCTCGTTGACAGGCGCAGTAGATTCAGCAACCGTCTCAGACTTAGCTTCGGTGTCCTGAGGAACTTCTTCTTTAGTTTTCGATGTGCCAACGATGGGCTCTTCAGCAACTTCAACAGGTGCGGCGGCAGCCTCAGTAGCGGGTTCCTCTGCGGTTTCAGCAGGTTTCACGGCAGCATTATACGCAGGCTCAGTGACCGCCTTAGCTACTGGTTCAGCAGCTGGTTCATCTGAGGTTTCGACTGGAGCTTCTTCTTTGAGTGGCTCAGGTGCTGGGTGGTCCGGGGCTGCTTCGACATTCGCGACAGGCTCTTCTAGGGTCACTTCGGTTTCGGTAATAGGCTCTTTTGTGACGTTAGAAGCTTCTGCAGCAGCATCAGCATGCGTTTCTTCCACCTTCTCTTCAACCTCTATAGGCTCCTCTGTGGCAACAAGCTCCTCGGTTTCCTTAGCTGCAGGCTCATTGGAGACAGGTTCAACAGCTTCAGCTTCCTTCACAGGCTGTTCTTCAGCCTTTGGCGGCTCAGTGGAGTCTTTGGCTTCCTCTTCGGCAACAGGATCCTCAGGGGCCACTTCTACGGATGCAGCTCCGGCTTTCTTAATAGAGACATCGGCTGGTTCTGCGGCCTTTTCCTCAATCGTTGGCTCGTCCTTGATCTTATCCTCGGGCTCGGCAGGTGTGTCGGCGGTAATCTCAGCTACTTGCGTGGGATGTTGCTCAGCAACTTCAGCTACCTGAGTTTCGGGTTTCGGAGCCGAGGGCTCAGCAGTAGCAGCTTTCACCTCCGGCTCAACTGCTTGAGGCTCAGCCGCATTCTCAGATGCCTGAGGGTCTGTTGCCTCGGGGGCCTGCCCCGCTTCAGTCGCAGTCTCCTCAGGAGCGGTCGTCTCGAGGGCAGTCGTTTCTGGCGCCGTATCAATTTTTATCGCTGCAGAATCGGAAGCGGTAGTAGGAGCAGATTCTTCGGGGGCCTGTTCAGCGGCAGCAGCTTCCACCTCCGGCTCAACTGCCTTGGACTCAACTGCATTCACAGATACCTGGGGCACTGTGGACTCTGGGACCTGCCCGGCTTCAGTCGCAGTCTCCTCGGAGGCAGTGGTCTCTGGCGTCGTATCAGTCTCCTTCACTGTAGGTTCGGGAACGGTAGTAAAGGCGGGCTCTTCAGGTGCCTGTTTAGTAGCCGCAGCTTCTGCAGCCGGTGCCTCGCTAACCTTTGCCTCTTCTGATGCCGGTTTCTCTTCTTCGGCTGCATCAACGGGCTTAGACTCGGGTTGCTTTTTCTCTTCCACAGCAAGCTGCTCAGTCTCCGTAGACTCTGGAACAGCTTCCTCCTTGGCTGGGGTTTCAGTAGACTCAGCATCCTTATCCTGAGGTTGCTCAGCCGCAGGCTCTTCAGTAGCAGTTTCGACCGGCTTCTCCTCTACCTTGGTATCATCAGTAGACTCAGCTGCTGCAGCTACAGGCTCTGGGGCTTTGTCTGTTTCGGGCTCGCCGGCATCCTCGTCGTCGGCCTTGGCATCGTCGGCGGTTTCCTGAGACTCGCCAGGAGTTTCAGCGTTGGCAGTACCACCAGCAGCGCCCTTCTTCTTGTTTTTCTTCTTGTTCTTCTTCTTCTTCTTGGAGGCGGCGGTGTCCTCTACCTCGGCAGGAGTGGCAGCAACGCTAAGTCCATTTTTGGCGTCGTCCCGAACTGCGACAGTTAGCACCTGTGAGCAAAAAGCGAAGAATTGAGAATTGAAGCTGCATCCGCACTTACCAGTTTCTGAAGGAGCAGCTACAGCGGTATCGGCAGCCATAGCCTCGTTTCGTCACGGTCGTTAAAAAATAAAGAAAAAAGAAAAAGACGATCCAGGTTGCAAGGGGGTATCGAGCGTTGTCAGAATCAACTTGTGAACAAGACAGGCAGGAGCGGAACAGAGTACAAGTACAGAGGCGCTCCTTTAGGAAAGAGCTCGCGGGCCGACAAGCAGACACAGACGCAACGCAAACACTGAAAATGAAAACAGTACACGCGGGGGTATCACTATGTCAATATATGATGGTCACCACACTGGTAGGGCAGAGATATTATTATTAACAGCAGTGATGAGGTACAGGAGGGGAGGAGGAGGAAGGAGAAAAATTTCCTCAGGCAGACAAAAGTAGCTACCTACCACGACGGCCATGTTGTTGAGCCCTGACCAATTGGCCCATAGCCACGGCTTGGGCCGGCACAACCGCCATGATAGCAGGCGTGGAGCTCCATTTGGGTGCTGCACTGCTCCTTTTGTCGGGTTGCCCTCTTTGCCGCCAATAAACACGGAGATCATACGGTCATCGGACATGCATGAGTACGGTGCATGTCGCTAAGTCGGACTAGGGCAGTTCTTAGCAGACAGTTAACTCGACTAGGCCAGCGGGGCAGGCGTTGTCACAGTGACAGGCTGCCTAGCGTTGCGAGCTTGGGCACTGCAGTGGTCGAGCTGTTTAGTCCAGAGTAGTACGAGCACTAACGGCGAAAGAGTAAATAATAAAATTCAATATTGGGAACAGCTTAACAACGCACAGCGTAGCCGCTTCGGGCTTAGTGAGTATGCTAATTATGTGGATAAAATAGCGGTCAGGTCCAACTTACACACCTACAGTTTACATACATGTATTATTATTAGTATTAATATTGAACATTCATTATTATTGTAGAATTCTAATATACAGTATGAATTATCTCAAACCAAAATACACGGCAGTCATGGGTCCTACTTGCTAGTCAACAGCCTGAGGATCATATTCAGTTTGGCCTCCTGCCGCCTGACAGTCGCTTGGAGCAGTGTCACAGTGCGCTCCAGATACTGGATCTGCAAGGCGTCCTCGACCTGGTCATCAAATGACTCACCAATCTGTTCCAACATGTCCATTATTGCCTTGTTTCCTGCCTCCCGCCGTTTTTGGCGCCGTTGAGTCGACAAATCTTGTGTGACTTCCGACGATTCGGTGTTGCTTCGAGGCTTTGATATCCGCATCCGTTTAGCATTTGTGTATTGTTGCATATTGCCTGGAGTGTCGCCTTGAGTATTGATTTGAATGTTGCTTTGAGTGTTTTCCTGAGTGTTCTCCTGAGTGTTCTCCTCAGCGTTCTCCCCCGGTGTGCTACTTGTGAGCATTCGAGAGATGTTCTGTTTATAGGCTTTGGCACCTGCCTTAAACTCCATAAGCTCCTCAACCGACTTGTCCAAGTTACTCTGGTAATATTCCTCTTGGCCTGCTTGATGCTTATCCAGAAATTCGCGGCACTCCCTGATTAATCTTTCTGCGGCGCGCATACACGGCTCTCTCGCGTACTCTCGAGTTGCAATCTTCTCGAATTGGATCTGCACATTTCTCAAAGACTGTGTTTTGCTCTAGTATTTAGATGTAGCGTACTCATTGCATATCCTCATCAGGACAACCATCTCATTTGTGCTCAGCTTCTGATCTCTTAGGCTTCAAAAAACTTGAGGTCTATCCCGCCCAGTTGGCTGGGGCTGTGGTGGAGGAGTCGCATCCTGTTGAGGCGTAAGATTTTGTCGTGGTGTAGGATATTGTTCTGGTGGAGATACCTGCTGGACGGAAGATGGGGGAGGTACCTATCGAAAGCTAAGGCACTATAGACGGTGGATTTATATTTGGATTTGGTGGAGCAGGATTGATGTTCCGTCTCCGCAATTCCTGCCAATTTGCATGGAATATTATATTGTCCATGCCAATCTATAGCTAAAGTTGGGCATGGCCACCGAAAATATATCAGTTGCACCTCAACCTGAGTAGATTCTTGGAGATTTGATTCGGCTAGCTTGTACACGTTACTCTATTAGGGCACGCTAATATATATGGAGTTGAGGCCCTGTTCACAACTCAACATATAGTTGCGGTACATGTTCTCCGTACTCCGTAGTAAACCCACATAATAACGTGATAGACAATTAAGTAACATGATCTATGAGTCTGTGTTCAAACGAGTCTTTATTAAAAAGTTGAAACTAGGTCTTTGGTCACATACCGTTATCAACGTCCGTGTATCAATTTATTCTCTAACCGCTGAATGAATCAATCATTCAAGGCATTGACCATTAATTTTTTCCCACACTGTAAATTCGAATAGTATAATTGATACATGTAAGTCAGCTAGTCGAGCATGTCCGATTCTCTGCGCATAAATTGATGCATCGAATATTGCTTGCACTAGCGCGCGCCGTTCGCAGATGATTTACCCCTCCACCAGCTTTTTTCTTTCTTTTCTTTTTTCAAAATCTAGATGCTCGGCGAGAGCAATAACAGTGGCAAATAACTTTACTACGCATAAGCCCGACAAATCTCAATTGATACAGCTCAATATGCCAACGCCGTACCTGAGAGAATATTGAAAACTACACTAGTACATAATATTGGGGGTGGGTCGAAGTTACACAGATCCTCGTACCCCTCCTTGCATTATTATTGTCGCTTTTATTGATGACCGTAGAAGCAAGTTATTTATTATTATTCTCGTCTCGGCTTTGTTGTCAACTGCTTTCGGTCGCTGCTCTAGTGACTCTATGTGGATTCTCAATTATAAATAGAGTCGAGTGTCTCGTGACGTATGTTTTGTATGTTTTTATATGACGCCTTCGCAAATGTAACTACAGCCCCGCTAGTTGGAGACTGCAAGTGTTAGTCCATGTGCTTGGAATTCGATGCCGCTAGGACGCACAATTTTGATAGACGATGACGATGACGATAGCAATGGTATTGGTGGACAACAAAAGCAATGACAAGTCACCGCCACACGAGTTGGCCAGCGCAGAATCGGAAGCTCCGGTGGATGGCGACACAATGAGAACGCCAATCGATTTCGTCCACGTCGGAGACTGCCTGGCTGGCTTCATTTCGTGCCTTGGGCAGCCAAGTCCTGCTACATGTCGTCGGTCACCAAGGTTATACTCTCGATCACATGATTACCAGCACAGATCCAGCAACAAATTGCATGACTGGCAGTCTGGGTTAAGAATCAATACGCGAGGAAAGATAAATAAACGACAATGCAGTCAAACAAGAAGCTTGGCCGAGATAAGCCAAACCAGATTCCAGTATAATGTGAAACTTCAAGCTAATGACAGAAAAGATCCATGCGTGAATAAAAGACGAATGGATGGAAACCAAATGGTATTCGCATGTGTGACAAAATCCTTAACAAGTGTTACCTGCAACGCCGACCACATCTGACACCGGGTCGAAGCAATAAAGAAAGAAATAAAAGGAGTCAGGAATAGAAAGAATTATCTCCAGCTTTTCCAAAAATTGAACATAAGAGACGAAAAATAATGTATAGCGAAATTCGGAAAAAACATCCAAGTTGAACGCTGTATCAAATGTCGTTACTGTCGTTGCAATGGCCATGGTGAGTGCAATTAATCAAAATATTTCCAGGTCTTCAAACTCCACCACCAATTTATCGCCGCCACCCGAGTCATCGTTCCGCATGCCATTCATCGCTTCCCACACTGTTCCTCCTCTCGGTATACTGGTAGGGCGGCTTGCGTAAACTCCGACATGTACGCACTTGTCTTCAACGCCGTAGAAAAACCATGTGACTTCTCGGAGTTTCTTCCATGTGCTGCCAACCGCGCCTGGTGTTGTCGCATACGGGGAAAGCGACGGAATCTGATACCAAATCCAAAGAGAGTGACCGACTCTTTCGAGTTTGATGCGGAGCGACGTGATGTTGGTCGGTATATTAGGCATTGCCAGAGGCGACAAACACCAGTCTGCCCCATCCGATGTTGCGCTGACGGACGAAGCATTAACCGTACCGGAAGAGAACTCCATTCCAGCTTTCACCCATTTGCAAGAGCGAGAGAACGTTGCATTGCGAATCCCACGGCCATACGGTATTGTTTCTGCGATTGAAGCCTGACCGGGAGCGCTTCCAGCAAAAATGACCAGTCCTCCTTGATCCCATTCCATTTCCCAATCGGCACTGATCGTCACCTCCGCAACCACAAATGGCCGCCGTAACGAAGTGAAAATCATGGGCGCTGTCGAAGTGTCTCCATTCGGTGGTTTCCGCCAGAGATTTGTGTTGGGACCGGCAGAAAGAGTGAAATAATCCATACACATCGGCAACGAGAAACTGGGTGGCAAGTTCAGTGCCGTGAAGGAAGAGCGATCCGGAGGCATTGTATTGGCAGACTGCTAAACGGAGTTAATTGTGTCGCCGGATCGACTACGACGGTTGACCTGATCAGCTAGTTCTGCGCAGTCTGCTGGTTTGAACACCTTTTGGGAAGTAGAACGGTCAATGTTTAATGATCGCGGTTGGCAATATTAATTCGGCATGCGGCATGCGCGGTTCGCTATTGCATTCGTTGCAATGAGAGCTAGAGCGGTCGACAAGGAAGCCAGGTTCAGGAGACGCCGTGTGCACCCGGTGGGAGGAGCTCACAGGCCACAGAAACTAAAATACCCCGTTTGTGAAAGATCAGTTGGTGGCGGCAAAGATAGTCGGATTTGTCAAATCATCCGCTCAATCGGTCACTATGAAGCATGAAACCCTGGTGGTTATCACACGCAGGCGCCCAATCCGGATTGGAGAGTCCACAGGCTATGAAAAGTGAGGCTGCTGACACCACTAAAAACCGGGGAGGGCGCAGTTGCTTTTTCCTTTTCCTTTTTTCTTTTTCTTCGCTGCAAGGAATCTACGGAACATCAACCACACGTTTTGTTAGAAAGATGTGACTAGTAACTCGCGAGTAAGAAGGAATTGAAGCAGATGAGAGGCGAAAGCAGAGGCAAGCAGGGCATTATCAGAGCTGCGGCACTGAGGTTTGCAGCAGCTTCACCTCGGCGGGTCAGAGATTATGATCGAAAACGGAATAGCAAATAGGACTGGACTGGGCGTAAAACCCGATACGGCAGGCGCAATCCAACAAAGACGGGGCAAACCGAATGGGAAAGATTCGCCCATATCACGACAACTTCTGTTCAGTTGATCACAGCGCAATTGACGCGGATTCCACACAGATGGGCGGTCAGGAAGCTGGCAGGATGGTGAAAGGGAAAATAAAAGGAAAAGAGCAGGAGATCGATGAGTAAGATGCGGCGTAAGATCAACTAACTAGCCATTTCACGCGGAGAATCACGTACGTAGCTTGCTCTTTCCTCACCCCTCTTCTTCCTGAACAGAAACGAAATTCGGGATCGGAAATGTCCTCAGACGGGACGGTAAGAGCGAGTAACCGGTTACCAGATGCTAATGATCACGACGGCGCGTGGAGGTTGTGTTTAGTCTGACAGTCTTCTTGCGGAGATGCTGGGCTGTGGTCTAAGCCGCAAACGGAAACGGGAGGCGAGTGAGGACTGCTGTAGACGGTAGGAGCAGGAGGAAGAAGAAAATAGATAAAATATACAACACCAATAGAGCAAATATATAGATCGAAGAGGAGATCAACGAGAGACCGACGTAGAATAACAACAACAATAGCAATGGTGCGGGTTGAAGGTGAGGCCGGAAGTGCTTACGGGGGCCCGTCTGGCTGGGTGGCGCAACCACGGCAGGAGCCGACCTGTGCTGTGGATGGTGCAGAGTGCAGGAGCGAGCGATCCCGAGGGAGAGGATCGTAGCTGCTAGTATTAATTAACCTACTGCATCTACTCTCCTGCAACTCTCCTGCACCTATCCGACAACTGTTCTGATTCTCTCCACGGCGTGTCTTGCGCTTCGCAGCTGAACTGCCATCTAGTTGCCTCGCTGTGGTTCGTCCGTCGCCACCACCCCGTCGTTAGTGCCCCTTCCGCCAGGAACATGCCCTCGCCTTTGCCCACTGGCCCTATCATCCTGCATCCTGTCCCCTGCTAGGCCCCCGCCAGCACAGCCGCGACGGCAGCTAAAACTAAGTGCCACTGTCGAAGGGGAAAAGAGACATCTCAATCGTCGTGCGAGAATCCATCGCAGCAAACTGGACGGAGCCGGGACGACCTGCCATGATCCATCATCATTTGGCATCCATGCCTGGTTGGCGGCCATGTTTGCTTGCCGTAGCCTCTGATACCAAGCCCAGTCCGGTTCGCGATTCTATTTGATCTTTTCGGAGCCACCGGCTGTCCAGACTGATCCTCCCGCAAGCAATCGCATTATGCGGTGTTGGGTTCTGACCCCGTCGGACATTCCGATTAGTAGGTCTGTCTCGTGGCACACGTCCGTGCTCTGTTTTCCTCTTCATAGTCGTCCACTGGGTATAGCTACACGACTTACGCGATGCGACGGCAAGGTCAAACTTCCATGCTGTCCTGGGTGGCGCGTGCACCTTCTCCTGCTGACGACATATCTCTTGCTAAGATCTCTCGTGCGTCGCCCTGCATGTGGAGTGAAATCCACATCGCGCGATTCATGCAGTCAATATGCATCGACTGATTCACTCGAGCAAAATTTGCCTCTAGCTGAGCTTTGTCTCCAAACGACCACCGGCAAAGCCTATTGGTGCGTGGTTAGTCATGAGGCAAGTTGTATAGAGATTAGACTCTATCCAGATCATCTTCCCCACTCTAGTGGCTATGATTGCGTTTCTTGCATCGCTCTGAGCCCTATCGTTTTGCTGGTATTAATAGCTTATATCAGACAAACTAAGCGTCACTTTCATCGACTAGGTTGGCGAAGCTACCAGTCAGCAGACCAATGAAACAGCCCAACACCAGGGAAGGCAAGGTGGAGTTGGTTTAGGGCTTTAAGCGCGAGTGGTGGAACCGCTGCCCATATCCAATAACCCCATGCAGACTGCAGCTTGACGGCGTCCAGTCGTCATGGCTACAAGTTTATTCTTTAACAGGAGCTAAAACCTCACAGTGGGTCAAATTAGGCTGCACATAAACTCGGTTTTCCGCCACTCTTACTTGTCTCGGTAATTGGCAGCGGGTCTACTAATAGGATCTCAGACATACAGCAGCCTCGCCACTAGTGTATAGATTATCCACCCACTGTGCTAAATGATGATATGGACTCTGCATCTTTCTTTCTTACACACTTCTTTTGGGGGCATCCTTGTTACATACGCATACATTTGTCTACTGAGATATCATCTAACTAGGAGTGACCCTGAACCGCTTTGGGTTGATAAGGCTCCTCGAGATATTTGATTTCTTCCTCAGTCAGAGTCTTATCCTTGACTGCGACAGCCTCATCCAATCTTTCGAGATTGCTGAACCCGACAATGGGGATGGTCCCTTTCTGGACTACCCAAGCCAGAGCCACCTGACCCATCTTCCAGCCCTTCTTATTGGCGAGTTCCTCGACACGGTTCACAATCTCCTTGTCTGTATCATTCAAAACCTTGCCCTGTTCATTGGCGCGTGTGGTCTTGCCTTGCTCGGACCATGGCCGGGCCAGAACACCACTGTACAGAGGACCCCAGGGTACGAGACCAACACCAGTTTCATGGCAAAGTTTGATCATCTCTCGCTCTTCCTCACGGTACAGGAGCGAGTAATGGTTTTGCATGCTAATGAACTTAGTCCAGCCATTCTTCTCGGCGGTATACTGCAATTTCGCAAATTGGTCTGCGCAAGTATTATGAGTGTCTGACAGCACATATGTAGGATGGACAATCACTTACAAGCCCACATGGAGCTAGCACCAATGTAGCGCACCTTTCCTGTCTCGACTAGGTCATGGAGAGCTTTCATTGTCTCTTCTGGTGGAACGCTCGGGTCATATCGCTGTCATAACGTTAGCATGTGATCGGCTTAGTCTGCCTTGAAAAGACATGGAAAAGGAACGAAAGTGATATGCACGAACATGAATTTGTAAGAGATCAATATAATCAGTCTGCAAGCGTTTCAGCGAGGCAGTGACTGCGTTGAAGATGGCTGCGCGCGACAATCCATACTGATTGACGTAGTCCTTATGCCTGGGAAAAAGCTCTGGATACTTCAAGTAGTTAACAGCAGGCTGTTCTCCGGATGGGAAATAGCATTTGGTCATGATAATGATTTTATGTCGAGGGATCTCGTATTTTTTGATCGCCCGACCAATCATCTCTTCACTAACGCCACCAGAATAGACGTTCGCCGTGTCCCATGTGTTTAAACCACGGTCATACGCTCCTTTGAGAAGTTTACCGACCTCTTCCTCGTCGTCTTCGACCCATTCCCGCCAATCTTTGTGCCCGAAAGACATGCCGCCCAAGATGGGGAGCGAAACGCGCAGACCGGATGAGCCTAGTTTTGCATATTTGACTTGGGTGGCTTCAAAACCCTGTTTGAAGAGGATGGGAAGTTCTGCAGTGGCCATATTGACTTTTTTTGTTTCTGATGTCAAGATATCTATGCAATTTAGCAGGTTGAAACAAGAGGAAGTGGCTCTACAGTTTGAACGTCATTGTCGAGTCGAGGGGACTCGACTGTTAAATAGTCGGCACTTCTCACAGACCCCAAGCGACGCATCGTCAACAAATATTCTCAATGACATTACTAATCAGGACCAGTGGTTTTAGACTCATTGAAATAATTTCATCATGCAAGTTGCTTACTTGTTTCCGCCAATGACTGACCTTCTAGCATGATTTATTGGGTCTCTCCGCTTTTTATCTCCATCGAACATCGCACTTTAAGGTGATAAGCTTTAACGCCGAGGCTTATGCTGCTTTCTTTGCTTATTTGTTTGGCATTGAAATCTTTGGGACACATTATTTTATTGATCAGTTTTCAAATCAACTTATTCGGACACCACAGTTTCACCATCAATTAAACGCTGATGCTGAAGTGCAGAAACCCACCGAGTATTGATGTCGCCATATTAACAATGCGGGGCACAAGAATGCCATTATAGTAATTATAATGTCATTGTCATTGCTGACCAAATAGAAAGCATATTATAGCAAAATATTCTCTACCAAGTGACTGACAAATTTAGAGTCCATAAGTCGACTAACCTCTATTACATATTCATAACTACTCGCCCCCGACAGAGCATTGTTCCGCCACGAGACCTAAAAGGGGGGATCATCTATTAAATGATTCGGTCCGAAACTAACGGATATAATCCCGAGTTATGACGGGTGAAGTGTGCTAACCTTTTGCTATGCAGCTTACCCTTGCTTGCACCAGCTATCCTCTTAGTGACAAGGCTCAATATTGCTCGATTGATGTAGCCCGTTTAACAGCAAACTTGGATTCGTTGGAACATGCTCCTATTTCCATGATGAATAAAATGAACTCGTTTGTACGGAAAAATAGATTACATATTGCAGACCTATAACAAATACTACATAGTGAACTTTATAGTTGACCTAGAAGCAGTTATATGTTTATATGTTCAATCATGCCGACACATAGTCGATAACGCAAGATGGATGGTCTATTCGTGCAGTATACATATGTTAAGGGAAATAATGTGATCAACGCGGCTAGATTGGACAAGGTCTACCCATTGGTTCAGGCCGCTAACTTGCAAGACTTTGATTGAATCTCGCTTCTAAGTGCTTCACGATTCATAGAGGGACTGGCTTCGGTGGGGATGACATCTGTTATAGTTTGCCCGGGTATTATCTCAGAGGAACATTCATGTCCAAATAGACCGTATGTGTACACGCCAGGTATTTGGAAGTAAGTCAAAATAGGAGGTTAAGACGACTGCAAAAGCGCGTGGGGGGCAGACGGCGGGACTGTCTGAGCCTGTTATTGTCAGTCAGAGGTTTTATATATTAATATAGTCCTCGATCTATAACCCCAATGTGCCATTCACAGTAATAGAAGCCAAAGGCCGTGGATACCTCATGTCCACTTGTGTCGACAGATCCCAGGAGATAACAAGGAGGGTCAAAATAGGAGTTCAGAAAATGGCCAGCGAAAGTGTCCTTGGGCTCCTGCCCTTGAAGTCAAAGTCTCATAACAAGATTTTGGAAGTGCAAATAACTCTGTAATTGGTCCTCGATTAAACGAACCGATCGATGTGGTCAAAGTTGTTGTTGATACAGCCATTGGTAGTAAAAGGGGGAATATACTAGAAAGCTAGATTCTAGGTATTGGTGGTTGGCCCCTCAGGAGTCAGAAGTAAGAGTAAGCTTCTTTCGGCCAAAGCAAAGAACCAGCTCTTTCACTGCTTATGTGTAGTCTTGTCAATGATGTAATACTAGGACCGAGCAAAGGATCATTGATTTATACTGTTATTGATGTTGGAAGTACGACGGTCTTTAACTATATTTAAATTATTGAATACACCTAGTTTACATGCAATGACTAAATATAAAACACATTCTAATGAAGGTATAACGTCACCGCTCCGCAAGCATGTTCTTCACGTTACTGTAATACTGTGGCAGCACAAACTTCGCAATCTCCTCCCTGGTAAGCCATTTAAAGTCTTTGATATCTAGGGAGTTGCTGCTCAAATCCGCCTGGCCGGCCATGATGCGGCTCTTCATGAAGAATGTCTTTTCGCCAGCGACGACTTCTTTGGTGCTTTCGTCAGGTTTTGGCGCTCGAAATGTGTACGCGTGGTGACCAATGGGGTGGAACCCGACAAACCAGGTGTTCATATTGATGCCTGCGGTTTCGGCGAGGGTGCGCTCGGCAGCCTATCCAATTTAGAATCAGTATAGTTTCTTTTCTCCGTTGATTATCCACTCCAAGGTACTAAAGAGCATACCGTGCGCAAGGTTTCCTCAAGCCCAATTGGTGAGCTAGGAAACTTCCAGTATCCGTCTTTTGTTTGAACGAGAAGGTACAATGTTCTCTGAAGAAGGCGGTTGAGATTTTTCTGATCATTTGCTTTGTCTGCTTCCGTAACCCGCGGCGCAGGTCGTTGAATGTCGACCTTTTTGGTTGTGGTACCCTCTGACGAGGCTGTCGTAATTACCTCCGCGTCGCGCAACAGCATCTCAATCTGATGCTCTGGCTCCGACTCCATAGCACCAACGAGTAACTCGTCGTTCCAGGCATCTTTCGAATAAGCATTGTACTTGCCAATGTCACGCGATGGCGTCTGTCGTTCCTTGTACTTTCTCTTCCAATCCTCGTCCGCTGGTGTTCCACGCTTGAAGTAGAAATACCTAGTAAATGGTAGTGCTAACCGCTCGTTCAATCGTCTCTGATAGAAATAGAATGCTTTCTCGAAGGGCGTTAAATCGCGGGTGATTTGCGGAGGCCGGGAGAGAACGATGCCGGCTTTGAGGGTGTAAGGGGCAGTTACGGCTTCGGAGCTCGATGCGAGAGGAATTTCTGTATTTTTGACATCAGAACCAACGACTGTAGACGCAGCGGATGCATAGCTGCGTCGTCCTAGTGTAATTGTTTCTTGACAGCTTCTGCAGATTGCGGAATCGAAAGTCGACGGGCCTATAAGTTGGGAAGCGTTAATTCATCAGGCCAGCCGTCACAATAACGCCAATTGGAATAAGAAAAATACTTACGCAATAGCGTCGCTATTTGCCTCACGCCACTAGATCCAATCGACATCATTCACGTCTTGCTAGCTGTCGGCGGTCGCAAAACACGGAGATCAATTGATCGCCTCTGAGAAAAGTTCACAGCTCAACAAGTCCACAACCACTATGCCAAATTAGGCTAGACGCAGCGTGACCTGCCACTAAAACGAAAATTCCGCTGTTCTCCTCTTCTTCCTTTCCTCATCTTCTATAACAGCACCCATCCTTATCGTCACCTGGCTGCCTACATCTACTTTACGGCCGGTTGACCATTCAGTGGTGCTCAGATGAGCATTGCAGCCTTTTTTCGCTAGCGGTACCTTCTTGTCTTAAGGCGTACAGTTAGATAGACGCTGCATACATCTTTACTTCACTCTGTATTATTGTGTTATATGAACACTGCAAGAAATATTATTATGAGATATTAAATAATAATCAAAGTGTCCAGAGCAGGCAGCTCGTCGCATGCAAACGCCAAATTAATTCATAAGTTCAAGCCAAGGCAGTCGTTTAGTGTTGGGGCTACCCTTCGCAGTCTAAGGTGCAGATTCTCTCATCTGTTCCAAAAACACGAAGTCTGTTGCCGTATTTTTTCCAAACAGGAGAAGAAAATAATGGTATGAGTGGGCTTTCCTCACCAGCTTCCAATTCGTTAGCGAGATCCGAATCCTCAGAGTCATCATCTGGGAGCGTGTCGAAGAGATTTTGATGAGCGAACCGTGACCGGAGGTCGGTTTGAGATAATCTCTTAGTGTCTGCAGGCTTTGCTACAGAAACCGTGGCTAGCTCCTGGTTCTTGATCTTAGGCTTTGGGTTTTTGCGTTCAGTAGTACGAGCAAGCCCGGGCACTCTCGTAGCTGTACCAGGCAGCTGAGCAGCTTGTTTGATGAAGTTGGTAGCAGTTAATAGACTATCGTATCCAGCTTCGTGAAGATGCTCTTGCCGCTGGTATCGTGTGTGCTTTGAGTCAATCACTGGACTGATTAGCAAGTTCCCAGACCTAAAGTATGCTCACTCACCTATCTGAGGTTTGGTGATGTTTTTGAAGGCATCGTTCATCATATCTAGTGATGCAATTGGGTTAATGTCACCGCAGTCATGAGTGAATATGTATTTGGTATCGATCAAAAGAGGAAACTTCTCGTGCACCAATCTGGTGAAGTCCTCGAGGCGCTCAGGCAAATCCCCAAAGAAACATTGCCACATGTAGACCAGGTCAGTGAAGAGATTATGACCAACCACTGGAGCACGCTTTTCTCGAAGCCTGGATTTGACTTTTTCTGCAGCCAATTTACCAATGTCCTTTTCTAGACCAAGCATGCCGCGATCTGGGATGAGGTGAGAAAAAACTTCAGGTTCCAACTTGGAAAGATCTCCTCCAGCCAGAGCATCGATTATCCACATAAATCCCCTCTCAGAAACTAGTCGTTTTTCAACGCGCTGAAGCTTTTGCTGAAGAATGCCCTCTTCTCTTTTTTGGTCGTATTTAACAATTCTTACAAAATCGGTTCTCCCGATTGACGTAAGTGACGGATATTCCTTCTCAACAAGCTGGTGTACAAGTCGCTTCTGAAAGCGATTCAGACTCGTAATGGCAGGTTTACCATGAGACCCCTTCACATTTCGAGATGGAACATTTAAGTAGTCGTCAACCCCCTATGATGTTTAGATTCATGTTGGCTATCCACATACTAAGAACCAAGAATTACCTTAGCAGAGCTAACCCAATTGTCGATCTCCTTTCGTATATTTGCAAGAAAAGTCAGAGCCTCGACATCTTCCTTTGGAAGCTCCATTTGGGCAATTGATTCAGTACGGGAATTGCTACTATGCTTACAAGCCTCTTGAACTGCTTGATCCTCTTCGTTCTTTGTCAGATATGGCACGCCTAGCGTGAACGGAGAATCCATTTTGAATCCAGTTTTTAAAAGAAACTGTATGGCTTTAATAGAAAGAATTAGCGAAAACACATTCTGGGTACTTGAAGCGTAAATACCAGAGCTTGATACGCTAAAAATGCGGTCGATTCCCAGTATCGGATCAATAAGAGGGCTTAAATGGATGTTGTACGGTTTAAGTGTGTATACCCCTGGTATTTAAATCAGCTGCCATAGACCAAAAGCGCATTTAAACTCACCTGAGACAGTATCTTCATGGGCAATCGTTAGACCTACCTGGAGAATCTGAAATTTCTCCGCGGCTTCTTTGGTGTCTGTATATCGCTCTTGGAGAGTCTGGTGACGCGAGGAGATGTTTCTGTGTGATGCGATTCCAGAGAATTCAAAATCAATGGCCACAAAAGAGCAGTCACTGAGGGCCTGGAGAATATCTGGCAGATGGAGTGACCAGGTGTAGTTGGTGACTGTGTCCCACTCATCTAGATTCATCCTTGAAAGATTCGTGAAGCAAATGGAATCACCTGTGAAAGAAGCTTGAGTAAATGCCAAAGATTATTGCTGTGGCCGAAGCTTCAATGTGGTATAGAAGTGAAGTCGTTTGAGAAATGATAGATCAAACAACATCAGACTAGAAGATTGTTCTTGAAGGGGTTGTCTAAGAAGACCCCAAAATCGGTTTCAAGAAGAAACAATAGAACCACTCATCTATTTTAGTGGAATTCAGGAGTCATAATTTGTTTTTTTCCGGCTTACTGGTGATGCTTTGTAGAACGAGCCATCGCTAGTACACGTGATCTATTTTGTCTGCTACGTGGAGTTATAACAGCGCCAAAACAAAATAAAACATAACAAGAGATGCACGGCATCAACAGTCAGGAGTTCATACCGTCTTTAGTAATCGAAATAGTCGACGACATGAATATCAGTTGATAAAGTGGAAGGTAGTATGCATGACGCTGGGCTTGTGGAAACGGGGCTCCCCCGGACGGCGCTATCCGCATCGAGATAGGCTAGGTCTCGCCAGCCGAGCCGAGGATATCATAGGCATCGGAGCCCGTGGAGCTTGCTCGAGCTGGCTCTGTTGGCATCATCTCGTGTATTATTCCACCCATTCTACCCATTAGCACCAGAACAGGCTGTCTGATTCTTGCCATTCATAAACATCGTCATCCTGGGCCGGCTAGACACAGTCACCCGCGATCCATAATGACTGACGACAGATCCCACCTCTCGTCCTCCCAGTCTCTCTACGCTTCAACCTCGTCTCTACCGAACTCGAAGCTCTGTTCTCAAACATACAAATCGGCATCTCAATTGTTCCTCACACGTCGCCTTCAAGAATCGCTGGCTACTCTCACCCCGATCCTCACTACTTCTGCTAACCCAGACGATGTACCCGTCACGAACGGCAACGACGACAGCCGCGCTTCGCCCAATGCTCCGATCGCATTTGCTTCGAGTAATGTGAGGATAAAAGTATGGAATCTGTACATCACTCTGCTGAGTAATGTAGTGGATCTGGGTCCGGAAGAAGGGAGAAAAGAGTTCGGGCAGAAAGAGTGGAAGACACTAGTAGCGAAAGTCCGAGATGGAATAATTTGGGAAGAGATTGTACAAGCAGGGTACCAAGGTCTAGAAGGTTCAGTTGATGCTGACGTCGTGTATAATCTGTATGTGCTATGCGCTGCTTTACTATCGGTATCCTGATTTACTGACTGGCTCTTCTCTGTCGCAGTGGAACATTATTATTGACGCACTCGGCCTCGCAAACGCTCAACCAACAGCGATTGGAAACTTACCTTTCAGCTTATGGCCAGCCGAACTTGGATGTCGCAGCGCATTTGGAAAATTCTCCATCAGACCCACGACGGTTAAGCCGAAATGGAGGTACAGACACGCCGAAGGACTTGACCGCGCGAGTGAAAATCATTGAACTGTTTGTTCTTCACGTTCTCCCCAGGAATGAGGAGTGGGATTATGCCACAGTCTTCGTTCAGCTCAGTGAAGTTCTTGACGAGGAGCGAAAAGAATCTTTCCTTCAAACACTGAATGAACTCAAGGAGGAGAAAGAACGAGGCGTCCAACGTGCTGCCGAACTGCAACGTGAGAAAGAAGCAGAGATGCAGCGCCAAATACAAGAAGAAGAAAAACGCAAGACAGAAGCTGCTGCGGCTGCCGAACGTTTGAAAAAGACTAACATTGATCACAAGCGAGCAAGCAGTGAGGTTGATTATGGCATTGAGAAAACCCATCCAAATGGTACCACCAAAAGTCGCTCATCCAAAGCAGACAAACCAGGGAGTGAGGGAAAGTCTTCATCAGCATCAGGACGAACCGCTTTCTCACCACCAGCCTCATCTTCGAAAAATACCAAGAAGGCAGAAAAGGCTACGACGCCCGTGTCACGACAGATGCTCGGTATTTACAATCTCCTCCGAAATATCCTTAAGGGCATCAAAACCTCTGTTGCTGGAAACCCGATGGCGCTCTTGCGTACAATGCTGTTCACACTCGGAATACTCATGGCATTGAGTAGACAAGATGTTCGCGAACGAATCCGACGACTGACCAACTCCAGTTGGCAAAAGGTACGAGGAACCGTTGGAATGGGTATGAAGGTCAGCTATATTTGATATGGTCTGATGGTGACATATGAAAAATCATGTATATAATACTCTGTTTCTTTGATACTTGTTTTTTCCTCTTTCATTCTCATGAAAGAACTACGGGGCTACTGGGTTGGCTTTTGACCGATCTTTGTACTTTCAACATTGGGCTTATCATGCGGGTATTTTTACATATTCAATTAGATGCACCCCATAGCATATAATCAACAAAATTTCGGCTCGAAACCAATTACCAGTACATACTTATCGATTAACACGCCGATTACCAAAATGCCACAACAGTACCTCTTGAACCTGTTATTATATCATAATATCGGTTACATGTGCGCTTCACTGAATTTGTTTATAATATGGAGCGAAGCAAATTGCAAAGGATAGCACTTGGGACCTCCAAAGGCTCAAGGATTGGACTCCATCAAAACAAAATACCAGGGCAATATCTTCTCGGTTAAAGAAAGTCGATAGAACCTCGAACATATATCGACCCAAAGACCTTTGTATATTCTAATTCCACCAAGAGATTCGTGACAATGCATGAGAACATCAACTGGTGTCTCACTAAGATCCAACCTAAACTGGGTTTGCTCTTCATGTGCTACATTCTGTCTAATAGCCTGGGAACTGGGATAAGATAGTATAGACCTCTCACGAGTAACAGAACATCTAGTTCCTTCCAGGATTGAGCAAATATTACGCAAGTACTTAACACACGAAAATTTGTATGTAGTGACAGCGTCGGCTGGGGAGCTACTTGATCCAAAGGGTCTGGTGCCGGTAGACGGTCTTCACTCGTGAAATGAGCCCTACTCCAACACCTCTGGCTAGAAACAACAATTAGAAACCCGGTTTATATTCTAGTAGGTATCGTTCTTGTTTTCCTTTTTTGGAACAAGCAATCATCACATGTACCGATTGATGCTGTAGTCTATGTATAAGCACGTGTAATCCAGACAGATTAGCATGCTAAGCGATAAGCTTTTAGCAATATACATACAGAGTCACCAGCTATTCTTAACCTGCCACTTATTTAATGATAACATTATGCTGGATACATATAGTATGTATGGCAAACCCTAGCCCCAGCCCTAAGCCCCGCCTCACCGGCTGAATGCCGGCTGAAAGAACAAGCGTCGGCATTTTCGCCGAGAGAGTGATTGATAAGGTGATCTGCACAAAAATGTCACATTCGATTGTGCTAATGTAGAATTCCTTTTCTTGCTTGATCTTATAGAAAACAGACACCCGAGACAGTGACATGAGATATCGCCGAAAGATCGTGTCTATAGGCGGCTTTCCTGTTGTAGCGGTCTCTAGATGAAATATGGGAACGCAGCCAACCATTTCTAATAATCAGAACGAAAATGTGGAGAACAATAATGTGACCGAAAAGAGTGAAGATGGGAAGAAAAGGACTATCTTGAAGAAGGTAGTGCTATTCATACTCAGCCAATGGCTCCTCATTGGCATGGGAATTGCTTGTCTTCTAGCTTACTTCTTCCCCAACGTTGCTAAACATGGGGGCGTCATCAAATCGGAGTACTCCATCCTATACGGTGCTGTGGCATTTATCTTTTTCGTATCCGGCCTGAGTATTCCACATCGAAAGCTATACACGCATATGTTCAACTGGCGGCTGCACGTTTTGGTCCAGGTGACATCCTTCCTCTTTGTGCCTGCCGTGGTGGTCGCTCTAGTTCATCTTATCGTTGCCACTGATCCGGCGTCGCATATCGATCGGGCAGTCCTGGCTGGCTACATTCTGACGGCATGTATACCGACAACCATCGCCTCGAATGTGGTTATGACACAAGCAGCTGGCGGCGATGACGCAGCTGCATTGGTTGAAGTGCTCATCGCAAATTTCCTCGGTCCGTTTCTTACTGCAGGCTGGACAGTGGCTTTAATACCCAAGACAGCTGAGTTCCAGCCATGGAGAGATGGAGGCGGCGATATGAGCAGTATGTACAAGGATGTCTTCAAGCAGTTGGGTCTAAGTGCATTGCTCCCCCTGATTATCGGGCAGCTTATTAGGTGGACCTGGGAAAAGCAAGTAACAAAGATGCTGCAAAAACTCTACGTTGGAAAACTAAGCACTGCATGCATGCTGCTTCTCATCTGGACGACGTTCTCATCAGCATTTGCAACGGGTGCACTGGAAACGCTCTCAACACAGAGCATTATCTTCACAGTGCTATTCAACGTCGCCTTTTACCTTTTCCTTACAATTGTATGCTTTTATATTTCACGTCCACCAGCATTTTTACGAAAAACTTTTTGGGGGAAACGCATTTTTATGCAAGTACCCGCAGAAGAGACAATCGCCATCTGCTTTTGCGGGCCAGCAAAGACAACTGCTCTGGGAATTCCGCTGTTGTACGCCATGTACACCAATATGGACCTTTTCACCAAAGCTAAGACATCAATCCCCGTTTTGCTATACACTACCGAACAAATCTGTGTGGCACATTTCATGGTGTATGTGTTTCGTCGCTGGAAAAGACGTTTGGAGAACAAAACGGATGTGCAGGATGAAGAAAATACCACAGGGGTCACTGAATAGATCCAATCATAGCTACATGTATCCTCGCAGGAATATCAATGATGTCATATCACGTGGTGATAATCCATTTCCCCACAAACTCGATAAGATAAGACATTGGCGATAAGAACACTTCGCACGGCTCGGCTCTGCACATTTCTTGCCCATTTCTCTTCTAGAGAAAGAAGTAATCAAGGAAATAGATTGGAGGCTGTAGAATTGACAATAATATATGACTCACGTCGGTAGTATGAGACCAGGAGATGAGGACTCCCTATCAAGTGTAGGTCCCTCCCGTCCGGCTTTCGGTCACACTTCCAGACAGCCTCGGCTTCTGCGAACCAAAAAGAGATGGCCCGAATTTACCCGCAAACGGGAACAAGCAGGAAATGAATATTGTTATTATTGGGAGAGGAAGGCCAGGTCATATGACTCATTAGTTCTCTGAAATTGCGCGTCTGGCTGCTTATTATATGACGAAAAGTGCGTCAGGGACTGGATTCACATGCAAAGAGGCAGCAAAGCCACAAGCTCATTGGCTCCGGGACGTCCTTTCGCTCTTGTGAGCAGCATTGGCTTCTTTGGATGATCTAGCCATTCTTGTAGTTGATTGGCTTGCATTTTCCACTTTAACCTCGGGATTCGAGGTTTGATTTGGAGAGAGGATAGTATAGCTACCAAGTATTGAGAGGATTAGCCGAGAGAGAACCACTTCAAATGTGCGCGCTGTAGAATTAAAATCATCGCTATCTCCGTGTCCTCAGTTTCCTCCTGACTTTGAAGTACTTCATCTCTCCTCTCCACCGTCTTGCGCGCGTGCTTCAAGCTTCTGATAGCTTTCTCCATCCTCTTTTCCGCTCGTCCGTCATCGGCCCCCCAGCTTTCTTCGGTACGGGTCCCGCCACCATCAACCAAGGTAAATATAACTGACGACTCGGAAATCCTGGGGAAACTGGTTCTTGCAATTTATTATTTTATTTTGTATTCTATGATGCTGACTGCTGCTTTCCAACCTGGCAGCTTTCCCTTTATCTCATCCATTGTGGAACAACCACTCATTGTCGAACGGTCCGACATAATTTCGCGCAGATACGCTGGACTGTGAGGTTCTGTAGAAACGGATACCGTTGATTAATCGTATACCCCATTATACTACACCTAAACACGGGTTGGAAGCTGTTCAACTCGTCAGAGGACCATACGCGTAATAAAGTCCCTCTTCACGGTGCCCAGGGCTAGGAGGACAGTCACGTTCTGAATTGTTAGCTTTCTTCTGCGGGTTTATTTGCAACCATGTCGACGAAATCAACATCAGGCCAAAATGCCAAAAATGCCAACAAGCCGGCTTCGGCCGCTACAAATTTCATTGGTATGGCTCGATATTGTTGTTTTATCTGTGGTCGACAGGTCTACATTGCACATTACATGCTGACACGGTGATAATATAGCTGGAGGTGGTGCAGGAATGATGGAGGCGCTTGTCTGTCACCCATTGGGTATGTGTTATATTTCCAATGTCCTCGTGGTCAGATATTCTGACAATGGATAGATACAATTAAGGTCCGAATGCAGCTCTCACGAAGAGCGCGACAACCTGGTGTACGCATCCAAAGACTTTGAAGAGGAAGACATCAGCTAACAATTAGAAGGCGAAACCGCGCGGTTTCGTGGCGACTGGTGCCGAGATCGTCAGGCGAGAAACGGCTCTGGGATTATACAAGGGTCTTGGAGCTGTCTTGGGTGGTATCATTCCCAAGATGGCAATCAGATTCACTTCCTATGAGAAATACAAGCAACTTTTAGCCAATAAAGAGACATTGGAAGTCTCGCGGAAGGGAACATTCCTTGGTGAGTTTAAATAGAACTCGTCCTTATCTTTGATGCTTGGTTATGGTAAGCCAGTAAATACTGACAAATCCGTCAACAGCTGGTCTCGCAGCCGGTGTCACGGAAGCCGTTGCCATTGTCAACCCGATGGAGGTCATCAAAATTCGCCTCCAAGCTCAGCATCACTCTCTATCAGACCCCCTGGACACACCTAAATACCGCAGCGCACCACACGCACTATTCACTGTCGTGAGGGAAGAAGGCTTTGGTGCCTTGTACCGTGGTGTATCCCTCACTGCTCTCCGACAGGGCACGAACCAAGCAGCCAACTTCACAGCGTACACGGAACTCAAATCCGCGTTGAAAAAATGGCAACCCGAGTATGCCAACAGGGAGCTTCCTTCATGGCAAACAACGATCATCGGATTGATTTCCGGTGCCATGGGACCTTTCTCAAATGCCCCCATCGATACGATCAAGACTCGTCTGCAACGCACCCCCGCAGAGCCTGGACAGTCGGCCATTTCTCGGATAACGACGATCGCAGGCGATATGTTCAAGCAGGAAGGCGCGAAGGCTTTCTATAAGGGTATCACGCCGCGTGTCATGCGTGTTGCTCCTGGCCAGGCCGTGACGTTCACCGTGTACGAGTATTTGAAAGAGAAGCTCGAGAAGAGCAAATGGTCGCTTGGTGGAGGACAGTATGAAGAGTAAGAGCGTGCGTATTTGGAGCGGCCCATTTTGCAAGTGTTCTCAAAAGTGATCTGCTTCTCAGGTTGGTGTTGATGTTTTGATACCACAAGCATGATGGCGTAAGATCATCTAGTCATGTATCGCATTACTTCTGTTTGCCAAGGGGGGTGAGAGTGTCTGCATCTTGATTGTAAATATATTCGTTTTATAGAGTTTACTACAGCTCTTGAATAGACTATTCTAACTTGCAACTTGCAAGTCATACAGAAACACTTTAGGAAATCACGTGACTGGTCGTAGAGCAACGGCGGCTGCCTAATACTGCCTAGCGCAGCTGGTGCTGCCTGCAAGAAACAAACACGGCAAACCAACCGGATACGCACTAGCGCAGCCAGGCCCTCACAGCTATAAATGTCCGCCTTCCTCCCGTTCCTTTGAATTTTTTTTCTTCTTCCTTTTCCCATCCTAGTGCACGGGCAGTTCGATCACCAGTGAGGATTTCATCCGAGGTATCGATTTTGCTAGTTGAAAACTACCAAAAGTTTGACTGCTTCAACCGGCCCTGACGGGTCGGTTGGGAATTTTTGATTATACACTTTTCTCGACTCTGGCTGTTCAGAGTCGCTCGAGTCGCTGCTTTGTCGCGACTGGGATGCGGGGGGTGGCGCGATGTGTTCCTGTTTACGCTCGTGCTGCTGTGCAAGAAACTCTTCATTTCATTACTGTGTCGTCCTTGCGATGGCCTGTAGAGAAGTGACTCTTAGTTGGAAATAGTTTTGGGTTGACTGATGTTGCTACTGTAGACGCGTGCGTGTAGTCTTTCAAATGTTGCCTTCCGCATAGATGAATATCGCTCAATACTCAACTGTAGTGGTTTCCTGTTACACATAAGAGTACAGAAGCAAGCAAACGCAAAACCGCGAAACGTTTTATGTTTTATACAGTGGTTTGCAGATTTAGAGTAACTGAAACCCCTCCGCGTTTCTCTGGCAGAGTGCCAAGAATTTGTCTAGTGTATATACACTTAGATCTGGACGAACCCCAGCTCGTGTAATTTTCTCCTTAGGTATTGCCAGTCTCACGAATTAAATATTTCGGAAAAGTACATACGACCACAAGGTGTGGAGAAAAGGGCTTCCCTTCCGCTCTGCTCATTGTCCTTGGCTTACAGGCAGATTCGAAGACGCCTTCACCTTCTTCACACCCGTGGAGACGTCGCTGCCTTGGGCTAGGAAAGGTAGAGTTAGTACAATGCTTATCACTGCCGCAAACTTATACTAATTAACTATGGCTAGACTAGTACAAGGCAGCAATGTCTCAAAGTGGGGCAGAATTAAACAAAGAGTGTGTAGATAAAGAGAAGGGAACTGTCAATGGCTTCCCATTTCCCTCCTCAACAATAAAATATCCTTCTCTTGAAAGAATCACTAGAACCCCAGTCCCTGTGCCCAACTCAACCCTTTTTGGTCCACTCTGATCTGGTCTGATCTTTCGATTAAAATGGCGGATACATCTCTTAAATCTACCTGCCATTGTGGTGCCATTACCGTGATCGTGCCTCATCAACCAAAGGAAATCAACGAATGTCAATGTACAATCTGTCGGCGCTACGCAGCCGCTTGGGCGTACTACAAAGTGAATGAAGTCAAATTTGATATAAAAGAAGGTGCCAAACTCTCTCAGTACGTTTGGGGAGATAGAGAGAAGTCATTCAATTTCTGTGAGAATTGCGGATGCGTGTAAGTCTCGATCGGCTCATCATTTGTGGATCTCAATAGGTTGGCTGAAACTATTTGCCTGAACGTAGATGCTATCATTGGCCATTTGAAGAAAAGAACCCAGACGGTAGTGCAGCTGACTGCGGCGTTAACACGAGGAATATGGATCCCATGGAAATCTTGCACGTCAACCGCATGATTGAAAGAGCCTGGCTGTTCCAGCCAATCAACAATAAAACCATGGCGCATGAGCAGGATCAGGCCAAGTACTAACCTATTTATGTAGATGTTATTGTAAATTTAATTGAAAGGATGTCTCCAGCCTTGTCCAGAGCTGTACTTCGCTTTACATAAGGTGTCTTTATATCTCAGTATCAGCCAAAAGTTTCACCAATTTCCACAGGGTTTAAAAAGTATTCTAGAATAAATTTTATTACCATTTACATGTATTGTAAACAAAGATTTGGTATTAACAGATATCATAATATTTCTGGATCAATGTTATACCTCCGCTCAACCATCTTTATTATGGCGTTTTTGGCACTTGCAGATGCACTTTGCCATTAAGGCAACGCAGGTCGCCATTATTAGAACTCTATTTACAGTCTTTGATACTTGCTACGTACGCACGCACTGCATACCTCGCAGCGTTTCATTCGACTTGAAATGATAATAATTAGGATGGCTCGTGGAAGCCGAGCGTGGCGAAATCTAGTCTCCCGCTAATCCACGTTAGGCAAGCCAAGGGCCGCTCATGTGAACCCTGCAAGAAGTGACGACTGAGTTGTTTGCCTAGACGTGAATTCTAAATCTATATCAATCGCCGTCTCTCGTTGTTATTTAAATCTGAGCTCTTCAAATAGAGAGTTGTGTTGTGCGTTATCCAAACCGCCCGAACATTGACGTCACCGACTCCAACTCAAGTTGCCTCGGCATTGTAGTGGTTGATAATTATAGGACAATCAGAACTTCTCTTCCATGGCTACTAGAGAATTCGACCTGGTCTTGCTCGGACCAACGGGCTACACTGGCAAATACACTGCTGAGTATATCTACAAGGCATTTCCAACCACCCTCAAATGGGCTCTTGCTGGCCGATCAGCCTCGAAAATTGAGGCAGTGGTACGGGAAGTCAAGAATGTGAACGTCGATCGACCTGACCCAGGTAATTCTATAAGTATCTATACTTTTACTTGGACAATCAGCTCACACCTACACAGAAATCATACCTGTTCAATTGAACAAATCAGAGCTGGATGCTCTAGCGAAAAGGACGCGGTTGATAATCAACTGCGTTGGTCCGTACCATTTGTACTCAACGCCTGTTGTTGCTGCCTGTGCTGAGAACGGTACACATTATGTCGACGTGTCAGTACTCTTCCCAGTAATTCTCTAGCTTATATATAGCTTGACTGACATGCATCCATAGGACTGGAGAAACACCATGGCTCCGACGCGTGATTCCGCAGTACCATGAGACGGCCAAAGAGAATGGGGCGATTGTAGGTCTTTTCTTATGCAATATACAGACGATAAAGCAACTGACATACACCATAGATAGTCCCCTCCTGCGGTGTAGAAAGCGCACCACTAGATATCCTCACTTGGTACGCTGCCGACTTTACGCGAGCTAAGTTATCGGCTGATCCTACTGAGACCGTAGGCTGCATTTATGACATCAAGTAAAGAATATTTCTTGTATTTCAGATACATAAACTGTTCATATGCTGACTCTACCAAGATCGGCCGGTCCAAGTGGCGGCACTGCCTCCACAATTCTCACTACGCTGGAGACCCTAAGCATTCCTGAGTTACTCAAATCTAGCGACAGCAAGTGTCTCATTGCTTCTCCTCTTCCTCCAACCCGTATCACACCTCGAAAGTCCCTCTTCGAACTCATTTTTGGCGTTCGCGAAGTTTCCGAGCTCGGCGCCTTGACTACTTCACCCACTGGCATGGCTGACGAAGCCATTGTGAATCGCAGCAGTACTTTAATGCCAAATCACTACGGCCCGCGTTTTTCCATCCGCCAGTATCTCCGTGTCCGCAACGTCTTTGTTGGAGTTTTGTTCCACTATGCTTTCACTATTGGAATCAGTCTACTTGTCCTCGCACCCTTCCGCTGGGTAGCTCGTAAATTATGGCCTGCGCCAGGATCTGGACCCACAAAGCAAGAAGTAGAGGATGATATTACCGAGTATCGCCTTGTTATGTCTACCAATCAGAAGGGTGCCAACGGCAAACCCAAGACAGTGTTAGGTAGCACCTCTTACCGAGGAGGTCAGTATGAATTGACCGCCGTGGCGGTTGGTTGTGCGGCTAGAGTGATTTTGGAGAATGAAAAGAAAATCAAGAGTATTTCAGCTGGCATAGTCACGCCGGCGACCTTGGGACAGGAGTATGTCGAGGAGTTGGAAAAGGGAGGATTCAAAATTGGGGCGAAGATTCTGGATGAGTAAGTGGGTTTAACCAGAAACCTATTTCTGGAATATATTATTGGACCTACCTTTTTATTTATTTATTTATTTTTTTTTGATTTAGTAATAATGGCAACGTTTGAAGAATTTTGACGCAAAAGTTACATGTTTCAATCGATAACGATAATACAGTTGTTCATAGCTATGTCAACTACTATTCGTATATTATCCAATCATTTACAGCTTACTATTACCACTCGACGGGAAAAATTTCCCCAGCCAGCTGCCAATAATCCGATTAACCCCCTCAGGGTCCTCTGTCAAAGCCCAATGCGACGTGTTCACTTGCTCGAGGGTCAATTTCGGGATATACTTCTTCATCGACTTGCCCATAGAAGGCGGTAAGGCCAAGTCCTTGAGAGCCTGAATAAAAAGCAACGGCACTTCAATATTGGGCTGTGATGCGTACTGCTTCTCATCATTGTGATTAACCTCGGTGAGACGGTACCAGTTCAATGGACCGTGGACTCCGTGGCGAGCGTATTCGCTTGAATAGAATTCCAGATCCTGGTATTTATTTTAGTTTTTTTTTTGGAATCAAAATCAATATGACAAGACGAGTAAAAGAGAAGACAAACCTCGCCATTCAAAATCCGAGATTGCTGAAACTGCCCTAATTTGTCAAGAGCAATGCCCTTCCTCGGGTCAAACCCCCATTCTCCGTTGCTTGTTTTCCCACCATACATGGTCAATAAAAACTGCTGAATATCTTTCTTCGTACGAACAACTTTTTCAACCTCGCCAGACCGGAATTGAAGTTGGTAGCCCCAGTGCGGAGCCAGGTTGGCGACAATGTCGTCTAATGAAGTGAACTTTGCTCGCGGGGGCGCATACGGGACGCAGACAGTGATTATGTGCGAAATGAGAGCGCGTTGATGGATATAAATTGCGTATGCCAATGCCGCACCCCTGGAAAATTTCCACATCAAGTTAGATACCAGCCTGAGGCGTTGTATAATGGATTAGACTTGGATATACCAATCATGACCGCAAAGGACGATCTGTGATTCGCCAAGCTGAGTGGCGAGTTGCTTAAAGTCTGCAGCTATTTTTTTGAAAGCGTATTCTTTGTAATCTTCAGGAGCATCCTGTTGTGGTGTTTTTTTTCAGTTTTATTGTAGTGTGTGATTCGTAAATGGGGATGATGCATTAGCTTACAGTTTGTCCATAGCCGAGTTGATCTGGGGCAACGATTCTGAAACCCAACTGTAGGGCATAGGGGATCTGATAACGCCATCCTACGGCCAAATCGGGATATCCATGAAGCTATACGCAGGTACACAATCAGCGAAGTTCTTGCAGCTCAATCTGATGCAGGTCTTTTGCCGAGGTCAAAGAGACCGGCGAAACCTGAAGCTTTGGATGCGATTGAAGCTAGAGACACTGAATCGAGGAATTCAACATTGACATACGAAGAGAATAGTAGCTTTCCATTTTCCTGAAGCCGGCTCGCCATACAGATAGGCTATGAATCAAATCAGTATATTTGATGTACTGCCGGCTGTAGCAGCTCATTGGGCTTACTGTATTTCCGTCCATTCAAGATCGTGTTGCGCCGCTCAACCCGTGAATCGCCTTCGTAACTGATCTTGTCGATTTTTGAAGTCATATTTATATTCAAATACCAATGAAAGTTTTATAATTTATCATGAATCGATAATATAATCGAAGTTATTCATCGGAGCTTGTTGCTTACAAAGGGGAGTATTAACCGGACCGAGGTAGGCGGTCACGTGCCATCTTTGGTCAGTCACTCAGTGCCTCAATGGAAGAAAAAATAAGCCATAAGAAGTAGACGGTCGATAATAATATACAGATGACACAAGAAATTGCATGGCATAGTGATACATGAAGAACGCTCGCCGTCAGTCTCAACAGAATCGTCATGACGGGAGACAGCGTAAACAATAGTATAGGAGGAAAGTACCACGGAAGCAGAAATTAAATGAGTTAGTAAATGACCATATCCTCTTTGTCATCTTCCATGACTTCTTCGCCGTCGTCTTCGTGGCGATGGGAGGATCCAGTATGAGTCGCATTGTCGGCTCTTTGCTCTTCGTTAGTTGTAGAAGGCACGGTGTCGACCGTAGCCGGTTCTGGTTCTCTCTCTTGATTGGAATGCGTATCCTTTGCCGGAGAATCCCCGGTTTCGTGTTTATGGGCTGTCGATTCTCCATTTTCCATTGATGTGTCTGCGTTGGCTGATTGATCTTTATCGTCGATATGATCTTTCTTGCGATCTTCTTTGCGATCTTCTTCAGGGTGCCAGCGCTCTTCGAATTCTGCTTCTTCCTTGGAAATAGTCTCCTTTACCTCCTCGATCTGTCTGTCGATGATATCGTCGTCTTCGGGGCGTACTTGGTAAGGAAGCCATAACTGTCCACTGTTAGTTATTCGATGTTGGTAATTTATTGAATGCTAGCTCACCAGGACAGGCGTGCTTTTTGTCCGCAAAAAATTTGCCGCGTGCAGCAAATTCTTATGTCTGATAGTCATCTAGGATTGTAAGCTGTTTTACCCCCCAACGGTGTAGAATGAAGAGAAAACAATCATCATACCTGTTCCTTCTCCAACTCCTTTTGCTGCGCCTGTCTTTCAGCCACAATATCCTCCTTCTTTTTCCGCCGAGCTTCACTATGTCGTTCATCCTGCAATCGAAGTTTCGCTTGCTGGCGCTGCTCGATATCGGCGCGCCTTTTTTCCGCTACACTTGAGGAGCTCTGAGAGAGTGTCCCAAGTAAACCTCCGAAAAGCCTTTGGCTCCGCTTGCGTTCCTCTGCTGCTAAGCCACCCCTTCTCGAAGGCTTTCTTGAATCGGGGTCTGGGGCATCTTGCGGCGGAGACCGACTTGGATGGTTTGGAGAACGATCATGCTCTTCGCTGATCCGCCGTCGCTTGCCACCGATATCTGAAACAGAAGACTGCCGCCTCTTACGGCCCGTCTCTGGAGAATTATGAATGGGCTGCTCCTGCTCCTGCTCCTCAGGCTGAGGAACGGCCACGGCGGAAGCTAGAGTTCTGGACAGATGAGCTTTAACTATCATACCAACAGCGAACAAGGAGGAACTCACTCTTCTCCCATTTGAAAGAACTCCACAGCTACCACTGCAACAGATTCACCGTGCAGCACCAGGACAGGCGTTCGAGTGGTCGTCGCAAAGAGGGCGCTCACTGATCGCTGCTGAGAAGTTGTTGCGGAACGGCCTAGAGTGGCGCTTGGACCAGCTGCGGGCATTTCTAATTTCTCCCACCTTTTCAACGCGTCCAGCATCTTCCCTCCACACTCTCTCACACATACCAGACCACCCCGAACCTACCACCTCTATCTAACAGACATCTTCGAACTCAACACAGCGATCTGTAGCATCTTCACTCGCCATGTCTCGCCATCATCCTGATCTCGTCATGTGCCGCAAGCAACCCGGCATCTCAATCGGCCGGCTGTGTGACAAATGCGATGGCAAATGCCCTGTCTGCGATTCCTACGTCCGACCTACGACTCTTGTGCGCATCTGCGACGAGTGCTCTTTCGGAAATTACCAGAATAAATGCATCGTCTGCGGCGGCGAAGGTATCAGCGACGCTTTCTACTGTTTCGAGTGTACGCGTCTCGAGAAGGATCGCGACGGCTGTCCGAAGATTATAAATCTGGGTAGTTCTCGGACGGATCTGTTCTACCAGAAAAAAAATTTTCGAAATCAATAGTGCTACCACCGTCTCCGACTGGTCTTGCGATGGATGCAGTGACCACTACTGTCGTTCTGTCCTACTGAGAGGTATGAGAGGTAAATTGGGGACCGAATATTGCTATAAACTAAAGCTGGGATATTTCACATCCTATCGGTGTACCCATCTACCACCTGGCGTTTACCTACCAGGGCGCTTAGGTCTGGCAAAACCCCGTTTTGGTCCTTCGTCCTGCGGAGGATTGACCTCTTCCTGCAGTCTGCTCGCAGTGATTTCAAGTGGCGCAGAGCCCTCGATCTGGAAAGTTGATGTCAGAGATATGGAACCATCAAGAATATAAGGACTGGGTTAATGTTCACCTTTTTTTCGAGCTTGAGCCCTTGCGATTCGCCCAATGTAACGGCCATTCGCCGAGTACTCGCATATAGCATTCTTTCCTTGATACTTGAGCCGCTGGGACACGTGTATATGAACACCACAACATCGGACCCGGGGTAATGATAATACGCATACCGCGGGGACGAATCCGATATCTTGGAAGCAACGTCGTTCGGAGAGACATTCGAGTCGGCGCTCACAAGTTTGACGGTTTCGGAGCGGACGTCAATAGACTGTATATAGAAGTTAGCAAATAACAACACCAATCAAGCGGACTTGAACTCACTAGCTGCACCAGCTGCCCATCTTCGATAGACTGTAACGCATACTTGACATCGTCATCCACAGGCATGGGCATGTTCACACTGCCACCTGCAAATATCCCACTGACTCTACCCAGTGTCCCCCCAGTACCAACATCCCTGCCGGCTGTCCCATGCCTGGCCTCGTCCTCTGCCCGCCGCACAGCATCCAGTTCCCTTTCCTTTTCATCCATCAGATCCTCTCTTGTATAACTAGCGCTCTGAACGCCATTACCCTCCAAATCGCGCTCCCTCCACACCTTCTCGCTGACTACCTCCTCCTCCTCCGTAGCGAAAATCGTGGTAGCGAATTTCTCGCTGCCTAGTTCTCTCACCAGTGACGCGCGAGTAGACGCAAATAGGGTTTTCGCTCTGACACCCGCATCGGAAGGGATGTAGGTCAATGCCACTAGTGTAGAGGGTGAGTGACGGAGTAGTAGAAAGAGGGGGGTTTTTGGTTCGAGAACCGATTGTAGTTTGGGGACGGATGAGTAGAAGGAGCCCGAGAAGGGGATTGCAGGCTGCGGCTGGAGGCTCTCGGAGGTGATGGTCACTGGAAGAGCGAATTGGGAGTCATCAGAGGTGAATGCTTGGAACGCGTCGTGCAATTCCGACGAGGCTGACGAACGAGGTTCAAATGTTAGTTGAATGAATGTCAATAGACAGCGATGACATGGATTGCGGGGTGAGCAAGCGAATCACTCGGGCGGGCTGGTAAATAGAGAGAGGCTCGTGTTAGTTGCTGAGTGTATCTGGAGACGGACCTGATATTCCTGACTGCATTGTGAACTGTTGCTTTGGAAACTGCACAGTTGACTGTCTGGACAGGAGCTATGAGAGTAGTTGTTGTGAGCTCCGCAGGGAACGCCCCTCACTAGTTAACGATTCAGCAGCGTGCAGTTAGTCACAGCCGTCTCCACAGCGATCGATCGACTGTGCAACTGTGACTGACAGACGAGATATGCACTAGATTAAGAGCTAATTACCTCCGACCCCTTTTTGCTGCGGTGGTCAAGGGTCGACAGCAACATTCTGGCTAGTCAGCACTGCTCCAAAATATAGCTATTTTATCTACGACTCGAATGGCTTAGAGTCTAAATAATGCCCTCGAATTGTCTACGAGAGTGGAATTACGATAGCCTCTCATCGAGCACAGCGCGACAGTGACAATCAAGGACGCCGCCTTCCTGATACGGCAGCCGCTGCCATCATCCTTATCAATCGATGTCAATATAGCTTTCAATGTTATTGTTCCATATCTTCCCATTATTAAGTTTCCCAGAGTCTACTCACAATAACAGTCAAGATGATAGCCTGTGGTCGCCATTGACCGGGCGGTGATGCTTGAGTCACCTACACCGAGGCGGCTGCCGTTTGCTTGGTGGCTGCCCCTGCTGCTTTTTCTTTCGCTTGTTTCTTTCACTCTGATGCCTTGTTTGACAGCTTATTTCATGTTCCAGCAAGTTCTTTCCTTTGTGCTTTCTACGAGTTGGAAATATCTAAGCAGAGATCAGGCCCTTTGTCTCTGCTCTTCTCTGCAAACGCATGGCATCGCTTCCCTGCGACAGGCAAAGTGATGAAAGGAACAAGCTTCGCAGAGTCAAGAGCGAAGAGAGTCTGCTGTGCAGAGACAAGCCATTCGTCAAAGAACGAATCGTCGATGCAGTGACAGAGTGCGGTGACGACCAACGTTTACAACTAGATCTGAATGCTTATTCACTGTTTCCAGCAATACACACAGACTCGACAAAATAAGACCGGGGCAGACCGCAAAGCAGTCATGGGCCATGACAAGGACGGTGAGCCACGCTTCTCCCCTGCTCGAAATCCATGGAGTCTGGCCGAGACATTGGACTCTATGGCAGCTCTATTGATATCGAAACCATGCAAGAGAGAATATCACTCGCCGTTCGGGCACACGAAATACCTGGGAATATTGAGATCTTCTTATCAGGAAACGAACCAGCCGGTACGAGTACAATAGAACGGCTAGCAAAGGTTTGGAAGGACCTTGGCCATCTTTCAGCTGGCTTTTTTCGCCCACGGTTGCTGAAGAAGTTCAAACCGACATCGCACTGCCATCTTCCAAAGCGTATGACCAGTAAAGTGGAAGAGTTCAGACTTGACGCTCTTAAATGGTCGTTCACCAAAATCCAAAAGCGCGTGCAGTCACCACAACACCAATTTCTGATAGACACAAAGGTCCCGAACGAGAAGCAACCGTTAGCTAAAGTCCAAAAAGCCGTTATGGAGCTACAGCCCTTTTTCACAGGCAAAGAGGCAGAGTGTGAAAACCCACCGGATAACGATGATAGCTATTGGTGGCGTATTTGGAAGCTTCTCGCTACTATCAGAAGTGCGTACAAGAAACTGATATTTCCCAAGGATGACGAAGCAAAACCACCGCTTGATCGCGATACCGAGAGGTATATCCGAAAAGCTAACAATCTTTTGCATCACTTAAAGGTGGTGTTGAGGGCAGCAACCTCAACAAATTTGGCACACCTATTTCAATTCGATATCCGCATCACTGTGGTGGACGATGGTCGGCACACAATTTTCCGAGGCCCAGATTCGGCATGGGCATGGGCATGGGTATGGGCATGGGTCTTTGAACACGCTGTACGATGCTACAACGAAAAAATGGGGAAATGTCGCGAGTGGCTGTCTCTGGTTGACGGGTGGGAAGACAGCATTAAGGCGTTGGCAGAGCAGCGTATTGATCACGAGGAATTGACGGTGCATCCGGAGTTGAAGATGTTACTCCATTGTGCGAAAGAGAATGGCAACGGAGCTCATATCTTCACATACATTGCCACGTCAAAACCGTCGTGCCTGCCATGTATGAGCTTCTTTCAGGGTTTCAACTTCCCCTTCGGGAGCCAATTTGTCGTCTACGGCTCGGATTGGAAAATACACTGGTCCTGGAGATTTCCACCCGACTGTCCCAATGGCGAGGCCGTCCTGGGGCATATCTAGCAAGAGCTCATAGCGAGGTGGGTGAAGCGTAACGGAGGCGTTCCGTGTGGACAGGCGGCTTGCAAGTCAGCTTACCTGACAGCCAAGGGCAAGTGGGCGCACGACTCTGTTTAGCATCGATAACAACGATATTAATCAAAGCAGTTAGCAAGTCATGGGCAATACTAAGCAAGTAAAGTGTAATGCAGGCGGATGGATGCTAGTCATGCAGGCAGCAGCAGCTGATGCCAGGCCAGGACCAGGTCACGTTCGCGCACTAGCCCGAGCGGCACTAGCGGGCAGCCTCAAAACCTATGCCTGCCCGCCCGCCGCGCCTTCTCTCTTCCTGGCTCTCTCTCTCTCTCTCTCTCTCTCTCTCTCTCTCTCTCCTCTACTTAATTAGAACCTAGAAGTCCCTACTTCGCCGTTGTCCCCCCATTTGCTCTTCATGCCTCCCCTCAGTCGCCCATCGCACACTCTGGGCTCTCCTCCCTCGTTCGATGGCCGACACTTGTATTGTGTGTTTAAACGACCTTGGCGCCGGCGCCTCCAGCCCTTCTCCCGTCCTCGTCCCATCTCCGCCAAGACTCGATAACCACGATAATGACGACGGCGAGGACAACACCCAACCATCCACGCTTGCCTCCCTTCCCGCAGACCGGTCCTCCAGGCGCATTGCCAGGCTGGTGCCTTGTCTGCACATGTTCCACGACGACTGCCTGAAGCCGTGGGTTGAAAGGGCCAATAGCTGTCCGGTATGCCGCGCAAATTTCAATGTTGTTGAGCTATGCGATGGTGTTGACGGTGAGTGATGATGCACATATTGTTATTTCTCTTGTGTCGAACAGAAGCTGAGACTATGCAAAGGCCCTGCCGTCTCCGTTTACCCCGTGCAGGACAAAGTCCAAGAGGCCGAATTGGACCCCTTCATGATCCTGGAGGAAGAGATCACCGACGACTCGGATACGCTGCCGTGTTCGATTTGCGGCGATAATGATAACGAAGAAGTGTTGCTGTTGTGTGATGGCTGTGATGTGCCCTCTCACACCTATTGCTTGGGGTTGGATGCGGTGCCGTCTGGCTCATGGTACTGTGAGACGTGTCAAACTCAGCGAATGCTGAACGCCGTGTCTGACACACCAAACAGACCCAATCGCAGTCGGCAACCAGAACGTCGGACCCGTGCACAGCAGCGCATGCTTCGTAACCGCAACCAGGCCAACTCCCTCCAGTGGGCTGCTGTGTGGCAATCGGTCTACGACAGGCTGAACCTTGATCTCGACTTTCCGTTCGACGATTCAGACCACCGGTTCTCGTTGCTTTCAGACTATCAAGTTTTCTCACAAGCCTCCCCTCGACAAAGCTCGAGTCGTGCGTGGCAACGCCGGGTGGAGGTTGCAGAGCGTCAGGGCGGTGGCCGCAGTTTCCGTGACCCCACTGCCATTCTCGATGAATATGTTCCCCGGCCATCACGTCCCCGCGTCCCTCGCGCCCCAACCCCACAGCCGGAGTCTGTTGAAGAGATGCGCGCTTGGAACGCATTTGAACGTGCTAGAGAACTAGAGAACGATCCTAATCCCTCCCGCAAACGCAAAGAACCAACCATTTCTCCGTCCCCTGAACCGACGGAACCCGAGAGAAAGTTGAAAAGACCACGCACGAGACGCACGGAAGAATTAGCCGCAATGGCCACACAGAATAACAATGGCGAACCGTCGCGGTCTGCAGCTCGTCCTCAGTCAGAGAACCTCTCCGGCGAACCCAGTTTTCTCCAATCTTTACTCAAAGAGGTAGAAGATGCCTCCCACCACAGCAACTCAATTGGACCCTCTGCGTTTACAAATACCCCGACTGAATTTCATAGCTCTTCTGGTCCTTCCTCTCCTTCTCTCTCATCAGCATCCTCAAACCGATCATCGCCTCGATTGTCGTCCACCAGTCCTCCACCACACTCCCGAAGAAGACCAGTCTCACCCATACAGCTTTCTCCAAGTGTTGTATCTCTTTCTTCTCCTACACAGGAATTTTCTCCTTCAGTCTCTCCAAATCAAAGCCAAGAAAATGCCAATGAGTCCAATCCTCATCCTGACAGAAAACACCGTTCTTATAGACGCCAGCAGGAAATTGCGAGGTCGAATGAGAATTCACCGTCCCGCAAAGGTCTTTCTCTTTCTGTCAAATCAGATGTGCAAAAACTAGTTGGATCGGAACTGAAACCCTTCTACCGGAGCAAAGTCATCACAAAGGAAGAATACACTGATATCAACCGCACGACCTCACGCAAGCTTTACGAAAGTGTTGGAGATGTGGAGAGTTTAGAGGAAGGGGATCTTGCAGGACTGAAAAGCATCGCCGAGAAGGAGGTTAAACAGGCGGTTGAGATGCTTCAAAAAGAGAAAGCAGAAACAAGCGACAGACAGACTGGGACCCTCTCTGATGCACCTGGAAAAGCTACTCCCGTCGCACCTCCAGGAGGCGGCGAGGAGAGCTAATATGTAATGACCTATGCATGACAACGGCGTTGGAACGTGATTATTATTTGGCTTGATTCAGCGTCACTCAACTTGATCGGCGAGTATAAGGATTTATATTAGATACCATTAGATACCCAAGGGGATATATCAAGATGAATGTACATTATCATTTGCTAGACACTGATAAGTATTGTAAATAATTCAAAGAGAACTGCGTGTATATATATTCTTCTGACCACCCCAATTGGACACTCCCGGCATGCCTCTGTGTCTCTTAATTAGGCTTAAAAGAATTGAAATGTCCCCGTGTTTTAGAAGTTCAGTAGGGTTGGATAGATGCTCTAATCAATCAAGGTGAGGCAGTCGTCTGAAGTGACTCCGCTCCCTCCAGTTACCCGGCGCGGAGGACGTTAGTTGAGACTTCCAATATGTTCTGGCTACTAAATTTTCAATCGTGAAAAAATTACTCGACAAGATATGCCGCCTGAAAGGGCTAGAGGTATGATTCCACCTTGTACGTTACCATATCCTAGCAAAAGGGGGTTTAACTAACATAAGATGATAGCGAGGTTTTGTTTCTTCTTTTCCAGAAAACTGGACTAACTGGTGGTAATTCCCGGTTCAGGCCGTCCTTTTTTTGCTGACCGGACTGCGAACGTGGACAAAGTCCTGAAAGATAATCTTGTAAAGCAGACTTGTTCCAGGAGGATCGAAGCAACAAAGAGAAACTTGAACTCGTCATGATATCCTGCCGATTTGTGAGGACTAAAACAGTGAATTCAATGGACGGGTCTACTATTGCAGTAACTTGAATCACGTCGCCAGTATCAATTAATATATCAATGATACATGTATGAATGTACATGTAGTTGGCAATAGAGGGTGAAGTTTTAGTGCGGTAGCTAGAATTGAGATTTTTATTCTATTGTCAAATATATATTATCTGCTCAAAGGCCAAGATACCCAACGCCAGAGACATGCTACATGTATACAGGATTATCAGCACTCAGATTCGAATTGCCGAAAATAAACATTAAGGAAATATAATTATACACGAGACCAATCTACAATCTCGGGTTAAACCGACTCATAGAACGGAGTTTGGCACCGTAGATATAAAACAGAATGGGAATCGGCACCATAGCCAGGGTCAAGAACCCCAACAGACTAGATGCCCAATCCACGCCGAGCTTGGTGTACATCTGCGTCGCAAACAATGGGAAAGCGCCACCGAGGGCGCTCCGCACAAGCGTGTTGGCGGCAATCGCCGAGTTCGCGAACATCAGGTACACGTCAATGATATAGTTCAGCCCCTGCATGAATATCACCAGGATGCCCGCACCAATGGGCACGCCGGCGAGTACTTGTGGCACCCAGGTGATGTTCTCGTTTGATGTCCATCCGAACCAGAACAGGCCTATGGGCAGGAGGATTGAGCCGATGATCATGGGCGGCAGACGCTCTTCGGGCACGACGCGTCCGTGCTTCTTCATTTTGCGCGCAAACCGGGTTTTGGTGACGAAGATGATGATGGCGCCGCCGATGAAGACGCCCACTAGGATGCTGAGGAAGGGCAGTGCGGCGACGCCGGCGTGTGTCCAGTGGCGAACTTCCTGGAAGGAGATCGGGTATGCTTCGAAGGTGAGGTAGAGGATGCCGTAGATGAGGGCGAGGTAGATGGTGATTAGGAGGAGGATGGGCTCGAGGATGAGCATTTGGAAGGGCCGCAGCAGGTAGCGTGTCACGATGTCGCCCATCTTCGGCGGATTTTCGTCGAGGATGGCGTGGTATGCCCAGTTCTTGGTCTCGACGCGCAGACGGGCGGCGCGCCGCTGGAGGAGGACCGGCGCGTAGGTCTCGGGGACGAAGATGAAGGCGATGATCATGAAGAAGCTGGAGGCGATTAGTGTGATCCAGGCGGTCCATCGCCAGCCGAGGTGGGATTCGACAATGAAGCCGCCACTAATATGTGTTAGTGGTGATGTATATAGGTATATGGACAGTTGAGGCTCACATGATCGGCCCAAAGGTAGGTCCTCCAAAAGTAGCCCCTGAGAACAAGGCAACGGCGACACCGCGATCGACCGGGTCCCAGATATCGGCGAGCGTTCCTCCGATGACCGCTAATGGTGCGCAACCGAAGAGTCCCACGAAGAATCGAGCGACAAGGATCGTCTGGAGGTTCTGGGCGACGGCGACAGGGATTTGAAAAATGGCAAAGACTGCATACCCAAAAAAGAGAGGGGTTTTACGACCGTATAATTCGGAGAATGGTCCCCAGACCAGCGGACCGATGCAGAAGCCCTCGAACAAGTCAGCTATGGCAAGGCGAGACGAAGCAAGGAATTAACTTACAAAAAGAGGGAGACTGGTGGAGAGCGTTGTTACTTCAGTCGATACGTGATACAACTCTGCGGTGACCACGGTGGCCTGGCTGAAGACACTGGTGGCGAAGGTGATCCAGATGGTCAGAGACGACAGCAGCATGGTGATGACCCATTTTTTGGCGACGGAGAAGTTCTGAGGGTTCTCGGGGTCGTCAGGCCCGTCCCATTCGACGAGATTGGGATCTTTCCCCTGAGCTTTCTCTATTACTTCGCGGCTGGCCGTGCCATATCCGGCCTCCAGCTCTAGTTCTCTTTCTGCAGTCTCCCGCGCGCTCAGCGGGGGCACATCGTCGTCATTCTCCTTGTCAGCGGCTAGGGCACTGGGGATGGTTTCGAGGCGGTCGTTCTGGTCCTTTTGAGGAGGTGGTTGGTCGAAGCTGGTCCTCGTCGGCGTGGTAGCCTGCGAGTCAAACGGAGGCGAACTCATGTTGATATGTTCCAGTCGACGGGGTTGTATGGGAGTTTGGGATGATGGTCTGCATGAGACGAGACAGATCATCTATAATATACCAGCCCCGTCTTGGGTATGGGGTTAGTGACAATCTGGATTTGTCAGGGGCGTCCATATGGGCGGAGATAAGGCGTCGACAAATTCGAACACCAACGAAAAGTTTCACGCAAGCAACGTCATCTGCTCATTGTGATAGGCCGCCTGTCGGGCCTTCGGTGAGTCGCGCCCGCCCCGCCGATGATGAGCTTATGCTATTGCTAAGCTTTTCGAACTGTCGAGATGACCTTAGGAGTCGTGATGGCATTACAGCCCGCCAGCAGGCAGTATGTGAAAGCATGTGGGGTGTGTATGCACTATATTGTGCATGGGCAACGAATGAGATGCGTCCAGCAAGTATCGAGGAGACAATATGATGGTATATTGTATATTGTATAATGTATAATGTATGTACGAGAGGATTTATGAATCTGATTCTATGCACAGTTGCGTAAAAGCAGCAACAGGGATTACCTGTCGGCGCCTCTGAACCGCCGAGCCCAAGTGGGCAAGTGGGCCGCGGGATTCCCCCGACTCGTGCCCACCCCACACGCTTCCACGGTTTGGCGCTCTAATTCGCGATTGTTTCACGTTTCAGGGTCTTGATTGGAGGATAGTGGCCCACACTCGGCACATGCGCAAGGCGAGACAGCCGGATATCCGCGCCGCTCTCTATTAATGATTATTCACTCCCAACGGCGCTCGTCGGCCGATCTCCGAAAGGTGCGCTCGGAGATAACATCCTTATAAGGTTGAGACTGATGAGGATGATCATTAGTAATTTGTGATCAGTAACCACCCCTCTTGTTCTGTCAACTCTCGTTTATGCTTGCTGGCCTGCTGGTAAACGGCACGTCTCGGCGCGACTGATCCTGCCTGGGATCTGACGGTATTTACATATTTATCACGATATATGAATATCAACTAGAAAAATACCAATCAAGAGAACATGCTGAATATTGATGCTTGAGATGGTACTAGATCTCGTGTCGTCCCGATCTGGTTAGCGCCGATTTGGCGTGCAGTCGGAGAATTACTCTTTTACAGCCTGCATATATCAATCAGCCTCTTTATACAATCATCGAAGAATGGCAGTTTGCCCCTACAAACACACACAGACACACATAGACACACACACATACACACATACACACAGACTGCCCACAAACAACATTGGGGTTTGCACACAAACGATGGTCACAGCAAGCGAGCTCCGGGGGCGGCAGGCGGGGTGCCCACGGATTTATCCCGCCAAGAACTGCCTGGCTGCTGTTTGATCTCGCCACTGACTCCTGGAAACACAACCGTTGTTTGACGGTGTTACCAGCCATAATACCATCTGTTTTCTCCTGGACGCCCTGGAATTCATTTCGATCATGAATTCGTGAGAATGCGTTAAAAAATCTTGCCCCCGACCAAGAACTGCGAATGTGACTAAACTAGTGACGACAAGACCGCATCAGACAGTCAGTTAACAGTCAGTCAACACCCAGTAACTGCCAGAGGAACGATGAGCGGGCGCAGGTGTCATGTTCAAGACAAGCGCCATCATGTTTCTGAGGATATTACATTTGATTTAGCCACCGAGCTTCGCGCGGCGACAAGGTGAGCAAGACATTTCTCCCATGACAAATCATCCGGCTGATCGAATGATAGGGACCTCCACAATGCCCTAAATTCTACCATTATCCATCGACTACCCCTCGGTCTCCCACCAGTAGCCACCTCCCCACAACTGTACGGCCTAGGAATCTCCCGTTTTGCCAGATTATACAATGTCCTCGAGAGCGAATGGGCCGGTTATATTACTTCTCCCCAGCGCAACACTGCCGCGGACACTAAGTATCGAGCCATTCTTGATAGCGCCTTTATGTTAGAGATTGCCCGTAGTCGACGGCTCTCTTCTGATCTCGCGAATCTCAGGGCCGTGTGGGGTGAGATAGACAGCCCGTGCAACGATGCCGCCCTCCGTCGCGCAGTCGACCACATCTCAGCCTCGATCAAGGCCAAGCCATATGTCGTTCTGGCGTATGCATGGATCATGTACATGGCGCTTTTCAACGGGGGTCGATGGATTCGAGAACAGCTGGTAAGAGCGGGGCCGGGGTTCTGGTTTGTCGCGAGCACGTCAGAGAAGCGGCTTTCTTCGGAGTCGGTTAAACAGTCGTGTTTGTCATTTTGGTATTTTGATGGCGACGAGGATGGCGAGGATTTGAAGAATCTCTTCAAGGCAAAGCTGACCACGGCATCCATGTGTCTAACGAAGAAGGAAACCGAGGATGTAGTCGTCGAGGCGCAGGCGTTGTTCCAGCATATCCTAAACATTGTTCTGGAAATCGATACGGTTGCTCAGTCGCGTCACCCGCAGTCTCTAGCTATTCAAAGGAACTCTTTGTCGAGCTTTGATCCCTTTCTGATTATGTTTGTTTTAATCATGGGAGGGTTCTTTGGGCATTATCTTGGCCTCCAGACTTCTGTTACTAAGATATTTAATAATTAATACATGAGTATTCTTCATCATTACTTTGCTATCTTGTAACCTATATTAAACGGCGCATATGTATGGAGTGGTATACTTTACAGATATCGTGAGACACCACTTATTAGTTCAATTTCAGTATAATGTTAGTGAACAACTTCAGATATGTTGACTTATAATATTCAAATAATCATGTTGACTATAATCCCTGGTATATATGAAATGATAAGAAGCCACTTTCCAGTCCAATCCCTGCTATGTAAATGAATACCCAGTAAATAATGCCGACATAACTCCAGATCCATCCACCCAACCGCCCAACCTTTCACTTAAATGTGTTCCAAACTCCATGCTCAAGTAACAAAATCAACTTCCCATCATCATAATCGCCGGCCAAGTAAAAATAATACCAATCAATGCCCATCAATCAACGCCTTCACCCTCTCCACCCTATCAATCGCCTTCTCCAACCGATCCAGCCTCTTGCGCTTCTCCCCATCCCTCTTCTCGAGCAACGCCACCCTCTCCTCCAGCTTCGCCCTCGCCTTGCGCTCCTGCGCCACCATCTCGTTCGCCTGGCTGAACAGCTGCGCCGTGAGCTCCTCCAGCTCGGAACTCGCCTGCGAAAGCTGCGACTCGGCGGCCTTGCGCAGGTTTTGTTCACGGGTTAGTGCAGTTTGGAGTTCTGATTCTTGCTGTGGCTGCGAAATTGAGGTGGACGGCGGTGATAATGTTTGGTGGGAGGACGATGGCGGGCTTGAGGATGTCGTCGTGTGCGTAGAGTGCGATGTGGGAGGGGGAGTACTAGTATACGAATCTTTGGACCCGCCGCGACGGTAGGAAGGGAAATATGCGGCGAAGTTCGCGAAGCGGCCTTGCTGTTGTTGTTGTTGCTGCTGCTGTTGATATGTATCGGTTGATCTTGGGGCTTGGTCGGTGGCTGAGGACGATGTTGACGCTCGCGTCTCCCCGTTACTAGTGGTGTGATTCAACGCGTGCGTGTGTATTCGCAGGTTGCGGGTTTCATCTTCGTATTCTGCGGTCTGGTCTGTTGTGTATCGTATTGTTGTTAGTTCGCGCGCCTATGGTCGGATAGAAAGGAATCACCGTACCTGACCCCGAAACCTTTGCGGATAAGAAGCGGACCTGGGCTTCCAGCTCTTGTATGCGTTGCTGCGCGGAGGAAGACTGGTCACCGCAGTGAGGACATGTCGCAGCCGAGGGAGTATTGTCAAACGAGGTCGAGCTCGAGGTCGTCATGGGCGGGTAGTAATCTCCGATCAGCCTGGTTCCTTGTGTTGATAGTGTTGTTGTTGCCGTTATTGACGGGTTGCGAATGGTGGTGGTTGCGGACATTGCATTGCTGTCCTTTTGACAGCGTTGCTTCAGGTGATGATGATGCAACTGGATGGGGGATTAATTAGTTGGTCGGGCCAAAACGAGGGGTCTCCGAATCATACTAGGTAACTTCGCAGGTGACTTAGTACATGTAGCACTGGTAGGGCCTTAGACTGTCATCAGCCGTCAGCGACCGGGTCACAAGACAGTGGCAGGGATTATTATTGTTATTATTATTATTAATTAGCCAATAATAATAAAATAATAAATAATAAATGCGCACGAGGTGATGCAAGGCAGCTCCGAAACAGTTCAGGCCGTCATGCTAGGAGCTCCGTTATTATAATTTATTATTACTTACTATACAACCCTCTAATTAATATTAATACTATTTATTGTACTGCCCCGGTTTTTATTCCGTATTCAACATTGGTACATGTCTTATTTGCTTGACAACACGTATGTATGTATTTACGATGAACAGTGATTGTTATTTTATTTATCTGTGCTATTTTTTCGACTAAATCAAGAATACCATGCTTTACTACACGCAAGGAGCTCACCCAACATTACATATGTACCAATCAATACCTACATAAATCACTCAGTGATCGCACTAAACACACTCTAGATATTCCTCAATAGGCCCAAACTCGAGGCATGATTATTTTTCTGTCGATTAAATATTGTTGATCTAGCCCCTATTTGCCTAGGACAAGTAAATCTAACGGAAGATAAATTGAATTGTGCAACATCCTATTCATTGAAATTTGGTATTCTAATAACCTGTGTACCGCCCCTTAGCCTGGATGTGACCACTGGAAGTATTGCGCTGCTCTGCTGCTGCCCAAGCCCTAATTAGCCGCCCTTCCATAATCGAGATGGACCCCAATTCAGAAATTCCCACGCGCAATTTCCGTTATAATACTTGGATTGATCTAGGAGCAAGAGATGCGAAGGATTATTGAAGTGTATTCTGTCGAAAGCGTTGAGAGAATGGAGTGGATGGAAGAACCAAGTTACCTCTTGTGTTTGATGTTGGGCACCGGACGTGGCAACCAAAGAATGTACCAACAGACGAGCCCTTTTCGACTACAGCGAGTGCCAAGATGCAGCTATTCAGGAAATTAGGATGAACCAAGCGGTATTGGGACTATTCTTGTTGAATATCACCCGCTCACCCGCTCAGAGATCATGTCGAGCGTTCTTGCTCATGTGCCGAATCTTCCCTCCATACTATTGACAGATCAGTTACGTTCCAAGAGTCATCAGCCTGCTGGCAGTTCTCTAGACTTACTTTGTAGAAAACAAACGGGATGGGAATGAAACATATGGCGATACCACCTAGCAGCGAGTTGCCAGGGCCGATGCCGAGGTGGTGGAATAGAGCCGGAGCCTGTCATAATCAGCCTTGCATTATACACATAAGAAAGAAAGAAAGAAAGAAAGAAAGAAAGAAAGAAAAGAAACCTTACAAACAGTGGAAAGCTAGCCGCAAAACAGGCGCGGAAAAGCGCACTTCCAGCGAATATGGACGCAGCGTAAACGGGATACGAAATGCCCAAATAATTGAACAGCGAATTGAACAGAGTCACCACGCCGATAGTGAAAATACCCGAGCCGATGATGGGCATAATCCAATGAATACTTTTCTGTGCTGACCAGCCATACCAGAAAAGACAGATAGGGAGGGCCAAGGAGCCGATGAATGTCGGTGGGAGAACCATCTCGGGCTTGAACCCCGGCTTGTTGAATTTGGCAACTATACCGTATCGTACCCAGAGCAAAAACCCACTTAGAGTAATGACTGTGCCAACGAGAATACCGAGATATGCGAGACCCTGCTGTTGGACAGTAAAGCCGTAGATGTCGCCGAATACAAGAGGGAACGACTCGAACCAGATAAACAGCACTCCATATAAAAGCCCAGCGTAGAGGTCCATCAGGAAGACAATTGGCTCAGATAAAGTCAGGGTGAAGGCTCTGGCAAGGACAATAAGGTCATTTCGGAGGGTGTGATGTGCGGCGTCAATTTCAGACTGACTTTTCAGTCGACTATCTCCCGTCGCTTTCCTCAAACGCTTTGCTCTCTTATACAGAATATTTGCCGCACTAGTCTCAGGAAGAAAGAAAAACATTGTGATGAGCACACACGAGCACAGCCAGGTGAATAGCCAGATTGTCCATCGCCAACCCTTCACCGGGGCTAAGAATCCCCCGATAAGCGGACCAAAGACAGGACCCAAGACGCCAGCCGAAGACCAAATACAAATCATGTATGAAACATTAGCTGGATCGAACATATCCACAATAGTACCTCCTCCTGTCGCTAGACACGGGCTGCCGCAAAAGCCAGTGAGAACTCGAAAGACGAGGAACATGGGCATGTTGACCGCGAAGCCGGTGGGCATTTGAAGTAAAATGAAGGCGAAAAGAGTCCAGAAAAAAATAGCCGTGCGTCCTAGTTGAGGCATCTCAGACATAGGGGACCATAGCATTGGGCCGAGACCATAGCCTCTGTGACGGGTTAGCTATCAGCAGATGGATTGATATTGGAAAAGGTCTGGCTTACACGGTGAAGAAGGATAGTCCCAGGGTAGCCACGGTCTCGCTGACGCCAAAGTCTAGCATGACGTTTTGCTCACCCGGCACATAGATAGAACTGGCAATGTAGACACCAAAGTTGAGTATACACATTTGGACAGAGATGGCAGCCTTCCACACGGCGGACCAATTATGAGGGTTCTGCAGGTGCTGTGTTAGACAGGCAATGTGTAAGGTGTATGTACCCGCATTCCTCTGGATCATCCTGACCGTACCAACCTACTAGGAGAATATCTTCCCAATCATCGACGATGGGGTTGGTTGCAGTAAGGTCTTGCGCGCCGGCATCCTTGGTAACAGAATCACTGTTCTCTCCTTCAGACGACGGGGACGGGACTGCCTTCCTCCATAGCGACGGATCAATCTCGTCTGGATATCGAAAGACTTTGTTACCAGACACCGCTCGCACGAGTTGGCCGAAGACGGTACTGTGGAATCGGGAGGCCATGCTGACTCTCTCTCTCTCTTTTTGTCGAGGGCTGTCTCGAATTGAGAGAGCGATGCAACTTTTTGCATAGAGGAAGGAGTGATCTCTCTAATTATATCACAGAGAGCCCCTCTTCCTCTATTCGAAAGCGCGATAAGTTTATAATTTCTACATGTAGCATATGCGAGCGGGTTTAAACCCCGGCGTTGTCGATGGGAAATTCGGCCTATCTCCGCGATCAACATTATTAATACAAAAAACATATATATTACATGTTGTACATGCTCAATGAGGATGCCTGTAGAGTTCTATACATACGTATTAATATTTCATTTACAATTAATGAGTGCTCAGCACTGCTCAGTGAGGGAAATACAATTAGTCGTATAATTACATGTATTATCAATTGATATAATGTATCAAGAACTATAAAGAATAAGCCCTCTTTATTAATACGTTATGTATTGATGTAATATCTATATATCAACAATGAACTAATACCCTTGACAGTGCAATTTTTTCTTCAAGAGGTCAAGGTAAACTCCTTTCACTACCACCTATCTGTACAGCCTAGTTAGTCCTATTAAGTCTATTGCTACCAGCATACCTCCTCCAAACTAGGCGCAGAACCTTTTCATCTGTCAATACAAGCAAAACAGCCGTAGCTGCACAACAAGCCGCCATCACGATGTTCATCACCCTCCACCCAGCAGTCTCGACCACCGCTCCGGCCACAATCGGCCCGATAGTCTGTCCACTTCCCCACGCGATAGTATGCAGCGCAAACGCCTGTGCACTGGCACCAGCCTCGCCGAATATACCTGGCATTTCACGCTCTTTGCGCTCAATGGGGTCGTTCAGTTCGACCATGAGCGGGAGTAGGATAGCCGAGAGTGCGAGGCCGGCGGCGACGAGTAGGGAGAAGAAGATTATGCAGGAACGCAGGGAGTCGTCCGTGACGAATTGGAAAGCGATGAAAATGGGGACGAGGGAGATGAAGGATAGACTGGAAATGATTCGAGGGCCGTGGTAGTCAATGGCGGATCCTAGATATGAGGAATAAGCCGGTGATAGGGACTTGTTATGCGACAACTTACCAATGAGCGGAGATATAATGGCGGGGATCGTCAGTGCGAAAAAGGACATCCCAATACCAGCTGATTCCCAGTGAAAGGTCCTGATGACAAAGACGGGAAGAGTCTGATATGATGTTAGATTCCACTCATCAATATACGAGGCGGAGTTTTGCTTACAGTTTCAAACGAGGTCCAGACTATTGCATTAATGATGCTTGCAATAAGCAGGACAAGGAGCTGACCAGACAAAGCCAGACGCACGATTGGAGGGATGAAGCTTGTTGAGACATGGCCAGAACAGGCCTCTTCATCGTGACCGGCCTCGGTGGTACTCTGATATTGGGGCACTCCTGAATCACGAAGTAATGGCTCTGTTTCCCCGTTCTTGACCTTTTGTTTAGGCTTTGGCTCGATCATGAGGCATCGGAATACAACATCGATGCCGATCAAGGACAAAGCCAGTATGAAAACAGAGTCATAGCCGGTTTTATTCAAGCTACCGTCGACTTAGCTCACCATTACAATCGGTATAAAATATAAACGCAGACTTACAGAATCCCAGCCACAGCTGGTCCAGCCATAGTTCCAACAGTCATAGACATCGATACATACCCCATTGCCGTGCCCAACTGCTCCTTGTCCACCGTGTCGACCACAAGCGCATTGCCGACTACCCACATAGCTACCTCGGCGACGCCCTGTAAAGCGCGCGCGGTGACCATTGCTGTGGGCGTTCTTGCTACCCAGAACAACACAGTTGCGCCAGCAACAGCAAACAGACCGACGATGAAGGTGAATTTTCGGGATGAGCCCTTGTCGGCGACATATCCAACGATAGCTATCACCAATCAGCAACGATTAAATACTTCGGGTTGGGCAGTCGCACGTGAGCTAATCAGAAGAGCACCTCCAAAAGTTGCAAGTAGAATAGAAAGCCATTTTTGGACTTTCGGCAATTGTATCAGCGTGATATCGAGATTAAATGTTGGGTTGAGCAACTCACGCTCGTCATCTGGTAGATCGAGTCGGTCTCTGAGAATGGTTGGAACAAGAGGAATGACCTTTACTCAATTTCAGCTTGATAAAAATACGAGAAGGTCGAATGAGGCTGTACCATTCCATATATAAAGACATCCTTTCGACATCCATTGTTAGCGACGGTTTGACAAGATAATAGGGAAGGTGAGCTAACAGCAAAGATGGCGATAGACACGACAATCACTATAAACGTCTTGGACGAGCGAAAAACAGTGCTCCTTCTCTCTTCCTTGTATTTTGCATTGTCGCAGTCCGTCGTATTGTATGCTGCCACTGCAGCCATTTCCCTTAACTTGACTTGAATGTTGTGGGGAGAACAGTCTGACTTCAAGACACAAAATTAAAAAATCCGTCCCAGGGCCATCAAGTCAATTGATAAGCAACGCGTGATTCTATAAAAATTGAACATCTATCACAATTGACTTACCCCTCCATCTCTAAAAAACAGAAGAGCAAATCATGGCCAATTATTAGCCTCACCGCATCGGCGGGTTGGGCGATCCACAATCTGGCAGATCATCAACAATCCACCTCCCTGGTAGGACGAGGGCGTCGAAGCTACTGCGAGATGAAGCACGCGTGGATAGGAGTCATTTTTACTAATTATGAGTTCTCCAGTCAGGTTGTCTGGTTCGGGCGAGTCAGAAGTCCAGACCTCGGATGTCTTCCTTTGCCTAAACATGGTATAAAATTCCGCTGTTAGTGCGTTCAGGCTTTTGCTGGGTCTATCGACATCTCTATACCGGTTACTGGATTGTGCTTAATGTAAGATTTAGATTATTGTAATGGAGGATGAAAGATCGGAAATTCTTTTCTCGTGCGTTACATACAATCCTCCATAGAAGCCTATAGCCAATAGATGCATCATAGATAAGGTCTTCGTAAAGGAGATCCCTAGTAGTGGCACAGACAGGCAAGAAAACTTTTTAGCAAAGACAACCGCGCTTTCGATGGTAACAAGAAAATAAAAAGAATTATAAAAAAGAACTTGCACCAGGGAATTGACCCGAACAGAAGAGAGAAAACACCGTGGTACCAGACAAGGTGGGAATGAGGAGGGAGAGAAGGGAAAAGAAATTCGACATGATCTAGAGACGAAAGGAAAAGTTGCACGCAGCCACCATCATAACCAAAAGAGGTACAAGGAGACTCGGCAGGTCATCATCGTGTATTGCCGTCAGGATATGAGGGATTGAAGAAACAGGAAAGTAGGAAAAGAAGAAGTTGCATTATGCAAATGTCATTCTGCGTAACCTCGTTGCTCATGTTCCAGTCGTTCGAGGTGCCAACATTGGAAAGAAGCGGGAAATGCGTTTCTGCAATGCTCTATCGCATGACACGAGGTGACATCGACAGAGAGGCGACATTAATAACCGCGGCCACGGCCCTTGTTGCGTTTGCCAGTAGAAACGGTGCTCCAGCCTTCGTCATCGGCCTCATTCGCAGCAGGCTCAGCCTTTCGCCAGCTACCGTTGGCTTTGCCAGAAGGCGCTTCTTTTGTCGCATCCTTTGTAGCAGTAGATTCCTCAGCAGCCTCGGTCTCCTCCTCGTCAGCTGCCATGCCACTCCCATCCTCGTCGGCCCGTCGAAGGACCTCGAAATTCGACTTCTTCGGGACATCAGGATCCGTCTCCTTAGCTCCATTGGCATCACCATCCGCCGCCTTCTCGGACTTGGTCTTCTCCTTTGACTGACGTTTTTCTGCCTTCTCAGATTTGGTCTTATCCTCAGCTTCCTTGCGGGCCCGATCACGCTTCTCGGCTACCTCTCGCTCCCTAGCAGCAGTATCAATAGGCCGGGCAGCACCGAATGGGCTTGCCTTGGAGTCACCAGCACCACCAGCGCTGGGTGGGGGGCTCTGGACATTTTCCGACACTGTCCTTTTCTGCAAGTTTAGTTTCGGTCGCACAGCGGGAGCAGGAGCAGCAGGGGTTGGGGTAGCTGCAACGGGCGAAGATGGAGCGCTGGGCTCCTTGGGGGCAGGATCCGGGCGCATACGTGCTCTCCACTGGTTGTCCAAATCGGCTGCTGTGGGAGTACGCTCTGGTCTTTCGGGTCGCTCCTGAAACTCACGGCGAGGTGGTCTTGAGCCGTCCTGGGAACGTCCTTCTCCCCACGCTGGGGAGTTCTTGCGAAAACCTGAACCCTCGGTGTTTCGTGGGCGGCCTCCTTCACGTCCGACAGCAGCGGCAGAAACCGGAGACAATGGACCCTTGCGCTCCCAATTTCCAAAGTCGCGGGGCTTTCCATCACCTTCAAAGCGGCGTCGCTCGCCCCGTACACTCCCTCCATCCGAAATGTTATCAGGGAAGTCCCGAGCAGGTCGGTCGTTTCCACGGCGAGGCAGGTCTGGGAGAGGACCTTTCCTAGTCCAGTCGCTGAAGTCACGAGACTGTTGAGATTCCTTGGCTAAAAAATGGTCAGTCAAACTGTATCAACCAAACGCAAAAACGGGGAATTGTAACACATACGTGGCTCTGCAATGCTGACACGAATACCACGTCCTTGAAGAGATGTGCCTGAGAATGTGAGCGCCTTCTTCAAGCCCTCAACGCTGGCGAATTCAACATAGCCGAAGCCCTTGGGAGTGCGGTTCAGCTTATCCTCGACGATCCGGACGTTGGTCACTTCGCAGTCGGCGAACAGTTGGGAGACATCCTCAGAAGTTGCATCGAAGGATAGGTTCCCAATGTGGGCGGTATACGGGGGCTCTGTGGGAAGAGGTAGGTCAGGACGGGCGAATGCTGGACGTTCGCGATCTATTACTAGTTAGACGAGATTACAGCAAAGATTGACTCTTCTTCTTTCGGTGTCCGTACCGTTATAGCCGTTTCCGAAGCCCGCAGTTGAACTGACAGTGCGACGTTCCCCGCCAAAGGTCGAGCGCGATTCCGAGGTGGCTAAAATAGCACATATTAGTTTTGAAACTTGGTCAAGGATGGAAATGGCATCGAGTGTGGCGCGGTGTGATTGGCGGCATACCGGCTGACGATTTCAGTCAACATCGGCAGCGGCCTCTTTCACACAAGAAGGGCTCGAAGCTTACAAGGCAAGGGCATGTCCTCCATTTCATCGGCCCAAGAACCGAAGTCTATCGCAAGTTAGCCATTTCTGTTCTCGCTCACCCAGGAAGCGTGGGAACCCACTCTCATCCGCCAAGAAGGTCCCTATGGACATCTTCTGGGCTTTCTGTTTGGGCGCTGCACCAGTAAATTAGCCATATTCGATATAGAATACCAACTACGACCACCGCGGAAAGCGAGGCAGAGGGTATGGCGACGAACCCATGATTGCAATTGATGGGGCAGGAAAAGCGCGCAGGGTGTTGTGCGCGTCTCTTCCCTTCTTGGAGCCGAGAATTCGCTAGATGGAAAATTTGCTGAAAGGCGGAAATATCCTCCAGCAAGGGTCGCAGCAGTTCTGGGAGAGGCGACGAGGGGAGAATGTATCACAAGTAGCCGGTGGCAGTCGAGAGAGTCGTGATGGTGGTACTCCGCGAGGATCAGACAGAGGGGAAGTTGTCGATACGGCGTGAGGATAATTTTTAGTAATAACGGCTAGAAAAGTCAGCCTGCAGCGATAATTGCTTAGTGCGGTCGCGGCCGCGCACTCTGTTGCTAAGTACGTACTAAGGGAACTATTAGGAACAATATTCATTCTTCTGCTTCTAATTAATACTAATATTAATATTTATATCGACCCGTGGTTTCACTGCTATTATTTGTATTTTGCATCTTCTCCCTCCACTCCTGTGTCCTTTTGCGAATGCCATTTGTGGGATAAGGCTCCAGGTGCTAGCATAGACCTTGCATCCGGCCACAAACTACACTTTCATTCGCACATTCACGTTGCCTTTTGCCCAGGCGTGGAGAGACTGAGAGCAATGCCAAGTTCTGGGCGAGAATTCTCGAAGGCTGTTATTAAGTGTTGTATAGTATATGGTATATTAGTAGTCGTCGACAAAGAGAACACCAGTCTTTGTTCTTGCCCTTGGAAATAATGCCGCTTCTGTACTGGCAGTCAAGGCTGCTGAACTATGAAGATGGTAGCAGCAATAATGGTAAGATGAAGAATAAGAATAATAATATAGAGAGGGAGTTGAGACATCTACTATAGGGTTTTGTGAAATGCCAGGCAGAGAGTGTGTATTGTAAACATAACATGACAAGACCTTGTCATGTCAAATTGACGATTTGCGTAATTTTAAAGCGGGTCTAATTAAAGCGCTTTAATTGGCCAGAAAAATTTCTCAGCCAATCAAAACTTGGAAAAGTCTCTTGGTGGCGGCGTAACAGTCGCCAAAATCTTAAAATAGCTAGATCAAAATCACTTGTAGAATTTTCTCCATTGCTACTTACTAAAATAGGTATAGTGCCTAATATAATTTGTTAGTAAACAGGGGTCCAACGCAGGCTTCCAAAAATTTGTGTATGCCCGAAGTGGGTCCTGACAATACCAAACACTAAGTCGAGTTATCCAAAGCCGCACGTGATGTAGTGCAAACACGGCAAACGGTCGTGCCTTCCGCATTGGCAGCACATGGCGCCTTCTTTGTCTCTGTGCAGGAAACCACCAGTGTTTCTGCCATGGACTGCACAGAACGATGACTACCGACCAGCAGGACCAGAATCCGGTGGCAGACACCGGACTTCTAGCTTCGTCCCTGAAAGTTGGCGCACTGAGTGGTATGTCTTCGGCCTGCCATGCTTCGGACTGGCTAACAAGCGGATGAATAGCATTTGCTGGTTTCACGTATGGAGGTGCTTCGGGGATTTTGAGAGCGACCAAGCACCCCATTGTACACTCGCTCTCGCATAGTATTCACTGGGCTGCTTGGGGCAGCTCCTTTTGGTGTAAGAACTGGATAAAGAGGATGCGGCTGGATCAGATACTAACAGGGAGGAAACCAGGGATCCGAAGCAATATTCTACATCTGCATTTCCAAGATCATGCTACGCCACGGGAGCGAGTCTATTCCAGTACGATCTCTGGCGGTCTTTCAGGCGGCATTGTGACGCGGTTGATGGGTAATGACTATGGCCTTCCTAGATACTTTGCTTACTAACGAGCCCCAGGAGGTAAATTCATCCCCGGCCTTGTCGTATTCTCACTGGTTGGATGTTTGGGACAGAGTGCCTGGAATGTCGTCCAACGGCGACAGCAGGAGAACGAAGGCAAGGTTTCGAAGCCCATCCTGCAGCGCATGGCTGAGTCCAAGTGGATTCCACTGCGGTCCCTATCGGATGACGAATTCAAGCATCTGCTGAACGAGAAAGTGTTAAGCATTGAGGCGGAAATGGCTCTTCTGGACGAGAAGATCGAGGGCCTGCAGCGAGAGCGGGATCTGGAGATCAACCACAAGGGTGCGCAACGTGCCGAGGACCAGGCTTCCAAGCCTTGATTGTTTTCACTGGTTGAAGTGTACATGTCCATGTAGATAGACATTTGCCACTGACTTCAATGTTGTATTATGATTGATCTAGATTTATATATGATGTAACTTTCTCATATTTTGGTACTGGACCGGTTGACGAGTATGCTGCACAAATAGATTAGTTATAAATCGGATAGTGAACAACCATTAGCGTTGAATGGATGATAATTGCGATGCGAAGAGGCCAATGGGCTGGCATTCATCGTACTTATCGAAATGTAGCGCGCAACGGGAGTGGCGGAGCAAGATATACAGTCGCACTGCGAAGAATGATAAGACTTAATTAAGTAGTAATAGTGCGCAGGCCCAGGCTGGGCGGCAGTTGCCGGACCTCCCCGGGCGCCCTATTGGACAACCCACTAAGCGCAGTGAACGGCCCAGTGTAACGGGCCAGAACTAATCTGGCAGTCAGCTCGCCCGCACATCCGGGTACACTGCAAGCCGTATACCACCAACCTTTTCCTTTCTTCAACCATCCATATCCCTGACCCAGTCTCGACTCTCTGCACAAATTGCCATCCGTCCGGTCGACCGTCTTGGAACCTTGTGTCTGTCCGCCATCCGCACGCTATAGAGCATGCACGCTCTCTTCCCCCTTACCTCCAAATGACACACTATCGAACTCAACTCGTCACCAATCCTTAGTCGACTGGGACTGCGCACTCCCCCCCTTTTCGCTATCGCAATCGCGTGCACGAGTCGGTCGCCAGCCAGAAGACGAGGACGGTATCCCTGGCGAATCGCGATGAATGAGGAAACAGGATCGGCACGAATGATTAAAATCGAGTGAGTCGCGCGCCGAACAGACCGTGGAGCTTGAGCTGTCCACGGACGGTTGTGCCAGCATGTCGTTCTTCACCCCCACCACCGTGCTGGTGGGAGTGCTATTGCTCTATGTCTCCTCGTTTATCCTGTTCGCGATTGTTCGCATCGCCACCGGTGTCTCAATCCAGCGCATTGGTTATTTTTCTCTGAGACGTATTGCCTATGCTCCCCGGGAAGGCGTGCAAATTGACATTCGCGGCCTGGGATTATCTTTACACCGACCGTCCTTCTCCCAACCGACGTGGATCAGCCTGCGATTGACCGACCTCAAAGTAACGGTAGACCCGAAATTGCTGAAGCATGGAAATAACGATAGTCATGGAAAAGGTGCCTCGCGGCCCGCCTCTTCGAACGGGTCTCCGGCCATGCCCCAAGATGCGACTTTTGGCACACCAAAGAGCTCGTCGAGGCGCAGCGAGACGTGGAAGAGACTGACGAGACTGAAGGAGAGGATAAAGCGCCTACATACGTATATCCACTGGCTCGCGATGATTGATGTACATGCCACTAACGCCGCCGTACACTTCGTCGATGCTGGGCATATCCAGGTGGGGGCTTTCACAATGGCAGTTGATACTAGGCGAAAGATGGTGGAACGTGGCCGGCTGTTCCGCCATAAGAAGCCACAGTCACAGGGATCTCGCCCCGCGGAATGGATAATGACTGTTCGGAACATTTTACTAGCGGTCGATGGCCGGGAACCCATGGAGCTCTTGGACAACCTGCAGTTGAATATTCATGGCCATTTGTATCAGGACTTAGAGGGTCTACGAGACACCTCTGTGGCTATCAAAATTGGTCGACTGCATGTTCCATACGACGATCTGATGCTACTCTCCCAACGAGTCGGACAAGCCCAAAAGATGCCCTTCAAAGTGGAGTCGCCAACAGAAACAGATGATGAGATTTCATTTGCGGACTTCGTGCAAGAGCTAGACAAGCCTGGGTCTAGAGAAGATGTTATTGTCCAAACCGTTGCCGATTCGAAGGAGTTTGCAAGTTCAATTTTACGCGGCATTGAGGAAATACAGGTAGCTTTGAGCTTTTTCCGTGTCTCAAGGTGCATTCCCGCTACAGCCGCCGAGCAAAAGGATATGCAACTTAATCTCGTCACCCATGAAATCGGTATCGATTTGCATCGCATGGATCCCAATTCCCCAGCCCATCGAATGTATTTTCAAAAACGAGATGTGGCCCACCAGGCTTTGTTAGCTGCGATTTCTGTCTCCGTCAGTTTGGAAGATACCTCTGGAGCAACAGACAGGCTTCTTTACGTACCCATGGCCACCACAACGATCAAAACAACCCTTCCTTCCAAGACTGTAAGCTTTTCCGACGAACGCGATGCAGAGGCACGTAATAGTAATGTTTTATTCGCCAACCTCGTTATCACCTCTCCTTCTCTTGATTTGGAGCCTCGCCATGTCTCCCAAGTCCTTCGGCTAGCGCAGACAAGAACAACATCCCCGCGCAGGAAAAAGCGAGACAATCATCATATTATTTCACGATTATTACCAAAGGCTAGCATCAAACTCTCGGTGCATGAGCCCGTGTTACGATTCGTGCTACCCATTCCAAAGGACGCCTCAGTCGATGCCGGCGATTATAACCTTTTAATTTCTTCTATTTCATCCATATCACTAGATATCGAGTCATCCCATTCCGCTGAAGCCGGAATCGACTATTCTTTGTCATCCGTATATCGCGTTGCTTCTCACCAGCTCTATTACCAGACACCAGCTGGCGCCAAGCACAATCTTCTTCAAACCAAAAACATGGAAGTTCGTGTCCACCTCAATGCTACACCCGAAGTCTGTGTCTTCGTATCTGGTAGCTTGAATTCATTTTCCGTCCACATGGTTAACGCCGACGTAAACCGCGGGATGAAACAGGTTGTTGAGCAGTTTCGAGCCCAGCTCAGACCAAGAAGAGGAGTCCCTTCGACAGCAAGCGATCAGAAGTCCAGTTTCCTGCGCCGCCTTCCCCCTTGGTTGATGCGGGTGCAATTCGAAGCCACTGAACTGAACTTCGAGGTTGCTGGTCCTCCTCCAGGATCATCAAAGACCCCGCGTGGAGTCGCCCTTCAACTCGAGTCATGGACCGCTGACTATCGCGCACAGAAGCTCGAGCCTATGAAGAATGTTTCAAGACGACGAACGTCCAGCCATTCTCACTCTTCTATCAGCGATGACCCTGCTTTCCGCTTTCCTCCCACTTCCCCTCCGCGAAGGACTGCCAATAGCCATGCTGATGGTCGGAGACTTGCTGTGCACATCAGAGGCCTCGAAGGCTTCGTAATTGAAGCCGAAGACTACATGGAACCAGAGTCCTTTCTTTCTTTGCCACGATGTGAGGTTGCTTTTAGTAGTCAGAGTGACTTGCAAGGTCCAATTTTCCACATAAATTCGACCATGAAAGCTTTATATTTGGAGTTTTCATTGTACAGAATATACTCGCTGGGGGTTGCGGCAAATGTGCTGCATGAGACATTCGTACGGGCGCCAGTTGATAAAGCATCGAGCGACTATCAATTCAAGTCATTCTCTAGAGCGTCTCTTCCCACACCAGTTCCGCCGTCACAGCGCTCCGAGTTAACCACGGTGGATCTGCGTGTTGGCCTTGTACAAGTCAAAGCTGTCATGCCTGATGATCCTCGGTTAATGTTACAAATTTACGGGCTCGCAGCAGGCAGTCACCGTTGGTCGGCGCCATTTTTGCGATGCCACTTAGCTCGATTGCATGTCGCTGCTCCGCGAATGAAGGGTGTATGGGCGAGAGTGCTTTCCATGAACACTGTCAGAGTAGATTTACGTGAAAGCAAAAAGCTACAAGGTCGTGAAATTAAGGACGAGCGTTCTATTGATGTATCGGCAGACTTTATCCGACTAGGCGTTCCTCATCATTTGATTATGCATCGAGTGTTCAATAATTTCATCAACACATTTAAAGCCCTGAAGGCCTTACGCCACCGTTTTAAAACCGACTCTGATGAAGATGTCCTCCACAAAGATCCAGAGGGACCCAAGATTGTGCCTCGGATTTCATTACGCAGCAAAGCATTAGCTTTCCAATTAGAAGACGACGCGTTCGAGTGGCGGCTTGGTTGTATCTACCGAGCGGGCCTAGTGGAACAGAGACATCGCTTGGCTCGTGAGGAAGCTTTCAGAATCAAGGCTCAAAAAGTGAAAGATGCCGAAAACAAGCGCAACCCATCTCGATATCGTGCCCACTCAGCTCATCCGGACTCCCATCGTGGACGAAGAAGCGAAGATAGGAGACGAAGTGCAAGTATTGATCCTAGAGAGTCTCGACGGCCTGTGGATAAGGACGCAAAATACGGACGAGCTCGTTACGATACAGATGGCGCCGCAAGCATCACGTCTACCGCTAAAGTTTCAGAAACGGAGGCATGGCGTCGTTTGCAGGAATATAATGCTCGTGATTGGAAGTCAAAGATTGATGCCGCAATGCAGTTTCAAGCCAAATCTATTAGCCAACTACGAACTCTCTTTGCCGGTGCTGATGAACCGCCTGAGGATGCTGAAGACGATGAGCCGATTCTTGCCATTCCCAATCGGCCTGCGTTGATGTCTACCTTGATCAGCGATGTGCATTTGGTTATTGATAAACCATCCTTCCCTGTAGCTGAGTATCCCAAATTTTTACATAGGATCGGTAAGGGCATGCCCGTAGGAATGGAGTATTCCCTGCTTATTCCTATGAGCCTTCAGTTGGATATGGGAGAGGCTAGAGTTACGTTACGCGATTACCCCCTGGATCTTCTCCATATCCCCGCTCTTCGCCCCGGCCAGTCCCCTCGATTGCCGAGCTGGTCATTAAAGACAGACTTTGTGATTGCGGAAGAATACCGGAATTATGAATCCACTCGAGATGTTAGAGTTTGTATTGTACCTGCTGCTAAATCCTCAGATGGACAAATTACCGAGGGTGTCTATGTCAACATTCGACGGACTGTCGCTCCAGTTAAAACGTACTCAGAGCCAAATTTCGATATCAACACTAGTCTTCCAACTAGTTTCACATGGTGCATGTCATATCAGCCTGTCATACAAGACATGATGAAGATCATCGAAGGATTCACGAAGCCAGAAGTTGATCCATCTGAACGTGTTGGATTCTGGGATAAAATTCGATTAAGTTTCCACTCCAGGATCAAGGTTCGATGGAAAGGCGATGGCGATGTTCATTTACGCATGAAGGGGTCTCGTGATCCATACATCATAACAGGATTTGGGGCTGGCTTTGTGATGTGTTGGCGCAAAGATGTCCAGTGGTATATTCATCCTAGCGACGACCCTAAAGAATTCATGACTGTGACAAGTGGAGAATATGTTCTTGCTGTGCCAGATTACAGTCACGAGGCCCGTTATTTGTTTGAATATGCTTTGGACGAGGCAAAACTGCCAGCAAGTTATTCAGCGAAAAATGCCGCCCAGTTCAAGAAAGTTCTGATGAAATTGTCCGGAAGTGTTAAATGGCTTGCAGGATTGGTATTTGAACGCGACGTGGGTAAAGAGCGATCTTTTGATTTCAAGCCCCATTATGATGTGGTTCTCAAGAATCCGCACTATATAGAAGGTTCTCAACTAAAGGCAAGTAACTTTCGTGAGAGGGATGTAACTGAGCTAACTATAGATTCTAGAATTATGATGCATTCCGTGGGTTTCGGAGTAATCACATCCACTTGTCGGTGGCTGTCATGGCACCAACAATTGCGGATCAAACGCACCAAAATTATAACACCGTTCATCTAACGCCTCGTATTTTCACCCACTTCTTTAATTGGTGGTCACTGTTCTCTGGAGTCATGTCCCTTCCTGTACGCCAGGGTCCTCTTTGGCCTGGTATCACCAAAGCTAGCAAAAAGTTTGGCCGGCATCTTGCTACCGTCAAGTATAAACTGCTCCTGTCGCCACTGTTCGTCTCCCATATCTACAAGCACAAAGAACCAGAAGATTATGGTGAAGATGTAGTAACTGCAACTGGCCTAAAGGTTCGGCTTTCAAATTTCAAGTTTGATATTCACCAGAGGCGGGAGCAGGTTACCACCCCGATCAAAGGTCGCCTCAAACAACTAAAGTCTAGCGCTATGCGCATAAACCGCGCTGAACTTGACTTCGAAGCTGCTGATTTCAGAGCTGTCTCTGCCAGTATTGAAGGGACAACCATCGAGGAGGTGGAAGCCAGGCCAGAGGAAATTGTCGTGTCATTACAGCAGCCCACTACTTCTGTGGATCTTTCTCGCTTCACGATTCCTGATCGAGACTTCAGCTGGATTGACATGGATGATTTTGTAGAACTGGACTGGATCCTTCCTCAAGAATCCACGCCTAAGACTCAAATACTGCCTCTTGCATATACGCCTCGCTTTACATATTTCCGACAAACAGACCATAGCAATGTATCACCGGCTAACACTGGGTTCAGCCCGTTTGGCGACGAACCTACCCATGAGTGCGTGATGTCTCAAGGAAACGATCCTCGCCGGGTACAGATGGATCTTATCAAGGGTCGTATCGCCAATCTTGAAGTGCAGGCCGAAAACCACGAACTTCAACTTAGCGAACATGAGCTTCAGCTGGTCAGGGATGGCGTGGAGAACAATGATCTCAAAGTCAAGCATGAGTTGCTTGTTCGGCAGGCAGAATCTCTGGACAGACGGCGCAAGTTTCTTCTTGCTGGGCTTCGTCACCTGGAAAAGCTCATCTTTGGCGAGGAAAACCAAAATGACTCGACAAGCGAGGCCCAGGGAAGTGACAGATCATCTAGGTCCGGCGAAAATCTGGAATCTAATAGTGACAGTGCTGAATCGATTATGGACGGAAATTATGAGCCACCGGACGTTGAACTGGCTACCGACTTTAATAATCGGTTCACAATCCATAACCCCCAGGTTAAATGGAATAACTCACTGCGGGATATCATGGTACGATATGGCCATCAAGTCAGCCAGAGGCGTGGGTTCGTATACTACATGTCACGCCAAGCCGTTAAGTTCATTTCCGACATCGTGGACGAGCAGAATAAAAACAATCGCAAGCGCAAAGGTTTCTTCAATCGCTCTCCAAATCACGAAAGCGACCAGGAGCGGGATGATGATGATGGCGTGGAGGAACGTATCGAGCAATTGTTACACGATGCAAAGAGATTTGTCAATGCGGATGACCACCTTTCAGCAGCCTCAAATGAACACGGACGTCCGAGATCTGGTGACTTCACTGACAATATATCGTCAGATTTTACGCCTCAGAACAGTTATCACCTCCATCTTATTGCTCCTCAAATACAATTACAAAGTGACAAGAATCCACGATCTGTCACGCTGATCGCAGCGAAGGGGATGACGCTGAAGGTAATATCGATCATGGACAAGCGTCGAGTCAGCGATGATGTTAGTGGACTTGTGCAACGCCGATTCTCCCTCCGCATGGATGGCGCCCAATTCTTTGTTGCAACGCAAAAAAATCTCAAGGCACACCTGCAGTTCTACGCTGGTAATAAATATGGAAACGCGCCTGGTTCGGCTTGGCCACCATGGCTGACACTGGAAGCGATGTTTGACTTTGAACTCAATCCATTTGGCTTTTCGAGGATTATCCAGCGGACGTCTGCATCTCTCCGGTACGACAAGTATAACAACCTTCGTCTAAAATACAATGATGAAGTAGCCAAAAGTGATGGAGAAACCACCCCTCACCATGACAGTGACGAGGGTCGCGTGGACCAGATCTGGGTGGACTTTCCTGATGTTCGGGCAATTTGCGATTCTAACGAGTACTACACAATGTATATCATTGTTTTGGACTTGTTGCTCTACAATGAGCCGCTGGAGAAAGTCAGGAGTGAGAAGCTCGAGAAGATAATGTTTGCTTCCGATTTTAGTGATTTGAGAGGTGCACCGGAGATGGTTTTCAAATTGCAGGACCGTATTCGACAACTCGAAGAGATCAGAGACTACTTCCAAGTTCAAGCCCAGCATTTGGACGTTCAAGGTTGGCAAGATCGGATAACGCTTGAGAAGGATTTGGTAAGCTGTGAAGATGAATTGTTTTTCATTATGAAAGCCATCACGACCTCTCAAAGACGAACCGATGAAAGAGCTCTGTCAAAAGCCAGTGCCTCATTGCGATACTGCTTGTCTGCCTCTGATATCGTTTGGCATTTGATGCGGGATAAGAATGAGCCATTAGTAGAGTTTCAGCTGCGCAATGCTTCATACGAACGCACCGATCATACAGACGGATCAAACCATAATATGATCGAGATAGAGCGTTTATATGCGCTGAACCTGCTAGAAAATGCCATCTATCCCCAGATGATCGTTCCTTACATGGATCATAAAAGTCGAATTGAGAGTGGAGATATAATGTTTCGCGTTCAGTGGTATATGCTTGAAGCTGTCGCGGGTATTCCGGTGTTGGATCAGTTCGAAGTGAACCTGTTCCCGCTCAAGGTACAACTGGAACGAGAACTGGGCCAGAAACTTTTCGAATACATTTTCCCTGGTGCGGGATCCAACGCTTTCGAAAATGGTGGCTTCTCTCCATTCATGGTCAAACACATCAAGCCTCTAGACGAAGACGACGAAACGGAAGATATGGACGGGGAAGTTACTCCTGATTTTGTGTCGACGCCTCGCAGCCAAGGCAGTACTTCGACAGGGGAGGATACGCCAGCATCCATGGGCCCAGGCTCTATCGAATTGAGGTTGCAGCCGACTTTGAGTCTACCAGACAACCGCAAAGGACAACATGCTCTCCATTTAAGATCAAGCCGATTCAAACCAATGACGAGAATAACGAAAGATAAAGATCGCCTGTCACCCGGAGACAGACCCGGAATGTCTCCCCGCTCGTCAACGGCTGGTGGTCTCAGCAAGAAAAAGTCCACTGAGAGTATTCGAGGATTAACGCGTTCGTCCACAGATAAGTCACTTGGTGCCATGTCCGGCAGCTCTAGCACGGTGAATGAACCCAAGAAATTCTCGCTGGTTAGAGGTTCAAAGAAACAGCAAACAGACGATCTTACTCAAATGATGTCCCGAGCGTCCAATTACATGATTCTCGCAAATGTCAAGATCAACGACGTGGTACTATGTTTGAGTTATAAGGGCCGAGGGGAGCGTAATATTGAAGATGTACATGATTTCGTCTTCCGCCTGCCGGTTCTAGAGTATCGTAACAAAACATGGTCGAATCTCGAGCTTGCTCTCCGTTTGAAAAAGGATGTCATCAAAGCATTGATCTCTCACGCACCAGCCATTCTCGGAAACAAATTGGCACATCCACGCCCCAACAAGCAACAACAGCAGCGGCTGCGAGAACTAGCTTCGTCTTCTCAAATTATGCTTCCATCTTCGGATACCTCTTCCTTGAACATTTCAGCCAGTCGCAATCTCACTAGACGTGACTCTACTACTGATGTGTCGGGCTCTTCGTCTCTCCACAAATCTGTCAGTAGCTCTGGCGCATACCCTCTTGGACCCGCCGTTTCGTATTCTTCGAGTAATGCTAGTTCACGAGAACCCAGCATTATGGTATCCGAGTTTCAGTCAACGGCAGATACAGATAGCAATTTTCAACAAAATGACCTTGTTCCAAGACGGAGTTTGACATCTGAGCGCCCAAGCACTTCTCGTAGCATCGGTGGAAATTCTCATGATGACAGGTACGTCTTTATTCGTTTCTTTTCTTTTCTTTTCTAGCTACTTATACTAATTACAATCTACAGTTCGAAGAAAACTATTCGCAATCTAGGACGCAAGTTGCTCCACCGTCATACCGCGAATACCAACGAATAAAACAACAATCTCGACCTACCTCACAACTTTTATATTCAATCACCTATTATCCCGTCTATCTTAAACTAAAATATGGGCATGGCATTTGAGGAGTTTTGAATTTACCTTTTTGTTTTTTTTTTGGTACACATATTACTTTATTTAATTTGACATGGCAAATGTGATGCTTCGCATCCGATGGCGTTGTTCTGCTACAATCTTGTCTTCGGTTCAGAATTTTGCATGTGTTCACGGCCTGGTCTGATTTTTCCTCTTCTTGTTTTATTGTATGATTCTTTCGCTTCGTTTTATTTTCATTTTGAATTTTTTTTACCCAAGGATATCATTCTTTTGGTATATACTTGATATCGCTTGCCATTTGTTACTTGCCAATGTACGAGCGATTTTTGGATGGACTTGCCTCGTCAGCTTATCTCGACCATGAAGAAAATATCTCAGATGTATTGGCCAGTGACAAAAGTTTCTTCTGTGTACATTTATGTGACTTAGGGAAGGACGGCGACAGGTTAGGTCAATACATGCGGGACCGGACCAGATAGAAACAGGGCGTGGATAGAGGTCCTAAATTTGGAAAACGGCCAATTCTGATATACAAAATGCATCAATTCATTCAGTTTACTCGGTTCCGTCTAGAAATAAAAGTAGGAAAATTTCTAATATTCACGGCCTATCTCAATTTTCTCATCAATCCATCCCATGTACATATATCAATTGATTGATGGATAGACACACAACCCTGGACGCCGAAACTATTCATGGTATCTGGTATAGATAAACGATCACGAACATCGCTAATAAAAAAGATCACATGGAAAAATATAGATTATAAATAGACATATGCGGCATTTATATAGACTTGAATGAATTTGAGCACAGTAAAGCCGGAAGATTTCTTGTTTTACTTCATTGAGCCTCGACATCTTTTTCTCGTATTTCGTCTTCATGTTCTCGGGTATCGGTATGGCTGCTTTCAGCATCCGTGGTTGGTGATGTTGTATTATTGATTGCAGTATTGGTATTGGCAGTATCGCCTGATGGTTGTACTTGGGGTTGAGTGGTAGGCGGGCTACTATTGAAATTAGGAGAATTGGCGGTGGTTTCGTCGGTGACGGCGGACGAGCCCGGCGGTGATATCTGCTTTTCCCGCCCAAATGGTAGGATGCGTGCCTGGAAGGAGTTCATGCGTGTGCGTGGATTGACGGTGATGTCGTCGGCGAAACGCTCGCCGCCGTAGTGCGGTACCCGGTTCCATGTCTCCTTTTCTCGTCGCAGTTCTGCTTGGACCCATGGGAAGGTGATAAGAATCCATAGTGCGGCCCAGGCGAAGGGAAGGGACCAGCCGAGCTTGAATTGTGTTAGTTATTTTCTATCCGATTGAATGTATTGGCTTGGGTTACGACGTACAGTATAAGCTACGTCCTCTGTGGTTGTAAAGATGATCGCCGTGATGGCAGCTGCAGCGATCAATGAGCCGCCGGCCCAGAAGCAGTTCATTTCAAAGAGCATGCGGCGGAAATAGGGACTCGAGAGATATCGAGTGCGCAGCGCGTAGCGAAATTTCTGGCCGCCGCCGCCGTCGACAGCGACGATATCTTCAACTAGCACATACAGCGCGGTCGGCATGACGGAGCCTTGGGGGGTAGACGAGATGCGGAAGGGAGCTTTGAAGCCAGTCATGCGTAGGACATCGAGGGTCAGATGGACGGCGCCAAAGTAGAACATGACGGTAGGGAGTGGCATAGCGAGGAGACGAACTATATCTATTAGCCATTGACCTAGTGTTATTGAGTGTGTATAAGCTTACGGTAGGGATCGGGATTGACAGTTCCACTGTTAACAAATGCAGGTCAGATAAGACATTTTGTTGTCAGATAATGGATGGATACTCACACAATCAATTCGACGGCTAGAATCAGCCATACAAAAGTAAAGTTGATTTGGAAAAAATCAAGCTATCATGTCATCAGTCCGTTTTCTTCAACGCATTTGAAGTTGGTCAACACACCCATGACTTGCGCGCATTCAGCGGTCGAGCACGTGAGTCCTTTCGCATGAGATTATACAGTCGATAAAAGTATTCGAAGACGGAAATGCCGCCCAATGCTGCAGTGCTGATGGTGAAGACTAGTTTCCGTCAGCTTTTACCAATCCTATATCTTTCCTGGTTTTGGTTTTGGCAACAGACATACCCATGTTCAGCGACAAACTTGTGCAATATTTGAGCGCAAAATACAAGACTAGCGGTTGGGCGAGGGTGTCAATGACGAAAAGGGTCCAGAAGAAGGCAATCGACCGCTTTCGTTGGCGCAGGGAGTACGGCAACGGGGGAGGGCCGTCGGACGGCGGTATGGCATCCTCTTCCATGGCGATAGAAGAGCAAGAGGCAAAAGCAGAGCGACACAAAGACGACCTCGGCGGTTTCTGCGTGGTGGCGAGAGATCAGTCCTCTGTATTTATTTGTTGACAGAGCGCGGCTGGCACGGCATGGCTGGAGAGGGTTCCAATTCGAATTCAGCACGGCGGTCAGCCTAGACGAAAGGTCAATGCAGCGAGAGAGGGTTCAGCGACGCCGGACAGTCGGGACGAGGGCGATTAAGGAAGAAAATACACGCGACAGCAGACAGACTTAATGGAAGGTTGGCGGTGCATAATTATGATTATCATCCTAGCTACTTCCAGGCGCCAAGCCGGGAATCAGGCGCTGCGTCTGGGCCGATGTCCGCGACGGGGCGTGACATCATCTATCGTCGTCGTCATTATTATTATTAGTAGTAGTACTAGTAGTACTAATATTACTACTGCTACTACATGTAATCGATATTATATTATTACTTACTGAGTCGCTGCGCAGTAATGACAACGCAATTTCTGCAGCAGTCTGGGAGTGATGCTTCTTGTATCACACAGGCCGCTGGGCGCAGCGGCGTGCGTACGTAATGTCTGCGTCAGCCGCACCAAGACATAGCAATGTCTTAATAAGCTGCCATTGTACGTCCTTAGCTCCTTAGTCGATATTATTCACTCCATTCGACAGGTGTTAAGTCATAGAGTTCTTCTATGCGGCCGAGACGACGGCGAGACGGCGTGATCGAAATCCGGCCTCGGCCACGAACAATTCCGCGATTTGGCTCTCGATGATCGCCTTTCCCCTGTCAAATTTCGTCTGTTGACGCCGGATGCAGCCGGAGGGTCGGGCTGGGATGGCTGCACGATTTTTCAGGCTTATCAGGCCATCGTCCTATCATTACGGATGCGCACTGTCGATCATGATTGGTGGGGCTGAGCCTTCTATACATAGCAGCCCCCGTTGGCCAATCAGATACAAGGGATTCATACATCATCACGTGTGTAACGGTGTGTAACCACTGCATTGGTTGGCCTGTGTCTTACAGTATAATAAATAATATTAAATAAGCCGACAACAAAACAATTCGAAACAGAGCCCTGGTTGGATCGAGACAGGTTAGGGCTAGAGTAGGGCTAGAGTAGGGCTAGGGCTAGGGCTAGGGCTAGGGCAGCTGCGACTAAAGGAGAAGGGGCGAAGGAAGGAGCCGGCATAGCACCTTCCTGGCTGCAATACCAAATAGTAATGATAAATATATCAATAATATACTGGCCTAGTTTCTTCATTCTCCGTATATTTACGTTGGTCACGGCTAGATCTATACAACAGGATCATTAACAGCAAGCGACTGTCTTATGAGTCCACCCATAGGCCCAAGCTTCACGGCAACTTCATGAAAAAGTCCAGCATCTTGGGGAAGTTTGGTGTGCCCAAGCCGGTAACAGGGTCCCATCCAGGCACAGCCGAAAAACCAACTGTGTTGCAACCGGGGTTTGTTCCTGCAGAAGTTAGCATTGATTCCAGGTTAGGTGCGCAGAAAACAAGGGAACGCGACATACCATTCGTGATGTCATTCAGCATAGACGGATTGGAGTACAGAGCCGGGTTCAAGAATCCCAGGGGCCCTTTTCCGGCCCAAAGTCGCTCTTCGTTGATGCGGTTGATGACGGCAGCGAAGATGGGCGTGCTAGCCGATGTTCCTCCCGAGAGGCTGAAGTTACCTCCCAAGTATACCTATTCTTTGTCAGTCTTTGTCTAAAGGAGGAGCGCAAAGAGAATATACAGCGATGTTGTCGCCATTGGCTGCGACGTCGGGAACACCTCGGCCAATACGGTTATAAATGCCTCCAGTGTTGCCCGCCAAGGCATCGATATCCACCAATTGCTTGATATCACCAGTGTCGGGTGCAAGAGCACTGTAGTATGGATAAGGAGGGTTGTGCTTCTTAAAGAATGTAGCAACGGCGTCCTTTTGATAGTTCGGGATTGGGAAGACATTACTGAAGCCACCGCCAGAAGAGAAGTTGACACTATACGGGTGTCCGGCGGGGTCGAACACAGCACTTTCAGGTTCCCACACGGTCTTTCCAGGATACACCTTGGTGGCACCGACGTTGGTAATGTAGGGGCATGTGTTTGGCCATGTTGGGTTGAACACGTCCAGATTACGGCCGAGACAACCGGTTGGACCGTCGATATTACCAGGGTAGTTGGAAACGCCAGAGTCGCCACTGGCGAAGAGGAAAGAAACACCTTGGAGACCTAGTTTGGCATACTCGAGGCATTGGCGGCGCTGGTAAGAGAGAGGCAGGTCAGCTTCCTGGCCGCCGTAGGAGACTGAGATGACGTTGGTGGGTTTATAAACGCCGCACATCAACTGGCCGGTCCAGCCACCTGAGCCACGGTCTGGGTATTCTTGATCGAGGTAGGGATCGTTGCCGGTCTCATTGTAGGCGGAGAATGTGCAGTACGACTAATAGTGTTAGCAAGCATTTTCAAAATATCCACTTTAGGGCAAATGCTTACTCCGTCAAGGGCATCCAAAAATGTATTGAATCCGAAGGTATAAGTGTCATTGGGATTGGCCTGGACAAGAAAATCATCCACCTCATAGTCGACAATGGACTGGGGATAGACGATTGGATAGGCAAGCATCAAGTCGAGGTTAACTTCACCACCAACCTGGTATGGGTCGTCAGTGTCCTGCTGGCCACCGTCAATATTGGCCGCAATAGGATGTGTTCCCTTAGGGATGTATTTGGTGAAATTTGCGAAAAAGAGATCCAAATCCTTCTGGCGATAGAACTGCAGCTCAGACTCAAACACAGCCATGGCGTTATCTGGATGCGGTTTCCTCTCGTTTTTCGGGATTTTGTATAGCGCAGCGACACAGGCCGGTGTGATTGCGACGTCGCATGTGCTGAGATCAGAGCTATTACCACCAGCAGCAACGTTTTGCAACAATGCCTGCTCGACAGATTTGTCCACGTCTGTCCTAAGAGCATGCTCAATACGCGCAGATCCGTACTTTTCAGCATTGACGCGAATGATGTTGTCGCGCTTAACTTGGTGGCTTTCGGGAGGAGCAAGCAGCTTAATTCCTGGGTTGATATAATCGACATGCTCTGAAATATGATGCGGTACATGGTATTGGTCGCACGCAGGCACGACGCCGCCGGTAACTGAGTCTTCGAACTCGTGGAACTCTGTCTGCAGCAGATTCTCGGCCTCGTCGCGTGTCGCATAGAAGGCTAGCCATCCCTTATTGTCGGAGTGGGTGACACGGTCGGAAGAGATCCCGTTATCGATCAGCCAATTTTTGACTGCTGAAATGGATTCGTGGGAGGGAGAGAATGCTTCAATGACTTCCTCGGGTGTCCAGTGTTGACCATAGTTTGGGGAATCTGGGTGTGATCTTACAGCTGTTAGATTCGTTACATAAAAAGGAAAACGAAAGAATAACATACACATCGAGCAAATGATCATAAGCCTTCTCCAAATTCGACTGCATCAACCCAATACGCATTGGAAGTAGCTTATTCTGAGGAACACGATCCCGCTTGGTCCATCGGGGATGCAGCGTCTCGCGCTTTTCGTGTACAACATGTCCACTGCGTTTACTTGCTGATGGCGCTGCCTCGGTGGTGAGGATGTTAAGGGCAAACAAAAACCCTAGGCAGAACAACAGAATTGTCGCTCTCGACGCCATTTTTTACCAATTGAATTCCAGTCTACAACTTGACTGAATTTCTCACGTTTCCACAGCGAGCTAAGTAATCGAAAAGGAAAGGAGAATCTCACGAGCACGAAGCGCACACCATGCAACGCAACATACTTATACTAGGCTGAGCAGCTAGGTAATGCGCTTCGCTAATCAAACAAGCTCCACTACTAACAATCTAACTTTACCTCATATGGAAACTCAGAAGAATGAAAATAGAAAAGCTCCAACAGCGACGTAGCCTCGTGAGGGGTACCCGGTAACGTCAATATACGGCGTCCTCCGAATTGGATTCGTAGTTCATGTCGATCTATTATCCAATGGCTCTCATTGGACGACATCCAAACTCTCCCGTGTGGATAAAGCATATCTTGTTCTTGATAAAAAAAATCCGAACAGTGCCATTATTGGTCTCGTCGGGCAATATAAGGGTTGCCATTACAAAATCCCGACCTAGACAAAGGAAGTATCAAAGGGAGAAGAGAAACAAAGGGTGCCGATCGCTATTGATGCTATCATTATCTTATTGACGACCCGGTTAAGCAATTTGGCAGATTTTAGGGTTACATCGAATGTCAGGCCCCATCTGCATCCGCTATCGTTCTCCCGGATTCAGATGAACTTTTGGAGTAACGTTCCTGGCGATCGGTCGCATTTGACCGCGACAGGGAGGATTTTCAGTCTTCATATTGTTTTCAACTTGACCATCGTAGGTTAACGATACGAAAATATACAATTGCGATCAATCGATGGTAAAAGGAAAAAGTCGCGCGGCAGCTCAGTGAACGGTTAAGGCGGCTGGAAACGAATGCGCTTACGGCATTAGGCAGGAGAGCTTGCGTTATTGTCAAGTAACAAAACGTTATTATCGTAGTAGCAGGATGTAGGTTTTAGTCCGAACGGGGAGGAAATTTGTAGAACTTGGAATAGAGGTATTTACATTCAATGATCATACAAATCCATTATCTTGTTGATTAATGCTATTGTACGCACGAATTCGCTCGTCTTAAGTCCTGGAAAACCTACCATTATATTAAATCTAGGATTTAATAATGCAGCTTAAAGATAATATAAATGATAAAAGGCATGTTTTTAGCCTCAGAGATGCACCCGTGCTTACTGTCTGATATCCAAAACCGCAGGTTCGATGCAGAATAAGGATGAACATATTCCCAGAGTGCCGTGAAAAATTAATTGTTTATTATTAAATTTCTGGCAATACTGTTAAAAATAGGCTTGGAGGCCAGAGCCAAGGCTCAATAGGCGGATCAGGGCCTTGGCGCTGCCAACAGTCAACCCCTTTACGTTCAGACTCGCCTGGAAGAGCCTCTAGTGGGAGTGACACTACATCAATACAACCCTCAAGTACGTATCGCGTATTTGATAATAGACGAAGTATGACGATGACTGGAGGTGGCCCGCACAGTCCGTTCCCGTCCTCTCTACTTAGTAAGTCAACGAGCAACCTGCGCATGCCGCCTCAATCGAGATTGACTATGGTGAATAGAGGAGTGCGAAAAAGCCCGCGACATCCTCGATTCTTTCCTCAATCCGGGTATTGCTAATAGCACAAATACGAAAATTCTTCGAAATGCTCAGGTAAAAACCTTCTTTTTTATCTATTGACTTAGATGTGTTCACTCATGTAATTCTCTCTACGCAATGGCCTTTTTGCTCCTCTTACCCGTTTTAATAGCCACTTAGGGTCTCGCTATCTTTTCGACGTTCAAAGTAGGGTTCATGGGCTCTGTAAGAATCGGCTCAGGAATCCTTGTCGCACGACTTGATGACGGTAGCTGGTCTGCTCCATCAGCCGTTGGCACTGGAGGGCTAGGCTTTGGCGGCCAAGTTGGTGTCGAATTTGCAAATTTCATCTTCGTCTTGCCTGATAAATCTTCGATGAGAGCATTCGCTCAATCGGGAACCTTGACATTGACAACCAATATATCCCTGGCTATAGGTCCAGTGGGCAGATGCGGCGAAGCCGGCATTGGTATAAGCTCGAAGGGATTCGGGACAATGTTCTCCATGTCCAAGACAAATGGGTTTTTCGGGGGACTCAGTCTCGAAGGAGGCACGCTGGTTGAAAGCAGAGCTGCCAACCGGAAGTTCTATCAAAGTGATGTCACTGCTGCTCAGCTACTGAATGGAGGAATTGCTCCACCGGCTGATGCTGAGCCCTTGATGCGGTTTTTGGCATCAGAAGCTTTTTACCCTCTTAGGGACCGCGTCTCTGATCTCGAGCAACCACCTCAATCCCCGGTTGATGGGACGGTAAAGATTTCTACTGGAGCTGAGAACCAGCCTCCCTCTGAGGTATCGGCCCAAGAGGCCTCGCGACAAGTACCGACTGAGGAGCACACTGAGCCTCCTTCTATGCCATCAGAGTTACCAGCAGGCCAGCCCGTTGAGCCAGCAGCAGAGAGCCAAGCAACGCAACCATCAACATCAGAGGGAGAAACACCCGCACAGGAATCACTTGCAAAGGAAAAATAGAAGTGTTGCACGATCTATTAGATTAGCGAGCTGCTCCACCCATCAGACCTCAAAGAATTGATCCCGACGGTGATGTTTCCGAGCGATAATTTGATATCCATAGACACCATTTCGAGTTTCCCGTTCAGTGTAAGTCACGTATAGAACCGAAGATAATACATAATGTTCTACAATGCAGAAGCTTCCAGTTTTAGATTTGACACATATTCCTCTTGCTCCCAGACTATTTAGATATAAGCTATAACATTGCTTAAGATATAGACTTTCACCGAAGTACACAGAAAAAAGGAGATGTTGACGTTGCCATTTTGCAGCCTACAAGTAATTCGACTCCCGATCTCCGAGTCCCGAGTCCCGAGCTGTGATTGGGGACCAAAAAATTCGCATTGCTAACATTTTTCACATCAGCAAGGTCATGAGTGGCGTGTAGTGGATGTTGTAAATTCCCAGAGGTATGATGAAGATACCATTGATTTTGCGGTTAAACCTTGCAATTTAAATGGATAACTGGCATATTTGTATACTAATTTCGCGGACAAATCCCGCTCGATGTAACTTGGGTATATGGTACATGTTAAACATGGCAAGCAAGGCCCACGCAGAGGTCAATGCATTCCGGAAAAAGAGGTTAAAGTTAAAACGGATAGTCTAACCATCCGAACAAATCATTTCTTGATTTCAAAGAACAGACCGTGTACGTCGATCTCCGCGCCGGGGTAACTGATTTGTCCGGGAGAGTAGGTGCCGAGGTTTTTCTCTCAAGGGTCTGATATTAAATATTGGCTACAAAAGTCCTTCCCAGTCCTTTCGTGTATTTTAGCCGTATCGATTTCAGGAATTTTATTTGATACCTGAAACTTTTAGACGACATGGACTCTGCAATTGCCCAACCGCTGACCCTGAAATGCGGTCTGGAGTTGAAAAATCGTCTTGTCAAAGCCGCAATGGCTGAGATGTTGGGAGACAAGAATGGCTTACCGACTGAAACTCTCAACAAGGTATATGCCGAATGGGGACGCGGCGGTTGGGGCATGATACTAACAGGTAGGACAATTTTTCTATTCCGACAGGTGCATTTCAGTTGTCGGCTGAAAATTAACTTGTGTAATCAGGAAATGTTCAAGTTGATGTGGCATTTCTTGGAACTTCAAAAGACAACACCGTCAATCCAAACCACAAGGAAGAGCTGATTAGGACATGGAAATCGTGGGCTGCTGCATGCAAGCAAGAAGGGACGCCTGCAATTATGCAAATCAACCATCCGGGACGACAATCCCCTCTCGGCGCTGGAACAAAAGGCATATTCACCAAAAATCTAGCACCAAGCCCGGTAGCAATCAACCTAGGCCCAGGTGTTGTCGCCAAAGTCGCTAGTTCCTTGGTCTTCGGCTGCCCACGAGAAATGACGCAGGCTGACATTGACAATGTCATTCAACAATTTGTGTACACCAGTCGTTTGGCCGCCGAGACTGGGTTTCAAGGAGTCGAAATACACGCGGCCCACGGATATCTTCTCGCTCAATTTCTGTCATCCAAGACAAATCTTCGTACAGACGCATATGGGAAATCGCCTGCCGGTCGGGCAAAGATCGTCGTTGAGATTATCAAGGCTATTCGGGGAGCCGTTCCCGACAAGGGTTTCTGTGTCGGAATTAAGCTTAATTCTGTCGATCACCAATCCGCCAACGAGCTGAGAGATTGCATTGAGCAGCTGAAGCAGATTGTCGAAGCTGGCGTGGACTTCGTGGAAGTCAGTGGCGGAAGTTATGAAGATCCTACGGTTAGTTTCCATTCTATGAGAAAGAGCTGAGGTAACTGACTATCGATGACAGATGTTACAAGCTACTCCTGCAGAGCCTGTCCCCGAAAAGTCAGCTCGTACGGTAGCCCGCGAGGCATTCTTCCTTGAATTCGCACAAGCCATTCGAGGGGAATTCCCTGATGTTCCACTGCTGGTGACTGGGGGTTTCCGCACGCGTGGTGGGATAGCCAAAGCCATAGAGGATGGTGGCTGTGACATGGCCGGCCTTGGAAGACCGGCGGTACTCAATCCAACTCTGCCGAAGGATATACTTTTCAACCCAAATGTGTCGGAGGAAAATTCACGATTGGTGACGAAAACAATTCCACCGTCTTGGATAGCGAGATTCACTGGGATCAAGTCACTTGGGTCGGGGGCTGAAACTGTGAGTTTAATCGAGATTATTTCTGTATGAGATTATGATCTGACAAAAAGTTGCTCCAGATGTGGTATAGCAAACAGATGGAAAAAAGAGTGCGCAGTCTTTAAACGCCTAGGCGACATCTGCGACGTGATATTTACGAGATGATTACTGCCCCTGCCCGTTTCAATATTCCTTTCTCTGAGCGAATAGTATATAATGTTAGGTGACGTTATTTAATAGACATGGATAATCTATGGAGTTACATGTACTTTAGGAGACGAATTTCTGGAAATAATATATGTCAAATGGACTAGCATAAAATATAAAGCGCGATAATAAAATAGGCTGCGCTAAGGAACAGCATTGATTAGAGCAGGGAAAATACATACCAATTTGACGCCGTAAGAAGCGTCGCTGCCGACTATCCTTATCGGCTGCAGGGCAAACCACTTCCTTTTGTAAACTAGTAGGAGCGCAACAAACATCTCTATAATTCTACGAGTCATTAATGGGTCATCGCACGCGAATTACAAACCGTAAAGCCGAGATGCAAACATCCAACGCTCGTTTGTCATCCAACAAATTTCTGATTCGTCGATAATATTAGATGGCATTTTAAGCGCAAAACAAACAAGACATACACCCAACAACCCCCACTTCCGCCTGTTTGTTCTCTCTACCATCATGACTACCAGGTGTGAGTGCTGTCAGGGACCGCCAGGATGCAAAATATATATCCGTGTCTAATTAATCCGTAGACCCTCTCTTCGAGCTATGACGGAGTATAAAAGGAGCCTGTACTCCCGGCCAGGATAATGATGTATGTATTCTACACTCATCGTTTAGCTTTAGCATTGTATCGCGCTCTCCAAGCAAACCATCCATAATGACAACACTAGCAGGCTCTGAAATCGACGAGAAGTACTCCGGCTTCTCCATCATCCAGGCTGACTACAAAAAGATTGGCGAACATGGCATCCGGGCAGACGTCTTGATCCCGAATTCTGTCCCGGGAGGCAAACGCCCGGTTATCCTTCGATTTCATGGTGGTGGACTTGTGAGTATTACTTTATCCCATTGAATGAAACAATATCTCTAATTAATCATTCAGGTACTTGGTGATTCACTCTTCCCACTCTGGTTCCCTGAGTGGGCACTCGACTTGGCACAGCAGAAATCGGCTATCATAGTCTCAGCCAATTACCGATTTTTGCCAGAGGCGACAGGCGTGGATATCCTCACTGACATCGACGATTTCTGGACATGGGTGCACTCATCTGAGCTAGCCCATCTTCTCTCTTCTCATCCGAGTAGCAATGGTAGTCCAATTGAACTCGACCTAGACCGTTGCTTGGCTGCTGGCGATTCTGCTGGGGGATTGCTAAGCGTATATCTGGGGTTGTCGCATGCAGAAGATGGAATACGTGCGATCACAGGATCTTCTCCCATGCTGAATATCGACCCCCCAACTGTCTACCCTTCTGTCCAGTCAACATTGCTGCCGACACCACCCGAATCATTTATAGACGAATTTGTAGGGCGGATACAACCAGGGACAGTTGTAACATCCGAGAACCCGTCGTTTGCGAACCCATCTGAGCGGCTGTTGTTTTTCGGGGCTGCCTTTGGACACCACCGACTTCCTGAGTTCTACACACGTGATTATGAGAGTTCAACGACTCATCACGATCGCATCTTCCAGCTTCAGCGGCTCGATCAGCCTGATATTAAGTTACCCAAGGGCGGTATCGTGATTGTGCACGGAGAGCAGGACGATATTGTCGCGGTCGAGTCTAGCCATAGGTTCATCAACAAAGTAAGGGAGCGGTTCCATGGACAACCTGGAGAGGACAAGGTGGTTTTACATGTACGACCGGGTGGACATTGTTTTGATAATCATGTCCACCTAGCAGAGCCATGGTTGCAGGATACTCTGAAAGATGCTGTAGCGGCGTGGCTTGAATAGAATATAATTTACCTTACTGAGCTATAACCGCTCACCTGTCTTTGAATTCGCATTTGTACTTACGAGCCATGCAATAGCATGAGTAGTTGCAGAACTGCTCTTCCTGACAAATGGGGCAAGGTCCCACGATAATTTTTAATTTGAGAGTGCAACAACAAAACGCAGTGTCCATTGTATTATTCGTAGCTGTATATATGCAACGATTTCTTCTTCAAAGTGCTCAGCTACAAAGCTCATGGAGAGTACCACTCTATATTCTACCCTACGCTCTATAATAAAAGTTTGTAATAATTCTGAAGACACTTCGTGTAGTTGACGTTAAGACACATAAGGTTATGTAGCTCTTAAAAAATAGGCATATGCGCTGGGTTCGCGTAATCCACATTTTGCGGCACTGACTCGATTCTCTCAGTACAGGTGCCAAAGATGCGATCCCACAGCCGAGTCTGCTTGCCATAGTTGTGACTTTTCCTCCACCCCTTCCGATGGTGCAGGTCATGATCCTCAATCACGATTTCTGAATCAAAATATTCCAAGAACCAGTTTAGTGTTGTAGGCGGGGTCAAGTGTATCCGCAAGCCACTGTGTCCATAGACTTCAGTGTACGCGATATACTGGTGGCAAATCCACCATTCATAAAAGCCTAATGGCAGACCGATGACTCGTAGAGTCAGGTAGGTCATGAAGGGAACTCCGACCATATCGAAGAACTCCTGCTCGTGGTCTGCATAAGCGGCGAGGAGCGGGTTGGGGTGCTTTGTCAAATGGTGAGTACGGTGGAATCTCCACAGACCATCAACATCATGCATAGCGCGGTGGTACCAATAGAACCAGAAGTCAAGTACGACTCCATACAGACCGATCTCGAGCGCTAACCAGCCCCACCACGACGGTTCACTCATGACCTCGAGAGGGCTCACAGCTGGGTCGTAGGACAGCCAGATAGCAAGGGCAAGACGGGAACCGGTGGTCTTGTAGAGAGATTGGGCGACTTTGTCGACACCCACATCGGGCACGCCATCTCGTTCGTGCACGTCGCCATCTAGAAAGCCATATTTATGTGCAAGACGGCGCAAGATGTTAACCTCACGGATGACGATCACATTGAAAGACATAAAATAGAGGGCGAAAGCTGCTAGACGGCCTACACCTTCCTGGAGAGGAGGGTAATAAAGCAGAGCTTGGTGGACAGCTAGTGGAATGAAGGCGTGGAACAAAACCCAGATATGTTGCGGTAATTGTGGGAGATGCGGGAGCTTGTCCTGCTTGGAGAACACGGGAACCTCCTTGTTCAGATCGTAGTGATACGCGTTGAGAAAGTCGATGATGAAGTGATGCCTAGACCAGGTGCTTTTGTCGGCAGTGCGCCAGGTGGACTTCATGGAGTCCTTGGGGTTGGGTCCTGCCATTGTCTTTTTCCTTTTTGTTCTTCCTTTGTTCGAGAGTTGTTGACTGATTGATAGATTGAATACCATGAGATTAGTAGATATATACTACCCCACGAGTCCTCACGGTTGGGCCGCTGCAAGAAGAAAGTGATCGACGACCGAGGCAGATCAAACATCAGATCGCAATAACTCTAGATTTCCACGTGAAGTTTCCAAAAATCTGTGTCGGTTCAATGCGAAAATCGAAAAATGTATGAAAAGGCTGCAATAAGAGCTGGGAAAGGCTGCTAGAAGTCGTCCTGACTCCTGGCTAGCCATAAAAAGCAGTGCCGACAAATTCTAAACCGAATCAAGCCACAAAATGATGTAAATTTGAAAGCGGGGGCAAATCACAGCGCTCATCTGGGTCTGGGTCCCAACACAGCTAGACGCAAAGATGGTAAATTCAAGTCTGCCTTTTGGTTCCTGAGTGGAGCGGCCCTCCAGATCATTTCTTGGGGAAGCAGGGATCGCCACGTTCGTATGGGGAGAAATAGCACAGGCACACATGGTCTCCAGTTTTTTTTTGAGCCGAGGTTTTACCAGATTAGGCGACAACTGAGGAGTTCAACCCCAACAGGTCGTAGATTACGCACCCTCTAACGCGATATGACATATGTCACACTGCACGATCGACTCGCTAGTGTTTCCGATCATGTTGACAAAAAGAAAAGTCGTCAAATCACTATGCGTGCTATCTTGGATCAGCAACTGAAGCGTGTCGGCAGTCGGCAGTCGGGAGGCCGCTCCAGCCCCAGTGCGACTGTATGCTTTAAGCGTGGCCTAATTATTCGTACTTAGAAACGATCGCAGACAGGTTTGAAGGAGGAATATTGACCTATTGCTTTGCTAGCCGCAGGACTGTAATTCGAAATTGGCTCCGGATGCATCTTGTCCTGAGAGTCCACGAGTTGGTCTTTCTCACCTTACGGGAGTGGGCTCTAGGCATCTCTCATTGTCAACTCCCGAACCTGTTTATTGAGATTCAAGGCACGTAGCGGAAGACCTAGAGGCTTAGTGGTTATCATTTATTGAAAATACAAAGATGTCAACCAATCCCGATAGACATTAATCGGATAGACTGGTGTTAGGGATTATGCACGACGGTCTAATTGCTTTTGCATATGCTGCATCAGTCTAAACCGTTCAAAGAGGCCTGCATTACTTCTCATATCCACTATAACCCGTCAACTAATCAGGGAGCCTACCGAGGCTCCCACTGCCGAAACTGTTAGTGTGCCAGCATGTATGCGGGCGCCTATCAGATGCTGCTCTTTGAGATGTAACAGTAAGTCATCAAGAAGACATGGCGGAAATATTTCCGATGACAGTTGACATATCCCATATACTCGGTACATCACGAACCGCCCATATCGCCGTGTCAAATATGTATATGGTATTATTTATGAAATGGGGTAGGAACGTGTTATTCATATGAAGTGCTGGATATGGAATTCTCCGATGCATGATCATGGTTAAATCTCCGTGCTGACTTTTAATTCGACCGCATGTGTAACAGGCCGACAAATGAGCTGAATTTTTACCAACCACTCAGTGGCCGATCAATTTTTTTTGGACTGGTTTATGGAAATCAAATTACATGACTAAATTATTATTTTCCTTACCGACCAGCCTTGGTGTGGCTACTAACACTATAGCGCCAAGAAAGCTATCGCTTGCAATTGAATAGAATTGATCTATTATTTCATCTTATAATAGATCCGATGCCTTCTCTCCAGGTATTTCAAATAGAAGCTAACTAAGATCATGGCACCACTGAACTTCTATTCGAGTTTGTCGCGATGAAGGTCTTTTCACCTCATACCAGCTTATATCTATTGATGCAGTATGCATGCCTTTTTTTCGAGTAAAGAATACCTAGGAATATTTAATATTCTGCGCCAGATTTGAAATGGAAAGAATTCCAGGCCTTGCTTTAATATGACGTTCTTTTAGTGACATTGGTCAAATTATGTGTTGTTGGCCTTGTTGATCTTATTATAAACCAATAAGCTATGAATATATTTATTTTATCGGGCCTGAGGAAAACGTCTGGATGCAACGAAAGTATCCCCATCCGTGAGGGTCTCGGAATAGAAGTAACGTTCGCATACAAACCAATCTCGAGAACAGCTCAGTACCAAAACTGAAAGTAATGCGGTTGGTGAGATGAATTTCCTATAGGCTGAGGCATCTCTTCTATTAGAAATTTCACGATACAAGTCTTGTAGCCTTACGTCATCCGTGTCAACGGTTTCATAGGGCAAGGCTTAGTTTCCTTGTTCCAGAAGATGGCATCAGATAGTAATTTCTCCAGGCGGGTCGTTGATTCTAAATCTTTAACATAGAAGGATCTGCGCTATAAACATGAGCGACCATATAACTTCTTTGACGACACAGCACTGATTTCTATTTGTTTCAGATTCTTTTGACTATAAAACTCAAGCCGCAAGTATTTGAAGTTTCGCTTCTTTACTTATTCTAGCCTGTCAGTGTCTGTGAAATTAGGAGACGTGTCCTAATTAAGAAAGGGAATTTAAATGAATGGATGCTTTGATGTCGAGTTTACAAGGTATGGAGTTTGGTGACCGTTGGCAACTCTCTTACTTTCAGGGCTTCTTGGGGTCATGGGCAGCGCCGTAAAGTCGAAGCCGGCCCCCATGGATCCGTAAAGTTTAAAGTGTTTCCATGGTGGTGGTTAAGCTGGGCTTCTGAGTGTTCTGATTGGCCGTAAATGAATTACCTTTCCTCTTTAGGAATGTACACTAACCACCCGAATGGTCTAGTGGTGTAACAGGTCTAGCTCTTTTCGGAATGAGGGCACCATCCAAGGTGACGATTTCCATGTATAAGTATCGCATGTCCTTTAACCTGGGATTTTATTTAATCTTCTTCCTTTTATATTATTTTAACTTACCGACACCCTACTAAATGGAGAAATCTTATATACAGTGAGATATTCGACATTTCGCCTTCAATTCCAGATCTTTTATGCAAATACCACAGCTTTTATGAGTTTGATTTGTTTTGATTCCCAACTTCACGAGAATATCAATTATGGGTATCACCTGGTCGCTTTTCTTTCCTCCACCACCGAATATTACGGAGCGTAACCTACAAAGCCAAAACGGTAAAGTCTTCATCGTCACTGGGGGTTACTCTGGGATTGGCTTCGAACTCTGCAAAATTCTATATCAAGCTGGTGGAAAGGTATATCTCGCTGGACGCTCCGAAGAAAAAGCCCAAGCGGCAATAGCTGAAATAAAGTCACTACCTCTCAAAAACACATTATCAACAGAAGCCGGCGATATTCTATTCCTGTCTATATCGTTAGACGATTTGAAGACGATCAAACCTGCGGTTGATACCTTTACCGCATCTGAATCCAGGCTAGATGTCTTATTCAATAATGCAGGCGTCTCTAACCCTCCGCAGGGATCCGTATCATCCCAGGGTCATGAACTCCAGCTTGCAACAAACTGTCTGGGGCCACATTTATTTACCCAGCTTCTCTTGCCAACATTACAGAAAACGGCCAGATCATCACCGTCTGCTAGTGTGCGTGTCATTTGGACAGGTTCTATTGTCGTTGATCTCTCCGCTCCCAAGGGTGGACCTTCAATCGCAGATTTCGAACAACCATCCACCGATCAACAAAGGAATTATACCAATTCAAAGTTAGGGAACTGGTATCTGGCTAAGGGACTCGCGGAGCAGGCCGGTGGTGATGGCATTCTGAGTCTGGCACAGAACCCTGGTAACCTCAAGACTGCTCTTGTTCGACACATGCCAGCTATTGTACCCATAATCGTTCGACCGCTACTATATTCTGCCAACTATGGTGCCTATACCGCGCTTTGGACGGCTTTCTCAAAGGAATTGACCATTGACGACGGTGGAAAGTACGTCCTTCCTTGGGGCCGGTTGCACCCTAGCCCACGAGCGGACTTATTAGAAGCAATGAAAAGTGGCGAGGATGGTACTGCGGGCAATGGAGCCAAATTTGTGGAGTTCTGCGATAGACATATTGGAGATTTTAGGTAATTTTGTTTTCTCCCTGGCTGACATCACTGGGTGTTACATATGTATGATTCAATAATGTTTTACTTCTGGAGCGAAAAGAAAGATTGAACTGAGAAGAGCAGCTGATATGAGGTGAATTAAAAATAAAATAAAATAAAATAGGAAACAAGCATGATAGGTTAGACGTTTGGAGAACTCAATCACAAATGCCTGGTAATTAGGCCCAGGATTGAAAACATATTCTTGTGACTAATTGTATATGTGCTTAAAGTTCATTTATGTAAGAGAAAGGAGAGTTTCGGAATTCAAATAACCGCATGCTAAGCACCGAAGAATTCAACTTTCCCAATCACCTTCGAGATCGGGCTCCGCTCCATCTTCCAGAGACTTTAGAAGGGACTCGAAATTCCACGGCTTGTGAACACATCCATGTGGGACATTGGTATTCTGGAAAGGCACACGGTCATCTTTTAATGCAGCCAATGCGTCGTGATACTTTTCCTCGGCATAGTTCTCAGGATCATGCTTCCAAGTCCAAGGAGCCATTAGCATACGAATATACTTTGGCTTGGACTTGGTTTCTCCAGAACCGCTACTCTTTTGGCCATATTGGGTTGCTTGGTTGCAGATGCCAAGTTTCTGAAGACATGCTACACGCTCGTATCTTATGAAGAGTTAGATTCGAAACCCCTCTTCATCGGATAAGGGTGCCCACCTTAGTTTATTGTGCACTTTTGTTGCTTCGGTGATATTTTCCTTATTCCCCGCAATTCGCAAACATTTGGCAAGTGAAATTGCGTCCTCTAAGCCCTGACTCGCTCCATTACCCGCTGTTGGTAGAAATGTGTGTGCTGCGTCGCCTATTTGGACAACTCGACCACTAGACGATGTCCATATAGGTTGTGGGTCACGCCAAACTAGCTCGAAATCGAGAAGTTTATCTTTCGGAGTTAAGGCAATAACACGATTCGCATAATCTGGCCAGCCCTCTATAGTAGAGGTGACTTTGAAGACATCTTCCGGGACGACAGTTTTGGACCACGACTCGGATGATCCTTTCGACACCTGAACCCGGTGATATTAGTTTAAAACAACAAGTAACAATAATAGAAAGTAATAGAAATTAGAAATTAAGAAGGGTTGAGCAATTACTTTGTGGGTTATCGCCCATGTGATCTCATCTTTGTTTCGTGCAAAATGGGCAGTGATCGCATCTCCTTGCAGAGAATCACTATAACTATGTCAGTACATTTAACTTAACAGGAACCCGATTCGTCATACCCAATCCACAGCTGTGCTATGGACTCTCCGTCCGGCGTAGTGTCGATTTTTTCTAAGATTTCGGGATCTGATTCTATAATTCCAACAGGGTATGCGGCCCGATACACAGACAACCCAGTCGACCGAGCAGGCACCTCCTTACCCAAGGTAATTTTAGTCGAGTGACTTCCAATGCCATCCGCAGCTACAACCAAGTCAGCCTTCAGGGTGGTCCCATCTTCCAGCTCAACACCGGCTTTTTCGTCCTCTGGGGTTTCGAAGTATCTAACTACCCGCTTCCCATATTGGACTTTCAAGCCGATTTGCTCAAGCTGTGTTTCCAACATCAAATGGAATTTTGGGCGACTGTGGCGATATAATGATGAAGACACTTCGCCTTCCTTATTGTTTTTGTTAATGTTTGCATTATCGGCATCCTCCTTGCTGTTATCGACTTTGGGGGAGGGATAGATCATATCTGTTGGCCCATTGAGTCGTTCGCCCTTGAGATTATGCCATGCCAGCGAGGGATGCCCTGTGATCTCTTGGTTTTTCTTTCTTAGATAAGGCCATTTATTGAATGCACGTATAATCGTGTGGGAGATTGAGAAACCGTCTCCTGCTCAATGTTATTAGACGGATTAGATAGAGATTCTGATGCGTCAAGGATGAATACCAGCAGTGAGTCGAGATGTAGATCTTTCGATTATCTGAACATCCAACCCTTGCCTCCACATTTCAAGTGCAGCCATGAGTCCTGCAACACCGCCACCGACGATGAGCACAGAGATTCCTAGAGCTGATTCCCGCTTGGGGACGGCAGTAGTAGCATTTTTGTCAGCGTGTGGGGACATAGTTTCTTGATATAGAAGAACAATAGGAGCCAGATAGTATTGGGGTTTGATTAGTTTCTGCAGATGTTTTTTCAATGTGAAAAACAAAATCTGATTCTCAGTTTTACTCAAATTTATATACAATTGGAAGACCACTGGCGCTAATCCCAACACAGTATGCGAGATGCGAGACCACAAACGGGCTAGTGCAGAAGCTTGTTTGATTCCTGCTTCTGATTGGTTGATTGATGTTTGTAGAAGCGCAACAGTGCACTACATTCGTTTTCTGTTATCGGAAACGAGGTTTTTATTATATAATATCTAGATGAATGTCGGTGAGCTTCGATTAGCGGTGACGTAGGAGGTGCTATGCAATCATACGCAGAGTCCATTAAATAATGGTTTGTGGTGAATAGAAACGGCAGTTTAAGAAAACGATTTCATGATTACAAATAAGATATATACAGCGTAATTGCAGATCTGATGTAATACAAGCCCCAAAACCTCCATTAGTTGTGCAAGTTAAAACTCAACCACAAAAAAAGATCAAGGGCCCTGCGTGACATTCCACATCTGTCCTAACATCCCCGAGAAGTTTCCATTCCTCCAGTCAGACCAATCGTGATTTAGTAGTCCATAGCTTTCATCATAATCGACAATACCATCACGAACGTAGTAACTGCCCTGTACAGCCCAGACAGCCCACTCAGCGTCATTCGACTCCATGTATTTGACCAAACACTGTAAATATGCATTGTCCTTATCGGACAATCCAGAATTCGGGCCGCCAGTCAAACCTACGCCGAACTCCGAAAGTATCAACGGTGCTGTATATGATTGATTTTGAGTGAGTACGAATCCGTCTAAGGCGCCGTACTCCGTGTTAGCCACAGTGCAATCCCCGTTCCCAGGGAATGTGACAGTGAAAGAGTAGGAGTGGAATTCCCAAACATGCTTTCGTGCCCATTGTGAGAAATCAAGAGAACGGTTTCGGATGAATGACATATCGGTGGCAGACTGCGACCCTCCGATGATGATCAGCACGTGCGGATTTGCCTTATGTACAGCCAGAGCACCCTGGGTGACATAATTGTACCAGTCATCATGCGTAAGATCTTGTAAGAGGGGTGTGGGGCGTAGCTCGTTTCTGATTGACATTGCGACCACGCCTGGATGTTCCAAGGCAAATGTTGCCATAGCCTCTAATCCGGCGAGCCAGTTACTGGTGTTAAAAAACCGGCTGTTCCACCCATTATATCCAGATGCAGTATCCCACCAGCCGTTACCATCAGTGAGGTTGCAGCACCAGCTAGCTTTGGAAACATGATTGTCTAGGATAGTCATGACGCCTTTGCTCGCAAGATTATCGATGATAGAGGAGTAGACGTCTACAGTTGACGCGTTCGATAAAAACGGATTTTTAACGACTGCGGCATTGTATGCATCGGTCATGTTTGATTCAATACCCCATTCCGTACCGGCAGCGGCGAAGGAGTCCGAGACGGCCTGTGTCGGATCAAGAGCCATGTCAATCGAGTATGTCAAACGCACACAGTTGAATCCATTATCAGCGATCCAGCCGGCAATAGTGTCAATTGATTGCTTGTTTAATCCCTCTGGGACATGAGCCTCCATATGTCCGGCCCAGTTGACGCATCGTAGCTTAACGCGCTGGTTGTTTGAATCGAGAATCCATCGCGAAGATGTGTGTAGCTCGCCGATGGCGGTAGGTAGAACTGCTAATGCAGTCAAGGCAATTTGGTTGAAATGCATTTTTTCCCCTTTCTCCAATCACCGATACATTCCACGATAAACACATAAATTTCGAGGAAGGAGAGATATAGAGACAAAACCTCGGAAACATAAAGGAATGTACGTTAGTACACGTGCAGCTGTCATTCGGGCTAAGAGGGCGATCGTTTCCGCCAAGAGATACCATGTAGCAACGCAGGTGTCCATCGTGAGGACTGCCGGTAGGAAGAGACTAAGAGTAAGAATTTAGCGTTTTCTCCGCTTTTATTATGGTCAACACGATTCTCAGAAATAGGGATGGCGTGAAAATTAACTAAGGTACGAGTTGCTTGATCCTCGTCCGCATTAACTCAACCCTGATTCGCTTCAAGGTTATTCTTGAATTTAATATGTGACATACACACACATCACAGAAACCAAAAATTTTTCTTATTAGCTATTAAAAATAACGTGTCGCCCTGCTGGAGCTTTTCATATGTTGTAGAGGAGCTATGCACATGAAACCTTTTTTTTTGTGCCTTCGCTATATCTGATAGCATGAAAGCTTAGTCGGTTGATTCATAATGGTTGGTAGAGTAGAATATTTGGTGCCAGTCATATTCCCAATCGGCATCATCAAAAGCCGTCCAATCAATTCCGAGCTCTTCTTCCATATGTTGAATTGACCATGATTCTAATTCGTTCCCAGACCCAGTCGTAGGAGTCAGAAGATTGACGCCAAATTCAATACAACTCCCTACGCTCTCCGCATTGTCGTCTGTAGATGGAGTTTGTAGATATGCAATATGTTGCTGTCGCGGTACACAAGAAATTTTAACTCTTCCAAACCATGGAATCACTGCGACATACTCCTCTGGACCAGCGTATTGATGATGATGAGCCGCATATAGATATTCTAGGAGTGTTGCCGCTTGTTTCGCAACGCTGCATTCAATTGCCCGTGACAATTGGCGAAAAGTCAGAGTCAGGTGTGTGATGATAGCCCAGTCATCGGCATCCCTGGAACTATTGCGAGATCCTGGGGGTGCTAGAAGATGTAGAGCAAGGACGAGCGCCGCGCTAAAAACGATGAAGTCCATAAGATCGCATATAACCAAAGCCGATTTGCTACTGTTGCGCAGAACCTTGTATGCAGATACCATTTCCCGGCAAGCTTGAACAGCATGTTCACGATGAGTTTGGGAGGCTTCGGGATTTTGTAAAGCTGTGAGCACATCTGGGAGGTAGAGATTTTTTTTCAATTGCATGAGATACATTAGGCATACTTGTCGCGCGTATATGAACTCAAATGAGAGACCCTCTGTTGATAAACTGAACCATTCCTCGGGGAATAAAGTGGCGCATTCCTGAATTTGAGTCTCGATTTCCGGGATTGAATGCTGCCCTATGCCTTGGTTTCTATCACCAATGTGGCACACAACGTTGTTTATACGGTGCATTATTTGAGCGGGAATCGATTCATCTATACAATGCCTAGATTGGGAATAAGGGACGGAGTACGGCACGCCTAAGATCGAGGAAAGCTGTCGATCCATTTGCCAGACTTGTGACCAGAGAGGTTGCTTTATTCGATTGTTGCTTTGATTAGGCCGATGTAATCCAAGTAGCAAGGCATGGTTTATTGCTTTTCGGGTGGCAAGCCATGCTCGCTTAGGCTTGCCCATATTGATAGAAACTTTTCCGAGTAGAAGAAGACATTCTAAGCTTGTTAGGCTTGCTGGTGATCTTTCAACAAAGGCCAAAAGAATGTCCGCTCCAGCTAAATAAGCATTGAAAAGGTCTTGGGGAGATGCTGGAAGAAAGCTCTTGCGCTCTTGGATAGCATTTTCTGGAAGCTGTTGGATGCACAATGCAAGCCACAGAATGCTTTTGACAATATGAAGTGGCTGTCTCAATTCAAAGGATGAGAGGATAAAATCCTTTACCGCTGCTGCCTTTCCAAAAGGGTATTCTATCTTTCCTTCATTACATCCTGGAGGCTGTGCCGGCCATATGAACCAATATTTCGTCGTGGACTCCAGAATGAGCAGTAAGTCATCAATCTGGGGCACAAGGGCTCTCAATGCGGTCATACACTCCTCGATCGGCTGACGAAAAATACTAATTACAAGTCCATTATTTGTGCTATCATGAGACTGCACACACAATGTATGACTCAGAAGTTTCAGTAGAGGGGCTTCTCTGAAACTTTCACCGCTGCTAGGCGGCGTATCATCAACCGTAGAAGCTACCGTACTCATAGTAGTTTTAGAAGTGAGAGCATGACTATGTGACAGTATTTCTACTGCTCTACTTGGAGTAATCGTTGGAGGTTTCTCAATGCCTCTACCTTCGTTCAGTAACTGTTGAACCATACTCTCGAGACTTTGCAGTCTACTTTGCATTTCGTCCATGGTTTCAATACTCTTTTCCGAATTGACAGAAGCAGTAGACGGTCTAGGCTGCTGCGATATGCATGGGGTATCATGGGATAAACATTCCCTGCAAATTGTACTTTCTGGAGAGAATATGCAACGCACTTTGCGCCTGCGGCATTCCGCACAGCTGCGCGTGCCGAGACGCATTCGCTTCGCCCGGTGGTTACTACTTGCCGAGGCCATTGAAATTAGCCGAAAAGAAGTTTTCTGTAGGTAGAATTAGGTAGAATGGTGTATAACGTACATCATTTGAAGGTTGTAAGAGGGAAAGGAGAGTCTGGAGGCGGATTACGGACGACTCGGCACAGAGACCGACTTAGTGCGAACTGGTACGAATTCGGCCGAAATCGGGCACGCTCATTTGTTGTCACCCTATATCTGATTATCAAGCTTGACAGGTTCAGGTATGCGGAAAAATATATAAGTAACTCGTTTCCAGTGTTCAAGTTAGATATAGCTTTCATACCACAAGAGACACCAGAAACGAACTCGTCTTTCATCAGCTCCAGTCATATCTTGAGTAACTTTTTTAACCTGTCATCAAAGATGACCCAACAAGCCCAACTTTCCGCTATTCTCGACAAATTCCACCAAACTACACCTAAGCCAGTCCAATCGGTGATTAACAAAACTCGGAACGACTTCATTGCTTCCTTCGACCCCAAGAAGGCGATACATGTCGGTGACCATCTCCCTGAGTTCCGTCTTACCGATGCCGTTGGCACTCAACGTGAGAGCGGCGAACTCCTGACTCATGGACCGCTTTTGATCACATTTTACCGTGGTGAATGGTGTCCATTCTGTAACATTGCTCTTGTTGGATTTCAGAAAATCATGGACGATATCAAAGCGAATGGGGTCACCTTTGTGGCCATCAGCCCACAGCTGCCTAACGAGTCGTTGAGTACCGCGGAAAAGCACGATCTGCAATTCCCCGTACTTTCTGACGTAGGAAACGAATATGCAAGGCAGCTAGGCATTCTGTTTCACCAACCAGATTCTCTTAGACCGATCTTTGAGAAGTTCGGCCACAGTTTGCCAGAGCGCAACGGCGACGATTCGATGATTGTCCCAGTACCAGCGACTATTCTGGTTGACAAAGATGGAATTGTAAAGAATTTATTCCTTGATCCAGACTACACAAAGAGGGTTGAGCCTGCGACAGTTCTGGAGTGGATTTCTGCATTGAAACATTGAGAGCACTAGAAACATGTCAGACTATGTTGGATGATGTTCTATATTTTGATTCCGCTAGCAAGGAGTTTATTCTATATAAGAATATTTACTAAGAACCTAGTTTAAAAAAGTTATAGCTGATAACTTTAGCTCGGCCATTATGATCAATTTTCTAGTGACTCTTAATAAAATATATATATCTTATGTATCTTAACCCTTAGGAAATAGAGCTATTCTTATACTATGTTCATATCATGGGTTTCTCTGTATGCCATTGTTTCTTTACATTATGTTTTCTTGTATTAATTAATAGTATTCTACCAGATGGCAAGTGGGCCATGGATGAGTCTGCCTGGTCAACTGTTACTGTTCTACCAGCATTCACCACCTGTTGATTTAAAAGATCCAATTACTAGATTAAAGTAGTTGATATTATCCTATCCTATCTAGAACTAGTGTTATAGATTATACCTATTTATCTATATAAATTTAGAATATTTTTTTATCAAAAAATTAAGCATATTTCTCCCCCCCTTTTGTTGTGAATTTCTTATTGAGATACGTTTTTCACGCAAGAAGGTCCACAAAATGAACAGGGAAAGCCACCTAGCATGAAGCTAGACACTTCATTTACTGAGCCAGAGAGTACATCTGTGAACATTTATTTTTCTTCTTCAAGAGTAGAGTCAATGTGGTGGAACAATTACCAATTCTGTCTGTCCCCATTACTAGCATAAGCATAGAGAATGAAGAGAGCTCTAGAGGCCGGCAATCTAGTTGTTGGTGGGAGTCGAAGACCGGATCAAGCAATGAAGGAGTCACTGAGCGAAAAGTACAAAGATCAAAGCGAGAATCGCACTATAGGGGAGTCCCACGAGAGCTACGTGGAGCTATGCAAATAGGCTACGGTGGCAGTGAGACTCTGCCAGTAACAAAGAAAGAGCAATATAGCGAACAGCAGCCGCAGAATTTCCCTCCCCAGGTGGCTATGGGCTGAATGAGTATCCGCCTGGGAAGGTTGGATTACATGAGTCAGAAAGGACTCTATTTCAATTTCAATTAGATACCTCGCACTCGCACCCGCAAAGGAGTCAAGTCCAAGTTCAGGAGCAGCAGCACCGTTAGATACAATGGATATTTCCCAATTGATTACTGTTCCGCCGTCATATCTAAGACACCATCCTACAATTAATAACAGCAACCTAGATTTTGTTATCTACCAAACCCTAGTTTGTTCAATCAGTAATCTATTAGAAGTTAGAATGAATTGTAAACATTATGAGCATCAGATAGTATCATAACTATAGCAAGTGTATAAGTCTAAGTTCTAAGAGAGCTAAAGCATTTTTGAAACTAATATTCAGCAATAAATTTAATAAGACAGCATTAAATATACTAAGATTGCAGAAGCTAAAGCTGTAGGTAAACGGCATTGAGCGAACGGGTGAAAGAGCGTCTCCCTGCTGAGAGTGCATGGAATGCCACGGAGCAGTTAGAATAGATGAAGTTTACGCTCTTTATTCCTATATTCTTATTGCTATTATTATTGCGATTTTGATGGGAAGGAAGGAGAGCAAGATACCCCTCACTGTCGTTATCTCATAGTGACACAGTACTACCACACGTAGTGTAATACGAGTCGTCTCAACGTTCACCTTTGTCGTCTGTGGAAAAAGAATTAATAAAAATAAAATAAAATAGTCAAGATAAAACAAAAACACAATAAACAACGGAAAAATAAAGAACAGCAATTTGTATCTGGACTTCACATCGTCGTGTTCGAATAAATCCTGGTGGTGCGCCAGTTTACTGCCGCGGTCGCTGCCAGCCAGACCATTCTCCCGTTGCCGAGACGGATGCAGGTATGAACGCGGTACGTATGAAGTGTACCTCATCATTTCAACTGTTCCAATCGCGATGAATAATGAATATTTTGTGACTGTCTTCGCCTCCCAGCTATTTGTTTGTTTTTAATTATTAGGGAGTTGTCCTACACATACCTAAATAAGAGTCAAACAGAGTGTCCAATTGGTGAATTGGAGTAGCGGTTATCTCAGTTCGTTTACACCGTAAAAGTGTCCGAATTGGTCGCAGGTTCGATTCCTGCATTCACCATTCTTTTTTTCACTATGCGATAAACTATTCGCTTTTGAAATGTAGGAGAAAGGTTGGATGATGAGCTGACTAAAAAAACACTGTAACTAACGCGTGTTGGGTTTCAACCAAATAAGACGGGATATCCGACGATACCTAATAAAGCTTGCCGATGAAGGAGACAAAAAGGGCAGGCGGTGTCCAAAGGGGAAGACGAGCCTACAACATGAGTAGTGGTTTCTCTCAAAAAAGAGACTTCCTTTTTGACACTTAACGTTGTTTGTTTCCCTTGAGAGCTGAAATCAGAAGTTGTTGTGAAGATCGAGAGATCCTTACGAGATGCATATTTGCGGTGAATATCCTTGATCTAACCAAGTATTCTTATCACTTTTTTTGAAAATCTATGGCTAGATGACCATGAAAAATATCTCAACCATAAGGAGGAACTAGACAAATTGAGGTGGCTGGAGCCGCTTATCCATCAATTGGCCTGCAGATCAAAAGACAGAAATCTTATTTTCTACCCTCAAGAGACTTGTGCTAATATATTCCACGCATTTAGATTCGGGCTTCGATATGGACAGAGAATTCAAGGAATTCACCAAAAATGAGCTTGAAGCTTGGGGAGCATTGGGTGTGGAGAAACCGCCACTGTATCTACTCCATCCTAGTGGTGATATCAACTCCCCTTCTTGCATGCCATCTGCACAACCCTACTTTCTACGTCAAAAATCCAGAATCCCAAGAGACGGATAATATCTCGAATCTTTGTATCGCACAGTTAATACGGCGGGCTTTCATCCAAAAAAAATCTTTGTTTTTGATTATATCTGTCGACATGATCGTACTGAAGGTATCTTGCTGTTCTACACTGACGAAATTCTTCAAGTCCATCAAAAGTTTATGCTCTTAATATGAAAGGCAATAGGCGCCAATGTTGAAGTATGCTTTAGACAAAAGATCCGTGAAAGGATGAAGAAAAAATTGAAACTTATTTCCCCCAGGTTATGGGGAGAATTCAAAGAGGTTGAATTCTTTTTCTAGAACTGGAGAACCAAATTGTTCTGAGATTCATTCTCTTCGTTCGCCACTTACAGTTCTTTTTTTACCACGGAGTAAGGTCAGAAGCAGGTCTACAATTCAAGGCAACATATGACGCAAAGCAGGATCTTCACCTGGCTGTTGCTAGGAAGTTGGGAGGCATTAAAGCAACTCCAAACTTTATGAGCGCGTCCATAATCCACACCGGTACGGACAGTTCGGTAATGCCAGTAGGCAAGTTGTGCGACAACTAGAAAAAGAAGCGAATGAAAAACTGAAAAAGGCGTTCCCCGCAAGAGATAAGGAGATTGAGTTATCTGTTTAGTGCACTTGTCGAAAATATTCAAGTCAAAAGTAAGGGAACCGGAACTGCTACGGATGCTGATCATTTGACACTATACCAATTATTCCTAGGGATAGAGGGGAGTCAAGAGGTAAATAAAAAATTTAATCATTATATCATATGCTGTTCTGTTCTGTTCTGTTCTAATGGTGGCATAGTATTCACGGCGTATGACACCTATGGCACAAAGCTTCCTAGTAGCGACTACGCAAAGTCTCGCCGGAACTGTCCTTCTGTGCCATATTCTAAACGCCTATCATCTCCTGTCGCCCCTTGAGAACGAGGTTAGAGACCAGAGTCTAGTACAGATTGCTTTCAAAGTGGTCACATGGTACATCTAAAAGGGGAAAAAGTAGACACGGTGGAGCGTGAAAGACTTTGTATTTCAGACTGTTGAGCCATACAATCTCATTCAACGAAATGTTCGAGATGTGACAGACGAGTATTAGATGATGCAGTTGTTCTTTGACCCTTAAATAAGCTTTCAACTATTCCGACGTTGGGCCAAGTTCGGCATTTTTGAGAAAGTTTACTGTTAAGTAATACATGATGGGAGGGAAGTAGTTTGGAAAAAGCCTTTTGAGCAATTGGCTACAAAATTTCAGATAGGTTTTGTGAGATAAAAAAGAAGAAGAAAAGAAAGATGTCATTCACACAAAGTTTCACTGCTCCACCAAATGGGGGGCAACTTGCACATTATTTATCCGGTGTATTTTTTCACTACACAAGCCATGATAAATCCACCAGACAAGCAATGTTTTAGGAGACAAGGCCGGCCTAGCGGGTAGGGTACAATGGGGATGGATTGGCATTTAGTATGATTTAAACGAGCTCTAAATCCCCCGTATCATTCGAAAATGACCAAGATCTGCAGCTGCATGATCAACTGCTGGCCCTGAAAGACTGGGCCTGACGTCAAGGTATGCCAAATGGTTGATGTTGCTCCTGGTTACCAAAGCCCGTGGTAGCGGACACAGAGCCTGGACTATGGTATTGTGATTGAGGATTGTCTGGAGCTGCTTTTGGACTCTGGAGAAGTGAAGCTCATGAGACGAGGAGGTGTGAACACTGCGGCTACCTACGATGAAGTCCCACGCATCACGACCTAAATCATCAGTGTTAGCAAGTTAACGATAAATTTAGCGTACATCAATGCGTATCAGGTAGTGTATTACACTTTCAAAATCTCAAGGGGGATGGCTTGGAGGCTCAAAATCAGTTGTTAACAAAATTACATAGCGACACATTGAGATTGCGAGGAGATGATTGGTCATATATCTTGAGTTTCCCATCGTCCACGTACAGCAGTTTGCATTTTGAGGCCGGATTCTTATTCTTTCAGTGCCTTAGGGAGATAAATAGCTTAAAGCTTAACGTCATTGGTATTGAAATCATGGATGTGTAATTTTCAATAATGGGCCATAGGAACCCAGAAAATAGCATTAACAGACAATTTGGGATCCGAGCTTTCCGAAAAAGCTGTTTAAATCATTGAACTGACCGGAAGACACGGCGAATCGCGGCGAGTTGGGACCCGCCGCCTTTTTTAAATGTTTGTTTACTCCACTACAATTTTGCCCTCAACATATACATACGATTAGAAGAATTAATATTGAAAATTAATTCTGATTTGGTGCATAGAGCATAATCAAATTGCCCTAGGCAACGTCATAAAGGGAATACGACACAATGCCCCGCAGAAAGGCTCTCATTATCGGAATCAACTACTTTGGCTCGCAACACGAGCTGCGGGGCTGCGTTAATGATGCTTACAATGTACAACGGTATCTTGTCGAAGACCGAGGGTTTTCACCAGACCAGCAGGATATGGTAATTCTAACCGACGAGCAACATAATTATGGGACACCTTTCTTTCCTACCGGTCACAACCTTCTCGCTGCTTTCCACTGGCTTGTGTCCTACAACAATCCTGGTGATTCCTTGTGGCTATCGTACTCTGGGCATGGCGGTAATTTTATTCAATTTGCATAGCTGTTTAACTGATCTATATGACTGATTTGTGACAATGCAGGTCAGGTAGAGGATCAGTATGGAGATCGGGAATCGGGGTTAGCATTCAAAACAAATTTATTGATAAATTCAGGTTGTTCTTATAACTGACTTTATTGAGTCGATAAGCTTCAATGACACTATCTGTCCGGTTGACTTTGAACGTAATGGACAACTTACCAGCAGCACGGTAAGTCATAGACCACTAAGGAGTGTGGCAGAAAGTTGAGAGTTCTAACGAAAGAACAGCTTCACAAAGCAATAATCTCTCCCATGCCTCCTTGGGCACGCCTTACTATACTTTTTGACTGTTGTCACTCTGGTTCTGCTGTGGAACTCCCATATACCTATCGCCCAGATGCTGATGGAAACATCAACATGATCAACAACTTAAAGGAAGGAATAAATCTCGCCATGCACGCCAATAGCCTGCTCCAAGGCGGTTTCTCGGTGGATCATCTCGACGACGCACGTTCGCTGGTCGCTGAAGCTACCACCTTCTTCCACAGTCTGCATCACCAGCGTAATCAGCAGCCTGCTGATGAAGAAGGACTTGTTGACGAGGGATTCCACGAGAATTGGAGAAATGAAGGCAAGGATGCATGGATGTTTAGTGGATGTGCTGATGACCAGACCTCGGCGGATACAAGTATACAGGGGCTGTCAACGGGGGCAATGTCCTGGGCGTTCATCAATGTGATGAGGCAGAACCCCCAGCAAAGCTATATTGATGTATGTGTTTCATCTATTGAGAACCGAGATCTGAAGTATCCGCTGACTTTGAAAGATCCTACAAAACACGAGACATCTTCTGCGTCAGCAATACTCGCAGGTTCCGCAACTATCTGTAGGGGCCGAATATGACTTGAACCAGATGGTGTCGGTAAGTTATCAATTGATATTTTATTTTACATCCCAGATCAAGGCTTTAGTCTGCTGACAAAGGGTAGTTCTGATCTTATGAAGAACATTCCAACGATTTATGAATGGTTTCGTATTATTACAAGACCTTTTATATAGCTAGAAATGGCTGTACTTAGCTGAATAAAATAATATTATCCAAAGCTTTTAGTAGCTTTTGTACGCCATTGTTACATTCGCCGGAAGAATTGAAACCCACTTAGTCTCGGTTGAAGCAACGGTCTATGCGATGAGACCTGCAAACAAGGTTTACTATAACACCATATTCTGGATGATAATGCTGATCGTAAGAACTAATTGTTTACACATTTCCTTTTATATGGCTTCAAATTGCCTGTGGAGCACGTTGACGGTAATGTTCGATATCTTTCTGAGTCTGCCAATATTGCATGACTAAGATTCTAATGTTTCGGGAAGGTTATAACCCGATACCCTTTGACATTCGTGATCGAACTCTCCGCCCTCCAAGAAAGTCAAGTGAAAACCTCCGCCTGGACTAATAGGGATAAGTAGTAAATATTATGACTTCTAAAGTGATTATCCCTCGTTCTGTCATCGAGCTGGGTTCATTTCAACCGACCAAGCCCTATATCAGGCCGTTGAGACTGTTTTCGTCAACCCATCCAACCCGGCCAGGTCGGCATACGTCATAAGAATTCTATATAGATGTGCAAGATAGTGGATAATATTGACAAAATGTGGCTATCTAATGGAAAAATTACTAATTATAAGCATGGTACGGATCAGTGAGTATTGCGTACACTTCTAGCTAATCTAGCACAATCTGAATATAGATCGAGCTTGTCGTGGGGAGCAATTTGTTGACGGGTGGATCGCCTACTGGTGATTACATTTAACGCGGAGTCATTCTATATCTCTATATACTAACAAGTCCAAAATATTAACGTAAATACACATGTGAGATCCGTAATGGCCAACCGCGGTGGTCTCATCAATCAATCTCACAAACACGAAGCACAACTCCGTATCAATTCGTATTGTTGTTTGATACGTAATGCCCATACTTGCAGCCTGGGTATTGAATCAGCCACTACTGTTTAGGCATAACCATACCTTGTATGTTATCGGAGTACTTCGTATGAAGTAATGAGGTTCAACCAAATGCGCCGAGATATCACAAATCTCTTTTACTCGTGAAGTATAAGATATGTATATTCTTATGCAGCCTCGAGTGTTTCCTGACCGACAAAAATTAATCAGGATCCCCGTGTATATAGTATTGTTCAGTATTATATTGTTTTCTAGAGCTGTCAATTGATTGGCATAAAATATCAGTTATAGACCGGTCTCCTAGAGGTACATGAGCCAAGCTGCGGGTCGTGTTTCTAAGGTATACGTAGAGAGATCCAACAGGCGAGGAAGGGTTGGTGATTCGATGAATTATTTCGTACTCTGTACAAGAATGGCGATATACATCGAAAATAGGATTTCGAGGGATTGGTAAGTCAGAACCCTGATTTTCCACGGCTTATTCACAATGCAATAAGACCCGCACCGGCTCGACACTCATCTAGCATAGCGAATAGCTTTTCCTAATAGGGCAACTGGTAGATAGCATATCCACTTTAATATGTTGCCTCACTCAGGCCAGACAGTCAGATAGTGGTTTGTCAGATGGAGATAGCGAATGGTGCTTCTTTTCTTAGAAAAGGGGCAAATACATATGAGGGCTCTGTTTATTTTTGAAGTTTAATGATCAATACTTTTACGATGATCCACGGGGACTTATTGACCATGTTTATTTCCTTTTTCGTATTCGTGTTTAGGCTCGTATTCTCATGTACAGACAGCGGAGTACGGATACATGTGGCATTTTTTTGTTACATACCCTGTGCGTCTATATGCAGCTAATTAGACGGAATGGATGCACTGACTCGGATTAGTAGAAGGTGGCGGAATATGACGAATGATTTGACGGCTAATGTGGTTCTTTGCTACACCAATCAGCGCATACTTCGTACGTAGTAACGAGACGCGATGTTAAATCGCAGGTAGGGGTGTGTCTAGATCGACACTTCGTTTATGAAATCACGTAATACATGCAGATCGATTTGATGGTGAGGCTTTCTTTCTTGGGTTACTAAATAAGTTATGCGTTTGGAGCTTTGGGGGAGAGGACTAAAGGCAATGAATGAATAGCTTTTTATTAATAATTATTTCTGTTGTCGTGTTTACTTTATGGCAAAACAATTAAGGTTTTGAGTAGGATGAAAAACTGCTTTTCATGCACATGTACTTGAGTGATGTGCATTAAAATTGAGTATGATGGACTTTCGTGCTGTGAGGCGACTGAAAGGCAAAAAGCGAATGATTTCGTCGCTAATCACAAGCGCCTATTCGTTATTATTTCTCTCGTCAGAGTGCCTCTGACATATCAATAGTCGTGATCTCTAAAGATCATATAATAATAAAATATATTTTAATGATTTATTTGTGGACTTTTCGTAGCTGACATATTCTAACATATATTACGTGAAGATGTAGATTAATAATATACATGTATATGTATTTTGCTGGCAATAGTCAATCCAGTGCCTCTTTAGAGCTTATAGCTCTTGTAAGGCTTAGAGGATCTCTGCAGTCTAATTTAAACCTGTTGCTGCCTTTTTTTGCAGCAACACGTAGTTATTCGAAGATAACGGATTTCGCAGATTTCGTAGCTTTCCTTCGTCTATCGGACAAGACCGCGGCCCACATGTAAAAGCCAGGGAGAAAAGATTGAAATATCACCAATAATAGGCCCACTGCTGGTTTCCATCACCTGTCATCGTTACTGGTGTAGAAATATTCATTGGCACATTTGGATCTTCGGCGGTGTTGCTATTCCATTTCCACCTGGCATATTCTACAGTGTTGGGGTCAACTAACCTCAGTGGCTCCTCGGCTGTCTGATGAAATTGTAAGGAATTAGGAGAGGCCAGTGTATTGGACCATATATCGGTGTCATATAAAGGCTGCTGGCTCATCAACGCCACATGGTTATCGTATGGCTCTGAGCCAAGCAAAGTGTTATTATTGTGGTGAGAGATCATATTCCATCCCTGCTGTTGCCCTGGGGCAACGGATAAACCGTCATTATTATGCCCCCGAGACGTGAACGAAAGTGGTCCTAAAACTGGTTCTTCGCGGTATTGCCGTGGTTGGGAACGTGGTATTAGGGCATGTTGAAAGGGTGTTGTGTTAACCACGTCTAAGGCATGAAGTGGCGGAGAACCAAAATGATAAGATGAAGGGGAAGACACTCCCTCTGAGAACTGTGATGGTGTTGATGGTGAAGACGCACCGACTCGTAATGAAACAGCCGTAGCTGTGCTCTGCGATCTTCTTGGTTTTGTGCGATTTCGTGATGAAGTAACCGGCATACATGATGGGGAAGAAGACGATGATAAAGACGGAGGAGGGGGTGTCGTCGTAGTAGATGAAGGGAGACTTTTTGCGGATGAAGTCACACTGCTATGTTGAGCCACTGAATTACTTCGTTCTCTCTCTCTTTTTGATTTGTTGCTCGGCCGTCCTAGACGGCTTGGTGGACTATAGACGCATTGTGCACCAGCCTCAGTGCATCGTTCGCAGGGCTTGTTGTCGCTGATACCTGTGCGTGTGCATCGCTGTTTTCGCTTGTGACAACGATCACAGGCCAACCTGAGAGAAGGGCCTTCAAAAAGTAGCATTATAATTGGTGTTGTTATTATAATACTGGACGAATAATGATGACAAAAATGGGACCCGAGAGCCTTTTAAATTGAAAACTTTCTGGTATTATTAGATGTCAATTACCCAGTAGCAAGTGATTTGGAACAAGAGTAATGCGACAATTAAGGGTAAACGATAATAAAGCCAACAAGACCAGCCAGTCTCAATCATAAGCACTAAATTCGTAGTCTCTTTAGGTGGTTGTCATTCGCTACTGTCGGGGGTAATTAAGCTCCGGTGAGTTAGACGGCTTTCCAGAAGATCCGTCGAAGAAGAGTAAAGACAAAAATGGGTCCTTTGCGCTAGTCCTGCAGCATAATATAGTCAGGTTTTGCTAGATTTTCATTGGCATTGGCAATTCTGGACGCAACACCCCATAGCACTTAGCTGATGGGCTATTTGAATGCGCCAACTGCCGCGAATATCGCGTATTCCTCCTCGAGGGTCCCGGCTGATGGTAATGATAACTGTTTGACCCCAATTCTAGCATGCAGTAGATCTCCCGGGAGCCTGCTGCACCCTCCTGCTGCATCTTACCACGTGCGCGGTATTACGGGGCATATTGTTACAGCAAACAGGATGACAGTAATTTGGTAAGCTTACGGAAGTCTGTATGTAGCGGTAATGAGATGAATTCTCAGTGAGTATTCGTTTAGCTCTCGGCATATGACCGAGCGACCGTCATCAGGGTCCTGGATAGTTATACCACAATCCTGCGAAGTTTCATAAGAATACACACTTGACCGATCGATTTATAAGTAGAAAAAACGGGCATTGGTAGTTCCGAACCCCTGATCAGCAGAGCCAAATGTTTTCCTGGATTCATAACTCATTATCAACTACAAATCAGCCAGTCAAGTAAGAAACGGCTGGACCCTACGAGTCTGGGCTGAGCTGATCAATAATTACACTGCTATTACCAACTCTACGGAGTGCCGCTGGCCGTAACTACCAACTAGCCGTAGAAAATACGGAGTCGGTGCTGGACGAAGTTGGCACGACTCGAGGCTGATCTACATTGACCCGTACAAAAACGAAGCAGAGGCATAGTATTTGCTAGCCGTCAGAGTGGTGCTGAATGATTACCATCATTATTAATCGTAGATCATAAATAAATACGGAATCTAGCAGGATGTATTGCATTTGCTCAACAAGCTGATGGCCCCCTTATAATGACTCTAGAATATCAACCACGTAGAACGTGATGGGCCGATAACACCAACGGCGTCCTGCACAGACAGGTACATGAAGAAGGCCGCAATGGCCATCCGATGGCCACAATCCGGATTAGAGAAGCATAAAAATTTAGCCCGCGCACCATCGATTTAGGCCCCCACTCAGAATGACGCGGTGTCAGAGTCTAGAGAAAGCTAGGCTCCGCCTCACGCGTCATAATTTGCTTAGTTTTAACCTAGTTTCTAGAATAACGAAAAGACGGGAAGACGGGAAGTCGGACCAAATATTTGGGGTAGATATGGTGGGAAATATCGGCTTGGCTTTACAATGGGGTGATAGGAACGTGGGGACGAGAATGAGTGGTTTAATCGTTTCTACGGGGTCCAAAAGTTTAAGTCCTTTGAACACTTCTTGTTCGCGCCGGGTGATGCTCTAGAGGACTAGATCTTACTATTAATTAAACTTGAGGTGGAAGTGAGATGCCACTAGTCATTAGTGAGTGGTACAGGATTCTAATACCTCCACGTACACGTGGAGAAAATGCTACAATGCAGCTATATTAGCGCGGAATAAAACGCGGCTGTGAGTTAGCTATTGGTTGTTCGAAAAATGATAAGATGACGAAAGTAATAGTAGGAGTCTGCTAGGATGCTAATGGGGGGAAACGGTTATAAAAACCGCTCGGAAAGGGAGGATGAGCAGCGCCACCCGTATGTTTCAGGCTGTGCAAATCATTGATCAGATAAAGTGAGAGGGTCTGCCTGGAGAACGTTCACCGGCAAATAACCACCAGAATCCTCAGCCTGGAGAAAGTCGGAACAAACCGCCTGGAGGTTTATGCTAGAAATAGCTTGATTATTTCCCACGCCGCATGGTAGAAAACAATTAGCCTTCCGATATTTCTTATCGCGAAAACATACTCCCAGATTTGAGGACATTCTTTTTCTGTGCAAAAAATGTAATATTCCATGATGTTACTGCCAAATGCTGCACCTCATCCTAATTGCTAGTTTCTTGACTCCTTATCACATAGACTTAGCAGTCCCAACCTGCAAAACGTACCCGTGTATCAACTACATACTATTCTTTCTTTTGGTTATTGGACGGGTCATTTTCCTTTTTTTGCAGCCTGACATTTCCGCAGAAAGCGGTCGTTCTAATGTCTACGGAATATCGGTTTAGTCCAGTTGACCAGATTATGCGGCAATCTCTTCATCTTCATTTACGACATCAATTTTCCCTTCCACTCTTGTGGGTAGCCAACGTAAACTGGCCCTCTGGACGATCGCTAGTGCAATCAAAATTACCCATGCAAAATAGCCGGCAAGGATCTGGTGCTTCACACCTGTTGCGAACAAGCTAGCAAAGAGGCCGGGCGCAATAGAGCGAATAGCACTGGTTAGCGTCAGGCTGATTGCATTCAGTGTGCCCAGAGTTTCAGAAGACGGCGATATATCATTCAATGCGAGTTGAAATGCAGCTAACATTTCCCATTAGCACTATGGAGGCAACTGCAGCATTGCAAATAAACTTACTAAATCCCATTGCAACACCACTTCCCACGACGACGACCACCGGCGCATACACCCAAAAGACCGTCTCCCATCCGACTCGAAGAAAAATATTTGCTGCCGGAGTAAGGAAAAACCAGAAAGGTAGGCAAACAGAACAAGCACGAAGAACGCCACCGGTTCCAATGCGGCGTTGCAAGCTAGGGAATACAAAAATCAACCAGGCTGCCTGGGAAAGGCCACCAATGCCCATAAATGCTGATATTTGGATTTCCCTAAATCCATAGCCACCGAATTTTGGGTTGGTGAAGTAGAAGACGGGAATGACTGTGGTATTATTAGTGAAACTGGACAAGACAAGCATCATGTCGATACTAACTGGCAGTATAACCCAAAGTAATGAGGATGGTAAAAGCGTTCAGGAATAGCACCAAAGAGACTCCCGGAGATCTGATAATTTCAGTGGTTGACATAGGCTTAACAGGCTCATTTCTGCCGTCAATTTTACTTCTTAAAGTCTATGGGCTTTGTTAGAGAGTTATCAAATTTACATTAAGAAATTGACAACGAACCTCTTTCACAAAAAGAGCAGAAACAATGCAGGCAGTCGCTGCGATGCTTCCAGTGGCGAACGTTGGCAACGCATAGGGATAGTCTTTGAAAAAGCGAACGTTGCCAAATAGTGATGGATATTGCTCAGCTGGGCGTAATAGCACGCCGCCTGTAAATATTAGTATTGGGTCCTGCGGCCTATATCCGATAAAAGGGCAATCGCGTACCTAATAAAGGGCCTACGCAGATTCCGAGGTTGCTGAAAAGCGCAAAGTAGCTAAAAGCTCTAGCCTGCGTCTTCGGTGTGCTGTTCTCCGAAATTGCTGTTCGAACAGTCCTTGATTCACACTCAGAAACAATAAACAAGTTGATAACGAGCCAATAATAACTTACACCACAGTCCCGGAAAATACCCCTGCGAGGCATCGATATACTATCATCTGCCAGATCTTTTGACTAGTTCCAAAGAGCGCACAAGTTACCGACAGTCCTGCGAGAGAAATGACAAGAACAGGCTTTCGACCAAAGCGATCCGAAGCCCGCCCCCAAGGTAGCATCAGCATCATCTGCGTCAGGGAGAATAAAGATTCCTAAGCAAGCAACGTTAGTATCAAATAAAAGGCGAATGGAATACAAAGCTTAATTTTCATACAATGAAACCGCTATAAAACCCGACATCAGTCTCGGGCACATCGCCACACTCCTCAATCATGCGGTTCATAAACGGAAAAATGGAGAAGAACGCAATTGGTTCGACTATTCGAGCGAAACACAGAAGCAATATTTGCCCCATAGGTAACGGTTTGTCAATATTTGCGCCATTTTGTTGGACAGTGGTATGTGTTTCAGGAGCAGCAATAAGAGGTGTAGTCTCATCCATATTACTTTCTTCGGAAAGTGTCATTTTCACCGGTTTCAATATTGAGAACCAGAGCAAGCACTTTCAATTTCTCTTCATACAATTTCAATTTCTCGTTCCGATCTATTATTCATTTATAATCTCTCAATGAAATTTCCCAAGATGAAAAGAAGAGAAAAGAAAGAAAAGTATTGTAGCCTGCAAACAGAAGTCAGCATGTATAATCTTGAGTATCAAGTTCAGAAAAGTTCTGATTGACACACCACAGATGTTACTGACGCCTTGATGCCTTGATGACTCTCAGGCTTCCACCGCTGCGAATATCTGTCTCAGATAAGTTTGGTCTTGTCATTTGGTTACTATGCAACCAGTCGTCCAAGAAGAGCACTCTAGCAGCAGACCGCAGCGACAGGTTTGTGAGGAGATAAAACTGATCGTTCGACATTGAACGGTTGTACTTACATAAGCCGATAGTTTAATTTTTGTGTTTATTCCGAGCTCCGAACCTGCTCCTTTTTCGGCCAAGTCAATGAAAGAGCCTTCGTCTTATGCTGTAATTTCAGGCTAGATTGAATAATAATAAATATTGTTATGCAATTAAGGGCCATTTCATTGACTCATTCCTATTCCTACTATTATTGGCCATGTTCCAAGACCGTACCCAGACTTTGTTTGTTTCGTTTTCGCAATATGACAAATGTATTCCTAAATCCAGGGAATCAGTGGTTATATACTAGAATCCAGGTATCGTCCTGAAACTGAAGCCAGGCAGTGGTAGGTATATAGAAGTATGGATTAAATACGATTCATACATTGTACGTAATATGTATAGGCCGATACTCACGATTTGATTGGCTGTTGAGTAAATGCCATTTGAGGGTCTGTCCCACTATACCCCACTTGACAGATACTAGTTCAACGCTTACGAGAATCCTTCTGCTATTATTGGACGAGCTAGCTTGATCGGGGCAATGCGCGATGCCGGATGCGGCCCGTCCAACAATGCCGAGTGGGGTAGCCGCCCCCTCTCTCCTGGGACTTTCCCTAGTTGCTGTCCTCTTTCATGCAGCCCAAATATGAGACATTCGGGTCTTTGAGAGAATGGGAAAAACGTTCGAAAAACAGATCAATTATGCCGACCATCAATTCCTTCGTTGACAGACCAGCTTGCTCAACGCAGGACTTTGCTGTATAAATGCTGCTGCAGGATATCCAAAACGCCCAGGCATTATCCCCTGCCTGCCAATTTACCAACACGCTGTACGCTGTTAATAAGAATAAAAAAAAGAAGCCACCACATTCAAAGTGGTGAATGGATATGAATGTGCATGAAAAATCCAGTACCGTGTTACGCGTCGACCGGTTTGCGACCAACTAAGAATCGATACACGGTGTATAAGTGTAGGCTGCGATCGTTCAATTCGTTACGCACCATCGAAAATAGGATGCTGGCTTGGTCGTAGCTGTAGCCCAGGACACGCGTAAAGAGGGCAAGTGAATGGGCCTCGACCGACTCATTCACATGCAATCGCTCAAAACCGCCAATTTCTTTGAGTGACGGGTCGCGCGCCCATTGTCCGATAGGCACTTTGACTATTTTCTCTGTCAGATCGACAAAACCAGTGTCGTGCATGAGCTGCCTCTGATGTCGTCCAACATCAATGGGTTTTCCGTTGCGCGCCGAGGCTTCGCAAAGTCGCATCAGCCATTCTTTCGTCCAGGGGGCCTTTAGAAGATTCCGATCATCCTCGCTGTAGACTACGGGGTCGTATTCGTGTACTTCAATGTAGCCGCCAGGCTTGAGGCTCTCGTAAGCCTGTTTATATAATCGTGGCCAATTGTTGGTGCTGCCGCTCAGTGCGCGCCAGTGAATGTAGTCAAAACGTTCTTGCTCATCGTAGTCCCACGGGAGTTCAAAGTCATCGACGTAAAATTTCAAATTCGGCGGGACAAAGCTCGGCTGGATGGGCGACAAGTCGGTGCCGATCACAACGGCGCTGGGGAATTCGTCTGCGAATTCGATCGCCCAGATACCAGTCCCAGTGCCAACATCGAGTATTCGCTGCGGGTTACGGATGGGTGCGAGATGTAATCGGCCGCCGAGGCAAAGGAGGAAGATGTGATGTTGAAGGTCGAGGCGTGCTTGTTCCGTTTCATCGTTAGGCATCGCATAGGAACCTACAAAAGATGTGAGATTGTCCGATCCTAAATTTGCTGGATTTAAATGCGACTATACCTTCGCGAAAGGCATGATATCTGCGTCCATTTTCATATTCGTAGTGGAAGATTGACGACCGTAGGGATTCACTTGTCTCTGCAATCGACCCGTCATATGTGGAATCTCGGTCGTCGACATGCGACCCCTGAAAGTCAAGATTATTATCGCTTCATGTAGAAATGCAGTATATATGCGAGGGAAATGCAAGGATTAATTAGGCTCACATCAACTGGAATGGGAGGGTGGTGGTAGGGCATGTCGTTCATGTCCATCGGCAGGAGATTTGTCGTCATATCACACCACATACGGTGACACAGGTAATAAATTACATCCAGGCAGATGTAAGCTCACTAGTCATTTTAATGGCGTTTCTATGTCTTGTTCTCCCTCTTCGGTCAACAGGTTTGGACGGACGAGAAATGGAGGAACATGTGGCACTGAAGGTGACCACTGTTAAGCGCAAATGTCGGCCTAGGGAAGCCAGCTTGCAGCGTGCACATGTGCTGGGGGTGATGCCCCACCTGTGCCCCCTTTCCATAGGCTCTCAGTATCGAGGAAGCGGCGATACGCCGGTAGGACGGTACGGAGGATGGAGCCAGGGAATGAATCCATTAGTTAAGGCTGCATTAACGAAACTAGCGTGCGTGAGACGTATCCTGTGGAACTCGGGTGCATAGTACCGGGTACTCCCGTGAAGAGTCATAATATTATTAATTAATATGATCATAATACGGATGATGGGTATTGATATCCGTCTAGGTATGGACGTATTACTATACGCTAGTATTTAGTATTTACCATGATTTCTTAGCTGTTATTATTTGCTTGCCTTAGTATCCAATCATATTCCGCCTGGGTATCCAATTTGGGATTAGCTTTCCTTGAACAGGATACGCTTTACCTACTAAGCGTCACAGCAACTACTGCTTCAAGGTTAGTGGGTATTGATTGCTATCTTGCTAGCAGGCAGTCTATCTTGGATAATTGCTGTTAAAGAGGCATAAACTCTCCAAGGCTGAAGCAAATACCTCCTCGTCATAAGTCATTATCTTGATACATCGCTCCCCACTGTGGCCATGGAGCCGTATCCATAGCGATGTTGAAGAGCTCCGAACCGAGGAAATCTGGATACAAAACCCCAAGGTCGGTGGGTAACGATTGATGATTTAAGGCACTGAAATTAATGTCACAGTCTGTCACATTGCTAACTCCTGGTCGAGCATATGGCCGCAATTTACTGAATTGTGTTGCCAATATACCACCTAGCATATGTGCCGCATGACAGGGCAGTCCGATGGACCTTAACCAGTCGATAAGCTTTGTGACGAGACTGTCCAGAGCTTCGATATCATGATTAGCCGCTCGGAGCTTTGACTCGTAGGTATGCACAAGACGACAAAGCGTGAGGGCTGAGAAGGTCACAATGTGGTATATTTGATCGGTCAAGTGACGCGTGCGCTCGTCTGTCGTTTCGATGACAAGGTTGATGATGGTTTTTGACTGATAAATCATCTCCGTGGCAATTGTTTCTACGACGGATAGTCCCCCCCGTAATCTTGAGGGGGATTTCAAGCATTGGCCATAGGCTAGAAGATGTGCGAAGTGGAAGCCCATTTGAAGGAATTGAGAGCGTGGCTGATCTTCTCCATATTGAGTATATTCGTTCTGACAGAGAGGATTTTCAAGAATAGTCACTTACTGAGTAATGCCATCCATTCCTGATGCCACGTTTGCAAAGCAACTTTCGTCTCAGACATGTTGATATCAGAGCCGCAACACTTTCTATAAATGACCCAGTATAGGCTAATTTCAGCCGCCATCCTTGCCTCATAATTGGTGATATTATCAGATTCGATAAACCGAACACAGTGATTAATTTGCTCTTGATTCAGCAGAGCCTGCCTACGAGTGCCTACACAATATCTACAGAGCCTATCAGTCTAAAGCCATGTTTCTTATGAGTTCATTAATGGGGTCTTACTGAAGATGAGCCAGACAGAGGTGGTTCCACAAACACCAAGCATCGAGTTGAGACCTTGCCGTCTGAGCAATTGATCTGACTTGAAAGACCTCGACGAAATCGGGACTAACCGATACTTGTTGAAGGGCGTACCCTGTTAAAAGCCAACTGTCAACACTCAATGGCACCTGGCCGATTGTTGTAGACCATAGACTCAATATGAGCACCGCCTGGAAGAATTCTAAAGACTGAGGCGTTATAAGTAACGAGGAGCTAACAAGACGTTTCGCTTCTTGGAATAGCTCTGGTGCGAGTCTGTCGGCAAGTTCCTGTGTCGTATGCCGTACTGAAATTAGAAAAATACTGCAAATAAGCAGTGGCGACTTTCTTATTCGTGGGAGTAGGACTGTTGTCGATATGTCCTCCGGGAATTTCACCCATCGACCGTAATGGATATGAAACCTTACATATTGTAAGCCAGAACCCGCGTAAAAAAAGATTTTCATTGACAACGCAACGTACAGCTCGAGTAGGGAATGGGCAGTGGATAATGTTACTAGTCCTGTTGAGATTACATCCGAGTGGGTGGATCGATGATGAGACTGAATCAGTTCCGGGGTATGTACACCGGCGTCCGTGGCGGCATCTCTGATGAGAAATACAGGAGCCGTGTTGGTGTCAGTTTCGGCTGTGGATTTTATTGTTCTTATCTGAGTGTTGCTCGCAGTTCCGGCGAGTTCATTGAACCTTGCGTCAATCCGATCTACTAAGGCCTCAACAGTTCTCTCCAACCTAGTTAACCTACACCAAAACATTGTTACCTATTTAAATTCTTTTAAAATGCCTCGATATCTCATGGATAATTACCTTTCGTGCACTGGAATCCGCTGCTGGATGGAATTCGAGCCGTTGCTGCTACTGGTGTCGTCCGTAACAATATGTCTCTCCCGCTCAGCCAATGAAATGGAATGGTTATTTTCAGCATTCAGAGAGCAAACTTGGGACAATGTCGAGCAGCGAAGACAGCTGCCTTTTGCGCCCTGGGATGCATAGCAACGTGTCTTACACTTCCGGCAGAGATCACACGCTTTTGAAGCTCTGCCAGATCTCAGAGGAGGCATAGTTCATGTTGACAAGCTGATGTGATATGAAAGCATAAGCACTTCCACCCATGCACCCCAGAGTCTGCAAAGATCAAGAACCCTCTTATCATAGAAAATGGCGGCATTTTCTCTCAAATGTCGTTATTTAGGATCACGTGAAAGCCTCGTGGTTGATAAGACCAGCCCCACTTTGATTAGGTTTCAATTGATGAATGCAAATTGTAATGAGAATGACTGTAATGGGAACTTTGAACCTACTATTTGCACTATCATTTGAGGCAATTCTCTTCTATGGGAAGAATACAATGGTATTCTAGTTTAGATGCTTTATTGTACGCACCTAAAATGTAACGATTTCCTGTAGATATAGGACTATTGCCCCCCTTCATTATCTTCCAAGTTCAATAACGGTTGTCTTAGCTTCAACACCTCGATCCCCATTATCAAATACACGGTACAATAGCTTCCAAAATAAAATAACGACCGCTGCAGCAATTACACATGAGGCAGCAATTATCAGACCGTGAGTATACCGAGGTGCATCTTGAAGAGATTAGTTTCAAATGACGACTGAATGAATTGATAACGACTGAAGTTGTAATATACCTTGTGTTTGAAATAGCACGTTTCCAGGGAAGTTGGCGAGCTGGATGCTCATTACATACGCAGCCAGAGCCACAGGGCGCTTGTGGTCTTCCATCTTGGCAGTTAGCCACGCTGCACTGATTGCCTGAGCAGAGCCCATTCCCATTTGAGTCCATACCACACCTCCTAGATAATATGCTTATTAGTGATATGCCATAACTGAGATTGGAAAACACTGTTATATACCGTAAAGAACCCATTTGCTGACTCCATCAGCTGCAAGAGCCAGCCATAGCAGACCCGCCGCTCCCCAAAGATACCCAACAGCGATATGAAACCCTCGTTCTCCCAATTTGTCACTACTGAAAGCGAGAGTTACAGACAATACCAAGGCACACGCACTACCGACTGAATTGAGTCCGTTTGCTTGTAAGCTTGTAAATCCGAGACTCTTGATGATGGAAGGTGCATATGTATTCATCGGTGAAATCATTACCATAGAGAGAAGGGCAGCCACAATATGGCCATACAACCGCCAGTCCATGAAGGTTTCTAGAATATGAGAAGGCAGGACTGGCTTTCCGTATCGCATACCCTTCGTCGGGTCGTTTTTGATGGCCCGAGTGATGAGTATTGTTGCCTCTCGATCGGTGAAAATGTTGTAGGACTTTCCGAAGAATGACTTAGGGCTAGCCGGGCTGTGTGGAAGGTATAAATACATGACGACTCCGAGAAAGCAAGTCAAACTGCCCTCTAAACAGCGTTGATCTTATTAGTATGTGATATTGAATGGTATTCTCGGATTAAGGTAAACAAACCAATAAGAAATAGCCATTGCCATCCATGTAGGCCACCTCGTCCCCCAAGAGATAGAAGTCCGATCGAAAGTGGTCCACCGAGAATTCCTGCAAAGCTATTTGACCCCCAGAAGATTGCATATCGCAGTGCGAGCTCCTGATTTGTATAGAGCTTTGAAATATATAGCGCAATACTGGGTATATATCCGCCTTCAAGTGCTCCTATGAAGAATCGAGCAGCGCATAGTCCGGAGGGGTCTTTCATGAATATTTGTGACCAGGTTGCAATACCCCAGAGAAACATAGTAACCGGGAGAAATCGTTCAGCGCCAATGTATCTGCTGATCATGTTGAATGGCAATTCAGTTATGACGAAACCAACTGTGAATAATGTCTGCGCTAAATTAATATCCGAGTTGTCCACATGAATGTCCTTCCTGAGGGTATCGGTCAAGGCATTACCAATGTTCGTACGATCGAATTGCAGAAAACAAAAACACAAGACAATAAAAGGAAGGATAAAAAGATCTGCCTTCAGCAACGCTCTTCTTTCCTCTCCGAGTTGGAGTTGTATGCTCGGATCATAACCAGGAACATTGATGGCTTCATCACAGATGATGTTGTTGACTTCGTGATTATAGTCTCCTTTTGAAAGCTCCATCTTAATCTTTTAAGAGCTGTAGATAATGATCTGGATCTGATAGCAGCTCTTTTACCGTAACTTCTTCCAATAATTACCCTTAGAGTCTACTTTGGAGTCCTGCCCCATCTTTGGTCCTGCGAGCGTGGTGAATGATTTATACTAGTAACAATTCTGCAGCGCAGGAAGAATATCGAGACAATCGAGATAAAGCTCTCTCCTGATAATCTGAAGTTATCATTACGGGGATAATGACGTGCTGAGTGTGTTCACCTATCAGCCAAGAAGTTTTGGGAAGTACGTGAACCATTCCTGGTGGGGATGTTATCTAACCAACGGCATACCGTCGGCTTGCCGGAGCCTTTCCTAAGGCAAGCCGTCGGATTTAATTACAAGATAATTTTATTGATGATAGCTTGTGCATGATGAAATAGTGAGGCATAAATTCTAATAAGTATAACATGTCACTATTTCAAGCAAGTTTTTGTCTACTCTATCACAAGTCTTACAATTTTGAAACAGAGTTTACTGTGCAGTTATCGAGCAAATCGTCTAATCGGCTCAGAACATTGTTTTTGCTGACCCAATTATATCTACTCTGAAATGGAGCAAAACACACTTAAAAGAAGAGGTGTTGGCCTTACTGGTGTTGACAAGCAACGGTCATTCGGAGGCTACACTCTCTTCTGCCCCCTGACTAGCGATGTAGCCCATTTGATTGACATTGACGGAAACGAAGTCCATTCATGGAAGCTACCTGGAAGAATTGGTCGACATGCTAGAATACTGCCAAACGGAAACCTTGCAGTCAATACATTACGCCCCGCTCAAGGTAGCACGACTAAAGATGGTGGTCCCTTTCCTTTCCCATTCTTCAACAAGTATGGCGGAGGGGTCATGAGTGAGTTAGATCCGACTGGGAATTTAGTACGCCAGTTCCAAGACTCCTTTGGTCATCATGATCAGTATCATTTTGGAGATGGGAGGCTTCTTTATACAAGTCTCGAGGCCTTATCTCCAGAAGAGTCCGCAAAGGTTGTTGGAGGAGTGCGCGGCACTGAAATCGATGGAATTACCTATACAGACACGATAAAAGAAGTCGATGAAAAGGGTAATCTTGTCTGGCAATGGAGAGTCTCGCAGCGACTACCTCGGGATGAGTTTCCTCTTCAACCACACTACACACGCGAGCACTACCCGCTCATCAATTCAGTCCTTCCCATGCGAGATGGCAAACATATTCTAGCATCAATGCGGTCAGTATCCGCAGTGGTAATCATCGAGAAATCCACGGGAAATATCGTGTGGAAACTCGGTCCAGAGGTGCTGGCTCAACAGCACAATGCCACCGAGCTTGAGAATGGCAATATTTTGGTTTTCGACAACGGAGCATACCGCAACGGCGAGTCAATTACTTATAGTCGGGCCATTGAAGTTGACCGTACGACTAAGGAAATTGTATGGGAATATCGCGATCGATCGCAGATGCTGTACTTCTTCACTCCTTTCATGGGCAGTGCTCAGAGGCTCGCCAATGGTAACACCTTACTGTGCGAAAGTGGCTTCGGCCGGCTTTTTGAAGTCACTCATGATGGCTACATTTGCTGGGAATATGTCAATCCACATTTTGCCTGTTACGTAGATGAGGCAACTGCAAAAATATTTCCCGGCGAATCAAACGCATTATTTAGGGCATATCGCTATTCGCTGGAAGAAATTCCTTGGCTGAAAGAAAAGTTAGGCATATAGCGAAACCTTTTTCTTTTATTTCCTATTTTACAATTTATTGATGAAGGATGTTCCAAAAAAGCCTGAGCCGTCCACAAAGTTATGTAGTTATATGTTTAAACTCTACCGATATTATTCTTGGAATTCATATACCGATCTGATGATTTATTTATTTAGCTATCCTAATTCTATAAACTATTTTCCTGAGGTGATACAAGATATAAGAGATACATAATATAAGACGGCTTCCGCAAGGATAAGACAAACATTGTCATGAGCTCACCTGGATTTATCGACGGAAAGATTGAAGGAGTACATGTCATCATGGGTAAATCGGTAATTATGATACAAAACGATCCTAATTTAAGCCCAACTCATAAGGAATTTATTCACAGTCTTGATAGAGTAATTGAGAAGGTGCAGGTCATTGACTTTGCCGATGATGTGTTTTGAGAGAGAATTATTCATGATGTAGCCTGTCAGTATTATGTCCCTGACTGCTTAAAACAGTCAAGAATCAGACCCGAGGAATGAGTGTTGTGAAGCGAGAAGTGCAGTTAATGATAACATTCCTAATATTCTTACAACTGTATAATTTCTATTAGGATAGTAAACTTGATGGGTAATCTTGTGGCGGAGTGGATATGAAAAATAAGTTATCTTATTGGTCAAGAGCGAAACTCACAGTGAGTCACTAATCCGCACTTGATTGGTTGAAATGTGACCTCGTATTCGCAACCAACAGAACTTGTCAACTCTTAACCACTATACCAAAAAGGGCGCAACCCTTACTTAGTAAGGATTTTTAGTGGTTATTTTTCCTGACAGAACGTCAGCCAGCCTGGCCAACTCCTACAGCAACAATGAAATAGGCGAACAACTTTCCTATATCTATTCGATCGGTTGCAACTAGAGAAGCTAACTGTCGCCACCGATATGGTTGGCGTCGCTGGAAAATCTAAAGGCTGCAAAACCTGCAGGCAGCGGAAGATTGCTGTGGGTGTTCTCTTTCCATGCGGTATTGATCAAGTCGACCTGCTGATCAGGTTTATCAAGTGTGGTCTGCAACGCCCGCAATGTGCACAATGTATAAAGTCTAATAGGATATGTCTTGGATATGACCGCGATGTACAATTTATTCCAATGCAGGCGAAACTGACGGAGAAGAAACTTGTTGTGACAAGCTCCTTTGGGGAGATACGACGGAGCTCAGCACCTATTCACAAGAAAGGCCAATTACCGAATTCAACATCATCAACAACCTCAAAGAGTTTGGAAAGTGGACACTCCAACAAGAATGGATATTGTCCGGTTGAAGAACAGCCAAAACATGCCATATTGAATCCTATATTGGATGGAATTTGCGCCTCAGCAAACCGGCAACAACTCCTTAATGCTTTTATTTCTATCTGTATTCCACGAGATACAGAGGTAGCAGGGTCATCTTCACCGAGAAATGGTGGACCATGGCTGCTGTTATTGCGGGAACTTTCGATACGCACCGTAGCACTGGAGGCATCGATTTCGGCAATATCCGCTTCCGTCTTGGGACGTTTGCAAAACAATTACAGCCTAATCAAAGAAAGTCTAAAACTATATACGATTGGTCTGCGAGAGCTGCAAAAGGCCCTTTGGAATCCGCGGCTAATGTATAACGACGAAATACTAGCAGCATGCCTTTGCCTCAGCTTGTATGAGGTTTTAGAGTGTCCTGGGGAGGGTAATCAAGCGTATTATAACCACTGTAAGGGGTGCATGAGGCTTGTCGCAGCACGCGGGGTGGAACGACATGTTTCAGGAATAGGGCACGAGTTGTTTCTCGGTCTTCGCTCTCAGGGAGTAAGTTTCTTCACGGCCGTATTTCACCTAGCTTGGATTCTGACTTTTGACCAACAAATAGATACTCCTTAGCATAGTAACCCGCCAGCCAAGCTTTCTTTCTACATCCCTTTGGATGGAAGACCCTTGGAAAGAACAGCCCAAGCGCCCATTGGACCGACTGATGGATTGTTTATGCGAAGCGCCGGCAATATATAAGACTGGTGATCAAGTGGAAACTCTCACGCCCCTAGAAAGCCTAGAATTTCACCTCGATAGTATTTCGAAGTTGTGGAAGATAGACGCTACCCTTGAAGGTGTCTATGACGACTTTGCAAAAGAATTTCCCTGCCCGATGTATTGGTCCGTTTTGTCAACCGAGCCCAGTTCAGCCGATGATCCGATTCTTGGAAAGGTTTTCCCTGTTGCCTATGACTTCCCTTATCTGAAGGTCGCGCGCTCGCTTATGATGTACTGGTCCTGCAGGTTTTTAGTATGGGCGGGGTTCTTCTATTTATATCATGGGGTAATGGAGATTGATATTGATGCGATGGATGCGCATTGCTCAAATTATCCTGATTGCGCCCTGTTTGACGATGGCATGTGCCATTGCCGACACCTTGTTGTGCAGCAATCTGGTCACTATAGGTACGACAAATCGCACCTGAAGCCACTGGAATTTCGACTCGATCTCAAGTCGCTGGTGTATAATGTCTGCCAGTCTGTGGAGTACTGCATGAAGAGCAGTGTTCCTATCTTTGGTGTATGGTCTGTCACCACACCACTATCCTTAGTATACGAGACAGTCAAGCATATTCCTGGGTTCAAGAGGGAAGTTGCATGGATGGAGGCAGCTCTTCGGAAGCTGCAAGCCAGTGGGGTACGGATCATCGACTATAGCACGAGTATCAACAATCCACTGTAGCTACTCGTTGCCAATACCTCGAAATTTATGTCACCATTCCAAAACGCGTTCGCTCTCAATGGCCTTGGTTTAGCCTCGGTCATATTACGCCTGACACTAACTAATTCTATAGAGATCGCGGGTTGGCGCTGAAACCGGCTTAGCACGATGGGGCTCAACCCGGCACACGCTAAGCCAGCGCACGCTAAGCCAGCGCACGCTAAGCCACCGTCCAACCAGCACACTAACCGCATCTGGAACCAACATGCGATCCCCACTTTGTCCATTTTCACAGATCAACGAATAGCGACGAGTTTTATGTAGAAGGGGAAAGCATCTTGATAGAAGCTACGGGCAATGATTGCCTGCACAGGGCTGATTCCGTGTCTATGGAGATCATAGTACACCTGGCTGCTGTACATAAAAGCCCTGAAATCCTCCCTGATTTTAGTTATAGACCAGCCGAGCAAGAATATTCAGAATTCTTTCCCTCAACCAATACAGTTATTCTCCTGCATTTCATTCCTCAACATGCTTAACCAACACTCCCAGGTGGGCATTGCTCAGATTGTCTTCTATGTTCCGGCCGTCCTTGCAGCGATAACCTTGTTTCTCTTTCGAAAACAAGTCAAGGGACTCCCACGCTTTGCGTGGTATGTCCTTACCTTATTCACTTTGGGTTCGTTTTGGTTTTCATTCCAGCTTCAGAATCCTCACTTACCAACCCTACCTAGTTCGTCTTGCGGGCGGCATAGTTGTCATTCTATACGAGAACAACTCCTCGTCCACGGGTCTGGCAATCGCATCTGTGATCCTCCTCAATGCAGGCGTATTTCCATGTATTGCGGCTACAATTGGGTTCATCAAGATCATGTTGGTTCAAAACACATTCCCTGATCTAGTTTTTGCGACAACCTTTTCTAAGACAATGCCCCACAGTACACACATTGACTATAAACATGACCGCGTTTTACACTATCTCGTCGTCACCTCCCGACTCCTCTTCCTTGCGGGCATCGGCCTTCTTGTCGGTGGTGGCGTCCTGGAAGGAAACTACAATGATCAAAGCTCGGTTCAGACCGGAATAAAACTCTCACGCGCAGGATATTGTGTCGTCGCTGCCTTTGTCGGAACCCTGCTCCTTTTTCTCGCGTTTTTCTGGGTGAAGAGACAGACATTGTCCAGCACTAGCCTTCTGGTAAGTCTTCATTCATGTCTGGAGAAAATTAAAGTTCTCTGATCGTGTCTTAAACAGGTTCTTCGAGGCGTAACTATGGCAGTGCCTTTTTTCATTGTTCGACTAACGTATGCCTTTCTCTCAGTATATCGTGGCGCCGAGGACAAGACTTGGGATTCGCTGAGTGGGCCGATTGCGCCATTTTTGGTGATGGGCTTGCTCATGGAGTATTTTGTTGTGGTGATTTATCTATACACGGGCTTTAAGATCAAGAAGACAGTCGATGTTGTTCCTGACGGGGAGATTTTGGCATTAGCGAAGTAGATTCGCACTATCTAATTTGTCTCATAAAACTGCTCTAATTTATAGATACATGTCGATCGGTTCTCATACAAATCGGTGGTCCTCAACAGCAATTAATTGTAACGCCGCATCAACAACAGACTCCTCCAGGCTGTGATACTTCATTCCCAACACATTCTTAGACTTCTCATTCTCCACCTCATAGACAAAGTCCCCAGCATATCCTTTACCAGGCGTACCCCGAGGAAGTGTATTTTCAAGAACATCTTTCGGAATCCTTTCTGAGTTTGACAACAAATCCACAATCTCTTGATACGAATAGCGTCCTGCCGTGATGAGAAACCGCTGTCCGGCTGCTCCCGCTACTTCCAATGCCCTAACATGCGCTCTTGCCACGTCCCGTACATCTACCCATCCCCAGAAGCGCGTTGGCGGAACGGCTTGCTTATTCGCGCCACTCACGAGATCGTATATTTCCTTCATCGATACGCCCAATAAGGACAGTTCTTTCGGTAATGGGCTAGTGTTCGCAGGCCCAAAGATTTTTGGCGGGCAAATTGTCGTCAGGCTAAACGAAATCTCATCCTTTTTACCTTTGACAAAGTCCCATGCCGCTTGCTCCGCTAGCTTTTTGCTGGCGCAATACGCATAACTACCACTAACGCTTTTTTTTGCTTCTTCAATCGTCACAGGGTTCCAGTCTTTCTCGTTGTAAACGTATCCTGGGCGTAAGCCTTGTGAGAGATCAACAATAGATGCGAATGAGCTAGTAATGACGACCTTCTTGATCTGAGGGCTCTTTGCAGCACTTTCTAAGATCGATTTTGTGCCTTGTATGGCGGGAATGAGTAGATCTCTTTCATTGTCCTCGACGACAAGTTTGAATGGTGACGCGGTGTGGATGATGCTATCCACGCCTGGTATTTTGACCGCATTATCAAAGGCCCCTGGAATGGTAATATCCGCTACAATCAACGTGGAAATACGCAGACGGTCTTCTCTGTTGTAGCTTTTATGTGCCGCGAGGACCTTCTCTGCAGACGATTGTGATCGCACTGTTCCAACCACGTTGTATCCGGAGGAGAGTAGGTCAGCGATAATATGTGCTGCAACGAAACCATTTGCGCCGGTGACTAGGATGGTCGATTTGTTTGCCATTATTAGGTCTTTTTATTTCGTGTTGTTATTCTATCTGAGTCCGTTGTTTGGAAGGGTGGATGCTTTGTGTGTATCCTTGACAAAATATGAAAAGGCGAAGAAAGAACAGATCACCAAATTTATAGCCTTGAGTATTTCATTATCTCCGTGCCAAAAGTCCGTAATAGGATTCCATATGTATATATATCAGCGGCGGTCTTATCCGCATTGCGTTCTGGGGAGCGGGCATGCGGCCGTGTCCGCACTGAGATCTGATGGGTCGTTATATCTAAGATGTCGTACGGTGATCCAGTCTTTTAAAGTGTCTCTTATCTTAACGCCATGATTACTATCATACTTTACTTTTATTGCTAAAATGCCAAGATAATAACGAATCATGTATTTTTTGAGTGCCTTCCTTGGGCAACGAACGGTTGCGGGCATCCCCGCATGAGAAATTCAATGTTAAGAATGGAGCTAAGCAGATATTTCCACCATAGAAATATATGCGTATCTCTATTTTTATTGGATTTCTTGGAGCGTTGATAATGTATTTAGACCATTGTGGCTTATTAGTGATAACATAATATAACAATGGACGATTGAAGCGTCAGCTACAAGATAGTCTTAGCTTGTTTAATACAACTGATATTAATTTATTATGCCAGATGCAACTCTACATGTACCTTCTACATATGTTGATGTATGTGCAGTTGGTATTTGAAGCCAAAAACGACAGACATGCCTACATATGCAAAAGATTTTTCAAGTCTCAAGTATGTAACGCCAGAGAGAAAGATAAGTCGACATACGTCCCTAGGAATAACCTACAACCTCGACCTAGGTCCACTAAAAGCCCTTATCGCGACTGGGCTCCAAACGGGCGCCATCACCATACCAACTCCAGGAACATGTTGAGGCTGGAACCGAGAGTGTTGTAACAATAGTCTTTTCAAGTGAGAGACCCTGATAGGCTTTGAAAGCAAACCGTCATGCTCTTGCACATATCTTCGAAGTGGCAGGGGTAGGCCAGGTGGGGCCATGGTTATAATTGGGGTACGACGGAGTTGAACGTCGGTGCTGAAAGGTGGTACAGTGCGGATTATACGAGTTGCTTCGAAGCCATCCATCACCGGCATTATGGACTGGATTATGTATTTGATTAGTTTGTGGTTACAAGATGGTTCGTATTCTTTGTTGGAGAAGTGGACTAGACGCGTGGTTTTGGGAAATATGAAACTAAACGCATAATTTTTGGAGCACAAGAGGATGCTTTGACCTACATCCATCAATATTATATCCGGTCTAGGACATATTTCAGGTGGCGAGGCCAGGTAATCAAGGCATTCTTGCCCATTGTTAACAATACTCAAAGTACAACCGCCGATTGTACGGAGCACAATCCTTGTCATCAATTTTTGATTGACCACACTTAAATGGTTCGACAATTCAGCTTGATATATTATTGCGAAAGAGAGGATACTGACTTGTCTTCAGCTACTAGTAGATGCATTGCAGGTCACAGATGATTTTGCTTTCACAACGTGGACTTGATACACGCTGACAGATCTTCCTGCATTAGCCTGGATCCAATATTGATCAATTTAGTCAACAAATAAGACCTCAAAAGCCACATATACGGTTTATGCTCGAGAGAGAGAAATAAAATTCAAGTTTTAGATTGCCTTTTGTATGTTTGGATGCGGCTGAACTTACCAGTCGAAAGGCTCGAGCTCAAGGTTATCTATTGTGATAGCCCCGCAGGCGTTTTTGACGTCACTACGCAGTGGCCCGACTGTGTTTTCACTTTTTATCTATGCGGCGATGTAAGATTAAGATTCGTCATACCAATTTTTAGTGGAAAGACGCTTATGTATTAGTGTAATTTTATGAACACAAAGTTTAAGACAATAGATTAAGCTAAAAATCCATAAATTATCTTCTCGGCGATTGCGTATTCTATCGGAGATTACCTCCATTCTAAGTCTGGGTGGGATGTTGATGCAGATAATAATTAGAAAACGTCGAAATATAAGGATAATATATTTGACATTAGAATTTTTCCTGCTCACCCATCCAGAAGCCAGATAGCTGGTTACTTACACATTTAGACCTGTGAATTTTCTGATTTTCGCTAGGCTACCTTTCTTGGATGAGGGTTTCGAATGCTTTGAATTGGCAGGACTTACACATTAGAAAGTGAGGCATTCCATTGTAGGGATATTAATGAGTAATAACACGCTAATTAGCAACCGATATACATGTATTATAGGAGTACCATTTTTTAAACGCAAACATATCAATGCCGTCCGGGCTTTTATGGCAGTTCTGACAGCATTCGCGATGATGATAGCTCCACCGTCTGTCTATTTGATGATAGCTCTTGGAAATTTGTAGGCATGGGTGGCTGCCTATATTCAATTTCCTTTTTTTCCTCTATTAGCCCATTCGCTGATGCAATCTGTGAATCTTGCGCAGCTTTTAACTTCCGCCAGAAGAAGATTCCTATAGCGAGAATTGCTGTTACTGCAATTACCGCGCCAATTACTATACCAGCAATGGCCCCTCCACTAAGTTCCCCAGAAGATGAATGTGTGGCGGATGGAGTTGGTGACGAGGTTTGCGCCGATAAATTTGCTCCTCCTTCTGTTGCTCCCGCTGATGTTGTTGCTACCGTCGTCCTGGCTGTTGCCAACGTCGTCCCGGTTGTCGCCGCTGTTGTCGTTATAGATGTGGTAGCTTTTGATATTGATGTGGTTGTTGAAGTAGACGAAGACGTAGACGAAGATGTTGAGACAGGTACGCTAGATGTCGCAGTCATAACAGAACCCCATGTCACTGGGTTGCGACTCGAATCATAGCCCACATTGAAGAATGAGCTAAGGTATTTTCCAAGTCCACCATCGCCTTCGAGTTGGTAAAACATATTGAATTGTGCGTAGTACGCCTCGTTCAGGAGGTTGAGCTCGATAGCCTTGGTGCCATTGACGGGGACAGATACATTGTAACCTGTGTTGTAGCCAATTAGCTGTTGTCTTCTTTGAAGAACTTTGCCGCTGAGGGAGATAAGTGAAAACAAATAAGTGACGTTTTAAAGAAACAAAAAAGCAAATAAAGCAAGTAGACTTGGGAAAAAAAATATCAATTAAATTTGGATTGTTGGTTCCCATACCAAGTTTCCACGGATCCCCCTGAAGATAGTAGAAAATGCTCAAGTATGTTGGTGTCGCATTTTGTGCCAACGTCTCCCAGGATACGAGTACCGTGTCAAGGTAATTGAACCCCAGTGTGGCAACGCCATCTGGAGGAGGGTATATAAACTGCCCAGGATTCACTGGCATCTTCAATGTGCATGTTCTGGGTAGTAACAAAAAAATAGTACGATTGAACCAGAATTATGGTACATAGAGCTATAAGATCAAATTACCATAAAGCCATTTTCTTTGATAAGAGGATAAGAAGGGGTTAAGCTTAAAAGAAATTTGCCTCCCAAACCTTCCAAGCATTGCTAACGCCTAGGCCCCAATTCGTGTCATATTTTATTTGTGATTTGGTGAACACCGTCGACGGATTGTCACGCCCATGCAAGCCCGATGGGGGCTGGAACTTGAAGCAATCGATTAGACACGCGATTACAGCACGCCGGTTGTGATTGGTTCGTAGAGGATTTGACGTTTCACTAGGGCCACTAGACTACTGATGAATGCCTTGATTTGGCGTTTGGCTCGGAGACTATTTAGGGTCTAGGGCTGGAAGAGGAAAGAACCTGCGTTCCCATGTCGACGGGCTCTTAATCCATCATCTTTTGGTCCACATCATCAGCAATGCTATTGGAGGGGAATATAGGTTTGATTACACTCAATACGAACGAGACCTAAAATCTAACTAACGAACTTTGACGTTCATGAAGTTGAAGAGTCCTTCGCAACCATTTTTTCTTTGCCCAAAACTGGCACTAAATCCTTCGCGTGAAGCTCAAAATGGTCGATCATAGCGCGCGGGCCGCCAGGTGGTGCTACAGCCTAAAAGCATCAAGTCGGTACGATATGAAGCTTTTTCCTAATTGTTAGCTACTCTCGGAGTGTAACGTATGTTCTTCGAAGAAAGAAAGCGCTTATTCTACTCCCACTAGGAATCTAGCATTAGATACTTTAAACTTAGTGTGTTCCTGATAGCTGAATCTAGAGAGAGTACCTGCATATGTACGAAGATTAAAGCCCGACAAGCGCTTTCAAAATCTGGATGCGGACCCCTGCAGTGAACGTGGTGACATGAAACATCGCAAAGCTAAGTCGACACGGCGTTTTTTCGCGATCGAGCAAATCCCGAATTTACATCGGAACTGCTTGCGATCAACCTCGAATAAACCGTTTCCAGGAGACATTGATCAGGTCTTAAATTTATATTTATATCGTTCCTTTGCAATGATCTCTGAGACAACCTTTATAAATTGGTTCGAGGTATCGGTGCATCCCCGTAATATCATTATTGTTCTGACAGACAAACGAATCCCAATCTGGTTGGTTGCGAGGTTCCTAATGATGAGTGGCGTCCGGCGCAATTTTTATGCGCTGAAAAAGATGGTTCTGTTGCTCAGATTTTATTATATCCAGTCATTGGGTTTAGCCCCTTTGCCAAGATGAGACTAACACTTATGATTATGCCTCGTTGAGATTAATACCCATGCTTTCACATTACAAGGATAAGAAATTCAGGAACAATGCCAATATTGTGGAAACCCCATTTTCTTATTTTGGATCTCATGAAGCCAAAGGGAAGCGCTTTCAATCTCCATTTGCTAACTAACCATTTCCCCTAATGCTAGGAAACTTTATACGTAGGTACTAAAAACATAGAACCCATTAGCCCCAGCCCATCGATGGTAAAGTAAGCAGGCTACCTGGCCAAGTCCTTTTCTTTTGCCTAATGTTCAAGACTTCAGCATACTATTTGACGTGCGCCGTCGGTCGTATAGAAAACAATATGGTATATGCAGGCGTTAGTGCTCTTGAGCCTACAATATGATTACCTCCGGAGAGAATCAGAGTTCACGAAGGCATCGGAGCGGCAGAACCGAAATTGCTAGATGAAAGGCTTCAATGGTTATTTAATTTGTCAAATAAAACTTTGCAAGAACTGCCGAGGCATCGTTTTTAAGAGGACTATCTCTAAGCTGCCCCAGTTTGTTTGTCCGAGAACCCGATCCCAAGCGATTGTACCGCAAGCCCCAGATTAAATTCTCCAGGCATTCCAGCAAACCGAAGTTTACTGTTAAATTTTTAATGGGGGTCTCCAAACTTGATATTCTAGAATTGAGTTACATAGTGTATATGAAGCCAAAGAATGTTGTCTAAGAAAAAGATGATGTTGAAAGTCAAAAATAGAAGTTACATTTGGTATCGTTTGACACCCTAAGTCTATATATCAAGCGGGGATCGCTATCATTCATATTATCTTCAACATAGAAGTTATACATATCTACTCCAAGGTCAAAGTCTCCTCTCAATTTAATAAATTATTATCTAGATTTTTATTGCCGTATATAAAGAAAAGACCAGTCAAGAAACACATGTGAGAATTAAGTCATCTCAAACGAAATTGGCAGTATAGCTCCAGTCGATTTACCTAAGCTATTGAGGTCCCTAGCTCTAAATTAAGAAGATATATGACCTGTTCCCTGCTAGCAACCCTCTCTACAGGTACCTTATCACTCCTATGATTGCAATAGTCGTTGATGAAATCCCACTTTCATTTTGTTTGCAGACTGTCGAAGTACCTTCTCGCTCTCGATATCGGCTCCTGCGTACTAATACAAGCATAACCCGTCTCATTAATTTTTCCGATATCATCTGCCGTTAACTTGAAATCAAAGACTCGCAGGTATTCTTCGATTCTCTCTCTTCCGAAACGTAGTGACAACCACAACGTCCTAGTCTAAACACCATCTGAAACATACTAACTCCGGAGTAATACCGTGCTTCTTTGCGATAATTATTAAGGTTTCATCTAGAGGGCCCCGGATATTCCTTGTAAGAGGCACTAATGCTCCATATGCCGCGACCGCTACATTTCCTGTATCACTGCTGCGAAGTGCAGGAAGATAGGGTTTTCCTTGTCGCTTAGAAAAGTACGGATGGTATTCCAGCTGGTTTATTGAGGGTGGCATACGTGCAGTGACACTAATAGCTTTGAGATGAGAAGGGTCAAAGCCCGAAACACCAATGGACTTTGCTGTTCGGCTCTCTTTAATTGCTTCAAGGCCAGTCTAAGCCCTTTAAAGTTCTTCACTCGAATTTGCCCATAAAAGAGAATGAATGAGATAGCTTGAACTCGATAAAGTGAGGTTCACATGTCTATATGACTTGCGATTGACAAGTGAACTTTACAGATCAACGTATTCTAGCCCCAGTTTTGGCAGACTCACGTCAATATACTGGGCCGAGTTGAAAAAGTCACCTGAAATCTTAGTCGTGACGAAGAGCTCTTCGCGGCTCTGGATAACGCCTTCTTCAAGGCTTTCTCTTATTGCCAAACCAACTTCCACTTCCGTACCGTAAATCTCAGCTGTGTCGAGATGGCGATATCCAGCCGCAATAGCGCTTTTGATTAACTCAACCGTGTTACGATCAAAGCTATCTAATAAGCCGCACTTATATAACGCGGTTCCAGCACCAAATGCTAACTGAAAACATTGATCTGTCAGTCCTAATCTGAGGTCTATACACCTTGGCAATTTCAGCTAGCTACACTTACCGTAGGAATCAACGTCCCGTCATTTAACTGTAGTGTGGCCATGTTAATGTTTGCTTAAGCTGTATCCACAAATATAACATGCTAACGGTTGTCCTATTCTCGATTTATAAGATTCCATGATCCCCTCATCTATGGCCGCTTCAGGGCCGGCACCGGAAAGTTGATTGGCAATGGTGATAAACGCCAATTAATAGTGATTATGCACAAATTTAAATATGCTAGAAATTATATTACAAATGCAGCACGGCTTCCCATCGAGGAAATTATTTCCAGGCTATTTACCCGATTGAGGCGCAGCTCTTTAGGTCACCATGTCAGAACGTTCAATCAACCTTGCACAAAAGAAAAATCAATGTACTAGGGAACAAGAGACAAAATGCGATGCTTACAATCTCAGAACAAAATCATATATTTGATCCTGAAGTTGCTTTAAGAGGGATGCTATAAAAGTCAAAAGGCCCCAGTTTTAAATCTGAAGTTGTACAAACATCAATTGATTATTATTAAGATTTTATAACTGGAAATACCGAGGGCCCTCTCCACAGAACATCGTTTGCGTAAAAGTCTGAACATTCTTTATAATATCGACGAATTGGCCTTTTTCCTCTACGTATATCTTCGAATGTTATCAATTGATGCCGAGTTCAGTCGGAATACGAGAAAGTAGAAAATTGGTAAAACTATTCATGTAGTCAATAAAGAATATAGTTATGCGAGGCTACGATCGGGTTTCTGGGTTTCATGGAGGAGTTTCCTACAACATTTTTGTTTCTGGCAGTGGAGTGGATAAACATACAGCCGAACCCAAGCAATAGGTGACGCCGTGGGCGGCCCGATTACCATGACGCCTTTTAAATGACCAAAAAGAGTATACAGCGCGTGAGCAATGTATTTTTAGTACACATTGACATTTTTTCTAAAAGTTCCACCCCCCAGATTTGGTTAAATTTAGGCGTTTTCTTAGCGCTAAACGAAGGCGAAAATCTTTGCCTAACTGTGTACGAATTCCCAAACTAATTGATCATTGATCGGCATAGGGGCCAAAGATATCTCCACGATAGATCACCGTGGCTTTTAGAGCCTGTAATCTGCATAGATCTTGCTTTATAACATGCAAATCCTGTAAGGATCTGGTTAGAAGACAATCTGGGGCCGCAGTTGCGTGATCGCTCATGTGCAGTTTTTCTACGTCATTGCTCGTACCTTCATCAACATAGAAGGCTTTTTTTAGCAATTTTTTGTAAATGATATTTCTATATAGATAACTTATAAAAGGAGTCTATCGCATTCCCCTAATGAGCACGAATATTTAAAAATCCATGCTCTGCTACTGTTACTGGAAAAATATCCAATATCCAATTTTCATATTATCAACGCTGACCCTTGATACTATTCAAAATGAAGACCGCTATTTTTGGTCCAGTCATTGCCTCTTTAATTTCTCTCACCAATGCATATAACCTCACACTTTATACCGATACTGCTTGTTCAGAGGGTGGCACAGATTTCAGGTATACAGTCCATTCAAATGCATGTGCCTTAAAAGCAACACTGACCTGATGAATTCAGCCACGCCGACTTCCAAGGCGACCAAGGAACCGTTGGTCAATGTATGGACATTGGCTTCACAGCCCATAGTATCTACTTCACCCAAGACTCTGATACTGAACAGCAATTTAGTGGATGGGCTGGCGCTGAGAATTGTGTGGCTAGCGAAGAGGGTCAGAATGAGGCTGATGTAACCATTTATACTGGTCAGCCGGAAGACGAATCCTGTACGGATATCGATAATGGGATTTATGACCAGGGACGAGGGATCCAGGGATTCCTTGTTGGTGTCGTCGGCTAGATTGGCGGATCAACTGGTATCATCTGAACGATTGTGATGTATTACTTGAGAGAATAGTATTACTTGAGAGGACAGTATTACATCTATGTAGTAAAATGTGACAGTCTAATTCATATTAATCTATATTTACGAATAAAGAAATGGTGCACGTAGAATTAAATTTACATGTAAACAAGGAATTTCAGATAACTATGGCTAACTACAAAGTTTATCGGGATCAGCCAATATCGATATCCTTCTCTTTTCTTAATGTTTCTCCATTCACAATGAAGGTCTCGTCTTTAAAAACCAGATAGGTCCCGAGAGTTTATAAGGCTAAGAAAGTGTCGATCAAGTCTGTTGGTAGTTGGAAAAAGTCAAACATAACTATACCCAGGCGTTTTCCTTTCAACGCCTTGAAGAAAGGTACCAGCTGTTGATTGACACCGCCGTCAGGGGTATAATCGGTTCCGTTACCAACAGCCATGATGGCTGGCCAGTCCGGTGGAGAATTTTCGGTGTTTTCGCTGGAAGCCCACGTCCAGAACAAACTGTTAGGATAGTGCTCAGTAGCCTTGACGATGTTTGCTACTGTGGCATTATATTTCCACTTTATGTTTTCGGCGGCGTTGGATCCGACGGGTGTCAGCGGCTGATAGTAATCCTCAATATAAGCTGTGAGATTTTTCTCCTCGTTATAGACTAAAGAAATATCCGGGCTATTGTCAGTCCAGAGACCCGGCGAAAAATGTAGACCAGGCAAGTCATTTGTGTAAGAATCTGGTAATTCATCAAGGTCGAAGCGGCGCATCAGAATAATTTTGCCTCGCGCATTGCCCAATGTACCTAGCTCGTCCTTAGCCTGAAGAAAATAGTTCCTTGCAGCTGGGGAAACGAGGGTATCATAAAGTGCCAATTGCACTGCTGCATCGTTGGCAGCATATTTGGCTGTAGAGCCTTCGTACTGAAGTGATAGTAAAATCGTCTCCGAGGGATGATCATCTAGCCACTGGTAAAAGCCGAAGAGAACATCATTAAGCGTCGCTGTCTCTGAAAGCAGTGCCTGTGAATGATAGAAAATAAGTGTGGTGTTGGTAGGATCAAAAGCGTAACGCAGATCCAAGGCCCGTATGCCGGCGTTCAGCATTGCGATCAGGGAGACATTTTGGCAGCGAAATGTCTCTGGTGGCGGCACAGTCACTTGGTTGAGATCAGTGATTCCGGATAGTGAATTTTGCGTGGCTTGAGAATAATTCCATGTCGCACTATCATGCGTGCCGGGAATGTTTATGTGCACGAGGAGCGTGTCGTCTGGGTATCGTTTCATCCATTCGGTTTTGGTATTTTTCTGCTTGACGTAGGGTCCAAAGATCGGCGATGCATCGTCAAGAACCTTTTGAAGAGCGTAACCGGGTAGGGATGATGTTTTCTTTGCTAGCACTGGCGACAATGATGCGAGGGCAGCAAGCCCAGCAGAAAAGTTCTTCATATCTGCCTGTCGTTTCACCGAAAAAACCTTGATCGACTTGCGTTTATATGCAGTTCTAGCGTTCGTTACGATATTATTGTCTCGCTCTAGAATGTGAGATTCCGAGTCATGGTTCTTTACGGCAGGGTGGAACGTGCCAGACGGGCTGTAATTGTCGGAACGTTACTTTTGCTTCTGGGGCTTTCTTGCCGTGATAACCGATAAATGATGGCAGATTGATGAAAAATATGGGGAGGATCGGATATCCTCAGCGGTCAATTTAAAATGAAGGTTTAGCTTGTCCAGCACGTGTACGAAACTTTGCGTTGTAAGTGGTCTGCATTACTAGCAGCTTACTAGTACAGTCGACCCAGGCGACGCGGCGGAGAAAGGGGCGGAAGTATGCCGAACTGTTTGGTAGTATATCATTGCACCGTGCCCGAAGCATCAACTAATAATGCCAAAGCGATGCATTTGGGCATGGTCATCATCTTTGAATAGCTAGATCTAGCAAGAAACAGAATGGGGTATAAAATGTTTATTGCCGTGCTCACTCAGACTGTTGTTCTCTCCCTGGCTGGTGCTGTCTTAGCCTTGACCACGGAGCAGTCCTTCTATCCCCCGACGCTTAATGACACCTCGTACATCTCCAACAGTTCCATTGGTACTTATGGTGGTATTTACAAGGCCCCAACAAATGGCCCAACAGCAGGCACCCCCTACGGGGTATATGACTACTGTTCCATGCCTCACCCGCGTGTGGAGGAGTACAAGCTGCCCGATGCCCTAACCAACGGTTCTGTGAAGGGAAAATTGGTCTACTTGGAGTATTTGCAACGACACCAACGGCGCTCGCCATATAATATTCTTCCGGGTGGAGAGGTACGTTACTATATCTACGTCTCAAATTCTGGCATTTCAGTCATGTATTAACATCATCGCAGAATCAAGCATATCAATGCGATAATGTACGCCCTTACCTCTACGCAGGCCCAGACACCGCTAGTGGCATTCAGCCAATGCCCATGTACGCCCAAACTTATCAGTATTCTGCAAATCCATTTACTCCTGGTGTGAACGGTACCTGCCAGTATCCACAAATCACTATTGGTGGCGTACAGGACGGCTATCAGCACGGAAAAGATCTTTGGGCCGTGTATGGAGAGAGGCTTGGGCTGATTCCTAGAGTGCCTAACAGTCGCGTCTGGTTCCGATCGAGTGAGTCTCAGCTTACTCAAGGAAGTGCAGGTGCCGTGCTACGTGGCATCTGGCCGAACTATCATGGAGCTTTGCCGTTGCACCAAATGGTGTCATCGGTAGATACGGTGAACGAGGGATATTCGTGCTCTGCAATTGGCTCAACACTAAGTAGTCTGGAGTCCACCGCCGATTGGAAAAACCATCTCACAGTCACTGAGACACTCCGATCAACCCTAGGGTCGATGTTAGGTGCCACCGACAGTTCCTGGCAAAATACGTTTGACCACTTTTCTGACAATTTCCAAGCACGCCTTTGCAATGGATATGAACTCCCTTGCAGTGTTACTAACTCCTCAGACTGCGTAACTATGGAAATGGCTGAAGAGGTATTCCGGGCTGGGGACTGGGAGTGGAACTACTACTGGCGGACAAATCCGGATGTCGTCAAGTATATCCAAGTGGTCGAAGGATTGTTTATTGGAGAGATTGTTTCTCACCTGCAGGCTGTATTAGACCGCAAGTCAACTTTTGATTACAGTCATATTTTTATTCACGACGGAGACATTGGTCCAGTGCTAGGAGCATTAGGAATTAATGCGCTTCGATGGCCGGCGATGGCATCCAATATCGCCTTTGAAATTTGGTGAGTATCTCATCTACATACTTGTTACCTGCTTTCTCTCTTAGATTGAAGCTGAATGCGAAATTTAGGGAAACAAACAACAAGCAGAGCCAATTTTATGCTAGGGTCCTGTATAGTGGTCACCCCGTTCAGTCTATTTATGGCACGCTAGACTGGATCCCACTTTCAGAGCTGATTAGCATTTTGACTCCTTACATACCAGAAGACATCGTCTCTCTTTGTGGATAGATAGATACTTCTAAGATGTAAATAAAATCAGTAATTTATGCTATCATGAATTCCAGTGAAGGTAAAACTTGCCGTCGTAGTCAATAAAGGCAGGAAAAAACTTCGACGTTGTATATTTGGAATAGATTTTATGGTTGACGATTGATATATGCTTCAAATATTTTATTTGCAGCACATGGAGGAACGATGTGCAATTGCATCAATTTGCTATGGGATAGAAATTTGTATATTGAAAGTTAAAAAATATATCTTAATCCCGAGAAATTATCTGTCAGTCAACTCCAGGAACCTATATAAAGTATAGAACAAAGTGCTGGTGTCATAATCCGTCGCCTATGAATGAAGTTCAACCTGTACCGTGTTCTGATATTCATAAACGTAATGTCAAAAATAAAAATCTAACAAGGCACAACGCCTCTAAAAACAGAGAGAAAAACTCCAACCACCTTGGTATCTAAGTCTCATGTTCAGTAAAATATTATAATGAGTAAACAGGAAAGAGTGCACAAATCGTGTTGCAAGGCATTGAGCTCGTTAATGGAAACCCCCAATGGGTGGGATAGCCATGTATGAACAATTAAGCCCATTCTCGATTCGCTTAGAACAAGAAATGGAAAACGGCGATATGGGCAGCTACTGTAGTCAAAGCAGCCCACACGGACCACACAGACACACTTTGGTTGCCATCGGAGCTACCTGTAGGCTTTGTGCCATTCGAGCTGTTCGAGATATTGCTACTTGGAGTAGTAGTGGGTGAAGTGCTGAAGTGAGGCACTGTCGTGGAAGCGTTGTTGTAAGATGCAAGGATAATATTGCTCGCTTGCTCAGCCAGACCGTAGGTTGAGGCCATCAGGTGCGTAGACAAGGAAATAGGAATAACGCTTGCATCGGCTACACGAACATTGGCAAGACCGTATACGCGAAGGTTGGCATCGACAACACCGCCTTGATGCTGGGGGAGCATTGCACAGGAGGAAGACGGGTGGAATTCTGTTCCAGCCTGTCCACGCAGCCAATCCAGCCATTCGTCATCCGTCTGAACTCCTAAGCCAGGCGAAGTCTCTTTTGTTAGAGTGCTATTGAACGGTTGAGTTTCACCAAGCCGTCGAGCTAGCTTGAGACCCTCGCGCAAAATTTCGTAGTCTTCCAGATCCCGTTAGTCTAGACTATTTCATAAGAAAAAGGGCCAAGACCTACCAGATGGATTGGCCAGATAGTTAGGGTCTATAACAGGGTAGTCCATAGGATTCGAAGAATTGATGTAGATACGACCGTGGCTATATGGGTGTTGCAAAGCAGCAGTGATACCAATGTCGCCATTTGCATCGCTATTCATGAAAAGAATTTCAATCTGACCGACACCGCTATTGAGAATGATAGTTGCGGTAGTATTGCAGATTGCCTTGTAGCCTGCTATGACACCAGAATCATAAGTTGTGTTCGGCGCATACCGATCAATTGAAGACGATATATTTTTCTGTAGTTCATCAAGGGTGCTGCCATACATAGCTGTTGCATTCACATAGGCAATAGCTGAGTCAATATACGAGAGATAGAGTGTTTGGTTCTGTGAGGGTTAGAATGCAACGTCTTGATGAAAAATATTCTGTACAACTGACCTTATCAGAACCATTATCATAATAGATAGAGCCCGAAGTCACATCGCTTGTACCCCATTTTACGGTAGCGCTCTGTCAAAAGTAAGCATCGGTGATCACGTAACGAAGGATTTCTGGTAACTTACAAAATGATCTTGCAGATGTTGACCGACACCAGGCAGCTCAGACACAAGGTCAACCCCAGCAGAGGAAAGTACATCCTTAGGACCCACGCCACTATACAGCAAGATAGATGGACTGCCGACAGAACCAGCTGATAGAATAACTTCCTTAGTGATATTGACGGTCAATTTCGTTTTCCCGCCATCGGTCGTGTATTCAACAGCGTTTGCCGTCAGGTTATCCGATGGTGAAGAACTGTTGAAAAGAATACGTGTGACGTAAGCGTCAACCAAAACATCGTAATTACCTTGGTCCAAAAGAGGGTCGAGATACCCAGTCCGACTATAAGAACGCGTCCAATTCGTAGGGTTAATGGTTGACGTTGAAACCTCCGCGCCCCAGTTATCACCACCGTACATCTCATTGGAACTAGCAATGCCCATATTCTCTAGCGATTCAATCCATTGGCCAACTTGGGGAAATATGCTTTTCATAAACTGTTAGCCCGATGTAGCCAGACAGGAAAGGTTCTAAGAACATACTATCCGGGGTATGATACATGAATTGGGCCATGAGTGCCATGAGTTAAAGCATCCCATGTTATGTTTGCTTCTTGAGCAATAGCATCCGATGGAGGAGTGAAAGTCTCACTCTTCTTCATAGCAGCGTAGAATGGGTCCCATGACCAGTTGTTCGCTCCGTCCATGTCGCCAAGCATGTCTTTCCAGGCATTGATCTCATCCTTACCAGGCCTCGTTAGATACAGTCCATTGATGGCGGAACTACCTACATCCCTGCCGCGTTAATTTTCTGTGATTATCACATATCGGATGAGACGCATATCAACGAACCTCCGAGTGTTTTGCCACGAGGCCAAGAAATTTGGCGATCATGCGCATTGGGTTGAGGGACGGTGTTATATGCCCAATTCAAAGGTGTTGTCCATAGGGAATCATAGTAAGAGTATGCAGGTGTATCTTGAGGCGATGTTAGTAATGCGACGAATCACTCAAAAGGAACGAGGTAAAAGGCCGACGCACCTATACGTTCTCGATATTCATCCCCATTACTGCCAGCTTCCAGAACAAGGACGGTAAAATTCGTGGTTTGTGACAGGCGACATCCGAGCACGAGACCAGCTTGACCACCTCCCACAATGACAAAGTCGTATGAGCTGTTGATCTGCGATCGCGGGGTTAGCGCGTCCACGAATGATACAGCGACAGCAATGCATGTGCCGAGAGCAGACAAGCTAGGCTGCACACGCATGTTATTAGAGAGGTGTCGTGTAATATGGGAAGTTTCACAGTGTGAGTTGACACTGTAGAATGTCAATTGGGAAAATGAGCGAGATAAACTCCATTAATCTGCAAGGAGGCAGAAAAGCAGGATCTCTAGTGGAGAGGCACACTATTGATTGACACAAGACAAGAATCTGACCTGACTAGCACTCGTGCAGTAAGGCCCGAAGCTTGTAGAGTGGAGTAAACAGGGATACAGACGTTTCGATTTGCTGATCACTATTTCCAAACAAATCGATCGAGTCGATCGACCCCTTTTTCGGCCCTAAGATTTTCATTAAATTTCCTCTATCGGGGGCAGTGGGGAAAACCCGATAATCTAGATTGCCAAAAGGTGGCTTACCATCGCCCTCGGAGCCTCCGACCCGTCAATAAAACAATACTGAATACTCCATAGTAATAATAACATTGTTTTGATTTATTGAGAATGTCTCCGTTTACTCGACAGTGCAACTGCTAAAACCGTATACTTTCTACTGACTAAGATAGGGCTGATATGAGCATTTCCTGGACAATTCGTAAGACTGTGTCTCGCGCTAATGGGATCGATACGCCTTGTCCTCAAAACTATGATGCGCTGTCTCATCTTGACCCGAATTTGGTGCTGCAGATGCGACGACATTAACATGACAATTAAAGTTTCAGAAGAATATGACAAAGAGTCTGACAGTACACAGACGGCCGACGGAATCGCAAGGATACACCAGGGTTATGATGAAATGTGCCACAGTTGGTGAGGTGACACTGCGACGACGCCAGCAGGAAAATCACAGCACCCATTGGGATTGCCACCCGGTCGTTTCAGTTGAGGCGGTGCAGAGGCCTGTTTACCAATGCCTATTGGTGTTAGCGTCTCGCCGGCTATCATCGTCTAGCCAAGTGCTGCCAATAAAAGCTTTTCAAATGTTGCTATGGAGACTAGCGGGCTTGCACAAGATCAAAGTGGACCTCATATAGATGCCAGCTCATCTCTGATACGCTTTGCCACCATTCATTCCGGGATTGCAATCACCGCCGGGCGGGGCTGCTTCACCTATTAGGGCTTGACACGCCCGGAGTATGGGTTTTCATAGCTAATTATAGGCTAAGAATCCGCTGTATTCGGTACTGCTTTGCTGCGAGTATGCCTCGTCCCATCACGGAAAATTAAATCCTTATATGGGACATCTGTACGATCAACAAGAATGGCGAAGTGGCCATAACATTTTTATAGGGCTAGCGAGTACGATTCGCCAAATCAACTTCGATTAGGCCTGATACGTAATCGTGCAATACGGTACTGGCACATGTGGACAGATGACGCCCTAAGACAAATGACCTACATCCGCAATGCGCACTGATATGTAATGTGAGACAAACCAAACAGTTCTTTTGTTGTGTGAAAACTTGGTTTACAAAGGACACGCGCTGTTCATTTCGTATTCTTACGCAACCTCGATTTCACTGTTCAGCCGGTGGTGATTTGATCCAGTTCACAAATCACAGCTCCGCATTATCGGCGTCTTGTGAAATCTCAGCATAAGTTATATCCTAAATTCAAAGGCTTATTCAAGACTCCATACAATATCTAATATTACATATTACTTCTTAACATACTTCCATCAACCCCAATGTGTTGTAACTGGCAAATGAGTCGTTCGTTCGTGATTAAATCTCCGATCCGTTGTGGAGGCATCGACATCGTACATAACCCCCTAACAATTCCTTGATTTTATATTACGAATGAGGAGTATTCTATCGACTGCGTAACAGAATTCGAGGCAATTTGCACAAAATCTCCCTGTCTTCGGGGTTCAAACTATCACGAGATAAAGCTGGTTAATCATATGAGCTCGCGGTGAAATACTTCCGCTACCAAATGTAGGCTATAGAAGGGTCTTGAGGCTCGTCATATTATTCAGCCAATTCACCATGCCCCTACTATCAGGTCTAAATTGGTCACGATTTACTTAAAAACACTTTTTGGTTCGGATGCTTTAGTAAATGCCGGCACAGATGATGTACTTGAGGGTTGTGAGGGAGGGTGCGGTGCAGCAAAGTTAAACACATTGTTTTCGTGGTGGTTTTTGATAAAAGAATGGGTTCTGTGGCACTGGTATGGCCTAGAACAGTGCTTTGCCCTATTGTCGGAACTGCGTTCGCGTTCAGAAGGGACAAAGACCGAAGTGGCAATTTCAAGGAAATTTTATTGCCATCGGGATCCTGGACATCGTAAAATGGTGTAACAGAGGAACTCGAAGTGCTTGTTTGTGATGAAATATTCGGTAATTCCATGGCTGTCCCCTGAGTGAAGAGTTAGTGAATGAAAGGAAAGCTAAGTAAAAAATCTCAATGAAGCCAGCTTACCGTTTTGAGAGGAAGTTTTGCTGTACTGAAGTTGGGATTTTCCCGTTTCCCTAGAAATGATGACCTCCATGATATGTCTTGAACCGAGTTCTGCCGATTTACAGAGTCTGTTCTTTTTCCTTAGACATTGGTTTTCTACTTTGTTCCCAACAGGCAAAATTAGACCACTACCGCCGGGGTTGATAAGCCACAAACCTATGTAAAATATATATGTCAGTGCTTGAGGTACATAGAGTTTCTTTTTTTTTTGAAAAATAAAGGCAAGAGTATGCCGCATAAAAAATTTACATACGTAAACCAAAATATGCATAATTGTCGGCATTTTTCCACGATAGCGCGTTTTCAGATACCATTAGCACACGCCGAAGGGAGAGAAACGTAGGCAATTATTCCACACTAAGTAAGATCAGTTGACTCACCAGCATAAATTGGTTATATGACGCCTTCTATCAGTCTTAGATTCCCAGGAAACTGATCAACTTACCGTAGCTACCCCACGGCGAAGCATTGTCTACATCGATCATTCATCGATCGCATGGGTCATGTCATGTAATAGAGTGTGGCCCACGCTAACGGCGGCAATATCGATGACAGTTGGGTTTTCGTCAAGGAATCATAACTTTATCCCAGAGGAAAGCACATACCCAGGGTTTCAAAAGGTTACGGATTGCATATCCAAGATACCTTGTGCAAAATTTGTATCTGGGAAATGTTGGATAATTACAGTTCCTACCTTTCTTTTGCTGTCATTAAATATAGAAATTGTCGCACATGAGGAAATCCCAATCTATATATGTTGAATTGTTTCAAGTCTACATGTACTCTTGGAGGACCCGTATCTTTCTTGTTCCGCCTAACAAAGAGGTCTCATATTCTAGATTCAATTCCTCCCGAGATCCCAAAGGGCTAACGTATCAACCGGGCTTCCCATGGAGTCTTGTCCTACCTGATTCAATATCCCAATAGCCAGAACCAATCTACAACATACCAGTCTAACGTTTTGTTGATTCTCGCAATTAATTTATAAAGCACCCCGAAAACCCGACAATCCTACATATCAGAATCCGGAATCATCATTTGTTTGGGTTGGCTATTTTTTTAATAGACCTATTTCTTTCTTGCTTCTTATTTCCTTGTTCATTTTCTCCGCTCTACAATACTTGTGCGCAGCATATGCGGGACAGTATAGAAATAAATTATAGTTGGATATTATCACAGGGGCTGAATTGCGTCAATTGGTGCTGAGAGATTGAATACCATTTGTGTCCTTTTTAACCCTGGCTGTCCAGCTGAGGGAAGTGAAAATGGAGACAATACATATTCTGTATATATTATATTGAATCGCAAATAAATTTGATAGTTGATAATACTTTATTTTATCTTGACGTAGTATAATACAGTGGGATGTGTATTTCAGAGTCTGAGAGTCTAAAAGCCACAATGTACTCTGTGATTTCTAACGTTCTGTGGTGGAAGTTGAAAGGAGATGACATAAAATTTGTCGACACCGTAAACCTGAATACGCTACATACCAATTTTTATATTAATAGAGAGATTTATATTAGGCTATAAAAAGTGTAACAGTTACTAAATATAGTACACTTCGCTTCAGTTACAACATTGAATTCTATCATTCCTAATGACAAAGAACATCGAGTTTAGAAAATAACATAATCCGAGGGGAATATGTCATCGGTCTATTTTTTTGGGTTTCATTTCATTATTCTACAAATGGACCCTACTGTATTTTCAAAATATCACTAATGAAGTTGGTCCTGCTCTAGGAAATCCTATACGCGTAGAACTTTCTACAGCTCTCTACATTCATTTCTCCTTGACATTTCAATGTATCTAATGACAACATCTTATGTTATTGACTTAAATTAGATCTTTACTTAATTTCTATGTTCAAGCTTTTAGCCCGAAGGTTGCTATTAAAGCGACTCAGTCATATAGTCTCAATTCTCATACTTGTAGAACGAATGAAGCTATCAAAATGTGGTGGCAGTGCTTAAAGAAACGACTAAAGAGATCGTGTCCTCCTTTTGACTAGTTGTGAAATAAACGTTAATCAATATCACGTCTCATAGATGCTTATCGAAGAATCCCACGGCTATTTTGTAGCCTCGCTCGTACTCTGCTTTCACATTTGGATCTTCAAGATCGCCTCTGTGTCCAATATTAGCTCAATCTATCAAATATACCAAAAACAAAAGGGAGACCAAAACCCACCGCCCGCTCATCCACCCATGGATCTGCGTAGAGAAAACCTCCAAAAGTTTGTCGGAGTGCAGATTATCTGCAAATTTTGCGATCAAATCCGCATCTTCATCCCCAGATGACAGTAATGCCATAGGAACTGACACATTCTTTGCCTCCTCTGGGTCTATCCTCGCCGGTGACGTTTGCACAGCGACCACAAAGCTGTCCTTATCCTGTTGGCAAGCCAACGAAGCGAGCTTACCACCCCAGCAGAATCCAAAAATGCCAATCTTTTCAACACTGGTAAAGACGTTTTTAATATCCTTAGTGAATTCTAATACTCGGGGCACTACAAGGCCAGGAGACGCTTTGTTCTGGATAAAACCGCCAAGCTTTTCCTGTTGCTCTGGAGTCACAGGTGGTACCCAGGCCTTTTCTGCAACACATCCATCAAACCAGTCGGGAACGATGATCAGAGCAGGACTGTTTCCAGCGGAGAGGTCTCGAGCAACAATGTCAGCTCCGCGAAGAGTTTGAGGAGAGTAGCCGAAAATATCATAAACCCAGACGATTGCTCGAGTAGCTGTTTTACTGCCGTTGATATCTGTGTACACGCGGTTAATTGATACAGACTAAGGTGTGAGCTGGATTATTTGCAAGGCAGCTTACATGTCTTTCTACCCGCTATTTGGAGCCACTCGCCATTCTCCTGATACGGATTCATATTGTCTGGGACCGGAGCCTCACAGCATGCTTTGGAATGCTCGGAAGCCATTTCAAAATATTTCTTGAAAAGGTGGGGTTTGGCTTTGGTATAACAGGACCAAGCTTGAAGACTATTAGATAATATGTCCTGTGGTTTCCTGAACCAATTCCACGACTGGGATGACTACCTCTATTTATAATTTACGAAGGAAGCGGACTTAGATCTATCACCGTTATTTCCGCAGGCGGTTTTGGAAAAACTTTCAAAAATTGACAGTTCTGAGAGAGGTGACTAGTTTCCTGCAATTGCTTGATGAAGAGTATGAATAGACCCACGACGCAAAAGCTTCCCGATTGGGACAAGTGCGTATACATCGGATTTGGAGTTGTTATATTATAGTAGTGGCTATGTTTAGAAACAAGGAATTAATTGAAGATTTGGTCAATATCTCGACTCCCTGAGAACATTAAAGGAGATTTTGTTAGGAATTCTCAAAATATGATCCTTGCTTGTATAGGGGGCCGTTGAGGTTTGTTATTGTGGAGAATAACACCGAGATATTCTCCGGGACAGTCATATGCTGCAAACACTCTTTTAATCAATAGAGGAAGCAAATGGGTAAGCTGAAGACAAATGTGACCCTGTTTGGCCCATCATAACGATTACTTTTTTTTTATTTAGTTTGCGTCCATCAAGCACCGCCGCTAACCAGACCCACAAGCGCCTTGTTTTCCCAGTTAGGCTTGGCTCTGCTCGGAACAACATTGGCGATGAGGAATTATCCACATCCTCTAACTCGAGTTCCCGCAATCCATACAGATGTCCCTGCAAATCACTTACCATGACGAGCTAAATTCAACAAAGGTCCAAAAATATGGTCCGAAGCAGTGCTCGGAGTAGAGGATGCACATATTGCCGGCAACGGAAGAGAAAAGTATGTAACTGCGTAGCATCCGAAGAATTTCTACTGATGTTTCGATTATGTAGTGTGACGAAACGTATCCCCAGTGTGGACTGTGTCGTACTACCAACAGAACATGTTCTGGCCCGATTACTGGTCGGTTCTTTTTTAATTCAGATACCGCATCTGTGAGGGAAAATATTGCTGGTCGTTCGGTGGACAAAAAAATGAAGAAATGTGGTCCGAAAAAAGCAGTAACACGACCAGCGCACTCGGTCAGAGTGCTGTCAACAGAGAGGTCAAAAGAGGAATATCTATTGTCAGTAAATTTAATTCTTTCGGAAAATTTCATTGCTAAGAGACCGTGCTAGCCTTTCGCAAAATAAAGAATTGCACAGTGTTCCAGCGTATGATATTCAGGTTGTCACCAACCTCGTTTATTACTTCTCTCAATCAGCCAGGGTCTGCCACAGACAAGGATCATGGCTACTAAAGCTTCCAGATATGGTACATTCAGCAAAATTACAGCGAATGCGTGCACCTTTGTTAGCTCCATCTTTATTGCTCCTGGCCACCCAGTCGCAGCAGCAGAGCGTGTTTAAAGAAGCACTAAGATGGTATGATAGAGGGCTAGGCTATATTCGGGGGACTTTAGCTTCGGCCACTAATATTCCGGGCTATGAGATTCTTTCGATCATGTCGGCGGCTATACTGATGTCCTTTTTTGAAACTATTAATTCAACGGTGGACAGTGGCTATGAGCAGCACATTTTCGGGGCAGTCACTCTCCTAGAAGCCAACGGACCAGAAACTTTTACCAGCCCAGAATATCATGACATTTTTCTCGCTGTTCGGGGACATGCGGTATGAATTTCTTAGTTCATATTTTTGGTATTATAAAAGTTTCTTCAAATGACTTATTATTTTAGATTACAGTCTCTTTTATGACCGGAAATCCTACGTGTCTTTCCGAAGAAGAATGGCTAACAATCCCATTCATCGGTATTAAAAAGTCCCCTTCAGAAGAGATAAACGACGTTTTGCTCGCCATCATCAAGCTTCTAGCCCAATTGCGTACAAGTACCGTAGTTGGGGTAGGCCATAGTGAGCAAGTCAACATGCAAGAGAAGGTTCTGCTGAATCTTTGCTATCTCAAAGCAGAACTGGACCGGATTTGGAATGAAATAAATCATTGGGAAATACATAATATGGTAGATGCCCCCAATACTCTTGAAAGTCACTACACTTATACCAATGCGTCCGAGGCGAGAATCGTGGCAATGCATGGCTATGCAAGATTGATTATTCTATTACTTCTCGACAAATTTCCTTCTCTTATTCCATCCTATCCTGCTGAAATCATGAATGAAAACTACAAAGAATCACAGTTGACACAAGCCTCGGCTTCGATTATTTCTGCAGCATCATATCTATCGCAATTTGACATTGGATGCGCGTATCTTCGAATGACACTTCCAGTACAGTTGGTCGCCCAGGGAAGCCCGAGTTCAGTTCAACGAAACCATGCCATCAAGATCCTTCGGGATTGGTTTGCAGAAAAGCCCCTTAAAGGTCTTGCTAAGAAGGCATTACAAAATATAACCTATGGTGATCATAAATTGACCTTTCAATAAAGAATTCGAAGTGATGTCTCATGCTAGACTTTTGGTCTGGAATTCCAGATTCAAGGTCTCATGCATCGGAGATGGTTGCTCTTCATCACTGTCTCTATTTGGCAACCAAGTGCTCCTCCAAGATTGCAAATTACCCACAACCTCAGTTATATAATCGCCGATCTCTCGAATGAACTCACCTGCTGGTGGTCTACCTTTATAGAGCCAACAAACCAGAAGCGAAAACACGCCTATCCAGAAGAATCGAGATAGGAATGCCAGAACCGCTGAAAGAACAAAGCTTAAGCCCAGGTATGCACCCATGATGAAAATCGTTAGCGGCGCGAGAGCGATCAAAAGAACGAGTCGGATATGATATGTCGGACTTGGCGAGAATGACAAGGGAGAGGGAGGGACATTCGCCGTTGAGACCCGGCTGGCTGTGTTTCTTTCATTTTCTAGGGACAGTGAGAGAAGGGGATTGTCATCCTGTGATGCTAGAGGATGTGTCTAAATGAAATATTCTATTAGTTGGAGATCGAGAGAAAAGTCGAGCAGATGGTAGCGAATGAAACTTACCCAATCATCCCCACCGGGCCATACCTCCAGCTTTCTTCCACCCTCTCTGAAACCAACACGCAATTTCACCAAAGCTTGATCGTGATGGATCAAGTAAAACATTATCGCGGCATCCGCAGTGTCGAACCACGGTAGACTTATGCCATCTGTATCGCCCGCTGGTGCAGATACACGAATTGGGGGCTCCAGAAGAACAAAGTCATCATTTTCCTCCCCTTGCTTTTGTACCGACGTTAATTGCGTGGGTTTTTTCAAGGAAACTTTTGTCGTGCCGCAAATTATGAGCGAGTCAGAAGCCTTGTCTACGTTGAATGTCAAGACGAGATTCCTTCGACGCTCGTTGTTGGTAGTGAAATCAGCAATTCCACCATTATTACTGGACGGAAAATACTCGTCGACTCTAGTAAGGACAGTTAATAGAGCACAATATTAAATTTGACAATTATGAATAGCATGCTACTTGCCCATAAACTCGAGTCAATTTTCCGCCAGACTTTAACACTTTCGTTGCGTAGTCTGTACCATTATCATCTCGGGAAAAGCTAGGCAGGCCAACGTATAGAACGGCAAGGACTTAAGATTGTAAGTATTAATTCCTATATCTGTATTTGATCTACGATTTCAACCGAGCGGAGATACCTAGCCAACTAAGTAAAAGGTACAAAACCAATCGCAGCACGGTGCGCGGACGAAGCATTTCGGCTGGAGGGTATACTGCGGGATAAAAAGAAAAAGCAGATAGAGGGAGTAGAGAGATTGTATAAAACTAGAGAAAGCTAATGTCAAGTTTTATTTCTAGCATCATGGCAAGAATATTTTCGGAGGCGCCGGGTAAGGAGAGAAAATTGTAGTCAAAGTGGCTGCTACGGCTCCTATTTACGGCGGACTAAATCGAAGTTAGGGATAATGGCACACCGCCCACGGCAGCTAGTAAAATTAAAATCCAATTAAATCATTTTTATAGAAATAAACAAGATAATTACAAGCTACTGTCCCTGGGGGCTCTCGGAGACACCCTAAGGGGGGAAAAGTATGTTATATATATTTTGAGATTACAATATTACAGCCTAGTATAAACTTGTTTTATTTATTACTATTAGTAATATTATATTATTTAATAAAATCAATATGTGTGTAGGTCTATATGGCAATAAGACCCATTTTTCTGCCGTTGTCCCTAACTTCGATTTAGTCCGCCGTATAATAGAGAAGTTTTATCATAGAACTTTTATGGTAGTAACCTTTGCGATTATTTACGAGTGTTATTCTCCATTCCATCCCACATGCATACGAAAGAACTCTGTTTGGATATCTACAGTATCTCCAATGACGATGACGGTCTGGCTTATCGTAACCTGTAGATAGTAGACACGTTCCTGATATTAATAGATCAGTTGATGTAAACTGGTATCAGTGAGTATTCAAACATCAATACTAAAGCAATTATTGTTTGAGATATCGACTTTTTCTTTTGGAAAAGTGGCGTCTATTTGATCTTGAATACAATATGATAGGCATTTGTAAATCCTAAGATGCCATAGAAGTCATCAATCGAGACAGCTCATATCTTTCCTGACGCATGTTACAATCTCTTCACCTGGGAATTCACATATACTCTCAATAACGCACTGGGGTGTTGTTTTCGTCTAAACAGCCCTGTATTAAAAGTAGAAACTTGCCAAAACGACGAATTTACTCTTGATAACTTACTATATTGTAGATTCGCATTCCCAATTGACACTCATGTGATAAGGTAGGGGATAACACATCTAACTAAATTAGGGGCTTCATCCCATAGTTACAGAACTTACCTGTTTCAATCCTTATCAAAAATAAAGAAGAGACTCTGATCATCTATGACCTCGATAGCTCATAAGCTGTTCCTATCTCGCGGACCATTGCCCAAAAGTCAACTATGCAGCAAGGTCACCGTTTACTTTGACACGCTCTTTTAAGCGAAGTCTTGTGAACGCTGCTTAAATATTAGCATCATTATCTAAGACCTACAGATCAACGTTAGAGTGAACCGAGCCAGAAATTATAAGCTTTTTCTACTGAATGATATTGACGGTCTTGCGGAGCAACTGGTGGGGATTGTCTCGTTATCAAAGTTGAATAAACTGATCTAACCTTCTCGTGAATCAAGCATACATGTCTGAAATATGACAATCATAATACAGGACGCTTTGCAACTATTGGAGGGTCTAAAATGGTGACTTTGTTACTAGACAAAACGAACACAGGCATATTCTTCGGAACAGAAATTGGCTGAATGATGTTCAGAAGTTGAGCGAACACATCACTACCAGTAATATAACAAGTGTATCTTGAAACAAAGTTTAAAACCAAAAAAAAAAATATGCATAGCAGTCAGTGTCTACTCGAGGTCTAAATTGATTGTCCTTAGATGATTGACAGAAGTGAGGTCGTCTATCCAACAAAGTATAGTCACCTTAGGGTATGTGTGAATACGATGAAGACGGCATGTGCATTCGACAAACAAACGAATAGTACCTAAAATTAGACGGGAAGTTGAAACCCGCACAACTTTCATCCCTCCTCCGATATCTCGAAGCTTATGATTCCTTCGCTTGCAAAAATGCGTTTCATATCTAGTCAGAATAAAATAGTACACGGGTTATGGAGTTTGGCCGGTGAGACGTTCTCTCAAACGCCCATTATTGACTAATTAAATTTATTACTTTGGTATCTTAGCTTGTTGGTATCTTACAACAAATAAAAGACCTGCGATCGGATATAATGTAAGATTACGTATCATGCTCTCCAGGAGCGGATTAAACGGTAACCGTAAATGGAGCCGATATTCTTAAGTTTGATTGAGTACTGTGTTTTATTGGTTTATTATTGTAAATCCCACCAAGTGTGCAAGATCTTGTATTGCATGACAGATATTACTTGGTGCGTGACATTCAAAGCAGATATTATTTAAGAGGGTTGTCGTATTTAGAATGTAGAATCGTAGTCAATATCTCGATCTCGTCAGCCCTGATGTTTATCTAGGCGGCATGTTTTTATCAAAGGTCAATTATCACTGGCGTTCACTGCCATGTATCAATTGACGTACCTATCGCTCAAGAATATCAATTTGTGCATTTGCTACCCGGACACAGTTGTCATATTTTACAAGACAGTATGAAGAGTACTGTTGTCTATTGATTCTCTCTATATTAACAAAGTCACAAGGTGGAAATCAAGCTATGTTCATTACAAGAGAGGATTATGCCCCTTCAAAAGTCGAGAATTACCAAGTATTACATGACCACTTCAAGGTACAAGCACACTATATACTCAATAGACAAAGAATATACCTCATAAAGCCGCTCATAAAGCCTCCGAGACTTTCGCCCTCACGCCTTTAGAATCCAGCCTGGCGACTGGGACAAAAAAGTCACGTTCGGGTTTGATATCAGTGACATCAGTCTCGAAGAGCTCGAATTCAAACCGTGGTATTATTTTAGCTAGAGTGAGGTACAGTTCCGCATACGCCAGGCTGTAATTTCTATCAGCAAATAAACGTCTAGGGAAGAATACGCAGTTAATATGCTTACTTGATGCCTAGACATGCTCGACTTCCCTTAGAGAAACAAACCAAAAAGCGATCTAGCCGGAAGCCGCTTTGTTGTGCTTCAATCCATCGCTCCGGAATGAACTCTTCGGGGTTAGGGAATATTTCCGGATCCTGAAGCACAAAGTAGGTTGACTCGCTGACGGGTGTCTACCGTATCATAATCAGTGGCTTTTCTTTTCACATGATAGCATGTCTGTGTCATGGCCACATAGTGTACATATTTAGCCACAAATTAAATCAAGACTCACCCCCGAAGGAATTGACCATTCCTTATAGCGAATGACTTCATGTGCAATACGGGGCGACCTGCTCATAACACCAACATTCAGTCGCAATCCTTCGCAGATGACAGCTGTCTGTGTTAAAATCGTTAGTTGATTTGTCAAAACGATGGGGATTTAAAAATACCAAATATGGGAGTTTCTCCAGTTGTGGCAACATTGGCGTCTCGGCGGGGAGTGACTCTAGTTCAGTACGTAGTTTCCTAAGTATAGTTTTATTGCTAGACAAATAAAACGTGATTATTGTGAGCGTGTTAGCCGTTGTTTCACTGCCGGCTCCGACTACCGACTGGCCCTCTTCGAGCAGTCTTGCCGCTGATTTCTCCTCTGGCGGCAACTCGCTGTCCAGTACTGTATGGAAAATTGTACCGCTCGCTTTATTTCCCCGATTATGCTCTTTCATCATGATGTCAACCTTTTGCTTAACTAGGTCCGACCATTCCATGAGTGCTGCAGCATTCGGGTTAACCCGCTGTAGAACCCAGTAAGGAATGTTCTGCAAGAGCGGCAACATCCAGGGGAAATTGCGTAGCAAGATTCCATTTTCTAATGCCGAAACTATAGCTTCCCGCCATCTAGCCCGGAAATCTTCGTCTGCGAGATAATTGTAACTCTCGCCATAGGCGTAATGACAAATGATATCCATTGTTAGCGCCATAAACGCAGCATCCAGTCGCAGCACCGGTTTGTCGCCAGTACCTTGAGCAGCTTCCGTAAATCTGGTGGCGAGACGTTCGATCTTTTCCAGAATCAGCGGTTCCATGCTTCCGACGACTTTTTTGGAGAAGAATGGGTTGAGAGCGCTGCGGCGCAGGCGGTGGTGGGTATGCGCAACCGTTGAGAAAGAGGCATTCGGAGTGCCGGACAGAATGACCCAGTCTTTGTATTTGTCGCGCTTTTTAGACGCTGGCGCATACAGTTCGTCGAAGAACTCCGAGTCTTTGATGTGCAATTCGTTTGGGTTGATTCGGATGATAGGACCTGCGGATGCGCCACGATGCCGATTATTGTTCAGTAAACGGAATAGAGGGAAACAACCAAACAGGAATGAAAAGGAAAAGGTATCTTGGCCAACAAAAAGTGGATAGATCGAATAATAATAAATACATTACTTACCGTATTTTTCATGCATCCTTTGAATCTCCCACACGAACATTCCGCGACGAACCAGGTCATGATAGGTCTCATACCAACCTGTTACGGCGGCCATCTTTGGCCCCGGGAACTTGGACAGGGGGTGGAAATATAGCCTGTAAACGGCGCCGCAGAGTACATAAAGAATCCCTGACGCCAGGGCTAGATAAGCGCCGCGTTCCCACGAGAACGTTGGCGACATGTTGCACCTCGATATGTACGTTTATGTGTTCGGTCAATCACAAGAGGTAGATTATTCAGACGACAACATTTGGAACACGATCTCGGCACCCAGCAGCCTAATTAACTATTACAACAGGAAAGAGCACAGGCAATGGGGGACGTTTCCACCCAGTTTCCACCTTGCGACTGGGCTTTCCCCTCCCGTCCGCTTCGATGCCATATCAGTTCTAGCGGGCTGGGATAGCCTCAGATCTAGCGACGTTTGTAGAAAGGGCAGGGCCGAAAGATGAACTGTGTTCAGCGGGGGTGTGTGTGAAGAAAGTCCAGCCACATTCACTGACTCAGTGACAGACATCGGCTCGGCGCGCCGTGGTGGACCGCGGACGCCGGAAAGCCTCTGCACAGAACTGGGTCCTTGACGCGCTAAAAAGCGCTATGGTCTTAGCTGATACGAAATAGGGCGTAGCAAGTCATCTAGCAACGCGAACGACTCCGGGTTGGATTCAATCACGCTGCTAGTAGCATTCCCTACGTGGAGACGGGAAGCCCAAAGCTTGCGGGAGTAACTAACTAGTGCTGACTGTGTTGCAGCTTGCTGGTCCGGCATGAGGTCATGCCCCGCAGGCCGATAGTTACAACTTACGCTTCGTCCTGTGCGCTAACTAACGGATGGCCATTTTTTTCTTTTTCGTCCCCACCACCACCACCGTACAATAATAATTTAACGGCCGCTCGCTGTTTACTGCTTGCTTGCCTGGCGCATCATTCTATCTAAACAAATCTTTCATATAATAATATCTGCCATGGCGCAAACCGTATACACAGACTCTCCCCTCGAGGCTGATGTAAGTAGAAACCTCGGGTGTTTTGGGAGCCTGCTGAAGCCAAAGAGGAGAATAGACTGACAGGCCCTGCTTAGGTCTCGGACTCAGACTCTGCGTTCGGTGGTAGCAAGTAAGCGACAACCATGGAGACCGCGCGTTGAATGGCACATCTAACATTAATATGGCCGCCTGTAGTGTAGACTCGCTCAGTTACAAGTCGTCTATCACTTCGAGTATCTGGAATTATAAGTAAGTGCTTTTGTACTCTAAATCGCTTCATCATTTTCGAGTGTTTCGTGCCCATTAAGAAAAATTCAACACTAAGCAAAAGAAATGCAGATATGAGGTAAGTTGGGCACACTGATTCGAAACAAACCGACTACTAACTACCATTAGAACGGCCGCAGGTACCATTCCTACCGGGAAGGTGAATACTTCATAGTATGCACTGGCTCTACCTTGACAACAAAATCGGTTGAAAGTCAAAACTAACCCCGATTATCAGCCCAACGATGATCAAGAACAAGATCGCATGGACTTGCTCCACCATGTGTATCGACTTTTGCTGAAGGGAGAACTCAATTGGGCCCCTATCTCCAAAAATCCGCGACGGGTCCTAGATTTGGGCACAGGAACAGGTTGGTGCACTGTCTTACTTTATTTTCATGTGGTGTAGAATTCGTACTGAATGTTTGCAGGGATTTGGGCTATTGATTTTGCGGAGTATGTAAGCGCAAAATGTTGATTCCATTAAGCTCGCTAACTGTGTCTTTAGTCAATATCCCGAAGCCGAAGTCATAGGTCGGTGCCGTCTTATAATTCTTGAATGGTCATATGACTCGACAATACTAAAGCAAAGCTAGGAAATGACCTGAGTCCGATTCAGCCTCAGTGGTTCGTTTGATAAGACACTTATTACCGCATTTATCCTGACTTATATATAGGACGCCACCCAATGTTACATTTGAAATCGATGACTTCGAGGCAGAATGGCCCTTCAGTCGGCCATTTGACTATATTCATGGGCGGGAGTTGGCGGGCTCCATCAAGAACTTTGATAACTTCTTTGCACAAGCCTATAAACACCTTGCGCCAGGTGGCTACCTTGAAATGCAATCGTTTCGCATCGAGATATTTACGGATGACAACACACTGGAAAAGGCCACTTACACCACCCAATGGGTCGCGCTTCTACACGAAGCCAGCGTGAAATTTGGAAAGCCCATGACGAACATGGATGTGTGGCCCGACAAGATGACCGCCGCTGGATTTACGGACATTACTCTTCGCGTCGTCAAAGTCCCCATGAATCCGTGGCCCAAAGACCCAAAACAAAAGGAAATCGGTCGATATATGCAAGTGGAGCAGGAGCAGGCAGCGCCGGGATACACCAACGCATTGTTAAGTAGAATACTAGGTTGGTCAAAAAAGGAGATCGATGTGCTATTAGCACATGTTGTTTCTGAACTACGAGACCGGAGTATTCATCAATATGCGAAGATGTATTTGGTATATGGTAGGAAACCTGAGTAGACCCGCCTTCTACTGTTATATGTGAGTGCCGTAACGAATTCTATAATAAAGAGATATTGAGCATTTAAGAAAGAAATGCGCGCCTCTTTTAACACGGCTGAATGCCGACTATTTCGATACTCAAGATGAGAAATATCGAAACATCGGCAATAATCTCGTGCCATCGTCTGATTTCTTGCAACGAGTAGGAGAAATTTCAGTCACTATTTTTCTTTCGTACAGCAGGGATAATGCACCAAGAGCCAGGTTTCAAGGCATAACCATCTAGAATGCACGAAGTAAATAATTCGACAGGACCGTCGCTTGCAAATGGTGTGATATCTGTATGGATTAGGGCTGCAGGCGGCCAGAATAGGAAGGAATTGTGTGCATGAATGGATTAGCCCCGCCGATAGGTCATTTTGAGCATCATCTCATATGATTTTAAAATTTTATTCTTGGACAATCTGTCATGCTTCGTGTTATATCTGGTTCGTCGTACTCTCAAACTTACTTCATAAGGCAATGGAAAAAACGTCACCTATCAATCAAGTTGGGCTGGAACGCCACAGGCTGATCTTTGCACGCACCAGATATTGCCGAACACTTTGACCCTCGTCCATAGCACACACATGTACGGTTGCGAATAATGTTGCGAATAATGTGATCTATCCAAAAACTTATTCCAAATTGATCAAACCTGCATGAGCGGCCCGCTTGTCTCGTGCATAAAATTCGTATCAATTATATACTATCCTAGTTATGAAATACATGACAATACCGGTCGGTTTATTAAATAATTCCAGTATTATTGAGCTTCATTACTTCTATGAAATATTTTCGCTGCAGCTTACAAGGATTGATACTGTATTTTATGCAACCAATGGCTGGCCCCCATAATGATACATTTGCACCACTTCTTCCTAACTTAGCCAAACAGAGATTAACTAGTCCTGCAAAATCCCGTCTCATCTGAAGTTGAAGTCAATCCGCAGTAACTTGAGTTACTATTTATCGAATTGAAGTTACCTTATCTCTGAACAAGCTAGTACAAGCGTGTTGCTTTTACTAGTTACTACTCAAGATTTCTATGGACATAATCGAGTGATTATGTGTCATACTTTCTATTTCGAAGCAATTCAAATGATCACATAAATGCATATCTTGTAAAAGGCCATGTGACTAATTCTACCATTTATGGCAATTTAGGGGTTTGGAATTCCAACCAATCAGAGATCTCAACCCCATGTTGGATCGCAAAATGCTAATGCTTCTGCCTGCGGGCTCCAACACCTGTGACGTCGTTGGAAGAAACGAAATTCTTTGAAGTTTTTATATCTCTCAATCACCTTCGTCGAATAATTAGTTGCTCGTTTTCGTGAAACAGTGGTATGCCGTTTTTGTTTAAAAAGATCTTCCTTTTGTTAATACTCAAGCAGCAATATCAAAGCATCTGTTAATCCCTCATTCGTCTACCAAAATGTCAACCACAAGGTACACCATCCCCGTCCCCGAAGGGATACCTATCATTGCAACACTTGAGGAAGTCGATAAAATCGTAAGAGATAACCCGACGGTGTGCTTGTACGACGAGGACAATGGATACTACCTCAAAGATGACGCTGGGACAGCTGTAGCTGTGGCGTCAGATGAATTATGTGAGGAGTTCGATAAAAGGATGGAGGATCTCAACCAAAAAATTGCCTCTGGGGAGCTTTCCGATTAAACCTTCACTGTCTCGAACTTCACGATTATAAGAGTGCTTATATCTTACTGCGTGCTATTTACTACTACTATGTGTGACCTATCCAGCATCTGATGAAATTTACATACAACATATCACGTGTGCATATTTTCTATATTATACATGCTGCATGGATCATTCCCTCTGCCAGCTCTGCCATTCTTGCCACAACCCCTTTCATGCTATTCTCACTCAGTTCAGGGTGAATCGAGCAGATTCGCAACACCACCGTATTATTTACTTTGCTCGTGAGTGCAGCAGCAACATTTTCAGTTAGTAGTTGCTGTGAGATGCGGGTATTGAGTTCATCTAGCTCAGATTCTGATTTCCCATCTGGTACAAATCGAAACGTGACAATCGCCAAATTAGCCGGGCTAGTTATCTGCCAGTGAGGCAATCTTCGCACTTCTCTCTCTGCGCATTCGGCAAGCTTGATTGCATGATCAAGCATATTGCTGACTTGGTCAAGTCCCAGAACACGAAGAGTAAACCAAAGCTTTGTTGCTCGTGTAGGCCTCGTTAACTCCATTCCAAAGTTCCAGTAATTAGGCACGTAGTCCATTTCGGTCGCATCCTGTACGTATTCAGCACCCGTGTGGAAGCTTTTGTAGAGCAGAGCCTTGTCCCTAACAAGCACAAAGCTGCACGTATAAGTCTGGAAGAGCCATTTGTGTGCATCCCATGATATGCTATCTGCTTTATTTAGACCACGGAATAAACTACGATGTGTCTTGGATAACATTACTGAGGCACCGTAAGCCCCGTCCACATGAACCCAAAGTTGTTCACGTTGCGCAATAGTTGTGATTTCTTCGATTGGGTCAATTGACCCTGTGTTTGTTGTGCCACAAGTAGCTATAATCAGGAATGGATACAGTCCGTTATTACGGTCTGTCTTGATAGCATCCTCCAATGCCACAGTGTCTAGACGAAAATTAATATCACTTCGGACCATGTGTACCTGATGCTCGCGGAATCCTAAGATCCGCAGTCCTTTTGCAACAGACGAGTGAGTTTGGTCTGAGACATATGCAACACCAGTTTGGACCTTGTCGTGAGGTAGTTTGTAGTCACGGGCCAATATAATTGCTGTTAAATTAGCCATTGACCCTCCAGATACCGAAATTCCGCCGGCTGTCTCAGCTGGGAACCCTGCCATCATTGCCATCCAATGTATAAGGCTCTTTTCAATCGCACTGGCACCTGAACTCTGAAGTCGCGAGCCCCCATGCACATTAAACACAGATGATATCACGTCGCCCAGCCATGCCACTGGTAAAACTGGAGATGGAATGAAGCCGAAGAATCGGGGATGGTCATTTCGTATTCGATAGCTATTAATCTCAATAGCCTCCTTCAAAACATCACCAATCTCATGTGGGCCATCATCTGGGAGTGCATACTGTTCGCTTAGAAACTTGGCTGTATCGGGGTCTGCGACCTTGCATATAGGCTGGAGTTCGATATCTTTTGCTTCATTGAAGTAGTGGCTTGCTATTTGTTGAAAACCTTGCTCGACGAATTCCATATCTTGGCCTAGAGTTGTGACTGGTGAAAACTTGTAAGTGTGAAATAGTACAAGTTTTAGTGCTATTGTATACAGCCATCTGCTTTTGAAATATCGAACGTGGCTTGATGGGTTTATATGCAATTAAGCAAATGTAGAGAGTTACGAGCAGACATCTGTTCAGCCGGCTATCATCGGCTCATACTGATTCATTCATGTTGCCATTCACTAATCCAAGCGCTCGATATCAAATAGTGGATTTTATAACACTGCTACCGAATTGAGTAACAGTCGCGCCGTGTGGGGAAGTTAAAACTTTAGCCGATATCGGCCTCTTGAAGGTGAGTGAGCTATGCTATTCTATCAATATAATAATCTAGCTGAACAAATTTAGCAATCAATGGCAGAAGGAGACTCATGCACAAATCAAGAGAATTGACGTCGTTGACAGCTAGTAAGATCATAGAATGCCATTTTAGGAAGCGGCTTTGTTATGATTCCATACTTCCGAAATTCTAATGGATTTGCTAAAGAATCAGGATTGAAGTGCCTTTTGATGCCTAACAAGCATTTTCATCAAAACATAAATAACTTTTTCTTGATTTGTTCCATCCTGTCTCATACTAGGCTCTGTTACGGATGTCGACCATTAACGCCTCGACAACTGCCACATAAGAGAGCGTTTAGTCCTCCTGGTATCATCATACCAACAGGGTCATATTCTCACTTCCTGTTCATATCTATAATTTTAGCGATTTAACTTCAGATTCAGCAACAGGTAACGATTAATATCTTGGATAAAGACCGGATTTGATCATATTTCCGCGGGAAGTAGTTCAATTCAACCACCAGCAGACAATGCGGGACAGATATCTTGGCCAGCGGCCTAGGTAACTCCCTTCAGATAAACATTGTAATAATTCTAATGACGTGTCAAGTAACTCTCGCCGAACTGCTTTTTTCTAGGATCACTGCTTTATGCTCTCTATGAAACAGACAGATTTATAGATGACAACTGATTGGGCTATTGGCTGGAAGCGACTTCAGTTCTCGTCAGTCCCACTGGAATACCACTACTATCCAGGTAGTCCTTGTATCGCGATGAATTAAATATAGCATATGTTGGAATTATGGACCTGGGTTTTTCTCGATGCTATCCGTGGAATGTACTATCTTATATTTACACGTATATGAGAGGGTTTAATGGAGATTAACGGTCTTTAATTACCGTTATCAGGCACCACGAAGCAATTGCTATTTCTCGTCAAATACAAATAAGAACGAAGCATACAGCCACCAAGAAAATTAAAACTCTAATTTTCACCCATATACTTCTCTCCTTCACAAACCTTGACGAGGCTTCCAGATTCACCCGTTTAATAACACACGAATATGCATGTATTTTACATCCATTGATATGTACAGTAAATTTATTGTTATTGATTATATTTTTGCGGCATAAATTGACAGTACGTTAAGATTCTTTTTAAAATGTTTTGTTACTGACCTCATGTTAGCAAACTCAAAAAGCTATAAATATATTTATAATTAGGATTAATTAGCCGGATTTTAAAAAAACATACACCTGATTAAATGCCTGCTGATATTTTTATAACCTTGTATCATTTAATAACATACTTCATTTTTGTAGTAGAAAATAAAAATGTAATGGGTTTGATAGCCCCTAGCATTTCTCAAAATAACAATCTCGCCAAGGCAGCCAAGACTGCTACGAATTGCGGTGTTACATTTTGCAACCTTCTGGGGGCCAGGCGACCAAAGAAACCCCAAGAATGACACCTTAGATCTCACAATATTGTTTATCCGTACTCAATTATGAGTCTACCGTAGGGGCCAGAGCTGATTTTAGTCTACCGGGCCTTTTAGTAAGGCCAACTATTCGTTCTCGGCACGTTTGGTGTCAGCTATTAGGACCTAGAATTTATAAAAGAAACATGTTCGAACCAAGAAGTTAAGGTTCCCTATGATCTACCTAACATATAGTTCCTCCAAGCTCCTTCTCCAGAGAGGCTGCTCACGAATCAGTAGCATTTCTGCCTCCTACCCAGGAAGTGCTCAGCAAATAGTCAAACTCATTGTTCATAAGATTAATTTCTCATATTACTACTGAGTTCCATACCAGAAATGGCTCTGCGGTCAATTCTTCTTGTCTCACTTGGCGCTTTCACCGCGGCTACATCATGTCCCTTGTCTGTGGATATATCCAACGTTGCTGACCACTCCGTTAATGTTACTATCACCAACCATGGAGACAAAACAGTTACATTTTTCAAGGGGAATACAGTTTTTGACAAACGACCAGTCAAAAAGTTGCTAGTGCAGGGCGAAGGTAGGTTGCAAAACTGATCCAATCTATGGATGAATCGACTAACGCCTCGGGGTAATTAGATGACAAAGAATTGGATTTCAGTGGTGCTTATGTTGACTACAAGCAAAGCAACCCCCCATCTTCCATGTTCCAGACCCTCACATCGGGTCAGGCAGTCAGCACTGTCGTTAATGCTGCGGTATCTCATAAACTCGGCGGGGTATCCAAGGCTAGTGTTACAGCTCTTCAACACTTGAAGTATGTCACCGGCGATAGTATTCCCTCTCATCTCAAGGACATGTCGCTCTGCTCGAGTGTCACCTCTAACAAGGCTGTCATTATTCCCGATCAAAAGAAAGCTGTATTGGAACACTTTTCAAACGCTTCTCCAGTCTCTTCCTCACATTTGACTCAAAAAAGGGACGTTGGATTCCCCAACTGTGCCGATAATCAAGTGTCGGATTTGCAAACCGCAATAGCAGATGCCATAGCTATGGCATCTGCTGCGCAACAAGCAGAGGGCTCGCAGGATGACTTCTGGATCTCATGGTTCAAAGATGCAGGCCAGTTATCAACGACCGATTCTATCTACAACCAAGTTATCAATGCGCAATCTACCGGGTTCTCCGTATCGTGTACCGACACATATAGCGCCTGTGGAGAGAATGCCATGCTGGTCACCATTACTCCTGATAATGTCATAATCCCATGCCCTAACGGCGGATTTTGGGATTTAGGGGAATTCGCAGACAATTGTGACGCTAGTGACTATGATCGTGCGGGAGCTATTCTTCATGAAATGAGTATGAGCATTTTCCCCTCTAAAACTATCAGCAAAGGCCTTTTAACTAACCCTTAGCTCTTAGCTCATCTATTTGGCACTTCAGACTACGCCTATGGACACGACGACTGTGAAAACCTCAGCGCAGATCAAGCTGCCATGAATGCAGACACCTACGAGCTGTACGCAGAAAGTGTCAGACTTGGAGGTTGTCAATGATAAATTGCCAAATCACTTATTTTACAAATTACTGGCTTATATATCAATTGATATGTACGAGCCAGCTGTATGATGAGAGGGTCACATTGTGAATAGTTGGAGAATGGATTGATTGTCGGCACGCACGTCAATTCAAAAGGTTCAGTCAATATCAACTTATATGAGTGTTATACTTACATAACAATATATATTACCTCAAAGACGTGCTCCAAACAGATATTCAGCTGCTCATCATGGTGTAATGAATTATTGCAAAAGCTCTCAAGGAGTCCTTAGTTTCGATATGATGGTAGTTTTAGATAGAAAACGAGCCCCATCTTGTTGAAAATGTAATTGTTGATGTCGTGCCGCCAGGACAAAGAAAACATGATATGCATTGAAGTAAGTGCATTTTTATCGCCGGAACTAGAAAAGGGTCTTGGTAATTTGAATGCAAGTTAGTCTAGAGCAGCAGAAGGATGTCTTTACTTCTGAACAAGAGAAGAGACTGATAGATTGGAGTTACTCACGCCATAGGTCCTGCAAATCCAAGGAGATTGTCTTGAACAAGTGCGTCCAAGATTTCATTAGATTGAGAGGCAACCGCGTCGGCTCTCAGTCGCATTCGATATTGTCAGTTTTCTTTTGCGGTGGGATGGAGGTAGTCCGGAGATTCTGTTCCCCAAGGCCGATAGAAGGTAATCAATATTGGTCTCCGGTTCTATATTAATAGAGGAAACATTTACGGGTGGTTAGAGCTAACTGATAGTGTAGATGGATATGATGTGAATAAAACTGCGAAATGCGCGTCAGACCTTTTTTCGTATTGATCTGGAAGTGAACTCTGTAATAACTCCATCTCGAGGACTTCAACTGCATCTAAGGACGGTCTGGGTCGAGCAGTCCGATAATTCATAATCATAATATTGCCTAGCTGGCGGCTTAATTCAATAGTAATAACCCAGTATTCATCTAATCTTTCCATATCGCTTGGTAATTGGGAAATAAGACCGGTCTCTCGTTGGACATTGATGTCAAAAAGGATGTCACGAACAAACGGCGTGGGAACATCACAGTCCTCAAGATTGATCCGCAATAGCCTCCCCAAGATAAGACCAAGCCAGCGATCCCCAAAAAAGTACTACCACCAAAGGGGACGCTAAAGAGATCACTGTCGATTGGCGATTGAGGGATTGTGATTTGAAATGTCAGGAACTCGATGTAAGCCAAGGATTTGGCACGGAGTTATTGCGGTGCCTGTCCCGTACCACGGTTGTGCATGTCCGTCTATGTCTGAGTGCCAATATCCCATAAGGAGTGAAGATTGCAATAGCACGATTTTGTTTCTTTCGTTACTGTTGTTGTACTGCACTGCTAATAGAAGAAAAATTAGCCCAATAGGCTATGCATGTTGAGGAAGAGGCAAACATTTCTTTCCTTAGCCCGAGAGTACATCGCGAATTTCATTGACCGCCTAGATGCAAGTCCTTCTTACTCGTAAATATGTGTTAGAATAAACTGCAAGCTACAGTTAGTCTCAATGGCATGCAACAGCGGATCTATGGCGGCGGGTCCGAGGAGAACGATTCGTCGATGACCTGATCGCCACGAAAGACGACTGCTGCTCAAACCCCCAGGTTCAAGAAGACTACGCCTGTGAAAACAGACAGGAGCGACCCAAGGACAGTATGACTCGCACTACTTAGTTTTCTCCGAGCGCATACCCTATTTTGATTTGTAGTCTTATTTTCTAATTAATAATAGTGATTATTCTATACAAAAAATTAATTAATAGATTAATAGAACAAATAAAGCGCTGTATCTTCCAAGTCAGCTCCGAGGCAACTAGTTAAACTAACCAGAGAACCGAGTTACTTAATATAGCTAGTTACCGAGCCCTCCCGTGTTTTCCGGGGACAGCAACCAGGCAGATTCCGAGGTAGCTATGAAAGAAGCATGACCGCCGAGCAATTGTCTTCAATTCGATACATTTTACTCGAAATCTGCGCATTATACTCTCCAAAACTGCCCTCCGTCCACCCTTGATCCACCTGCGGCTGGGTTCAGCAGCCAATCTCAGTATCGCAAATTCTGACGGATTTGGAAAACTTCCCAATTTCTCGGGAAGGTTCAAGGATGACATCATCATTCTGCCGCGATCCAAAATGAAGTTCGTACTTAATTGTGAGTGAGTAAAAGCTTTAAATCGGTGAGCCAAAGCTACATCAAGCAGAGATAATGACCGTACGGTTATTATTCCATGATCTGCTTCGATTGATACAGTAATTACACCCTTCTAATCGCCACGAATCAAGATCTCAAGGTGTTCGTTGCGACCATGCTAGCTCTGAATATCTCTACTGAAAGGAACTACCTCTGAAGGAAATGGTATAGACGTGCACAACACCGGAAAATATGGACATGCTAATTATTCCTCGTGAAGAAAAGATGGACTCACAGCTTTCAACGACTTCTACAAGTGCTATGCCGGTGGATCAGCAGTTTGACAGTGGCGTCCGTGTCCTAAGTGAGGCCTTATGCTCTGGGAGATCGTACATGATAGATGAATTGACACTTTGCAGGCGATGGACGGTTGGATATTGAACTTAATGAGCACAGGCCCTTCTTCCGGAAGTTGATCCAACATCTTGAGAGAAGCCCGAAACCTGTTCATACGAACCTTGAACCTTCCACAGTTCAAAAAGAAGAAAAGGAGCCGTTTCCGCTTCGGTTGAATATCGTCATCCAGGTCGTTGGTTCACGAGGTGACATTCAACCATTCATTGCACTAGGAAAAGAGCTTCAAAGAAACAGCCATAGGATTCGTCTCGCCACACATCTCAAATTTCGAAATGAAATAAGAGAAAGTGGATTAGAATTCTTTGATATTGGTGGCGATCCGGAGCAGTTAATGGCCTTCATGGTTCAGAACCCTGGCCTCATGCCGGGTGTGAACGCAATCAAAAGTGGTGCGATTCGGCAACGGCGCCGGGAAATGAGATCCATTTTCTCCGGCTGTTGGCGGTCCTGTTTTGAAACGGGTGATGGAACCGGCCTACGCCAAATGCCTGACAACATAGGAATCGATGCAACTGAGAACCATGAGCGGCCATTTGTGGCCGACGTCATTATTGCAAATCCACCAAGTTTTGCACACATCAGCTGTGCTGAGAAGTTGGGCATCCCTCTTCATATGATGTTCACGTGAGTTGTTCATTTGATGATGCCACAGACGATGTTCAAAGGCAGGTGCTGAATGACTGCAGGATGCCATGGTCACCAACGCGTTCCTTCCCACACCCTCTAGCTAGCGTTCGATCGAGGGGTGTGAAGGCATCTGTAGCAAATTTTGCTTCCTATGCCTTGGTGGAAGTCATGATTTGGGATGGGCTTGGTGATTTGATCAACAATTTTCGCAAGAACGACCTAGCTCTAGATCCGTTGGATTTGATTCAGGGGCCCGGTCTCGCCAACAATCTAAAGATCCCGTACACCTACCTTTGGTACGTTTTGCTAAAGTTGTATGAGCTCATTTAAACACACTTTCTGATGTTATCAGGTCGCCCGCTCTCTTACCGAAGCCAGAGGACTGGTCTCATAATATCGACATTTGCGGTTTTCAATTCTTGACCTCAGAAACGGATTATCAGGCACCACATGCCCTGCAGGAGTTTCTCGATGGAGGCGAACCTCCAATTTATATTGGGTTTGGGTCAATAGTTGTCAAGGATCCACTGAATCTAACACTAATGATCTTCGAAGCTGTCCAGCAGACAGGCCAGCGAGCAATTATCAGTAAGGGATGGTCAAATATAGGTGTGGGCATGCCTGAGGCTCGTAGTGATATTTTCCTTCTGGACAATTGCCCGCATGAATGGCTCTTTCCACGTGTTTCGTGCGTGGTACACCATGGAGGTGCTGGAACCACTGCCGCCGGCTTGCTTGCTAGCCGCCCTACAGTGGTTATACCATTTTTTGGAGATCAGCCATTTTGGGGTTCGATAATCGCACAAGCAGGTGCAGGTCCACCGCCGGTGCCATACAAAAAGCTTACGGCGACAAATTTGGCTTCTGCCATAAGTACGGCTCTGGAACCTCTGGCCAAAACCAATGCTGAGAACATAGGTAAGAAAATGAGAATGGAAAATGGTGTCCAAGACGCGGTCAAGAGCTTTCATCACCATCTTAACATTGAAAAATCTCGTTGCTCTATTTGTCCACACAAGCCTGCAGTATGGTGGCACAGACGTTCAAGGATCAAGCTGAGTGCGTTTGCGGCGTCAGTATTGGTACATACGGGACATGTTGACCCGCATGATTTGGTTATGTAAGTGCTCCTGATTATATTGCCCTGGTCTTGGTGTAACCATTCTAGGTATCGGCCACTTGAGTATGATACCGGACGAGATCCTCGCGGGCCTCTCTCTGCAGGTGCAGAGGTTATTTACGGTTTGGTCACTGACATAGTTGTCGGGCTGGTGCGTGTTCCAATAGATATATCGTGCTACATATCTGGGAAACAGCCGGTGGAAAAATTAAAGAATAGAACACTACACGATTGGGCCCTAACGCATTTTTTGGACACTTCGTCCAAGAAAGCCGAAAATACCACCTCGGAAAGTTCAGAGGATGAAAGAGGGGATGATTTGCCCGTTGAAGAGCATCCGGAAAGTGGAAACAATTACTGTCCTTGTTATACAACCGGAAACATTCCAGTTACAGGTTCTGAAAACATGGACAACAGCACGGAGGTTATCTATCACTCGCCTGATCGAGAAAAGCAATTGAGGATGGCCAGAACCAAGCAAGTCTTCACTGACACAGGCCATTATACCGGAAGGATTGCAAAGCAGTTCCTTGATCTTGTTCTTCGTCTTCCGACCGACTTTGCCCTCAGTTTAACCAAGGGGTTTCATAACGCACCTAAATTATACAATGATTCGACAGTCAAGGAATTTCCCGTCGTCAGAAGCATCAAAAGCGGAATTCGCGCTGCCGCTACGGTAAGTCTACATATCCGGAGTATCTCTAGAAGCCACCACCTGCTGACCTTTTAAAAGGAATTCACCCAAGAGTTCTATGACGGCATTACTGGCCTTATCGTGCAACCCATTGATGCCGTCAAAGAATATGGGGGTAAGGGCTTGATACCAGGAACTGGAAAAGGACTAGGTGGAGCATTCTTGAAGCCAATGACTGGTAAGTCCTGCCCATTCATCCACCTCCGAAAGTGCCATCTAACATGCTTGGTAATGGAGGTATCGTCGGCATAGCAGGCCTTCCTCTTGACGGACTACACAAGACTCTTAGGGATTCTATATCCAAGAGTAAATTAAAAGATATTATTCAATCACGGATCGTGCAGGGTATTGAGGAAATGAGCGATGCGTCAATTGAAGAGCGGCAAAAAATCATTCAACAGTGGGATGAAATGCGCCGGTAGGGTTTCCAACTAGTAGAAGAACTGGATTATGTCGAGAAATCCCAGGTTGTAGTAATTCTATGGACCTTTCATGTTCTAAGAGTTTTTTGGTCTCTCTTGGAATCATGACATAACCTATACATTGATTATGGTCAAACCAAAACTAGACTATATAAGCAAATGGCTTAGATCTTGGATTATGATGTATTCACATGCTTAATTTCAACTTGAGGCTCACCTCAACTTTCGATGCTGTTAACTGTGTTGGTTGCAAATTCTTGATTCAAAATCATTGTTCTGGTACAATCCAGAAACCAACCTCCTTGCAGCTTCGTCCAAATTGGGCATATCTCCCCACTCCCACTTTAGCAACCACCGTATTGTTCCGGGAGGATCAAAGGCTCTGTGCAACCTAGTAGTGCCTGTCTTGATCCAGAAGGAGATAGAAATGAGATCTCTGAGAGAGTTCCAGGATCTAGCCGGCTTTTAACGATCTCCCACGCTGTTCTAACTATCGACGGCGCACCGGCGATCTGGGTTAAAAACTGAAAATCAGTCCCGGATGACAGGAAACTTATAGACTCTATAATTAACAAGGGGGCTGGCTAGAATGCGATTCAGAGTCTCCGGATAATATTTGGTCGCCAAGAGAGCTGCCCCCTGTAGGTACCGTTTGATATCAAAGAACTGCCTCAGAGTCATCCCACTCAGGTCAATAACGTGTGTCGATGCTGTAACGGAGATTTCCATGTGTGGACGTTCGAGCTAGTTGCAGAATGACATGACGAAATTTAACATGTTCTCGTACAACATATGTAAGGCAATGACGTGGCCAGGCGTTCCGGATGATAGTGATGAGAACCTTTGAGGAAACGAGGACATTTTGGAAACGTAGGCTTCCACCTTCTCTTTCGTGACATTCTTGAATGGAAACACATACACCGGGAAACGGTGACGGTCTCGGCACCCTATCCACTGAGAAAACTTTTACAGAATAAGCCAGGGTCATTTTTCCTACAGTCATAACTAACAGGGCTATTGTGTATTGATAACAAACCATGTGTCTGGAAAACTCGTACGAGCTCACGTCCATATTCCGGTCGAATTATTTGATGTCATGTTCCATTTGCCATTTGTAGGTATCCCGAAATTGCTGTAACGCACTATCTATTTCAAACTGTTGTGCCGGAAGGAAGCGTCTTGAAATTCTAGTTAGTGAGAACATATCCAGGAGGACCTATTCCTTTCGAGGAAGTATATGTAGAAACATTGGCGCCCGCTCATAGAAGTGTAGCACGTTCGTAGTCTGTCCATTAAGCGTGTATTTGAGCTAATTAGCTGGTCTGAAGAAGTATAGCAGTTGTAAAATTTTATCCTAAGAAGTTGTAGGCTGTTGTAAATCTCTCACTCTACCTGGTTTGCTGCCTATGATAGAAAGCAGTACCTTGATCTTGTTTTATTAAATGTAAATAATATAACATTTATTATAAAGCAATATATTAGTTTTTATAAATAAAATTAGAAAATAAATTACTATGAGTAGCAGATGCAAGCCCCTCATAAACCTAGACTGCTTGCGAGAGAAAGGCTAAGAGGGCAGAAAAAATATTGGCCAGACAGCTAGTAAGCAGGGACCACAGGCCACAACCACAAGAGGACTTCTGTCCAATCAAATATGAACTAAGATAAAACCACAGCCATTTAGGATAAAGTTAGTTCTCTTTGGTCAGATAGCGAAAAGTTCGACAATTTCTTAAAAGAGTCTTCATCACTACCCATACTGGAAACTACTTATATTAGACAGAAAATCGGTCTTTATAAAAGAAGGACTGAAAAAGTTTATGAGAAAAAGCCAGCATCCGCCCCAGTTTTCTATGCGGTTGCCGTCCTAGGGGGCCACCTGGCTCGTTTCATAGGCCGGACGTATAGATCATTTGGATGGATGAGCTGGAACATTGGACCGTACTCGATAGGTTCAACCCCCTTCTCGAGTAAACACAAAATAATGGGGAAAAGACGCTGCTGGGCCTAACAGCAAAATATAAGCAGATGTCTATAGAAAGAAAAACATGTTCTATCATTAATGAAGGGTTAAGAAATCGGACAACTGCTATGGTGAAGTGCTCTAAGAAATGGATTGCGAATCATGATCATGCTAATGAACTTGCTTCAATTTAACGTTACTATACACGACAATTCAGGGCAGGGAAATGCTTCCAAGTTGTTACCACTCTGATCTACTCTCGTCAATATCATCAATATCTATTTTAAAGAGGACGTCTTCGATTTCAACGCCATCAACTCCAACAATACTTGATCTCAATCTTTCTGACGGACAGGCACCCACGATCTGCCCTGTGACTATCTATATAGTCTCGGCAAGACGAAAACAATTAATGTGGTATTTTGGAAATCCCTTCGTCAGTTATACATATTTTCATTTTAGAGCTCCGTCAAGGCACGAAAAGTCGGCTTAGTTACACATAATAGATGACGATACATACTGAACAGAACCCCCACACTGGCCAGGCAATATCTGTCTTGAACAGATTCATGTTCAACTGCCTAACCATTATGCATGTTTCTTCTAGCTACTCCGTATTCTTTAAAGCCCCGATACTAGTAGTCCATCAATTCGTGATGCATAATCCCCGCATTTCGAACCCTTCGAAGACCCTAGTAGTCTAAGATCGAATGCGCTTATCGGACGAAACGACGAGGGCGCTCGGCAACCTGCTGCTGGGAAACAGGGACAACGTTGACTGGGATTGAATCGAACTACAGCGAAAAGTTCACATTAGCAAAGCCCCTCCAAAATCAAAGGCTTATACAAGCAAAACATACACCAATGCTCTTCAACAAATCCTTGGTCTCCTGGTCGACATCCAACTTGCCACTCTCGCTGTTCTGGCTAACGTCGAGAGCAGAAACTTCGGGAACGTATTGATCCTTGCGCTCACGCTCTTCTTCTTGGAGCTTGAAGGAAATACCACGGACGGGGCCACGCTGAATGCGCTTCATCCTATTTGTACCTCGAAAATTAATTTTTTCTCGCTTCTCTTCAATTTCCCAGTCCAGCCGGGGATTTGAAAACGTACAGATGCGTGGTGTATCCAGCAATCTTATTGCGCAGGCGCTTGCTGGCGATTATAGCGACCTCATCGCACAATCTCTTGTTGGTCTCGAAGTCGAGAGTGAGCTTGGGGTAGTACCGCTCAATCAGGACCTTGGCGGACTTCTTAACGGTCTTGGTGCGAACGCGACCCATCTTAACGGATTATCTTGAATGTCGAAAGGGACTTTCGAAAATTGGCGGACGTCGAATTGAAGATTCAATTTCGAAAAATGTGCCTAATTTGGTGTGGCTTCCGCCAAGCTTTCGCTTAATGGTTCATGGAGATCACGTGACTATGGCAATCTGCCTAATTCCAACGCAGTATGAAAAAGTTGGTAAGCAGAATATGCATCTAGGTCTCTCGCTTCTATTCGTACATGTTTAAAATTTCTTTTTCTGAGACGTAGACATTGTTCTTGTACGCAAACTCTCTTTCAATAGCAGCACTATTTCCGTAAACTATATAGTGGATTATGTACTAGGCCTAAAGAGGTTAGCTCCATATTGAGGGATTGACATCACATGTTTCCTATCATCAATTGTTTCAATTATCCACTCGGCGTTTGAGACCTCAAGCGGAGTTCAGCAATCCAGCAAGAATCAGATGTGAATATCAAGTGAGCCCTATTGTGTTCCGAATGTGACACGGGCCCTACCGAATCCATCTGTTTTGGGACTCGTTGACCCCTGCAATCAAATCAATGTTCAATGAATCCAGAACGATGCAAAGCAAAAGTATCAGCGCCGCTGGCTTGCACAGGATGCCGCAAGCAACATCTTAAATGTGACGCCAATAGACCAGCATGTTCTCGTTGTGTGAAAACAGGGCTGGCTTGCCATTACCTTCCATCCCGGCGCGGAGGGCGCAGGAAATCTTGCCTTACTAGGATTACTCCAGAACAGGGAAGCGGCATGAACGATGGCCCTCGTTCTATTGGTGAAAGTCATCGAAGCTATGGATTACAGACTGATAATACTCCTAATCGTCTGGATTTCAATGGCCCGCTTCCGACCATACCTCAAGATGATATACAACTAGTCCCAAGATCTGAAAATGTCGATCACCGACGTGCTTCTGACGTTATGTCGGTATGGCCAGGCATGGTTTCTGATAATTCTATGGACCTACTGCAATCATCAGATCCTCCCGATGAACCGACGCCAGATGACCGGTCCATTCGGCTGTTTTACGAGAATTTCCACACCGCCCATCCAATTCTAGTACCCAGTTCTCTATACAACGCTCGCAATTACCCCCTTTTTCTTCAACTTGTAGTAAATTTCATTGGATCACACTATTTGCCTGCTAGTCCAGACTTTGATTACAAGGAGAGAGTAGCTGCTGAGCTCTCATCAAGTGCGGATCGATCTCCATACATGGTTCAAGCTTTGTTAATGTTTGCCATCGCATTGTATGCTCGTGGTGAAGGAGCCGATGCCCTAACCGTCCTCAATCGAAGCATTGGCTTAGCTCTGGATCTAGGAATGCACCGGCAAGAATATGCTTCATCGTGTTATCCTAATCAGTCCATCGATGCGGAAAGTCTTAGAAGAACGTGGTGGGAACTATATATTACTGATGTCCTCATGGCAGCACCTAGAAAAAAGCTCAATTTTCAATGTGCTAGTGTACCACACAATGTCGCCCTTCCATGTGAAGAGGCCATTTACGCCAATGGAGACTCGATTCCTGAACCCCCCACGATACGCGACTTTCAACAACGCGTTTTTGCAGATGAAGAGGCCACATTCTCTTCCTTTAGCTACCGTATTGACGCAACAAAAATTTTAAGCCGGATTCTTGTCTTGAATCGACTACGTGATTGTCATCGCGACCACCTTCAAGCGGTTGAAAACGCTCTCGTAAGCTGGGTCAATCATATTCCCGCAAAGAAAGCCGACATTATGGACTCATACGGAAATGTGGACGAGATGTTGTTTCAAGCTCACCTCACAATAGCCTACGCCGCAATGCTTCTACACCTTCCGCGAAGCGACTTGCATCCGGCTCCGCCATCAACCGAGAGTTTGTTTTATCCCTGGGTGCCACATCACTTGCCTCCATCCTTCCCACGCCTTGTACATAGTATCAAAGCCACAGAAGCATCTAAGCAACTTTCTGATTTCATCTCCATTTGCCCCATAATCCATCGCCATACTCCGTTTACTGTTTCAGCCCTTGTGTTATGCGGTATGGTTCAACTGGCGACGTGCGCAAACCACTCAAATGAGTGCTTGGACCATCATCGAAACCGTGTTATTCTTGTTCTTGGCTGCTTGAAGAATTTAAAACGAACTTGGGCTGTTGCAGAGCCCGCATACCATCATGTCAGATCCAGCGCATTGCAGGTTGACAAGTTGACCACAGAGCCTTCGAACCCATCTCTTGCTGCAGGAGAAACTCTTCCAAATGAGGACGGAAATCCTCATATGGGTATGACCAGTGTGAATGAACAACGTCCCATTTCTCAACGCCTGACACCGACCTTTATCGATCCGACATGCAGTAATACATTTTTCTTTAATAGCATCTCTGATTTTGATTTTACGTGATTGTCTCATACCATGTTGTATTGTATATGTAATATAGAATTGACGAAGCTCAGATTTGCTATTACTCTATTTTTATTGCATTCTATTACTTCATGTTAGTCATGTGTCTCTCATTTCTAGTGTATGATTGTTGCTTCGCCGACTACCATTTCTATTCTCGGTCATTGACGCGGGCCCTCAATCGGCGAACGACTATTATCTTATTATTATCGCCGATAGCTATCATGGCCGAACGACGTCCTATCAAGCCCTTATCACAACACGACAACTGATTGATCACAATCCCTTAGTGCCCTCTAAGCTCATTGGTGTAAATACACCTTTTATCATTTGTTTATCTAAGGCGTAATATCCGTCCTACCTCAGGAAAATGTATATAACGATGCTGGTTAGTTTTCGGGATTGTTCTTGTGTAGCCTGCATATGCAAAATTCCGTATATTTTGCTTAACACACAGATCACAAGGTTCTATACATACATGTTAAAACAAGCAACCTAGTGTCTTAGTTAAATATACGTCAATTGCCCCTTGTTGAACTTCAATCCCCAGATACTCCACGTTCCACCGGTGTTACGACAGTCCAACCCAAGTGCGGCCCGTAATGCTTATTTTTGGGAATACTACAAAGAAAGGCTTCCATCCGCTTAGAATCGGTGAGAGTAGCGGTCAACAATTCTGAAACGTCTATCGCCGAATGTTTCTCATCCTTGCAGGATGCAATTAGATAACTAGATGTGTTGCACGCATCATTCCTTGAAACATCGCCGATCGAGGAGCGAATGGATGTCGAACAAGTACGTAATAACTTATTGACTTTACATTCTAGAGAATCATTAAGTGAATCGAGTATGCATTGTATGACGTCTGAGCTTCGATTTCCGAGATACTGTCTTAGTTTATCCATTCGGGCATACTTTGGATCTTCCTAGCCCTTTGTTGGTTATGTGATTACTATCTCAGATGTTGGAAAGAAAACTGCGCGTGATTGAAAAGCTGAAATTTCAGGCAACTATGAGGGTATATAAATCAAATACAAATTTCAAGTCATACTTTAATGTCGAGTTAGACCAAGGCAGAAAGAAGCAAAACTTGAGGTCATTCCATCGTGAACAATCGCACTGTTTCCTTATTTCTCCTTTCCTTCATCACACCTCAAAAAAGAACGAGCTTGCGACACAAAACTAGCTTTGCCTGTATTTGCATCGAAAATGTGGTATCCATAGTCCGCCGCGTTGGGTGGGGTGTATACTATTTTAATAGTCAGTAATGTATCACTTTCAAGAAAAGGAAAGAACTGGAGAGTTTGTGCATACAGTGTAGAGAAACTGCTATCTGGTTGGTACTTGGATTGTGAACCCGGTGCAACCCAATATCATCGGATATGTATGTTACATCGTTAATTCCATGTCGAGTTTCCGACTTCACCACGAGAGGTTTTTCCTTGCCCGAAGATTCTTCAGGGCTATGATAGACAGTTTCAGTCAATTCTCCGGCCAGGACTTTCATGATACAGTGAGCGTTGGCATGGTCATGAATAGGCGACCCTTTGCCTGGATTCCACACAAGAAGCAGCTACAATCGCTATCATGTTAGATCTCGCCCATATTACAAAAAATATAGAAGCCGTTCTTTTTGGAAAAATGAAGAAGAACTTACGATATTGGCTTTGTGGTTGATATTCTCAATCGTGTTGCGAGTGTAATTTTTCGAATAATCGTTGTAGAAATATCGAAACCAATCATTCGGATTAGACATATATTTCCGTAGAAGCCCTTGTAGATATGCCTCGTCGATTGTGGATGAATTGATCCCTGAGTCGCTGCCTAGATAGGCCTTGATATCTTTGACCAAGTCATGTAATGAGTAGTGGTCTCGCGGTGAGTATGGAGATAACCGCGAAAAGTCCTGGTCAACCAATGGAGTCGAGGGGATAACTAGGGATAGCATCGTATTTCAAGATAAAATTAATGAGGTTTATTCTTGAATCAATTCATTAAAAGGTTAGGTACCACGTAGCCATTATGTAGTCATGTCTTATGATTGATTCAAGGTAACTGCGTGGGAATCGCCGACTAAACGGATGACGTGGGTCGGCGAATGACTTGTTCTATCGGCGAATGGCTGGCCTCTGCCTGAATCCCCAGGCAATCGATTTTTTAGTAAAGCCTGAGGCATCAAACTTTGGGGTATCCTCAGGAATTTGAACCTTGAATGTTTTTTATCTTATTTATAGATTGACTGGTGCTCGTGAAAATCGATATACCAAAAAATTTCATCGAACGCCTCCGCTCAACGATTAAAATCCTTCATATTACCGCCACATCAATTGATGAACGCCAGAACTAACACCAGCCCTACGTTGCAAATGAGTTTGTAGTGGTTGATGGCATCGATGAGTATCCTTCGGTGAACCGCCTTACTTTGAAGACAAATATTTATTTGAGTAGGTATAAAGATGGAGGAAAGCCTCTACAATCGGAGTCACGAATCAACATTTACTCCACATTGAGACTTCTGCTTCACTGTATGGTTGTATGTACAATTGGGATCCCTCTTTGTATGTCTTGAGAGTTAAGTGACGAAGTCAAATGAATGGCTTCTACCTCAATCGCTGCTCGCGATTCGCAAGTTGCGCCAATAATGCCAATAAAAACCTGTCATTCAACGTTATTTACTATTCGAGGCCAATGAGGCTGCTGTCGCTTTGTAGACTACAGCCAAGGTACCGACGACCTTTTTAACGGGTGTGACTTGAGACATTTGACAAGACTGATACAAGAAATTTTTGCCGAGATTTTCTTTGAAGCCCTGGAGAAACATCCAGCTATAAAGATACATTGGCAGATAGGTATTCGGATTTTTGTCATATATTAGCCTGTTAGGTTAAGATTATGATTGAAGCCCATGCTTATAGGTCATCATTTTATTCGACACGGACGTAAAGTAGATACAAAGAGACTGTCAGTGAAGTAATGCGACAAACTCGGACGCACAACACCTTGCCGAGTCAGGAAGGTAAAAGATGAAAAGAAAGAGCATCGAACGGACCAGCTGATAAATTAGTCACTCGACTCAGGAGGAACACTAACACCAAGCTTCATGCCTGGAGTGGGATGTGCTCGGAGCCTTACCCCCATCAACTGGCGGATTCACGCATGAAAAGTGTCTTTTTTTTTTGCAAAGACCACATTTTGAGGCAAACCACAATAACTTTTGATGCCTAGTGCGTTGTCATAAAGGCGATAAAAGTCTATGCAGTGCTACGAAGCGATCCTACAATGTAAGACCTCGGTGGAAGAGAATCAGAAGAACCCTCCAAGTCAATAGCGGAAATACGCAGGTTCAGAAGCTGTAACCTTGCAAGCCAGTCTTATCAGATCGACAATCTTTGCCGATCCTATGTTGTGGGAATTTGCTTTAAACATCATGCTAGTTCGTCCACTTCATCGTTGTATATTACTTGACTGGGAAGGTGTATATACTGATCAAGGCGATTAATCGTGTCGATCGTTGTTCCGGACCAATATAAGCTGTTACTCTCCGATACTTTACCACGTAACAATGTGGTTGCCTGTTTCTCCCGAGACGTCAGAATAACCCAAACTGGCGGCCGCCGGTGTAGCCGGAATCGCGGGGTTACATAGCAACTATCAAGATGAAAAACATGATAAGTCACCAAACCGATTGTCGCTCGTTGATAATGTAGTTGTCATTGAAAAAGAAACAAAAGCCAAAATAAAGCAGCAATAAAGGGAAAATGGGGCAATCCACCGACCGTGCTGTTCGGGGGTTATCATTACCATGTGGAACTGAATCGGAATCAATCCATTGTTTGCATAACTTAGCAAAAAGAAGACATCGTTAGATGCTCCTCCACCCCACACTAGTCCACTGCTTGGCGTCTACATTTTAAAATTATGAAGGCTCTTCCATGGGACCTGACATGAAGGAGGCCGCAAGACTTAGCCATCTGCGTAACATTTCCCCGGGTCGGGCGTCCTCAAACAACAGAGTGAAACGAATGGATCATTCTAGCGACCAATTATAATTCCGGGGGATAAAAAATTTTTATGCTGCCACGCACGCATCCATGCTGCTTTCTCTCGGGTCGTGCTTCTGTCCACCCACCGCGTCTATCAGCTGGGTTGCAAGTCAGTTGTTTTTCATTTTGCTCTTCAGAGCCTTTCTTGGGGTTTCAACACAATAGGCTGGCTGGGACCAAGAGGTCGCATCGTACTTGCCGGCGTCCAGCCAGGCCTTAGCGGCGATGATCACCGAGAAACAATTAGAGGGAGGGGCGAAATATGGAGTAAATGAAGCCAGCTGGCCGATAAGCATCCGCTATCGGCGCCACCCCTGAACCAGGCACTGCAGTAGCTGCTGGTTCTCTCGTGTTTGGTCCTCAGCGTCCAGTGTGCAGGGTGCATATGAGAGACTCTGGTCGGCTTGTGGTCGGACTTCTGCGACACTTCAAAGCGTCATTGACTACGCATCCGAAATAATGAATAGGCTTCTAAACATAGCCATCTGGATCTTGTGTTGGTTACCATCCAAAGCCTGACCAGCTCAGCCTTGCGTCTTGCGCGTGCTGACACCTAATCTCCCGATTTAGCCTCCAGCCAATGTAACATGCACGTTTCGGATGGGGTCACCCACCATTAGTAACCGGTACTTGCAATGGCCTGTCATTAGACGGTACGCTAGAACGGAAATAATAAGTCTGTCTGCCTGTCTCCATCTGGGTCTAGTCAAGCCTCCGATTTCTTAGTCCAAGCCACCCTGTCGCAAAGACAGGCATGGCGTCCATTGGCTACAGCTTGGCAGGTACCACAGATCGACATGGTTGTGAATGCGCAGCCGACCCAGAGGACACGCGTTGGTTGGAGGGCTGTGTGGTGAGCGTACAAAGTAGCAGCCCGAGGAAGGCAATGGATGACACCCAAAGACGGATTATGCCGAGCAATCTTGCGGAGAATACAAGCGAAATGAGGATCATACATTCCCCTTTGGGTAAGCTCAGGGCATGATGACCTAGGAAACATAAATAAGGTGTGTTGCCCATTTCCTAGATTGGCTTTCCTTCCTGCTATCATCGCCTTCTTGTCTTGTCTTCCCATTGAATAATATTATTTTTGATATATAATTAATTACCATTCACAATGAAGGTGTCTACTGCTAGTGCCCTCCTCCTCGCCGGCTCTGCTGTAGCCTCTCCTCTGTCGGCTCGCGTTGCTCGTCGCCATGGTATCACTCGCCCTAACATGCGCATCACCACCGACGAACAGGCTGGTGCTGAGCAAGTCAACGGTGACTCTCAGAGCAACAACTGGGGTGGTGCTGTCCTTGTCTCCAGCGGATTCACCGGCGTTTCCGGCAAAATCACCGTCCCAACCCCCAAGGTTCCCTCCGGTGGTGATGACAGCACCCAGTACTGTGCTACTGCCTGGGTCGGTATCGACGGTGACACCTGCCAGTCCGCTATTCTCCAGACCGGTGTCGACTTTTGCATCACTGGCTCTCAGACTAGCTACGATGCTTGGTACGAGTGGATCCCCGCTAACTCTATCGACTTCAACAACTTCAGCTTCGGCGCTGGTGACGAGATTGAGATGAGCGTTGTTGCTACCAGCAAGACCTCTGGCAACGCTACCCTTACAAACAACTCCAACGGCCAGTCTGTTACCCACACTTTCAACTCCAACGAGACAGGCAGCACCTTGTGCGAAACCAACGCCGAATGGATCGTTGAGGACTTCACCATCATCCAGGGTGGCCAGCAGTCTCTTGCTCCTTTCGCCAACTTCGGCAAGGTCACCTTCACCGACTCCACTGCCACCAAGGACGGTTCCTCTGTCGATGCCACCGGTGCCGACATCATCACCCTCGTCGACAAGAGCGGCAACAAGCTTGCTACCACCGAGGTTGATGGTAGCACCGTCACCGTCACCTACGCCGGTAATTAAGCTCCTTAATCTTATCATGGAAGGACGCGAATATTTGATTTCTTCAAAACGATAATGACCGGGGGGCAATCAGTTGTATATATCAATTCAGTGCTCATTGCACACGCATGTACCCTGGGCTATTCAATGATACGTTGGCCCATGTATATAATAGAACTCGGGACATACGAAGTGGAAATGATATGACTTTTATGTCAATTTGAACCTGTACTTTGTAGATATCAGACTAAATTAGAGATTAATAATTGCACTTTTATGGAAACTGCAAGAAATCAAACCTTCCAACCAGCACATGGATCTAGACACTGAATTCAAAGAGATTACGAGTCGAGATTACGATGGCTGTCTTGATGCCGAAAATTATCTAGCCAACATTCCCTGTTTCAGATGAACTCCAACTGTCTTGGCCCTGTGAGTATCAGAGTTCAAAATCTTTCGAGACGTTTCTGTCGAACATCGATCTTTTTGCTGTCCAATTTTCCTCGTTTCGTAGGAATCATTACCATAGATAGGTCTTTTGCGTTTCTTTGACAAACGGACTTAAATTCCCAAAGATCCTAGCCAGGTATCTGCGATGCTTTCAGCAACGTCATGAAACTTATAAGCTGTCCTGGAGAAATACCCTCGCTCCCAGCAGATGCGTTTGTGGTAGTTTTTGCACGCAAAGAATTTCTCCATTGCAAGAGATAACATGCTACCAAATCCATCACAAAAAATTCGACTGGCATCTCCACAAGGCTATATTCCACAGATTAATTCTACTTGAGTTGCATTATTGGGGATTAGTTGTACTCTTTGAATATTGCTTTCGGTATTATACATCTTATAGTTTCGAAATCCACCTTTGAAAATGATACTTTCATGTCAGCGGTTTCGATCATTTCAGTACTAATCAAAGCCGAAGAAAATACTGATACTCATGAGAAGTCAGCATTAGACTGCGGACTTTATTAATAACTCAATGAGGTTCAGTAGTGCCTATATGACCCCATTATCTAGCCTGGGCCCAGCACCAGTACCAGCACCGGCGCCAGGGTTCAGCACAAACAGAGGATTCACAGTCAACACATTCAACAAACAAGAAAGCTCTTTTAAGAACCTTCTGGACTGTTATTGCCTGGTTATCTGGCACTGAGCAAAGCTATTTAAGGGGTTAGTGATCCTATATTGTCTCAGATACAGCCTTCTAAGCTTGGTGCAGCCATTTCACGCCTCTCACAGATGATGTCGTGAAGCTCTTCAGAAGGAAAGAAATAGTCACATGGTCCATATTCCTTCATTGTAAAGACCCGCTTTGCATTAGAAAGGAGTGTCTGCCTTGTTTACAAATTATCTCTGTTTGTTTGTTACTCAGCTGCCTCCTTCCCAGTCTCTGCTCTCTTGTATCCCTCAACCCACTTGCCACATCCCTGGTGTTTTTACCAGCTTCAGTTCTGATGTTCACGATCCTGTTCTGACCTTAGATCTGCATGACTGGCAATCCTTGAGAGTCAGACTACTGCGTTGGTAGCTCAGTTATTGCTGGCAGCTCAAGCCTTTGGACTTCTCTGCAGAAGGCATCATGGCTGGAGGCGCTGGTAACCTCGCCCACCTCCCAGTGGAGATATTCATCCTAATCATCAACTTCGTGAGAATCCCTTTCTCTTTAAAGTATAACAAGGCTAACTAGATTAGCTGAACCCGAAAAACGATCTATTAAATCTACTTCAGACCTGTAAAGCAATACATGATGTAGTTGTCCCATTCCCGTGGAAGAAGTTAGAGTACGAGGTATGGAACGACAAAAAGTTACCTCCCGACATCGACGGTAGCGCCGCTATTCTCAGAAGCGAGCCTAAACGCATCGAATACATGAAGTTTGTTAGGGACTTTGTCATTAAAGGAACCTCTATTCTCCCTGAAAGGTGCCCCCATAACGTGAGAAAGGGCGAGAGTTACTACGGTAAAATGGCCACTGATCTTCTTATTGTGCTGGTTCATCTTCAAGAAAACAACCTCAGAAGTTTCAGGTACCTATTGTCCTTTCTATTTGCTTGATCAAAAGAAATAAACCTAACACTTTCCTATAGCTGGATTTCCGGTACCTGTTTACCGCCAATCTTGCTTGGTATTCATGGATACCTGCCATCAAGACAGAGGAATCTGGAATCTTTGACACTGATTTTACACCCTCACTGTAATGAGAAACCCAAGAACGCACTATATCTTACACAGTTCAAAGCATTGAAACACTTTTGTCTGAAGGGAGTTTGCTATGATCGCGAGCAGAGACCCGTCAGGGATATGTTGAACGCTGCCGCCAAAGCTTTGATCAGTTTCGAGCTCGAAGTTAATTCCATGTTCAATAGGAATCCTTGGCCTACCAAAAAGCTCTTCCCTCTCTCGCCTCCAATGACGTTCCCGAATCTTCGTTCCTTGAATCTCACATTCGTTGAATTCGGGGACGATGGAAAAGATCTGGCGCAAGCTATTGACTTTACCGCTCTGACCTCACTTACTCTTCGTAAGTGTCGAGGTTGGTCCCGGGTTCTCGTGGAAGCATTCACATCAAGAAATAAAGCGATGGAGTTGAAATGGCTTGAGATCCAGCATGATCAGCCCAGCGAGATTGATATCCATCGACTATCTCACCTGCTTACCAACTGTCCATATCTTGTGAACGTCTCCATCTGCCATGGCCAGGATAGCACGAATGTGTCTCATACTCTTTTGGCTCAGCTTTGGGTAGCACTTTGTACCCAAAAGCGATTTCTGAAAGCAATGGTGGTCCACCTGTTCGACTTCTTTTCCGAGACTGACATTCCTTCACCTTCGGGTGATCCCAGGTCTCCGATTCCTAATGATGGACTTGCGGCGCTGATGACTACCTCGATGTGGATTTCAGTAACCAACACTAGCCCATTAGCATATGTTAATGTCGAGTTTTTGGGCCTGTGCAGCTTTCCGGACGAAACCTTGGTATGAATTGTCTTTTCATTCTTACTCCAGGACTCATTGCCATAAACTAACCGCCATCTAGGAAGCTCTCCTCCTACCATTTCAGAAGAAGAAATGTCTTCGCACTCTACACATTCGCAAATCTTCCACCGACTGGAGACAGTTTGAAGATTATTACTTCAAATTCAGAATTTTCGCGCAGTGGGTCTTCGGTATGAATGGAATTGGCTCTGTCAACCATTTGCTATTGGGAAATTTCACCGGAAAAGATACATTCACCAACAAAAAGCCACGTCTGGTCATTTACGCTAGAACTAACCAAAGTCCTTTTTACACTGTTGTATCACGACAAGACTTCATTCAACAGGCGGACCCTGTACACGTTGACTTGACCAAGATCTGTCCACTATGCATTTCATAGCTTCATCTATGTTAGGCTTGGATCGGCTATATGGGGTGTCGTGGTATGGATTTCAATGAACGTTATCTCTAGAAATGATGAAACACATGCAGTTTATGCTTAGCGACAATGTCATCTTTAACTGAGAATGATCTTGATCCCGTCCAATCCCGCCAGCGTCCGTTACGAGACTTTTGTTTTTTTTTTTCAGTTTCCTTTCCCCCATTTCTCATGATATGAACTTGGATATTCCTAATGATTAGGACCAGCATGGATAGAGTCAGATTTTTCCACAAGGAGAAGTTTGGCCCAGTCTTGCAAGTCCTCGATCATGAAGTGTTCACTTCTGGGAATTTGGGAAGTTTTATTCAATGTGATGGATCAGGCAAGCTGTATTTAAAATTCCAAAATCCCAAAAAGGTAGCTTTATGATCCAATGAAGAAATTCTTATTAATTCTTTTCTTTCCCTTCAAATATCAAGTTTGACGCTCAAACATAGAGTATGTTGACCTAATATTCCAAGGCCACGAAATGACTATGAACAAAGCAAAACCGTCAAGGCCAGACCCCTGATTTCACAAACTTGAAACATTATTTCATAATAGACGGTTTAAATGACACTCGATCTTTCATAAAAGAGAGACAGAAAACCGTGGAGAGATAAATTCATACAACTTCTTCCACAGCTTCAATAGTAGCATAACATGCCTGCATGAACTTGTCAATCAACTTATCAAGCTCCAGCGCAACAACTTCCTCGGACGCATCCTCCATCAAACTCTCCATAGAAGGCGGCTGGACGTCGGGGAAGTGGAGGGCATTGTGGATATCCTTCTCGTTTTCACGAGTAACCAACGGTGCCATTTGTGCAGTGAGAGGTGTTTCTGCAGTAGTGCTTGAGGCAGAACTGTCGTCGTGGTGGTCAGGCCCCGGACCGTCATGTTCATCGTGATCTTCATCTTCATTGTCATCTGGGCCTGGTCCATCGATGCTTAAACTATCCTCATGATCGACGGGTCCTGGACCGCCTTCGTAATGGTCTTCTTCCTCGTCATCTGGACCTGGACCGTCTAGAGAGGTAGAAATGACACTTGATGAACTAGCATTGTATTGGTGACGGGCGGTGGCGTAGATGTCAGGAGAGCGGTCAAAACGGAAAGGGTCATAGTCGCTGACGGTGGATGTAGCTGTTGATGGACGGGATTCGTCATAGTTGGTGATTTCAATGCTAGGCTCGCGACTGTGGTCTAGGATGAGGTCAAGGGTCGAATGTTGAGACTGGACATATGGAGGACGGATAGTGTGAGATGGAGTTTCGTCGTAGGAGTAATTGTTGTCTGCCGGCATGGCGTCATTGGTATCGGTCATGAGAGGAAATTTCCAATCCCTAGTCGCACGTTTCTCCACAGGCAATGGCTCAAGAGTTGTTGGGGCAGACTGCGTGGTGACTATTTCAGGTTCCCGATCTTCAGGCACCGCCATTGAAGGGAATTTCCAATCCATTGTCGGCGGTCGAGGTGCGCTTGGCTGGAAAGTATCGTTCATATTGCTACTGTCGCTACCACTAGATGCATCACTGTAGCGAGAGGCGCGTTGGTCGCCGTCTGAATTACGGCCAGAGCGCAGACTAGAACGGTTGGCGCGAATTGTATCAGCGTCGGCAAGTTGGAACTGAGATGCCGATCCAGCAGCGTAATGTGATGAGTCAAACGATCCTAGATTGAGATCGATGAAGGTAGAGGTAACGGACGACCGATCGGTAGTAGTGCGAAGTGGCAAATCTGAATACCGCTGTTTTTCCTCCACAGGAATAAAGTCATTCTTTGTTTCGTACTTATATGTAGGCTTCATTTCATCAAAAAGGCCCTCCATAGCCGCAGCCCCACGTTTGACACGTTCATCAAAATTGGCTTTTTCTACAGATGTCATCTCAGATGATGAGGCTTCATCGTTAGTGGGTTCAGACTGTCCATTGACAGCTATATTGTCATCTTCAGCCATTTCAGCAAGCGAAGCAGAAAGCTGGTCCAAATCTAGAACAGAATAGCGACGTTCGAATCCGTCTGTGGTACTAAAGTTCCAGTCTTCCTCCAGGGATGTATTGTCTGGAAACTCGGCGGCGGCGGCACCGCCAGGATGGAAGAGCGAGATGCGTTGGCCGCCGCGCTGAGACCACTGGTAATATATACGGACAAGTTCACTAAGCGAGCTTGTCGGGTACTCGGTTTCAGAGCCAGCTATATAAGGGTGAGATAAGATGGTACTCATAGTAGGTCGTGTAGCAGGATCAGAATTCAGGCTGAAAGCAACCAGGTCTTTAAGCTCCTCGCTGAAATTGTCACCATCTAGTCTAGGAATATTGCGGCCGAGTGACCTTCCGATTTGCATACGTTCTCGCAATCCAGCATTTGGCGGATTGCCAGTTGCGAATTCATAGAGCGTACACCCGTACGCCCAAACGTCTAGTTCGCTACCGTATTGGTGTGTGCCTCCTCCACGAGTTGAAAACATCTCAGGTGGCATCCAATGAGGAGTGCCTATCCAGGTAGACCGTTTATCCATTTTCGATTGAAGAATACCTGCTACTCCAAAGTCACAGATTTGCAACCGCCCTTCCTCTTGAATGAGAACGTTGGCGGCTTTTACGTCTCGATGAATAATCCCCGCGTCATGTATGGCGCGAAGACCTTCAGCAAGCTCTCGAGCGATTGGAATGATGAATTTCTCTTCGAGTTTGTCGCCAGTTGCACGCATCTACATGATTTGTCAGAAATGCTAGCGAAGGGCCCGATGTTGAAATAAATAACATACCAGTGTCTTGACGCTTCCGCCAGGGCAATACTCACAAACCACCCATAGCTGGGAATGGATAGAAATCGCTTCAATCAAAACATTTATATTTTTGGCACCAGCCTCCTTCGCTTGGTTCATGACCTTGATCTCATGGATGAAATCTTTAATGGACTCGTCCTTCAAATCACGGTTCATTTTATAATCGAGAGTATCAATATCCATGACTTTGATAGCGACCAATTCACGCGACGGCAGCTGTCGACCTTTATACACACGGCCATAAGCACCCTTTCCTATGAGTTCCTCAAATTCATAAGGCGGAACCTCGGTTTTCGCGCGTCGACACATTTCGTGCACGGCGGCGGATTGTTCTTTGGCCAATCTGATGGCCTCCACCTTCTGCTTGGTGATGGAGGCCATAGCAGACGATGGGTCCAGAAACCGAGATACCCCTGGGACCTCCATTTGGGAGACTTGGGCCCGGAATATGTAGTTGCCAACTGGGCGAGACTAGTTGGCCGAGCACCAGAATCCGGGGTAACAAGCGCTATCAGGTGACCAGTTTACGACCATGAAAATAATATCCCTTTTTTGGACTTTAAAAAGAATTTTCAGGGGGTGAGTATGGAGTTGATAAATCAGCTATTCATTCCCTTTTGTAAAGAGAAGAGACAGCGAATATGACTTTGATAAATCCTGGTCACTAGTTGAGGGGAAATAGGATAAACCTATTGGCAAAATCTGGGCAAACACCGTGTGAAAATGTACAACTACTCGTTATTGTCAGTGTGAATTGCCATTGATATGAATATGCAACGGATTGACTCAGTTTCATCTCTTGATACGTCAAATCACGTGACCAAGACAGAGGCGAAGACGAGGCAAACAGGACATGTAACAAGAATGAAAACCCGCAGTAGGGCTAAATAGACGACAAACGCGTGCCAGACAATATAACACAGATATAAATTTAGTCTGAATAATGAAAACCATCACTTACCTAGTAAAGAAAGCTGCCCAGACTGGACGCCAGTAGCCACGATGATTAGAAGAAAGTTCGTTGACGGGTATCTCTTTTGAACATGCAAAAACAAAACGACAAGACCATGCAAGCAGTAGAAGAAGACAAAAAAAATGTAGTTGCAGTCAATGCTAGTTAGGCAATATGCAATATTCTCAGCCGTGAAGAAATAAACACGTAGGGAAATGGAGTATAGAAAGGTGTGAATTGTCTCTCACGGTCTGAGGAGCGAACGTCGGCGCCAAGAAAAGAGGTCGGCTTAACCCTTTTTATCTTGGCGTTTGATTACGTTATCTCCCGCATTCTTTTCGATAAGATATCAACACTGATTGAATCAGTTGTTTCTATATTTACTTATTTTACCATTATAAGAAATGTAAATTAAGCCATTATGTTCATATTTTATGTACTGGCAGATGCAGGTCGTAACTGTATCGCAAAAGAAATTCCCAGAAGAATCCTAGCGTCGTGAGATGGGACTTTCTCTAATTAAATCTAAGCGTTCAGGAGAACTTCCTTCAACTTGGGGTAGTTGGGGGTTCCGAGCCCAGTAACAGGGTCCCAGCCAGGGGCAGTGGAGAAACCATCAGTTCCGCAACCGGAGTTGGTTCCCTCGGTGATATCATTGAAGGCATCGGCGTTCTTGTACAAGATAGGGTTCAAGAAGCCCAAAGGACCGCTCTTGCCGGCGGCGATACGCTCATCGATAATACGGTTGACAATGGAGGCGAAGATAGGGGATGAGGCAGAAGTACCGCCGCTAAAGCTGGATTCCCCATTAACATAAACGGCAATGTTGTCACCGTTGGCAGAGACGTCGGGGTAACCACGGCCAGAGCGATTGTAGAGACCACCGTTCTCGCCGAGTTTACTTCCATTGTAGTACGGGTAAGGAGGGTTGTGTTTCTCGAAGTAGCTGTGATAGCATTAGGTATTGATCTTTAAATAATAAGCATAGAAAGGTTCATACTTGGCAACAGCGTCAGCCTGGTAGTCAGGGATGCCAAAGATGTTACTAAAACCACCACCTGTGGCATAGGCCGATGAATATGGGTGCCCAGCTGGGTCATTGGCAGCGACCTCGGGATCGGTGACAGTACGGTTCTCGGGAAGCTTTGTAGCACCAACACTGGTGATATAAGGGCAACTAAAAATGTATTAGGAATATCTGGACGCAGGTCAGATTAGGTACATGAACTCACCTGGCAGGCCATCCTGGATTAAAGATAGTGCTGTTTCCGAGACAGCCATTGCGAGAGGCGACACCAGAGTCACCAGAGGAGAAGAAGATGGACACACCACGGAGACCGAGCTTCATGAATCTGTATCCTGGTTAGGTTCTGCTTGTCGCCAAGAGGCGTGCTACAACTTACTCATTGCATTGACGCTCATAGTAGTACTGGGGAACAGCGTCCTCGGCGCCACCATAAGAGACTGAGATGACGTTGGTAGGCTTGTAGGTACCGCACATAAGCTTGCCCTTATAGCCGCTAGTAGAGTTGGTGTCTGGGTAAACAGGGTCTTTGGGATCATTACCGCACTCGCCAGCATAGCATGATGTGCAATAGGACTGGATTCAAGTCAGTGATCTCTGTAACAAAAGGTTCGCTTTAAAAAATGAGCAGAACATACACCATCGATCGCATCCAGGAAAGTGTTGAAGAATCCCTCAGAATAGCCTGCGGCGTAGTAAGAGTCATCGGTCTGGAAGAGAGTGATATTCTGAGGGTAGATAATAGGGTAGGCGAGCATAAAGTCCAAGTTGGACTCACCACCAGCGTACTGCTGGGGCGCCTTGGCGCCGTCAATGAAAGCTGGAGTAGGGGCAGTGCCGTTAGGAATCTTATAGGAAGGGAAGCGAGTGAAAAAGCTGTCCAAATCGGACTGTGCATAGTAGTCACCCTCTTCAAAGATACCGAGGGAATTGTTGGGCGAAGGGGTAACTGAGACTGGAGGAATGTTGTAGAGAGCAGCCACACAGTCAGGAGTAATGAGCTTGTCGCAGCCGGTGGTGTTAGCACTCATGGGGCCGAATTTAGGAGCAGGGCGAGTTTGGGGTGGCTTGTAGATTTTGCTGATACTACTACGCTTGCTTCTCGCCTCAGCGCCGCGCTTCCTGAGGTATGGCAGGCGGATACCAGGATTGATGTAATCGATGTGCTCCTGGATGTGCTTGGGAACATGGTACTGCTCAGTGGCAATAGCCTTGTCGCCCGTCTCAGAGTCGACATACTCGTAGAAGTCTGTGTGCAGCAGATTCTCGAGCTCGTTGCCAGAAGCAATAAAGGCCAACCAGCCCTTGTTGTCAGAGTGGGTGATGCGGATCTCATGAATTCCAGAGCTGGCTAGCCAGTGCTTGACGGCACTCACAGACTCGTCTGATGGAGCAAACATGTCATGGACTTCATCCTCGGTCCAGAACTTTCCATAGTTCTCGGAAGAGGGGTCGGATCTAGGATTCGTATTAGCTATAAGTCACGTACAGGGTAAGATTTGCACCTACACATCCATCAACATGTCGTGACCGCGGTGAAGATTGCTCTGGCTTAAGCCAATCTTGACGTGCATATCAGCATCGGGCCTGACTCGCATGGCGTCGCCCCAGCGGGCAGAGATGGCACCACGCTTTTCATGGACAACGTGGGTGTGAGGGGACGGGCGAGCTGCACTGGACGCAGCAAGAGCTGCCACCAGGGCAGTTAAAGAAATAATACGAGTCATCTTAGAAGTGTTGTTCACAACGCGATGAGTGAAAAAAAAAGGTGACTCGGAAGAGGACGAGTCACTCATATTTAAACCAGCTACTATGAGACGTTTTTAGGGCTATCGGTATGGAGTGTGACTCCGATGGGGGGAGCTAACGATAGCATCATCCCAACCAGCGGAGCACACAATAAACATCCAATTCCACCCACGTCCATGGGGCAGTGCCTTGTGTGGAGAACTGGGAGAGGAGGCTTCGGAGCTAGCAGACAGCTTTAAAGCAGCCAGCCAAACAAAGAAGGCGCATAATTGGAGCATATATGTTTATCGATAGTAGAATCCACAGTCGGGATTGCTAATGGGCAGCAAGAAGATGATCAGGGCTTGGGGGAGGCTACACGATTGTACAGCATTGGCGTGATCCTTCTATCCAAAACCTCAAGGTGACATTGTCTAGGTCTGCATTGCTTGGCATGGTATTAACTGGGTACAGCTTATCCGGAGAAAAGCAGTGCCAAGGCGCAATCAAAAGCAAAAAACGCCGCTCGCGCTGATTGTTGGCAAAGGCAAGCATAGAACCGGGCGAATAAAGAACCACGTTTCGGAGGATGGGGGAAAAACGAACAGGGGAAATACCGACAAATAATACCCGACCAACGACCGCCATAATTCTTGTGCGTTTCATACCATACTTACAAGCGTGGATTTCGCCAAGCGCCATAAAACAGGGTGGGTGCCACTATTTTGTTGGCCAGCTGGGGGCTGCAGTGTCGATCATCTGGCGGCTTACTATTTATATGGGCTGGTCATAGCAGGGAGCCTCTGATTGAGATCAACAGGGGGGAGACACTTGCCCAGCGCTGGGTTTTGGCTGCAGCCTAGATGCTGATAGCATCGCAATCTCTAAACGGCTCAATGCGATGCGATGCCATGGGCTGTTGTTCGTAGATGCAGACACTGAGTCCCCTGCACGCGCGATTGAGTGTCATTGGCATGCGACGACCGGCGACCCCTGCCGCATCATGCAAAAGCTTATCAGCACTCGTTCAGGTCACGAGAAGAAACAGAACACAGAGTGTGTCGCGAACAACACAACACATCCAAAATGTCTTACTGGATTGATAAGGCAGAAGAGAGAGGCTTGGCAACTGCCTGATTCGTGGGCGATCCACGCGAACTAAGCAGTCGCTGCGAGATCGTCGCCAGATTAACCCCTCTCTCTGGCGGCTGGTCAAGCGCATTGGCTGGAAACGCAGCGACTCTCCCGCATTATTCGATAATGTCTCACGTTAGATTCAACCAAGAGACAAAGCAAAGGCATCGAGTTTGCGGTGCAACATTTGAAGCCAGCCGTTGGCGGGAAGGATCCGCATCCCACTGATTAATACAATTGCTGCGAGTCACGACCACCCGAACCCTGCCACGGAGCACACGCGATCGCCACAACGGGCAGGACGAAAAGACTCACAAAGACCACATCTGGAAGGGGAAGCTCAGTCTGTGCAATTCCTGACACTGGCCAGGCTGGATTCGCAATACGACTGCACATGAAACACTCTGCTGATCCACCGATTCCCCCCAAATCAAACGTAATAACCGCACTTCTGATTTATAATATCTCGCGTCGATGCTGGCTATACCGTCTTTCCCATATACTTGAAGCATAACGTAGGGCTCTCTTAGCACCAAGCTCGAAGCCATAGCAAGCGTGAGCAGCGCCAAGAACGCCGGATGCTACCTTAAAAAGCCAGCTTGCTCGAGATCTAGAGGCACAAATGACATCATGTCTTGGATCGGAGTACTCCGGAGTTGCTGTGAGGAAAGTGCTACTATCACGGTAGGATTCGGCCATGCGTCCCAAGTTGCACAGGGCGGACGCAGCGTGTTGCAGCGTGTCCTGAACCTGGCCGCGAAATTAATATCAAATCAAGTGTTGGCTGGAAAAGAAGCACAGAGCGGAACGGCCCCTGCCAAGACACCCGGAAATTATCCCGCCTTTCTGCCGGGCGGTCAGCTCAGCCGTTTGCTGTCAAGGCAAGATGCTCAATACAATCAAGACGATGGCAATATATCAATTGATTATCCTGTGTGTCCTATATACAAGCAGTTCTACCACCAGAGAACTCCGCACTGCAGTCGACCATTCTGTTCATCGTGGCTCCCCTACGATCAAAGCCAAAACGAAGGGTATAATGCTCATGTCAATCGGGTTTACAGTGCAAACTCCGCCCGTAGCGCATCCGAAAACCTCTTGATCGCCTCTTGAATCTTGTTCGCTGGGGCTGCTGCATACGTTGCCCGGAAGAACATCTTGTCCTCTGGAATGTTCGTATCCGCACGGAACCAGCTTCCCTGGCAGAGGAGCGAGCCCCGGTCGATAGACGCCTTGAATATGGACTCCTCGATTTCGGCGTGCGACAATCCCTTCGCAAACCCGGGGTGTTTCCGCCACGCAACTTCGATCCAATGCTACCGCAGCCGAATTGTTAGCAGGAGTATATCTAGCAAGTGTGTGAGCGAGGAAGACGTACAAACATGCCCGCTGTGGGCGCCACCCAGCTGGTGACTTCCTTGGGCAGGTATTGCTCGCATGCATGGAGCATATCGTCTCGACGACGCGTGTACGAGAGACGCAGGTGGATCAGCCAGTCGAGATATCCAGCGTGGCCCCATTCTTCGTCAAGGAGCTTGAAGAGTGCAATCTGTGCCACTCCGCTCGCGTTCTGCACAGAGCATTCAAAATGGCGGGTGAACCGCTCGACCAGCTGCTCTGATGCAACAATCCAACTCACCCGCGACCCGGGAGCAAGGACTTTGGAGAACGAGTCCAATCGCAAGACTCGTCCGTCAACGTCAAGTTTGAGAAATGAAGGTAACAGGATCTTGAGAAACTCATCACGGCTAGATGGAGGTGGCACTCCAGCCTTATAAGGTTGCATTTGCAGGAAATAATACGGCTCGTCCTCCACGATGTAAACGTCATGTTTCTGGCAAACCTTATATACCTCAGCGCGTCGATGAGCGCTTTGCGTTGCTCCCGTCGGGTTCTGCCCGGAAGGGACGGTATAGAGAAGATGAGGCTTGCGAGCGCCCCGGGCTTTTGAGTCCCAGTTAGTGAGAACTTCATCCAAGGCGTCAGCGCGAAGCCCTTGTTCGTCCATTCCCACTGCTGCGGCTCGGATGCCCAGTGGCTGAGCTGTCTCCAATGCACTGGCGAAAGAATATTCCTCGGTAAGTATATAATCTCCCCGCTCGCATAGCACTCTCAAGGCGGAATCCCACGAGTATGTGCTTCCCACAGTCAGACAACACTGCCAATCGGCATATGGGGGAGTGTGCACAATCTATTCCAATGTCAGCATCTAGCCTGTTATTCAAATATCGTGTCCATCTCGCGCTCGACTAACCTCTGTGTGTTCTGTGACGAAGCGCAGCAATTGAGCAAAGCCCGTCGCTTGGCCGTAATTAAGTGCAACTTCCAAATCTGTTCTCATCAATCAGCCTCGCACGACCTCCAACACGCGCAGCAGGAAGAGGTACCAAACAAGCTCCTTCCCTCTCGAATATCATGTTTGTGTGCCGTCACCGTCCTGCCAGAAACCCTAGTCTCCTCTTCTGAAAAGCCTGGTGGACTAGGAATCTTCATGCTAATCTCTTCGAATGGAAAATTCTCACTCGACGGCAGGCCACCGCCCAACGAAATCATTCCGGGCCTCTTGAGATACTCGGCGGCGCCTTTAAGTGTTGAGGGCTTACGAGCTTTAGCTTCGTTGGAGATAATGTGATCCCATCGTTTCGCTTTTGGTTTAGTGAAGCACGCGGGGCTCTTGAACATATCGCTGTTCGATAATGCAGCAGTCCCCGTAGGGACCGCGCCTTTGATGCGCCATGCAGCGAGCGCGTTGATGGTGGTTGGGTCTGGGGCGACGAGGGCAGTAGTGTCGGTGACGCCTTTGACGTCGACGTCAACCGCAGACGGGCTCATCTTGAGTCAATCTGCTGGGTATCTGAACTATTCGTAAAATCGGTCGACGGTGTAGGCAGACTTGGATATAGAACCGCCGAGGTTCCCACGTAGGATGTTCTTATTATTTAATATGCCAAGTCACTTTCTGCGCGTTGGCTCCGGCAAGCACCTTTTTGTGACTACCAACATTCCTTCTTTGTCGTTGTCCAAACAAGAAGGAAGATGCGACGATGTGGATCCGCCGATGGCCTTATCAGGCAAAGACTTGTCTTGATAAGGGCGTGCCCCTCCAAAGGCTGATGCTACACAGATCTAGAATAGGGCGTGCGTGGTGGCCAGTCCGCGACGATAGCACGGAGTAGTCAGTAGTTCAGAGTGAAGCAGACTCTCGGGGCTCTGATTTGGTCATGCGAGAAGGCTCGCTGCGGCTATTGCCTAATAGTTATTCAATAGTAATGCGCACTCGGCCTGCGATGGCGACAAGATTGTCGTTGGATGGCGGTGATGCAACTGCCGGCTTTAAGCGCCAGTGGATCTCTGCATGTCCGACCTCGGAACGCATCTCCGTTTTGGTGCCTTGGAACCAATCACGTGAGCCATTACTACGCACGATGCTTGCGAGCAAAATGATAAGGTCATGTTTGAAACTATCTTTGCTAACATCGCCAAATACCTCGGCTCTATAGCCTGCCGCCCTTCAATTTCAATTTGGTAGGTATATATACATAGATCTGCCCACTATGCAGCCTTTGAAATGGCTAAGGTCCATTACCAGGGCCGCCCTTAGGTGGGTCTGGGAGGGATCCTGCAAAGCCTGCACAGCGAGGATCCTCTAGCGAGGCTATTTCGCCATCACATTTACATATGCATTTTGGGTCAATAGCATTACCATCGGACAGATTGCACTCGGCACTGTGTTTGAAAATTAGACCTGTTCTCTACCGATGAACGTAAACTTGGCAGGACTTACGAAAGTATGCAATCACTGTCTGGTGACACAAAAGATTCCTTGCTGTCTTTAACGAAGTCGTCGTAATCTTCACCAACATAATTGATTACTGCCATGGGGGTTCCATGTGAATCGGCGCCTTCAACGTGCACGTTGATTGGAATTGTGTCCTGGCTAAGGTCAATGTCTTTTTCATCAACTTCACCACCAGTACTGTCAAAGGTGATGATATCATCATCATTGTCTCGGTCTACCAGCGAGCGTTTGTAGGAATGAGAACCATCATCATTCCAGCTCCAGTGATAGTAGTACCAGTTGTAATTGAAGAACCAGGCATAATTATCGGCTACGATGCGTCAGTGAATACCATTAACTTACGAACAGACTGCAGGGGTCGAAGAGATACCATTCCATGCCACCATAAGATTCACGCCTCCTCCGGGCACCCTTGATGTTCCCATATTAATCCAAGCATACTCATGGCACAAAGTGTCTCCGTAGATTGTTCGACCGTCTGGTTGACCGGGGATATTACCCTTGACATCCTCAACTAGTAAACACATAAATCAGTCTTTCGCCCAATTTTCAGCAGATAAGTAATTGTTATGGATGGCTTACTCATAAACTTGTATCCAAAGAGCTTATTATGCATCCACTCATGTATGACAATATATTCGTACGATATCAAAGTCCCAATATCAGAAGGCTTCTTTGTTGTACCGTCGGTAATTCTGTTGATGTATTTAGCTCTACCGTCCTGAAAGAATCTTGGACAAAAGACAACTGCCCAGCCTGTAACATAGTTAGGTGAAGAAGTTCATCAACTAGCTATGAAGACCAAGTGATATAATGCTTACCATCGGGATTTGCCGCCGGTTGTGCTGTGTAAGCAGACCTGGAAGCAGAGAGCAGGTTAGGGTAAGCAATGACCATGTTATTACCGATAAAGGTATGAGAATACATACGGGCCTGTCCACCGGCCTGCTTTATTCGGGGATTTGGCGCATTTATTGTAATTGGGAATCTCCTGGCAGCGATAAGATGTCTGCTTGCTTCGTGACCAATTTCCTCTTTTATCTTTTCTCCCCTCTCTTGGAAATTTAGAAACTTGCTCTATATTGTCTGATGATATTGAGTCAGTTGATATGTGATGGGTGAGCGATCTGCACAGAAACTCACTTCGAATGTTGAGGAATGTATCTTGGCTTCGTTCGTTGCCCTACCGTCCATGGACTAAATTAGAAGCTAGATACCACCATGGATGATGAGAATGGTATGTATAAAATTGATACACTTACATGCCATCCATAGGTAGGATTGGTCTTCCAATCCCGAACGAAATATCGATGCCACGCGGGGCTATCCCAGTATTGGCCGAGTTTGTAGCTGGTAACATCCAATGCCATGCGACTGCTCTCGACAAGGATATTGAATTCGTCTGTAGTGCATTGAGAATAGGCATCATCCCAGTGGATTCCTCGATAAGCACTTCTGATTGGGTCAATATCTCTTTTGGTAATATCATGTGCTGGTGCCGATTCAGGGGACTTTGCAACCAAGGAGACCGGCCCCGCGAATGCCCATGAAAAGATCCAACTACAGAGTAGGAGTTGAAAAAAGAGCGCCATAGTTAATTCCTTCTTAGACAGCAAGGAAGTCAATATTGTGTCTACGTTAGAAGACGATTTACAGGATTGTCTGTGGACTTCTGGGATATAAATAAGTCCTACATTTTCCAAAATTGTACGGCCTGTAGACGCTCATATTAAATTCGACCCCTGTTTCAAATTAATAATGTTGGTCTTTGAGTTTTTCATAGCCCACAAATGCTTATTATGTCTGTCATACATTTGGGGTCTGTACTGATACAATCCTTAGCGTCGGCAATGCGGCGAGTATCCTTCAGCCACTAAACGTCACAGTGTTACTTGAATAATCACTGCTTATGAAAACTATAATATTTTGGTGAATCTAAGTAGAAAAGACAGACATACAAGACCATAGGGTTGCTTAGAAAAGCAAGAATCGTTGTTTTCCCTTTGGGCGGTGGACGATGAGGAAGGATACATATATTCCCGAAGCTATCCAACTACTACAAAGCTGAAGACTCAGTAAGCCTTTTACAGTTGGTATTCAGAGGGTACTCGAGGCCCATCCAAGAAAAACAGAAACCATCAACGAAATAAAATCATTGGTAGGCTTGTACATCAGTCTTTTGGATGTTGGTTGGAACCGCCATAAACACTAATCTGTTGGTTTTTATTATGTTACTATTTTTTGACACAAAAATATATCCAACTAATTTCCGATCATGATGTTTGCCCAGTAAAATCACTCTCCTCCCCTCACATAGCGACATAACCTACATTCAATTAGCAAATGCGAACTTATCGTGTGATTGTTTCAAATGTTACTGGGGCGACTGACGTCAGACCACTTATACGCCGGGACTAGATGAGAGGCTCTATTTTTAACTTGACCAACCAGAACAACGAATGCTCCATATTCTTGGGAGGCTGAAGACAAATGTTGGCTTATGGACAGGTCTAGGTCCTATCATACGCGCGGGTGCGGGGCTGGTGGCTGCGGCAACTTCTCAGGGGCTGTGCTCCTAACAAATCAAGATCGAGGATATATGTATTGAAGTATTGTATTATGTATTTCCCAGTCTCCTAACAACTTCAGATATCAATAGCAGTAGGCCGTTTAGTAGAAGTTAACTGGCGATATCAGTCGCTAGAGTGGGGCTGTACATCGCTTACGCATGTCACTATATGAGGGCTGGGTACTCTCTTGTTAGAATTTGCGTTTGACTTATAGCGGGACACTTGATTCTTGATTCGTTAAGCAGCTATATCTAGTATTCCCAGGTGATATAATTGCCAATGTCATCATCCACCATATCACCACCGTACTTCTCCATTAACTACTACCATAGCCCTGTATTGATTTTTTTTTTTTTTTGACTTTGCTCGCTAGCTGAATATCACATCCCCAACATGGGATATATTTCTTTCATTTTTCTGCTCATAGCCATCTCATGCGTTGCCATGAAGCCGTATCGTATGATCTGCTTCGTTCCAACCACAAAGAAAATCCACTAATTACCATCACTAGCTCTCGGAATCAATTTTGGCCCAAATCACATGTAAGACGACCTTTACAATATCTACTCAAAACTGATCTCATGTGTCCCAGTACCGCTGCCTATATTACGGCAGCCAACCAACCAGTCGTGGCAGCCAGGCTTGCGGTAGATGACGAGTATCGCGCCTTGATCGCCGACTCAATTGAAAATGAAGGAAAGAAAGTGTTGGTATTTCTTCTTTGGTCTGAAGATCCCAATATGTTAATTCCAACTCCGTAGACAGCGTCAGGGGCAATGGTATCTTAGCGATGGTGACTCGCTCATTCCAACCTCACCTGATCCAGACCATAACCCGAAACTTGAATCAATTTTCGCCAAGTGGATGGACAGAATCCATAACACGGTCAATACCAATGCAAGCATTCCCAATATTATCACATCTATAAGCATTCCTCAACACTTCAATGGATCGTTGTACAGCGCAGTGGGAAACGCAGCTTTGAAGAACGAAGAAGGAATGATTCGTCCATGGCAAACCCGACATTATTATAATGCCGCCCGCCTGGCTTACCATCTAAATTCTTGTCAGGGGCTTGGCCTAGATTCTAGGACATGTCACATTGAAGATGGTCCCCATCTAGTCCTCTTTCTGGACTATAATGAATCCTACTTGGAATTCTTTCTCGCGGATGTGGGAGAGTTTACCTTTATCAACGTAGCTAAGAAAAGGATGGAACATCTAAAAACGAGCACATTTGATGCCTCAAATGCTGTGAGCAACCATCCATTACCTCGAAGAAGACCATCCGATCTGCTAATACAATTAGGATGGCTTACGGAATGAGCTCTTATCCTTCATTGATCGCAACTTACGTTACGATGTCCGAGATGATCTTCGTGCCATAGTTTTCAGCGGTGATGCAGCCAAGTCAAGATTTCAAGAGCTTCGCAATGAAATCATCCGAGCCATGCCTGAGCATGCAACACGAATCCGCGATTCGATCGATCCTGCTCTCGTGGGGGCTATCGGGGCAGCCGAGTGGGCAAAACTGCAGGTTCAAAATCCAAAGATATTAAAAGACATTGAGGTGGATACTACGATTCCGAACAATCCAGTTCATGATGAATTATGATGGTTGTGTAAATAAAAGACTTTGATCGAGTTAGCCCTAGCCCTACCAAACAAGGTTCCATATCCAGCATAAGTTGATGGCCTCGTTGCCTGGGGTGGCTCCGGACTTTCCGTCTATGCGGCTCCACCTCCGCACTTCCCCATCTTATTCTCTCTTCCCCATCAATTGCCAGGTGCCGAGGCACAACATCCTAACGTTAAATTGATATCGTGCGACCCAACTTGTCTGCTCAAATTGTAATGATTAAATGACCTTGGGCCATCTGATGCCTATAGAAAGCTGGCTCAGACTAGTCATTCGTGATCGCCGCGCCGGCCTGTACGGGTTTCACCAGTGGCGGCCATGGAAAAAAGTCCGCATACGCAAACAGCTCGATCTTCGAAGAGGGCAAAGAAGGGTTCGGTCTGTATCCACTGCCGTGAGATGAAAGTCAGCATCTACATCCGTCTATCCCTGTTTCTGACGACAAGAATTGCTGATTCGAACTAATGCAGTTAAAATGTGACTTGGCTACTGCATCGTCTCAGAGCTGCACTCGCTGCACTCGGACAGGAAGGAATTGTTCTGCTAGTCAACCATTCAAACGAACAACAAACAAGCAGTTTGTCTTTATTTTATTTTATTTTATATTTTTTTCATGCTTCTCATCAGCTGTCTAGGCGCCTCGACACACTAGAAAACGAACTGAAGAGGATGCGGCAAAAAATAGATGCAAACGACACGCCAATTTCTGAAAAATCCGTTCCCTCCTCTAGAGATCTACGCTCACTTGGAGAAACCCGCACTAATGAAGGGGGAGAGGGAGACTTCGCTGAGCAGAGCATCATCCAAAATATGACAACGCAGACTCTAGAAAATATAACTCTGCATGCCCATGAGATATTAGTTCTTATTAAAGAGTAACATCCTTGCCATCCTTTGAGAGCAGTGATTTGTGACTTATTGTTTGGCTTAGATTCTATACTAACTTTCACCCACTGTTCCCGATTCTCCCAACTCAGGCTGATTTTCTGGAGGCCTACGACGCAAATAAGTTACTCTTATGGACTATAATTACAATCGCTTGCAAAGAGTCTGCTGAATATTCTCAGCTTTATATCACTCTTGTCGACCCCGTGCGTAGACTTGCGGGCGATCTGTACAATATTCAAAGTCGAGACTTCGAAACGATACAGGCTCTTCTTCTCTTATGCATATGGCCCTTTCCTTTCCAACAAACTATCAACGATCCATCGCCCATGTATTGTGGTCTTGCTACGCAGCTTTCATATCAGTTAGGTCTACATCGTCCGAATCTTCAAATGCATTGGGAATACGGAGCAACAACCTCGAATACTCGTGTCAATCTGGGGCGAAGCAAGGTCTGGCTTGGTTGCTTTGTTGTTAATCATGCGTATGGTCCCATTTCTCCCATTTATCATCGTTATTTAAACATTTTCTGACATCTTTTGTTCATAGTATCTCGGCTAGACTGGGCACACCTTCGACGATCCAACCTGGCCACGCTATCCTGTCGGAACTTGCTAGAGGGCCTACCTCTGAACTACCCGTACCTTTGTTGGGTTATATTCATATTTCATACATTGGGATGAAGGGGTTGCAGGCCCTGGGTGACGACATATCGTCCGCAACCGGCAGGGCAAAATATCCAACATCGTTAGTCACCATCTTTGACCAAAAGCTAATCACGATGCGCGAAAGTTTGGGTTCAAAATGGTCAGACCTGACTGAAATATATTTTTTGACAACCAAACTGCAAATAATTTTCTTTGCTCTTGACGAGGATAGTTATCCTGAATCAATATTTACGGTTGATGTTTCGTCCTTGGTTATTTATGACCAGGCATGTACTACCACTCAACGTCTGCTCGAGGTTGCTGCATCAAATGCTGCAGAGACGCCTTACTGGCCTATTCATGGCAAACACGCCGCTGTTTACGGTACCATAATGGCATTCCGGTTAGCCTGTATAGCTCAGGCAGGGTCAAATCAGCGAGCCTTACTTCAGCAAGCTATAGAGCGTGGTGCGTCTCTGATCAAATCTTGGTCAATGTTTCCTAAGGATAGCTTCGCTCGCATATCCTCTCACATTGATTATCTCAGTCGCAAGCTTGCAAGAAACCAAAGAGAATCCATGCCAAAGCTATCATCTAGTGGAATTGCTTGGCAGGATGTACAGCCCGACCATGAAACACCCTCGTATAAACCATTTGTCAAATCGCGTATGGCAGCCGACGTTCTCTACGATACCATATGGGCTGGTAAATATGGGGCTTTGGAAGAAGAACAAAGATCTCAGGAGCTATTGAGTCAGGACACAAATCAGTTTACGAGTCCTACTCTTCCCGAAATCAATCTCAATCCAGATATAGGATTTCCTAATGGTCCTGAAGAACACCGATTGGATACCGTTCTCAATGATACCGCTTTCTTTTATAGAGAAAACTCGGAGATTATGGACATCTTCGAAGATTGGGAGAGTTTGATTGGCAACTCATTATAGTTATATTTGACCAAGCACATACTCAACCCAATGTTCGTGTGTGATGGGCTGGGAGTAAAAATGAAGACTTCATTATGATTATTACGAAAATTAATCTAATATTCTAAGCAAGCTAAACGAAAGTTTATTGCTTCTCATGCTCATCCATACATGGAATTAAGACCCACAGAAGCTTGACATGCTGGCAACTTCCATGAGTGTCCGTTTCTCCAAAACGCCCCGAAACAATAGGGCGTTTCACAGTCACCTTCAGCGCCATGGCTGGCTCCCACCATACCGCTGCCACGATATCCGATACTTTGATACTATATATCTCCGCAAATCTGGGAACGTCAAGTGCTCCTGACGACTTCGCATGGGAATACTTAGCCAGTGAATCAAACATAATGTCGAATGTCAACTCGTATGGTCCAGCATTTTTGGAACGAATTACCGATGCAAGTTCACCCAAGTAGGTCATTCCAGGTGGTGCAGGAGGATTTAGAATTCCGATTTTCGCACTCTTGCTTTCCGGATTTTGGTTTGTAACGGGTTGAAGTTTCTTCTTAGGATGAATAGGGAGCATCAGATCCGCAGCCTCCCCGTCAGTGTCTTGTTTCTTTATCACCTCCGCCGTAAACGGGAACAGAGAAATGGGGTCGTCAACCGGCATTAGGTGATAAATGCAGAATTCGCACACTCTCCCCATTGGAATATCAAGAGGGGCAGAAGGCATCGCAAAATTTCCCGAGCTTGCTACTTGACCGGGATACGATCCATGCATGCAACCAATACGCGCAGCATTAATCACTCTAGTAGCTTGATCCTGGGTTTCCGCCCTCGCATCCCCATGAATAGCGATGCTAGGGGACAAACCCCTTCCTTCGCTGGAATCAATAGTTTCAGAGAACATACTAATATTATCCTTTAATCCATAAGTAGTCAATTTCAGATCATACGTGAATTTGCAAACAGAGGCAACGTGATCTTTGACGCTCTGGAGAAATTTGTCAATCTTGGAGATTAGAATAGGATCACTAAATCCACCAAAGAAACAGCTATGATAACCACGGGTCCGTGCAGCCTCGAGTTTGACTGTATACTGGCCCTCTTCCACGGCAATGAATCGTGCTCCACGAACTCGAACGGTGCGATTATCTGAGAGCTCTTCGTACGTTGCATTTTGGAGTTCCAGAGATCCTCCTGGTCCTATTAGGATGTCAGGCCTTGTCTTCTCGTAAAGTGTGTGCGCTGCGACAGAGACTGATGTGCATCGACTGGCTGGATTCAATGGACGAAGATCAAAGCTGTCATGCCGAATAATGGCCAATGCTTCGCGGCTCTTTGGCTTTGCACACAGGGCACCACATTCCATAATCTTCCCCATGTGCCATGCAAGACCTAGATCGGTGAATCCATTATGTACGCAAAATGCAGCGTATGGAGCGGGGTCGTAGGAGCGACCTCCAATAATGACATCGAAATCAGGGTGCTCCTCCATGGCTTTGAGGTAAGGCTCAATACCCATCTGGGCGACGATGCGGCTAGCTTCTTCCACATCTTCTGGAAATAATTGAGGTACTGCTTCACCACATGGAGTGATACGACCTCTAGCAAGTTTGGATTGTACTAGATCCTTGGAGACTTCAGAATAAATTTTGACAACTTTCATAGGTCTCAACTGACGCCGAGAAACAATCTCATTGATTATGTCCACAAAGACATCAACATGATCGTTAGACCCATCACCCCCGGCGCTCCCAATTAGAATGGGAATTCTATAATGGTGAGCAGCGAGCATAAATCGTTCTAGCTCGGAAGCGTATGCTTCTCTGTGGCAAGACATTGTACCAAGAGCGAGTTTGGCTGGGCCACTGTCCGTTGAGCCAGAGTCACAAATGATTGCATCCACCCCATCTGACACAGCAGACCAGAAAATAGACTCGTCAAAGCCGTAGCCAAGCATGCCAACTGGTGTGAAGATCCTGAGCTCATCTTGCTGTTTGCCCAACATGTTTGAAGTAATGAACAAATTGCCGTAGGATGGGAGTAACTGAGCAAAACCAAAATGGATAGTGAAAGTTATATTATTTTGTGTTAAGCTCAAAATATAAAAAGAAATCAGAACATCGAGCAGTCGTTGAAATTCTAGACGAGTAATATCTTGTTCTGGACACCCGAGTTCGGTTGAGATAGCCGAATTCGGCTATCGTGATACCGATTCTGGCAGACCTCCCAAAACTACATTAAGCTAATGGTTAAGTATTTACGATATGGTGTTTTTATTTTTCAATTTGAATGAGACCATGGCTGCTACTATCGCTCAAGACACCATCGCTAGCAAGGAGGAAGGTCCTTCATCCGAATACGTCGAAGGTTTCGCATCAACCAAAAATGGATTTGCCGTCCATGAGTCTGGAAGAAGGACCCGTGAAGAAGAGAATATTGAGAGAAAGTTGGTCTTAAAGATTGATTTCTTTGTACTGCCAGTGCTAGCTGCAATATACTTCCTTGCTGCCATGGTAAGTATCCCTTTCCCAATTTCCTGAGGGCCATGGTATAAATTAGCAACAGGACCGTGGAGACATTGGGAATGCCAGCATTGCAGGCATGAAACAAGCATTGAACCTAAGTCCGAATGAATATGCCAATTCAGTGGCTTTCTTCTATATCGGTTACATTGTGTTTCAACTTCCGGGGAATCTCTTACTTAGGAAGATAACACCTCCTATGCAATTGAGTGGCGCACTCATTGTTTGGGGGACATTCACTGCTTTGTTAGTACCTCTATGCCTTGGATATATTGATTCTAATCAGAGATTGTTGGTGAATTTAGGATCTCGACATCGCGTCATTATGCCGCCGTTGCCGGCCTGCGAGTTGCTATAGGTGCTGCGGAGGCATTTGTCCAGGCAGCACCACTATACCTCACATTCTGGTATAAAAGGGAGCAACTTGCATCTCGAGCCTCTATATTCTTTTCCATGATGGCGCTCGCCGGAAGTGCCAATGGACTTATTGCATACGGTATCACGGAAACACTCGCAGGGGCACAAGGAATCTCAGCGTGGCAATGGATCTTCATAGTCGAAGGTTGCAATTCTTGCTTCAACAACTTTTTCTTTCAATATATTCTAACTGAGATCCTCATAGGTGCTATCACTATCGCAGTTGGTGTTTTTGTTTACTTTATCTTACCGCCGGTTCCAGAGAAACTTCGCTGGGGGTTTAGTCAAGCTGAGAAAGATATGGCATTGCGTCGCTCTCGAGAAGCTTTCAATTCAGAAAATGCTTCAGTAGTACCCCATCAGCTTTTGGCATTGTTGAAGGATCTAAAGATGTATCTCTACAGTGAGTGCCTCCAAGACCGATTTTGCAGTTAAACGGATTCGGCTCAATTAGAGAATATTAATTTTTTTTAGTTCTGCTTTACTCTTGCACCAACGTCAATCTAGCTGCAGTAGCTGGATTCCTTCCGATTATAATTAACTCTCTTGGCTACAGTTCTGTGCGCTCTCAAGTCCTAACCATACCAGTCTATGCCTGCGCTGTTGTAGCCCTGTTGCTACTTGGTTTTTCATCGGATCACTTTCGGTTGCGTGGCCCATTCCTTGCCATTTGCTACATAATAATTTCTGCTGGCTGGATTATACTTCTGGTTAGCAGCTCTGATCATGCCTGCTTAGCTGCCCTGTATCTTGTGACGATGGGAACCTATCCATCTGTTATTCTAACGATAGGATGGATGAGCTCGAACTTTATCGGATACACAAAACGGTAAGACTCCTTTCCTATATCAGAATTCATATAACGGTCAGGCTATAAGGTGACTTGATGTTAACCATCCTCTAGAGCCGGGGCCTTGGCGGCCATCAACATGGTTGGCCAATGTTTCTCCATAGCAGGATCCAAAGTCTTCGACGACCCTCCGGTATACCGAAAGGGCAAAGCATTTTCCTTGGCATTCTCCTTGCTTGGCTTGATTGTTTCAATCGCATTGGTCGTATACCTGCGCTGGCAGAATGCGCGAAAATCTGCCCGCCAAAATTCAGCTGAAGCTGCAGAAAAACGAGCTATGACGCTGGAAGAGATTTGTGATGACCATCCTGATTTCATGTATTGGTTGTAACATTGAATGGGCCAAGCACTTTAGGCGGCACTTTGTAGGGCTCCCCCGTTGCACATGTTACTATTGAAAACAGTGAAATGTATCGACCTGGTTTTTTTTTATTTTTGAAACTTCATCAACCCGGTGTAGTCAGTCTTAAACCGAACGTCGCTGGCATCTTTACTATTAGTAAGGTACTTGATATTAAATCTACCAACTTATTTGAGAGAACTATTTAAAATGCTCCGCATGAATGTAATAAAGGCTGTCAAGGTAGAGTTTGCTTTACAAGTCCGGCGAACAAGGCCATGGCAGTGGCAACTTTTCTGTCTACACTCGCGGCGACTAATATTGGTCTACCAGGACAACCTGCACGAGGAATTAGTATTATTTTCTTTTCATGCAAGTGCTAAATAATAAGTCGCAATTATTGACGAGTGCGACATTGGAAACATACAAATGAATCAACGCTTATTGACTGATTGATTTTTCGTGATCATATGTGTACTCAAAAGTTAAACTGCTTAGCGTCTTTGAATAGATACCATTTTACTTACTAAAAGACTAAAGCCTTTAGGTTAACCATAATAGCCTATTCTTGCAAGTTTTATAGCCCTATAACGACATAGAACTCCTGTAGCTTCAGGGGGTGAAAACTTGATGCCGCATCTAATTGACCGAGGAGGAATTGAACAAACTTCGATTGTCCAAAATGAAATCATTCAGCTTTCGATATCATTTCATAAAGATAACAGTGGGCCTATCAGCATTGTTGTCGGACGAACAGTCGCGTGGGATTATCAGAACGCGGAGGGCTCCGATGGGCCATGATTGGGTGAATCTCGGGGTGGGCGTCACTGCGATAAGTAGCTATACAAGATGGCGGTCGCCACAAGGAGATAATAATAAAAAGAAATCCTGTTCATATGATATTATGTTTATGAACGATCTTCTGGCTTAATGCAGGAATCTTCTCAACGCCGGTAACTGCGGATTGAAACCATGCCGGCCGCAGATGGGAACTCTGCGTACAATGCCGGCCCTCATTTACTTCGCGATGTCTGGGCTTTTGCCGGGGTTTCCATTCTGGTAATGATCCTCAGAATATTGGCAAAAATCCGGATCAGGAAGTTCGGATGGGATGATATACTCATGATTTGTTCACTGGTTAGTCCATCTTTTTGCCCCTTTAATCAAGTGTTTTATTCATAGTTGGCTCTGTTAAATTCATCCAGTGTTTGGCTCTTGTTGGGTCCGCGATTCTCACAATAGCTGTTCAAGATGGCTATGGCCAGCCTGCCACTACTGTTTCCGATACTTCCACTGTCATTTTGTATGATTATTTGGGGCAAACATTTGGGATAAGTGGTGGCGTTCTGGGAAGGATATCCTTTATTGTCTTGATAAATGGCATATTGGGCTCCAGAAAAGGATACCGACTCATACTATGGACTCTCGTCGCTGCACAGGTCATTGTCAATATTCTTTTCATTCTAATAATATTCTTACAATGTCCGGGTCATGCGTCTGCGATCTGGTCGGAGTCCGATGACTCTGCCAAATGCTGGGATTTGCGTGTGCAGACATATTATGGGTATTTTGAAGGCTGTAAGTGGTTTGCCCTCTATAGTTACTTTGATATATTCTTTTACGATAATAGCTATTCAAACTAACCAATGAATAGCTTTCAATTCAGCGACAGATCTATATCTTGCAGCATTCTCAACATATGTCTTTTGGAACCTGAACCTGAAGCTCCGAGTGAAAGTAGGGCTTATTTCCCTTCTTTGCCTGGGGATTTTGTAAGCCATACCAGACAAACTATATTATCTCAAAACTAACTAGTACATAGTGCAATGGCCGCGTCGATTGTCAAAACAGTGCAACTACACGTCCTAGCCAGCGCCAATAGTGACCCAACCAAAGCAACCATCAACTTAGAGCGTTGGCTTTACATTGAGACCTACCTCGTCATCATCACAACATCGATTCCATGCATTCGCTCGCTCATTCGGAGACGAAGACAGGGGCAATCGTATGGCAGTTCAGGCAGAAACAACACTAACCAATCACACGAACTAAGCTCCCCGTATATTGGGACTTCGTCCTCGTCGTTTAGAACCAAAACGCGAATGTCGGCTCTTAGTGGGAAGAGCGTATTTGGAGGAAATGGTGGTATGATAATGAATAGATGCGATGATTTTGAAGAAATTGGCTGCGAGGATGAGTTGCCCTCTCGAAGAGCTTATAATCGTAGTAATAGCCGGTATGATGAGGAGTCTCATGATCCGGGAATCACGAGGAAGGTTGATTTCTATATTTCTGTAGGAAGAGTTGATTCTGATTAATATTCTCAAATTGACATGAGCAATGAAGTATGTATACACAATTATCTTCTATATACTATCAATTTTTTTCAGATGCCTTTCGGAAACGGTAACATGATCCTAATCAGCTTCACACTTTTGTTCTCGAGTATTCTTCTTTTTGCTTCTCTATTCTCTTTTATTCTTTAGCTTATATCCGCATAATGAATTATGGATAACTTGAATTTACTGGTATTCTTCAGTAATATAACATATCATCAGCTCAAACGTTTCGGTTGCTGAATTATATAGTGTCTACATTTTGGCAATCCTGATTGGTCATACCTTAGAGGTCTGCGCTAGGCTGTATTCGGTCGTCGCTGGTCGTCCTTTCTGCCTGAGGCTGCTGCTGCCGTCACCCATCCGCTACTGTCAAAAATCGAAGTTTTCCCCAAATACAAACCCATCCTGAAAGGTGAATGGCTTTCTCTTGGGCGCAAATAGTTGGTATCGTTCTGCTGCTGGGTATTTTCTATTTCCGAAACCAAAACTCCTCCCCGATGTCTCAAGGCAAAGCCATCGAAATCGACAAGTAAACATCCATCCTAACCAAACCCCCCACCATCCTTGACTTGCAACTAACTTTCTTCGTTCTCTCAGCGAGGTTGTTTTCAAAGCCCTCACCTCCTCTGGCCCCGTCATCGTCGATTTCTACGCCACTTGGTGCGGACCATGCAAAGCCATCGCGCCGAAAATCGCACAATGGAGTGAAGAGCACACGAACATTCGATTTTTGAAAGTTGACGTGGACAAGATGCGGCAGATTGCGAGTGCCAATGGGATTACAGCGATGCCGACTTTTATAGTTTTCAAAAATGGCCAGGCTGTGCAGACGATTCGAGGTGCGAATGTACCGGAATTACAGAAGGCGATTCAGTCCTTGGCTGCTTAGGCATGCAGAGAGGTAACAAAGAGGGAAGGAAGAAGCATTTGTATGCTTAGATGATACATAAACAGTTTATTTCAAAGCTGATATCTATTCGAGATCAACGCCTTGACGAGGAACCTTTCATCTCATTAATCATTTCTGCGTGTTGAATCTACCCTTTCTCATCAATGGATAAGATACAAGAGCAAACGTCAACCATTTAATGGGCTCTCTACTTCCCCTCCACGTACTTTCCATCAGTCCCATCTAGCTGTGCCTCCAAGACAGCAGACGTTCCCGACAAAACGCTCTGGATAGCGCGAGGTAATTGTTCGGAAAGCTCCTTGACTGTGCTAGCACGGCCAGCCCATAGTTGTCCTCCTGCCGCAGCTTTTGCAATCCCAGGGTAGTCAGGCGATGGCACAAATGAAATGTTCAGATCCTCGTTAGACACTTTCGAACCCTCACCGTCTGGATGTACAAGAAGCAGGCTCCGTCGAGGAGCATTCCAGCCCTTGTTGTTGATGACGATGGTCAAAATGGGAATGTTGTATCGGCGAGCAATCCAATACACTGAGCCAGGAATACAGAAAAGATATGTGCCGTCGCCGACAATCTGACATACGAATTTTCCTTTATTCTTTCCGCCATGTTGGTCGTCGGTGGCCAGCTTAATGCCCAATGCACCACCGCCAGACCACCCCAGACCGCCACCACCACAGTTAATCCATGAATTCGGTAGGCTGCATTGGAGCTGGTCTGCAACAGCAACAGTAAGTGTGACGGCTTCAATAGCCCATATGGTGTCTTCCGGCGCAGCTTTGCGGAGCTGGGCCATGAGGTAGTTTCCATTCAAATAAGCATCATCTCCGCCAGCGGGGACAATGGCTGAATCTGCGATAGCTTTCAGGTTTTGTCGGTAACCTTCCTCAACACGCTTCTGACGGGCATTGGCTTCGTCTCCGTTCAGGGTTTGAGTCAAGGTTGTGTTAGAAGTTATATATTCCTTTATTTGCTTGAAAGCAGTGGTGGAGTCGACCTTGTAGGTGGCAATGGACCACAAGTAAAACATCGGTATTTGGCGTTTCAATGGGTCAACGTCCAAGTGGATGACCTTGGTGGAATCCTTCGGCTTGCATACGGTTGGAATCCACGGCACATCACAATCAACAACAAGAATGAAATCAGCAGTATTGACGGCCTCATGGTTACCAAACCGCAAGCCCAGCCAGGCGGGATGATTAGCAGGGAAACTCATTTCGGATCCCGCAGTGTCAAGCACACGCAGACCCTTGACGGTGTTGGCGAGCGTCACTAACGCATTTACCGACTCGGCATCCCGCCCATTGTACCCGACAATCACAAGGGGCTCCTTTGCGTTGACAAGCTCGTTAGCAATCAGCTCAACTGCGTTAGCTGGCAGAGCTGCTCCTGTGACAGGCACCCATTTTCTCTGGTCAAGTTTATACGGCTCGATCTCCTCCTCCATAACTTCCCTAGCTCCCACCAAGTAGGCAGGACCTTTCGGGTCGCTCATCGCCCACTGCAAAGCCCGGTTTACTACCTGTTTGACATTTTTACCAGTCTTGATCTCACCGGTGTACCGGCAGTACTGCGAGATAATCTGTTTCTGATCGGGAACATCCTGAATCCAATGAATATACTCTGTTCGCGAGCCCCGCATTTCCCCTTCCAGGGTATACGGCGACAGGCCAGCAAATATCAGGACAGGGGCTCTGCCGCACGAAGCATTGTGGACAGCAGCAGCCAGCCCTTGTGTCCCAACATCGACGTGGACAATGACACATTGCGGTTTACCAGTCAGACGAGCGTAACCATCGGCCATAGAAAGTGCAACCATCTAGATAGGCCCGTTGCCACCGGAGATCCTCCGGGGCGGGTGGGGGTTTGTTAGCCTGTAAGCTTAGATGTACACAGCCGAAGCTACCCGCGAGCAGCTTCACGTACCTCGTTGGGACAGGTGATCACGGTGGGCCACTGGTCCTTACGCAGATTCTGGCCACGCACCATGGCCTCCAGGATCGCCGGGTGGTCGGTACCCAGATTGGCGAAGACATACTGCACGCCGGCCTAGAGTGACTTGGTCAGAATGATGGTTGCTTGACCGGGGGCTGATAATCGGATATTTACCTCCCAGAGTGCCTCAAAGAAAGCAAAGGCGGCGGTATATCCCCTGCATTGTTGGTCAGTTTAAAGAATTAGTGTGTCTTCGGTTGGAAAAGGTACATGATGAGAGTTCAGGCAAGCTCGGAGATGTATTTAGGAGATGAAAGAGGTGGTAAAAGAGGTAAAAAGAAGATTTGCCACAGAATTAGGGACCGAGACTATATATCCCTTCGCCAGCCGGACTTCTTTGCGAGTAGCTGTAATGCCAGTTGGGATCAAGAAGCATACCCGCAGGCACCAGATTATATGTACATATGTCGGGCAGGATATTATTGATTGTTGACCCTTGCGATAAGTTGACGCCCTTGTTTAGAGGGTCCCCCCACCTGCCATGTTGTGCTGCGGGGGACCGTCGATCGTCTCTAGCCGGCCATAACCGTGTGTGTCCTTTTGTCAGCTCTTCAAGCTTGTCCTTCATGTACATATGTAGGGTTATGCAGGAAATAGCATGGAATTTTTGAAGGTATTAACCAATCCTAATCATCATCACAATTCGCTCCTTCTTTTTAAACTACCTTTAGAAAAGGAGTGCTAGCCGGGTCTGCTCTACAACAAATCTCCAAGTCGATTACGATTAATCTGCGTGCTTTTGACTCTCCTCAATACCCTAAACCTTTGATCGAGAGGAGATTCCACGTTTATTTGGCATTTCAGTTAGGCTGATGTCTGTTTATTGTTACCAGCCAAACATTTAAATAGGCGTTTTAAAAGTTTTTTGTACCCAAAATGAAGTAGTGCAAGCCTGTATTACAGTCAATATTTGTGAAGCCTTCATTGCCACACACTATCGGACGTCTCCAGATTCAAATATGCCATGTTCAGTCTCCATTTAATCAAGCTATTATATCAATAACTAGAAACAGAAAAGCAGCACTTGAGTACGCCCCAGATAATGAAGCTCGCACTTTTCCCCATTTTTCGTCGCAAGTCAAGTGTCTCTTTTTGGTATGCTTCGTCAAACTTGAAAGTAATATGCTCATTGGCTACCTTAAGCAGTAGTCTAATGCTCTCAGCTGTTTTTAAAAGGTTGTATTTCACAATGAAACATAACTTTAGAGAGTCCAGCCTTTTGTTTAGTCCTGGCAACTGGTGCTGTGATTCAGACCATTCATGCATGGACCTGACGACTAAGCATGAAAACAAAATATACTATTGCGCATATCTCCAACTGACAAACAAAAAGTATTTTTTCTTCTCTTCACTTCTCTGCCTATGTTTCTTACTGTACTCTTGTTCACCAGGCCTGTTTTGTTGCAGTATCATTATCTGCTTTGTATTTAGATATCATCATTATGTCCATCAGTCTCTTGTCTTTTTCATTCTTCACATCAAACTTTCTTTAAGATGTCATCCCCTGCACTATCAACTACCTCGACACCTCTATATCGCGTCTTTCGTGGCCTGAAATCAACCCAAGTCATTGCTACGCCCGCCAATGAGAGAGAATGGCGGGTAACCCTCAACGAGTTCAAAGCCATCTATCTAGAAGGGAAATGGAAGGAATGCGAATCGAAATGTTCTAGGCTACTCGAGGCTTCCAAGGTAATTTTTCACCAGGTCCGATCCATCTATATGTCAAATAGAGAAGGTTTCTGACAATTTAACCCTTACGTGGCAAACAGGGCAAACCGGTCATCTATCCGTACGTACTATTTTTGATCGGTAGCTGCGTTGAGATACACGCCAGAAACATGCATCAGTATTCCGCAGGGAAAGGGAAGAAAATGGAAGAAGCAGCTACCTGGTTTGAGAAGTGCGAGAAAGCGTTGCCACATAGCATAAAGCTACCAGATGAACATAACGTTCCCAACAATGCCCTCCGCACCCCACCAATGTCTCCCAAAAGTGGAAGGCTGAGTGTGACCGACATCAACAAATCTCCTCCGACCGCTTTTGGAGCAAAGAGTCGCTTTGATCCTACACCAAACCGGCATGAGGAACGAGAAAACGAAAGACAATTGGGAGTTGACCACCACAAAAAGGAGAGTCCAGGAGGCCTGGTTTCCTCGATCACGAAAATGATTGATCGAACTCTTGAGTTGCCTTTCGATGAGACCGATCCATTTCTTTCTCTCACACCTGAGGCAGCCTCTCTTGGTGCGCGAATCGGTAACTGGTTAATCCCTCCTGTGCCTCGGTTAACGCCCTCGCCTTTACGTATCTGCAAGGTGAAGTCAGATAATATTCTGGGGGAATCTGCTAGCAAACCTTTTCATTTCACAACCGCTCCATCACTGCAAAGTCAAGATGGTCACGCAAACGGCATCAGTCACTTCTCAATAGAAAATCAAACTCCAGACTTGGAAGTCAGGCCATTAAAGAAGCGAACCAACTTCACATCTTATGACAGCGTGTTTTTTGAAAACTCCATTCATAGATCTGATTGCCGCTATACTGGGTTCGTCGATGATGACGGTAATTCAGAAAGTACAATCAAATACAAAACCTGGGATGAACACATAAAGTGGGAAATCGAAACATCTCAAGGCGACGGCAAGTTTTTGATTGACGAAACTAATGCTTATTCTCCTAGCGCAAAACCGTCACCTTTACGTATCAAGCCAAAGAGGATGATACTCAAGCCTGTCGATGCTTTCAACTCCGATCAGTTCTCTCTCGGTCGTCTACAACGCTTTTGGGAGATTTCGTCTTTCAACGGCATTATTGCGAAAAATTCAGATGCCCAATCCCTGTCTGCTGTAGAACCAACATGGGCATATCTATCTGCACAATATCGAGCTGCATTATCTGCAGAAGACGAGTGTGTTCAAGCTCTAAAGACCCATGTGACTAATTACAATAATCACCTGGCCTCTCTCTCCGCTTACTTACAACGAAATGTGTCCCGCCTACGCCAACTTGCTACGACTATTGATTTCAACCGCACATCGCACATCGAAGCACGCAGAATCCAGCCCACAAAGTCATATTGGAGTTTCTCTGTCAAAAGTAACTCTGGTGACTTCAATGGTAATGACGACTATGACGAACATCGCGACAAACCTGAGATGAAAGCAAACCTTGGCTGGGCTGCACCAGGTACAATACTCAACGAGACTAAAAAGGAAAGAGTCAAGAGATTGAAGGCAGAAAGATTTCGAAATGTTGGAATGCAGAACGAGAAAAGAGGTCATAAAGGGAGGAGCTGGTATTTGGACCTATGCGGTGAGATACTGGATGATATTGAAGGTTTGATGAGAGGTGTCTATTGAGACTGGATTTGGACGATGATATGGTAAACCGGCGAGGATTGAGTGTGGGGAGGGGAGGGGGTTATCATCGTGAAAAAAGTTTGAAGAAGAATTGTAGGATGATATTTGCGCTTCTCGGCGGTATCAAATGTTTTTGAGCATTGCTCTGTGGCTATCGAAGCGATATTACGCTTCGGTCTTTTGGGTGGCATGGGAACAAATTGTGGCTCTAGATGTCGTTGCGGAGAAGGAATGTTTTCAAGCAATTCAAGGATACATATTACATCAATCATTTGAGCGTATACGGTGTTTCCATGTTAAGTGCAGCTTTGCAGATGAGATACCCAATGAACTTCTAATATTTGAATCCTACATTCACTCCCATCAACCGTCTTTGATATCTCTCAACAATTTCTCCAATCTTGACTAAAATCCCTGCTGCAAGGATCCGTGTTTGTTGCAAATCGTCTATTTGCTCCTCGGGTGATGTCTTATTTCCTGTGGAAATCGGTGTTCTCTCGAAAACTTCATTCGTCCACTCCCGCAACTCCATTACCTGGGATGCATGCTCAGTCACTAGGCTCTCCTCCGCCGATGAACCTGCAGCGGTATTGAGGTCAATCACAGCAAGAAGGAGAGATAACAATGCTGGAAGAATGATTGGCTCGCTTGATATTGGCTTTCCGTGAAGCGCGAGGATAAGCGTTAACGTTTCCTGGCTGACGTTTGGCAGTACTGGTGTGTGTGGACCCAGAGTCGATATTACAAGTGTGATAGTTTGTATAAAAAGTCGAAGAGTGTTTGGTGAATTGAAAGAATTGTATCCATTCGAGAATGCCCTTATTACTCGTTAGCTTTGTCATTTGGGTGTGGAATAAAAGTCGAAGGCTAATAACTTACGAATTTGATTGTATCATAACAGCGAAGCGCCCAACGAGCGGGTAAAAAATGCCTTCGCTAAGATCTTTGTGCAAATCCAAGGACACGATTTTTTTCTTCCTCTGCGCTTCACGCTGTCGACGTTGTCGCTCGACCTCCATGCGTGAGGAGAATGTACGTACTTTGAGAGCATTGGGCCCTGATGCAGCATCCGCGGCATCAAGTGCTAATGGTTGAAGAGATGTACGAGACAATTGATTTGTAAGAGCAGAGATCGGAGACTCCTCACTTTCCGCCAAATACATCCCCTGCAGTTTTTGGGGTAGTTTCTTGGATGGAAACTTTTCCTGGGAAGAAGCCGATAATGGAAGACCCATAACCTCGGCATCATCTTCTCCATGGCCGGCAAGTTCCCGGGCTCCCAGACCTAATGCTGTTAAGATTGCAGACCGTTGTGTTTGTGAGAGATCACCATCAAAAAAGGTGGCTGTAAAGAGCCGGCCCATGCGGACCGGTTGCGCCACGACCAAAGCTATCATTGCTTGCAGACGATGTTCGTGAAATTTTGATAAGGAGAAATTATCCTGAAGACTCATTATTGTAAGTGCTAAACTGTCGATATTTTCTAATAGTTCGGTCCCATATGCGGCTTTTCGTCGGATTAGTGTCACTGCGCTCGTTACTCCCAAATGATACCGGTCTCCATTCTCCGTGTCTTTTAAATAGGCGATTAAATCCCGTATATAACTAGAGTCTATTAGATAGTTTTCATAAACTTTCTGGGATGACCTACACCGGAGCTGTTGGTTTTCCTCGTTGGATCAGTGTTGGATCGTCTTCTTCATCCGATGTATCATTGTCTGGTTTCTCGTAAGGTGTCAGATCTTCGTCATCTTCATCATCCTCATTATCCGAGATTTCTTCAATAGCAACAATTTTGGTAGTAGGCCTAGAGATCTTCGATGGTGCAGGCTGGGAAAAGCGTGAGCTATTAATCTCCTTTGTAGCCTTTTCAGTTTCGATCTGGCTGAAATTCTTCAAATACTGTATCGATCCAATGCTGTCTTTTACGTGTGTCAAGTTCATATACCATTCCGCCTCTTCAGTCTCAACTTCGTCGAGATCAAATTTAAGTCCTTTGCCATGAGGGTCGCATAAATTGGATATAGCCATGCTAACAATCATGCCAAACAAACGGGCTCTAGACGACGAAGCCGCCAGGCGGTTTGAAATTGCGTTCAAATAAAGAGCCGATTGTCCCATTATCTTCAATTCTGCAGGCTGTGAACGGTGTAGATATCCAGCAGCGAGCAGCAAAACCTGCGTGTTTGCTAGATGGGGCTTAGCCGAACATATCGGGCTTATATAGAGCTTCTACGCACCTTCTTGAAACTGCAGCAAATCATGCTTGATGTTAAAAGGATCTCCAAAACTACTCAAGCATTGCGTTAGTAGGTCCTTTATAGACTCTAGAAGTAGTTAGAACTTGTCCTGCATAAACCACGTCAAGACAAACCTGGATCTTTGGAGTTCAATAAAATAAGCACACGGCGAAGACCAACGGAAGTCACAAAACTGTTATTTCCCGTCACGAGCCAGCTTTTTACTGTCTCCTGTAAGGAGTCCTTGCTTTTGAGAAAATGAGATAGAAGGGCTGCCACTCCTCCCACAATTTGATCGTTGTCCTGTGCCTTCGCTGAGCCCGTGACAAGATAAGTTTTTTGCAAGTCTTTGAAGATGCTTTGAATGATAGTGACCTGCTCATACGGTCGAAGATCATTGAAGAACAAGTCCCAAGATGGGGAGAGAGTTTCCCTTTCAACTAAACATGTATATAACTCATGAACGAACTTATCTGTATAGCCAAGACTCACAGCACGGCCGACCATGAATGACGTGGCTTTCCAGAAACTTTTGTCATCTTGGCCCGCTTGATGGGCCATATGACCCATGTTTCGACCAAGCCATGCGGCAAATTTTCCGCCTTCCCCTGCCCAAGATGCTAAACTTGAACCTCGTTTCTCTTCTGTCAGGAGCATAGCTTCTCCAATAACTGAAAGCACTTTTCCACCCGCAAGAAATGCGCAAAGCTCTGACCATGCCACCCATTGTTTGCTGCTGGTCTCATATATAGATATATTATCCTGGTATATTCGATAAACAAAGTCCTTTGGCTTCAAAAGGGCGGAAATAAAAGATATGATTTCTTGAATGACAGCTTTTTTACCGGAATCTTTTTCTTTATGTGGTGATGATTTCAGGGAATCGATAGAGATTCGTAGGATTGTCACCAAAGCCCGTAGCCCAGAAACGCTGCACAGGCATCTCAACAGAGCTCCTCTCTCTTTCGAAGATTCTTTATCAAAATTTTGCCAATGGTCAGGAATCGTTTTATTGACTAATGTTCGAAGTATTGGAGCCGCAGCCGAGCTAGCATATCGTATATCAAAGGACCCCCGTTCTTGGTTCTGCTTGCTCGGGTCAAGCCACCGTAGAATCGTATACAAATCCTCTTTTGAAGGACTTGATTGCAGAAGTTCCAAGATGCGAGATGAAGAAAGTTGAGTGTCGGTCTCGTTTGCTGCAACTTGGTCTACCGGCTGAATAAGAGTTTGTGGTAGTGGCGCCGAGACCAGGTCACTCCCTCGAGCCGTCCTGACCGCAGTCAATATGTCATCCATTTTTCGATCCCCGACAAGACATAGTAATAGGTAACGAGAACCCGGAGTCACTCCCTTCTGTGTCAAACACTTGGCAGAAGAAAGTGCTCGCTTCCCTTTTTGGAGAAGAGGGGTCACGTGCAGAGTCCGCAGCCCCGCCCAATGATCTTCCGCGCCGCCTTCCGTCATTGCTTCTAAACACGAGCCAGTACAAGACCAAGTTCCATATCAGACAACAAATCGACCTTGTCTTTTTTTCATCCAGAAAAGCAACTCGCATATTGCAGATTCTGTCAAATTTATTGGCTGCTAAGCCTGTCAAACACACTTTAGAAGCTCGAAGGCAGCAAACAACCCACCCGCCCGCTGTCTCGACAGCTCCAAGTGCACAAGTCACTATCAGCTCATTTCTAGGCTATCATAATTTTCGCTCGCGACATGCCTTCTATTCCAACAAATACAGCAGGTACTAACGTGCGATGGTGAGCTCTCACTCTACTTGAACGTAGGATAGGATATTGTATGCTGACTAATCTGTAGGAAACATCTATACAATGTACTCTGCAAGCCTGGGGCATTCAGTGATACGGACTGGGTACCAGGTCCAGAAACCATAGATGCACTTGAGACATCTAAGATCCTGTAAGTCCATATCGTTATGGCTGATGGGATCAGTTACTGACGATATTACAGAGTAATGTATGTATTGGGCTGAATCATGATATACATTCTTGAATAACAGTAGACAGAGGAGCCGGAGGTCTAGGATGTGAAATTCTGAAGAATCTCGCTCTATCAGGATTTAAAGATATCCATGTTATTGATATGGGTAAGTTCTAGAGACAAAACATCCAGCTCTTACTGACATCCACCAGACACCATAGATATATCCAACCTGAACCGCCAGTTTTTGTTCCGCCAGGCTGACGTCGGAAAGCCCAAGGCGGAGGTCGCTGCGGCATTTGTTGAGAAACGCGTCAAAGGGGTTAAAATTACGCCTTACGTTGGGAAAATTCAAGATAAAGATGAGGATTATTATATGCAGTTCAAACTAGTCGTCTGCGGTCTAGATAGTATCGAGGCTCGACGGTGGATTAATTCGACATTGATAGGAATGGTAGATCCTGAAAACCCCGAAACTTTAAAGCCATTGATAGATGGTGGTACGGAAGGTGTGTGCTTTGGGTCTCACTATGGAAATACTAATATTAAATCCTCTTTGTAGGCTTCAAAGGACAAGCTCGTGTGATTCTACCTACCCTCTCATCATGCATCGAATGTCAATTGGACATGCACGCACCCAGGGCTGCTGTTCCTCTCTGCACTATTGCAACTATCCCCCGACAACCACAACACTGTATTGAATGGGCCCATCAAATTGCTTGGCAACAGAATCGCAAGGACGAACCTTTCGATGGGGATGATCTCAACCATGTTTCTTGGATCTACCATCACGCACTTGAACGTGCAAAACAATTCTCTATTTCTGGAGTTACGTTTCAGATGACTCAGGGTGTGGTCAAAAACATTATTCCCGCAATCGCATCTACCAACGCAGTTATAGCTGCGGCAACGACCTCCGAAGCTCTGAAGATCGCAACCTCATGTAACCCATTTCTGGAAAATTATATGATGTATGCGGGTGAGGAGGGGGTTTACACATATACTTTTCCCGCTGAGCAGAAACCAGATTGTCCAGTTTGTGGCAATTTGGCACGTACAATTCATGTTGACCCTGAAATTTCCCTTGAACTGTTTATCGAAAGTTTGAGTGAGCGACCAGAAGCACAGCTCAAACGGCCCAGCTTGCGGTCTGAGGAACGAACACTCTATCAGCGCTTCCCACCACAGCTAGAAGAACGAACCAGGCCTAATTTGCAGTTGAAGTTGAAGGATCTAGTGTCAGATGGGCAAGAGATCGCAGTTAGCGACACTGCTTTCACAATCGATTTCCGATACAAACTGGTCTTCAACTAGGACAGGCTATAGTTTATAAGGGCAGGAAGTCCATCACAAGAGAACTACTGGTTTGATGTATATACACAATAGAAATGATATTACCAACTCCTTTAGATACAACCAGTCACTTTTAAGCCTGGAGACCGTCTTAGATCTAGGTATATATCCAATAACAAAACAAACGCCGGCTAATGCGTCATCTAGGCATCACAAAGAAAGGAAATTAATGCACCAAATTAGTTAGATCCCTTTTGAGTCGGGCGCATTTGAGCTTGAGCACCTTGACGCTCTCCAAGAAGAGCGTATCGCTCGGGAACTGGCCTGTGCTTTCAATATTGAAGATGAAGTGATCTTTCACGCGACCAAGTTTAACCTTGTCCTTGAACTCATCGTGCCTCAAACATTCCCTGCTAACCGTATCCTTGAATGCATCAATGACAACAGCCTTTTCCTCGCCTTGATGGCCTTCATACCCGCTGCCTTTCTGAACAGCTTCGGCAGATGTGATCTTTTCCAAGCCAATTACACCTCTGGGGAAGCATTTGGCAAATTTTCTCGCGTCATCACCAATGATAGGACGTAAGATACGAATCTCAGGGAGAAGTCGATAAGTGGCTGTGGCGACTGGCGAAAACTTGGCGTGGTCGGCACCAATGCCCTTGATGCAGTGCATCTCCAAGTCGATCTTTTGCCCAGGGCGGAGCTTGGCAACAAGAATGTCCGGATTCACTGGCCGTATTTCATCCTCTCCAGTGAAGTATTCTTCCTGACGACCGATGGGGGTGAATTCAATATCGCGAGCGTACACATGTGCATGGTTGTAGAGAATGCGAGGATCTTCCTCGTCCTTGGCCGCATCCTTGTTCACTGTACATTCGATGTCGAGCTTCAAAACGATGGTATTATAGTCACTTGGTTCACTTCCCTCGGGGTCCTCCTCGGTCGGCTTTTTGAACCATCGCATCCAGCTGAGACCTTCTGTGGAGCCTTTAATAGGGATCAACCCGAGACGAGAAGCGAGCACTTCATCTTGAATGACCGAAGTATTATTTTGCACGTAGACGAACTCAATGGCGAGTGTGGGCACTTCAGCGATCAGAATACGACGGAATGCATTTGCGATAGAAGCATCAAGACCGATGAGCGAGAATGAAGAGTCGTAAGCTTCGTTTTTGTGTAGTTGAACTTGAAACTCCTTGCCGGGGGTCAATATTGTTTTTTCTCAAAGGCGCAATAAAAAAGAATGGAATCCTGAAGCTTACGTTTTTGAACTTTTCGAGAGACCATTCGTGAGATTCGCCTGGCCAGTGTCCTGGGAAATCAGTGGAGGGGATGTTCGTGACTGTCTCAGCATTGATGTTGATTATCTAGCAACGTCAGCACTTGAACGGTGTGTGTTGGGAGTGTGCATATACTACCCTTCGGCGATTGACCTCATCCGTCGAAGCTACAATCCTGGGCGCCATAGCTGCTTGCTTGTCCGTGCTGCGATGCTCTGCAGTTGATCTCCAAGAACTTTTTTTGAACCTTGGTCTTTTCTGCCGCGGCTAAGCTTATATAGGGAAAGCGCACGGCGGTCAGCAATGAAGAATGCTGGGCCAATCAGAGCTGCCTGAATCGGGATTAGTCGTCCAGGCGAGTCAGCCAGTCCGGGATGAGGTTCCAGCTGTGAAACAGAAATCGTGCTTTGACGCAAGTCATTTACAATATGTAGAGATATTTCGAGTTATAGTAGGACTATTCGAATTTATAAAGTCATCCTTGATGTTCATTTTAATCTAAGATTGCTACATGCGGTGTTATGGTGGGATATATATTCAAGTCACGTGCCGACCGATCGTCGACACCTCAGGCCGCCAGCAATTCCTGCTAAGCTCGGCAGTCGAACGCCAACAACCTCATCACTTCGACGCTCTGCACCTCTCTTCGCAGCCATCCTCCTCCTTCTTTTCCGCTCCCCAGATGGCTTCCTCCCTCTCCCGCGTCGCAGGCCGCGTGCCGACGACGCTAGGTCGCCGTCAATCGCTACTCAGAGTGTCGACCCCCTTCGTCCGGTCACTAAGCAGCACCCCCTCCCGGCAAGCTGAACCTCAACCATATCAAGCAACCAGACTCATTCCGACTGATCCTTCCTTTGCTCACCTTGCAAACAAAGGAGGTCCTGAACCACCAGACAAGGCAGCCGGCCTTGAGTCCACATCAGAAGTTGGAAACCGCAAGATCCGGCACTATACTGTCAACTTTGGCCCTCAGCATCCGGCCGCACACGGTGTGTTGCGATTGATCCTGGAACTCAATGGCGAGGAAATCATTCGCTCCGATCCTCACGTCGGTCTTTTACACCGTGGAACCGAGAAATTGATTGAATACAAGACATATATGCAGGCTCTTCCCTACTTTGACCGCTTAGATTACGTTTCCATGATGACCAACGAGCAATGTTTCTCATTAGCCGTGGAGAAGCTCCTCAATGTCGACATTCCCGAACGTGCTAAATGGATCCGGACATTGTTTGGCGAGATCACTCGAATTTTGAACCACCTGATGTCTGTTCTTTCTCACGCTATGGATGTTGGTGCGCTTACACCATTCTTGTGGGGCTTCGAGGAACGAGAGAAGCTTATGGTATGTCTAGCACCTATACAATGAATGGTTTTGCCTAATTCAAATTTTTCTAGGAATTTTACGAACGTGTCTCCGGTGCTCGTCTCCATGCAGCCTACGTCCGTCCTGGTGGTGTCTCCCAAGACATTCCTATCGGACTGCTCGACGATATCTACCAGTGGGCCACTCAATTCGGTGACCGCATTGACGAAACTGAGGAACTCCTCACGGACAACCGTATTTGGAAGGCGAGAACGAAGGGTGTTGGTGTTGTCAGTGCGGCCGACGCTCTTAACATGAGCTTTACTGGTGTTATGCTTCGTGGGTCTGGTGTCCCATGGGATATTCGCAAATCACAACCATACGATGCCTACGACCAGGTCGAATTCGATGTCCCCGTTGGTACCAACGGTGATTGCTATGACCGATATCTCTGCCGCATGGAGGAATTCCGCCAATCCCTCCGTATCATCCACCAATGCCTAAACAAGATGCCCGCAGGGCCTGTCAAGGTTGAAGACTACAAGATTAGCCCTCCACCCCGTGCCGCCATGAAGGAGAACATGGAGGCTCTTATCCATCACTTTCTCTTGTTCACCAAGGGCTACACCGTCCCCCCCGGCGAGACATACTCTGCCATTGAAGCACCTAAGGGTGAGATGGGTGTCTACGTTGTGAGTGACGGCAGCGAGCGACCATACCGCTGCAAGATCCGTGCCCCTGGATTCGCTCATCTAGGAGGCTTCGATCAAGTATCCCGTGGACATTTGCTAGCCGATGCCGTTGCCATTATTGGTACTATGGATCTTGTGTTTGGTGAAGTCGATCGATAAATGCAAACCCATATCATGTCACAATTACAAAATGAAAAAAAGGAAAAGAGAAGAAAGAGACATACACAGCTGCTAAAGAACGCAGCATTTTGGGGGCGTTCATATCTTTTTTTTCTTCTAGCTCGGCTTTTAACATAGCCCCGATGCATTCTGTTTTTATATGCGCCACTGATATTCTCTTAAATTTCCTTTCCCCTTTATTTTCCTTGGTCGAGCTGGATTTGCTTAAAACTTCTTTCTACTTGTATGTACAGTGATAGTGTCAATAGAAAGGAATGAGTGAGTTGTTGAATACAGTGTATTACTTCAGATTTGACCATCCATTGAGAAGATAATTGTAATAACACCATTTCAGTAAGAAATTATTTGTCCATAAAATAAGTTCAAGAAAAGAACCGAGCTAATGTGAAATCAGATATATGAACGCCACCAGCTCTGTGTAGGTTGAAGTCATACGTAAGATGATGAAATATTAGGCGGAAGATTCAACAAAAAATGCATGTTAATAAACCCAGTAATGAAACAACTCCATCTTATATCCAGCCATGATGCTATGTAACCGAATGAAAGCGAAAAAAAATAAATGAAATAAATACCCAAAGTCACCTAACCCCACGCTTAGACAGGATTATCTTCAAATGTCGTCCGAGCGTAGAAGAGAGGGGATCAGACATTGTCATCTTCGTAGACGAAATTGATATCCCTCGGTCTTCGTCTATTTCTCACCACAAACTCGTCGTCGCCAGGGGGTCGCTCATTCTTGTTGTTGGCTGTCAACATGCTCTGTATGCTCATGCATACGCTCTCAACCGTTTGCACGGGTGACCAACCAGCGGAGGAAAGCAGATCAAGACAGATGATTCCGTTGGAATAAATATGTGGATGGATGGGGATAGGGCGAGGGGTATCGGATGACGAGGGGAGTTCGATAAATATTACTTCGGGTGGCTCTGTAGGCATGGCGTTAGCTTCCGACTTATCCTTTTCCCTTTCTTCTCCATTGCCCACCGCTTGATGGGCATAAAGCTTATCCAGATAATGCTAGACGTACCAATAGGATATTTCGAATTGAAGCTGAATTTGAGTCGGAATACCTTATCTTGGTAGAGGGGGTTGGAATCAAGAACACGAATATCCATGAGCCATTCCTCAAAGTTTTCGGACTGGACGATTGTGATTCCCGGGGGTAGATGAGATTGCATCTGTCAGGCATACCGACGTTAGCGCCAGTCAATGGTCATCATTGAAAGCGAGGTTGAAAGGTACCTTGATGAGCTCCTGATAACATATTAGTATTAAATGCCCAGAACAAAGATAAAGGGAGATACGACGAACCTTGCCCAGACGCTTGGATGCAAACATTTGGATCCGATTTATCTACTTTCTCCAAATATGATGTATCGATCGCTGTGCAAAGTCGTAGGCGTACGGCGCGTCGATGTGCTGGTGTGTATTTTCTTATCGCAGTTTCAGACCCGTTACAGCCGAGTAGTGATGACGTCCTGCTCCGTTGAGGTGTTCCGGCGGGGTTGGCGAGCTCAAGATAGCATGAATGGACAGCAGAAACAAAAGCGAGAGGATGTCTGTTTTTTGAAATGCAATGTACCGTACAGACAATAACACCGACTAGCAAACAGATCTTCAGCCGATCTGTTCCTGTGAGCCTCCAGCCGTCTGATGCTTGTTCGATCTCGCCATTCGGTCACGGGGCCGCCCCACCGCCGCATCAGGCTGAAATAACTGAGATACTACGAACAATCAAATCACCTGGAAACATGCAAATAAATGATTATTATAAGTACATCTGATCTATAGGTAGCTCCGTCTCTACGTCACAGCGTCTGCTGCGCTCTATGCCTCGGGGCTATATAATGCTCAAAATCATACGCCATCAACTCTAACAAGTATCTTCGTCGACATTCAAAATGTCTAGGTCCAGCCTCCATGAGAAATGTTGTGAAAAGGTTATAAAGTCGGCCCCAGTCAACTTGTCCATTGGCAAACCTTTGCCCTGTGATCACAACTCGGTTTGAATGATCCGTCGAATCAAATATATGCCGGCCAATATCCTCGGCGTGATTGAATAACCACCCGCAAAAGATCGGAAGTAGACGATTAGACTGAAGGATCGTCAACAAGACAGCGGGGTCACCTTTTTCGGTATTCCCTAGCCCAACGATCTCTGTGGGCAAAGTATGCTTTCGTAAACTCAAACAAAATGCCTGCACACCTGTGAGCTCCAGGCTCAGAGTTGGTGGTGCGGCAAGGTCCGGAGAATTCGTGGTTAGGTTTCGGTCATATCCAATCTTCGCCCGGTAATAAAGGTTGGTGACCAAAGAAGTAATGATGCAAGGAATCAGAATCACATATGCCCACCAGTATTTGAAAGTAATCATCCCAGCTACGCCGGCAATCAACGAATTCACTGCAGTCACCGACGAATGTCTTTGGAATTGACGACATCGTAAGATTACATCCTTCTGGAAAGGCTCTGAATTGCCAAACTTTTTGGCAAACTTCGCTTGTCGATGAAACCGCAGCCATATGTACAGTGAGGTACTGAAATTAAGGACACCCCATATCAGTGGGAAGGCATTTCCAATGTATCCGGATAAAAGGTTCGACGCGAGGTATATTCGGTCATCACCAGCACCAGGAATAGCAATCAAAGTCCCGACTCCCACGAGTATACCGCCGAATCCGAGAAACACATCCATAAGCACTCTATCAACGACTTCAGATGTCAATTCTCGGAAGTTGATCCCGAGTAGTCGGTCAATATCACGCGTAACATGTTCTTCGTTATCGTTGAGAGCACGGAGCTTGTGCAGGTATTTCCTTTCGTCTCGTAGAATGCGTGTGTTCTTCCAGCTAAGCCTGAGATCGAGCCAAGCAAAAATGCAAATCAGAAGCGTAAGCGATCCGCCGGCGGCCATAAGTGCAACAACAAACCTAGGCAAGGGTGACTCGTTCCAAACGTTCGCTGCAAAATCCAAGGCATTGGCGAATTCGAGAAACCCGATACCGATTTTGACGTTGTTGAGTAGTTGAGGCCGGTCCTGAAGCAGTGTGTATCTGCATGTCTGTGTTGAGCGGCGGTTTTTAAACCACCAGCCCGATAAAGCACTACTCTTCCTCTCAAGGGTGATGGTTGCAAAGTGCGGTTCCGGCTCTTTTGAAAATGATCCACTACTGACAATTGACGTTTGACTTGCAGATGTCTCGACAACCTGTTGAACGTTTTCAATGTCCGCCTTGTGTTCCATGATGCCAGATCACCAGGCAGCAGCAGCCACTGCAGGGTCCTGCACCGTGTCAAACGACGCACTGTACCGCTTGTTGTTGACGATATCTACCTAGCCACATCCCGTCGAAAGGGGAACGGAACAGAGTCTGCTTGTATTTGAAAATTTTGAATAAGAATAAAACAGCGCAAACCGTGAACGTCTTAAAAGACGCAACTAAGAGCCCATCCCGGCTGTCGAAAATCCTCTTTTCCTGAAACGGCCTAGCGCTGCGCCTGGCCCTGTCAGGCTGTCCGCTGTCAGCCCTGGGAGGTCAGGTGATGGAAGTCACGTGATGTTGACAATCATACGCCGCGCCAGATGACTTCGCGTTCCTTCTCGGTGACTTGCTATGGCCACATGTTTGCGGCTGGTTCTTGTCAGTTGGACCGTGGTTGACTGTGGTTGACTGTAACTGACCATGCATTTAGCTGGCTCATGCTGGCACCATCTCGACTAAGAATGTCCATTTAGCCCCAATTGACCTGTACTCCGCACTCTTATTTCTCCGCATTATTGCTGCTTGTCTCCAGTTATTCTATCCGGAACGCTGCTTGCATGTGTGTGTCCTACATGCTGGTGCGGGTTAATGGAATTCTATTCGTCTACTACCCCTCTTCCTCTGCACCAGTGACATCAGCGTCCAGGCAAACTGTTCCATAATGCGGGGACTGTCGGAGCATTTATCCATGCCGCGCGAGCAGAGGCAAACCGCATTTACAAGTCAACCACATACTAGACAATTAGCCCTTAGACACTACAAATCACTAACCAATCCCAGCACTCGCTGGACTTCCTTAGCTCCTAACTACTCACTAGCCTGTCATGTAAACTGACTGCTTAACTATCTTCAGCACGGCTTACACGCAGATCGTTCCTTTCTCGGCCTGCCGAAAAATCGATGTATTCTTCCACCGCTCGCACGAAAGGAGACTAAACGTGTGAATTTCCGTGTGAATTTCCGCCGGCAGTCTCTAGCCTCCTCCTCCTCGTTGAATCTGGCTAACATGGATAAGATACATACTAGATGAGAGCGTTACACCGTCCTGTTACGACGTTTTGGGTGCCTTAAATATGGTGCTGTATCCCAACCCCCACGGTATCATGAATGGAAATCCGTTCCTCGATAAACCCAACAATATATACAGTAATATCTATAACCAATGATAATGCGTCTTTCAACAAGCCTCGCATTTTCAACAATATTTAGCCAACTCGTTGCCGGCAATGCTGCAGTAAATTGGAAGTCGCGGAATTTCAAGAGTCTTGTTACCTTTGGGGACAGCTATACTGACGAAAGTCGGTTGAACTACTTTATTACCCACAACGGTTCCGCGCCGCCTGCTGGATGGGTTGACCCGGCTGTAGGTTTGAATTCCTTCTTAGATTCCTCCCTCACAAACATTTTTTTAGGGACAGTGCTGAATACCCGATAGAACAACAATACCGCCTCTGGTGGATACACTTGGGCTAGATACGTTGCAGACTACACCAAAGTCAACCTGTACGACTATGCCGTCAGCGGTGCCGTGTGCTCCAACAAAATCACTCCGCGCTGGTTCAGTTCTATCAACGGGGATTTCCCATCCGTCGTTGAATACGAAGTTCCTGCGTACACTGCTGACAGCAAAGCCTACACCAGCAATGGTCGACCGTTTCTAGATATTCCGCCTTCTGAAACTGTGTACTCTATTTGGATTGGCACTAATGATCTGGGTGTCGATGCCTTCTTGACAGACTCTCAGGTAACCGGAAAGACGATTCCGGACTACGTTGAGTGTGTCTTCTCTGCTCTGGACAGTATCTATGACAATGGTGCTCGCTATTTTGTCGTCCAGAACGCTGCTCCTCTACACCTCGCCCCACTGTATGCCACTCCTGAGAATGGCGGGGTATATGCTATTCAGTACCCTAATACCACGACCAATGGCACCGAAACTTCATACAGGATGTGGGAGACTGTAACCACGGTCAATGACGTGTACAAATACAAGACGCCGTATGAGGTATTAATTCAGAAGCGCTACCCAGGTGCTCACTTTGCCGTGATGGATATATATAGCATCGTAGGTCTCTCTTCCGGCTTTCTCAAATTAGTTAACACTTGGAGTCACTAACAACACCATAGCTTGAAGATATCTACTACCACCCAGATGCATACCTTGCATCTCCAGCAAATGTCACCGGATATATCGATCAGTGTGATCCTACTGGCCTTAATTGCACACGCTTACCAAATCAGGATTCTTTTATGTGGTTTAATTCACTACACCCGTCGACTAAGACTGATTCAATTATTGCGAAGCGGTTTATCGAGGTGCTCAAAGGACAGAGCATGTACGCCACTTATTGGAGTTGATTGTTAGGGTGGCTCCGACGTAATGTTAAAAGTTGAGTCTATACAGAGTGAATACCGATTGATATAAGATTATACAGTTAAACCCAATAAGTTCTACTCAGGGGCTTTATTCAAAGTATAACAATTTGAAATATTCATGCGGACCAATTGAAAAGCAATAGCACTGGAGCACCTCAATGTATGATATGTCCAATACATGTAAACAAAATAACCACTCCACTCGAAACCGTTCTCACGTCATATTCCCTGGCCACGATTAATACAGTTTACCCCTGCCAAGATGACAAGGGACTGCGTCAAGAATAGTCTAAGATCGAAGTGAAAAAAGGACCTACCCAATGCGGTAATATTTACACCTCCTTGCTTCGGCCGAGATCCGAATTTTGGACCAAACCAACCATTGTGCATTAGTCAAAATTTTCGTTGGAGATTCGAGTAGTGGCACGGTCTCTTTTCTTCTTTTGCTTGAACGTATTTTATTTTTATCGAGGGTTCGGTTTTGAATGGCTGGTCGTGTTAGGTGCATTTATGAGGAGTCAATAGCACTAACTACATGCGCATGTAGCAATCCCATGCTATATTGTACTTTATTAAATCAATTTAGCCTGCACATACGTGATCACTATCATTATCAGCTCCGTGCCACCTGTACAGGCCATATGTAACGGCAACGGCAAGGGAAAAACCAATTTAGTTCCTCAATTCTGGATCTCATACGAACAGTCGAATATCATCGCCCAAACACTGACCAAAATTCTTATACAAATATAATACTTGCGTTGTGCATGTGCATGTACATCAGTCTCATCACATCACAAACCCGATTTGGAAGCCATGATAGCCACTGATATAACATCACCAACCCCTTACTTGAAGGTAATATCACCAGTCCGATCGACAGGTGATCGTGATATCAATTCTAAATCCAATTATCCATGGCAATGGCGAAGAAGAAAATTAGATCAAGGGAGAAGGTATAAAGAAGGGTCGAGTGTCCCTTTCTCAAGCTCGATATCAATCATCTATAAATCACGCGATCAATATCAAGCCAAATTTACGTTTAACCAAATACTCAAGAAGTTAGTAACAAATCATACTTTATATATCCCATTCTAACTGTTCTAGAGTCCATACTTGTCGAATAAATATCCAAAATGCAGTTCCTCACCGCCCTCACTACCCTCACCACTCTCCTCTTCACCACCCTCACCCTTGGCGCTGCCATCGACACACGCGATACCAATGACCTCCAGCAAGAGGTTGATAACCAGCTATGCAGCCCCAAGGGAAGCGCTTGTGGCCCAACACAGGGTGAATGCTGCCCGACCTTGAATTGCTTCATCCCGCCTCGTAGTGGTTGGGAGCCCGCTGAGTACAACTTCGAGCAGGGAGCGTGCATCTAAGCAATGAAAATTGACGAATCAAGAGGAGGAAAGGAGATGAGGTAATATCTAAATTTTTGAAAGTTGGATATTGGGGCTAATTATGACTCTATAGGCCCAATCATCCAGTCGCTAGTATGACGGTGTTACCATAAAACAGGGCTTTAATTACTATGACTGGTGGATGGTGGTGAAGCTCTTTTATAATTTACTTTTATTTAAAAGATGTCTATTTATTTTAGATTGTACCCTACAAAACTTACTATCAACATATACACTTCTCTTCCTTATTGTTGTCAAACTCCAATACTAACTCCATAAATCTAGTTATAAGCTGCATGTTTACAATGAATTAAATATCAAACTAGTGGGATTATTCTTCAAGTTATCTCTTTTCGTTAATTTATTTCAATCATACACATCGATTAATGTAGAGAGGGCTGTTTCTACTGCTTAGAAAATGTTAGGGCTAATTAAGGAATTGTTGTACGGTGTCTTAACCATAGCAGATTTCGGTTTCTTTCGAAATCTAATTCAATAATTGTAAGTAATGAATATAATCTACTAATATATATTGTTGTGCTAAAATATTGAGTAGTCACTATAGCTGCCAATCAGTCCTCGCTAATACGTCCAACACCCTTTAAAGTCAGATATACATCAGTCCCCCATCCCCACAGACTCTGAACAGCAATACTGCCTCCAAAATATTCTGCATACGCGCGACTCAACGGCAAACCATACCCAAGTCCTGCAATCGAGCTAGTGTTGTTGCCTCCACTGCCAGATATCGTGTTCAATGCATCAATATTCCCGTTCTCGCCAACAGGGAGGTCGTTTTCGGAGAATGTGGTGAAGCTATATGACCATATATGAGGCAGGACTTCAGGTGGAATACCGCCGCCACGGTCGCGGATTCGAATTGTGATACTCTGCGACGACGCGCTGGTGAGGCGTATATTTTCATTGGCGACAGGGACTTCTTCGGTGATGTCGACGTTGACGTCCCCATCGCGTGCGTGATGAGGGAGATTGGGTACTGGGTACATGTGGTTCCCAGGAACATCAGGAGCTGCGGCAATTGTTACTTCGATAGGCTCGCGTTCATTGCCGGACTCTACAACGGCTCTAAAGGCATTCTTCAACAGCTCCGTGATGATGTACTCTACGTGTACAGGTATGTAGGCAAAGGCTGCGTCTGGTTCGCCGCCAATCACGAGGCTGGGACGCACGCCGTACTTCAGCTCGCATATCTCGCCCACGAAATGTTCGCACGATCGAATAATACGCGCCGGGCGCAGTGCTGTATCAATAACGCCGATATAATTTGGTGGGCACTGATCACGCTGAGACATGGGTGGGTTGGGGTTCTCGTCACTGATTGGCTGCGAGGCGAAATGCAGGGACAGATGTTGTTCAGCAATCAGTCTTGTTCCAATACGCGCTCGCAGGTGTGAGTCGAGAAAGTTTGTAACGTCGCCGGGGTTGATGTATTTTCTGCATTCGAGGAAACCTCTTGCTAAGATGGGGATGGTATTGGTATGCGTCTGGACGAGATCTGCCATGACTTCTGCAAACTGCTTCTCCTCCGCGAGGGTGGTAATTCGGCGTTGTTGGTATGGTAAAAGGGTTGATAGTGAGTGCAGGTAATTATTGTAAATTCGTGAGACATGGGGGTTCGATACTACGATAAACGGAAGATTCCGCAGGCATTGTATTCGGTATGCTAGCCGAGCTGGTAGAAGGGATAGAGTAAAATTCGCGGAATCTAAAAGTGCTTGCTTGGATAGAGGCGGTTGGCCATGTCTGGACGAGTTGGTAGACATGAGTTAGTTTTCGACACCCTCGACGCCTGAAGGCATTGAACAGCTTACTTGAGGAGATCCCCTAGAGTCAATGGCTGCCGTCGCATGGCTGCCAGCTTGGCAATCTCATCCTCAGCGACATTGGTCCATGAAGGAGGATTGCTCCATGGCTGTGCAGAGGTTGGAGTTGCAGGAGTAGAATAGGTACGATGAAAACGAGGGACAGTGGAAGCACGAGACGTCCCGCATCTCGGTGAGGATAGCGCCTGAGGGAGGCGTCGGAGTGTAGATGTCATGGTTAAATGTTCATATTGCTTTCAGGAAAGCCTCCTAGAGCAGGGGCCGTATGCATATGGTTGGATAAACTGCCAGAATAAGGAAAACACCAAAGAATTGAGTGCGGGGAGTAGCGATGCCTTTACAAAAAGAAGCGCAATAATAACTGGAGATGCTTGACCGCGGCAAGCCGAGCCGAGGCGGTGACGTCTGCCCACTGCTAACCGGGCAGGAATACTGTCTTGCTATTGGTGGAAACCTGGTCATGTGATCCCTTCCATTTCGAGCCAAGCAAGCTGATCCTCAGGCATCCATTTTGTGGCAGGTCGACTCGGTTTGACGCTGGAGAGATGTACACGGTTTACTATACTTACACTATTAATAATGCATGTGGTTACGAAGAAGGCCGCCTGTTTACATGCCGAATTAGCCGTTTGTCCCTTGTTCCTCGCAATTATATAGGACTGGCGAACATCACACACGTCAGGAACAAAGACGAATCCTCAATTCGAGGCGATAAGGGGTTTCACTGGCTAGCCGGCTTATCGCAGTGGCCATAATACATAATACTTATTGCTAATCTGATTGCGCGCGAGGCTTAAGATCCAAGCTGGTGCGCCTTGACCCCACGTTAGTTCCCTCTTCAGTGGTCAAGGAAAAAGAAAAAAGAGAGGGAAAACAGGGAAAAAGTGAGTAAATAGGATGAACTCGATTCACATTCGTAGAATCTTTGGTATAGTAAAAGACGGATCATCGTAATCATCATGAGTGCGGGTTTTGTTCTCATTACAATTAGCAAAACAGACAGCCTTGCGAGGCACAGCCAACACGCTGAGGCTCATACTATAAGCCCATATCACCAGACACCGTAATGCCCCCATGCCAGCCAGCCACCATGTAAGCCGCCACAGTATCTCTTCTCCCCTCAAAGCTTTCGCTCAAGAGGTCATTATTTCGATGTTCACTGGGTGGACACCATGCCATCCTGCTCGACGTGTATGTGTTCGTTAGTCTCAAGGACGTTAACCTGGTCATCAGGGTACTCGACACTGGAAACACCGGTGATATTAGCCTCTACCTGCCACAAGATATGGGATACGTGAACTTACGTGAATCCTTTGATAATCTTGTATTCGTGCTTGATAGTACCTCCGTTCTTGCGGGCTTCCTCCTTGGCTCTGTTATCATCAGCGGCTGTTTTTCCCTTAGCATACTTGTAGTCATAAGAAACGTACTTTTCGAGCTGCTCCTGAGGAGCAGAGTCCTTGAGGGTCACCTAGATGAATCAGCACAACAGTCCACACAACAATCCACACGACGAAAAGGCAGACTCACGTTGAAAAGTGTCATGATGAGGCTGATGATGACGTGTGTTGCTTGGGTTCGACTGGTAAATAGGTGGATAGACAGGTGTAGTGTTGTTGAGTGATGTAGTACGAGGCTGTGGAGGTGAGGAGAGCAAAGGCAGACGGAGCGAGAGAGGCTTGCGTGATTCGAAGCGAGGGTGATGAATAGTGATGGATGGTCAGGAGGTGGACGGGAGCCAACAAGGCAACCACGGCGGGCTTTATACGGCTTGTACCCCCCCCCGGCGCGGCGGGGTCTCGCGACAGGCCTCGCGATAAAGAAGGCGCTGCTACGCTCCTTTGTTGTACGCTACTGTAACCTTATCGATTTGGCAAGCCTTCTGGGTCGGTTACATGTACGTCCCTCCCAACATGTGCTGTATAGAGGGCACGACGGTGTCTTTGTTCAGGCACCACATGCAGCGGGCACTAGAAGTGGAACGACTCGCCGTTTCCTTTCTCGAAGCTGCATCAATGAGTATTTATTACTGATCTTACGTGTATTTCCTGCTGCATCAGATAATCGATACTTGCATTAGCAGGATTAACATGGACAATGGATGAGGGGCCGGCGCACAATGACGACACTGCTGGCTTGGCGCCACGTGAATCCGCACCAGCCATGTGATCACGTGGCTCCCTTGGCTCCCTGTGTAGACTGTGAGGGTTATCAATTGTTCCGTATTGATATAGACATGTGTCGCTGGTGTAATAGGAAATAATAATGTTACATTCGAATTGCGTCGCTAGTTGGCAGATGCGTCACGTCACCCGGTTAGGTTTCGGAACAACTCCGAGCCTGCCATTCTACATAGGGTTCTATATCTCGAATAAGGGGTGTTGGTGTTGAAATTGTTGACATACGACTCACCAATCAATGTCAATTAACGTCAATTACACTGTGTTGCTTCACGACTACAGCACTGTTTTAATATGACACGCCCACTGCAACCTTGGCCTCAGACCCCGACATACCCAGAGCTCTCTTCTCGCGTGGGCATGTGTAGCCCGTGCATGCCCTTGTACTGAGGAGCCTCAGGCTGCGTCCAGCCATCCAGGATGCCGACATCGGCAACGCTGTAAACCTCGACGCCCAGCGGACGGCACGTGGCCGCCATGTCGCCGCCTTCCTTGTCCTCCCAGCCCCATTGCGACAGATCGCCTGCATCACATATTGGAACTCGTCAGTCAACGAGCAATATATTACAACTGCGGAAGGAAGGGGATGAGGATGAGAAACATACCGCCAGGGCATGCCGACAATGCGCAGAGAACATCAACCTCTGCAAAGAACTCGAAATACTCGCCCGCCTTTGCTGGAGACGCCTCCATGAAGTACTTTCCCTGCTCGTCTAGGCCCGTCACCTGGAAGACGTTGAGAACATCGTGCACGTCCAGTTCCGTCAATCCATGCGGCACAACCGCTCGCGTCAGATTCGAGTGGCAGTGAAAGTCAAAGCTCTCGCCGCCCATCAGCAGATTGACATAAGGATCACACCGCGTGCCCAGCAAGTCGTGTACACGGCCGCCCCATTTCGTCGTGCCGAACTCACTTCCTTCTTTCCTCTTGCCGTCCACATCCAGCACTTGATCGAGCTGCCCACCACCCAGCGAGTCCCCGATGATGGTAACCAGTGGCCGTAAATAAGGAAGGTTAGACCATAGTCGGTCCCCAACAGACACATGCGAGCTATGAATCTGCCGCGTTCGAGCTGCCCACATGCGCTCCCGAGGGTTGTTTGCATTCCAGATGTTCAAGTCTCCCACCTGCGGCCCTTTTGGGGTGGTCAATCTGCAAACCTGCCCCGCACGCACAACCCACGCTTGTCCGGAACATGGCCGAATGGTGAACGATGTCTCAAGCTTGCGTGCATCTGGAAAAGCCGCCGTGGCTGCAACCTCTCGGTAGACTGGTGATGATGCATGCACAGTGGATGTGCTAGGTGCAGTGTAGGCCGGAGGTGGCCGTCGTGGAGATGCGGATGTCATTGTGTTGATAGTGTGCAATGCGGAGGTTTCAAGAAGGTACTGTTCTGGAATAGGATCCATCCAGTATTTGTGGCTCTATTAAAGCAACTCCATAGATCGTGTTACATAAGAGATAATATTACAAATCCCTATCACCAGCTATTACGAGCCCCGCCCCCGCCCGTCAATTGCGTCTATGATAGATGTGTGTATAGATCGAAACCTTTGAGAGCGCCGATATATGAGCGGCTTATATTTGATCTTTTCATATACTGATAAGAATTCTGAATTACTTTATCACTTTTTCACGCTGTAGCTCGACATTATTCTTTGATTTCAGTATTCGGCAAGAATCCGAGTCTGCCGAGACGGGAGGGTCATGGTCCGGGAAAAAAACGCTCATCTACCGAGAGTATATGGAAATTCAAAATCATAGTAATATTAAGAACGTACTTCTCATATCTGAAATTGATACCCATCAGAGCTTTGTTTGCCCCCTTACTTAGACGTGCCTGCCATTCCGGGATTGGTCAGATTTCCGCACGGTCTCGACCCGTGATATTCCAAGCCCTATCATTAGATCTGCCAACTAATATAGAGTACTATATGCAGGGCGGAGTTGTTCGGATATAATAAAGGTCTAGAATTGCTTGAATGTGTGTTTAAAGACATCTTCCATATAAATTAATTTTAATTTCTTCTAATCGAATGCAGATCTATGTAGGTGTGGCGGCCAAACTACGCCAACATTGTCGTGTTGAACAAACGATTCCCGGTATCCGTAGAGCCCTGACCAGCATATTGATTTTGGGAAATTCGCAGGACAACAAAGTAAATTTTCGGATAACCAGCACAGCGCATCAACTCTCTGAAATACGGGCCCCCTACTGAAACACATTTTTGGTGAACTACATTAGCCACGATCACGATGCGAATGGTGGCATGTAGTTTGCGGATGTGTCGGACAAAGGCCATCATCGATTTTCCTGTGTTTATCACCGAGTCGACGAGCACAATGTTCACCATTCCCTCTATATGACTTATTTTGATATCATTGGCCGATTTGGCATGCAGGAACATGGCGAGCGGGTAGATTTCATTCACGCCTAAAGCCATGGGTTCGCCGCCACGCATCATTGCCACGATCAATGTCTGCGCTTCATCAAGCAGTCTATAGCCATCCACGGTTCTCCCTTGAACATGCTGAGTCGGGTACTTCTCGAGGCCTATAACATCAGGTAGGTAATGTATCGCCAGATACTCACCGATGCGTTGATGGGTTTTTCTCAGCAGAGGACCGGCAACACTTGCATCACGTGTTGGTGTCATTAGAAGATTCGTCGATTTTTGCTTTGTTGCATCCAAAACTTCAGGAACAGGATGAACACAACGCGCGAATGCCGAATCGATGAAGAAGTCCCCTGTGATGTTGAGAAGAGGAAGTCTAACAGTATCAAGACGCGGTACAGCGCTCATAGGAACAAGGGCCTGCTGTGCTTGAAGCCCACCCTGCTCGATTGCATGTGCCAATTCTCCGTCCATAGTCGTACTTCTAGTTCTTTCATTACCGACGACGACTACTGCTCGGTTTGCCTTTTGCAGCATTGGTAGGTCAATTGGATTATCTCCAAACACCCACACATACATCCCATGCCTGCTTTGTAGATGATCCACCACATCACGTTTCACCTCAGGTGTAATAACGAGGCCGTTATTGATCCGACCACTTCCCACCACTTCCACTCTGTCCGACAACCCTGTTTTTTTCAAAACCCTCTCCCAAACAGACTGCAGCCCGCAAGTGACAACTATTGCACACACACGAGGTTGTTGGGCAATCAGGCGAAACAAAGTGATAAACTCCGGATGTATACGCGTAGCCACTGATACTTCTTCGCATGTCGATTCAAATTCTTCGTCAGTTGCTGCTTCTTCGTATAGCAAAGTCGCCTGCCGAAATGCGGTATATGAATAACCTAAAGGACTGCTGAACAAGACCTTCAAAGGACTCACGCCTTGAAACAGGTCCCAAAACATTTCACTTGTGTCTTCAGAAGTCAAAGTGCGGTCGGCATCGAATACAAACACTGTCTGGAGTTGGTCATATCGGGCGCTAATGACTGCGTCGACTTTCCTTTCAACTTGCAATAAGTTATAAACTTCACTATGTGAGCGAAAATCCTGCATTAGCGAAGATATCCTTGACAGAGTCATGTCCTGAGGCAATTTCATGAACAAGATTCCATTTTGACGACAGAGATTACGCAAGTCAGTCTTTTCAGTTTGTTGCCAATTGTCTAGATGGTCGACGGGCAAACTTTCGCGATGCCTAATAGTGTCATCGTAGCGACGTTGAAAAACTTTGACTGCAGGTACATCTAAGTACAGTATATGGGAATAGACACGGAGGTCATTCTGTGTGATCACTGGCTGAGGGGGGTTGCCTTGGTTGCTCCATAACATATAATGTCCTGTTACAACACCTGTCTTCGCGCTGCCAGCGCATTCAGAATGAATGTGGTCAATAGTGGATTTTCGCCATTTCTCCTTTTCTTCGTCAGTCGATTGCTGGAAAGCTTGCAGACCTCCGGGAACAATTTGCTCGATAACCTGGGATCCCTCGTAGAAGGTGAAGAAATCTTCTCCGAGCTTTCTTTTCAAGTCTTTCAACAGTGTTGTCTTCCCGGATCCAGGTAGTCCGTAGATGCCAACGACAGTTGTGGAGGCGGCACTCATGTTGAGAGATTCCGGAGTAGGACTAGTCATTATTTTTTGAGTATAAAACGCAAAGAAACAGTGATGTTAAAGTTCTTAGATATGACTAGAGCTAGAGAAAGTTGGATGATAGGCGTTGTGGTGTGAAAACTTTTCTAGTCTGACTATGAGCATAAGGCTTCTTATATACGTGTTTTGAAAGGTGTTCACCGCCAGCTGTCAGTAACGTTTTGTTCCTTCCTCAACTCCTAAGCGTTTTGTTTCATCTAGGTGTTATGAAGGTGTTCAAAGCTGGAACCCGAAATCAAACAGATTTGATCAATGCGGATCGCTCAAAACCACCAAATGTTGCCTGGCAAAACGTTTGAAGGGACAGGTAGCTTTATGTTTGAGAGTGTGGGCTATGAAAGTTGCCGTTCAGATATTGAAGTTGATATTGAACAGTCAAAAGGAATGCGAAGCCTCATCTAGCATATACTGGAAGGGGGCTCGGCGGGTATTTTCGTTTCATGGGAGGATGGGCTACACACGACGAAGCTGACGAGAGACGTGTTTGAAACGTGTCGGATTGATTTGGTGACGAACGGCTACTTGATCGAGCTTTTCATCTTTGGCCGGATTGACTACCTCGCGTACCGTTCCCGCATTAGGAGCATCACAAAGTGTGGCAGCCGTCTTGTAAAACATACAACGAGAACTAAATTTTGCCAGCATATAACAATATGGTAGAAAATATTGATAGCTGAAAATGAATGGCAGGTTTGCAATGTCATAGCCATCGTACCGGGCTCTACTGATGGAGAATAGCACATCGGATGTTTCACTGAGCTTCAGCAAGAGGGTATCGGCATCGTGGCACTCTTGCTGTTCTTCCATGAGGCGGTATTGATGCCAGGACTCTGGCGTTTGACGTGAAAGACTGAGCCATTCATGCCACGCTCTGAGGCCTCTTTCGCCTGTCAGTTGCATTTTCTGTGTGATTATCCCACCCCTCATGATTGACAGTAAGGAGACTTTTAGAAGGTGGAAATGAGGATCAAATAATGGGGTGGCAACTTGCATTGAGGGATTTTTCATTGTAGATTAGAAAGCGGTATAAAAATTGAAAAATTAATGTTTGACCAGAGCCTTCCGCTTGCGATCCGCAATATTCATCTGCACTACCCCGTGATACACCAAATATGCAGCCATGCTTCGACACGCAATGATGATGGCGATATATTCTGAGGAATGGTGAATGAAGTGCTGATTATTGGCCGGAAAGCGAAAATGGCCGTCGTAATAACTGTCGCTTTGATAGGTTTCAAGACACCAACCAGAAGTAGTAGTTGTTGTAAAAGGTTCCAGTCCGAACGAGCTCACAATGCAAGTAGAGGGATAAAATCTTAGAAGGTCACAATACAGCACGATGATATTTTTAACAAAAGGATTAACGATGTCTGGTGCTTTGTTTCGACGCTTGGAAGGTGAAACAGCGGAAGCTCTAAGCTCTCCGCATGAGGCAGGAGCACTCTTGCCTATTGCGGATTAGCTCAACCCACCTCTTTCCCACTCTGTCCGGAGTTTCGATGTTCCGGCCGATAAAGCGGATATGAAGAAATAATTTCTAGACAACAGTTGACAACAAAACTCGTCGTTGAACAGCGTCATTCGTCTTGTGTGTGATTAGGAGTGGGCTGGAAGGAACGGTGCTCCCTTGCGGTCGAAGATGGATGACCAGAATAATAGGCCTCATCACAAAGGCAAGGAAAAAAAGAAATACCAAGGTGTGTGCTCCGCGGATTTAGAATTTTTATCTTGTCCCTGATATACATCTTGCGCAATGCTATCGCGATTGAAGGCGATTCTTAATATATGGGGTTTATCATATTTGCACTATCCTTAGGCTGACTGTCTGTTTATTTTAGGCCAAAATCCCAAGGCTTTTGCTTTCTCAAATCCTGGAAAGGGAAAAAGACAAGCTGCGAGGTCTCACGAGGTATGCTTGCGCTTCGCTTACCATTTCCCATCGTGGCTAGGCCAAAGACAATGCACTGACGGTATAAATTGGTATAGCTCAAAGAAAAACGTCTCCATGTGCCTCTCGTTGATCGTCTCCCGGAGGAGGCTCCGCCGATTGTGGTTACAGTCGTCGGGCCACCTGGAGTAGGCAAAACAACACTAATCAAGTCTTTGATTAAGCGATATTCGAAACAAACATTGAGTTCGCCAACAGGTCCTCTAACAGTCGTTACGTCCAAGCGCAGACGCCTCACATTTTTGGAATGTCCCTCAGATTCCCTAGCCAGCATGGTCGATGTCGCCAAGATTTCAGACATCGTTCTGTTGATGATTGATGGTAATTATGGCTTTGAGATGGAGACTATGGAGTTTCTCAACGTGCTGGCTGCTAGTGGAATGCCTGGAAACGTCTTTGGGATTTTGACCCATCTCGATCTCTTCAAGAAACAGAGCACATTACGAGCAGCAAAGAAGCGATTAAAACATCGTTTCTGGAGTGAACTCTACCAGGGTGCAAAGCTATTTTATCTGTCTGGGGTCTTGAATGGGCGGTATCCGGATCGTGAAATACACAATCTATCGCGCTTTCTTTCTGTCATGAAAAATCCGCGTCCACTAATCTGGCGCAATTCACACCCTTACACTCTCGCCGATCGGTTCTTAGATATCACACCGCCTACTGAAATTGAGGAGAATGAGAAATGTGATCGCACAATAGCGCTTTATGGTTATTTACGCGGTACAAATTTTCCTGCTCAGGGTGCCCGTGTCCATGTTCCTGGTGTTGGAGATCTTACAGTATCTGCCATCGAGGCTCTACCCGACCCATGTCCTACACCTTTCATGGATCAGCAAATAGCCAAAGCATCGGGAAAGGGGTCAAGAAGAAGGCTGGGCGAAAAACAGAAGCTTCTGTTTGCCCCCATGTCGGATGTCGGTGGTGTCTTGGTTGACAAGGATGCCGTGTATATAAACGTGAAATCAGCCACCTTCGACAGGGATGAAGATGAGGATGATGAAGACAGAGGCCTAGGTGAAAAGCTCGTCATAGGTCTACAAGGCGAGCGAAAACTACTGGGAGAGGCTAATACAGGTTTCCGGCTGTTTCAAGGAGGAGAAGCTATCGCGAGAGATGGCGATGAGGTCGGTACTGGCCGAAAGCATAAACGGTCAATTCGCGCTCTAGATAACGGAGGGCATGTGTCGGATGAAGAAGAGGAGGACGATGAAGGGTTCGAAAGCGGAGACGACGAGGGTCTAGACAATGAAGCAGAAGATTCTGGCGAAGATTTATCTGACGATGGTGCCGATGACGAAGTTCAAACTCCGGCAGACTTCACAGCAAGCTTTCGTGAGAAACAGAACGGACAGTCAAAGAATGAGGGTGATCTTGTTTTCGCCGACAGTGATTCAGACCTCGGCTCTATCTCATCCGTTGAAGACCAGGAGTTTGAAGACGGATCAGAAGAAGATGAGGCAGTGTCCGATGATGGTTATAGTGAAGACGGTGATGATGAAGGAGCCTTGCGCTGGAAAGAGAATATGCTTGAAAATGCGAAATCTCTTCATGGAAAACAACCTGCTTACCGTGTCACTGACCTAAGTCGCATGCTGTATGATGAATCCATCACGCCCTTTCAAGTGATTACACGATGGAAGGGGGAGGACCAAGACGAGGATAAGGATGGCGTGGATGGTGAGGAAGAAGAGGATTTTTTCAAAAAGGCCGATGTCGAAGGTGAAGAAGAATGGGAGGACCGAGCAATACCCAATTTCAATTATGAAGATTTAGAAAGGAAATGGTCAGGTGAAGACGCTGTAGAAGCCTTACGGCATCGCTTCGTATCTGCCAAGCTGTCGGGAAATGCAGATAGTGGCGACGACGATGACGATGAAGCGGATGCCTCGGATGAAGGAGATGGCGCATTTGAGGATTTGGAAACTGGTGAGGTGTTTAATGGCTTTGACGACAAATCAGGACGCAAAGCAGATGAAAGTGAATCGGGAGAAGATGAAGAGGAGGCTGAGGGCTCAGTTGACCTTGAAGCTGAACGAGAACGCAACGCCAAGAAGAAAGAAGAGCTACGGTTACGGTTTGAAGAAGAAGACCGTGAAGGTTTCGCCAACGCAAAAAATGGTGATCGGGGCGAAGGCGGCAACGAACAGGAGTTTGGCGAAGATGACTGGTATGACGCTCAAAAGGCAAAGTTACAGAAGCAACAGGATATCAATCGTGCAGAATTCGAGAGTCTTGACGCAGCATCCCGCGCTCGAGCAGAAGGGTTCAGGGCTGGTACCTATGCACGTATAGTTCTCGAAAAAGTTCCATGCGAGTTTTCTACCAAGTTCAACCCTCGTTTCCCCGTCATTGTCGGTGGTCTGGCGCCCACGGAAGAGCGGTTTGGCTATGTGCAGGTGCGCATCAAACGGCACAGATGGCACAAGAAGATTCTAAAAAGCGGTGACCCTCTCATCTTCTCCCTTGGTTGGCGTCGTTTCCAGTCTCTTCCTATATACAGCATTTCCGACTCGCGTACCCGCAATCGCATGCTGAAATATACTCCAGAACATATGCACTGCTTTGGGACATTCTATGGGCCGCTGGTAGCTCCCAACACTGGTTTCTGCTGCGTCCAGTCATTTTCGAACAAACTCCCTGGTTTTCGAATTGCAGCCACTGGTGTAGTCTTGAATGTGGATGAGAGCACGGAGATTGTGAAGAAGCTTAAACTCACCGGTTACCCATACAAGATCTTCCGCAATACTGCATTTATCCGCGATATGTTTACAACTGCGTTAGAGATCGCCAAGTTCGAGGGAGCTTCTATCCGCACGGTGTCTGGTATTCGGGGCCAGGTTAAAAGAGCACTCAGCAAGCCTGATGGCCATTTCCGAGCCACGTTCGAAGACAAGATCTTGATGAGCGATATTGTCTTCTTGCGTGCTTGGTATCCCATCAAGCCTCATCAATTCTACAATCCAGTTACCAACTTGTTAGATCTGGATGAAAGCGCCTCGGGTGAAACTGGATGGCAGGGCATGCGCCTCACTGGCGAGGTTCGCAAAGCTGAGGGAATTGCAACTCCCCTTGACAAGAATTCCCAATACCGCACCATTGACCGGCCAACACGTAATTTCAATCCTCTGCGGGTACCTCGTCAGCTGGCAAAGGACTTGCCCTACAAGTCACAAATAACCCAGATGCGGCCACGCAAAGAGCAGACGTACATGCAGAAGCGAGCTGTTGTTCTAGGCGGCGAAGAGAAGAAGGCCCGCGATTTGATGCAGAAACTCAGTACCATGAACAATGAGAAACGGGCAAAACGCGCCGCAGCACAAGAAGACCGCAGGAAGGTTTACCGCGCCAAGGTAGCTGAGAATCTGGAGAAGAAGGCCGATCGGGAGAAGCGCGAGCAGAAAGAATACTGGAGACAAGAAGGAAAGAAGAGGAAGCACATCGATGGTGAGAGCGGTGGTGGGAAAAAACGGAGGTGAACAGTTTTTTTTTTTTTTTAACATATCTGTCTTTGGCTTGTACAAAGTTATGCATTGCTGGCGTCGGATTTGTGGATCGGTCTAGATCGTGGTGACACATATACAAAAGTTAGCAGTATACCACATATAGTGATAGTATCGATTATTATTCCAGTGATGCACCCATAGAGAGTATTGTTTGTGGCCTTGATTATCAGGCGTCTACAGGTCACATGACCGCGCGTCTTACCCTCAGAGGTCGCGGTCGACAGCGAGGAAGAGGGGAGAGGGGATACGAATGAAGAACGTCTCACTCTCCTGTCCTTTGCCTCTCCGCTAATACTCTTCAGCATGCAGCACGATCAACACCATTACACCAACACCCAGTCTGGCTCCAGCCACCAGACTGGCATGGCGATCGATCAGCCACTTTTGCAGCGTCTCGTGCCTTGTGTGGAGCAGCTGCACGTTGGCTGTCAAGGTGGGTGAGCGTTGTGCGTCCTTGTGCTCTGGTGTATTATTAGACTGTTCGTATGCTTTATAGAGAGAAGTTTACGGGTTAGTTGTCGGACGCAAGCATAAGGCTTACTTTTTGTCTACCTGCTGGAACTCCGAGGGTATTAGACAGCTTGGATTAGACTCTACGTAAAGACGTGTCTGCCTCCATTGACATTGTACCCTTCTCCAAAGGTACTTCCCAGTCTTACCTCGTACAACCTTCTTCCATCGAGCGTAACGAACAAATAGCCCACTGAATAACATCACCAGCCACCGCAGCCTGTGGAATGCCCATCGCTGCCCCGGCAGTGGATCTGCAACGGCGCTTGAACGCTCCGCGCGGAGTCGAGGCGGGTCTGCAGAGCCACCACGACGACGTCCATGCCGAGTCTGCCATCACCAGCAGCAGCGCCAGTTTTAGACCCCAGGCCAATCCAACTTACCGCGCTAACCATGGTCATTACAACCGTTCCTCGGGGTCTCATACTGCTAAAATCCACGCCTTTGCATCATCACCAAACGGACAGTCGGGGTTACGTGCCTCGGATTCTGCTGCATCCACTGAATCCGCACCGCGTATCGCGTCGTTGATCGCAATGGATGGGAGAACCAACCCTCCATTTGGGGCGACAACAGCAACCACTATTCCAAATCACGACGAACATCCGGCTCTCACTAAGACAGGCGACTCAGAGCCTTCGTTAATTGCACCATCATTTTCGCAACAGTCGTTCTCAGAGTCACGGAAAAATGGCCACGTGCGCCAGCCGTCCAGTCCCGCAAAAGCACGAATCGAGACGCAAGCGCAACTGAGTCGAGGACACAAAAGAACAGCAACAGGTGATGTCAAATTGGGGGTATCTGGAGTTGAGACGCAATCGAAGGTAAAAGGACTCCCGGGTCATTCAAGAACACAGAGCCTAGACTCGACTGGAAGTAAAATTGCCGAGGTCAATAACCCTTTTTTTAGAAAAGTTTTTGGTTCCTATCGTATCGTGCTGATTGTTCACTAATAGCTGTCTGCTCAACTTCGAGCTCGTCTTTCATACGCAGCGTTCAAGGTAGAAAAGAATTGGCAAGTGCCACAAGCAGGGAATGCTTCGGCTCGATCACTAAAGCTGGATACTACACAGATCCCGAAAGAATCAGTGACAGGAGCTCAGCAATCGTATAATGGCTCTCCAGAAGGAACGATAATATCAGCTCCAGAGACAGGGCCAACACGAACGCTCAGTTCCACAAACGAAACATTCGACCGTGCTCGTGCAAGCATGCCCCCACAGTCTTCTACTTCGTTACATACTCCCAAGCTGGCGCCCCCAGTCAACATAATCACAGCAAATAAAACACACAGTGCGCGACGACGACCAAATCCCAACGCAGTGAATAGTACCCCGCCATATAACCCATACCCACGACATCGCCGACATCACTCGGAGATAGAGAGGAACACCGCGCGTTCTTATAATTCTAATATGGCTACTCTTGCCGGAAGATCTCCATATTCCATTTCGGCTTCCAGAAGCAATGGTCACAGTCCAGGTTCGATGCGATCTGCCAAACACTCTCCAATCAAGCGACGTACTCCTTCACAAAATGCTCTTATGGAGCAGGACGCCATTGAAACTTTGCTCTTTATGTCCAGTCCGGAGAATTCTGGTTATCACCCTAACTCCCAGTCCAGACAAACCAATGTGAGCACTAGCATTGAGGCGCAAATAGAATTAGGTTCCAACGGAGGCCCGCAGAATTCGTCGCAAGGAAGTAATTTATCAAGTATAGGAAACCCACCAGCGGTTAATTTCCTTCACTCAGGAGCCTTCCCCGCTGCAGCATCGATTGCCAACAACCACTCGATAGGATTAGAGGCACAAGCTGGCGATGAGATCGATCGGCTTCTGGATCAAATGGAAAATGAAAACAGAAACAATACTCAGATGCGACTGTCATACGATTTTTCTCCACTTGGAAACCAAGAGCTAGGTTTATACGGAGCTGACAACCTTGGCGGGTTACGAGATTAATTCTGTCGAATTTTATAGAGAGGAAGCTATGACCATTTATGAAAGGCATTTGTTTTGGAATACCCTCAGGTACCTGATTAAATATTGATCTATATTATATACATGTTATATGCCCGACGAAAATCCCGAGTCCTTACCTTGCCTCTTAACATATTTGAAGAACACACAGTCCTAGTTTTATCACAACATAGATTTCCTCCGGTTTGGGTCGCGATGTCTATGTTCGGTAATTGGCATCCAGGGGACAGAGTGCGGAACTCAATGACCACACCGACATCAGAGTTGCATGTCTCAGCACATCCTTCACCAGCTGCAATATTGGCCTTGTTAATTGTGGTCCTGGTGGTATCCCGCGGAAGCTACCCCTGAGAATGGCTGATCTTGGTTCGTTTGGCCCATCGCCTGACTTGTCTGGTCGAGACAGCTGAAATACCCTAGTTGCAAGTAGTTCTGATCAGCTGTCGGCCGAAAATCTGTCGGTTTCGGTGGTCGAAGATGACCACTTTTCTCTTGGCACGCATTTCTCATGGAGCGTTCCAATTGCTGCCTACGTCGCTCAGACCATTGAAGTTCCTTTTCGCGTTTGGATATTCTCTCTTTGAGTTTGCTATTCTCACGCAGCGAATTATGGTATGCCGCTTCGACCTCTTCCAACTATCCAGGCCGTAATTGACGGCCAAAAAAATTATCGAGGTAACGACAATGTTGGTCACGAAAGCTGCAAAACAAGCAAGGAGGGTGCTTGTGGTCACATCTTTTTTTATTCTTATTACAGCGACGACATGCCATCCGATCAGGCTTGTAAACAGCTGCTTTGCCTGGAAGTTCTAAAGACTGATCCTCATCCGTGATGTTGTCATCTCCTGGATAAAATTCATTGTCATACGGATCCCAATATTTAGGGCCAAAGCCCTGACCTTATTCGAATCTATAGTAGATCGAAGCTTTTCCCCGTTTCTCCTATCTTTAGCACATTAAGCTTTTGTTCGACTGCCACTTGCTAGATCCTCGCCTTTCCCATTTTGATACGGGGTGTGCAGTAAAGCATAAAGCACCTGCACTTTGTTCGGGCCCGTGGATTCTGGCTCTTCCCTTTGCCGCCGTTTTGTCAATAATTTCCAACGATATGGGATGTTTGGATGTGCATTTTTGCGAGTCCACTTGGGCATCTTGCCCTCTGTACTGGCTGTGGGCCCTGCGTTTGACGTTGAAAGCGGCGAATATACTTTTTTGCGGATTTTCTTGTATTATTCTCCAGCAAGCACTGATATACATGAAATGTTGGAGTCAATCCAAACATTAGGGTTACGCATCCACCACAAATAGTGACAATGAGACATCTTAGGCATAGCACGGGACGTCTACCGATTGGATATTTATGACAAGAAGACACCAAGTACGCGTGGAAGATGCCCATGAATGCATGGTGTGGTCCATAGTTTGATTCACTTCAATTGTTGTTACTAAACAGAAAACTGACCAATCATTACAGCCTAGTCCATTTGCCTCAAGGTAAAAATCCTAGCAAATTCTGCGTCGTTTCGGCGTTTTTGTATATATTTCCATCGTATCGAAGCAATATAGTCAACGCGTCTATCTTTAGTGGGCTGAGGATAACAGGTGGCCCTTAATTTACAAACAATTGCTCCATGCCTATACGAAAATTGGACAAATAACAAATATTACTATAGGCATTAGGCATATAGATACAGATGATTCACAAATTTAATAGATTGATATATTGTTACTGTTTTGTCAAACTTGGTCTAATGCGAAAGTTAGGGCTAGCTGCTTTGACTGTAACGACGACCTTTCACACTGAGGCAGCTAGCAGATTTTCTTCTGGGAAACACCATTGCTATCTTGATTCCGCGTGACAGAAGCGAAAATATAGCTACTAGCCTTGCCTAAAGTGACAACCTAAATTCGCTGAGATGTATTCTTCTCGCTTATACGCTGAAGGTCTTTCGAGCCCATTTGATGTTCGTTGTTAACCCAATCAATTAATAAGTATAAATCTTACCTCACTATGATTGTCCAAACGCCAGGCCTTGCTTTCTGTTTCATGTTGTCCCCTTCGATGTCTTTAAATCAAGCTATCAAGTAGCCTTATACCGCGTTCTTGAGGCACAGAGGGGAAAGTGTTCTTCTTCGGTACATGTAGATAGATAAAAATCGGTGAAATCCTTCTACGAATCACTATAACTCTTAGCCTGTGGCAAATTAATGTCTTTATCAGTCATCACGCATATTTCTTCCTATTTCGGAAAGCTCTAATTAAATATTGTTATCCTCTTAAGATGTACAAACTTACCCTCAAACGTAATTTGTTTATCTAGGTAAGCTAGTCTGCACTGTTTTTACTCTGAATATCTTTATTTCCCAATAATATCAATTATTAAGTGGCTTTGATTCTATTCACTATTTCTCTATCATCCGGATATCGATTTTGGCTACGGTTCACATATGCAATGTTGTTAATGCATCAACGCAGCATTTCGATTGATCGTTTCATCCTATTCGATATTTGACAATGTATATTACATAGCTTAGACTACATAATCATGAAATTACTAATTTTATACAAAAAAATAGAAACTTAATGATTCCTTAACGCCAATCCTTCGTAAATGGTATACACACTCACTGCTCAACCTCGCGCCTAATAATGCATTTGCGCACACTATACAGGGATGACTATCCCTCTATTCAATCCCAAGTATTTGCCCCATCCTTCTTCGTCAATTAGATCCCAATACCCCAGTTATCTTCATCCTCGGCAACATCGTAGTCTACCTCGCCTGCATTTCCTTGGCCGTTTGTACCGTCGGCATTCTCCATGGCGGTATCATGACTCGGCTTTTCTGCAACAGCAGGCGATGGATTTGCGACCCATGAAAGCTCGACTTTGCCAACAGATGGGATTTCGGTTGTACCGAACATGAGCTTCTCAGCAATGTAGCGCTCCTTAAAAGTGACGACCATCGAGCCGGCCTGATCGGGATTTGGGGTGATTGATTCGTATTCACCAATACCCTATACAGACGGTTAGATATTAGACTAATCAAAATCAAAGGCTTGTTTCAAAGACCTACAATGAGATATTGCCGCAATGCCTCGTCCTTTTCTGGATCGAATCCAACTCCTGATATGGCAACCCGTTTTGGACGATTGTCTAACCGAAGGACTCCGCCACGCCCACCTCGGGGCGCTCCACGTCCACGATACGCGCCTCGAGTCGAGCCTCGATATGAAGGGTCGAAGCCGCGTCCTCGCCCACGATATCCACCGAATCCACGTCCACGGCCCCTAAATGACTGAGAACTGGCATTTGGATCGATGCCCAAGCTCTTAGCTTCGGCTTCTAGCGTCGCAAGCTGAGCACGAAGCGATTTTGTCTGCTCGCTAGCATCACCATCCATAGCTGTCCTTGCTCCATTTGGGTCATTATCTTCAGTCTGAATTTCACCGGAGGCACTTCCGAGCCGCTGCAAAAGCTTGGCTTTTTCTTCCTCTTGTCTTTTCATGAGCTCCTCGCGCTGTTTCTCAAGTGCAAGACGTGTTTTGTCAGCCTCCTTGCGCTTCTGGATCCTCTCCTCATGCACCTTTTGAGCCTCTGCTTGCTTGGCATCAAATGCATCTTTATCAAACATGGGTGTGTCCTGCTCCTGACTGGTTTGCTGGCCGTTTGCATCGGGCTTCTTCTGTGGTTTGTGCCAGTAAACTTTCACAAACCGGTTATCAAATATAGCCTTGGGACTAGCCCAAGCACGGCGAGCCGAGTCATGGTCTTCAAATTTGATGAGAGCGAGGTTCTTCTTGAAGCCTTGCATTTCCAATTCGGCAATGCTTCCGAACTCAGAAAAGTAATCTCGTATAACTTGCTCGTCGTACTTTTCCTCGGGGATATTTTCAACGACGACGGTAGTGATCGATTTATCATCACTAGGGCCTACAAGAGAAAACTCCGAACGTCCTCCACGCCCCCTTGACGGCATTCCTCCACGGTCGCCACGGCCCCGACCGCGTCCTCGACCTCGGTTTGTATCTTTACCGCGTTGAGCATCATAAATGTGAGCAGTTGTGGGGTCATATTCTGGTGGTGTCAGTATTTAGCACCTTGAAAACATGAAAAAGAAAACTATACCGTTCTTTTCAGAGACAGCAACTGCGCCTTGTCCGTGCTTGTATGGACACGCCGCTCCCATGTAACAAATACCATTGGTTTCATAAAACGGACAAGGTTCATCCGACTTTGCTTGATCGCCGCCTTGTTGACCCGGCATCGGCATCGGAGGAAGGCCTGGCATCTGAGGAAATCCCATACTCTGTAAAGCCATCATCGCAGCCATCGGATCGTTTTGGTCAAACCCGGGGAACCCTTGTGGCATTCCAGCAAACCCAGGTATACCCTGTGAAAACTGGTTTAGGCCTGTGCCATCCCTGCCTCCATTCATTCGGTCACCACGACCACCGCCTCGACGTGTACGAGGAGTTTTGAATGACCTTCCGCCTCTTTGCGAGTCTCCATGCTGCTCGTCCTGCTGGAAACCTTCGTTATATGTGCGCTTTCGCGAGGTTTGTGGGCTCTGCCAAGCTCCTTGTTGGTTTCCCTTCGGTCCATACCCGGCAGTTTGTCCATCAAAAGCATGAAGCTGCTGAGGCGATGCGGTGGAGGGAGCAGTTTGAAATTGAGGTTGGGGCTGGGCTTGCTGAGGTGCGACGGGAACCGGTGCATCGGTCTTGGGGCCATACTTCGCAAAGATCTCATCCACGAACTGGACAGTATCTGTTTTCATTAGTACAAAAGATCAACACCCGCGACTGTGTAAACTGACTTTCTTTCAGGAAGTCCTCCAAGTTTTCAATGGACGCTTGGCGGATTTCTGCATCCGGAGCATCTGATCGAATAAGTGCAAGCACGTAGTCAGCAAGAACATCGGCGTCGGCATCAGAACTATATGTGAGATAATCGTGTTAGTGGGACTACGTTTGGACCGATGCGCAAAAGTCGATGGTGAGTTTCAACATACATGTCTTCCAGCCTCTTCACTACCCATGTCTTGACCTCCGCAGCTTGCTCCTCTGTAAATTGCATGTCGAACTTGCTATTCCAGGCTAACTGCAAGTGCGCGCAGTCTGTGCAGGTACAACAAGTATTGTAGGAGTGAGAACTCCTAGACAGGTGTCGTAGGTCGAAGTACGCGACACGGCGGTAATTAAACACTATCAAATTTCAGGTGAAAAAAGAGCGAGCATTGATTATCGAATTTCACAGAGGAATTCAAGTTATTTTTCGGCTAGATTAGAAACGTCAGTAGTTCACTAGGTTAATGAGGTATGACGGTGATAGCTCTGTAATAATATTTTCGAGCTCTCGATGCCAATAAACGCGATGGCAAAAACGGGTCACGTGATTTAGTCTAATTCTAAATTAAATTATGCGGCGTTGAAGGGGCGATTATATCCATGTAGTTACGGATTATGATTGAAAGAAATTATATATCAACTTTACTACAATATTTCGAATATGAGTGCAGTATTTATATTGTTTCTTATAGTGAAACATATTCAACAGCAAAATTTCACACTCATTTCAATAACATAACAAAGGAAAAGTTAACATGCAACCTCCGGCCTGTGTATTCTACTGATGTAATTTCATCTCCAATGACCGAGCTGCAATCGTGAACGAGGCGAGGGCCAAGTTCGTCGAATTTTTTAACGTTGGTATCATATCATGTCTCGCTTACACCCCACTCAGGCTTCAGGGTTCATCATACTCGTAATAACTGGCCTGTCAAGGCGAGATCAATCCGACTCGAGAAGGGTCTTTTACAGCTTGTCGTAGTACTATGTAAAAGAATTAGCAACCATACATGCAAGAAAATGCTCCGAAAGATAGGATAAAGACTTACGTTATCATAGCCAGGAACTTGTTCCTTAAGACCCTTACGCTTACGAGTCTCGGCGACGATTTGACCAGGCTTGGTAGTTGGGTCAAGAGGAGATCCACCAGGGAGGATAGCCCAGTGATCGAAGACTGATTGAGGGAAGGCCTGTCCTCCAGTGGCAGCACGGAGATCTCCGTTGAAGCCGAAGGACTCGTTGACGGGCATGTAAGCCTTGACGGTGAAGAGAGGAGTACCAACACGCTGTTCCTCAGTGTAAACGTGACCACGACGACGAGTGAGCACACCGTAGATACCACCCATAGCTTGCTCGGGAACCTGGATTTCGACGTTGAAGATAGGCTCCAAGAGACCTGGGTCAGCAAGGAGGGCGGAGGCGTAAAGCACACGGCGAGCAGTAGGAATGATCTGACCACCACCACGGTGAATAGCGTCAGCGTGAAGGGTCACATCCATAACGTTGAATCGAACAGAACGCATGGGTTCTTCGGCAACAGGACCTTCACGGGTAGCCCATTGGAAACCGGAGACGAAAGAATCCTTGATTTCGTTCAGGTACTGAACAGCCTTGGTCTGGTCAACAAGCAAGTTGGCACCGGTGGTGTCAGGACCGAAAGCCCAGATCTTACGGGCATCGGTAACATCCCAGCCGTAGTCATCAGCAAGGACACGAGCACGAGCCTTGAAATCGTCACGCGGGTTGATCTTGCCAGCCTCAATAGCGAGAGAGACTTCCTCAGAAAGAGGCTCAGCCTCGACATACAGACGGTTGTGCTTATTGGGAGACTTGGACAAAGCAGTCATACTGGACTTGCCACCGACAGTCTCACGGTACTGGACGACAGGGTCAGAGATGCGCAGAGGAACACCGGCGTGGTCCTCCTCAAGATCCTTCAAGCAAATTTCCAAGTGAAGTTCACCGGCACCAGCAACGACGTGCTCACCGGATTCAGAGATGGAGACCTGGACACAAGGGTCGGATTTGGAGAGACGCTTGAGACCTTCGACAAGCTTGGGCAGATCATTGGCATTCTTGACCTCAACGGAGCGACGCACGACAGGAGAGACAGAGAACTTCATAACCTTGAGGTTGTGGGCAGTCTCAGAGGTAGTGAGGGTACCAGACTTGAGCAAGAACTGGTCAACACCAACAAGACCGACAATGTTACCAGCAGGAACATCCTCGATGGGTTCAACGAAACGACCCATCATGAGAATGGTACGCTGGATAGCCTTGATGGTCAAGTCCTCCTTCTTACCAGGAACATAGTTAGGTCCTTGAATACGGACCTTAAGACCGGAGCGAACAACACCAGAGAAGACACGACCGAAAGCGAAGAAACGACCCTTATCGGAGGTCGGCACCATCTTGGAAACGTAAAGCATGAGAGGACCCTTAGTGTCACAGTCGCGAATAGCAATGCAAGCCTCGTCATCAGTAGGACCTTCGTATAGAGTTTCCGCACGGTACTTCTGGGCAGTGACGGGAGAAGGAAGGTGGAGTACCATCATCTCGAGGAGAGCGTCAGCGGCAGGCAAGAACTTGCGCATGACAACCTTGAGGAGAGCCTTGCCCTCGAGATCTTTCTCATCATTGGTAAGCTTGATTTCAAGCTTGTCAAGGAGAACGGTGATCTCCTCCTTCTTGTTGTGAGTGATGGACGAGAAGACCTTGAAGATGGGGTCAAGGATAAACTGGTTGAAAGCACGCTCAAGCTGCTTGCCCTCATATGTTTCGGACTTAGTCCACTTCTTGGTCTTGGGGTTGAAGAAGTTGTCACCCTAGAATTATTAGCTTTGGCTCGATATATACATGTAGAGTGGAAAACTTACCCAGAGACGTTCCATCATCTTCTTACGATCAACACCAAACTTCTTGGCATACTTGATGGCGAATTGACGGACGGTGAAAGCCCATCCGTGAAGACCGGAGCCGAAAGCAACGGTACCGTTGTAAGGGTAAACCTGGACATCACCGAGAGCCTTGTCGAAGTAAGTAGCGATGATAACGTTGACGGACTCGATAGTACGAGAGAAAGACTGGTACAAGTCCTCCTTGGTGACTTGGAGTTCGAGAAGAGCACGGTCAACCTTATTGATGATGACGACAGGCTTGATACGTTCACCAAGAGCCTGACGGAGCACAGTTTCGGTCTGGACACAGACACCTTCGACGGTGTCGACGACAACCAGGGCACCGTCGGTGACACGAAGAGCAGCAGTAACCTCAGAAGAGAAATCAACGTGACCAGGCGAGTCGATCAAGTTGATCAAGAAGTGGTTACCGTCAACCTTCTGGGGGATATCCTTGATATCTTCCTCGTCGGGCAAGTGGGCGTAGAGGGAGATAGCAGTCGACTTGATAGTAATGCCACGCTCCTGCTCATCTGCACGTGTGTCGGTGAAACGTTGCTCACCTGCCTTGGCGGCAGAAATAATACCGGCACGCTGAACGAGAGAGTCGGTAAGAGTGGACTTTCCGTGATCGACTAAGCGAGGATTTGGTTAGCACGAGCTTCATTACTCATCTTCCTTGCCTGTCGACATTCGGCGTGCCAGAGCTGAACAGGGAGAAATGAACATACCGTGAGCAATAACGGACATGTTCCGGATGTTGGCCGGACGGTCCATCAGGGCCCGGATCTACGGGTGTGGTTAGCAGTTGTCGAACTGAAGTGAAAATTTGGCCCCTCCTTGTAGGGAAGCACGTTGAGGGTACTGGACGAACCTCTTCGATGGTGAAGCTGGAGCGTACATATTAGCATCATTTTCATAATGATCAGTTGCTCTGACCACAAGATCCAGGTGTGGGAGGCAAGGGCTGATGGATGGGGTTGTCAAAGACTTACTTGACCATCTTGCTTGGATTTTTCTGGTAACGGCCTTAGAGGCGGGGTTGTGCGATAAACAGAAAAGAAAAAGGAAGCGGCACACAGATGACCAGGATCGAGGGCTGGCTCGACCTGATATGCTGGGAGGAGAGAGAAGAACCTGCTGCGCTGCTCCTGCGATGTGAAGAGAGCTGGAGGGGTTCCAAGAAGGAAAAACAGGTGTGAGCTGGAGAAGCAGAGAGGAGAAAAAAGCGCAGGAAAGAGAGGAGGGCGGGCTAGTTAAGTGGGGAAGGGAAGCTGCAACCAGCAAGATTTTCGTCGCTCGAACTCCTGCAAATAATAGCAATAGTCGTTCTTCGTCGTTTCCTTCTGGTTCTGGTATTATTTTTTAAAAAAAATATAGATTACGCAGTTATATAATATTGGTAATCTTTCGAGTCATAATTGTTTATTATTATTGCGGTGGTACTTTCGTTGTTCTGCGGAGCCGAACAGGCTCCCCTTCCGACACACAAACGCAATTGCCTGCTTGTCTACGCCTTGTTTCCTTTGTGCCCGATAGTAGTATTAATAATATAATAAGCTTACTGTCATGGGCAATTTTGGTAGTTATCTGGCAGTTTTGTGCGCCGACTAAAGATTGCTACCAGAAAAAATTTTTGCCCCTCGTTTACTTCCGGCGGCCCCTCCATCGCCAATCATCCCGCCACCAGCCATTACCAACAGACGGCTCTTTGTATCGCCTTATGATGAGTCTGGATTATTGTTTGTATTTAATTGTAATGACTGATGGTGAGTCAGTGTTAAGTGACTCATGTTGCTGTTGTCACCTGAACCCGTTCTATAATGTAAATAGTCCATGATGTCATGCGCCAGCTTGGATAGCAAGGTGAGAAATGGAATTGCCTGGTGAAAGGCTTACCGTAGAACTAAGTCAGCTCACTCTTCGTAGTAGTGCATACATAAATTACATATTATTACATTGAATACATTCTCGATTTGCTCGGCTTGGCGCGGAGTGACTGCTGTTGTAACTTGGTGAATAGTGATAATAATGACAATAAGAGTAAATATTAACAGTGCGGAATGAGGGGCTGGGGACGGGGCTGCAGCCAATCAGCAGCCACTGCGAAGTCTCTGGTGCCGGTTCACCGCCAGCAAGCCGGACTTAGGAGTTAAGCAGTTACCAGCATTGGATCTTGTATTTACTACTACGAGCAATGAATGATATAATTAAGGATATCAAGAGACGGTTGTGTATATACAATTCTAGTTAAATCACCAAGTACGCCGACAACCCCATGCAAATGATATCAAAGAAACAGAAACTGTGGATCATCCCAAGATCTTGCTATACGCATCCGCCACCTCCTTTGCAACCTCCGATAGCGTGACGATGATGATCTGGTGTGTGATATTTGGCAAGCGGTCCCGATTCAGCCCAATCCACTCGAGCGGAGGAGTCGCATCTCCCATGTCCCGCAACTGTGGTGTCTCGATTAAGGGAGGTTCGAGTGGCCGGTAGGTGTACTTCGATTGAGGCACATTGACAACCGCTGTGATTTTCTCGCCTTCGCTCTGGCCCACATCGCCTTCTTCTTCGTCGGCGTCCTCCTCGCCCTCAGGCTTGGGGCCACCAGTGATACGCACAGCGGACGGCGGTAATGGCTTTCCCAGACGGTTGGCCAATGCCCGAGAATGAGCCGTCCACATGCCGCGGATGAAACTGATACGCGAGTAGTTCCATCCGACGTCCACCTTGCCTTCGAAAGCACTCTTGAAGATATAGTCAATCTCATTCGATTCCATAGCTTGCCATGTCTCCATGCTTGCAACAACCCGGGGCACTTTCAAGATAGTCCCTCCGCGAGAACCAGTCGCGCGGGCAGCTACTTCAGCTACAGAAAGTTCCTCCATCTCAACCGTAGTGGGGCGATTGATGCTGGAGAGTGCCACACGAAGCTCACCAAGGGTAAGGCCCAAAGAGCTGTGGATTCTCTCATCTTCCGCATAAACTGCGAAACGTGCTTGAGCATCAAGTGCCTCCATCTTGAAAATTTGATTGTCAAAAAATGAGCTAGGAAATGCACCGACATTGATCGCTCGAATCGTAACAACGACGTCTGTATGTAGTGATATTGGTGCCTTCTCCACCTTCTCGTCTTCCTGCTCAAACTGTGGAATCGCCGGGCTCTCTGTAGTTGACGTAACCACAGATGATTTACGGCGAAAGTAACGTTCTATTTCTTTAAGGGAACTTTCGTAGGCGGCGTATTTGTCTTGAGTAAACCGATTCCACGTCTGATAGAGAGCCAAAGACTGGGATGCAGTCATAGTAGTACAAAAAACTTGTACTTTATCACCCTCCAGGATGCTAACGAGTCGGTCTTGTAATGGCCCTGAGGAGGTGCGAACATTGTACATCAAGAAGTCGAAGGTGACGATGTCGGCAACTAAGAAAGGCTGGTATTCAAAGGACGCATTGGCTTGCAACTGCGCAAATCCAACGGAGGCCTGAATGAGTGGTGTTTGCCCTGATTTTTGCCCTGATGGTGGACTTTCATCAGGCCATTGAATAGATGTACGTACTTTCATCTTTTCTAAGGCAACTGACCCACTCATTCGGCCTTTGCTCTCAATTGACATGACATCGAATCCTCCACACAGATTCTGCTCCCAATCAGATGACTTTTTAGATGATACCCACATATTCTTAATCCCAAACTCTGCCTTTCCAAGGGTTTGTCCAAGGTCAATTTGTATATCCAACGCCTCAATCGAAATAACTGTATTCCACGGAAAAGCTTGTGCTGAAGCGACTTGTTGATAACGGCGAACCATCAAAGCCTGCGAATCAGCAGGGGTTGGGTTGGGAGTTCGAGTTGTTGTCACGAAAGGTAAATCGTCCTCAGATGGAACCCAAATCTCACGAAATAATAGGAAATCCTGGAATTGCTTTGCATTGATCATCATCTTCACTGGGCTCATTTTCAAAATAGCTGATATACCACTCGTCGTGCTCACATGTTTGCTGTTCATCAGCGACATCACCATTGATTGAACCTCAAAGCTGGCGGTTGACTCGTTGGAATACACATGTTTAACTGACACCTGGAGCGAGTTGCAAGAAATCAGAATAGCAAAGAAACGGCGGTGCTCTGCAGACTGAACGGTGTTTACCGTCACAAAAATATCTTCAAACTTCGCAGTAGCAGCAACTCTTGCAATAGGTTGACAGCTAAGCCCAAACTCCTGCTTGCAGATTCGTAAACCCAGGTTAAGCTTGCACCGACCAAGAATACTTTCGGGATTGGTTGCGTCGAACGAACTATCTTCAAGCTTTTTAGGCTTTTGTAGCGTTCCCAAAAGCTGTGATTCTGTATCCTCCTGATCTCCCACGACCTCTTTAACAGACGAGGAGATTTGTTTGATTAGAGGAACCACAGTAGGGTATAATGTATTGCTGGAGGGGTTTACTCTCAATTCTGCATTTAATGTCGGATCATCAACGCCATTATCGCCGTATTGTACCTTGAGCGCTACACCAGGGCTAGTGAGAGATGCTGTTGTTGTGGAGTCTCCTTGCGTGTAATGGCCATATTTGCTTTCGGGACGACGAGTACCTCTCGCCCTGGCAGCTAAAAGAGTCTGTTGATCATCAAGTTGTCTGCCCAACAATGTGACAATTGCTCCAGCAAAGTCCACGTCAACAAGTACAGATGACAGCTTTTTATTTCCAAATAAAGTATTGGCACTAGTTCCAGTCGTCTGTGTCTGCGATGGAGAAGTGGCCCATATCGCCTTTGCCTCACGTACACTCTCTGCTGCAGAAGCTATTGAACTTTGTAGAAGTCTGGCAGGAAGTATGAATCCAGTAGTACCACGGATATCAAGAGACTTGCCTGCTGCTTGAAAGGCAAGTCGCAAGTCATTCTTCGTTGAAAGATATGCAACATTGAAAACAATCTCAGGCATCAACGCCGAGTTCAACGATCGTTTCCTTTTGTCTTCGAGTTTTGGCGCCATCTGCAATTGTGTATCCTGAATACGAAGTTTTGCTGAATTGTCCCTTGAAGTTGAGAAACTAACGCGTCGAATGGAAAATACCAAATCTTCAGGTTCACATCCTGATTTCGGACAGAGCTTGTTGTCCATTATCCAGCTAATTTGGATATTAGTGAATTCTACCAAATATGTTGCACCAAAAACTTCCTGTGTTTGACTGTCATCCACATCAGTAATACTCAGTCGAGGCAATTGGCTTTGGGCTCCGCGGCCGTGTGGCCTCGCAAGGCGTCCCAGGTGTCTGAATCGTTTCATATCCTCCGATAAGTCGAGTTTCTTGATACGATCTTGCAAGTGTACTGCAATATCAATGACCAAAGAGGTGGTCTCCGCATAAAGCTGTACGTCCAAGCCTTTACTTGTAAGATTGAAAGTCCGTACCACTTCATTGCGCTCGTTGAGTCCCGAGGTAGCGAGGAGACCGATATCCACAGCGAGCTTGCCATACTGTTGAATATAGGATCTTTCCCGTCTCTTTAACTCAAGTCCAACTTGAGATACATTGACATGGAAGTCAGGGAAGCTAGAGTCATGCCTTTGCTCTGAAGTATCCAAATGTATCTGCGTCGAACCAAGAGTAAAATTCATATCTGCCCAGTAGTCATTACTCCTAATTCCAGGAGCACGAGCATGGATCTCCCAGCCTGCCATCGTAAGACGTACGTTGTATAATATCTCACGGCTCACAGAGCTGGCTGGGGAATGTGGCGTTGGCGTTTTCTGTTCATGGGCTAAGATATCGCTCAAATGAAGACGAAGTTCACTGAGACTATTAGTACAATCTGACATGAAATGACTTATTTCCGGACGCGTGAAAGCACTCAATAGGCTGCGTAAGGAGCTAGCTTCCAGCCTAATAAGCTCAACCGTGACATCTGCCTTGAGAGAAACAGCACTGGGTAACATGTTGCCCAAAATCCTTCCATTAATTGGAGGGATGTCAATTTCAGATACGGATTGGGAGTGCTTCTCTTCCACCGTCTTGAAAATGTGATGGTTACTTTTAACATCAAAGTCAACCTCAAGCCCGTTGTCATTGTTTGACAAGACCGACATGCGAGCAACTTTTCCATCAATTATATATGTCAAAGAAGGAAGAAGCCGGAAATTGATTTGGTAATCATCCAAGAAAAGAGCAACATGGAATTGATGCGTTTCTGAGATTCCCTTGGGCTGCTCAATCACTTCTGAAGACGAACGGATCGTCTTGTTCTTGTTCAACAATTGAATAAGTGTAGAAACATGTCGTATCTCGTCTTCTACAATCTTGTCAGCAACATGTATCAGACCCAGAGGGTCCTCTTGCATGTTGTAAGTAAAACTGCGGCAGGAGCAAGCCAGCTTCCAGTCATGGATAAGGTACTCCGGGCTTGACTTTGATATATGAGAACCATAAACATGCGGTTGCCAGATTTCCCAGAGCATCAACACCTTCGAACGACTCGAGAATATCGTAGAACAATCTTCAGCACTTAAAATGGCGGTTATCTGTTCTTCCTGCTTGTTATGGCTTGGACTTAAAGCCAAAGAGCTTTTTAGGCTATTTCCTGATAGATACAGTGTCAAATTGATACCGTCTAGACTGATAGACCCTTCGTCTGTACCGACAAAAATGTGCAGTTCTGTCAGGCACTCATTCTGTAACTCGGAATGTTGGGTGGCTGGAGATGAAGCAAGCTGGATATTAGACATTGTTGCTGCAATCTCTTCAAGAAGATCGAGAATTTCCCAGCGTAAACGTAATGCGGAGTTTGAGCTGTAACAGCGGATTGTATGTGTCTTCTTTGGTGGCGCTGTCCCAGTCTCATGGTCAGACGCAGCAGCTAAGGAAGAAGCATAAGCAATGAGAATATCATTGAGCATAATGTCGCTTTGCTTCGGACCAGGGTCAATGATAAAGCTCAAGCCTTTAATATTGCACGAAAATGCAATAGGTACCATAAGCACGTTTGGGGCGACCGAAGACGCCGTGGATTCACCCCAAATTGCTTTCATTACGTGACTTTTCTCGACATGTGCGAGGTCCCAAGGCCGCCATTCGTTAAAATTTTCTAGGACTGTTTCTTTTGCACTTTTGGGGGACGTATGACCTAGATCTGTACAACTAGTCTTCAAAGCGCGCTGTTGGTCTGGTGACAAGTTCTTGTAGATGTTTCGCAAGCGAGATATGATCTTCCAGGAATCATGAAGTCGCAGATGATGTTGTGATGCACGTAGAACATAAGCCGGACGGGTAAGGAACAATGGATCCGGCATGCCAGCAGCGGAATCCGTAAGTGACCAAACCACATAACGCAAGCGATCAACAGTGGACGGAACTTCTTGGAAAGAGGTTGCGATGGAGTCTGCCAAAGTTGTAGTGCGTTTAACAAGAAGAGCGAGTGGTGCTACCGATTTGGACGATGTTGATGTCTCGAATGAACGCATTTGGACATGAGATCGCATTTTGGAGCTGTTAACCGACCAAAATACTGTTTCTCTTAAAACACATGTGAGTTCGGCTTGGTCATGAAGAGTGTCTGACTGTCTCCCGAGAGCAGTAAATGAAAGCATTTCTGACGCCGAGTGAATCGTCGTACTTATTTGGCTGTCTTTTATCAGGTCTTGCTCCCGTCTTTCAGATTCGGTCTTATATGTAGCTTGGAAATGTAGACATGAGAGTCTGTATTCGTCTTGATATTCAGGTTGTGAAGCTGTTTCGTATGGTCCTTGTCGGTTGAGAAGGTTAAGAACGGCTGATGGAATGCGAATAGAAATGCTCGTTGCTGATTTAGGTTTATTCTTCTTCGACTTCTCGTGTTTTACAATGTCAGAGATAACCTGGGTTTGCAAAGAATCAATCATATCAACCGGGGAAGTGGACTGAAGACCATCAACCAACAAGGACAACGAATGAAAAAATTCAGGTGTACAAAACCCTCGTAGTCCGGGCGTTAATGTACAGAATATATCTGTGTGTGCAGTCTTGTCGTCATTAGAAGCCATTATGTAGTCGTCATTTTCAACAGTAGTTTCCTTCTTGCTAGTCACATCTGGCAAAGTGGGAAGATTGCTGGAGTCAGGTCTCACTTGATGATAATGAAAATGTGGAATGGCCCAGAAACTTGACGGCCCGTTCATGACACGTTCAGTGTCATTCACGTCGTCATCATAATAATTCCTGCTTGCTGCGTAGTCAATGGGTAGCTGTGGGGATCGTGAATTCTCATTAAAATGACTCCTTGAAACTTTATTTTTCGAATCCAGAACCTTTCCATGGGCATTATTCTCCTTGCGACCTCGAAAGCTCGAGTTATCAAATGATAAAAATGAGCTTTGGTGGGTTAGGCCTTTGTGATCTCTGGGTGGCACAGCGAACGACTGATTAGCATCCAACGCACCCACGACGGGTTCTGGCATTGAAGGCAATATCATAGCAGGTGGATTAACGCTGGGACTATTCCAATCAAGCATATCATCTCCGCTCACGCCCAGTAATAACCAAGGAGTTCGGTGCGACCTTTCGTCATGCACTCGAATGTGATCTTGTTGAAGCTTACGGTCTTCAAGGAAATTTGCCTTCCGTTGTAGCATTGACAAATCTAGACTTGTCTCAAATAGGGCATATGTTGTAACGGTATGTGATCCTTTATGTCGGCGAGCTGCGGATCTGCGATCTATGGCATAAAATTTGATATTTGGTATTCTTAATGACAGGCGCTTAGAAAATTGAAGCCGGGACCAGTCATTGAAGTCAATTTCAATACAATCAAGTCCCAAACTCACCGCAACTTGGTCCACTAAAAGCGTCAGATGAAGTGAACCAATTCTAGCGCGTAAAAAGGTGACATCATGCAAAACGGATGGGTGCAATGGGGGGAGGGCATTTTCCTCATCGTCAAAGGTAAAATCCAAGTTTCGAAATGCTGAAGCTGCGGACTTGATAAATTCTGTATTGCATTCTCCCACAATTTTACCAACGTTGAAATCCCAATTGCAGACATATGTAGGCTCCGTTGGAGGCAATCCGAATATACGATGGCCATATACGGAAAGACCGTCGATGAAGAGTTGAGTATTTGAAATAATAGAAGCATCGTTACTTTCGGCAGTCTCCAAAGCCACCTCTGTAGGTGTCAAATTGGCCTGTAGATCCATGTAGTAGTTTGTGAAACGAATGTCAAGGTCAAGAGATGCAGCAGTTAGTCGAAGACACTTGGAATGGTCATAAATGTTTGTCGGTAATAGTGCACAAGGCCATTCAATTGATAGGGTGATTATCACATCCAGATCATTACTCTTCCTGTTCGGATTGATTGCACCTTCGCCTTGCCCACCCCGATTCTCCACAGAGTTTGCGGATTCCTGAAACTCTTCTAAAGTTCGAAAATGCATGTTTTCGGCAAAGTAATTTTCCCTGATTTTCATGAAGTATTTGATCAAGAATCCGTACAAGTAACATCTAGGAGAATCCGCCGTGATGTCCATCGTAAGGGAATCAGTCAGAGCCGGCGACGTTCCAGCATTGAGAGTATAACTCCCATTTATGTTTAGCTTCGATAAGGTACCCAATGAATTTTCTCTTAGAAAAGTATGGAGCGTGTGCCACAAAGGAGTTAAAAGATCGACAATTCCATCTTCTAGGTCAACACTAAACGAAATCAAACTTTGTTCTGGTCTGAATGTGTCCGATGGAATGCTGACGTTGGAAGCTAGTTGTGACGCTCTGATAGCAATGAAGGTGTTGTCATCGAGGTCTGAAGGATTGTTGATGATGTTAGAGTCGTTAAGGTTCAGGTACAAGCTAAGGCTGGTAAAGAACAGTTTCATGTTATACACATAGGGCACAAAGGTGTAAAATTCCGATGATGAATTTGAAGTCCAGTCGCTGACCAGGTCAGTTAAAAGAATAATGTGGTCTCTTAGTAAGAACAACTGCAGGTCATGGCTGACGACAGTAAAAGACCACGTGTGGAGGCTGTTCCAGGTTAGAGGGTTAGAAAGATCACAGGTAATCACCTGTCGTGGACTTTGCCAGAGGAGTCCGTGATTGACACTCGAAGAAAGCTTGCATTCTCGGAGATCCAGGTTAAGTTGGTTACAATATCCAGTTTTTGAAGCGACCATGTCCATCTCATAAGTTATGGTTGAGTCATGTGAAATACGGAGAGTAAGCCAACCAAATGGGCGAGTCTCCGGCGCAATTTTGCCGGTTTCCCCATTCTTGCCTCTCCACTGTCTCTTCTGCTTTTGCTTTTTTAGCTTCGATGCACTGCGTATCGCATTAGCACGGCCTTTCCACTGCCAGTCCTTAGATTCTTCCCGGGTAGAAATTCTCAGAGTAGTTTCGTCACTTGTTTCCACGCGAATTTTGAGTTTCGTGCTTTGTCTCAAACTTCCAGGTTTCAGAGATTCAGCAGGTTGGGCACTTCGAAAGTTATTTGGAAAAAAAACATTTTGTAATCCCACACGTTCACGATCAGTCCATGGACCGTAGTTAATAGTACCCCGTTCAATCTTGATGTCGATGCCCCACTCGGGTGGATTGCTTCCGTTAATATCTCCAGAGAACTTATGTATGGATGAAGAGGGCATATCGTTTTCTGTAGGAACCTTCCCCGGAATATCCCAATAGTACGTCAAATTGAGAGAGGGGCAATCCAGGATAGTAGAGTATCTACCATACTCAACAGCATTCCACCCTTCATGATCATCCGTAGTCTCATCTTGATAGCGAGTAAGGCCAAGCCACCGGTTATTGTGGCTTAGGTCAGTCTGGCTGGTTGACATGGTATTCGTGCTTTTGTCGTGGAAGGACTCTACAGATTTTTGGAAATATGGAATCAAATCTCGGAGAGTATGCCAGGCTTGGCGCTTTCTTCGCTGGTAATCAATGAAATACCTCCTTTTTGGTTTCTGTTCATATTCTTCCGGATGTAAAGATGTCAATTTGCGAGCAGCAGAATGCTGTTCTTGCCTAAAGTCTGGATTACGTCGTAGCTGGATGATTGGGCGTGCGAAATCAAAGGTAAAAACTTGACGGTAGATATCAAGTGGCCCAGCATCAGCAGCATCAACAACACCGGTCCCTTTTTCGAAGGTAATGGTAAGCAGGGAGCGTGTGTTTTCGTTGCCTGCCACGATCGCCCCTTTTGTACACTCGACTTGAATCGGTAACAAGTTGAGAAATCCGGAGGCTGATTCTAGTGCTTCGGCATTCAAAGCTGCGGTATCCTTCATGGATGAAGATCCTGCATCGACACTACTTGTTTGCGGACTAGCTCTTTGCGTACTGCTTGCGGTCGACTTTCCACTCGACATCCGTTCAAAGCGAAGGGAAAGATCTTTTGCAGAATCTTCCCGACTACTTGATCTCGCTTCCGTAGTTCCGAGTGTTTCATTGGCAGCATTTTGCTTTTGATCCATGCTAGTGGTGAAACCAGAGAGAATATCATCATAAGCCGGCGTTCGATTGTAGAGAAACCATTCGAGCCCAAAAACTGTGGCGGTCAACCGGCATGGAAGACTATCTGCTGTCTTGACGCCCCCGTTTTCCTCTGCGCCATCATGGCGATTACTATCGCCCGCTGAAGTAGAATTTCCATCACCATCCAGTCGCGACGAGCTTTGTGATCTGGGAGAGAGCTTGTTTCGAGCTAGGTCGATGTTTCTTACGGTACGCTTCCAGTAATTCCACGTCAAATACCCCCGCTGAATCAAGACTGTCTCATTCACTCCATGGTACCGTACTCCCTTGAAGAAGATTCTTCCACCAAGTAATGAAATTTGAAGCGCTTGGATATCAACGTAAGCTCGATGGTAGTGCCATGTGTATGCTCGAATTCCGTAGGAAACTAACGTCGCAAACAATCGATTGAAATAGAAAAGGAAGAAAAGGACACTTTGATGATTCTGTCAGTCGCGATCCAGCTCGAGGTTAAACCAGTTTGATTAGCTCACAGGATGCCACAGACAATCAGTTCCACCAAAAAAAACCTACAATCAAGTCAGCAAGGCGCGAGTGGAATGAAGAAAACCGGCACGAGTGATACCAATTGAATTGCGGGCCCGATGACAGAGGCTGCAAGGAAATGGTGGTCGAAACCATCTCAAGAGCTTCAATGACGTTGCCGATGCCGAGTATGCATCCTGAATGGGAATCGGATCGGTAGTAGCAGCACGTTCGTTTCGCTCCTATGTAGAATTCGATGTCGCTGTAAATTCAAAGAGTTCCATTGCCAAAGACCATACTCCAAAGACATCCAAAGGTGCGATCTCAGGTCGAATGCGACCGTCCATCAGAATAATTAAATTAATTTTATTGGGGAGCTTTGAAGTTCCGGTTGGAGGCAGGTGGTGCTTAAACTAAGCTCCTCTGGCTGGCAACTGCGGCTAAGCCCGTAATTAATTATCACGCGTCACGGGTGGATCTCCGGAGAAGCTCCCATACCGAACGGCAAGAAACCTCCTGCCTAAACTACCACCACCACCACCACCACCACCACCATCCTACGCTAGATCTCATAACGTGCACGACACTCACCTTTCGTTGACTCTCCCTGGCGGTAGGCGCATGTGAATCAGTCGAAAGTATCCGGTCGCTAAAGATGAGCCTGTGAATACATTTATACACGCGGAATGAAAGCCACCCTCAGCCGTTAAGCGGTGGTGCCTACACCTCCCCAGCTACGATGGATTTCACTATTGCAGCCTCGGGAGGCACAGGTTCTCGGCTTACTAGAATCTTTGTTATAATCTCAGGCGTAGCATCTTTGGTTGCCACATTATTGTCCATCGTGTACGTGTGACATGTCTAATCGAGTTGACTACCAACCTGCTAATTACAAGTCTTCATTATCAACAGTTCGATATGGCTTCAAACGTACGTCCAATCCGAAATACCACGATATCGCAATTTGTCTTTGTATTGACTATTGGAAACAGGAAGAATTACCGGAAACCTCTGTTGCAACGCTACGTCGTGCGAATATTGTTGATGTGGGTTCTCGGCCAGCCTGGTACCTAGTAACACAAACTGATTTGGTGACAGGGTACCGATCTATGCGGCGTCATCATGGACAAGCATCATCTCACTCAAGGCTGCCATGTTCCTAGACCCCATTCGTGATATTTACGAAGTATGCCCTCCAACACCTACCTTGTCCTCTCGCTAACGGTCTATCAGGCCTTTACAATCTATACTTTCTTTCAGCTGCTCATCAACTTTGTTGGCGGGGAGCGAGCGCTGATTATCATGACTCACGGACGGCCTCCGGTCCAGCACATGTGGCCACTGAATACCTTCCTTCCCAAAGTGGACATATCCGACCCTCACACATTCCTCGCCATCAAACGAGGCATTCTTCAGTACGCATGGCTGAAACCTGTTCTGGCGCTGGTATCGATTATCCTCAAGGCGACAGACAAATACCAGGAAGGGTACATCGGAGTTGGGTCTGGCTATCTTTGGACCGGGATAGTCTATAATGTTAGCGTCACAGTCAGTCTCTATTCACTCGCATTGTTCTGGATCTGCATGCATGATGACCTGAAACCGTTCCGTCCGGTTCCAAAGTTCCTCTGCATAAAGCTCATTATCTTTGCCTCGTACTGGCAAGGATTCTTCCTATCTATCCTGCAGTGGTTGGGTGCAATTCCCAATGGCGTGGCAGGTTACACTCCGGATAACCTTGCCGCAGCTATTCAAGACACGCTTATTTGTATTGAGATGCCAGGATTTGCCATTGCTCATTGGTATGCTTTCTCCTGGCACGATTACGCCGATAACCGGGTATCTTCGGCTCGCATGCCCGTCAAACACGCGCTGAAAGATTCCTTTGGCGTGCGAGACCTCATCGAGGACACCAAGCAGACATTCCGAGGACGTGACTACGAATATCGGTTGTTCGATTCTGGGGATAACATTATCGCTCATGAAGAATCAAGCTCCCGTGTGAAAAGAGTGATGGAAGGGATGCGATACGAGAGGGGCGGCAAGAGTAAATATTGGATCCCAAGGCCTGGGGAGGCCAACAGTCGAACACCATTGTTAGCTGCGAGCGAGAATCAAGGACGTAGAGGCTCACCAGATCAGTCGAAACGAGGAAGCATCATCGACAAGTTCCGTTCTTACGGAGAACTCGAAGAGACCAAGTTGGATGAGGACGACGAGCGTCTATTTGCAAACGCGCGAGCTTTGGAGTTTGGCGACTGGAATGTATGTCCAAGATACCTAGCGATATACGTTGAGATCACGAACTAACATGACCTGTAGTATCCTGTCATCACAGCCAATGAGGTTCCGAGTGATCAAAGGCTGCCAAGAACGATAAGTTATCAGAGCCAAGAATCCGAGCATAGCCACGGCCGTGTGGTTAAGAAGGCTCGGGGTCATCGAAACAGTCATGTATCCGATGGGGATAGTGCAAGTCGGGTACAGGCTACAAGGAGTCGCAAGTCCCGCAAGCCGGAACCGGTGGAACGCGCATCCAGCGCATCAACGCTGTCTCAATCTGGCCGTAGCCAGCTAGTTGACTTGGTTGTGGAAAATCGGAACGCCGAAGAACGAGAGCAGAGCAGAGCACTAAGAGAAACCGGCTCTGTGTGGCCTGAGAGAAACGATATTCATTTACAGTAAGACATTACCTTCCAATAGTGTCTCATTTACCCCGTTAACTGGATGCTGCAGAAGACCCCACGGCGAGCCAGTAGGAGTCGTTCGCCCACAATCTACAGCAGGGATCCTTTCTCCTAATCTCTCTACGAACCAAACTGTGGGAGAAGACGATGACAATGACGGTGAAACAAGTCCGGGATCGCCTAGTCCTCGGTATGGCGATTTTCGAGAAGAACACAACGTGTGGGGATGATGAATGGCAACACATGATTCCGTTGTTTATGAAGGGAGTGGTCAATGTTCTCTGGTTCCCATTCTTCCGTACAGATATTAGCATGTATTCGTATATACCACTTTGCATTTTCAATCGATTGGCTTTGAGCCTCGGTCACACCTTCAAATCATTTGAAGCATAACGCGGTTCAAGCGAGGGCCGCGTCCCTGCTCGCTATCAGACACAGGCACTCTGATTAACTTGAAACCAACACGTGAAGGAACCGGAGACGATTTCGACTTCGAAACAAAACAGCCCAGAAACCCCTGGAATCTGATTTGAAATTGCAACAAGACCCAAGAATAGCCCAGGGACAGCGAGCTCCTGAAGAATGGCCTCTTCACTATTATTAAGCCCATTTCTATTATTATTAGTATTATTATTTTTTATTATTATTATTACTACTGATGTTGTTATTCTTGTTTGAATCGAGAGCTGCCGCCGTGTGGTGGTGGGTTCGCCGCGCTGACTGGCCAGCGAGCTTATCTAGCGGACTCTCTACAGCCAATGCTTAAGCGCCCGCGGTGCGAGGCCCAAATCTCTCCTGGCTAAAACAGGAACCAAGTGTCGGACTATGTGACTCTGTGAGCCTATCGCGTGCTCATGGCCCTCTGCATGAATTTAATGGCCTCTTAGCGTTCCACTGTTGAAATAACGATCGGTGGTGCTTCTCAAGCTGCTGGCAAATCACACACTGCGATCAGCACCTGATCCTCCAACTTGCGGCCTTCTCTGACCCTCCAGGCGAGCAACGTGGAGGGCGTCGAGCGGCCACCAGCGCTTGCAGCTGCAGGCAATCAGCTGCATCAGTGCTTGTGGCATTTCTCAACCCAGATTAGGGCCATGCAGTCGGTTGGACCTGTCATGTTCTCTTATATTCTAGCCATTCTCGCCGCCGTCGAGTCTGGTGGGGGTTTCTCCCATCCTTTGGTCACGTTCGTTCTTTTCCTTCTCTATACATAATCGCCTTTCTGCTTCTGCGGGTGAGCTGCCATGCAGGCGCTTGACAGCTAGGCTCCGGCAGTTGAACAAGCAGTGCTAATGTTCAGCGCCTGGCTTCGGTCCTGCCTGTCTTGCCTCTGGTCCCAGGTGGACCTAGAGCGCGAGGCTTATGGTCAATCAATGCAAAAGAATGGTACGTTGTAACATCGTCTTCAATGGTTTGACATATATGTTAATAATGGCCTAGGTGTCGAACGAGAGATGCAAGTTTGCCACAGTCAACCACATCTCGTTCCACCTATGAAGCTGGTCTTCTATGATAACCTGCCCAGTCCCTCGCCATCTCCACGGCCAGTCTCATCTCTGCCACCGTGGATGCACGAAACGAAAAGTCTAGCCAGCAGGGCATCGCGTCGGGCAAGTATCCTCGTGCGAAGGAAAACTCCCAAGCGACCTAGGATCAGCGCTCCAACAGACTTCAGGCGCACTGATGTTCCTCATGGCCGAGTAGCATCGTTTCGACCGCTAGAGCTCAGCATTTATCTTGCCGGAAATAGACTTTCCGATCTTCCAGAATTCGATGCCTTCAGCTTGAATCACTCTAGACAGCCCTCTTCGCCGGAAAAGGCTCTCATATCCCCTTTCGATTCAAGCGGCCAACTACGAAGGCAATCGGGTCCGTTCCAGTTTGCTCGCAAACCAATAGGATCTCCCCCTTCACGAAGAGGCTCTATGGCAACTCTCGAGCTACAACTGCAGCAGACACGAGCCCGGCAAAGCTCTGATCTGGCCTTTGTCAATCCATTGATTCCTCATTTTTCAGTCTTGAGCCCCGTTGGCGACCCTATCCACAGATTTGCTGAACTACGACCCATAAGCGAACCTCCCCAAAGAGTTCCCGGGTCTTCTACAAAAGACAACAGCCTTTTACCTCCAACCCCGGCTGAAATCGATGCCTCCCAGAATACATTGCTTACGTTCTCGTCATCTTCCACTCCAGTACAACATTCCCTTGATTACCACCAAACTATTAGTGGCACTACCGGAAAGAGGATGCCAGGACAATCTCAAACCTCATCTTTTAGCTCCACCAGCACCATAACCAGCAGCCCCAAAAAGTACCATCATACATCCACTAAGTCCTCTTCAACTTTCCAACATCACAGCCGTGACCGCACTATTAGCAACTCCACCGTATCTTCCAAGACCCCTTCATTATCAAGTGCCATCACAGCGGCCACAACTATCATGCCATCTGACAAGGATCTGGAAAGCGCTTTTGGTTCTTTACCGGTGATCCCAGCTAGTACAAAGAATAGTATGGTGGTCCAGGAGCCATACATTCATGAGGAAGAGCAAATGCAACCAGGTGGTTACGAGTATGATACACGGTTTCCCGGTGGTACTGTTGGATTAGCTTTCTAGAAACAAGTGAGCAAAAATGAGAAAGAGAACAGGACTCCTCTTTTTGATACCCCGTTTGTTCATTAAAACTTGATCATATGCGTGTTTCTTCTATTTAACGTAGCAATCTATATTGAACTAATTCTAATATTGCCAGTCATTTCTTTCGTCCTTCTGCGTTTTCGTGTACTGTGGTTTATACGTTTGTTGGAAACACCTTGGTCAAAGCACAAAATACCTAATGTTGAAGGGACAGGTCAATGTTGAGGAGATCCCAATATTTTACTAGTTAGACCAATTAAAGCTGTTTGTTTGTGTGAACGTCGTATCTTTACAATATCAACTGTATCCATGGCAAGCCCGACATTTGATACCAGCACTTCAATGATATAGTGCAAAGTAAAAGGCTGCTGCAATGAAAAGAGAATGCGACACATTTATACATATATGCGGCATAACTTTGACATGGTTGCGGTGTATCGTACAACGGGTTTGATGAAATATACAATGGCCTAAACATCAGACTCCACAATCTCTACTCTCCCACTACCACCCCCGTCTTTGCTATCGATCTCATTTTGCATTCCTAAGATCGCCCACGCCCTTCCCATCATCCCATAGCCTGCTGATGGCGTTTTCATGTGCCCGGCACCACGACGAGGGTTATTCCTTGCTTGCTGCTCGCGTAACGCCCGTTCTGCCTTTGCAGCGAGAATTCTCTCCTCTTCTTTCTTTCGCGTCGCCACGTCATCCTTCCATTCACTCCATTGCTCATATCTTTCACGATTCTGTAGCACTTTGTACCTGTAGGTTGACTTAGCTGGGCGCCATGTAGTGCGTTTAGCATCGGTCGGTAGAGTTGAGGCAAGGTCGGTGACCGGGGTTTCTTTGGTCAGTTTGAGTAAGTGTGTGAGAACATCTCTACTTTCAGTAGCAAGGGCGTATTTGGTTTCTTCTTGTACGGACGGCTTGGTTGAAGCAATCGGCGCATCTAGCCAAGAATACAAGTTCGTCGACCTTTGAACAGAATAAGGATCGAGAAGGTTGGTACGACGATTTTCTTCTCGCAAAAAGCGAATAGCTGCTTGAAGGCTGCCGATTTCCGACCGCAGAGCTTCGTTCTCACGCATAGCAGCCAAGGTAGTTTCTGTATCGACCACAACACCTTCTGCTGTAATAGCAGCAGTCGTGCCAGATGCTCTCTTAGCACGTTCAAATCGCTGCTTGTAGTCATCACGATCGGATTGCGCCTTTTGCAAATCTCTAGTGAGCCTCTCGACTGACCCATTAAGTTCTACTTCTTTCTCTTGCATTTGCTCAAATTTAGCCTCGAATTCCTTGGCAGCAGAGGCTTTCTTAGACGCTTCACGCATTCTAGATTCAAGCAGCTCGACTTTCATTGACTGTTCCTCCAAAGTTTTATCCTTTACTCCGAGTGCAGTGGATGCTTCGCTCAACTCATTCTTCAGTCGACGAACCTCCTCATCTGCGTCAGGCGAAGTTATCTTATGGGACTTGAGTTCCACTGAGCGGGCAATCCAGGGGTGCTTTCCTCGTTCGAATTCCGCCGTATGGGCCAAGTCAGAAGCGTGGGCGCTCATTTCGTCCAGATAACCTGTCAATGTCTTTAGCTTGGCGCTTAGCAGAGGAAGTGCGCTGTTTTCTTCGCTATCGGCGGTGGAGCCTTGAGCAATAGACACTGTGGTGCTTGACAAATTGGTCAAGATTTCGTTGTATGTAAACGTCTCCGTACGACCCTCTTCTCCGAGTAAGATTGCGACATTCTCACCCATCTGTCGTGTTAATTCGGCAAGTTCCTTTGCTGTATCTTCTGCAGATTCAAACCATACATTGGCTCCATCTGACAGAGCAAGAGATCTAGAATTGAGCTCCTGAAGAGATCGTACTACTTTTGAAACAACGACTTTCAAACCGCGGGCCTGGCCAACCAAGACCTCCGACTTATTCAAGAAAAACTGCCCCTCTTCATCATCCTCTGCTGGAGCTGATAGCTTGCTCTGCAATAAGGTTCGCAGCCGAGATAATGCTGAGGCAGTGTTCTCAATGTAAATTTGAATCATCATGGAGCGGGTGTATAATTCATCCGCGTATGTCGCTAATTCAGCTGGGATGAGTGTCTCTGCAAGATGGGTCATAAGAGCGATGGACCTTTGTAATTCCATGGCGCATTTCTTCTCATTTATATCATTCCTTTTCAGACTCTCAATCCAATTGTTCAATGTTCGTTCAACTGGTTCTAATTCATACAAGGCCCGCTCAAAGCCAGCGAATTGCTCAGGAGTGCATGTCGTCACATATTTCGTAAATCTATCGCAAACCAGAGAAATCCATAAGGTCTTCTCAACAACATCGTACGTTGCAAAGGTATTCTCTGGAGCAGATGGGAAGTGGGCTTGGTCAGCAAGGCGTTCACGAACTGTGTTCAGAATCAATGATGCTTTAAAACCGACGCGTTTTGCACGTAAAATAGCTTGGACTGAATTATTTTCGGTCTCAAAGTACTCTGGAAGATAAAGTTGCACTATTGAGAGGTGCTGGGCAGATTCTTCGGCCTCCATACGACCCAGCTCGATGTCAATTGATTTAGTCTGTGCCTTTTCAACAGAGGCTTGAAGCTTTAGATTGAGATCCATCATGGCTCTAGATCTTGTCGAGAGTTCATTAGCTTCTGTTTCTGTCAGCTGTTGAGATGCACGCATGTCTTCAAGGTCACTCTGCAAATTGGCAACGAGTTCTCGAAATCGAGACAAAGTATATTCCAAGTCCTCAATAACTTCATCCTGCTGGGTGATCTTCCGAGATTGCTCATTGAATACCGTCTCTCGGTAATCGAGTTCCTCTTGCAGTTGCTTTTCAGTCTCCATATGGTTTAATTCCAATTCGTCATTGAGTTCTTTCAAACTTTCGAGGTCCTCAATAGCTGCCTTGAGTTCATTGATCTCCTCCTGGTATCGCATATTCTTGTCTGCAAGCTCTTCAATCATTTCTTCAGCGCCAAGAGCGGTATCCAGTTGTTGCTTAAGATCATCCACGTTAGATTCAGCTGTCAGCAGCTTCTCTTTTGTTGCTTCGTACTGAGATTTCACTGTTGAATATTCCTCGAGGTCATCCTGCAACTCCTTAATTTGATCACGAAGCTCTGCCTCTGTTTGTTGGGTCATGTCCCTTAATCGAATTAAAGCTTCCCGCAGCCGTTCATTGGTTTTCTCCATTTGCAGCCAGCCCTGGCTTGATTTGTCCTCTGGGCTCATGACAGAGCCAAACTCCTCGTTTTCGTCTCGTAAGACTTCGACCTCTAGCTGTAGCTCCTCCAATCTTATTTTGAGGTCCTGACATTCAAGCTTAAAAGCTTCGGCGGTCTCCTCGGCCATTTCACGATCGAGTGTGGCCATTTCCAGAATGGATTCGTGCTCAGCCTGGATTTTTTCAGCTTCCTCGAGTTTAGCTTCCGTCTCTCGGATCTTCTTCTTAAGATCTATCAACTCAATCTGCTGCGGCTGATATTTTGCTTGCAGCTTCTGAATGATGCCCTCATATTTGTCCCTTTCTGATTGTAACCGCTCAAGGTCCTTCAGTCTCTCTCTGTCTTCGGCTCTCTTCTTTTCCAAGACCCTGAGCTTGGTTTTCATGTCTTCTAATTCCCTGGAAAGTGCAGCATTCTGAGGTGTACTTCTCGAAGTCGACACAACACGGGCCGCTTGTGTCCGCTGATTGTCAGGTTTGATTGGTTTCTGGGGAGATGCATCTTCATCTGGGGAGTCTTGTCCTGCCTCTGGAGGAGATTCATTACCAGCGCTAGGTTCCGACGTGGCACTTGCACGGCTTGAAGTCTCATCTGTGGTTGTCTTCACCAACGTCGGACGCATCGACAGTCGTTTACCTGGCGCAGTGCCCCCTGGAGCGGTGGAAGATACACCTGGCCTCGTTGTTTTGATTTGGCTAGCTGTCAAAGACTGTCGAATCTTCGAAGCAGGTGGTCCCATTGATGTCCGTCCACTGATACTGGGTCTAGGCTTCATGGCGGAGGCAGGTTTCACGGTCGTCGAGGATGGCCGAGAAGGAGCAGCAAGCTGCTTGGTAGGGGATTTTGTGGGCGACTATTAATCGTTAGCAAACAGAATAGCCGAACAACAAATTCGAGGTCTGCCTCATACTCTCAGAGTTCGAGTTGGAGCTGCTCTTGGGGCAGGCGATGGGCTTGCAGTCGTACTTTGCCGCTTCGTAGCAGCCGATGTAGCTGTAGCACCGACCTTTCTCAAGGCTGTTCCTGACGCGGGAACATTCTGCAGTTTACCAGCAACTGCTGTACCTCGAGAGGGCTGTTTGCTCTCGCGCTTGGGAGCAGCAGGTCCAACAACTGAGGCAACAGCCGAAGGCCTGATAAACATGCCAAATCCATGCTCGCAGTCGAAGTAGCGTTCGCCCTGAACCGATCCATCGTTCTTCCCTGTTGGATCGTCCAACTCAACTCCTATCCAATCTCCGGCGGCGAAGTGAGTTGGACCAATGAATCGGATCGTAGCTTGTCGGCCATCCAGCAGGTTGGCAACCTCACCTATGGAGATGTCGACCATGGCGCCGAATGCAGAATACAGACTCCAGCTGCGTAAGTGTGTTGGATCGCAAAGACGAAGTTTGTATAGGGATTACCATTCAGGAGTGCCAAGCCCGACAACGCGACAACCGTGTAAGCCCACTTTATTTGAGCTTATTCACCAATGAAATTAAAGAATGGATGCTTGGAGAACAAACCAATCAGAGCCACCCAAACAAGCACCAGTAATCATCTCTATTACACCGATCTCTATTAACTGTATACGACTATTTCTAGTATCTTGTCTATCTATGCTGTACTCTTAAAGCACTGCGGGAAAACCTGTCGAAGCTCTTCAAGACTGCGAATTGTGTGTTTGCAAGCTGGCGTTCTCGGCAATTTTAACATGGGCTCGACCAGATGTGCAGTCTTCCAGCCTCGCTCTTCGGCGTGTTTGCAATTTAGGTGGGAGTCATCTGGATACAATTGACTTAGTATTTCATGATTGAGGCAGTGAACAGAACTGTACTGACCGACAAAGAAGCAACTCTCAATGTCTTTCGCAACAGCCTCCCTCTCGGCCTTTTCCCACATCTCCTTGCTGGGCTTACATATCAGTTTCGGCTGCGCGTAATCGCAATATGTAATCCCCTCGAAAAGATCATCGACACCTAGTAGCTTCACGACCCTCTTTGCATGGTTCACGTAGGCGTTGGTGAGCAGCCAAGGCTTAACTTTAGTTGTATCGAGATCTTGTAGCAATTGTCTCAGTTTGGGGTCCGGCTTTAGGATTTCGTCTAGCGGCAATGCATCGTCCACTTTCTCGTTGAACTCTAAAGGGTCTACCTTGTGGTGGCGAGTGAGGCCCTCGATTGCGAGACCATATTCTTTGTAGTACTTTTGATGCAGCATCACTGCGTCGTCCGGGCTCATTGATAGATGATTCACAAAGAATATATCTGAATGGCATGTCAGAAGATACCTGAACCTTTTTCTTCGGGATATGATAGAATGAGACCCACCAATTAATTCTTGCATTTTATCATGGATCTGTGAGGCTAGATGAGGATTTTAGTATTACAGGTGTCTCGTAGTTGCATCAGGATATCACACCTCTCGAGTATAGCTACATGATTAAAGATAACCTGTCAGTGGTTTTAACATATAGAAGAGTTTAGATCTAGAGGACTTACGCAGTTGTCAATGTCGAAAAAGAAAATTGGCCGCGAATCATTCTCATCGTTAGAGGAAGCCATGTTGAGAGATATATTTACGTAAAGATGAACTTCAAAATATTATTGACCGTTAGATGGAAGAAGTTCACAGATAGGATCAACGAAGATAAACCTCTCAATTATAGTAGAGATGACTCCACATACAATATATCGCACCTGATATGAAGTAGTGGCTGAGTCAAATGATTTGAAGGGCTATACGAACTTGGGCGCGGGGAGATTTGCTGTTTCCGCCTGAGGCAGGAACTCGCTCCTAGCTGGTCGCTACGGCCCACCTGCAATTTAAAGGACGGCGCTAATCTCCCTGGATCTCCAGTCCCGTTAAAACTTGAACTCCCGTCAAGGAGGAAAAAAAAAAGAGAGAGAAAGTGACAGACCGCCTCTTATATAGGCTGCGCTCACCTATTTCATCGCTCTACCGAGCGTCCAAATGTTGACCACTGACTTTGCCAATGCTGATAGATAGTGCGACATCAGTAAACCCCTAGAAGCCTTTTACCTACATGGCAGCTCCGACAAACCTTTCCATCCCAGTCGCCGAGACGCGCCTGAGACCGTTGCCAGCGGATCATGAACTCAAAGAATACGAAAAGATATTAAGGATAAGCGATGAGATATTTGCGGGAACTCATCCCAGGCTGAAGGTCCCCCAGCAATTCATTCGCAAAGCCCCTTCTCGTGTGCTTCAAACACCTGTTGCGTCAGTCTCTGGTGATGCTGCTGGAACTCAGCAGTCGAAGACAACACCACCAAACCCATCGCTGCTTAGGCAACAAGCTTTACAGGTAGCTTCTCCAGCTCAACCTAGTCCGTTAGCTACACATGCCGCGGGCACACAGTCTCACGTAGCTCCGAAACTCGCGTCAGAGATCGATCCTATATTTTTAACCAAGTCCGATGACCTAGTCCGAGCAGAAATACAACTACAGAGGAGGCGAGTGGAGAATACGTTAAGGGAACAAGCTGAGCGAAGCAAGGTTGAGTCTCGACAGAAGTATGCTGCTCAAGAAGACAGACCAGACTTCGATGTTTCGGAGGTCTTGAATCAAGCTCTGGAAATCGTTAAGCCTCTTCCATCACTTGATGTCCCAGGCGCTAATGGTACAGCCATTCCTAGCGACTCCTTTGACGAGAACTCGTTGTATTCTAGTAGAGCTCCCGATTCCCCCAGCGGAGGAGATTATGAACCACAGGTTCCTTCGGATCGAGGTCGACAAGCAGACAGTCAAAATCCAGTCTTCTATGCTACTGGTACTACTAACAAAACTATTCCACCTCCGAGTTACACTCGGACTGCGCGAGTGGCGAGGCATCATGAACAAGATGAGCTGCCGGATGAACCCGAATACTCCCCCCAGAGCCAACAGTGCCCATTGTGGATATACAGGAAGATGATGATTATCAGCCTCCCGATGCGCTGCATCCTAGGCGTAATATGTATGAGCGAGCTGTGGTATATTCTACACGGCAGCAATCGATCTCTCCTGACATGAGGATCGTGAGAAACCATATCACGTCACCGGCAGCTCCGCAGCCGTCACGCGTTTCACCGTTGGCTGTGGCCAAAGGCCCCTCTGTACAACAGAGGCTACAGGCAAGGTCTACTCGGCGTGATAATCAGGAAAGAGGTCCCACAGATCCTTCCTCTGGACCGACTAGTCCAGATGGTGTAGCGCCGCAATTGATGTCCCGCAAGCGTCGCCGAGTCCAGGAGCCTCGAGATGAAAGTGCATTACACACTATCAGCTCGCCTAAGCCACGTATCAAACCTGAACCTGTCTCTCCCCCGCCTTTCCACGATACCCAACCTTCAAGTAACCATGGTCGTGGACAACCTGTGTACATTGACATCGCCTCACCACAATTCACACCAGTTGGTGACCGTAGAGAAGTTCCTAGAGAGTCGGTCTACGAACATGATCGATATGGAAGCACTGGTCGGGACTATGATACCCCGGTCGAGCCTAGTATCCGAGCGACTTCTCGACTAAGTTCTCGGAGGCCGGCACGAGACACTCAAGATTTGCGACGAGTGGCTAGCCTCCATTATTCACGGAACCCCGAGACATTGCATCGCGAATACGTGGAACCAATAGTGCGATCTCGATCAGTCCGAGCATCTTCATACGCAGTGGTTGAGCGTCCCTCACATGAAAAGCCTGCATATTACGAGCATATGGTGCCAGGATATCCAAGGCACTATGCGCAATACGAAGATTATCCTCCACCGTCTAGGTTTCGTGAAGTCTATGTGGATGATGATCCAGCTCCACGATATATCGAAACGCAACCGCGACGGATTGTCGTCGACGAATATGGAAATCAGTATTATGAGATGGTGCCGGCGTCGAAAATTCGCGCCATGCCACCTCCACCTAGAATAGCAAGGCCTGATGACTACCATGAGCGGCCTTCGATCCGCAGCGCTAGTGTGCGTGCCGCCTCAATTGTAGATGATGGATACGCCGGCCGCAGATATATTCAAGAAATGGCACCCCCTCCTTCAGCCACTTACCGTCGTGTAACAGAGCAACCACGTGTTGTCAGTGAGAATCAGCGGCCGTACTCACGACCGCCCGTCGAACATGACCCAGTCTTCCGAAGCGGAAGTGTTGCTGTTGAGTACGCCTCCCGGCCGCCAGTCTATGTTGACAATGATGTCTCTCGCCAGCGCTTGGTTCGAACATCGAGTGTTAGACCGCCAGCTGGCCGCTATGAGGAATTGCGGGAAGATTCTCATCGTGTGCAAAGTGTTCGCCCTGGTGGACATGAGGTAAGTACGTATCTGCCCGAGGAAACCCGACTGGCGCGGGAATACGGTGACCGCCCTGTATATACCTCGGTGCGCCCAGAGCGTGAAGGAAGATATTATACTGAAGAGGAGGGAGGACGAATGATTGTTGATGGAGCAGGAGACATGGTTCGTCGTGTTCCTCGATATCAATAACCAGTAATCTTACACATTACCTGATGTTATTATAATTTTAATATTAGATAATTTAAACGGTATATACTAGATGATATCTCAAGAGTCACAATCGTGCTTTTATTTAAAATCGTGCTCTGATTGTGTTAGAATTGGCCTTCAAATTACTGCCAACATTATACATGGTGGGAATAGAGGAACCGATGTTGTTGCCTCGCCCCAGATGACACATATGGTAACCATTCTCTAACATTCACAACCAAAACAACAAAATATTGTCATGAACTTCCCTGCCTCCAAAATCCATCATCCCCAAGGGTCTCATACTCATACTGTCATCCTGCTGCACGGCCGCGGCAGTGATGGGCCCGAGTTCGCCGAAGATATTTTCTCATCTACAGCCTCCAATGGCCGAAGTCTGTCCGCCTCTCTACCTACCTACCGTTGGGTCTTTCCAACCTCACGCGACCGATGGAGCACCGCATTCCAAGAAGAGATGTGCTCCTGGTTCGATGCCTATTCCTTAGGCGATATACAAGCAAGAAAGGACCTGCAAAAGGACGGATTGCGAGAATCGGTTTTGCATATTCTTGATATTCTAGAGGCAGAAGCTAGGCTCCTAGATGGGCAGCTTACTCGTATCTATCTCGGAGGTATTAGCCAGGGTATGGCAACATCATTGTGGACATTTTTCGCTGCAATTGGAACGGGTAGAATTCATGGACCACTAGCCGGTCTGCTGGGGTTTTGTGGCTGGTTGCCCTTCACACAGCAGCTGGAGGAATTGTTATACAAGTCGACAGCCACCACCCCTCATAATCCTGACAGCCCTCAGATACAGCGTCTGGTATCTGGATTTTTTGATGAGATTATCGGTCATCAAGCATCCCAGGATGAGAAACTTGTGGACCTCTCTATCCTGTCAACTCCTGTGTTTCTGAGTCATGGAACTGACGATGCGTGGGTATCCGTGGATCTTGGACGGCAGGCATCTCAGATTTTACGAAAGATCATGCCTCACGTCGAATGGAACGAGTTCACTGGAGCAGAAAATGACGGTCATTGGATAAAGCAGCCTGACGGATTCGACCGGATTCTTCAATTCTTCGAGAGATCCTCTACTGACTGTCAGGTACAGATACCAGCAGCTTCTACTATGGCTGACCGATCACCTTAGTCTGCCCAACAAACCGGCCTGGAGGGCTTTAATTTATCAGTTGACAGATACTATGAGAATAAACCTTTTTGGGATAATTATGATTAATTTAGTATGTTGTTCTTTTGCCAGCAGAATAGACGTCCTCGTAGTCCACCGTAGAAAAGGATTGAACAAGGTGACATACACATCAAGTACTTCTATTTGTCGAGCCAATCCAGGGGTTTACTCCAAAGTTCCCACCATTCCAGAGGAATGTCCCCTTGCAGAGGTCCTTGGTTGAGGGCCGGATTTGCTGTCCGGAGAAAAGGGCAAAGCAGCCGACACGGTAGGCAGGCTTGAAGCGGGCTCTCAACCTTTTCCTTGCTTTAACCTCTTTTCTTTTTCTGTGCTCCGTACGAGAGGTAATCGAGCAAGTATGAAGTCAGCTTGGAAGCTCGGATCCGCCCGGGAAGGACGAATGGAGCAGCGCATTGCCGCGTGGCCAATGGGGACGCTGGGAACCGAGTGACAGCGGGGCCCACATATCTGATGATTCATCATTCATGTCCCAGGCAGATCACGTGAGCGCCGCAGTAAGAGACGAGGCTCGTGCCAAGCTTGCTTCTGCCAGCAACGACACCAATGACAAACGCTGTCTGTTATGTTCTCGCTTTCCTCTTGTGGGTTTGAGCTGCCGAAAGGGTAACTAATCTGCTACCATTCCCCATTGCTCTCGCCCATTCCCGACGCTGGCTCCATATGTAGACGCCTGGTGCGCCCCCCCCGCATTCCTCGTCTCCGACCGTCTTTGTTATAGAAGCAAGTTCTTGTTTTCCGTGAAGAAGGGACGAACCGACAAGAGAAAAAGGGAAACAACAAAGCAAAACAAAGGAGGGCCGCTCCGTCCTCGACGAGTCGATGAGCTCAACGGGGAGTCGCTAGTGCTATCGACGGGGAAGCTGAAGGAACTAATCACCGCACAGCCTCGATCCACCCTGCGGAGTCGAGGATTCCAGCCAGGAGGCGCAGACTCGTCAGCTTGGCTTGGACTGGCACTGGAAATGGCACTGGCAGTGACGTGCCGCACACACAACCAGCCTGTCATAATGGGATTGGCATCATCCCCGACCACTGTGGACAAGCAGACTCGAGAGGCTTTGTCTCTGTCGGCGGCTGCAACTGAATACGTACTCCTTTCAAGACACAATTGAGTTGCATTATTCTTTTGAAATGCCAGATCTCCGTATCAGGAACGATAGCGAGCGTGCGCGCTAGTGCTGATTATTCGTTTCTGTAGGCTGGAAGCGAATATTAAATCTACTCACTCACCGTGCCCACATGTTTAATCAGAACAATAGCAATAGCAAGAGCAAGAGCAATAGCAGTAACAATAGCAATCATGAAAACATGAATAATAATCCTACTACATAATGCCAATGAACATGCCGATGCCGCCAACCAACACACATCGAGGATCCAGATGCGTGCAGACCAAGCCGCTGAACCGGATCAGCCTGGAGCAGGTTCCGCTGCCACGTAAGTAATCATCCATACATAATATTCGATTGACGGTACAGGAATAGACACCGCACACTGCACCCTGCAATTGCCGGGTTAGTAGTAAAAACAGCCCTGTGGCCGTCGACCCGCGCTAGGCAGCTCTAGGCTCTTAGAAGCAAGCACTGTGTAGGCCAAGGGCTAATGAGAGCCCTAGCCTCTTTCGTCAAGCCGTGCTCTGCCCGAAAGCCCGTCGCTGTCATCCTGCCTCAGGCTTCAGCGCAGGCCTGTCTCTCCGCTTCCTCGATCTTCGCAGCCTTCTCAGCCTGCCTTCCTTCTTCGCTCTCTCCACCATTCCCGTCTCTCCCATCCCACTCCTCAACCCGCAATTCCTCCTCGAGATACCCTTCTTTCCCTTCTATCCTATCCTTTTCGTTGTCCTCGTCTTTTCTTTATCCTTTCTACCATCCTTCTATCGTGCTCTTTCTTGTCGCATTCTAGCCCTCTCTTTCCCTCCAACTGTCGCCCTGCTCTGTTCCTGGTGTGCCTCCCGTGCGTGCCCTTCCGCCTCGCAACTTTTTCTTCTGTATCCTTCCCCCCTCCCCCCCTCCGACGCTGCTGAAGAGTCTTGGGGATCGGAAGAACTGGCCTGTCTCTCCTTCGAACAGGATGCACAAGATCTCCAATTTTACCGGTCAAGCTCGTCATGGCTGGGAACGTATGACGCCCGCCTTCGGAATGTCACGGCCTCATGCCGATATGCATGCTGCCTCACAACCCCTTCGTCGTCCGCATGTCGCTCCGGCCCTGACACCGCCGTCAACCGTGGATCCCACCGTCAATCTTTCCTTCAATGTGCCTTTCTCGTCCCATCTCGCCGGTCCGGATGTCGAGGAGGTACTGCACGCCAGTCCCAGTGCCTTGCAGCGTTGGACCTTCCCCGAAGGCACTCCGGAGGGCACCCCCATCCACAATTTGCCTGTCCACGTCGACCATGTGGAAGCGTTGAGAAAGCTATGTCGGTCTGTTACTGAGACCAGTGCTGGACGGCTGGAAGCAATAGTCAATTCCTCCGAACCGAAGACGCTACCCTCTGTGCAACGACGACAGCAAAGCCTGGTTACCAATGTCTGCCTGTCCGGCGATGGAGAAACGGTGCGGAAAATGAGAGCCAAAATTCTGAATGAGACGCCAATCTCTCTGGTTAGTCTCGCATTTGATAATATTTTACTTCTGCAGTTGGTCTGTTGCGGACAAATTACTAACTCGTGAATTTACCTTCAGCGGTGTGCGAATGTGGATGTGGATATGCACCTAATAATGGATACGTCGACAAAAGGCATCCGTTCTAATGTTTTGGAACATCTCGATACCCTCGCACAGTACACTGGCGCCGATATTTTCCTGCTTAGTCCTAAGATGGTCGATGCCGACAGTGCCGTGGTTTCCTCCTACGGGACGGAAAACAGCTTGGAGAATCGTTTTCGAGTCGCTATTTATGGTGACATGGAGAGTGCAGAACACGCCAAGACGAGAATGCTCATCATGATTGATCAGATTGTAAGACCGCCAGCTATGCGGTGTGCTGATAGAAACAAGCTGACAACTATTAGCTAAAACGACATGTGGATGCCATGAAACTCGAATTGACCATGCATACTTTGGTCTGTGGACGTACTCGCAAGAATATCAAACTGATCGAAGCTGCAACCAACACTGCCATCTATTTCCCGCCGCCGTTTCCCCGCATCTTTGGTTACACTCCCCCTGGTGCCCACCGTAGAAGTGAAGATGAAGTGTACATTACCGGAGAGAACATGGAGAGCATTGCCAGGGCTAAGCAGAAACTCCGTGAACTAGTGATGGGAGTCAAGATCTATGTGAAGGACGTTGTCCTCTCTGCTAGCAAGATAGACAACATCTTGCTAGATCGTCTTGACAAGGTTCGGAAGGTGATGGAAGCCAATGGCTCGTATGTTCTCTTTCCACAGCTCGGTAGCCAGCGCGGTCTGGTCCGAGTCCAGGGCACCGAAGCTTTGCATGTCGAACGAACTGTGCGGGAGATAATGGCTCTGGCTGGTCAATTTTATAGTGCCTCATGGTGGATCATCATTTCTGATCCTTCCCAAGGAGGCATGCGGCCACCGACTCCTGCTGAAATTCGTCCTATGCTTTCCGATATTTGTACGAATTCGGACGCCGATGTGAGTTTCGAGAATATGACATTCTCCATCAATGGGTCAGATGATGCGGTCAAGGCCGCAATGAATGTTATCTACCAGATAACATTTGTCAAGCGCAGCCCCTACCAGATCCGTGTCAAAATTGAACTCGCAAACGAGCACAAGGAGTTTGTTAGCGGTAAAAAGAACGGCAAGATCAACAAGATCATGGGTCAGAGTAATGTTCAGATCATTTTTGATGGATTCAATGAGTATAATTTTTATATTGATGTCTGCGGTACCCAGTACGATGCTACCAAGAACGGGTTGGACTTGGTGGAGCAGGAGATGCCGGCATCTATCTCCTTCCATGTCCCTGACCAATATCATAAGCGTATCATCGGTATTGGTGGTCAGCACATCCAACGTATAATGAAGAAATACTCGGTGTTTGTCAAGTTCTCAAACGCAATGGATCGAGGTGGTATTGGCAAAGAAGATGATGATGTCAAGGTGGACAATGTTATCTGCCGTACCCCAGCTCGAAATGCACAGAGCTTGGATCTGGTGAAGCAAGAGATTATGGACATGGTAGAAAAAGTGGTACGTTTAATTCTACCTAGTGTATTTGAGATCTGTACTAATCAACAACCGGCTAACAGGACGCGGAATATGTTTCTGAAACTGTTCTCATCAACCGTCTCTATCACCGCGAACTTCTAGCCCGCATTCGTGAGATTGAAGAGCTTGAGAAGAAATGGAACTGCAAAATTGAGTTCCCAAGTACTGAGCTCGCGAGTGACATCGTGACAATTTCTGGACCCGAGTATCAGGTACCTCAGGCTGTTGACGCCTTCTTGGTAAGATTACCCCAATATATCTTGTCTGCACACGAACTCATTCTCAACAGGGTATGGTTCCTGAAATCCACGAATTATCATTCCAAAGCTCGGCAGAATTGAGAGACTTCTTCAAGTCTACTGAATTTGCTGATGATGTTCGCGGCAAGCTCAAGGATCAGTACGAAGTCGATGCTACCGTCGATACGGCAGCTGACCTTCCCAAGGCTGGAGATGAGTCTGCAGGATCATCTTCACCGATTCCGGAGGAGCGAGTCGTACTTGGTTACACACGGAACAATGCTGGAGGTCTGAAGGATGCGATCGACTTTTTGATTTCTCGTCTTGTCGCTCATGGACTTGATGCCACGACTGTCAAGGGAGCAATCCCGCGGCCCAAGTCGGACTCGTTTGAAGAGTCTCTTCCCTTCTTCGACTCCAAGTTGCTACAGCATGCCCCAGCACCTCTAGTCACCGACTCCCCAACGCGTCCCAGCTTTGGAGACGATGTTTCTGAACGTGGATCCATCTTCGAAAGGCTTCGTAAGCCTGGCAGCATTTCGTCCTTCTCCTCATTCATCGGTCGTAAGAACCACTCTGCCTCACCAGCCTCGTTTTTCAAACATGCATCCAGCAACGCATCCAAGGCGTCCTTGATTTCCATGGAATCCCGCGACAGCGGTTATCGCAATCCATGGAACGACTCTGGCGTTAACCTCCCCGAGGAAGATCTTCATCTTGTGGGTAGCTCCCACAGTCACAATAGTAGCAGCAGCAATGGCTGGCCAGCTCGCTTTGACACGAAATTTCCATTTGGCACTGCGCCGGGTGATATCACCCCGAAACATGACCTTCGCGCTTCTTTTGATTCTGGTCGTCCTAGTACTTCCAATTCTACTTCTGGATACCCGGCCCCAATTGGGCCACCTCGTTGAAGCAACTGATAAACCAAAATTTATCCATATCGAGATACCAATTTGCAGCAATATACCCCGCTATGCTTATGATTGAAAGTCCTGATTGTTTTATCTGTTTTTTAAAGAATCCACACTTTATTTTTACAGCTTTGTTTCTATTTTTTATTGTTTCGTTTTCTTAAGATACCACTGGAGCGAAAGGATCTGGCTAGGCATGGGAGGAAATGGAAATGGGATAGATTGATTGGTGTACATGCCAATGCGAAAAGGAAATTCAATGTTTAAAAAAAAGGAAGCAGCAATGATTGATTTGAGCGTTGGGTAGGTTCATTCAAAAGAAACGAGCAAAAAAATGAACGACTCCCCTACTTTCTAGTGTCTGAATTTCTAGGGTTTCATCACGTTTAACGACATGAAAATCTTACAAGACCATTCTTTTTATTCTACTTATTAAATGAGAAAACTGATAAATCTAGAATCCTTCTATAGACTAAAATATACCCTACGTAAATGTTGTAGGTGTGGTGAAGTCAAGACGTAGCCGCATTGTCAATACGACAGGCGATGATTAATAAATAGAAGATAATAGTTAACCGAAGTAGTTTAATCATACAAGCTTTAAATTGAAGTACACGCCATATGTCATCCATGTGAAAAAGGACAAGAAAACAGAAACAAGATGCACACATAATGAATATATGAACGAACCCCCGCTATGTAAGAATCCATTGCCCATCGACGACAAATTATGAATCAGAACCTTTGTATTAGTATAATAATGACATGAATTACAGCTGGCCAGAGAGAACCGCTTCAGTTGCTATAGTAGACATAAATTAGTATGTTGATAGAAATGTGAAAAAAGTGTCAATAGACTTACCAGAGTTGATGTACGTGCGCTTAATATCTAGATTTACACCGAACCGTTTCTCCAGTTCCACTTTAACCGCCTTTTTCGTGATGGTCATAAAATCAGCAGTACGCAGGATCTCTCGAATTTCGGCGAGAATGGCGTCATCACTAGGCAACCCAGAAAGATCAGCCATCTCATAGTTGGCCGCGCCTAGCATTTCTGATGGGGCTAGAGACATGCGAGAACCAAAGCGAGACGTCAAGTCAAGTTGCGACGCCGGACGAGACGCAGGGAATCCATATTCTGTAGCTGCCGGATGATAGGATTTGGTGCCATAGGAATAACCGGATACTTCCGAGCGAGTATCGTCCCGCTGAGATTGAGCTTCCCACAATTCGACCTGATATTCCTCCCACTTCTTTTTAGGGATCGAAGCAGGGTCAAATTTGCCCTCATCAGAAATGACAACCTTGTTGCCCTTTTCACCAGTTACAACACGAGTGTTTCCCCAAGTGAAGTCATCCATATGCCAGAAAGCATATAGAGGCAAACCCAAAGAGAAGACGGGGGTTGCGAGAATGTAGATAATCATCCAGCCTACCATTTCCCACTTTCGACGGAGAATGAAGATGATAGCTTGCAACCCGTAAATTGCAACAAGGAGAATGAGTGCAGTGAAGGGGATTGACGATGTGTCTATGGCTAACCATACAATGAGATAAACGATATAAACTACTGTAACCGGCTGAATTACTGTACTCATAAGATCAATGAGCACAACAAATCGCATACTGAAGCAGCAGAAACCGCAAAGTTGTTGCAACGGAATGAGTTCAATAAGATTGTGTACGGTTGAATTGATCCATCGGCGACGCTGAGACAAGAAAACTGTCCAACTATCGGGGGCAATTGTCCATGCATGTGCCCGGAATAGGTATTTGGTTTTGTATCTCGGGTGATGTTTCAAGAGAAGGGTTGTAAGGTAACGATCTTCACCCAAATGCAAGAGGTTCTTCATGTGGAGAGTATCGACACGTATATCTGCGTATGATTCGACAACTTCTTTGCTCACAAATAGCGGTTTACCGGTATCCGCTGACCTGATGCGGTACATAGTGAAGCAACCAGGTAAACAGGTAATGGAACCAAACAAGCTTTCGAATGCCTTAATCAAGTTGTGAGAGATGTAGTATTCGTAGACTTGAATCATGGTGACCATAGATTGCTTTGCGTTACTCAGAGATGTTTCTCCACAAAGACCAATTATACGGGTATCAGCGAGAAACGATGCCACCATTCGTGTTGCAGAATCTGGAGAGACAACGGTATCGGCATCGACCTGTAAAATAAACTCATAAAATGTGGGATTGACACCAATGATGTTGCGGATTTGGTGGTACATCTCCAATTCCATAGGACTCATTGGAAGGTTATAGTGAATACGGTTAAGGAAGCGCATGAGAATCATCTGCGAATCTCGCTTACCGCGATTGCCAGGACGTGATACTTCAGATGGCTTTCCGACCTTGACAACAACCATGAAGGGTACGATGTGACCCTGAACCTCATATAGACCGGAGTAAACTTTCCCCATATTGTGTTGTCGCATACCTTCACCTAAGCTTTCGAAACTCAAAGGTTCTGGGTCAACAGTGTCAGGGACACCCAAAATATCCAGGGCAATTCTTGGTGTTGGTCGATCATTGCCTTGGCCGATAATCATGCCGTCACAAATGACAACTAGCAATTTTCGCTTGTCATCATATTTCATACGAGCCATAGAATCAATAGCACGGCGGAGAGAGTCTTCGTCTTCCGTGTAGACCGGAACCTGACAAATAATAAATTTATCCAAGTTTTCAGGCATGTTCTTTTTACCGAATTGGAGTGCAGCAAGAAATCTGAACAAGATGACTAGCGCCAAGAATGCAGAAATGGCAAGAACAAAGTACTGAGCAAATTGACATTGTACTGAGTTTCGAGTATCGACTTTGCCAACAAAGAAGAGGTTGTCCATGCATAGTTGCATACGTTCACGCAGGTCAGGTGCCAAGGGAAGATCATTCCAGTATTTCGTAACATCCTCACCGGATCTCTGAGAAAAAAGGTTAACCACATACTGTGACATGAAGTCTGTGTTGACATCAGCTGGTGCCGGTTGACCAGCAGGAGCCAGAGTATTCCGGCCTCCGGCCACGTAATTGCTGAAATCATAGACATTGCCATTGATGCTCCCTATGGATTTTCCATGGTCGTTAGCCAATGTGCTCATATATTGCGCGCTGTAACCAATGTAGCCTTTCTTGTATGTGCCCCTTAGCATCAGCATCTGCTCTGCAAACCAGTCCGGACGGTAGTCATTTGTAAAGTAACGAAAGTCGTGATATACAGCATTGCTATCTGTAGCACTAATGGTAGTGGCGGATCCCGTAACGTTGACCGGTGTGAAATCAAGCAGCACGGTAGGATCCACAGAACCATTAACACCTTGACAGAGTGCCGACACTTGGACGGGAAAAAGCGCTGTCGCATCGACACCCGCGTACTGTTTGAATGAAGAGGAAGGGATAAGGTTTTTGGGATAATGAGCTGGCACAAAAGCACCCAGGTCGAAAACCACGCCTCGAACGGCAACGTATGATGAATGACCATCTTTCCCATCATTTGCTGACAGCTCTGATGCTGAATAGACGTGTTGTGTGGGACAGATTAATGACGGAAAGGCCACAACGAAAAACACAGCAATTCCACAAGCCAGCCAGATAAGCAAGTTGATAGTAAGCTTTTCACGCCAAGCCATCCTAACGTCTTTTCGCTTCATTCTCCCGACAAATCTGATGAGGAAATCAGGAATCCAGAACGTAAGTAAGTACACAATGAAGAGCCAACGTTTGCGGCTACCAGAGTCAGCCACAACGTCGACCTCCTCCATTTTGCGTTCTTTGCTCTTCTCTGCCATCTGTTCTCTAGTTTCTAGATTCTTGAACATGTCCCCAGAATTGAAAGCCGAGGCGCCAGCGTCAGAGCGCCCATCAATATCGCGGCTGCCGAAATAGCTGCCGTGCTTCGTCTCATCGCCGTAGATGAAAGCGCCGCTTGGAGTATTCTCCCCGGAATTCAGTAGACGAACTTTAGCATCAGAATAAACGCTGTCCACATTGAGCATTCCTTCTCCGTCTTCGAGGGGATTAGCGCGATATGAGGGAAGTACGCGTTCGCCCAACTTGGAAATGTCCGCCCAGCATCTTTCACTGAGGAAGACACCAGTACTACCGACGCGCGCTTCATTTCCAGGCCATTTACGTTCATCCAGAACAAGCTCAGCCTTCTCCCTGTCACTGCCAACAACAATAGTTTCGGCTTCAGCTAGACCGAGGAACTCTGCAAAAGGAAGGAATATAGTGAAGTCTGCATTTCGCAACCTTTGGCTGATTTCAGCTATACCAAAAGTCTGGACCTGCATGCGCACACACTTGCTATCGAATTGGTTGGCAATTCTTCTATCATTCGGCTTGAGGCAGAAGACAAAATAAGGATTGATATTTGGCGCTGTGAGACACTGCTTGATAATCTCAAGAGAAGAGAGGAATTGGCCTGCGGCACCTTGGTCGGCAGCTGTGCCATTCACCTTCTTTCGCCCTGTAACACCAGTCTTGGCGCTTCCATTATAGCTGTCGCTATCGTCGTCATTATTAGACCGAGTTCCAAACGAAGTCAACCTGGAGTTTGTGTTGATTTTGCGACGGGCCATACTGGGCATCCGCATCGGTTTGGAACTGACTTGAGCCTGGACAATAGCCGTTTTCTCTTTAGGATGAGTCACCTTATTGAGGGCTTTTTGTCCAAACAGATCACGAACGAAGTCACTGCGCGTGGAATTGATGACGTTGATAAAATCACCAGAAATGGTCTCGCCATTTTCTTCGACTAACCCATTGATAGGATAGTCAACTTCGCCAGCAAAATGTTTTACTGCAAAAGTGGCACTCGCGTTAGGGGCGGAAAAGTTGCTCCCGGCCATTTTAGTCATGCTTTCTCCAACCACAATTGCTGTGTTCTTGTTCTCGAATCGCTTTCTCATACTCTCAAGCATTTGGAGATCAGTCCGTCCTCGTCTTGTCTGGTCATCGAGAATACTCAGAAGCCCGTTACCAGGCTTCAGTAAGCCACGGACGGCTTCTGAATTGTCAAAATAGCTTGTTGCTGGAACACTGACTTCTTCACTTTCCAGGAGATCTGCCTTGTTTGAGAAAAAGCTCTGTAAGCAATAGCTATACAAAGACTCCACGGCAGCATTATTGAGCAACTGGTCAAGAACAGACCCAGTGGAAGCAGCCTGAGCAAAGCCAGGGAAGTCAATAATGGACACGGTGTTGGCAACGCTATCTTCGGCAGCACAAATTCGCTGGTTGATATTTTCCATGACGTAGGCGACTAGAAGGGAGTAAAGAGTACGTGCAAGTTCGTCTGCGCTTCGACGAGCGCCCTGAGGATCCAGCATCACAGTGACGCGTTCACGGTGGATGGTCTTACTCTTGAGGCGGAAGGTCACCTCAAGATCTTCCGTACTGAGTCCGAGGAAAGCAGCGATACATTCCAGGACGTCTTTGTTTTTGACCGTAGTCACCGTCTCACCTCCCTCATGAGAATACCCGCCACTCTCTTCCGCACCAGTTGTTGTAGATTGACTAGTAATAAAATCGAGCTGGCCAATGTGGAGGATAGTTGCTAGGATTTGACAGATTTCGGCGATTTCACCTCGGGGAAACTCGAGCTTGCGCAATGCAGTCTTGAAGTGTTGGAAGCCTTCGGCGTCATTGATACCAACTTTTAGTTGGGTTGGGTGACCGAGATAACGCCATCGTTTGTGGCTGGCTCCAGGGGCCGATTGGATGTTGGTGGAGTCAAGTCCTAGATGGGATTTTTCGGCAGCGCTGGTGCCGGCCAGCAGATAGTATAGAATATGAATACTGCGTTCGCCAGTGGGAACAGATGTGATTCGACTTCTCTCCAAACGATGGTCGAGGATTTTACCTCCAATCAAAGTTGGATTGTTGGAAGACGAATCGTATTGTAATTCAAAGAATAAACCAGCTTTGGATGCTGTGGGTGTAGTAACGGATTTGGTGGTCGTTAGGGAGTCAAAGACAAAGGCAGCGAGCGACAACTTTGTCGAAAGCGGTGTCGAAGAGAACGACAGAAATGAAGACAAAAGATGAGAACGAACCGTCGTCTTGCCGGAGCCCGTTTCACCTCTGGACGTGAATTAGAAAAAAGCAAATACTTATCAGATGAACAGAACTCACAGAAATACAATTGCCTGGTTCTCTCCACGAGCTCCTAAACGAGTGAAAGCGCGTCTCGCCAAGTCCTCTGCTTCCCCCATGGCACTCCCCTCCTTGTCGCCATCCGGGCCTTTGGCAGATGAGGTGTACGTGTTTATGCATATTAGGGCTTGCGATGAAAGGCGTGCGGTAGGCAGTGATATGTGAAATCTAGGATTGAGAAATAACGATTAGCCGTGTTCGTGGATACCGAGCAAATCATCACGTACCTGCTAGCTAGATGAGCCGTCAAGTGGGTGTCGGATTGGAGATGGGATGGTAGTGACGGCAGTGACGACTGTGAATGGGAAGGGGCAGTTCCCGGCAATGCATTGAAGGCCATGTCTGTGAGTCGACGTAAAGGTCGGAGACCTTGTTATTTTGCAAAGGTGAAAGTGCCAGTACTCGATTTCTTCTGGCGGACAACCAAAAAAAGGCTGTCTATGGATGTAACTCGTTCAGAAAATAGTCGACAGTTAGCAAGCTACGCAGCTCGCAGCGAGATCCTAACAAGCGAGGGATAAAAAACACATCACTCGGTCAGGCGGGATGCAGGTCGAAAGGATCAATATAGTGGAGGTATGCCTTCAATAAAGCGAGTGTTGGGCCGAGCGGATGCCTGGTAACAACGAGCCGCTGGAAACACGAGGACAAGGAGCAAGCGCGATGCGATCGAGGGCGAAAAGCGAGAAGAGAAGAGAAAGAGAAAGAGAATGCAACGAATGTGATTATGCTGGTTGAGCGGTAGTAGTGGAATGCAGAAGGGCTCGACTCAGTCAGTCGAGAAAGTGAGAGAGACTAGCGGAAAGATCTGGAGCGAGCCCACAATGGTACGGATACATGGCTGTTTGATGTCCGTAATGGTATTGATACGTACATCAGGACCAAGTAATTTAATATTAACATTCTGGATGTGAGACGGCCATTCTTTGCGGGCATCTTCGAGCCACTTGCGGCTTGCTTCCGAGCGTGCCAGTGTGGGCTTGTTTTGTTGACAGCTACTGTATTGGGTACTGTATTGACCGGGGCAATAGCCAATGGCAGTTGCCAGATAGCCCGCTAGCGGCTGGCCATTAGTACAGAGGTGGGACACAAGCCAGGAGCCGCAGCGATCGACCTGCGGTTAGCAGAAACTAGTGTGCGGCGTGGTGAGACCCATCCAATAGTGACTGGCCCAGTCTAAGACACACCCAAACTTGTTGACACCCTCTCTCTGCTCACTAGGACGACACAATAAATATAGTATATAAGATATAAGATTTATTGTGTCTGACAAAGCGACTGCAACAGCCGGCTGTGCACCTGGCACTCCATAGAATGACAGAATCTGGTGTCTGCAGGCTATTCTTAGCGCCACCACAAGATTTTCTTTGTTGGATGACCACACAGTTTAAGCCTACGTTTTAACATTTAGGCCGTACCCCTAACAAAAAGGGGCTGCTGTGGCAAATATTGACGATTGGTGCCGCTACTCTTAACAGTTAACAATTTCTTTAGTTTCTGTATTCTATTTCTTCCTGTAGGTATATTTGTTATTGGATACCAGGCCGATTAATCATTTGTTGGTGTTACACCTGCATCGATGTATGTAATTCATGTATCGAAAACTACAAGTTCACAGTCGGCTTTCCCTTTCGCCTCCCCAGGGTCGCCGATTCTCAACGCAGGAGGCGAACAATTAACTATACCTTTCGTCGTGAGATGCGAATGCATTTATTACTATTGATTTACTACTACTTGGTATCAACAAGCGATCTGAGGGCAGCTTCTAGAACGCTGAGACCTGTCAAAAAGGCTAACGGCGGAGGAGATCTGTCCATTAGTGGCTCCTCCAGGGGCCGTTTGGTGGTGATCCGATTCCCAAGAGAGTGGGAGTCGGGTGATGGACGGATGCAATTACTTGTGACACCAGATCTATCTACCCGCGATCGCGATAAAATGTGAGGTTATCAAATGCCAAAAGATGCCTTGGTCAGTCCCTGAATCATATGTTAAGTAATTGAATCTTCAGTACAGGAAAAGGTACGAAAATAGCCGACTAGTCATGTGATACCGCATCCCATGGTCGAGATGCCGGCGCCAGTGGAGCCGGCCGGAAAGCTAATCGAGAAGCCTCGTCGTTTTGGGCATGATGTGGATGCTTAGTCCGCCTATCTAGCTGGCTAATGGGCTTGCGATGCTTTATTTAATTTTATGCTGTCTAAACTTTTTGAGCAATGTAGAGTTACGCCTCGATGTGTGGTGATGATTTTGCATCCATCGTGGCCACCTTGTCCTGACAGTAGAGAGCGACACGCTACATTGGATGGCGCTGGGGGCCGCGTAGCCTGCATTGCTGCAGCATGCCATGCCTGGTGGGTCGGTGCTGAACAATACCAAACAAGGGGCCTCTAATTCTAACGAGCTGGTGTTTACGACAACCACTGAGAACTGCCCTGCTCTGAATACAAAACCTTTTTCTTGTCGACCCAAGTAGACTTTTAAACATTCTTGGTCCTCTCGCGCCTGTGCCTGTGGTGCACATTTTCTCCCCGCTGGGCTGATTGTACGTAATGGTGAATTTTTCGAGGACGATCCCCCAAGACACTAACTACTGTGTACACATGCAAAGGATGACAACATAGCCTCTGCAAGTGAGGTTGGCACTTGGAAGCATTAAAATAATACTGTAATAATAGAATAATGTGATAACCTAGTGAATTATAATCAATCGTTGTGGGCAGTCTTAGCCTCGCAGACTCGGGTAAGAATAGCAGAGACACCTGCACGGACCCGTACCGGTAATACGTTACCGTACCATACACTGCGAAACCACCAACAGCCGTGCTAACTCCGCCCATGCAGCAGTTGTACCAGCGAGTGCCCAGAACGCCTTTTCTCTCTGTCGTTCGTTCTTATTCTCCAGTGATTGATTATTCCTGGAGGCAGTGTTGTCATTTCTTTCTTCACACCCTATCTATTTTATCATCTTTTGCCGGTGCTAGTTATCCTCGTCGCATTTTCCCCCATTCCACCGGCCACATTCGCTTGCCACGACTTTTTGTCTGCCATTCGCTTCAGACGACCCGTACGGAGTGATCTTTTTTGGATCACCGGCCAATCCTCTTTCTAGACCGACTCGGTCTTCTCGAGGCCTGCGTTTACACCTCTCCTACCTCGAGATATTGTAAGTGAGACGAGTAATACTTCTGACCCTTACGAAGGATCTCCCTAATTTTAATAGGAAGGTGTCTATTTCGCTGATGTCCTGAGGGGCAGCAGCAATTCCGTGTCTGTCTTTTAACAACTACATTCAACTGTCAGAACAATACCACTGAAAATGACAAATCGATTTTCTGTCTTTTCGATGACCTCCGGTCCTGGCGGTGCCAAGTCCTCATCCCAAGTTTCTACGACGTCGTTACTTAATGCCTTGCATACATCCTATACGAGTGGCCAGCCTTATCAGCTTGAAACCGGTACGAGTCTGGTAGTGAACACATGGCTTACAGCCGTTAATACCAATCCGGATGGCTCATCGGGAGGGACTGTTGATGCTGAGCTGGCTCGACGTGCTTGGGAACACTGTCGTCGACGAGCAGAGGATAGTTGCATTGTTTTAGGGTATACCTTTGGATCGCGTCCTTGGTTTATCATTTGAAAGCTAACACTCATCTACAGTTCACTGCACCGATCTACCCCGTGCCTCCTTCCTGCCTTGCTCTCGGCTGTGCCTCTGTCTACTCCTGACGTACTATACTCCGCGATCAATGCCATTCGGCCTTTTGTTTCCGCCGTCACACCTTTCAACCCGTCTTACTCTCTATACTCGTCGTTTGCCATATCGTATACTTTCACTCTTACCGGAAACATTACCGGATTGACGCTTGCACTGTCATCATCAGGTATTAATGTCACCAGAGGACTCTTGGATGTTCCCGCTGAGCCTGGCTATCGCGCCTTTGATGTATTTTACTACCTACTCAATGCCGCCTCTAGCAATGCGGAGCGGGATTACCTTGCTTTAAAAGACCCGTCTGCATATGCTATCCTGAGCAAATCAGGGACTTACAACCCCCCTTCTTTTCTTCCGACTGCTGATGACGCTGCCGCTGCAGAGGACTTCCGATCCGCTCTTAAAGCCATTGGGATCAAGGGTGCCGCACAAAGGGGTCTGATTTCGGTTTTGGCCGGGCTACTCAAATTAGGAAACACTCTGGGCTTTCTCGTTGATCAGGAGGATCTTGAAGAAGTCTGTGAGGAAGCTGCCGAACTTCTAGGAGTCGACCCTGAAATTCTATTGCATAACTGCACAACAGATGACCGTCAAGTTTTCGTCTCGGGAGTCTATGAGGCACTAGTCGACTGGGTCATCCAGAAAGCCAATGAGGCGATAGCAAATCAACTTCGAAACGACCAGGAGAATACATCGAGCGATGGTTCAGGTCCCCAATGGAACAATGATGACAATTCTGATACTGTGACTTTGACCATTATTGATATTCCCAGCCCGCCTCTCGGCAAAGCGGTTGCACTACGCGGTATTTTTGACGACAACGTCGGTATCAATGCTGAAATGAAAGAAGACGGGTTAGAATTTGCCAGCCCTGGCCAGTCAGTTCTTAACGAGATGAATACTGCCGTTGCTGAGGTAGAAGGTGATTTTGGCATCACTGGTGGTGCAGCTTTCAGAGAACGTTCATTATTTCTTGATAAGAGACAGACAGTTCTGGAAAAGGTCGGTGTGGAGGTTGAAATGGGTGCCTTCCTTCGAGACCTCTTGTTTCCTGTCGAGAGTCAGGGCATCACACTTGGTAAACGGGGCCGCTTCGATCTTCCAACAACATTGGGTAGCAGCAGAGTTTGGTATCATCTTGCAGTACACCCCACTGACGATACCCCCGATAGTATGGCAGCATTGCCCACCGTGACCTCCGCGTGGTCAGCAGGCGCTGTATCCCGTCAATTACGAGACTGGCGTTTGCCTGAGTGGGCAAATCGCCGTCACAAACAACTTGATTTTACCGCTGATTTTGATGTTGAGGAATTTGTTACTCGATACTCTCGTCTCGGTTGCAAAGAAGGAAAAGACGGTGTCGAGAGCTGGGTTCTTGAGCGAGGCTGGAGTAACGGCGATGTCATCGTCGGACATGAGAGAATCTGGATGCGTGAAGGTGCATGGTGGGAGGCAGAGACAATGCTTGATTTGAAACCTGATGGAAACCCTTTCATGGTAGTCAACCCTTTTGAAACTGGCTATTCTGCTACTCCCCCTAATCCGAATGGGTCTGGCTTTTTCCCGCCTGTGCCTATTGCTGATTCCGGCAGTTTTGTCGCAAGTCGCGACAATCTACTAAACATTAACAGACAGAGTACGATGTCTCCGGGTCTAGCTCGCTCAATAGGGCCGGGCCAAACATTACATTCTTTTGGAGCTGCAGGCGACTATGGGTTGGGTCCAAAAGGCGATGATCACAAAGCTGATGACGCTTATTACGAAGCTGAGTTGAATCGTCTTGCTGGGAATGACCCTGAGTATGGTAATCCCAATCACATTGAAAAGAAGCCAATTACATTTGGTCGGCGGTTATGGGCTGGGTTCGTATGGGCAGTCACCTTCTGGATCCCATCCTTCATGCTTCGTTATATTGGTCGGATGAAGCGCCCAGATGTCCGAATGGCTTGGCGTGAAAAGCTTGTACTCGTGCTACTTATCCTATTATTCAACGGTATTGTTGTCTTCTACATCATCGAATTCGGTAACTTGCTGTGCCCCAACAAAGACAAAGTATGGAATCCACAAGAGCTTAGCTATCATACAGGCGACAATGACTTCTATGTTAGCGTGGCCGGCAAAGTATACGACATCAGCAAGTTCTGGAGACTGCAACATAGTGACACAGCAATCCAAACAAGTTCTGCAAACATGCAGTGGGCTGCCGGCCAAATTCTGGATCCATATTTCCCTGTTCCTCTAACCGAAGCTTGTGGGATGTTTGTGACTGATACCTCCGTTGTATTGTCGAACAACAACACAGCCGCCACTGAACAATCAGAAGCTATCCATTGGAGTGGCAATTTCAAGCAACCAGTCCAAAAATCTGCACTGTACAAGTTTTCGTGGTACGATCAACAATTCTTACCTTTTCTTCAGCAATATTATAAGGGAAACCTAGTCTACACCAGAGGCAATATTTCTGATCAAGCAAATTCGGATCAGCGGTACTGGGTGATCATCAATAATGGGGTTTATGATTTGACAAATTATTTCTACAGCTTAGGGTTGGAGGACGGCCGAGACTCGTACAATTTTCTCCCCAGTGCAGTCACAACCTTGGTCAAGCAAAATGCAGGGTCGGATATCAGTAGCAAGTGGCAAGACTCGGCAAATTTCACCAACGCACTCACTTGTATGAAACACGCGTTCTATGTTGGCGAAGTCGATTTCAGAGATACTCCAAAATGTACAGTTAACAACTGGATCTTGCTTTCATTTACAATTCTCATCGGTGCTGTTATTTTGGTCAAATTCTTGGCGGCCCTTCAACTTGGCACCAAACGTCGTCCAGCCCCCCAAGACAAGTTCGTTATTTGCCAAGTTCCAGCGTATACTGAAGGTGAGGATCAACTTCGGAAAGGCCTTGACTCCCTCACAGCTCTACAATACGACAACAAACGCAAGCTTATATGTGTGATCTGTGATGGAATGATTGTTGGTGGCGGCAATGATAGGCCAACACCCAAAATTGTACTTGATATTCTCGGTGTTGACCCCAAGATCGATCCTCCAGCACTACCTTTCAAGTCAGTTGGTGAAGGTAGTGATCAGCTCAATTATGGTAAAGTCTATTCTGGGTTATATGAGTTTGAAGGAAATGTTGTCCCGTACGTTGTCATCGTCAAAGTTGGCAAAGAATCAGAGCAGGCCAAATCCAAACCAGGAAACCGTGGAAAGCGTGATTCTCAGGTCCTCATCCTCAATTTCCTCAATCGCGTCCACCATCGTGCGCCAATGTCTCCGTTGGAGCTGGAAATATTCCATCAAATCAACAATGTAATCGGGGTTGATCCTGAACTATACGAATATGTATTTATGGTTGACGCCGATACCAGTGTTAGGGAGGACTCATTGAATCGTCTCGTTGCTGCCTGTGCAACTGACGCTAAAATTGCTGGTATTTGTGGTGAAACTAGCCTGCAAAATGAGGAACGAAGCTGGTGGACGATGATTCAAGTTTATGAGTACTATATTTCCCATCACTTGGCGAAGGCATTTGAATCTCTTTTTGGAAGTGTAACTTGTTTGCCCGGATGGTGAGTTGTCGTCTTTTCTTAATAGAAACTTTTTTGCTGACAAGATTTACCCCAGTTTCTGCATGTATCGACTACGCACTGCTGACAAGGGTCGTCCTTTGATTATTTCTGATAAGGTCCTCAAAGAATATTCCGATGGAGATATTGATACTTTGCATAAGAAGAATCTGCTTGCCCTTGGAGAGGATCGTTTCCTTACGACACTGATGACAAAACACTTTCCAACCATGTCCTATAAGTTCATCCCCGATGCTTATGCCAGCACTGCTGCTCCAGAGACCTGGGGTGTGCTTCTCTCCCAGAGACGACGCTGGATTAATTCCACCGTTCACAACCTGGTTGAATTAGCTGCATTGAAAGACTTATGTGGTTTCTGTTGCTTCAGTATGCGGTTTGTTGTCCTGGTCGATCTTTTAGGAACCATCATCCTCCCAGCAACTTGCGTTTATCTGGGGTACATGATCTATCTCATGGCCAGTCACACAGGTCCATTTCCACTCATTTCGATGGCCATCTTGGCAGGTGTCTATGGTTTACAAGCGATTATTTTCCTCATCAAACGTCAATGGCAACATATCGGCTGGATGATTATATACTTGTGTGCCTTCCCCATCTACAGTTTCGTTTTGCCTCTATATTCCTTCTGGAAGCAAGATGATTTCACCTGGGGTAATACCCGTGTTGTTATTGGAGAGAAAGGCGATCGACGGGTTGTTGCCGTGAAAGATGAGCCATTTGATCCAAGGAGCATTCCTCTTCAGCGATGGGATGATTATGCCTTGGCAAACAACCTACCGGGGCGACGTGGTCAAGCTGAAGCGGGTGACGAGAAGAACTACCCTGGTGTCTACGCGGATGAAGTCGCCCTGGAAATGGATGATTTGCATTCTACTTATTCATCCGTTAAACCAACATCGACCATCTTGACTAGTTTCCCTAGTGGTCGTGGTCCATACATGCCTCCTCAGTCACCTGCACCTTTCGGCGGTAACAATCGCAATTCGCGTATGTCCAGTTTTACTCGATACACTGACGCACCACAACCCGGTACCCAGGGTCAGCGTCATGTCTCAATGGGTGGCCTCAGCAATTATCAAGATAATCCAATGAACACAAGCCGGCTAAGCATGCCTATGATGCAAAGCTCTGACAACCTTCTGGGAGCTCCTCATCGGCAGCGTAGCCCTATGGGTGGGTACGGCTCTCGTCCAGTTAGCACTGCCATGGATTTCCGAGGTGTTCCAGGGCATGGGCCAGATGACTCCACGATCATCGATGCTATCCGTCAGGTCCTTGGCGAAGTCGATCTTGACAATATCACAAAGAAACAAGGTGTGTACCCTCCTCCTGCCTAATATCATTCATACTTACCCATTATTAGTGAGGGTCCTTGTCGAGCAACGTCTTCAAACCGAGTTAGCTGGCGACCGGCGTACATTTGTTGACCGTCAAATTGACCAGGAGCTCGCCAACATGTGAGCTATGGAACAACCTTGCCTTACATTTTCCGTTCACCTATCACATTTTCCCTAACTGTAGCGGTCTCGTAAGAAGTTTTGCAAAAATACGGCGCTTGTCAGTGATTTACTGCTCTATCCTAATAATAGCCTTTTTAATGCCCCGTGACTATTTTGTGCATTTGAGCATGGGTTTGACGAACTGTACCACTTATTTTCTAATTGTATTTGTTTTCTTGATATATCTGCGCATCTCTCATCGGGCTGGGTGTCATATGATTATTGATTTGTTTACATAGCGGGTAGGATAAGCTGGGTAACGGATTAGCTAGACAGGTTTCATACTGCCAATTAATATCTTATGATCAATTTCTGAAGTACCGACCAAGCTCTCTTTAGGTGTGATAAATCTAGGCATATATTAATTGATCTCAGCTGAAATGTGCACCCTCAAGACAGATCGCATCCAACATTTGAACATTCGATGGCCCTTGTACAAGCAATGCTGATCTCTGTTCTCTGTACACATAGAAAAAGGATTTAGAAATGACATTGGCTGGGCCTTCTCAAAGGTTATATAGACCTATAATACTCATTTACAAGTTAGATTACAGATTCAGTTCCGATTTGAGCCTTTTCCACGCAGCAATCCCCCTCTGAGCATGGTCCCTCGTCACGGTCTTGCTTGGATCTGACAAGGTTCGCGAAAACAATTCTATAGACTCCCAGCCGTCGAAACCGAGATCATTCAGAATCACTCTAGCCGCCTACACGCTCGGTAAATAGGCACCGCGGTCATTTTCATACACAAAGAGTCGCACATTTCGACTCCATGACATCCTTGCCAGCTGATCTTGGACGTAAAATGGACGTCCTTCAACTAAGGTTTCTCCATCCGCTCAGCATCCACCACCTGCACGTAAAAAACCTTCTCGATGTCAATTTTATTTCTCAGTCGCTCCAGAGATACCCGGAGATAACCATCAGCGTTGTCAGAAATCATCCCCGTTGAACTCGCCCGATTAGCCCATATACGCCCAGCAATATTGAATGTGCCCAAACAGCAGCCAGAATTGGGTCGATTCACCCGCTGTACGATCTCTTACATCAATTCCTACGTATCGACATAAGTGGCCCATGTAATATTCTTACGCAAAGCGTACAGGAGAGGTTTCCTGAAGCCCTAGGTCGGTGACTTCTATCTGGTCCATAACAGTCAAAACAATGTCCCCCAACGTGCCTTGTTGCAGGAAGTGTGTCGGGATTTGGATACTATCCGTATCGAAGATCTTGATGACTTTGAACCACAGCTTCAGTTTTGCGATTCGCAATTCGTGCTCGTGTCGATTAAGAAGCCCTTCATAGAATAAAAATGGTTGGAGCCAGATAATGGTCCATGCACGCCCCACGGACATGGAAGCGATTGCTGGGCGACAGGGCATTGTTCCAGTTTATTTGCAGAGATGAAAACGGTTGTGTTCGATTCCATGATACAAGTATAAGTAGGATTATAGAGCCATAAACATGACGTAGGTTTAAATGGTTTCTTACTCCTGCGTCGGCGTTGACTTCACCCGATCATGACTTTAATACGTTGGTTTGATGTCCCCCCAAACAAGGAGCCGGTTATCAGGCTCTGCATCAACCTCAGCGCTGTTGATATCGAATCTTTGCGTGATGATCGCTTTCATTTTTGTCACAGCCGGCCTGACATTCGGAGTTATGTCGGTCGTTGAGCCGTGGGCTCGATGAACGATAAATGCGCCCTTATTACTTGACCCATTCCGGCCAGCGATCTTTTGATAATGTCCAAATGGTGCATTTCCCCGGCCCAGGTAGTGTATATATAAGCATCCGAATGCATGATGGATTTCAAGCTTCCCCTTTCGCATGCATCCCTATATGCGGTTTATCCGAATCAGTCGCATTCATTCTGAGCAGCTTTTGCTCTATGAATATGGGTGGTTTCCATTCTTCGTTCAAATAAGAAGTGCGGTGTTGCTAGGAACAGATATGTAGTGGCTAACCACCTGCCACTTGTAATCGATTGGCAGCACCAAGCTGGACTATAACAGTTGCTTCTATAGACTCAGGTATTGTAATTATATAATTGCTCCCTAACTAAGTTAACTAAATTACTATCTGTATAGAGAGGCACATGACTACCCCACATGGAGGCTTATCTTATCTCGATCCTAAACAGCAGCGGACAATTGTTTACTTCTTGCAAATATTCAAGGAGCATGACTTTCCCAATGTTCAATATCAAGATCGACAGGTAATATTGGTGACTATTCTATATATCTGTCTATTGACAATGTCTGCCAACTCGCCGCCTGATAATAACCTCCCGACATCGATACCTACGACGTCAACATCAACGACCACTACAAATAACAGCCCCTCTCCATCATCATCATTCACCCCTCAGTCTTCGTCTTCATCCCCTGCCTCGTCAACCCAAGATCAAGACCCTGAAACCGCCCGTCGAACCCTCGAAGCCCGGACCGCCTTTACCGCCTCTCTCCATTCAGTCGGTCAAAACGTCTCGTCGGATCTCCGCGCTCGCGCGACAGATCTCCATAACAACGCTGCTGCAATCCAAAAACAGGAGAATGAGCTGACAAAACACACGACAGATCTCAAGAAACAAAATGATCAATGGGACAAAGTCGTTGAGAGTGCGCGCCAGGGGCTGAAGGAAATCGGCGACGTTCAAAATTGGGCGGAGATGATTGAGAGGGATCTACTTGTTGTAGAAGAGGTACTTAGGCTGGCTGAAGGCAACGCAGAGGCAGGGGAAGAAGACAGAAGGGACCACTATCAATCAGAAGGCGAAGGAGACATGACGGAGAGAGAAGACGGGGTCACCAAGGGAAAGAAGGCGAGCCAAGAACCCGTTGAGATACTAGATGACACGTCTTCTGCAGCGTCAGAGATGACCGGCACGTCGGCTACTTCAGGATCAAGTTCGGATTCTTCTACTAAACCTAGTCCGCCTGTGCAAGACATTCCACAGCCGGTGAGAAAGGGGGACGGCGAAAACAAGCCGACTGGGGGATGGTGGGGACGATGGTGGCAATGAGTAGTTGTTTGCTTTCTATATTATTGATGATAATGACTGTAATGACCCTTGTGACGTTGAATGTTATGCTCGCATGAATCTCAGAACTCCAAATTACCTTATATTCTGATATGTATCAAATTATATTCCAAAACCCGTACTAATTTCATCGATATTCTTCTGAGTCGCCCTGATGGGCTTGCCAATGGTAAAACTTCTCCCAAGCAGTCCGAGAGCTTTTGGCAGAGAAGACTTCTACATGGTTAGAGCTATATTCGTCATACTCGTTCCACGAACCCAAGCTCATTAAATGCCGCATGGTGGGTCGTCCATGAGGGCAATTCCAAGGTTTGTCGATGGTGCCCATGTTTCGGACTACCTTCTCCATCTGTTTGACGGTAAGAGTTTTGCCGATCATGATGCTTGAGCGACATGCACGCATGGCAAACATCTTCCGCACTTTGCTGGGGCGGGGGATATATATGTCGGTTTTCGATACATTCGCTGCCGTACTAGTCGGAGTATCAGACAATAGCACGATGAGTTCTTCGAGGTCGCGAATTTCGAAGACAACTTCTTTGCTCAATGGAAGAGAAATAAGTTTGCATCTTCGACCAATGGGCTCATCGCCACTGTCGTCGACTTCAATGACAAATCCATTTTTCTCGAGGGCTGGTTGATTTTCTTTAATGACTTCCTCTTCAACCGCTGTCAGATCAAGGGTTTTAGGGTGGACGAGACGCTGACTCTGCACTACTGTCTCTTCTTGAAGCTTCTCAAAATTATACTTTTCGTCGGAAGCATGCTGATCAATGATGAAAAGCTCATCTTTGTTGAGATTTGAAACTTCGTCTGCTTCATGGGATCTTGTAGCCAACACAAAGCCTAGATTGAACTGCCCAACAACACGCATCTTTGAAAAATCGTCTTTGGACACAGTCAATGACAAACGTTCTTCGCCCGTCTCATCAGATATTTTCTCATCTTCATCGATCGCAGAAGATCGACCGTCATGTGACTTTAGTTTTTTTTGCAACTGATCCATCTGTTCTTGGATTATGGGAATTGAGCTGTTAATCGTTGCAACTAGCTGGATCGTCGAGTCCCTCTGGTTGTGTTGTTCTTTCTCAATGTACTTTCCACGCTTCAAATGGTTATCACTATGCGATTCAATCTTTTCCTCTGCTTTTCGAATGAGCTCCTGGACCTTTGCTTCTTCTTTAGATCTCTCTTGTGTTTCGTCAACATAGTCTTCGTCTTCCGGATTGGAAACTTCCTCTTGGTGTTGGGACTCGAGTGGCTCAACCTGTACAGATTTTGCACTGTCACCATCGTCTTCATGTGTTGGCACATCACCAGCATCAGTTGTTGGTTGAGATGCTGCCGAAATTTTAGCATCACCATTCTTAGCATCATCGATATCTTTATCCTCCTCTGATTCCTCAGATGATCCAAATTCCTCCGCAGAAGCATTGACCAAGGTACCAGGTGCAGCAAACGATCTCATGTTCTGACTAAATATATTGGGTTTTGATGGCGTGTGAATTCGACGCTTTGATTCCCGTTTACCGTCAGTATTGCCTGCAGATAAAGAATCCCTCTTCCGGGTTGGACCGCGTCCTACAACTGATGTGACTGTTCTATCCCCGATTGTGATCGTTGCAATTTCAGCTAGAGGTCGCGCTGGTCGAATGCGATCAAAAGCGTTCTGGATTACGTTTGGCTTATCAGGCGACAATTTACGCCCTAGTCTTGACAGGCGTCTATCATTTACTTCGGGTGAAGTCTCGGCTGCTCTTGCTCGAATTCTTTTAATAGCGTCCTCAACAGCCTCATCAGCTTTGTCTGCCTCATCAGCTTTGTCTGCCTCATCGTCTTCAGGGGTCTCCGACGACGAATCTTTGCCAATAGTTGTACTTGGCGCTTCTTGAACTTTAGGAGCCACCACGGATTCTTTTATACCCCGAATTTCATCATCCTGATTTTCAGCTTGTGATGTAGTCATTTCAGCCGCGGGACGTATATGACTTTTCGCACTATCATGAGAGACAGCAACAACATTCGTAGTTGCCAGCGGGGCTTGTTGCTCGTCTCCATCTGCTTCTAGAACTGTGGGCACTAAGGATTTCTGAATGTGCTGCCGAATACCACCTTGCTGTTTTGCGTTGGTAATCTGGGACTGAGGAACCGTCTGCTCAGCTTCCTGGAACAGCGTATCCAAGGCCTCCTTCAACGAATCCGTCAATGCCGCTGAATCGTGTAAAAGAATCGACCGCTTGTCCGGGGATACATTAACATCGTATGCGTTTGTATCCATCTGAAAATCAGCGAGCACAAACGGTGCCTGTGATAAGTTGTAAGACTTGTAGACTTCGTTGAAAGCCCTTGCAATCTGCGGAATACCACATGGACGTGAGTTAACAAAGTACATTTGTCGATCTCGCGTTCCTCTTCCTTCGCCAACCACAGGCCTTGATACGTAACCACGAACACGAATCTTTTTCAATTCACGATCAAGGCGCTTTCCAGCTGCTGATGGTTCGTATTCAAGATCAAGGTCAAGTGGTATTAGCGTAAGAAGTGTTTTTGCACCGTAGACATTGGCAATGTTTTCTTTTATCACGGAGTTTGCCTTTGTCGTTAGTAGTATGATCGCTTTCCGTTTCGCATCCGTATTCTTGACATTGAAACGAACGCCGGTACTGATGCAGGCATATTCATTTAATAAAGTGACCACTTTTGCAAGCTCGCGCTTGATATTCTTTTCCAATTCCCTTCGTCGCACAGGCAAGTTGCTAAACAAGTTCAAAGCCGAGGTAATAGTCCCCTTCTGTCCCGCAACAATCTGAGTGCCTTTTAATTTACCAGATCTTTCAAACTCCAGTTTATTAGCCTTTGGCACTTGGTCTGCCTGAGCGGTGATTATATGAAAATCCGAGACGGCACATAGAGACGAGAGAGCTTCACCGCGAAACCCGAATGTCGTTAAGGAAGTCAGATCGTCGTAGGTAGCAAGCTTGGAGGTATAGTGTTTGAGAGCTGTGAAGTAGTACTATAAGCTTCATAAACTTGTATATAGAAATAGATAAACATGTGTGTAGGTAAGACGTACCGATGCTCTCGTAATTCTCAGGTGCTATCCCGCGTCCGTTGTCTTGCACCTCAATCGAATCCAGGCCATCGTTTTTGAACCGTACCTCTGGTGTTATCTACATGTTAGTAAAGTATTCAACATGAGAGGCTACGGATCCAATTTACCGATAGAAGTGGCGCCTGCATCCAGGCTATTTTCGACAAGCTCCTTCACCACTGAACATAGGTCGACGATAACTTGGCCCGACTGGATTTGATGCACCTGAAAACCAAAATTATTACAAAGGAATGATATCTGTAATGCACAACAGTAACTTACCGAGCGGGCCTCGATGGCCTTGATTGTAGCCATTATGACATGGCCATGCCTACCAGATTGTTCTATTAATGAATACGAAGAGACGGGCGGTACACGTGAATTCACGCGTTGAGTGTTATCTTATCGCCCTCCGTGTTATAAGTGGAGTTTATCGGGACATCCCATACAATCTACAATAGTCTCGTTTAACAAAATGAAATTCATATTCCCTTAAGCTGAAAGTAAATGATATAAGGATAATATACGTGATATCGTATCGATCGATACGCCAAAACACCAATATGACTTACGTTGCGATTATATACGTAACCTTAGTGATCAAAACGATCCGGCATTATAGCTGGAGCCACCAAAGTCCACAAGTAAATGGCATAGCAAACCCAAGCACTAATGATCTTCACCCAGCTAGCCCAGTAAGTTCTACCGACTGCAGCGAAATCGCCTTCGGTCTCGAGATCCAAGTTCTGGGTCAGCAGAGTGGCAACCCATGTCGTAGCCAGGAAAAAGATGATATGGAAGAGAGAGTAATTGTATTGGGTAGAGCCGCGCTCATCATCTTTGCCATCATACTCATCATCTTCATCGTCGCTCTCTTCCAAAGCACTGGCAGGTAGACTGCCGCTCTCTACCGCGATACGGAGAGCTTCCGCTCGCATCTCACGGCGGGTGGAAGGCTGCTGGGTTACCAATCCGTGTTCGTTCTCTTCACTACCCAGTGGAGAGTAACTGTGTCCGCCTTTAGAGCCAAGGGCAATACCCTGGGTGGCGGCCCGGGTTGTAGTGTAAGCAATTGTGGCCATTGTGACGACTGCGCCGAGAACTATAGTGGCCCTTCTGGTATCACGAGCACGAATGAGAGGGTTGCACTGGCGATCATCTGGCTCCATAGATACTGCCGACATTGTTAAGTAAGTACAGTAGACCGTGACCATAGCAGCTTGCGCTAGTCCAGCCCGCGAGTTGTATTCTTGGATTGTTGGCTGCACCGAAACAAAGGAGATGATAAGAAAGAGGATCAGGTTGACAGAGATTGCAGCCTGATTCATGGTACATCCACCCTTAGCGAAGAAACAATACATCAGAATGGTCATAACGATCGAGGCGGTGTACATTCCTAGCGTTGAACCAATCAGGAGTCCACGCCAGAGACGAGAGTCGCTGTCTTCAATCTTTTCGAGACAAAGCTCGGCCCAAGAATGCGCCAGATCGACAAGAAGAATCAAGCCGAGGAGAAGGAAAAGCATGGCGGCGACGAACGCAATATAGTGCCCGTAAATTAGGAAGAAGCTTTCTGGAATGAAAAATGACATAACTACAAAGCCGATCCAAAATAGTATCTTAGGGCCCCAAAAGCCATTCTGCAGTGCGGCTCTGCTCCCTTTTGATGTCTTGACGCCGATAAGGAGTAACGCGAGTAGCAGGTGGAAGAGCCCGAGGCCGAAATTAATTCGATGAACCGCCACCCAGCCGTGACACTCCTTCCCGTCGCACCGAATCTTCATATAGTCCATAGTCAGATGCTCCAGTTTTTCCAGTGCCCATGGCGTAAGCATAATCCACGAAATCATCGAGTTGATAAGCAAGATAAAGGCGTAGGCAATTCTCGTTGCCATACTGAACAAACTCCATTAGCACCAACCCCGTCAACCGCGGCTGCGCGGACTGCCTGCGTGTACTTACCTGCTCTGGAACTTTCCGCAGGCACTGCATACTGCCGAGCACGTTGCTGCTCCGCAACAAGAAGCGGCAACAGAGAAGACCTAGAGAAGTTAGAGATGATCAGCCTGCCGCCTGGAGAGCGCGGAGGACGTACGGTGGCGGCGCTGGGAATGGCCAGCATCGGGATAGAGAGAAGTGCACCCATGCTGGCGCTCAGTACAAAGTCAACGCAGCTCTGGCTAAGCCGTCTTGTTGTAGTGTGTACTATAGAGGATAGACAGTACAGACAAGAGGAGAAAACAGGAGAGGAGAAAACAGAAGAAGCCCTGAGGCACCGCCTGCCGCCTGCGTCACTGGACCGCGCCGCTCGGCCAATCTGCGTCGACTCACGTGCCCAATCTCCGCCTGACCTGAAGCGGCTTAGCCTGGCTGTACGGCGATAAGCGCGCATCTCATTGTTGCGAATCCGGCCATGCGATGAGATGGACGTTGCCCACTGGCTGGCATTATCTATCACGGTCATCTATGTCTCATCGCTGCCAATTTCTTTCCCCCCTCACGTTCATTGAGGTTTTCGTTGCTTTCGTGCAATTCTCGCCGATTGACCTGTCCATCCTCCGATAAGGAAAGCAATCAGTGGATCACTTGACTACGTACCACCATTTGATAGCTACCAACTGCAATTCGCCCATACAACACCTGTTCGGATCTTCCACGACACCCCCGTATGACCCGACATATCGACATCTTTGCCAGAAGAGGCGACATTACGTAAAGCCACCATGGTCGTCGGATCGCTTCATACCCAGAGGATTATTTCGGTCGTTGCTGCGACCGTGGTCGCACTAGCAAGTGGAACAAATGTGCGGTCGATTGATGGCTCCTGTGGGCTGAAGGACCATGGCTGACCGTTACACAGTATGCATATTCAGCATGGGCTCCTCAATTCGCAGAGCGCATGCACCTGTCCTCGAAGGAGATCAACCTGCTTGTATGTTTGATACCCTACTTTGGGTCGCCAATATGCTGATTGATGGGCACACAGGGCGTCGCGGGGAATATTGGATTATATTGCTCAGGAATTCCGACAGGAATACTGACTGACACAAGGGGTCCTACTATAACGTTATTGATTGGAACTGTATCACTTTTTCTTGGATATTATCCCATCTATCTAGGTATGGCGATTTCACGTTTGGTCTAGAGTTGAGCTGATGTAATACCAAAGCATATGAACATGGCCAAGGCTATATGTCACTTGGCCCATTGTGTTTTTTTGCATGGCTTTTTGGCCTTGGAGGTTCCGCTTCCTTTTCCGGAGCCATCAAAGCAGGTAGGTGTTCATGTCATGTCGAAACACCGCGAACCCATTTACTAACCGGCCCTAGCGGCCAGTAACTTCCCAGAACAGCGTGGAACGGCTACAGCCTTTCCAATTGCTGCCTTCGGCCTCAGTGCTTTCTTCTTTTCGACCATGTCGTCGATTTTTTTCCATGGAGATACGGGTGCTCTTCTCTTCTCGCTGGCACTGGGGACTAGTATAATGGTCTTCGTTTTTGGCTTTTTCTTGCGAATCCTCCCTCCTACCCAATCATATACATCTGTGCCAGACCGCGATACCGGGGAAAGACAACAGTTTACTTATGAGGAGCCTGAAGAAATAGGTAGGCAGAATATAAATTCCACCTCATCACCCTCACAATCATCATCATCATCATCATCATCACAGCCCCTTCTGCACGCTAGGCAGGAGCCTTCCTCATCAACTTCTGGTGGCGAAGCAGTACACGACCTCGGTCATTCAAGAGTTGCGGATGAGGCTACATCTTTAGTGTATAAGCCAGAGACCCCGACAATTTCCGACGAGCAAAGTGGCTGTCAAATACCGGCTTATCATGGTAACAATGAAGATTATGAAAACGGCTCACACTATCCAGATATTCGTGGGCTTGCACTGCTACGTAAGTCCGAATTTTGGCAGCAATTTCTCTTGATGGGACTGCTGTCGGGTATTGGACTTATGACTATTAAGTGAGTTACAAATCCATCAGCTCTGTTAAACATACGCTAATCCTGCCTAGTAATATCGGAAATACCGTAAGTAATTCAAGTGATGATCTTGAATTCTCGTCTCATATCTAACAATTATTAGACGAAGGCATTGTGGCGTTACTACGATGACAGCGCCGACTCTAAATTCATCCAACACCGTCAAGTCATCCACGTCTCAACGTTGTCTATCGGCAGCTTTCTCGGTAGACTATTAAGTGGTAAGTGTTGCCTTGTCTCACATTAAGTTTTTCATTTTTAATAAATTGTATAGGAGTTGGGTCAGATCTTCTAGTCACAAAACTCAACATGTCTCGTTTCTGGTGCATTTTTCTATCATCCGTCGTCTTCACCTTAACCCAACTCGCCGGCACTTCCATCAACAATCCAAACCAACTCTACATAATATCCGGTCTTACTGGTATTGCATATGGCTTTTTGTTCGGCGTTTTCCCTTCTCTAGTTGCACATACATTCGGTATTACCGGTCTGAGTCAAAACTGGGGTGTAATGACACTTGCCCCTGTTCTCAGTGGAAATGTCTTCAATCTTCTCTACGGCGCTATTTACGACCACCACAGCATCATTGGACCAGATGGGCAGAGGGATTGCAGCGAAGGCCTGCAGTGTTATCGCACTGCGTACACGTTGACTTTCTTCAGTGGACTAGCTGGCATAGGGGTTTCGTTGTACTGCATTTGGCAAGAGAGGCTGATCCATGGCAAGGGTAAAGGTTCAAAGATCGAGGATCATGAGCGAATGGCCTAAAAAAATTACATTCAAGTGAAATGATGATTAGAGGACAGGAGCGGGACGGGCATATACGTTATAGAACATATAGAAGTTGTGGCGAGGTTTGTCGTTTGCCTTAAGGTTTGAAGGCATCCGTCATTTACATTAGTTGACATGTAATCTTTCGGTTGTAAGCTGTGTACATATTTGTCTTTATCATTGGTATATTACAAACATAATTGGTGTTAAATGTCACTTTACTCGACCTAGAATCTAAATTTACTCAGGAGAAAAGAGGTGAAGACGCTCAGAGGATGTCTGGTATTATTACACTAAAACAAGAAGGTAGAAAAGGAGAGAACCATTTTCAAGACATAAGAGCAGCAGGTAAACAGAAGAAAAAAGAGAAAGAGAAGCGAGCAACTTTTTCGTGTGTGAAAAAAAGACTGCGACAGACGGGCGTTGAAAAATCTGTAATATAATGAAATGAAACAGGCCAACATTTAGCTTTGGAAAAAGTAAAAAATTAGTTCTGAACCAAAGCCGTGATTAAAACAGTATATACACTCAAGCCTGGCAGACAATAATATGGCTGGGCGCAAGCGTAGTTGAAAGGAAAACGAAATGAAAACGAAATGAAAACAAAAAAGAGAATGCGAAGTCTGTGCAGTCCCCTTTTTCTGATCCCTAATCGCCAGGACCGCTCTATATAGTCATGATACCCATAGCCAACGATACAGAAATTTAGAAAACAAGCATAAAGAGATAAATATTCGACGCATCACGCGGATCGTTTGCCGTAGTAAAACACTCGATCTCGTCGCATTTTTGTCCTTTTCTTCTTGTTTTTGGGAATTTTTAAAATCGGATGCTTCTCTGGTGAAGTTCAAAGCCAGCCCGTTCAGATACTGTTTCAACAAAGTTGTATGCAGGTGTTGAAGAGTGCGAGGTTCAAGATAGTGAAATGAGATAGTGGTAAGAATATTTTTTGTCTTCGCATGTAGACGAGACTCATCACGGGGTATCAAAAGATCTGAGAAGTTGAAAAGACAGCACATTGTAAATAAAATTTGTTATAGCACCATCACAAGGACAGAACATGCTTGGATCTTCACGACGTGCTAGGGGACTTTGAAGAGTTCCCTGCTTCGTAATCAACCACGTCTGATAGGCGAATCTTTTTCGATGCAGGTTCACCAGAGCCGTTCCCAGAACGTTCTACTTGCAGTTCAAGTTCGCTGACACGACGTTTGAGTTCTTCTTCGCGGCGTTGGGCTTCGTCTAAAGATCGGCGAAGTCGTGCCTCTGAGTCACGTACAATCATTTCAGAGCGACGGGCAGTCGCATCGCTCTGCTCCAGCTCGGCGACGCGTCCACGGAAGAGCCCATTGATCAACTCAAGCTCGTTAACACGAGTTTTCAAAGATGTGTTGGAAGCTAGCAAGGCCTCATAGGTCTGAGGAGCTTCGAGATGTCGATCTACTACGGATGATGTAGAGCCTGGAGACGGTTGACGAAGCTGCAATGCCGGAAGAGTGTTGGCAGGATTGAAGCTATGATCGCCAATAGTAACACTGTCGAACATGTGCTGAGGTGCAATATTCGAGTTATGCTGGTGCAACGATGTGATTCCAGGTGTGTTTGTCCGAGATATTGGCGAATTTGAGCGATCAGAATGGCCGGGAGACATCTTGCGAGAGGCGCGACGGTATCCGTGTGACCCAAGGGGAGGCGTTCCGGCCTCTGATCTCGACGCTGACAAGCCATTTGCGTCTAGTCCTGCGCCAGACTGTGATGCGACACGTGTTAGCCATGGTCGTGAATGCTCAAAATCGCAGAGAGGATGTGGTGGTATTGCGAAAAATTTTCTTCCGTGTCACGTACCTTGCGCTTCGGGCCCTGTCCAGCAGTTTTGACCCGGTTGCGACTCTTAATAACATCAGTCTTGAGACTGATCGGTCGTGGACGACCGTGAAGCTTAAGGAAAAGACCGCATGCATTGCAGAGGACGGAGCCGAGTTCATCCCTACGCCATAAAGGAGTGGTGGAGGTCCCGCAATTCTGGCAGACGGGCTGCAATTGAGGGCGTTTTTGGTCAGTTAACGTCGATGCCATGCTTCAAAAAAGAACAGAGCAATGTAAGAGGAGGAGGGAGGAGGAACAGAGGGAGAGGAGAGGAAGCAGGGTTTCTGCTGATAATGGGCGATACGGTGAAGTGTGCAATAGATAAGATCTGGAGAGATTCGACCGGTTGGGGCGCGATAAGGGATTAATAGATTGCGAGGCGGGTGGACGAAAAGAGGGCGAGAGGGACTGCCGCTGGGCGCCAAGCCGGGCTGGGCTGATAACAGCGAGCGATAGCCTCAGGCAACCCGAGGCATGCGCCACGCATGAAAAATGCAGAACATGGGACGATATGGATAGTCATATAATAAGGTGAATAAGAGGCTGCACTCACCGGTGTGTTGCCCTGGCCGCCCGTGGTGGCTGCTGGCGACGATGTGACGTACGACATGCTCAGAGCGGCATTATTATTATTATTTGTATTATGCTGGTTGCTGAAGGATCTGCGATAGATAGGAGAGATTAGATTCCGGCGCACTAGTCAGCAGGCGTGGCGCCTGAGAAATCAGGCACCCGCAACGTGCACTCTTGCACGGCCATGTTCGCCCCCACGTCTCACGTACCTGATCTGTGAGGTTGGTGCCGAGGCAACCGAGGCCAGCGCGGACAGGCCTGGCAGTGATGGCGCAATTGAATTGGACCCTGCGTAGCCGGCGCTGTCACGTCGCGAGTCAAACGCTGCCCGGGGTGGAAGGGTAGTCGACGGAGGTGTAAAATCGGAGGACGGAATTGAACCTGCAAGATCTGCAGCAGACGGCAGAATGGGCGCTGTATACTCCTCGGTCGGGAGAGAAGCGCTATAGCCAGAGAGCGAGTGAGATGGAGGATCGGACGATGGCGGCGAGCGAAGCGCTGGGTCAATGGGCGAGGCCCGGAAGATTAGAGGAGCCACTGTGGAAGCCGTGATGACGTCTGGTTGAGACCAAAGGGGTCTCGAAGTGATCGATAGAGAGCGAGCGAGGTCAATCAAAGAGGAGCAGACTGGTGTGAGAGCCTGCTACTTGACCACACAAGGCGAATAGTCGACGAGAATCTAGAACAAGCGTAGTTGCAAATCCCCAGTATCGTACAGGCGTCTAACAGCAGAGAAAAGTACGCAGACTCGTGGTATACTCGTAAGGCGAAATAAATGCAATGATGTCTGGGCCGTCACAGAATAGGGTGTTCGGATATCGAAAGGAACCGTGGGTCACAAAGAGCGACAGATTCTATGGAACCAAAAGAATGTGATTGCTGGCAAAGACCAACACAATCAAGAAGAAGATTCAAAAGAGTGACTGAAATGCGGTCGAATTGCAATTTATCAGAAAAACGACTGGTGCACGATGGGTGATGAAGACAACAGCATCAGCAACAGGAATTCTTATTATGGAGAGCGAGCACGACCCAAAAGCTGGGCCGTATTACCAGCACCGTACTGACACGGCTTGGCGCACACAAGCGGGCGCCGATAGGGTCTCGTAACGGTCACGTAACGAAACGGCGGCAGATGGCGCGGCCATTGGCTGGCGGCGACGCGGGCCCGCGCCGTGGCCAATCAGCAGCCCGGTCAGCCACCGCAGAGAGCGCACCATTCCTCGAGCTACGCGCTAGGCCGCATCAGGCGGAGCCGCCAAGCCGGGCTACTTAGCCTTGCTTGAGATTCAATTTCAAGGGGCTGCATAGTTCGTGCAATGTGGTAATGCGGCCACCTGTCGTCCCCTTCCCAGCGCTCTCTCTGTACGATTCTGATCACGATTCCAAAAAAATGCCCTGATGGCTCCTTAGATACACTATCCTGTCCTTTCATTCATGCCTTTTTCCGCTTCGTCTCTTGTGTGACTACAACCCATTTCCTAGACCTTCTTGCTGTTGATACTTTTTTTCCCGGGCTTCCGGAGCTTTTCGCCTTTCCCTCTCACCCACCATGCCTAAACGACCAGCCACATCGGGTTATGCACGGCTTGCCCAGGCAGAGGAAGACGAGAGGGACTACTACGATGAATCCGACGGAGAAGGCCCATACAATGCGCCACCCACCATATCCTCGACGACACAGTTTGCGCCCATCAATTCCCGAGGTCAGATGCATTCATCTGGCCCATCAACGCCGCCAGAACACCGCCGCAAGAATAATGCCTATGCACGACGTCGAAAGCGCAGCAACTCGTCTGGTGTCGATATAAAGGCCATCAACGCTCGCCTGGAGAAGTGGGCCGAGGAGATTGCCTCCAAGTTCAAGATCCACAAAGGAAGGGGACCTTCACCGCAGGATGAGAAACTCGAGATTCATCACTCGGTCTTCCAGGCTCCAGACGGTGTCCGACCTTTTACTGCTGCTCAACTCGAAACTGACGAACATGAATCTGTGGAGAAGCACAAACGCGCTGAATTCGACACTATTGTTGAAAGCGTCCGTACCGCCATCGAACTCGGTGTCCATCCAAAAATGATCTCAAAGGGAAGCTCTGGCAGCTACTTCGCGCGCAACAGTGATGGTAAAACTGTGGGCGTGTTTAAGCCCAAGGATGAAGAACCTTACGCCTCAAGAAATCCGAAATGGACAAAATGGCTTCACCGGAATCTTTTTCCCTGCTGTTTTGGACGAGCATGTCTCATTCCCAACCTGTCCTATGTTTCTGAAGCTGCCGCATATGTTCTGGACTCGCGTCTGCGCACTAACATAGTTCCATATACCGACGTGGTTTGGCTCTCTTCGAAATCTTTCTATTATGACTTTTGGGAGCGGAGAAAAGCGTGGGGGGGCCGCAAGCCATTACCGCCTAAGCCAGGCAGCTTCCAAGTGTTTTTAAAAGGCTACAAAGATGCTACTCTCTTTCTGCGAGAACATCCTTGGCCAGACCAGGCTAACTCCGGCTTCAGTGCGGATGACGCCCCAAAACGAAAGAAAAGGCCTTGGAACGAAGCATGCCGACCATCAGGTGTTCACTCTGACGACGAAGACGATGAATACGAATCTACTCATCCCAGAACACCATCTCCTCAGAGTGAGGATTCAGAAGATCGATTCTATTGGAGTGACAATCTTAAGCAATCGTTCCGAGAAGAACTTGAGAAACTAGTTGTTTTAGATTACATTATGCGAAACACAGACCGTGGTCTCGACAATTGGATGATAAAAGTGGATTGGAAATCCGAAGAAGTATCGATTGTGGCCGATCCTCCAAAGCCTAACGGTCATACGGACGACGACGATCAGGAGCAAGCTGTACCTGCTCGGCCTGTGACCTTGGACGCGGAAAGAAATGGCGTGAATCGTACATCGTCGCTTCCTTACCGACGACATGAGGCTATGGTTGCTACGAGCCGAACAGGTACCCCCTCCAATGTAATGGAAAAGCATGCGACAATTAAGCTCGGCGCTATCGATAATAGTTTGTCATGGCCATGGAAACATCCGGATGCAGTATGTTCTTCCAAATTATCCTATGCACGGTTGCTAACATACATTGCAGTGGCGAAGCTTTCCTTTCGGCTGGTTATTTCTCCCTGTTTCCCTCATTGGGCAGCCGTTCTCCCAGAAAACACGAGACCACTTTCTTCCCCTTCTAACATCTACTGCGTGGTGGAGTGGCACACAGGCTGCACTTCGAAAGGTGTTCATTCAAGATGCTGACTTCAAGGAGAGCATGTTTGCTCGACAAATCGCTGTTATGAAAGGTCAAGCATGGAATGTCGTCGAAACCCTCAAACAACCCGACCATGGCCCGCTAGAGCTTACCCGACGAACAAGAGTTTGCGTGTGGGATGACCTCGTAAACGTTCCTGTTGCAATTCCGATGAGACCTCCATCTACCGAGGCTCGTCGACGTCGTGCTCAAGCTTTTGGGCAAGACCATAGCGACGAGGAAATGGATATCAGCGCAGCGGTTTCTTCTACTCCACCCCCAAATGCCGATTTGCTTGCATTCGGTTCTCCATCTGGTGATCTTCCGAATCCCAATCGATTTGAATTGGCACGCGGACGATCTTCCGTGGAACTGGGCAGTGTTGAAGAGACAACCGAAGATCGCGAAGTACGGTTCAGCCAATTTGACTTGGCTGATGATGGCAGAGACCTCGCTAGGAGCTGGGCTGCCCAACCGCGGCGGCCTCGCGGTCAGACTGCCGAATCATATAATGGATATACCGACCGCTCGGCGAGACACGTGCGGCACGGTTCGTTTTCACATCGACGAGGCAGCAGCCAATGGTCCTTTGGAGTCGACGACCTTGAAGGTGACCTAGGCTATGCGGCTGCAGAAGGGATGGAAGGCAATGAACGGAAAGTCATTGTCGAACGTCTTGAAGCCGTGAAAAGCAAAAATCCCATTTTCACGTGGTGCTGATTTTCTTGGGCTGTCTAATCTAATTCTTCCTCTTCATTCCTTCTTTCTCCAGTCTTGCTTCCATTTTTGATCTCCTTGCATGCCTCGCTGGGACCATAGAGCGGGGTCCTTGATGACTATACATCCCGGGATTATGATCCTGGAGTTTTTTTTACGGACGTTCGTCGTCTGGAACTCGCAACGATCGGTGTAAATATACAAACAACCCTTTCTGGCGGCCGGACTTGGTGGACTAGCCCGGCAGTCCGGTCTGCGAATTGTACAATACCATATACCAAGAATACAACAACTAATGTTGCAATAATATAATACATACAATCATTCTTATCTGCGTTGTGATGTATACCGATAAAGGATCCTTATCGCGCGGGCACGATCTCTTGGCGGCTAGTGCTGATCTCCAGTGCGTCATGTCGTATTAGCCGCTGTAGGTCATGCATGGACTTTACGATCCCGCCACACCCTGCATCCTTCTCTATCAACCTCACTCCCACCTCACGTCCACATGCGGATGTGAGGGAACCATGCGCTCGCAGGCTGTATAAACTACAGCGGCTTCCATATCTGCCTTTTCTGCTATTGTCTCGAATGCAAGTAACAGGTTCCCCGCTGCGAGATGCGCCTCGGAGGACCTCCTCACTCGAGCCTCCCTCTCCGCTTATCGCGCATCGCGCATCGCAATATAAGCATTATTAGATGACAATATTGTCGCGTTCAGTTTCGCGTATAGCTGACTCGCATTTTCCCCCTGATTCCCAAATTTATTCCCTGTGACCTTCCTGCTTTGTCCACTAGACTCGCATTCGATCCCGCATCATGGCTTCGCAAGCCGCTATGCTCTTAGACCCGAGGTCTTATAGGAAACAAATGTCCTCCAAAGGTGGGTCTTTTATGTTCCTCTTATCACTTTGTCTATCTTCACTTGAAAAGTCCTGTGACTACTTCATATGCCTCGGCGCCTTCCAACACTGTACTTCACCATTTTTATGTCTTACACGTCCCACTTTCCCAGCCATCCACGTGCTTTTCTTGGGCCCTTCGCTTCATAATATCCTTTTAAAAATGATCGTTATCGCTTACAATTTGACAGACTTGAATCAACAAGAGAAGGCTACTTCTAACTCCGCAACACCTGTGCAAATGTCTTCGCCGACGAGATCCAAACTCTCCTCGTCTCTACAGAATGATCGCCAGCCAGAGATAGACGATGAATCTAAGGGATTCTCAGCTACTAGTAAAGATATAGCGATCCAGTTTGTCAAGGGCGATGAATCGTCTAGTGGCGAAGATGAAGATATTTCCAACAAGCGATCCAGGCCGGAGAATGAAATGGGAACTAAACATAAATCGTTTATCGAAGATATTTACAATGTTGAACGGCGCGAGGATCAGCCAAAGAAGCGAATCAAGGTAGCTGGTGACGAAAAGCCTATAAACAAGACCAAACCCCATTTCCATATATCTGGAAGCAGCGGACTGGGCGAATACATGAAAAATGACGAGCAGTCATCGAAAACAACTACGCAGATAGTTGATCTTACAACTGGTGAGACCCTCTGTGGATACACATGTATATTATCATACTAACTCGAGTTGTAGAACCCACAGCCACGCCTACAACAGAGGACGATGATGTGGAAGTTACAGGCTCGATCGATCTGAGTACCCAGAAGGTTTGCTATGGCAAAGTCGACAATACAATGGTGCAAGCACACTTGGTTCCCAAACCAGCAACAAATAACTTCTTTGCCGACTGGACTCGTGATTGGCCTACCATCAAGCTCGGCATTCGTCACCAACCTGGACAAGGGAATCGAATCGACGTGAGCGACCCGCATGGACGAGTCTTTGGCGCAATCGATGCGAGGACGGCAGCTGCACTTGTTCCTTTATTGGACAGCCCTGCCCTCGGGGTTAGCATAACTGCCCGTTTAGAAATTCGGCGGCGGCAACAGGATGAAGTAGAGTGGGAACGCTGTTCTGCGCAATATCGGGCTTCGGTCAATTTATATGGAATGAGAAAGGATGCTGTAAAAGTAGGTGATTTCTTGGGCCGGGCTAATGTCTGGCTGGGCACTCCATCGATGGTAGAGCAAGGTGTCCCTGTCTTCAATCCACATACAGAAAGAAGACGTATGCAGCCCAACTTTGGACCATCTCCTACCCCACGATCGCGAGTAACTACCGCATACGAGGTCCGCACTGCAGAAGAAGTGAATGATGCAGTTATGAAGATGTTTGATCAACTTAAAAGTGCCGAAAATATACCCGAGATGGAAGCGTCTCCATTGATTCGCACGCCACTGCTTCGCCACCAAAAACAAGCCCTTTGGTTTATGGTCGAAAAGGAAAAGGATCGCAAATACGGTCCTAATGAAAATGACAACAATTCTCTATGGCGAGTTTTTCACACCTCAAATGGCACGAAAAAATTCCGTGAGATCATCAGCGGAACCGTTCTTAACGAAGAACCTCCTCAGACATATGGAGGCCTTCTGGCTGATATGATGGGACTGGGTAAAACGCTAAGTATCTTGTCCCTCGTCGTTGAGACTTTAGAACAGTCGCGAGTATGGGAGCAAGGGTCACCGCATCCGGAAATTGTACGCCACAACCCTGGCATTCGTAACACAAGAACAACGCTTCTTGTTTGCCCTCTTAGCACAGTCAGCAATTGGGTTTCTCAAGTCAAGGGTCACCTAAAGGAGGATGCAGTTTCCTTTTATGTCTTCCATGGGTCTTCAAGGACGACTAATATTGACGAACTTCGTCAATATGATTTGGTGATTACAACCTACAGCACTATTCTTAGTGAGATTCGTGGTCGTGGTTCCAAGCGCGGCACTAGTCCCCTCCTCAGAATGAACATGTTTCGTATTGTTCTGGACGAAGCCCATGTTATTCGTGAGCAAAGCGCGGCACAGAGCCAAGCAATTTTTAAATTGAATGGACAGCGTCGTTGGTCTGTAACTGGAACACCCGTTCAAAACCGTCTTGAAGACCTTGCATCGGTGACCAGATTTTTAAGACTCTCTCCTTATGATGAAAAGTCTAAGTTTTCTGCCTTCATTCTTAGTCGCTTCAAGATAGGAGACCCCACTGTCTTTGCAAGTCTACGTGTGCTTGTCGACTCATTTACTCTACGACGTGTGAAAGACAAAATTGACCTCACTGCTCGTCAGGACAATATTGTTATGTTGGAATTCTCTGAGCAAGAAGCACAGCTTCATGAGTTCTTCCGTAAAGAGTCTGACCTGATGATGAAGGTTATCGCAAATGAAAGCAAGGGCACTATGGGAGGCCGAATGTATCACCATGTACTCAAGGCAATGATGCTCTTACGCCAAGTCAGCGCTCATGGTAAAGAATTACTTGATAAGGAAGATCGAGAACGGCTGAAGGGAATGAGTGTTCATGACGCCATCGACCTCGAAGAGGGAGAAGGAGACGAACAAACCGGTGCTATCGATCGAAAGGCTTACGAGATGTTCAGACTCATGGAAGATTCTTCTGCTGCATTTTGTGCCGTATGCAATAAACAGCTGGTGGATAATTCTGCGGATTCCAACACGGCAGACCCGAAAGCATTGATGGCGGTGATGCTCCCATGTTTTGATGTGCTTTGCGTAGATTGTTTTGCTCCTGTCAAAGCTAGTTTCGTTATGCAACCGGAGTTCTCATCTGAACAAACACGGTGCAATGTGTGTGAAGGGTGGATACCAATGACTTATTCTGCAATTACTGCTGCCGGCCTTGAGCAGTACACAGAGAGCCGTGCCGAATCAAAGAACAGCCGCAAAAAGGCAAAACTGCTTGGAGAATATGAAGGACCACACACGAAAACTAAAGCGCTTATCTCCCATTTACAAAACACGGCCGAGGAGAGTGCTCAACTTGTGGGCCAGCCCCCTATCAAAAGTGTGGTGTTCTCTGCGTGGACATCGCATCTAGATCTTATTGAGATCGCATTGAAAGATAATGGCCTACAGGGATTTACTCGGATAGATGGAGGAATGTCCCTTGCAGCCCGCAATCAGGCATTAGACACTTTTGCCAAAGACAATAGTGTTACGATTCTCCTAGCAACCATCGGAGCAGGAGGTGTTGGCTTGAACCTTACAAGTGCATCTCGCGTCTACGTTATGGAGCCACAATACAACCCTGCTGCAGTTGCTCAAGCTATCGACCGTGTTCACCGTCTGGGCCAAACTCGTGACGTAGTCACGGTTCAGTTTCTTATGAAAGCCAGCATTGAAGAAAAAATCTTCGAAATGGCTAAAAAGAAACAGCAACTGGCCGATGATAGTATGGCTCGTGGCAAGCTTGACAAGCGTGAAGTACAAGAAGCAAGAATGCAAGCCTATAGAAGTCTGTTCAGATGAATGGTAACTTTCATCCGCGATTGCAAATTGCATACTCAGAGGAAGCTTTTCAATTATTATAAATTTGGGTTGACTTTTTCTTTTTCCTTTTCGGCGTCAATGGACTTGCATTGAATACCCTGGCGCTCTCGACTTTATTTCACTGATTTTCCAATTTCTTGAACCATGCTATTGCCAGCATGGTCTACTACATCACTCCGTCATGGACCATTCATGAAACAGACACGGTTTGACTGTGTCTCTCGCATAACATTACTGATTATCTTACGGCATCTTTTTTATTTAGATCGTCATATTTTTCCCATCTACTCATTCAATGAATAAGAGCCGGCTGATTGATATATACCGTCATCATACAAGGCATGGGCTCGAGTCCACCAGATGGTTCACACAGAGAGTGTTCAGTTTAATTAGACTTTCCGCAAGAATATCACAACTTTCTAACATAACTATAAAGGGTATCTATCATACGTATCATAAACATCAACTGATCAAACCAGAAGCAACCCCCCCTTCCTATGGACCATATTAATTCTCACCACCTTCTCGTTCCGCATAAATACCCCTTTCCACAGTTCCTAACACCGCTTCGAGTTTCTTGCTCAACCTTTTCAGTTCCAGTGCCTTTCGCTCTTTCTTATCCTGGACCTGTCTCAACTCATCTTCTAATTCACGAATGCGTGCCTCCTGCTCGGCTTCCGACGAACCGATCCCCGGAAGGCGGCTGATTAGGTATTCAATTTGCTGTTCTTTAATTATCAAATCTCGTGCTAGTTCTCTTTGTCTATACGCAAACAACTCTGGTGAATCCGGCTGCGGCGGTTGATTAGGATCTCCGTGCCCCGGAATGACCGGCGTCGCTGGCCCTGCACCTGGAGGAAGAGTCGAAGCCTCTACCGGAACAGCAGCTCCTACCGAAGGCGAGCCCTGTCCTTGCTGTTCTGCGCTTTGTTTCGCCACCGCATCGGCTGGCACGGGCGTTGCGTTTGGCTGGTTGCGAGGGATTTTGGCCAAGGATGGCATGGCATTAGTTCTGTTGGCGGATGGAGGGGGAGAGTCGGCAGGAATGTGATCATGGTAAGTAGTCAGATAGCAAAGAGTTGCGTAGAATTGCGTGGCTAGCTGTTCGAGGGTTGGTTAGTGCGTGGTTTAATGAGGCTTAATGGGGGGCTTACCTGGTCGAGACATGTTTGGAGCTGTGTGAGAATGTCAGCCATAGTGGGAGTATTGGCTGTAATAATGATACAAGTTCGGCAATTTATGTCTGTTTGTTGATGTCGAGGAGAAATTGGAAGAGTGCGTGAATGGAAGCGTGAGTTGAAGCTTCCGGAGGAACTTCCAAGGTGGAGACAACTCTATTTAAGCTCGGACGCGGCGCACCAGAGAGCTCTCAACTTCGCTCTCCAGTCATCACTGACCAGCAGACATGGTCTTTCTGAGAGCACTGCCATGTAAGCCGGTAAGCTTCATTCGCTTATTCTCTTCCCATCCAGTGAGTCGCCAAATCAGCCCATTCGCGCGCCGCCTTTTCAAGATTCCGACTGCGCCGTCTGCGCCGTCGCAAAATCACCATGATTTACCTTCTTTCCTATCCTATGCGGAGCGCACTACTCTTCCAGAAGCCAGCACAACATACGTCGGTACACACTATGAGTATACCGTTCTGAAAAGTCTGCGCCGCTTCGCGTTCGATCTTCACCGAGTCGGCGGCCGTGACGATGCCGGTATCGATCTCGTAGGTACGTGGCATGTACCAGGGCAAGAATATGCGCCACTTCGCGTGGTCATTCAATGCAAGGCCTTGAAGACGAAGCTCGGTCCAAACCTGGTTAGGGAACTAGAAGGCGCCTTTCGACACTCGCCCGTGGGCTGGAGGACGATGGACAAGTTGGCGATCTTGGTGAGTCCGAGGGAGGCGACCAAAGGTGTGCGGGATACATTGAGGAGAAGTACGTATCCATTATTTTGGATAATGATGGACTGCGATGGCGTTATAAGACAGGTTTTATGGAACCCCAAGGCTGGAGAAATGGGATTGGCTCCGCTAAGGGTCGACATGAGATATTCTCGGGTTTCTTCAGCGACCGATGAGCCTACCCAGCCTGAAGCGGTGCTCACATGGAATGAAGCAGAACTGATGGGTATGGAGTGCCTAGAGAAGGGTATATCCAGAAAGGAAGCCGAATGGCTAGCCTTATGGGGTTGCGAAGACTCTTCCTATGCTGCAAAATCTGCGCTATTGGAGATGGTGGAAGCTACTTTTCCTGATATAAACCCGGGAGCAGCAGATTATGAACAGGAAGCACTTTTTACGAAGAAAGCCGAGTTTCTGGCTTTGCTAAAGGAGAAATTCGCGCGCTGACATGTTGCCTATATGCTGATGTTTGTTTTGAGGGCGAAGAATTTGTCCACCTGCAAGTACACTCATCAACAATGGCAGTTCCAGCATTTACAATTTTTACATAATATGGCCAAAATTCATTTGGTCAGGTCGACGGGCAACCACGCCAGTGTGTTTCGCCAACGGTCTCGAACGAAACCATCGCCGCAACGGTTATCATAGTCTGCGGCCATATCAAGAGAGGGCTTTGAAATTCCATATCAAGAGCTTGAGAGACTATCCTGGTCGCCTTGTCGTAAGAAAGGCGCACAGCGTCAATTCGATATTAGGCCGATGTTGATATCTTCAGCCTATCGCTCTGTTTCAGTCTATCCTACTAGTTCTTGTTTTGACTGCAGGCGCAAAATGTAGTACCAAAGAGCTGAAATGTACGATCACTATTATGTACCTGTATATATATATTATTACGCATGTTCAAATTAAGATATTGAGTTCTTGGGTCGTTACAAATAACAACGCAATCAACCTGGCAACGTTGCTATACTACCATTTTTTGCAAAATGCCTCAAATAACATTGAAGACTGAGTAACATCCGCTTAAAGTCGATAGTACATTTAATATCAATTGATCGATCTCAATTAACACGGGCTTGACTACATAGGTGCACATGTAATGTTGAGGTGCATAAGTAAGAAGTAAGGTTAAACAACAGCCGCGGTAAATGTTAATTGATCTCCATACATCAATTCCATTGCACTCAAGGCCAAGCTCCTCGTTCACACAACCCAGCCAGTTCGTTGTTATTAATTCAGATCCTCTCTCTTCTATGCCACCAAGCTAAATACATAGCAGAATACACTGAATTGAGCTGCCATCGCAGAGCAAGCCAAGATGTTGTCGAACCGATTCGAGATTGCGGCCATCTCCCTAGCTCTTACCTCGGTTGCGCATACGGTGCGTCCAGTCTCCGCGCCGACTATCTTGAGTTATAGACTGATGCCTTTACCTTTTGGATCTGGTTATAGGCGATAGGGCCGAAATGGATGGCAAACCCCAAGTTTAAAAGTCTGCCAACAGTCGCAAGAGCATACTCGGTTTCGGGGTGGTATCAAGTATGTATTATAGTTCACATGCATCGAAGGATGCCAACACCCAAGAAAAAGTAACTGTCCGCTGATGTTGGTATCCATGAGCAGGGGAGCTTATTCTTTTTGCTATCTTGTAGGTTTCCACCGACTCCTGTTAAGTACTTATCTGAAAACGTCGTCGGTTAACTTTTACTCGCTACAGCCCTGATCAACTATCGCTGGTCGCGGATGAACCTCACTAATGGCTTGACGGACCCAGTTGACAAGGGGATTGCAGGAATTCTGATCTTTTTACTCTGGGGTAGCAGTGTTTGGTACTACCGTCACGGAGTCAAGGATACCAGTTTTGCAGTCGCTGCGGGTGGCGCTGTACAAGCATGGGCTGCCTTTTTCTAGGTTTTATTGTTACAAATAAAAAGTTAGAGAAGATTTCAATATATTGTTCGTTGAAATGTGAAACCGGGGGTATATTTAAAGCAACAGGACAATCGAATTGCACCGTAAACGCCTTTCCTTCCATCATCTAGACATGTCCTATCCTTGCATTGTTTGCCAAAAGTAGTTTGCATAGAAAAAGCGTGAGAACTTGGGGTCAATGTTCACAACGTGCACATCGCCCTTGCGACTGTTTCGGATGACCGCTTTGCTATAGTTTCCTGCTTCGTCGGCTTCGACATCGATCCCTAGTGATCGATACACCTTGAGCCGGAGTCTGTATATTGTTAGAATGATCTCTATCACCATCGGGGAGATAATAGAGACGTACATTGTCGCGTCATCAGCCTCTCGTTCCCGACGAACTGTCTCGTCACCCTCCAATCCTTGCGCCTCCAGCTCTGCAAGCCGTTCTTTCAACATCTCTAACTCGCCTTCAAGGCGCTCTGACTCAATCTCTAAGTCGGAGGCTGCCTTTGCAGTCCGGAACTTTTGGGCATCGAGTTCAAGGATTTCTTGGGCGTGGCGCCCAGGGTCGTGCGCGGCGACAGTTTCCTCGTAGTTTGTTTCGAGCGACTTTAAGTTGCGCGATAGTTTGCGTAGAGCGGTTTCTGCATCGCGGATACGTAGATCTCGCGATTGTTTGAGGGTGGCTAGGGAGTCGTTGATGCGTGTGACGGCGAGCTTGTCGGGTTGGATGTTGAAGTTGCCAATTGTGTGATGAACAAGCTGAAAGACAGCTTAGCGGGCTATACGCGTTGGGTTCGGAAGCGCAACCTACCGTGGCGGGATCCTCGTCGAGCAACATTGCTGTCCTGTGCTATACCTGTGATGTGTGTTGTAGATAGTATTCTAATAGTAAATAATAACATAATTAGTTATATTATTGTGGCTCGAGAAACGCCGCGTTGTGGCTGTTGCTGGCGCAACGGCGGCCCATGGCGTCACTCCACCTCACCGCCACATGTTGAGCCCGTGGCTTGACTTCTTCTCGAGACAGATCGTTATTATTCTCCACGCATCCCCTCCATTTGTTCTCGAGCTGAAGAACATTCTTATCACGACATCATTCGACTCTGGTTATCTCGACTCGCCGCCACTGCCTGTATATTTGTCTCGCATGCGCAAATATGGGATCCAACCTGCCATGTATGTGCCTCCTTGTCTGTTCCCCGCCCGGGAATGGCGCTGCCTATGACAATATTGACTGCTGACTGCCAAAAAAGACGCCGCAGATGCCGAGAGGCGAGTCTAGGAAATCACAAATGATGGAAGATGTTCAAAATTACTGACTTTTACTGATTTTTCGCAGCTCGCTGAAACCTGCTGAGCTCCAGGTTCTCCGAGCACAATACGAAAAAGAAGGAGACTATGTCGGGGTTCAGACCAAGTTCAACTACGCCTGGGTAAGCGCTTCGTTATCTGGGAGGAAACAGCAAAAAGATCTCTGACTAATAAATACAAAGGGCCTGATCAAGTCAAGTACCCGGAGTGAACAACAAGAAGGCGTCCGTCTGTTATCGGAAATCTTTCGCAGCGCCCCCGAACGTCGTCGAGAATGCCTTTACTACCTTGCTCTCGGCAACTTCAAGCTAGGTAACTACGCAGAGGCTCGCCGATACAATGACCTGTTACTTGACCACGAGCCTGGGAATCTCCAGGCTGCGAGCTTGCGCCAACTGATCGACGACAAGGTCGCAAAGGAGGGCCTGGTGGGAGTGGCTATTGTCGGCGGTATAGCCCTGGCAGCTGGCTTGGTTGGCGGCCTGCTCGTCAAGGGCGCTCGACGACGATAGATTGGAATGATGGGATGAGCTGTAGTGACATAGGACCTTTCCACTCCGTACATATATACTTTTTTTTGTTATTGCGATGATTACGGCACGGGCGACGGCGTTCTTTTGCTATATCTACGTTGCAATGAGGGCTTAATACCAATGAAACTATATTCTTATTTTCCTAAGACCCTCTGGCCCTCTGGATGAATGATTTGTGATAATTTCAATCGCATCTAAAACAGTAACCGGTCACGCTCGGAAGATGCACAGAGAAAGCGGTGGAACGCCGAGCAAATAATGAGACCAGACAAAGGCGCTAGCTGCTGATATCACCTCATATTGCACCACAGCCATATGCCTTCATTCCTATCGCCAAACACCATCCTCACGCCTAAAAGCCAGGGTCGAAACCAGTCGTGGCGAGACACTCTCTGGGAGCCGACCGCCAGCACAGCGCAAGAGTCGGGCGCTAACGTCATCTGCGGCCGCCATCCTTTGCTTATATCATTGCCCGCATGAATAACCCACCTTCATGGCTCAAGGCCGATCGCTACACCTGACTATCATTTGCGTCAGCCTCTCGCCGGCATAGTCTCCATCTGGCGGCACTTCATCGTATATTCGTCGATAGTTTTTTGTGGAATACTAGTTCTGTCCACTCACTCAACAGCAATAGCAGTCCAGCCAGTCCGGTGATTCATACATACTATCGACTCACAGACCCACCGAACGTCAAAGGTGCAAGCCTCAAGGCGACAACTTCGCTTCAGCTTGTGCGACACATAGATTAGACCCTATTCTCAACACCTGGGCCAGCATAGAAAATTCTTCATCTCTTGGTTTTCTGGGCCTCTCACCATGCCTCTTGGGGGAGAAGATGTGCTGTGCCACCTGTGCAATAATATATATCCCCGAGACGAATCCGGGCTGACATGTCCACGGTGCGGATCTGACTTTACGGAAATTGCAAGTTTTAATCCTTGGTTCTGCACACCACCAGCTAACGACTGTAACGATAGATCGAAGGAAGTGCCGAGGAACTTCCTGGTATTGACTATCAAGATCCGCCGTTTTCTCCCCGTTCCCCGCATTCGCCTCAACATGATACAAGACAATCCATCCTTGACCACAATCCATGGCAGCATACAGAGGACCATGAGACACAAGAAACAGACGATATACCCGGATTCAGCCGTCACTCCTACCGCTCACCGGATGGAAATCTCACATTCACGACCACAACTTGGACAAGGGGAATGCCCGGCCGACGGAGAAGCGTGGGCTCGCCTGATCAATTTGCTGGGACTGACCCGCTGCTTCAGACAATGGGCACATTTTTCCAGGAGCTAGCAGGTGCCTACGCGCATCGAGACAGACACGTTCCCAATCCAGACCGGGAAGATCCTTGGGAGACTCCGGGTGCTACTCGAGGGACTTACATGGGAGGAGGATTATTTCCCAGGGACACAACTCGGCCACAGCCAGCAACGATGCCCCTAACGAGTTTGAATGAGTATGTTTTACACTGGCAGATTCGAATATGCGAATGAGCACATGCTTATATTTTATATAGTATCTTCGACCTGTTACAAAATGAGGCAGGAGAGGATGGGTTGAATCGTCCACATGCTCGTGTTCGCGTTGCGGGACCTAATGGGGCCAACCCTATGCACATTCTATCATTGCTTGCTGGTATGATGGGAGGCGGTCGCATGGGTGATGCCGTTTATTCGCAAGAAGAACTAGACCATGTGATCTCACAGCTTGTTGAGCAGACCGGAAATCAAGGAGCACCTCCAGCATCTGAAACGGCGATTCATTCTCTTCCTAAGAAAGCCGTCGATAAAGAGATGTTGGGGGCTGAAGGTAAAGCTGAATGTTCTATTTGCATGGAAGCGGTTGAGGTCGGCAGCGAAGTTACTGAGCTTCCTTGTAAACATTGGTTCCATGGTGATTGTATTGAGGTGTGGTTGAAACAACATAATACATGCCCACACTGCAGACGGGGCATCAATGAGGGGTAGGCAACACTCTCCTAAGACAATTTTCTATCTAACCTATGATTTTAGAGATGATACTCCGGGAACTCGCGACAACCCTATGGTCATACCAAGCAGCCCACCACAGTCTTCCCAGGACTTTCGGAATCCTTATCATCGTCATCAAAGTTTTGGTAGTTCTCCGCCGCGCAGTAGTCTTTCACGTCATGCATCATCCGCCCCGCCTGAGGATGATCAGGACGAATCTCAATCGCAATCGCCATCACACGGTGGGGGCGTGAGTGGCTGGATAAGAAGTCGATTTGGCAGCGGTTAAACCGCTCTTAAACCAAAAAACCCCTCACTATAGCATTACATCCGCCACAAAGCCTATAACGACCATATATGATTTGAATTGTTTTATAGATGGTAGGATGGATAACGACTTTGGACAGGAATGGAGTATTTCTCTTATTTCTGGCGTCTTTTCTCTTGCCTATTCACTCTTCCATGGCCCCATTTAACTTCTCTTTCCAATGTAAAACAGTTCAGCGAGCCGTCGCATAACTTTCCAATTTGTCCGTCAAGGCATGACTTATGATTAGTGACCGCTCATAGACCCTGGAGACTTGAGCTGTTTATGATAATGAAAGAATTTCCAAATCGATTTATGATAAGATAAGAAGTCGAATATCTTTACCTTGTCACGAAGAATTCGCGCAAGGTAAAGATCATAATATGGAGGTACATATACGTAAATTATCCTTGATAGTTGCTACACTCCAAGTGAGAAAAACTGGAATATAGTATTGAGATTATCTGCCCTTCGTCTCGGGTTGAAAATACAGATTTCTTGGAATGTAAAAAATTCAAATATTATTTAGTATTGGTATGGGGAGGACTCCTATACCCAATCTACTTCTGTAGTAACTGATAATTTGATATGAATATGAGTAGTTGTACTACAAACAGAGCAGCGCAGGAAGAACTTTTTGGCAATTGGCTTTCCATTCTTATTATTCTTCACACCTCTTCAACTTTTCCCCTCAACTAGAGTTGATCACCTCCTCAGCTCCAATCAACACCGACCAACTGAGTTATCCGTCAAATGTACCTGGTCTCGTGAATCTTCTTCCATCGACAAAATGGTGCCTAAGACCCCAGCTATATAGAAATCCGAAAAGCCAAAGTCTAAGGAAACGATGAAATTTGAGACCAGTGAAGGCCAAACCCATTCGCTTGACTCGCCAACTTCATTATTAACGTTAAATGCACGATCTGAAGCAGTAAAAGACTTGACCTTGTTTACATTCAAAACCCATCGTATTTGCATTCACGGTGGAAAGGCGATGATATCGGCGGGTCCGCTACGACACATTATAAGAGCTGACAAGCGACTTCCAAACAACAAGGTTCCAATAGTGTCCATTGAGCTCTTGTCTTTCCTAGCATGGAAACAAACCGTAATAGACGATCTAGTGTTGCAAAACATGAAGATTCGGGAGATGATTTCTACGAACATCTGGAGCGCAGAAAAAGCTAACGCCCAAGACTCGTATGAGACGCTGTCGGATCCTCGAACGGTGATGACCTAGATTTTCTAGTGTTTGGTTTTCTCCTTTTTTATGGGCTATGGATAAAACCTATCGAAAAGAAAATATCAATCGCTCGCCAATCCAGGCTACTTTTTTTGCTACCTATGTAGTGCAGCGTAGCTGAGGTGGCATAAAAAAACATTGCTGAACATTTTGAAGCATTCAAAACCAATGTATAATTGTACAATGCAAAATGTAGCTTTACAGATAATAAAAAGACTGATGTGGACGCTCGCTACCTAAACAAAATGTTCCTCCCTCTTCTCTCTTCAATTTCTTTCATACTATACACATGCATCATTCGCCTCATCAAGTCATCCACTTTGATGATAGGAGTCATGATTATGAATGGGAAACAATTAAATCCAAAAAAGTCTACCTTTTGCCCTTCTTCTTTCCAGCAACCACCTTGAATGTAGCACTAGCCTCTTCCTCTGGTTTGGGTTGAGTAGACGATTTTTTCGCGACCTCACTCCAGCCGCCGGAAGAGGCTTTGGGGTCTGTGAACGCACTGGCGCTGACAGGATCAACGATTCCCTTGTCAGCAAGCTTGCGGCGACGGATAAATTCCTCTGCGAAACGACGACCGTCCAAGGTTTGGGAATTAGCGTAAACAGAATCCGAGATAATCTCGGCTTCAGCAGGCAATTGTAGCAATTGCTGAACGAAATCGTCAACTATTATGTCACATTAGCAATTGTTTTTAGAAAAAGTATCATTCCAGGACACACCATTGATCCCACTGTTGAGCCCCTTTCCGAGAGTAATCTTGGACCATTTCGTAAATTCCTCAGCAGCGCGGTTCGGGTTAGCAGTTGGGGTCGCGCTGACGGTGGAAGTCCTAATCGGGGCAATTGGTCTTCCTTTGGCCACTTGAGGAACAGAAACAGTAGCACTGGTGGAGCGAGGCGTGACTGGTGCAGTTGGTTGTGATTTGGCTTTGCCTCCAGCGCCGACAGTAGTCCATGCACCTGCAGCTGTAGGAGTAGGAGGTGCAGCGACCTTACTGGCAAGATCCGCGTACCGCTTCCCAGCAGCCGATGCAACAGGGCTGCTCGCGGTGGCTTGGATAGTGCTAATTTGTGCGAGTTTTTGTTTACGGGCTTCCTCTTCCTTCTGAATCTGAGAAAGGGTTTTGGCAGGGGTTCCGCTAACCTTAGCAACAGGCTTAGACCAAACTGAGCTTGCCGCACTGGCCGTGACTGGAGATGCACCACTAGCCCAATTAGCAGTCGAAGGCAATCCTGGTGCTGCTGTTTGCTGGGCCTGGCTAAGGCGCTCTTGTTCAGCTATAAACTGAGCACGACGAGCCTGCGCTGCAAGCTCCTCACGTTGAGCAGCACTTCGTGCTTCTGCCTCCTGAATTTCTTTCAACGATGGTCCCTTGGGAGCATCAACGGTGTCCTTGGCCCAGGGAGCTATGGAAGTAGATGGAGTGTCTACAGGAGTCTGATTCTGCGATCGAGAAGTCGCAGCAAGAGCGTCAGCCACATTTTGACGATTTCGCTGAGCTGCTGGCGCGGGAAGAGGCGACGCGGAAGGTGGAGGGGGGAATGGATGTGGAATGCCAACATCGCCTTTTGTCCACGCAGCTTCAGTCTGTGCCTGTTTCTGCTGTTGTCTTTGAGCGGTAGCTGCCTTCTGAACTTGCTGCGAAAGAGATAGCGGTTCGTTGAGGGAAGTCTCTGACTCTAGATCCTTCTCTGACAAGGTGTCTTCCGCTCCGATATGAGTCTGTTCAACCTGCTGTGCCATGGTCGCGGTCGGATGGGTGGGCAGGCCTTCTCCGCCTCTCAACCCAAGTTCTTCTTCGTCGGAACGTAGTGCATGGAATTGACGCAGACGCTCGTCGCGGGCTTGCTGTTCAAAAATACTGTCGGGGTGGGTCATGTCGTACTGTTCTTGTTCTTGTTGGAGACGCGCTCTGTCTTGTAGCATGGAATTGATCTGCTGTGAAGATATGCCAGCTTCCTGTTGGCGACCACTTAGTGACCCTTGAGGGAAAGGGCCAGATCGGTTGACGGTCAGGCGATCGAGTAATCCTGGCAATTCTTCATGACTCCCGAAGTCGGTGCCCAGAATCTGGGACCCTAAAGGAAGATTGTTCTGTCTGAAGGGCCCATCGAAGTAACCGGGCATGGTCTGTGGAGGCTGGATAGGACCATGAATAGGGCTAGGTTGGTAGCCACCTGCAGGGGAGTTAATGCTTCCAAAGCTGGGTTGACTGTGGAGACTGTGGGCACTGGAATGATGCTGAAGTTGAGGTTGGATGCTATGGGGTCCGCCTTGTAATTGGATTTGCTTCATCATGGCTTGTTGCTGAGCGAGATGTTCCTTTTGTCTAGCCATGAGGTATTGCTCTTCTTGTTTCCTTCTTTCCAGTGCGTTCTGCTGCTCGGCGGTTAGTGTCGTTCCGAAAGTTGGGAAACTGTTTGCAAATGGAGGCTGCGCTGCTCCAGCTTGGGCCGTTCCAGTCCAAGAGCCGGAGCTAGGGTCAGGGCCATGAGGAATACCGATTTGAGGTACAAGGAATGGCTCGCGCGAGTTACCAATACGGCGGACAAGCTGGGCCAAAGGCTCAAAGTCGAGATCTTCTAGCTTCTTGACTTGCAATTCAGCCGTGAAAAAGCCCGCCTTGAACCAATCATGCATTTCCAAACCCGACCACGGTCCTTGGATGTTGCCTTGCGGATCACGGTATATCCAACGCATACGATCTGGCATGACCATAGTCCTTTGCTGCGCAGTAGGAATTGTACCAGAGCTTCCGGCCGACGGAGTTTGACTACTCTGAGGGCCTTCTGCCAATGAAGCTAAAGGAGTGGGCAAAGCGCTCGTTGAGGAAGGGATAGGGAGCTGTGACGATGAAGCTGAAGGAGATGGGTTGAATTCTGTTTTCATTTCAGAAGGTATTCTCCATGTGATGTTGTGGATTGTGTGGTGTGTAAAATTCTTACCTTGTTGCCTACCTCCATCTTGGTCACCCTGAACCTGCTCCTGCATTGCAGCAGGGAAAAGAGCACCCATTTTGCTGGTTCGGCCAATACTTCCTGTATTTCCAACACCAGATCCGAAGAAACCACCTCCACCAAGAGTAGAAAGGCTTGGAGATTGCATCTCGGCCATGGAACCAAAAATAGGATCGTTGAAACCGGTGAATGTAGCTCTCTCGCGTGTAGGTGTACCAATGGCCCCGGCGGAAGGCCATCCAGCTGCTCCACCAAGACCAGGTACAGCACCGAGGCCGCCCAGACCCGAAAAATTTCTACCGGGCCCGGCACTGGAAGTCTGACTGCGATCGCCTACAGGATTATCCAGCCCAGAGCCTGCTCGTCGCATGGGCCCAAAGGCAGCAGCTGCTTCATCGCGTAACCCGCTTAAGCCCGGATGCTGAGTTCGTTGAACATCTGAGCCATCTGTATCCACATCATCGTCGACCTTCTCACCTCTTGGGCTTTGATAGGGGTTTGTATTTGTCGGGCTGGTTGGTTCTAGGCCATGCAAACCATGTAGATGACTAGAAGAATCGGGGGCGCCTTCGCCACGGCCCATCAGCTCTCGGAGGCCTGGGACCCCGGCAGTCATACCAAATGCACCGAATCCAAGCTCATCAACGCCTGATCCAACTTCTTGGGAGCCCCCAAGAGAAGCGCTGCCGCTCCGTGGCTCGTCAAACGGATTTGTTTCACTACGAGCAGCACGGTTCTTGACAGGCTCACCCCATGGAGATTGAGAGCGACTTCCTCCTTCATTCTCGGTGAGACGATCTAGTCCTTTTTGCAACCCTTTATCTTTCGCCAACGTTCCTACATCTTCTGAGCTATCTTTCGAGAGGAGACCTTTGAACCTGCTTTCACCGCGGAGACTACCGTAACCGGGACGTTTTTCGGTTGCAGAACTAGGTTGAGAATTGGTTGCACCGAGAGAAAAGCTGCCAAATGCGCCCATCGGCGTAAGATTGGCGTTTTGAGAAGCTGATGGCCATGCAGATGAAGCCCCCACCAATCCAACCCCGACTGGGTTTGTAGTACTGCGTTTTAAGGAGCCAAATGGAGATGAGACGTCAGCAACTTCACGGCCGGGCGCATCCTTTATCCTGTCTTTATCTTCGGGTTTTATGGTTGAAATCGAATCGCGGATGTCTGTTTTGCGGCGCAATAAGGAAGGAGGGGGTGTCGTTGTGTTAGGCTCCTCTCTGAAGAATCGATATCCACTCGTTGGTGACATTGGGTTACCCGTAGAATCTTGAGTTTCGCGGCGTCGGACAGGGGGTCTCCCAGAGCTAGGGGACGAGGTATTGAAGGTGTTGGTATGCGAAACAGATGATTTACGTCCCCCCACGGCACTGGTATTATCTTTCGATGCACTTGACGGTGGAGGTTTTAGTGGAGAGTTAACGGTAGTCGTGAACAACTGCGAACATAGTTAGCGTGATGACGGGTGACAAATGAACCAAAGATAACCGACCTCTCTTTCGTCTTCAGTCAAATCCGTCAGCCCCAGCGGCCCATGCAACCCTAGATGATCCCAACAGACTTCCGGACCCGAAGGTGCATCTTTTTGGTCCTCTCGCTTCATCCAAGCACCGTTTGTAGTCGATGTCTCTTCAAGCGGGTTCCAAGTTGCTAAGAAATGGTCCCCCATATTCTTTCCCAAAGTCCCTGAATCTCGTTGGTTCTTGAAGATATTGAGAAGTTGCTCCTTGGAATATCGACTATCAGAAGCGGAACCATTACGGGATTGGTAGCTAGAACTAAGGTGAGGAGGGATGTAGGCAGCAGAGGTAGGGGTAGAAGCGGACATAGGTTGACTGCTATCACGACTATGCGAAAGATTCGTCGCGACGGACGGGCGGCGGAATGTCTGCGTCGCTCCGTTCATGCGGGACCTTGTCCTTCAGCAAGCATCACTAGTTAGCAAGATTGGTTCGAAAATTTCCCTCCGATAGTGTGGTATCTTAAATGCATGATATGCGGGGAAGCTTTGGCTGGGGAAGAAAGGAACGAATGGTCTTACCATTCGCCGCCAACGGAGCCATCTCTCCTAGAATCCTGGTTGTTGCCAGCAGCGGCAGAGGCAAAACTTGAGGGCAGTGGTGAAGGCATGGTTGCTGTTGCCAAAAATACAGAGTCAGTCCAAAGAGGGAACCACAAGACTAAGATTCTGATTGAGAGTACCAGGTACGCGATTCTTCGTGGCGAAAAAGACGGCGCGAAAAAAATAGACGGCAGATTCCGCACACGGCACAAACAAAAATACAGGCCGAGGGGATGACAATGACTGATAAGTATGCAACGAAGCTGTAGTTGTCAGCAGCGAACGAGAAGTTGCTCACAGCGAATGCGAGGATGCGAATGTGGGGGAGGGCGAGGTCGATAACTGTTTTTGAGGACGTAGGAGGAGATCGAGAGAAGATCGAGCCTTGAAAGTACTGCAGTTGCTTCGGTGGAAGCAAGCAGGCAGGCTAAGACTAACTGGCTGCGGTGGCCCAGGGTAATGCACCAATCACACTCCTACCGTGGCATTAGCAGACGCACAATGCCACACCTCACTGCCGCAAGGAATCCTTAATTGTCAACTATGCGAGCCAGCCACTCGCTTTTCCGCCAAGACTCAAGCCATTCGCCTGTGTAAAACGCAATATACCAGAACATTATTCAGTAACACCAAGTCTCTCCGTTTCTGTTGAGGTTTGCTTCGTTATTCTGCACAAAATGACTCTATATTGTACATTAGGGTGCTGGCGCACGTGACTTGTGTCCTTGGAAGTACTAGGAACTTGGCATTCAGTGTGGCATTAAGCTAGGTAGTGGGTGGCAAATGACCCATTGGCCGTTATCATAAGGACACGGTCACTTGCAGCCTTTGTATTTCTAGAATAACTGTCGTTTGATCGCTGTTTACAACCATCTAAAGGGACTTGGATATACGAACATAGCATACAAGCAATCCGTGGTGTGCAAAATTGGAGCCAAGTGCATTTAATAGAGCTGGTGTAGGCTTATCCTAGGTCGTATAAGCAAAAAGATACACATATTATTGTGTTTTGTGTTTTATGGTGATATGTTTCCCAAGTCGATCAGGCTAGCGTTTCGTTGTCCCAAGCAATGACGCTTGTTCCTGCAGAAGTGTGGCTGGGGGAGGAAGAAAGCCACTTTCTTGCTGAGCTCTATAATTGTAGGCCCTGAAAGCCTAACTGACGCATGCCCAAGACTAAGTCATATATGGTACCGTCTACGAAATATATTTCGATTCTTAGGTACCGATGTATCAGTTGAGAGAAACCTGTCAATATAATAAGGTCTCTCAGCCTCAGGCTCCCTGGTGGGGCTTGCCGTTTGCACTGTTTGTCGCGGCGGGCCGTCTTTGTTCCAGCTCAGGCATCCGGGGCTGATGTCACGCAACTGACCAGGCTGCGAAGACTTGAATAACCAGAAAATCAAATAGATGTCCCAGGACCTGCATCAAGAAGCTCGAAATATCGAAATAGTTTCCGAACATCTCCAAATATCATTTATGCGATGGCTGAGTCAGGAACAGATTCCACCCGCATCCTGGATGTTGCCCTCCAGTCATTGAGGGGCGATGGACAGACAGAGGCCACAATACAAAATCCATACGAATTGGTTGCACTTGTCGGACATGCTTCCTTGGTGGCTGCCGGCTTTCGGCTGGTAGGCTTGGGCGAAGATCATACCCTTGGTTTGTCATGCTATCCTTTTCTGAATAATTAATAATGGCTGATAGCTTGATAGAAAGCAATACAGATGCCACCGTCTTGCCGAAAGAATGGAATGCGCACAATTATACCTACGCTTTTCGCTACGCACCTTCCGAGTCATCGACCCAATATATACTCAAGGTCAACCGATTAGGCAGCAATGCTGTCGTTATGGGACTGGCCGGTGAAGATAAAGCAACGTCGTTTGATATACCTGTGAACGATTACATTTCCGCTATTACATTCCCCTTGCAATTAGGCCCGGGTGCGATAGACAAATTGAAGGAGGGTTTTGTGTCTCAAGCTCGGCTAGAAGACTTGATCAGTCTTTTCAAACTACACGTGATCCAAAAGTTCACACCGCCGAGGTTACCAAAGGAAATCACCGACGAGACGGAGTACCGGCGAACACAACCTGAAGAGCCTCCCAGGCACGACCCGTTACGAGACGATCAAGCTCCTGCTCCTGCTGTTCCGCGCCCGTTTGACGATCCGTTAGCTGCAGCACCGCAACATCCCGCCCCAGTTGGAGACTTTGCTCCTCCTGGGTTCGAGGATGAATTCGAGATGAATCGTCCGCCGCGTGGAATCATACCTCCGTTTGGAGGAGGGACTGTACCGAGAAGCGGTCAACAAGATCTTTACCCCCAAGGGTTAGGACCCTATGATCCCTTGCGAGGAACATTTGGACCTGGTCAGGGCGGCGGCGGCATGCATCCTACGCCAGACGACCCGATGTTCGGGGGCTCAGGTGGACAAGGTGGTTATGATCCTCGAGCACCGCCAGGGTCTCGTTACGACCCTGTTGGCCCGTGGGATACGCCTCCATCTGGCCGAAATCAGGGACCAGGGGGGCGCGGCTTTGGTGGTTCGGGCGGCTTTGGCCCCGGCGGCTTCGGTGGTGGTGACATTATTTGATCCGGTCGAAGTATGGTTGATGTTTTATTATCGACTAATTAGTTAGTTTGTACGAGTTATGAGATGATGACAATAAAATTGAGACGAAACACGATCACTATTGTTGACTGGTTTAGAGAATGGAATCAGTAGTGAAGACAATGATACCATGCGTTCAATAATACTGATAGTAAGAGGTGTATTGCTAAGGGTCCGGGAAGGCGGCGACCCATGTGTGGCACAGTTGTGCCACATGCGGTGGCGCTCCTCCCCCGGCCGTGTTTGCACCAACGAAGAGCAACCATCCAGACTTCCCCAAAGCAAGCCTGCAACCCTCTACTGTTGCTTCCTGCAGACGTCCGCCTGAACCATTCTGTCTAACAGAAACACATCGATATCAAAGTAGCCCATTCTTCCTTTCTTCTGTTTCTTGTTTCTTCGCATTCCCCCTGCCTTATTATTATTCTTGCTGGCGGATCCGTATCAGCACGAGACTCCAACACCCCGTCCCGTCCGCCCCTCCTTCTCAGGTCCTGCTGCGCTGACCTGACCCTTGCCCACAACACAAACATGGAAAACAACATGGAAATCGACACAGCGCGCTCGCCAGAGCCTCACCGACTCTCACCAACTACAGATCCAGGGTCTATACCGACTCTTGATGGGTGGATTGAAAACCTGATGAACTGCAAGCAGCTCGCAGAGAATGACGTGCAGCGATTGTGTGATCGGGTTTGTTTGCGCATACAGTACCAGGAGAGGCTTTCCATTGACTTGAAGTGCTATCGATAGGCGAGAGAGGTTTTACAAGATGAATCCAACGTCCAACCAGTAGTACGTATCGATGAGCGCTTTGCGGTGGGCGTGCACTAACTCCATGTCTCACGTCTCAGAAATGCCCAGTGACGGTCTGTGGCGATATTCACGGCCAATTCCACGATTTGATGGAGCTGTTTCGAATTGGAGGACCGAATCCAGATACAAACTACCTTTTCATGGGTGAGTAATGATCCTAGAGACTGCCTCTTTCTGTAAGGCTGAAATTCGGGTTTCAGGTGACTACGTCGATCGTGGTTATTATTCTGTTGAAACTGTAACACTTCTCGTCTGTCTCAAAATTCGCTATCCTCAACGCATCACCATTCTCCGTGGAAATCACGAGTCACGCCAGATTACCCAGGTGTACGGCTTCTACGACGAGTGCCTTCGCAAATATGGGAATGCAAATGTCTGGAAATATTTTACTGATCTTTTCGATTATCTGCCGCTCACTGCCTTGATTGAAAATCAAATTTTCTGCCTCCACGGTGGCCTCAGTCCGTCCATTGACACCCTCGACAACATCAGGTCCCTTGATCGAATCCAAGAGGTTCCTCACGAAGGTCCTATGTGCGATCTTCTGTGGAGTGACCCCGATGATCGCTGTGGCTGGGGAATCTCTCCCCGAGGCGCTGGCTACACATTCGGGCAAGATATCTCGGAAGCATTCAATCATAACAACGGCTTGACTCTAGTTGCTCGTGCCCATCAGCTAGTAATGGAAGGATACAACTGGTCCCAAGACCGAAATGTCGTGACCATTTTCTCAGGTATTTTGAGACCTCAGCATAAAAATAATCCAGCTAACGGGACTAGCACCTAATTACTGCTATCGCTGTGGTAACCAAGCTGCTATCATGGAGATTGATGAACACTTGAAATACACATTGTATGTCTACATTTCTGTTTTAACTGATTCGGCTTACTGATTCTTGCAGTCTTCAATTTGACCCATGCCCCCGAGCCGGTGAACCGATGGTTTCGAGACGGACTCCCGACTACTTCCTTTAAATCATGAATAGACTTAATATTTCGAAGATCATGACTGTTCACTTGTTTTTATTGCCGGTGTCACTTGGTTCTACAACGAAACGGACCTTGGGTCGGCAGATAGGTGGCTCGAGGAGAAAAGGGCCAGCCTCTAGAAATCACGTATCAAAATCCTAATTTACGCATGTGTGTACGTGTACCTACTATTCAATTGTCATTGATACCATACCTTAAAGACACGAAATCGTCTCTACATGCATTGCACTTAGTCCTTGTTTAATAAGAGCAGCATTTGTTATGCAGCTATTAAGCTATGTCGCCTAGGTAACATTGAACGATTGCTGGACTAAGTACTTCTTATTAGATGACCTGGGTGTATATTACCGAGTATTTTTGAATGTTCCATCTTTTCTTTCAGAAGTAGTCCATTCTAGACACAAATTACTTGTCTACTGATTTTGGCCTATGTATAAACAAATTTTAATAAATCGAGGAAGGAACTTGTATCAAACAACGATCCTGATCTTTTGCATGGAGCCGAATTGATCGAATATTTCGTGAGCTCTTCGGTCTTATTTGGCACTTCGATGCCGTGAATGTGACCGTATATTTCTATCATTTTTTCTAACGAATGATATTAGTGCTATGAAACCCATAACCACTTCGCCGTCGTCGAAATCAAGCTGATTCAAATTCAAAACCTGGGGTGGCGATTCTGAATTGTTTAGACCGCGTTTAACTCTCCTTTCATGCCTGTTATCGACCCAGTTGTCCCGAAACATGTGAGTAGCATAGATTGAGATTATCTGATACGATTATTTTTGACTAGTCCATCTATCCTTGAAGCCAAGCCGTATGCTCGAGAATATGGGTGCTTATTATCCAGCGAACCATCATTGATCATAACACTCGATAATGACACTATATCTACTAAACATCTTTAGAAGTATATCTAACAAGAGAACGAAAGATTGCGGCGAAACCTTAGACGAACATCTGTGGCTGCTGCCATGGATATTATGGAAATCGATTGACAACCTCTTCACTTCATAATCACCGTCAACGTTCTGCGATGGGACCACTGGACTGGCTGTACCGGGGAAGATCTGCACCTTGGATCTTGATATTATTCATGTCCGTATTGATGAGTTGTGCACCCATCTTGTCTTTTGGTTATAGTAATTGTTGCTGAGGCTCTTATTATTTTGATCTAATTTACTGCCATACTAGGAATTGAAGCGTTCTGGTCTTCAGAAATGACATCTTTATCCAGTTCAACTAATCCTGGAATACTAGAAAGTGCATGGCTATCTCCGGCGTTGTCTTCTCCTGCACCTTCGTCCTCATTATCAAAGTTCTGCGATTCAATTACTTCACTAGCCACATTAGACAAAAAACAACATTGTGACCGTTGGGATCCAACTTAGTTGGCTAAACACCCTCGCTGTCTGTTCGATTGTAGTCATCTGTCGAACCCTTTTACTGCCCTGACTAAATATACTTGAAAAGGCTTCCTGATGTTCAGCGATGTTACCGTTCTCTAGTTCAAACAGTGTAGGGGAGTTCAAATATATATAGCGATTTTTATATCAGCATCGATCATGTCAGTGTCCGAACCTTTGTCATTATCCTTTTTCACATTCTCGGCAGAAGCATCGCCATCTGTCCGTTAAATCATCCGTTGGCGTAGTGACCTTTGTGTGCTTTGGAGTTTGATTGAGATTTGTTTCTCTCTCTACCACCAACTGACCTATCATTGGCACTTGAATTTAGAGACGAATTCATATTTAGCCGCAAATTTCGAACTAGATTATTGGCACCAGGGTTTATGATGGGCCGACTCGATCATCACTGCCTCCTTCGCCCTTGTCTATGCCCACGTTAGGTACTGTAATGCCCTTCTGTCGTTTGGAACGGGTCATACAGTTTGATCATGGCGGGAGACCTTTCAAAGAACAAGTCCTCAATTTAGTCTGTATCTGGATTTACTAGCGGCGTCCGCACGCACTCCCAACCCTTCACATCAAACCATTCTCTGTGTCTTCCCTTGCCAGATAACACATCGTTTTACCAGACTATAGTAGATATTTGGAATAGAAACCCAACCATTTCACCGACCTGATAGGAAATCCACTAATATCGACTCTCTCCATTTTCTTCCACGTTGTTGGTCTCTGGCTTCATCTCGTTGCTCACGTAATGATCCTCGACTGTTCTTGCGGAGTTTGAACGCTTAGCGTACTTTTTATACTATATACTCAACAATTTGAACATCTGGAACGTGTCGTATTCGTTAGAATTAAGCTTAGTTTTCTTATTAGACAAGTCAGATTAATCTATCCGCTAACTACAAAAAACATTATCCTCTTGGATTTATGTCTAGCTAGCTTTATCTGGAGGGGTTTATAGCAGAAAATCCAAATCTTGCTCCGGATCATTTAAAGGCCCGCTGTGTTGACGTTGTTGCTTATTCTGAGCGTATCAATGTCACATTCTTTCCACTCGACATTATTGTGCGTATATGGTGGCCCTACATAATACTGCTGTCTGTTGTCTTATTCATGTAATTGGATTTACTCACAGCCCATAGAAACTGTACCACGCAGGGACTTTCGTGTAGGAAGATATGTGCGTCATCAGTGTACGCAGAAAGAAGAGTCAAATGTGTGGGGTGATGTGAAAAGTGGCCGGCGTTTTCACTCAGGCCTGTCGACGACCCGACTTTTTGTCCTTTTTGTTTGGACAAATTTAGATTGGCACCATATTGCTTTAATTGGCAGGCTCTAGGTTGCAGTACTCTCAAAGGCGTGCTTGACTCTGTGAATCCGTGACTGTGGTCAAACCGACGGCTTTAGCGCCAACGCAGGTCAAGCTGCGTTGGCGGGCATTTTGGGTAGGAATTTTGATAGCTGTATGCATATTTATTGGGTGCACTTAAACGGAACAACAATTACAGCAAAGATGTAGGAAACCAATTCAAGCAACGTGTGTGAGTAAAAATTTACTTCCAGAATCGGAAGGTTAGGGCTATGGTCGGGCACGTGATCTACTGGCAGCCCTTACATTGTATGCTCGAGTTGTTCTCTCTGCATGGACCGTTACAGCCTCTGGGCAGCTTCTTATCGTATTGCTAATTGCTGATATAGGTTCTAATTTGAGTAATTCAGTAGTCTTCAGTACCTCCGACGACAAACCCGAGCCTGTAAGGTGAATCTCTTTTCGGAGGCAGCCGAAAGATAAGTTTGTCGCAAGTGACCATGGCTTTATCAATCGATACCGCACGATCCATTGACAGATAGACAGCTCAAAAATTGTGAATTATTTCAAGTAGTTTTGTACGCGATACCACTTGCAAAGTGATAGGGAGCGCTGCCAAATGCTGTCTGACAACGCTACTAGTAATAGCACCGGCAATATGTGGGGGGCAAGATGCTTGATGTCCCAATCAGTGACCTTGGCACTGCATGGTAGGAGAGAAAGGGGCTGTGGGAGGCGAATTCGAAAAACAGAATCTGTATCAATAGGTTTACCTTTCTTAATGTAATAATGCGCTCAATGGTCTTCTGTCTGTTATACTATACTCATATGACACTGTAGAAGAGTTTGAATATAGATATTGTTGGGTTCTTCTACTTTTCGTCTACATTTACGCCAACTTATGTCAGGTTGAAATATGGGTTTCTCGGGGTCCCATTTGTAGACGGATAAAAAGTTCAACTATTATTAGTATTGATGGGGGAAGGGCTCCTCTACCCAATCCACCTTTGTGCTGCTATATTCAAACTTTCGTCATCCTATTGTGGATTCCATTCTTACAGCCAGTCCCCCTATAGCAACCCGACCAGGACGAAAGTAACCTGCCCAACCCTAGTGCCTTAGAATGTTGGCACCGCGTATCGCTTGAGTTTAGTGGGCATTCGGGACTAACGCGGCTTTGCTGGACACCGACTAGGTATAGACCACGGCTTCCTTCTTGGCTTTCATCATAATTGAATTACTTTCAAATGTTTTGAGACAAGCTTAAACTTCTGGACCATAGTAGCAATCGCGTAATCTGTTTTGCCTTTGATAATATTTGATGTTGCTCCAATGTTCTTAATGACGGGGATTTCACCACATATAAACTTTGCACGTCAAACTTTCCCGTCATGCTATAAAGGTTTGCACCTTAATGGCTCTGGTCATATTTCGATGTATATTCAGTTTGAGATCACACCTCGACGATTCTGATTTGCTTTTAACAAATCCAAAATGACTAGGCTGATAGAAGTTCTACTCATTGCTTCACATAACATATGCTTCCAGAATGTGGCCTTTCGTTGGGTTAAATCATCTTTAGAATTCTAAATTCCTTCAAAGCCATCTATGATAGCAGCTATAATGCTCTTCTTCCTTTTTGGGGGGTGGGTGGGTTTCTGACCCAGATGCTTTCTTTGATTGGCTTCCGGTTCTTTCGATTCTGCTTCGTTATCGATGGTATCAGGATATGCAGTATTTCATTGAAGTAGTGCATGTTGAAGAGGTCTAAGAGTATACGAGGATATGGGTTAACAGACAAAGCTGTCTATACCCTCAACCTATGAGGCCCGCGACCAGACTCTGGATGGCGTATTCTTCAGGCAAATCTCCAGAAATCTGAGTCATTATCCTCACCGCCAAGCCTTTCAAGACCCAGCAGTAATGCTCTGCTCGTTCCACCAACACCAACCAGTGACCCAACACGATAAGAGCAGCCGGAGCCCGCCGTAAAATCATTTCTTCGAAGTGGCGAGGAACTCTTCTTAACCACGATTCCATACCAATCCACACCGTTCCGACTTCATCGGCTCTATAGGTCAGCAAGCAGCAGTCTACCAGAGTTTCTACGGCTTGAAGCGTGGCCATGACGTCTAGAGGATCATCGGGTTTCCCTAATGGCTCAGCCATACGATAAGGCAGACTGCGAAGATGTTCCAAAAGTGCCGGAGGCGAATGGTTACCGACCCCGGAATTTTCATTTTCAACATTGACAAGGGGAATAGACGCATTTACGAGAAAGGAGTTGCCACTGACTTCAGAGCAAAGAGCAAAGTTTGAGTCAATACAGCCACGAATAGATGCAGTGAACAACTCAAGCGAATTTTGATCTGGTGTGTTCGGTTTTGCCAACGTCCACTGGCAGCATCGTTGAATGCAAATCATCTGGGCACCTGTTTTCAGCTCTTCAGTATCCAGATTGACGGTACTATGTTTCATCTCGTTCCATCCAGCTAGGAACCCCAGTTGGAACTGCGCGGATCGATCTAGGTGCATTTGTTTGGTCGTCTCAACGTCCAAACGCGCGGCCATATGGCTTGCTGAAATAGCCAATACACCGCACATTAGCCAGCGCAGCTGCAAGGCTTGTTCAATAACGTCTGTCTGCCAGTACGTAGACAGTCTATAGTCCCTAGCTGGCAACGTCAGACTCGTCGTGGTCACAAAGTGGTGAAAATATCTCAGCGCTTCTAGATCAAAGTCAAATCCAGGAAGTATGGATCCTGACAATGCGGATCTAGGGAGTACAGAGGTTTTCGCATGGGGTTTCGGTTCAACTACGAGATTGGAATCTTGCTGTGCTATTCTCGAATCCTGACAATCAGGAACCAGCGATGGGCCAACTACACTTGTCGACCGGGAGACTTCAAAGTACCTGAGTTTCGTGCCCCGGAAGAAGGTTTGCAGATCCACCGAGCATGCAAAGTCATCAGAAGGGTTGCTTAAAGCATGAGTTGTGCTCCAATGATGCCTCATCCTTTTGAAGCTAGCACAGAGACTTCCACAGCCGGGAGCCAAACATTTGTAACCCGCAATGACCGGTAATCCATCCACCGGAGGACAGTCTGCAAACGGAGAACGCACATCATCTGGGTCCAGAACGTGTAGCTGAGAAATGGATGACAATAACCGCTGTCTCTCACCGCGATAGATCTTATGACGAAGCAGGTGGCTCCCTAGTGCATTTTTCTGAATGGCGTACTTGCATTCGCGGCAAATCAGCACCTTGTATTCTGCATCGTATCTCAGGAGGTCACCCAGCTCAAGGGCAGCGGACATGACACTGTAAATGCTTTGAAAGACATATGTAGATTGGAGGTTTGAAGAATTCTATGTGTGAAATGCGTTCGATTATCAAGAAACATTAATAACGCACTCGTGGTGATGAAATGCATGACTAATCCGAAAAGTATGTGGGTCGCATGGAACGGCATATGCTGTTCCCGTTCCTCTTCCGGTACCCTACTATGCCGTGCTTCGATCTCAAGTATAATATCGACGAAAAGTGTTTACTTCGCTTGTTCTAGCCGATATGCTGACGAATAACCTAAAGCTATTAGTTCTGGCTTTGAAATTCAATGGCTATCGCGGGCTTTCTTTCTGTAAGGTGGAGAATCGAGATATAAAGATGGGACTTCCAAGCAGACATCAACATCACATTCAGTTTTCCTCCACGAGTCCCTTCACTGCACACTCTAAGGCTTCATAAGTTATTCTTGCACATTTCTCAACTCGGAAAAAGTAAGCCATCGAAAATGTCATCAAACAAGGCCGCATGGCTCAATAAAGCCGGAACCCCCTTAGAGGTTGGCGAAGCTCCTCTGCCTGTTCCTGGCCCCAACGAGATCGTTATTCAGAATGCTGCCATTGCTATCAACCCGCTAGACTGCCACATGCAGGACCATGGAGTCTTTGTCCAGCAATTCCCTGCCATCTTTGGGTGCGATGTCGCTGGAATAGTCTCCGAAGTCGGGACAGAAGCGCAAGGACGCTTCAAGAAAGGGGACCGCGTCCTTGGGTAGGAGTCTTCCTGGAACCATGCATACGTCAAAACCATAGTACTAATTCTGGAAATTTGGTAAATAGCCACGCAATTAATCTGGTAACTGGCAAGCCTCAAGATGGAGCATATGCTCTGTACACAGCTGTGCCGGCCGACAAAGCAGCCATCCTCCCTGACTCCATACCCTTCACCCAGGGAGTGGTTGCTGCTTTTGCTTTGGAAGCCGCAGTATGCGCACTCTCAGTCAAGACACCCGGAATCGCTATGCCTGGTGTCCCAACTCCCGCTCTCGGCCTCCCGTATCCATCCTTACAGTCCGTATCTTCAAATAAGACACTCATCGTGTACGGCGGATCGTCCTCTGTCGGATCCATGACCACCCAACTGGCTGCTGCAGCGGGAATAAAAGTCATTGCGATTGCGAGCGAGCGCAACTTCGATCTCTGCAAGAGCTGTGGTGCATCTGAAGTGTTTGACTACCACGAGTCTGGATTCGTCGAGAAAGTCATCGCCGCCGCCTCCTCCGCACAAGGTCGGGAGTTTGTGGGCATTTTCGATGCCATATCCACACAAGAGACCTACGATATCGACCTCAAGATTCTCGCTAAACTAGGCGGAGGCCACCTCGCCGCCGTGCATCCGCCACCACCCGAGGTTCCAGAAAACGTCAAGGCCGGCATGATTTTCGCTGTTAACGATGTTGCCACCCCCGTCTGGAAGGAGTATGTAACGCCGGCATTGGAGTCCGGGAAGCTCAAATGTCTTCCTCCTCCCACCATTGTTGGGAAGGGATTGGAATATGTCAATGAAGCACTAGCAAAATCGAAGGCTGGCGTGAGCGCGACAAAGCTGGTGGTGGAACTATGATGGTGCCCGTTTTAGATATTGAAAAATAGAAATGAATATATGCAAACACGAGAGATGGCTCCGAGATTCACAGCTGATAGCTTACTTGCCAGTTGTAGGGAGAAGCTCCTTCCCCACACCACAAAACCGGCTCGGAAGCCGCACCTTCCTGAACTGCAAGTTCCAATGGGCATAAGAAGCTGCTGCTTGGTTTCGGCCGCTGGATTTTTCTCTCTTCTTCTTTTTCTTAAACAGTATGGATTCTGCTCAATTGGCCAACATCATAATCTCTGCTACCGCTATTCTTATCTATTCCCCAATCCGTAGCAAGGAAGGCTATCATCTTAGTTGTTCAAGAACGCTAGACCTGCAAGGCTGAGATAGCGGAAATGAAAGCAGACGAGGTCCGTAGGAAACCAGCAGAGCAACAAAGCAAAAGTCTATGCAATTCTCTAATTGTTATTTTTTTTAGTAGTGCTCTAGCACATACCCTCTTGATTTATACTAGATGTTCCTCTTCAATAGCGTAAAACGCGTAAGGAACGCGTAGAGGAGAGTTGACGAGACGACGGAGGAGACAACGACGAAGACGGTAGAAATTGGTAGTTAATCGATCGGACCACGAGCGAGAACCCCCTGCAAGACTCTGACTATGTTATATTGTAGTAGCTGTCTTATCTGTCTGTTCTTCTATACTACTTTGATGCGTAAAAACGTCGGCGAGGACCCGGAGAGTCGAGATAACGAGGAAAGCGATGGAAATCAGAGGCCAGCCTAGGCGTGGTGACGAGCGACAATCCCGAGTGGTTCACTAATCACATTAAGTCTTTAGACATTGTAAATAACGAGAAGTTTTGAGTGATTGGCCAACCAGTGGACCTGTGCAGCAAGTTGTCGTGGATCTGGAGGATCGCGGAGATAGTGGAGGCGGTTGAGATCAGAAGCCATCCAACGCGATGGTAACGAACCAGGACCTAAAGCAGTTCTTCAGTCGTCTAAGATGCTTGAATATAATATGGGGACGTACGGAGTCAATTGAGAGGATTTTACGTCAGGTTGTTGTGGATCTGGAGGGTCAAGGACACCATGAAGGTCGTAGGCCATTCAATGTGGTGGCAGCGAACCTAAAGCAGTGCTTCAGTCGTCTCAAATTTTTGATCCCAAGATGAAGGCTAATTCCATCTAGGTTATACAATCGTGTTGCAGCTCAAGTCGAGGAATATCTCGACATCAAGCTTTCTCCCACGGCAATGTACCCAGTTCGCTATACAGAGCCCACTGTTATCATGTACAGCTCACCGCCACATTCCCTGTCTCTTTACTTGCGATCATGTACGGTATAGTTATCTATAAGTGATAATAAAATGCATTTACTATATGTAACCGAGCTATCTATGAGCAAAAACACGGCGTATTTCAGCTACAGCAATATACCTAGGTATAGAACACGCTTTTTCACATGCTTCCGTTGCTTATTTCAATACCATTGCAGCAGAGTCAATAATAGTAAGATCAGCAAACTCTCGATACCAAATATCTTCCGGCCATTTACCGCTGCCCAAGTTTCGCCTTGTTACTATCTCAAAGCGGAAATTGTCTTCAGTCGTTTTCAGGCAGTCGCAACGCCAACAGTGGCATTCTTTGATCTCGCAATCTTCCATCCTCCCTACAATGGAAAAGGAAGAATCGGCCTCGGCAAAGAATTGGCTAAGCCACTGTTTCAGATTTTCATGTGGCGATATCACTGGCGTGCGTATATGTGACTGGGATTCTGATCGGCGGAGAAAACTCTTGACCGCAATTTGAAATGAGAGTATGCTGATTTGACGTAACTTGCTATCACGAGCAATCAAAACGAAACCATTTGTAATACCGACATTTGCAAATGGATGAGCTTGAAAGCTGCAACTGTGTACGCGGCCAATCTTACGAACATGGCTGTAAAGCGGTGCATAACTCCGCAATGTTAGGCGGATGGATCTCAGCGGTATATTACCAGGGTATTGCGTTTCACGAATGAGATGTCGTATTTCAGGAAGTGTTATGGTCCAGCAGGGGCAAAGGTCGATTTGCCCGGCATATGGCATACACTTTGGTTTTCCCCAGTTAGCAATCTTCAGAGGAAGTGGAAAGCGAATCTTGGGAGGCTCCCAAGCCGATTTTTGATGAAGGCTCCAACATCCGCTGCAATATTTCCAACGACTATCTTCTAGTCGAAGGAGAAATTCTATTCGGGATTTATGTCGAATCTCGATATTAGAACCTTTGTTGCAAAACATGGGCTTTGGTTCATGTGGCAGTACATGAGCAAGTCTCAGTGATTTCAAAGTTTCGGTAAACGATTTATAGTGAGCATAGAGGTATTTGCAGCATAGCGCAAAACAGAGCTGATCAGGAATATCGGGGAGGAAGCAAAAGATCTCATCCAGGACTTTCGGAGGAATTTCCTGGATGGGTTGAAATGCTGAGCATTTTGGCCGAAGCTTATGAGCTCCCAACATTTCCAGGTGTGTTCGAGTTTGTTTCAGCAAAGAACTGGATGTGTTCGAGGCTTGACGTTGTAGAGAGCAGGGCTGAAAAGGTTTCAGTACACCAAGGAGCATTGTTGCCTAGCCAGGTTGCCTAGCTACCCCTGAGTCGTAAAATTTCCTAAATGAGTCTGGTTGGTAAGTCAGCATTGATGCCTGGTAGTGATAGCAGTAAGTTTTGGATTATGTGGTAGCACTAGAGAAGGTTTCTCAGTACTGCCATGAGGCTGGATCTGAGGCTTGTTTGTGCTGGGTTTCCTCAGTCAGCAATATCATCCATCGGTTTCAATCTCTATTGGAAAACTTGAAATATAATCCCATTCCCATATCCAACTCACTGCTCTGTGAAGTACCGCTGTTAGCGACCTATTCTGACCTGAAGCAATACGCATTTCAAGATGTGTACAACCCATTACGAAGCTTCCCTGTCCTGGCTGACGTCCCTCTGGCCTAGAGACAGGCAACACAACATCATATGTGCAGGCAGTAACGGCTGGAAGCATTCCCGCGAACCCGTGTAACAACGGTACGGATGACGCCGACACTTTGATAAAGTGTATTAGAATAAAGTGTGTCGACAGTTATGCTGGCCAGAACTTCTAGACGGTCTCCGAATACCGCGAAGCGCTGTCCTATCAAAGTGACTTCTTCAGCAAGGTCTGGCCAACTGCCGGCTGTCAACACCACATGCCAGCCTGAAATGCTACCATTCCAGGGGATGGGTGTTAACTTTAGATTAGTCGCCTGTTTCTTTCGTAGTAGTATTGTCATATGTAATCCAAAATCTTTCCTGGAGTTAGTTGAGTACGGGGGAATGGCATGGAAGAAACCCGCATGCCAACGAAATTAAAATTAATGTCAAGCTACATGTTCACAGCGAAAGGAATACTGAATACTGGACACTGGATATGGATAGTGCGGGGACCGGAGTTCCTCCGATGATGGCATAACCCCGCGTTCTGCCGTACATATATATGTAAATTGCATTATTAATCTTGCCATCCCCCTACATCAATTAACAATTATTTGATCTCTGTTGCACTCGTAGTCACACTCGATAATTTATCTTCTTGTTTTCCATCACGCACAGCTGTAATACTGCCACTGCTATTTCCTTCCTGGCTGTGTCGTGCATGTATCTAAACTTGGTGTGTGCCGCACCAGCTCGATCCATCTCGCGCATGACCACGAGCGCTTTTCGCCTATCAGCTCTGCAATCACACCTATCCCTCTCCACCACAACAAGTTTCCCAACAAGAGCACACCACCTCAGAAACATGACTATCCCAACTACTCAAAAAGCCATCGTCGTTGAGACGACTGGCGGTCCAGAGGTTCTCCAACTGAAGACCGACTACCCAGTCCCACAGCCTTCAGATGGACAAGTGCTTATCAAGAACAAGGTTTCTGGCATTAACTACATCGACACATACTTCCGCACTGGACTTTACCCATCATCCAAGCCGGAAGTTCTCGGCCGTGAGGCTGCAGGGACTATCGTCGCTCTTGGTCCAGGCGCAAATCCATATGGGTTCAAAGTTGGAGACCGCGTCGTATGGATGAAGACTGCTTCATATGCGGAGTACTCTGCTGTGCCTGACCGAGATGTTGTAAAGATCCCCGATGGGGTCTCGGATGAAGAAGCCGTTGCCTCGTTTCTCAGTGGGTTGACAATTTTAACTCTGGTCAAAGAAACATATGCTGTCAAGAAGGGTGACACGGTACTTGTACATGCTGCTGCTGGCGGTGCTGGGTTTCTGATGGTTCAAGTTCTCAAACTGCTTGGGGCTATTGTTATTGGTACCGCGGGAGGACCAGAGAAGGTTGCCTTGGTTAAGAGCCTGGGTGCTGACCATGTGATTGATTACCGTAGCGAGGAGGGCAAAGATTGGGTGAAGCGTGTGAAGGAAATCACGAATGGGCGTGGCGTTGATGTCGTGTATGACTCGGTTGGCAAGGATACTTGGGAAGGTAGCCTTGATGCTGTGAAGAGAAAAGGGTTTATTGCCTGGTTCGGCAATGCTAGCGGTCCTGTCCCAGCATTTCCAATTCAGTGAGTATACACCATCACTCTTAATATATATAGGAAGGTGTCTAACAATACTATATAGACGACTAACCCCAAAGTGTGTCACGATTGCTCGGCCGTCAATGCTGGGGTATGTCGAAACAAGAGAAGAGTACGAAGGCTACGTGAAAGAACTGTTTGATCTTCTCAGTTCTGGAAAACTGAAAGTCAAGATCCACAAAGTCTATCCATTAGAAGACGTTCAGCAAGCACACAAGGTCAGATTCTTCTGCTATGCAGTAAAAATGAGACAACTAATAATTGCTATGAACAGGACCTGGAAGGCCGAAAAACAACCGGCAAATTGCTTTTAGCGCCCTGAGTGGAAGCAGCTAAGAGATTGTGTATGGCCAACAACCACATATTGATATCGAGAAATCCCAGATAAGTTGCGAGCTTTACGTAGTAGCTATCTAAATTTAGGATATTCTTGCTACCAAGGTGTGAAGCAAGCCATTCACTTGCTATGCTACTAGTTGAAAACGACGGGCAAAAAATCCATGTCTTAATAGGCCATTCTCCAATTTGCGGCTCTTTTCAAAACTCCTCGTCTTCACTCTAGAGCCCTTCGGCATGGGCGTCAACTTTTTCAGTTTCGTCTTCTTCCTTTCCCTCAAGTTTTTGCTCTTTGGTTAGATCCCGTGGTTCCTTCCACTCAAGCATGAGATCATTCCACAAGACGGTGTAGAAAGTACAATATGCGGCGAAGACCTCATCGTAGAAGTACACTCCACAATTGAATTCCCATACATTGGTACAGACTTTCATCCCTGTATAGTAGTAATTGAGGAGATTCTCTTCGACGAGAAATTCGAATTCCAGTTCGTCGATGTTTGGCAGTTTCTCCCCAGGTGCCAGGTCGACGTACACACCGTCGGGATTTCGACATGCTTTAGCGCATAATTTGCCCACTGGATTCAGGTCAGGCCCGTGTTTGTTGTAAAAGTCCCGCACTTTCTGCTCTGGCATGAAAATTTCAGTCACTTCAAATCCGTCAATGTCTTGGACAGCAGTTGCGTGAAGTTCGTTGGCTTTTGAAAGCCTATCAAAAAGACTGGCCTGTTCATCGGTGCTAGTGCAAGCCAGAGCAAACTTCATCACCTTGTGCGCAATTTCCTGTGTCATAAACTTATTTTTACGTTTCATCCGTTCCTGTTCCCAGTCCGCTGATGATTCCTTCTCGGCTTCGGGGTCGAAATAGTGCCCGCCGAATAGGAAGGAACAAGCTTTGTTAAAATCGCCGGGAGCCACTGAGAGAAGGCGGAGGTTGTCCCAAAGCTGTATCTCAGCAAGCTCACAAATGTAAATAGCAGAGATGATGTTGTTGTTGTGTTCCGAGGCTACTTTGTGAAACACGAGGTAATTAAGCCAGTTTTTGATTGTGCGGGTGGCCATTTGGACTGTCTCCAAGTTGTTGGGCTGCACCTTGTCTGGAAAATGGGAAGAGCTGCAATGCATAGATTAGACGCAGCCCGAAAAGTCCTGGTTAGACAGACCACTTACAGAAAGCCTTTGACGACCAGTTCGAAATCGACCTTGAGCTTTATCTTATTGAAACTGATATTCGCTTGTGAGCGAGCGACAAGGATCCCTTCTTTGTCCATTTCCTTCAACTCCCTCTCCGAGACACCCCCGTACAACTTAGCTCCCACGTCCACTCCACCATATCTGAGATAATCAGCAAAGAGATACATCCGTTCATTCAACAGCCGGCGCTTTTGCTGATACCTGTTGAGTGCTTCCTGCAATCGACTTTTGGACATTATTGATTGATATGATTAAAAGATGCTGGCGAAGGTAGGTTCCTACTTACAAAATAATAGGACGGTCACTGTCAACGGATTAGTGAATCGTCCAATGAATCATTATGCGTACCACTCACAGACTGTAGATGTTCTCTTCGTAATCATGGTCATCAGGGGTGATAGGACCTTCAGCAAAATAGTCTTCAAAGCCTGTAGGTTTTGGCTATTGGAGTCATGTCAGTGGAGGTAAGCTTGAAGCAACCAGTGTGGAGGATACCTGTCCAGCTGCTTTGCTTTTTGGTCTGTTCTTGTATTTCGCCTTCATCGCCAGTTTCTTTTTCTGCTTTGCTGTCAACCCTTTAACTTCGGCTAGAGCTAGCGGTTTCTCTTCGGCATTTTTGTCGTCACGATAAGCCACTGGGGGCGTATGAACTTTTTCTTCTGGCTTGTCTGGAGGAGGCTCTACTATTGGCACCTCAGCAATAGTGGTGGATTTTTCTGCGGATTCTGCAGATTCAGCAGTAACGGGGTCGGGTTGTTCTTCACGACCCATGATTGAAGTACGATGAGGCCGCGAATAACGATGAAGAAAGGGCAAAGTGAAGGTAATCAGAGACAGGCAAAAGTCGAGAAGAGAGTGTGTTGAGTGGATTTAGAAAAAGCAACGACCTAGTGTCAATCTGTGGAAGCAAATGAAGCTGAGCCGAGGACGTGTTTGTTTGGCAAAAACATGGCCAAGACGAAGGTTATATTAGAAGTGATGCGGCTGTCTACCAAGTCCACCAAGAGAATAGAGAATAGAGAGTAGTGGATTGAGAAGGAAGAGGAGAACAGAAGTGACTGACGTTCTCAGGTCACTGGAGGTGCTCGATTGGGAACCGCGCCTTCCTGGGGTAAGACCAGGCAATAAGGCAGGAACAGGCAGAATATAATACTACATCTATTGGAGTTATTATCGCTGTTACCGACTGGAATAGAAATTGCCAGGGATATTGCTAGAGAAACCAACTACATCTACCATGGTAACTAGAGTTTAGGGCAGGTTTAAGTATTCCTTCAATAATGAATTATATGTATAATCACAGAAGGAGACATGTGATTACAGAAGCGATACACGAATTGAGCTGCACCAACTCACCGCTGCCCAACATTCGCGCATCGCACATACACAAATTCGCAGTGACACCTTAGCGTCCAATGAGGATCTCTCCTTGCTCAACACCGCAGTTGGCATTTGACTGTTTAAGCCGGGCCAAGCTCGGGCAATGCCAAGGCCAACAAAGAACTGGTCTCTTTGGCGGCGGTGGACGAGTTTCCGACATTCTAATATGGACTGACAACTGTTGACGGCGGGTTTGCACTGCAGCGACTCTGAGGGGACGTGAGAATGCACGGTCGATGGTATCCCGGGAGGAGGCAGCGTGAAACAGGGGGATTGGCCTGTCTAGTCAATCACTAATTGTCAATGTCATGTTAAATGTCGATTGATGCGCGAGTCCGACGAGCCTCCGCATGTTGGCTGCACGGCCGATCAGGAAGGATCTCGTGGGCTTCTGTGTTAGACTGTTCCACGTTGCGGCCTCAGCCTGCAGCCCTGCAGCCCTTCAGCCCTTCAGCCACGCCGGGCCTGCTGCGCCTTGTTTGGGCGGCGACGATCATTGGAGAGGCAGTAATTAGAGGGAAACTAATCAGCAGAGGCTTGGGGTCGGGAGTAGTGTAGTACTAAGGAGTAGTACCAACCAGCGACCACCAAGGAACTGGAGGTTATTGGCGCGTCGGAGGAAAACCTCGCATACGTCATCTGCAGGGCGGTCAGCCAGCGGCCGTGGCTGGCCTTAGGCAGTTAATATTATTGGCAGCAGCGATCGGCCCGCAATCATTCGAGAATAATATTAATATTGGCATATTCCGGCCTGCCTTGGGACGTACTCTTCATCTAGTTCAGTGTTGTTGCTGCTGGCTGCAGTCTTCTCTGCTTCCTGCCCCTGCCTAATTCCTTGTTTTTGCTATTTCCTCCATCCACCACAAGCTGCCCCTCCCTGCACTCCTCCGTTGGCGCCTTGGTCTCTGCCTCCTGTCCAGCATCGCTGGTGTCTCGTGTCCACCTGCTCAATCAATGGCGGATGCACCCTGCCGCTTTGAGTAGTCGCCAGCCCTAGTGATAATCTAAGCTGATATGGCATGATACTATTCTCAGCCGTCTCTTGCTTTGATCGTCTGTCGTCGCTCTCCTGACTGCCGCCGTGCGGTTGACTCACCGGCATGCGCTCCTAACCGATCCCTTTTGTCTCCGTGCGACGTCGCAAATACTCAGCTTTGCCATCATGCCGTCATCTTCCAGATCAGACAGCTTCAAAGGACAGAGTCTTGATAGCGAGAGCTTCCCGAACACCTTTGACCATGCCGCCGCTGGACAGTAAGTTGTCAACTCCCTCCCCCGCATCTATCATGTCGCCTCGCTTTCAACCAGTTACACACTCTCAATGGCTGTGCTGACTCTGGTATACAACTAGTGACGGACTTCGTTGCCATCTATCCGGCTCTCTGATAGCGAAACCGTGCACAGCGGGAGAGGTTGCCTTCTACGAATCGAGTGTCTACCATTCCAATATCCAGGCTTTCATGCCCCAGTGGTATGGAACACTCACCTCGACCGATCAACAGCAGCCGTTGTCCATGGTGGCTGATATTCAGCACCAAGGACGGATCATGTTGCCTCCATTGACCGCCTCTCTCCCGACAAATATACCAAACGGCCCGCTCCACAAACCAACGCCATCACAAGAAATACCGTGGACGCCCTCAGGGGGCCGCAAACTAAATACTGGCATTTCAATTGTATTGGAAAATATCGCCGAAGGGTTCAAGCGGCCGAATGTCCTGGATGTGAAGCTAGGCGCTCGGTTATGGGCGGACGACGCTCCTCCGGCAAAACGCACAAAATTGGATGCTGTTTCAAAAGAGACGACGAGTTCCTCGTTAGGTTTTCGTATTGCAGGCATGAAAGTATGGGTTGGTAATGACGAATCCTCAGCGGGCAACACGGACCCCGAATTTACCGATCCGTACATGACCAAATATGAAGGATCCGCGGCCCAACATGGCCAAGTTGTCGAAATCAATGGCTACAAACGGTATGACAAGTGGTACGGCCGTTCTTTTACCGCCGAGAATGTGACGGAAGGCTTCAAGACCTTCTTAGCAGGAGCCAAGGCTGGCAGGGTTGACCGGTCAAAACTTATTGCCTCTCGCGTGGCAGAGGAACTTCGAGCCCTTAAATATGCTCTTGAGTCAGAAGAAAGCAGGATGTACTCGTCTAGCGTATTAGTGATATACGAAGGCGACCCAGATGCCTTGGAAGAAGCCTTGGAGTTCGAGAAAAAACGAAAGGAAGAGGAGGAAGCTAATCCCCGTGCTGATTCACCAGAATCAGAAACATCACAAGCATCGAAGGAGATTGATATATCTGAACTTGGCACTCTACAGCCATTGAATCTCCAACTCGGAGAAGGAGCAAACGTCCAACAGGCCCTGAATATTCAGTTGGATCCCCAATCGCTCTCTGAAATAGGAGCGCAGGACGGTGACGACGAAGAAGAAGATGAAGAAGAACCAATAAAGGTGCACGATTTTCGCCTGATCGACTTTGCACATGCAAATTGGACTCCGGGACATGGACCTGATCAGAATTCCCTGATGGGCATCAGAAGTTTAATAAAGATCATGGAAGATCTTGCAGAGGAAAAATCAGAAGCTGATGGGAAAGCATGATGCCAGCAGCTACACATTGATGCCTTGATAAGAACTTCAAAGATTGCTGGCAATCTCAAAAAGTTCAGTGATGTATTGTACCTATTATCTACAGATTTCCCATGTTACTTAAGCATTCTAGCGATCAGTCTTTAATAGATTCTACTTCGTTTACTCTTTACGTTAGCTGAAATTATTAAGCAGAGGTTTCAATATTTGCTTTTGGATATATTCAGACTTGAATTTAGGTTCTAACAACCCATTTTGAGATTTCGAGATTTCGAGGCGTGATGGCGTTCAACGAGACATCGTTCTCGCTACCATCCGGCGAATAGTTTCCCCGATACGACCATATTCTATAGTAGAACCCTCTTAACAGAAAGCGGATGTCCCTGTTATCCTTTCAGAAGATTTAGGTTATATATCTTAATTATAAATTTTATGCGAGTATCCATTTCCTGGTTAGATAATCTATAAACTCGCAAATATCCGTGAATATTAGCAATAGTCCTAGTTCCATCTCATCACTAGCTCGATTGAGCTTCTTCTCAACTGGTAGTGCGAGAATTCGGCCATCACTGCGCTCGCAGCCATCAACTCGCAGCACTTTAGTTCGCCGACTGCGTGCTCTGTGCGACCGCCAATGGACTGAGCCGCTTCCTGTCGGAGTCTTGCTGACCCGGGCACCCAGAGGGCCTCTTTCTTTTCGATGCGGGACAATCACCCCAGTATAACAATCCTGGATACTCCCCTCGCGTGAGTTTCCTCAGCCAGATTTTGGGTACCTTTACCATTGGCACGCAAGATGGCATTTGCCAGCAGCTTAGCAACCAGGGTATCAAGCCGACAGATTTGAAGGGCATCATCATAGGTTAACCATCTTCATAATGATCACGTTGGGGGGACTGGAAGAGCTTGTTGAAGAGGTGCCAGACCTGCCAATCTACATCAGCCGCGGGCATTGGCAAGCTTTTGGTGAGCACCCGTTCCTAGCAAGCATCGAGGGCGCAAATCCGAATCATTGGCCCAAGTCCTTTTCACCGCAGCTTGTTGACTATGAGGACAAGCCGGTTGGTCCGTGGAAGAAGTCATACCAGGTGACTTCTGACGGAAAGATTGTTCTTGTGGATACATCGGGACATGTACCAGGACATCTCGCTATAATTCTCTATGGAGAAAGTGAGAATGGGAAGCCAACGACATATTTTTGACCGGGTGATGCTACATATGGAATCGATTTGTTGGATGAAGAACAACCAGATGGCGTTAATGATAACCCCGTACGGGCTTTGGAGAGTTTACAAAAGATGAAGGAATTTGCAAGGAAGGTCGAGGTGGCGATGCTGCCTAGCCATGATCCTGATACGCCCGAATGTTAGCAAATTGAGTGGTCTATAAACCAAAATGAGCAGAAATGATTGAGAGCAAGCCTTTTTTACACTTGCCATCGAAAGTATGATTCGTGCTGTATGTTGAAGTCATCGACTTCGTAACGAGATGCACAAGAATGCAGGTCTACTATAGAAGTTGTAATTGATTAACTCGCCTCATAGGCTAGTCTGCAGAAGTCGATAGATGCAGTCTACTGTCACAATGATAAGCAAAATCATAAAAAGGGAATTGCTCATCATGTCAAGTCGGAGGACATAGCGCTAAGCCAATATCGGACGATATAACGCTAACCAAATACAGGATAGCCAGTAAGACTTGAAGTTCGCATAGAATCAACCCCGAAGCATCACAAAGCACTTCTTGTCACCCACATCACAATGTTGCCGACAAGGTGCCTTTTGGGCCGCTCGGTGTGGAAAGGTTTGTTCTCACCCATTTCGCGATATTATTTATGACTGCATTGAACCTGACCACTGCATCCATGTCTTCAGGCCCGAATATTGTTCCGTACGTCCACCCGTTTATTCTACTCTGTCCACTATAATGCACATGAGAAAGACATGGAAGAAACTGTGGACTGACTTATTCTTGATACAGTCTCCCTCTCCCACGCCAACTCCCTCCCCCCCCAGGCACACCACCCATCAGAACACAGGCCCGCGCCGCTACAATACTTCCAAATTTCGTCGGCTTGCGATTCTCCGTGCACAATGGCAAGATTTACCAAGACGTTTTGATTACCGAGGAAATGGTTGGACGCAAACTAGGCGAATTTGTCGCGTGAGTGTTGAACCTACCAACTTGTGAATGTGGGCAGTCGCTGATGAAAGTATGTGGGAAATAATTAGCACGCGGAAACGCTTCACATACAAGCAATCGAAAAACAAATAGACAGTTTCATTTCAACTACAGCAGAGAAACCGGGTCTGGTTTATATTCTTTTGTCGCCCTTATACCATTTGTATCAAAATTACAATTTCCTTTGTGGTGGAGTTTGGATTGACCATGCTTGATTGACTGGGTTTACATGTACAGAAGTACCATCTAATTTAATGAATAGTTGGCTTAGAGCTACCGATTTCGTTTATAACATCATTCTGTATGTGATGAAAACAACCAAATTTCAATATCCTAAGTCGAGTCTATCCTAAACGAACGCCAAATTATCCATATCTGCCATGGCCAAAATATAAGACCCTCTGAATATACGCCGTTATGCACCAAGTCCATCCATTGCACGCCACTTTTTTGTTCGTAATTTCAAACCAAATCACAAAAGGTCCTTGAACTTTCTCGCACTGGTAACCAAGCCCAAAGCAACGCCGGCGAGATTGATAATGTGATCGAAAACATCCTATCGATAGAATTCCCCCCGCTTCACGCTGACGCCATACTCGCTGACTGCCATACCCAGGTCTTCCATGGTGAGCACAGTGCGTCCCTGCCCCGACCCTCCCTGACCACCGCCGCCAAACCCAGGTCGCTGGATTCCAAAAGATGTATTCGTCGCCCCGCCTTTCTTTCCACCCTCACCGCCACCGCCAGCGCCAGCTGCACCGCCGGTCGCACTGGTGTTGGGCATATTGAGACCGGCTGCGGCGTTCAGACCGCCCATGGGATTGTTTGCGCTGGAACTGTTTGATGCTCGAATTCGGGAGTATTGGTAAGCATCAGCCGCGATATCGGCCACAAACTTCTGCGTAGCCAGCGCCAGAAGTCGAGCAAGATGCGGTGGGGTCTGATTTGGTCCATTCCCCGGTGGTGGTAGACCAGCGACTGTTAGATAATGCGCTGTCACAGCATCTGGTATCTACAGCCACGAAAACAGTTAGTAAAGTGCTTATTATGCCTACCCCTAGTGAATGCAAATGGGAGAAAGGGAGGGTTCAACATACAATAGGCGCGTACTCATCCATCTTCCCCAAAAATTCTCGTAGACTGCTTTCCTTCTTCGTAGGGCCCCCAGCCCCAGAAAGTGATGCAACGGGGTTTCCTGGAGCATCAGGGTCTCCACCAGCAGCGGTGCCATTTGCACCCGTGCCACTCTCAGCCGCATTCATGTCGATGTCGTTGTCCACGCCGGCATCGATAGGGTCATCCGCAGCGTCAGTTTCGCGATCAGCAGGAGGCTGGGCTGACGGCGCGATATTCGTCGAGTTGGGCTCTGTCTGGTCAACAGCTGTACCTGACGACGACGACGGCGCTTCTTGCGATTGTGTTGGCTGGGTTGACGTTGGCAATTGTGAGCCTGGCGGTGGCTGAGATGAGGGTGATGGATCGGACATTTTTAGTGGCGGGAGCTGCGTAAGACAAAGAGAATAGGTTGGCCGACGCTTGTTGGCTGGCCAGTGTGCTACATACACACAGACAAAAGGCTTTGGGTAGACACTACAACGCAGAACTACCTGACGACTGAGCAAGGCATGTCACGCTACATGCAGGAGGCCGCAGCAGAGCGGCTCTCTTGCGCTTTCTTGGCATTCGCTAGGACCCACAGGGCCATCGGGTTCACTACGTTATACTACGTTTTATACAAGAATCCTGCCCTGTCTTCTGGATAGAATATGCATTGCTTGTTGCATAATTACATGGATACAGATACATGCGCTCTACGCACTGGCAGCGAATTTCCTGTGGTGGAATATGTCACAAGTAAGAGGGTAACAGAATTAATTACAAGTACAATCGTCTAGACACGGGCTAGAGCAATGCTGGCGGAGATGACGACTGATGAATACTCATTGAGTAGGCGTATGAATGTCCGGATTCATGGGCTCATGGTGTTGGGGTTGGTGCAATAGATCGCCGTGAACTTCTTGGCCGAGGCTCTGGATCAGCTTCTGTTCTTCGGCCTGGTCCAATAGGGCTTGCTGTTCAGGGTCCTGGTGAATCCCCGGTGATGCCGACATACTATCGGGACCATGACTAGGGGACATGTGAGCACCAGCAAGCGCCATCATGCCTTCAATACCTTCCACATGAGCTTTATCTTCTTCGCCGCGCTTCTTCTCCCGTTCTCTTGCCTCATTCTTCGCAGCCTGTGCTGGTGCTCGTGTTTTCAGTTCGCCTGTGACGAACTTCAGGTAGTAAGGCACCTCAATGCCGCTTTTGAGGAAAAATAGTTTCAGGTTCCGGGCTTTATCCTTGAGCTGCACTTGATTGCGATCCTTCAGGGCTTCGTTAATAGTCCCGCCAGGTCCGAACATCGCTAGAATCTGGCTCCAGTGAGGACCTTTGACTCGGTCTAAACCAGCCATGAGTGCATTTTCTTCTTCTGTAGTCCAAGGTCGACGTTGACTTGGTAGGCCTGCTCGCCGGCTGCTAGATGAAGATTTTGCAGTTGCCGCCATTCTAGCTCGCTCGTACAGTACCTGTGTAGGCTGCGACTGCGAGTAATGGGGAACACCGGGCATATAACCGTAGTTGGAGACGGCGTCGTTTGATCGCATACTATTTGAACCATTTTGTGGAGGAGTATACTGTTGAAAATTTTGAAGGGGGATGGTGCTGTGTTGGAATGTCAGCTGTTGCGGGTACCCCGGCGGCGTAGGGCTTTGCTGGAAGGTTTGGCTCATATTTTGCTGACTTGGCTGGCTCATTGGCTGAGGTGCAGGTGTGCTTTGAGTTGATTGGGAGGCTGGCTGGGGTGCCGGCTGAGGTGTTTGCTGGCTTTGCTGTTGCTGCTGTTGCTGCTGGTGCTGTTGTGATTGTTGGGATTTCCTCAATCCATGGCCTTGTAACGCGATCTGCGCTGCTCTAGCTGCACGTGCTACAAGATCTCCATGAAGATTGCGATCTACAGGAGCTTCTGGAGGCTGTGTAGCAACCGTAAACTGACTTTCAAGTGGCGCACCTGGGACTTCCTGGACTTCCCCAGATATGGAAGTGCGGCTCTTGACCTTTCGAGACTACATTAACGGGGTGAGCGAAAGGGGTGGATGTCTGATATAAATTACTCACCTGTTGGCTGTTGATGGAATCAAAGTTTTTGCTCACATACGAGCTCAGGTCCCTCAGGAAATCTTCCCAATGATACTTATCAGGAAGGGCCTTCATTGCCTCTTCGTTGTTAATGTCGGTAAGAATGATATCTCGTCTGGAACGAGCTCGTTTGACAAAATCCGCTTCGCTTGGGGCAAGTTGACGAGTGCCCAAACGCTTTGAAAGCAAGAGCTGTTCTAGGTCTTCTGGGAAAAGTTCATAGAGGATCTCTGTTCTCGTGCGTTCTTCGTTGTTCAATGAGGCAATGAATGCTTGTGTCTTTAGTTCAAGAAAAAGAGCACCTTGAACTTTGAGTAGGCGGCTGCCTTCGGGTACGAAAACGTCCAGAAAGTGATCATTGAGCTCGGCAAAACTGATTTCTTGTGAGCCAAAGATGCTTGACACGAAAGAGGCTAGGTTCGCTTTGCGTATGATATCAACCTGAGGCGGCTCCGTCAAATCGAGCTCGGTCGGTGACAAAAAGACTTGTTTGGTGGAGTAGACTCGTTTCGTGTGGTCAAACAAAGAGCGCATAGTAGCATATGCTTGTCCATTCTCTGAATCAGGCTCAGAAACAAACGAAGTGATGTCTTGGTAAGAGGACTTGGCAAGGAGAGAGAGGATCTGAGTGGACTAGAGTAGGCGTTAGCCCGGTCGTCACAGTATGGCATAGATATGAAACACCTACAAGGTTGTCAAGAATAGGGAGACTCTGGATTTTCAATGACAGGCTAGCCTTCACAAAGGTCACGCCCTTATTTGAAGGCTGGTCAGGGGTTTCGGGGGGCAATTGGTCCAAAGCGAATTGCTCTTCCAAGCGTTCGGCGCGGTCAATAATGCTACCTAGAACAGCAGCCACCTCTGGATCGGGCGGCTCCATTGAGTCGTGACTGCTATTGCTAGACTCCTGGACATCAGCTGTTTCGGCACTAGGTGGATTAAGGACGGCCGCAAGCTCTTCTCCGATTTGATCTTCTGTAGGAGTGTCGGTCTCCTCCTTGACATTGGACAACTCATCGGGGCCAGAGTCTGTACGGCGTTTCTTGTGAGCTCGCGGTGACAATGCCTCGTCATCGATCTCATGAGTCGGTTTTTCAGAAGTACTCAACCCTACACGTAGGCCATAATTAGCATTATGCGGTTCGGAAACACTCGATGATGCCTAGGGGCCTGGTGGTGGTTGCCGCAACTGGCGACTGCTACTACAGTAGCCACGCAGGATCGGTCCAACCACATCGCATCAGGGGGGAATATACGCACCATTTCCCTCCTCGGGGAGGGCTAACGAGAGTTGTTCATCCATTGAGTGGCCTTAACCTGTCAAGCTCACCATAAGGGGGTGGCCAGCCAGGTTGGAGTGGTCGAGGACGAGGATGGACTGTCCAGGAGGAGAAATGAGGGCTTAGGGATAGGGCGCAGGAATAGGGCTTGCGAGAAGAGCTGAGAAATTTTCGCCCTCTGGAAAATCCCGGCCGCCGGTGCTGCCGATGTGGGGCGCGGCCTGCATGCCGGCTGTTCATTGGCGAAGCGCTACTATACCAGATATCTAAGGTTAACTAACGTTGGTTAATAATTATAATACTGTAACTACTAATAACTATTCTTCTTGCGTCTATGCACTGGCAAATACTTGTTCCAATGAGGCTAGTTACTGATTAGCGAACAATGACTCAACGACATTCGGCAAAAGAGCATCGCCGTAACCTCGACGACCGTTTCTCCAATCACACGCTACTACACCTGACAACGCTTCATTCACTCTTTCAGCAACGTTGCAGTGAAAGACATTAACTCCACACGTTTGAGTGGATTCTATTCCTCAGAGCGATTACGACTATTTTCTCAAGGTTTGCTGTCACTCCTCTACGGCCTGTACATAGACGTCTTCTACCGCGAAGCCAAGACTTCCGCATGCGGCGCCTCAGTTTCCAACGACTTAATTTTTGATCGCACGACATCATTATCAAGCTATTCTCATCCTAGCTCTGGTAGCACACATATGTATAGTCTTTACGTTCTTAGTTTCTCAATGCCTATATAATATATCAAAGCTCAGGGAGGTTGATGTTGAGAGGTGTCCAATGCTAAAAATTGAAGTTGATATTTTTTGAAAACGCGAACAAATCTGACCGAATCTTGATATCTGACCACAAAATAAAACCCTAGCAGCTTTATTTAATACACGTATGTGATAGTTAGTGAACCAGCTACGCAGCATGTCCGTTTTCAGCGTGGATGTTGTTGCCGCTGTCCAACTGGTTTTCTATATACTACCGTCACTCACATAAACTTCGGATATGGCGGAGAGTTTGAAAGCTGGACCATGGTTCATCCAGTGTAGGCTCAATGACCTCTGTCTGACATATAGTTTATTTAAGCCGGTTCATATATGGTCCTCGCTCGCCCTCTAGGTGGTGAATATTTCACCGGTAGTGCTATTGACGAGCGGACTCATAACATACCACCATGTATCTTCTCCAACTGATCATTGCCCTTGTACTTAATTTCTCGGGACATGTTCTCGGCCAGGAAGTGGCAGAGACGCTATGGGCGGTATTTAGTTTTAACGTTCACGGGGATAGTACTCCCTATCTTCTCGCATCACCCAGAACGTTAACTCCAATAGGAGCGCAGAACCTGTACGATGTTGGATCAGCCTTTCGTGACCGCTATGTTATGGGAGCTGCGTTAAATTTTGATGAAACACCACTATCACAGTCCTGGGTCCAGGGTCTCGCTCAGCACCGACTAGACTCTGAAGAGGTTAGGGTATATTCTACATCGGACCAGTACACTGAAGCATCGGCTCTTGCTTTTATGCAAGGCTTCTATCCTCCAATTTCTGGCCCAAACGATACCTTCCACTACATGGATGAAGCATACCTGCTGGCCAATGGTTCGAGTGTCGCTTCGCCTTTGAATGACTATCAGTATCCACGAATGTATGCGGCTGGCTTGACAGATGCCAACTCGATATATGTGGCAGGTCAAATGGGTTGTGACATGCATCAGAAATCGACATTCCAATATTTAAACAGTCCTCAATTTCGAGAGATTGAGTCTGAGAATGCGGATTTCTACTCTCATTTGTACGATGTTGCCTTGGAAGGGCTGATGGATGAATCCTCTGTAGGCTATGCAAGAGCCAAAGATATTTTCGAATACCTGGATTATGAATATCTGCACAATTCCAGTCTAGGCGTATCCTCCTCCGACTTACAAAGAGCGCGCGCCTTGGCAAGTCAGTATTCATTTGACACGAACGGAAATCTGTCTGCATCAGGGATGTATGAAGGTGATATGATTCAAGCTATCTCCGGTCGCACTTTGTCTCGTCTCATTCTTCAATCCTTTGAAGATAATATCGAGACACAAGGATCTTCCTCAAAGATAACCTTGGTTTTTGGTGGAACGGAGCCCATTACCGCATTTGCTGCTCTAACGCAGCTCGCATCTTCAATGAATGGCGATTTCTATGGTCTTCCCGTCACCGGCGCATCGCTAGTTCTGGAGATGTTTAGCATCAATTCTACATCAGACTCCTCATATCCGCAGATATCTGACCTCTTTGTGCGATTCCTTTTCCACAATGGCACTTCGGGAGACGAAGCGTTTACGCAGTATCCGCTTTTCGGCCATGGACCAAGCAGCATTGATATGCCCTTTACTGATTTTGTCGAGGGTCTCGGCGACGTTCTTATTCCCTCTACCCATAATTGGTGCACTACCTGTAATAGCTCATCGGTCTATTGTCTCGGTGCCGTTTCTCCAGATATGGAGCCTACGAAGGGAGGCTTAACTCTGGCCGGGGCTGGCGCTATTGGAGCAGCCGTTACCATTGCAGTTCTGTCAATTATCGCCGGAATCGCTTGGCTTTGTGGCATTGAATTGCATCGCCGGCAGAAATCGACAAGCACCGGCGGCTTCAAAGGTGGCTCTAAGATGGTAGGTGATCAAGATGTCGATTTCACAAACCCATCGAGTGGGGTTTTCAGAGCTGGTATATTGGGATTCAACAAAAATGGGGCCCAAACCCACGAGCGCAGTGGAAGCTGGGAAATGAAGAATAAAAGCGAGCGTATTGATGATGATGGGATGAAGCTGGACGACGAGGACGACACTGTCGAGGCGATGGCCGGTGCAGAGCCAGTACAGATCCACGAAACTGTGTGATGCTAGTTAGTGGGAGAAGGCAAATGGTAAATTGTATTCCTGCCAGCAGCTAGATTAAAGTGTACCTGTGAATCAAGATCGATGTACAAGCCGAGTTTCTGTGCCGCTCCTGCCCCAGTAACGTGTATACAGCGAGGGAAGGAGCGAAAGCATCGCTGGGAAGGACATCCTCCCTCGCTCATGCCACCAGGCCGCTCTGTTAGCACTTGCCCCTGAGTGACTTTCCCTGTCGTGTGATGCCCTGAAAACTTCTCTCCCAGTCTACACTGACAAGCAAGCACATCTTCCCTGATCCTTTCATCAATTGCCAATATCTACGTACTTTCTCAGCAGTCTGAACTTCTCTCCCTGGACAGCATAATAAATTCCGAGTCGAGTGCTTCCATTTGATTCAGCATGTTTGCCATAAGGATTAGGTACGAACTCGCCGATCTACTGGCCTTGCGTGGCAGTGCTGCCATTGACGTCGGCAAATTTACCATTCATGCACTTGAAAGTAAGCTATCAACTGCCCGAGGTCTAGAGCTAGCATTCATTTTCAGATAATCTACTAGATCGTCGTAAGTCCGTGTCCAATATCGAGAGAGAACGGCCTTTGGATGGACCAAAGCATCGCCAACGTTCTGTGTCAACTTCGGACGAGTCTTTACAACATCCAGCCAGACAACCTCATAACGCCCCCCCAGACAATCTAGTCGAGGCTGATGCTGGATTTGCTAAATTCCTCAAAGAGCACACCTCTCCAAAGCACCAGCGAGTGACGGCAGGCGGGCGAGTCGTGCTCGTGGACGCTGATAAGTCGATTCCAGAACTGAAGCCTCCCTTAAAGAAAACAAGGGAAGACAATCCTAAGAAATCAGGCGGGATAAATCCGATCGTCTCATCCCTTTCTCTAAGAAATGGAATCGGTTCAGAAAATACTGGGCAGAGTTCTCGCACTTCGTCCAATGTAAACGCCGTTGCGGGTCAAGTATACCCAGCCATGACACAAGAGAAGGCGTCTGCTGGTGACACTGGAGCCTACCCGGAAAACGGACAACAAGAAGCTCCACAAGGCGTCACTTATCCATCTTTACAACCGTGGCAAGCACCATTATTGGCATCTACTGCTCATCGTCAACAACCTGTCCCATTGGCTTCAGGTTCTTATCCCATCTTTCAACTGGTACAAACAGGCCAGGAGACTGTCGCTGTACCAATCAATTCTAGCCTTTCTTCAAGCTTTCGACCAGATACAGCTTCATGGTACCCAAGCTCAGCGGCGTCTCTTATGGCTCAGGGTCACACTTCGCAGTCTCTCCCCCCACAGCCAACCTTGTTTCCTACCTCAACATTTCAAATTGCTGGAAAGCAAGGCTTGCTTGCCCCAACAATTACTTTGTCGGACTTACAATTAACACCACCCACCCCTTATTCTGTCACCGGGCTGGGCCATCTCGGGCCTTACTCGACTGTACCTGCGATGTCTGGTCCAATCTCATCTCCAGTCTACATTCCAGACACAAGTACTCAGAGGTCCCTTCAAGAGGTGACGAAAGAGTACCAAAATCTTTCGTGTCAGTTAGCAAGCCTAGATCGTTATATGGCAATAAATACCTTTGAGATTGACGCTGAAACCAAGAACAATCTCGTGGAGCAGAGAAAGGGCCTCGTGAAGGACTTGGATATAGCAAGACGGTACAAAGAGCATCTCGAATCCAGCATCAAGCCTTCACTAGAAGGCATTGAAGCCATGGGCACTCTGAGACCCCCACAGCCCACGGAGGCGACAGCAATAAATAGCACAGGGCTACAATATAACCCTTGGTTATCCTTTGTGACCACACCTGATCAATCTGTCGACTACCCTACATTGACACTACCGTCAAGTCAGAGACTTTTAGCTAATACATTAGCTCTGCAGCTTCCCCAGCTGGGGTACCTCACAGCACTCCCTAATGCCAATACATGGGGAGAGTATCAGTCCTCTTTTCAACTCCCCCAAACCCACCAGCCTGGATCGCAAGACCATCAATATCTCGACCATGCCGATAGAGCTGCTGCAACATCACACAATGACTCCAACTGGAAAACCACCCACACTGCACAAGCGAAGAGCAAATCCCCTTGGACTTCATTGGAAATTGGTGAGTTGCATCGCAAGATTGAAGATGCAGCTAAACAAGGCAATCCTGTGGATGAGCTCTTTAGAAAGCTTGCTAAGCTTACCGAACAACATGCCGTCAATCGTGGTAAACAGAACATGGCTGCTTTAGCAGAACGCCGGTCCACAACAACAGTCGCCGATAGTGTAGCCGGTCAGGCTCGAGCACCATTGCCTTTGGCCAAGGAAGGGAAGGACGGTTCTGGACCTGGCGTATCAAATTTGTCCTTAGCTACTCGGTCTACTGTGAAGGGAGTGACGTGAGTTATTCTTTATTCAAATACAAATACACACCAATGGAAACTGATGACGATGGTTGACACAGATACAGTAGAGCTTCAGAGACAAACTCGAAAAGTTCCCAAGCTCAGGAAAGGCTCAACGAGAATCTTGCCATGCAAGAACCGGACCCTTGCCGATGCGGAGAACTAGCAAGCAACAAGCCTGATCCCTACGGACCTAGACATTCTCGTGATGGCAGGTTGAAGGGTCTGAGTAGCCGAACAAAAAACAAAAGAGTATTAGAAGAAATTCGGGAGAGGCCATCGGTATTTCTAACGTCTTGGGGGACACGGGGAGACGAGGATCTCGTTGGGTCAAAGGTATGCTCTCCAGTTATATCACGGGTCAATGCACACGGTTTTCTTCCGTCGTTTGATGGGCCGAGTGATTACTTGGATGTATTCCGCGAGCGGACGGCGATTCTGATTGACATCCAAGACGATACAAGCTTGATGTGGGCAGGAGCTGGGTCAAACCGCCATTGGTATCAGAGAGATCCCCGCCCGGCTCCTGACCGTACTGAAGTTGGACGATTCTTTCTTCGAGTTTACGAGGAAGAACACCAGGCGATTCAAAGGTATCGAATGCAACACCCGGGAGAAAACTACAGGCGATAGTGGGAGGTCCTTCTCTAGACTTGGTGTTTCTTGCCTCCTCGTCGCGATGAATGATATGACATAGCAGGGTTAAAGAATCAACAAGAATGTTAGAGAGCATGGTTGACAGCTGACGATGGAAACAAATTGGACTAGGACGGTTTACACGATAGATGATAGTGACTTTACGATTCGACTGTATCAGTACCGTGATAGCCATATTGCTACCGGTGGGCGGATTCATCTGAAGGCCGTCACATTGCCCAACCTTCCTTTTCTACATTATGTGATGCTTATGCGAACGGCGGTAGTTAGTTATCTCCGATGTAGTAATCAATGGCCTCGCTTTCTCGTCATCTTCCATTAATTTTCTAAGTACTGTGGTCCAACTGTATCGAAGTGGCACTCCACTCTCGCGGGTGGTGATGGTGGCGACTGGCCAGCCGGTCTCGCCAATTGGGCTCGATAGCCCCTGCAAGGACATCCCATTTTTGGCCCAGGGACGAATACATCCGAGCGCTGGAGCCGTAGCCGTGGGACTGCCTCGCGTGGGAGCGTATGCCGGGCTGTCATTCGGCGGCAACCCCGCAGTGGGACATGATACTGACAGTAATAAGTGTCGCTATTAATGAGATCTTAATGATTAATGGCGACAGAATAGTGGGAATAAAGTAGAGCCGTATGCAGGCAGCCCCTATCCATATCCATATCAATGTAGTAAATCAGAGTCAGGATGGATGATGTGCTCAAGAATAATCAATTATGGGCCAAGAGTCTAGGCCAGGCCCGCCGATAACGCGCCACTGCAATATGTGTACTTTCAGTGCACACATTTTTTGTTGGAACTCAATTCGTATGTATATATATAATACATATGTCATGATTTCCAACAGGAAATTAAAGTAAATGAATAATAAAGCGAAATATATCCTTGAGAGTTGCATAGATGTTCACAGAGGTGGCTTTGACCACTAAGTAATTAACTTACTAACTGAAGTAGCAAGTCACTAACCGAACTAGTCAAGGAGGCTAGTATGAACACCGCCTCCCCTCCCCTCGCCTTGCTTGGCCTTCCTGGCCTCGCCTTGCCTCATCCGACTCGAGAATTAATCCTTCCTCCTCCCACGGCCTCCATCTCTGCCTTCATGGTTGCCCTGCATTGCTTTTCTCTACGCTCACACGGCGTCCACTGCGTTTCCTCTGCGAGGCGCTAGGACTCGGCCTGCACGGTGCCAGCCATCCGTTGGTCATCGATTATCCGTCGGTCATCCACGCCTGCATTACAAAGCGCACCTCAAGCACCGGTTTTGACTTAATAATCCTCCTCTAACCCTTGGCCGTTGATTCGACTTCATATACCAAATTCCATCATCCCGCGACCTGGGAACTCGCGTCTCGTTCACCATGACCCAATTATTCACATCATCGCATACGTCGTCGCCAGTCGCCTCCGAGAAGCGAAATTTCCATGGCCTCTCGCTATCCTCCAAGAAGCACAACAATGCCGCCAATACCAGCAACACTGGCGGCAACAATGATTCTTCCAACAACCATTTCCCCTCGAAAATCAAAAACTTCTTTCGCCTGAACAGTTCAGGCAGTGCCGGCTCCAACAATAGTGCTGAGCGAGACCACAAGGAGAACTATAATTCTGCCAAGACAGAGTCTAAATCCAACTTCAGGCAGTCTCGATTTCTGCCTGCCATTGGCCGTAATCGCTCAACCACCGTGGCCAGTGAAGGAAACCCTCTGGATGACTCTGTCTCTCCAACCGCTCATGCCAACCCATACTTCGCCCATCAAGGTCACCCAGCTCTCCGCCATCGCAATGAGGGCTCTCTTCCTTCGACGCCTCCTGACATGCCCGAGCTGCAAGTCCAAGGCATCTCCCCGACAGACCAGGCAACTACTGCTGGAAAAGAGGAATTGGCACGGAAGCTTCGGCGAGTAGCCTCTGCCCCAAATGCACAAGGTCTTTTTGCTGGGGACAAGTCGGGTGAACGCCCCAAGACGGCGGAATTAGGGAAGGAACCATTGATCGAACAAGCAGGAGATCAAGTCAAAGTCAGCTTTGTTGATTCTTCCGAGCAAGAACGGGGACGAAGTTTGCCCGTTCCCACCATCGGCCCCGATGGGAAACTCCCGTCTCCAGGGCAAATCAGAGCGTCCTCCACGGCAGCTTTCCGACGAACATATAGTTCAAACTCGATCAAAGTGCGTAATGTCGAAGTGGGGCCCGGCAGCTTTGATAAGATCAAATTGATTGGAAAGGGGGATGTCGGTAAAGTGTATTTGGTGCGGGAGAAGAAATCAAATCGGTTATATGCTATGAAAGGTAGTTAGCCCAAGTATTATCGGAAAGAAAGGTGACTAACTGGTTTGATAGTGCTGAGCAAGAAAGAGATGATTAAACGCAACAAGATCAAGCGAGCTTTGGCCGAGCAGGAAATCTTAGCCACAAGCAACCACCCCTTCATTGTAACGCTATATCATTCCTTTCAGTCGGAAGATTACTTGTATCTCTGCATGGAATACTGCAGTGGTGGTGAGTTTTTCAGGGCCTTACAAACTCGACCTGGAAAATGTATACCCGAGGATGATGCTAGGTTTTATGCTGCAGAAGTGACAGCAGCTTTGGAATATCTTCACTTGATGGGTTTCATCTACCGTGATCTCAAGCCTGAGAGTGGGTATCTCTAGCCTCTTGCGCAAATTACATCAAAACTGATTGTTCGTATTAGATATCCTTCTACACCAATCAGGACATATCATGTTATCGGATTTCGATTTGTCCAAACAATCTGGCCCTGGTGGAGCTCCTACAATGATCCTCGGACGCAATGGCAATGGGCCATCATCATTCCCTACCATTGATACAAAGTCATGCATTGCTGACTTCCGGACCAATTCTTTCGTTGGCACGGAAGAATATATTGCACCAGAGGTCATTCAGGGCTGTGGTCATACTAGTGCTGTAGACTGGTGGACATTGGGAATTTTGATATATGAAATGTTGTACGGTACAACCCCTTTCAAGGGTAAGAACCGCACTGCGACGTTCTCCAATATTCTCCGAAACGACATCCCGTTCCCCGAGCACGGAGGAGCACAGCAGATTTCCAAGTAAGTTGCCATCAACGAGGTATATTAAATGTCTTTGCTAACAATAGAACAGCCTGTGTAAATCTCTTATTCGCAAACTGCTTATCAAGGATGAGACGAAACGTCTCGGAGCGAGAGCTGGTGCCTCGGACGTGAAAACCCATCCTTTCTTCCGACAGACTTCCTGGGCCCTGATTCGTCATATGAAACCACCCATGATTCCTCATCAAGGACGTGCTATCGATACTGTCAACTTCCGTAATGTCAAAGAAAGTGCCAGCGTTGATATCGGGGGTGGTCCAAGCAGCAAAATGAAAGGGGTTCCATTAGATTCGGGTCTTGCCACACCGAGTGGTGAGATAGCCGATCCATTTGAGGAATTCAACAGTGTTACACTCCACCATGAGGGAGATAGCTGATGAATATTGGCTCATCTGGTTGACTTTGTCTTCTTATGAGCATCGTCTGGCTAGAGGAACCTCTGATGCCAAGACTATGTGATGACCGACACGTTTTTGATTTATCTTTGCCTTCCATTTCTCGTTCTGTTTTGTTTCAATCACAGGCTCACTCGATATGATTTGGAGTTTGGCGCAGCGGAGACAAGGATCTCACTTTGATCAAAAGGCTTCTGTGGTAGAGCCGATGCATTTGTTTATGATTGCATTACAACTGATTGTCGATGTCACCGATTATATATGATTCCGCACTTTACTTAACTGTTTGAATTTGAGCTAGTATGGCGGCTCTGGTATCTATACGTGTATTCTCTATTCTGCTGTCTGAAGAGCAGGGTATTGCTCTCAGTGACGGCAGAACTTCATGGTTGGTGCTTTCGTTTTGTTTCGGCTATCGTCATTCCCTTGCAGTGCAGTTATCAGCTTTCCTTTCCCCTCCTATCTATCGAGGGATGAATGTATCCTACTTTGCATGCTGGTGTTTTTCTATACATCGTGTCCGACGGTTGCTATTGATAGATAGGTTCAAAGGGTGGATCTGTCTAAATTGAGAATTCCTTCACTAAATTGTGACGTTGCATTTTATAACAACTTTTTCTAAAGAGTATCATACAATACATTATGTAGAGGTGTTGATAGGAAGCTGATGGTCTGATACCGCCCGCACTTTCTTGCCATCCCGCTCACCCCGCGGAAGTGGTGTTTACAATATTGTCAAGACGCTTCTTTTACAGCCCACAGTCCTAAATACAACTCACACACGTCAAGCTTGAATGCAAAAATACGTCTTAAAATAGTATTAAAGAAAAAACACCACATAACCATTCCCACAATGTCCAGCGAAGACTTCAACGCGCGTCGCAGCACGACTCCCTCTGGAGACCCGCGTACCAACAACCCTCTTCTCGGTCCCTCGAACCCTCTCGTCTCAGAGCTCGAACAGGAAGTCCTAGACGAATATAGCCGTCTACTAGAAAACGTGAACAAGGTTCGGACACATCTCATTCTAAACCCTAGAAATCAATCGACCTATTCGTTCTAACCTGCACGTATACAGCTATCCGATACCCTCGCCGACCTCGCTGGCTCACCAGCCTCTCTCACACTCGACGGCTTGCGTCTGCTCGAACGAAAGACTGCGACTGTGTACACATTGCTCAAGGCGAGCGTTTACAGCATCGTCTTGCAGCAGCAAATTATTACCGAGGGAGAAGCAGCGGCTGGGCAGCAGCAGAACATAGAGGGAGCTTCTGTGATGACGAGTATGACCGGTGGAGAAGGGGATACTATGACGCAGTGATGGGCTGGATGGAGATTTGTTGAGGAAGAAAATATACGAGGCGTGCTCGTTCTTGGCTGGACGACACCGATATCGCACCCTACAAACTACAGATCACCAAAGCTATCGGCTGGTCTAGCTGTACATTTCGCCAGCGTCGATTCCAGTTCTCACAAAATGCTTTGGCAAGCCAGGTGACTTCGTGGGAACGCGTTATCGGCAGTGATCAGAATAGGCTTTATTCCTGTTAGGTCAGATATAAGCCGTAAAGCATTGATAATCTATCAATACAGTGTATATGATACAGAATAGATGCAATAGCCAAAATAAAGAGGATAGTGAGATTGATACACATGATAAATGAAGAAGAGAAATTGTTTGCTACACAATGCGGCTCCTTATGCTCAACTCATACCAACGTTGAACGTTCGATGCAGATCATACTTTGCCTGCGTAGTAGACCTTGCGTACATCCACAAGCTTCCTGCCGCGAGCCCGAGCAATGTCTTCCGGGTCTTTCTGGGAGATTAACGCCTCGTACACCGCTTTCACGGTGTTCATAGGGTTGCGTGACCGATCAACGCGAGCTGCTAGATCGTGGATACCAGCGGCGCGGGCCATTTCATAGATGAGATGTTGGCATCGGAGGCCAAAACCTATGTCATTATATTATTAGACGTGAAAATTCAAGGACAAAGTATCAGATTATACCTGGAGGACGGTTCATAAGCTTCAATTCAACGGCTCCGACCTTTCCTTGGACATCGCCGTATATAGTCCTATTCTCGTAGCGGAGGATAGGCTGCATGTTCCGAATAGCTCGGTATTTAGACTGCAAAATTGCATCGCTGATTTCCTCGGACTTGGCCTCACCAATACCCAAAAGCCCATCACCGTTACCAGCGATTGAGAGAACATACTGTCGGCGCACTTTACCCAGACGGGTCTGATTCACAACCGAGTGCGAGACCAGTGTCTTCAGCTTGAAATTGGTAATTTCCTGTAAAGAGTATCCGGTGGATTGCATCAACCTCTTCATCGCGTCGGTGAGTTCTTCCATTAACGGTTCAGACTTGCCCGTCTTCTGGCGCTTATCACGTTGCTTGTCCACATCCTTCGAGCTAGGCTCCTTGCTGAGAGACTCTCCTGGTCCAAACAGTTCCGGCACAAGAGCGCTACTTGGATTCCTCTCATTTTCTTCCTTCCCCTTGGTCAAACGCAGGTTCTCAGTAAATCGTATCCAGTCAGCTGCGGTGGGTTTCTCAGGCATTTCAGCAAAGAACTTGACAAAGTCCTCGGCGAAGTCATCCTCTGTCTTGAGAGTGGCATTCCAGTCCGAGTTCGATTCAGGAGCACGAATATGTTTATCGACAACAGGCTCAACTGCGGAGAAGTCATCGAGGTAGTACAATTTCATAGGATCCGTACGAATGCCAAATTGTTCGGCCAAATCTTTGGGGTCAATGGCTTCTTCACCCGCCAGGATTGCGGCGACTTGCTCCTTGCTATACTCTTCCGACAAACGGGCCATTTCTTCCTCAGTATAGGGCTTGAAGTCTGACGGTTGGAGGCTTTGTTCAATCTCGTCGAGAGTCTTGTTTTCTTGAGGATCGGGAACGGGCACAGGCGGTTCAGGCTGTTTGGGCTTCTGGTTGAAGTAAATAGGCGCTGCGTGGAACTGTCGTCGTGGCACGCGAGCGCCAACGTTGACTATTCGTGAGAAGCTGCAAAACAGGCATCTCGCCGGCCGCGCGAAAGTCATGTTGGCCGTAACAATTAGGTGCAACGTCCCCCCTCCAGACAGACGAAAAATAAACAGCAGAAGAAAGGGAGAGTAGTGGTCTGGGTGCTGGCAGAAAACCCGAGCGAGACGAGTCGAAGGTCTGTCGAGCTCGGAGAGAGAACAAATTCTCCTGGGCCGCGGAGGACTCCTCAGCAGCCAATCAGTTGGCTCCATTATACTTAGTCACGGCCCGCATTAATTTTTGCTCGACAGCCCATTTAATATTCTTCCTCCCTCGTTTTGTCTCTACATGTATTCCTTTCGTTCGGCAAGAGTTGCCTGTCCATCCCAATTTGTTAGTCAATGTCTAGGCGTCCTATTGCTTGCTTAAGCCGATCCTTGCGCTATCGACCTGTCCTCGCCACTGTTCGCACCCAGAGCACTAGGGTGCCATACAATGCGATACCTGAAAACCCCGAAGACCCCATTGAACAGAAATTCACGGGATATTTTAGACGTCTGCAGTACGAGAACAGGATGAAAGAACTGGACGACACTAGGCGCCCGAAGGATGATAAACGCAAGAAGCTGAGAAGCAAGGCAAGCGTTAGGGTTGGCGAGAGCACCGATGATATTTTACAGACCGACGTGGAGCGATTGATCAATGACATCCAGAAATCAAAGGCCGAGAATGATTCCGCGGAGGAAACCATAACCAAAGCGACACTACCGTCACCGTTCTCAGAAATTGAGGTCACCGTGTCAACAATCTCATCTACTGGAGATGGTTTGGCACTATCCGAAGATGGAAGCCATGTCTTTGTCGTTCCCTTCACAATTGCAGGAGACAAGGCACTTGTCAAAGTTGTTAGGCATCAAAGGGGCACTAGATACAGCATCACGGATCTGATCAAGGTTATTCACGCGGGTCCAGAGCGAGACGATTCGCAGATTAAATGCCAATACTTCGGCCAATGCTCAGGCTGTCAACTTCAAATGCTACCATACGAAAAGCAGTTGGAGCATAAAAGGAGAATTGTAGAGAAAGCATATGCCAATTTCTCAGGCCTAATCCCAGAACTCGTGCCAAAAATCAAAGATACATTCCCATCACCACTACAATATGGCTATCGCACCAAATTGACTCCTCATTTTGCTCTCTTCAGCGGACGTGCAAGGAAAGAATCCTCCGAGCCAGCAAAAAAGATGGAAGTTCCGCCAATCGGGTTTAATATTAAAAACCGTCGCACGAATATGGACATAGAAGATTGTCCTCTAGGCACTGATATTGTTCGAAAATTTCTGAAAAAAGAAAGAAAACAAGTAGCTGAAAATATTGACTCATATACTGATGGAGCTACGATTCTACTTCGTGAATCCACGCACCGAATAAAGAAAGAAGACTGGAAACCGAAAGACAGCGAGTCTAGTGATATCATCATCACCAAAGAACACCCTGACTACATTGAAGAGAAAACCTGTGTAACGGATCCCAATGGATACTCGGTGGAGTACATCGACGACTACGTTCTAGGAAACAAAGCCGGAGCTTTCTTCCAGAACAACAACTCTATCCTTTCCGGCTTCACGGAATACATTCGTCAGCAAGTTCATTCGAAGGCGCTGAAGGAGGGCGAGAAACCAATCAAGTATCTCATCGACGCGTACTCAGGATGTGGACTTTTTACAGTGACGCTTTCAAACGTCTTCAAATCCTCTCTAGGCATCGACATTGACGGCAATTCCATCTTATGCGCACGCGATAATGCGAAGAAAAACAATCTGCCAAACACAGGCTTTGCCGCCGCCGATGCCTCCCTGCTATTCAACAGAGTTCCATACCCGGCAGATGAAACATTCCTAGTCATCGATCCGCCGAGGAAGGGCTGTAGCGAGGATTTCTTGCGACAATTGTTGGATTATGGCCCGCGACGCGTGGCCTATGTGAGCTGCAATGTTCATACTCAGGCTCGTGATATTGGGTACTTAGTCCAGGGGAATGCTTCCAGTGATGTCCGATATGAAATTGAAAGTATCCGTGGGTTTGACTTTTTTCCTCAGACAGGTCATGTTGAGGGCCTTGCGATTCTCAATAAGGTATAGGAACAAAGTGGCCAGAGCGCTTGACCGAATGTCTTACTTTGTAAAATATTAAATTACTTCTATTCTTGCGAAGGTTCTTTTAATCTGGGGTTTATATATTATAGATCTATCTTCAACTCATATTTGGAAATAATCAGGAGTTTCAAGTAATTCGTCAAATATCTGTTGACCCTTCTTTGGAGCGGCTTCTCGGTGCTTACAATCAATGTGAACGACTGAACATTTGAAATCTCTTCACATAAAACAGAACAGTATATACAGCTTCTAGCTACCTAACGCTATCCCGTACCAAAGTCTGCAATAAGCCCACCATTTTTGGACGGAAAGATTACAGAAATATCACATTTTGAAGGAAATGATTGTCTTGGGAGCAAGTATACTGAAGTTATGGCTGCCAGCATAGAAATATCAAGTGCTTCCAGGACCACCAAGGAGAGCAAACCTCCGAACAATGCTAGGACCAATCTCATCATACTCGGCCTTGGTATGGCAATAGCTCCGGAATTCTGGTGTTTGACCGAGCAAACTTCCTCCGAACCAAGGGCCATGTCTTTGTCTCTTATGCGTGACAACCTGCACTTCCAGTCCACCGCTTCTCGCTCCACCACTGCGGGCCTCCGAAGCGCGAATGCGAGCATCTACTAAGTGTCGAATATCACGCTGCAAGCGACGACCAAAGTCTTTGTATAGAGTAGAACCTCCAGAAAGAACAATGTTCTTGTACAGTCCTCTCCTGACATCGATAGGAGACGCCTGAATGACGCCGTCAACGACAGTAGGAAGTGGCGTCAAAAAGTCCGATGAGTAAATTTCCGGGTTAAAGAAAATTTCTGGGGCTAAAAAGCGTTCGTAGCCAACATCAATAGATACTGAGCGCCCGTTGGGCGATGTCACAGTATGCTTAAGGAAACGGTCTGGCTCCCGGTCGTAACGAGCAAACTCCTTGACAATATCAGGGCAAACATAGCAGTACTCCTCTTTCACTTTCTCAGCCGTCTTCAAGCTGCTATCAGCCTCACCACGGTCTCGAAGCAAACTCTGAACAAAGTAGGTGATATCTCTACCAGCTATGGGAATACTCTTGATGGATGATCCTATGACGTAACCTTCAGCGACAGGGATAACATGGGTAACGCCGTCACCAGAATCAATGACAGTTCCAGTTAAAGACCTATCGGTGACTTTCGAAGATGTCCAAGAGGCGGCTAGGGCAAGGACGGCTTGCACGGCAATATAAAGGCCAGCGCAATTGAATGACTCAAACATAATTTCCGCGGTATTTTCACGATTCTCAGGAGGGTTCAAAGGCTAGACGAAACGTAATGTCAGAAGATCTCAATAGCTCCATTAAAGAGTCTTGAAAGTACAAACCGGTTCAGTAAGGAGAAAATAATGATCTTCCGGTTCGACACGGAGATACTTGAAGATGGAGTTGGACCAAAAACGCTCCATATGATCCCAATTCTCGATCTGTCCATGTCTGATAGGGTAGTGAATACCATAGCCAGGTCCGCTAGAAGCTGCCAATGCCTCATCGCCGATGAAGAAATCCAAGTCTTCAGTACCGCGCTTCCCCGAGAGATGGGAGCTAGAACCTCCCGCTCCTCCCCCCAGAAATGAAGGTTTGTTTGCAACAGCAGGTCTTCCAGATGCGGACGCACCTCCACCACCACCGCCACCAGCAGCTTTAGTCGCAATGGCTGTTGGGAACACGAAGGACGGGGAATCGTTGCCAGCGAAGCCTAGTTGCAGGCGTCAGGCGAGGGTTACGTCAGACGAAGCGATGGGACTTACCAATTTTAGAATATCCAGTTCCGCTAATGCATGTTAGTAAAAACACAATTGCGAGGGCTTATGTTCGGCATAAAGGGGTGCACATACTTGTCCATGACAACGGCTGGGGTTTGGGAGGTCATGCTGAGCTGCGATACCGCCTCGAGGGCAGCAGCTCTGGGTAATTGGGTGTTGTTTATCAAGCGCAGAGACCTACAGCTAAATCCAGTCTGGACCCAGAATAGTCTAAACAAGAGTTGCGCGAGAGAGTTGCAAAGCTGCACGAGATGTCGAACGATGCACGGCTGGCGCGGGGGAGGGCAGGCAGTAGTTGGCAGTAGTTAGTAGCACACGAGATAGCGCCGCAGCAAAGCCACGTCGCCCGAAAGGGAAGGCGGTCAGCACCAGCCGCACTCGATATCTGCTTGATATTGTATAGTTATTGTATATCACCAGCCCGGTCCTAGGCGAGATGAGACGAGACGATATAGCTAAGCGTGTTAATGAATAGTAGCAAGCACAAGCACAAGCATAGGTGTAGCACAGAGCACTGGCTCCTGCTGTCTTAGCCGGGCCAGCTCCTTCCCAGCGTTTGCGCCTCTGTCCCGCCGTTGGTAGAAGGGAAGGGACCATGCAGAGAAGGAGAGTCTCTTTCTTCCTATCTTTCCCTTTCTCTTCCCCTCTCGCTCTCGCTCTCGCTCTCCTCATTAAACTCCCTCTTCTCTCTCCCTCCTGCATCCCCAGCAATCTCCCCTCTCGTCTGGTGGCTCCGTCTGTTCCCTCCCTGAAGAGCTAGCATTACCCACTATTCTTACGTCGATTTCGTATATATCACTTTTCACCAGGGCCGTTGCGATAGATATGCAGGTGAGTCCATGGCCCCTGCGCTTTCAGGGCCGTCGCTGACAGCTACAGTGAACCTCCTCTGGTGCTCGTTGCGTCCTGGCCCCTTGTAGCGCCTCCACGAATCCTGAACATCACTAGTATCTCGTCAACTGTACGTAAAAATCATAGAATGCCCATCGTTCTGTGATTCATTCTCTTTTGCTTATCGTGACGTAGGTTGGGAACCTCTAGTGCTTCTCACTTGCAACCCCATTGCTGGTCCTGAGTTACGACCATCTTCCGTCGGTAGGCTTTATTGCATAAGGTGGAGCTGCTTTTCAAAGCATACTGTCAATATGTCGCCTCGTGGAAGGAATGGAGGTGATATCTGCGCCATATACGTGCATGCAGGCGCAGGGTTCCACAGTTATCAAAACGAACGGCTGCACCTGGATGCCTGCAACGAGTGAGTGTGCTTCGCTGTTTATTTAGCCACCTATCTATATCTGGTCCATTATTTCTGCACTGGCTGACTCCGTCCAAAGTGCAGCAAAAGTCGCCATGACTTTGCTAAAAAACGGTGGCTCTGCCCTCGACGCAGTCGAGGCGGCTCTCAGATTGATGGAAGATCGAGAGATCACCAACGCCGGATATGGCAGTAACCTCACCGCTGAAGGCACTGTTGAGTGCGATGCCACGATAGTGGATCATCATGGTCGCAGTGGAGCTGTCGGTGCCTGTTCTTGTAGGTTCACTACACCAAAACCCTGCCATGCAATGCACTAATTTCATATCTCTAGTTGTCAAGAACCCGATTTCTGTTGCTCGTCTTCTCCTCAACTGTCAAAATAAACCGCTTCCTCTGCAACGAGTACCCCCGAATTTTCTAGTTGGCCAGGGCGCTACAGATTTTGCTTATGACCATGGCCTGTCAATTGTGCCGGGAGACTATCTTGTATCTCCAACAGCTAAAACACGGTGGTTACGATGGCAACATGAACTTGAAGAAAGCCGCAAACAAGAGCTAGAAGGCGTAACCCAAGAAAACTCCGTTTTCCCTCACATCTCTGCAACGGTAGATCCTGCTGTTCTCATGACTCCTCCTTCTAGCCTCAACGACGACAACCCTCATAAAGCCAATACTACCCCTCTCACCAATATCGACCTCGTTCAACGCGAAACAAGACTAAATACCGGTGATGGCGAAACCAAGTATCTAGATCATGGCCGTCTTTCTAGTCTCGAAAGGAAAAGCCCTCTCGGCAGATCACTCTCTGACAATGACCAATACACCGATTTTATCGAACCTCCTAGAAATGAGGGAGATGAGGACGGTATTACTGACACAATTGGTGCCATTGCTATTGATTGCTACGGCAACGTTGCAGCCGGGTCGTCATCTGGTGGAATTGGAATGAAACACCGCGGACGAATTGGACCAGCAGCCTTGATTGGAATTGGCACAGCGGTGATTCCTGTGGATCCTCTTGACCCTGAGCAGACCAGTGTAGCCGCAGTCACATCTGGCACAGGTGAACATATCGGCACCACATTGGCAGCAAGCACCTGTGCAACTCGGATCTACTACAGCGATCGCGAGGACGAAAATGGGATGACTGAAAACGTAACGGAGGAGGAAGCCATCAAATCCATGGTTGACAAAGATTTCATGGGTGAGTGAATATGCTTGAGGTGCTTCACCTGACTAATCATCTACGATGTCATTTAGAACACCCGGGCGTGAAACACAGCCATTGTGAGGCTGCGATTGGGGTCATGGCTGTAAAGAAGATGAAGGAGGGTCTATATTTGTTCTTCTGCCACAATACAGATTCATTCGTAAGTCACAGTCGCATATATTGGTGTTCAATTACTGATCAGCTACAATTTCAGGCGTTGGCATCTATGACTTCGGAAGATAAAATGCCTCGCTGTGTGATGTCCCGGCGCCCTCGGCAAGGTACCACAGCGCAGGGAGGACGGTTCTCGAGATATCGTCGGTAAGCATTAGCTCTCTTCGTATAACCTATGATAACTATCTAAGAACGCTTCGGGCAGGTCAAAAAGCAGAAGCTATGGAAATGAACTGGGTGGTGACTAAATGAAGTTGACTCGATATTGGCTTCGTGTCTTGGGACAAGGCCTGCGTCGACCTTCGCTGTTTCATTGTATGTGTATAGAAACGCCCTGCACTTCATTCTCAGAGCACATCCTTCAGCGTAGTCTCGTTTTAGAGAATTCCAGCGACTATCGTTCAACATGGTACTTAACTCCTCTTCTGTCCAAACACATTTGTATAAAAGATCGCGTGTCAATCGATCAATGACTCGAGAGTTGATTGTGAGGCACTGCCAAATAATCTTAGTCTTTACGACGTCCTCGGCTGCCTAGAGAAGCAAAACCATGAATTATCTCTGCAACCCACAGATGTGTACGATTATGGGGAAATTGCGTCAAATTTATAAAGCATATTGGCTTTAGTATAGTTATAGCATTTTATTATTCTAGGCTATAGCCCGGGAGTTGCACCGGGTGTGGGAGTACCAGTCGCAGAGGACCCATTCAAGCGGGCTTTCTTCTTCTTCTTTTTCCTTGCAATTACAGCAGGCTTCGAGCCATAATCGCCTATTTCAAGGTGCGTACCGCAGGTCAGGCAATCACCATTCTCCGGCGGCTCACAGAAAATACTAAGGCAAATTGAGCAAACAAAGCCGATATTGACGACACGGCGATGGCAGAAACATGCAGCACGGAAGTCAACATCCACTCGTGAGGGTAAGATGAGATGCTTCCGAGAGCGTTGATCAGGGAGAAATGCCATCATTAGATACTGCAGTAGCCCGCGAGGTTCGGTCGGAGACATGTAGACTCCCCGAGTGGCATCCGCTGCTTGCTGTAAGAAAACAGCATCACCGCTCAATTTACACACATCGACAGGAACGTGTAATCGCTGGCATGCAAATATGCCGTTCATGATGGGGATATATTGATGCGCTGAATCCGTGGAACTACTGACTGAAACAATCAGAATCCGACTTTGCAATCCTACATTCGCATTTCCGCTTGTCGAGACGGCCGCAGCTGACGGCCCTGTAGGTGCGTGCGGCGCGTCAAGGTTAACGGCACCATGTGTCTCCGCCCATGTCATGCTCCGGCGGTTGATGTGACTGAGCGCCAGAGTCAACGCGCCGGCCATCATAGTAGATGTGGTAGATTGGATATCTGACGCATTCGTCGAGGCCAGAAGCTCCTTCACATTCTCAGTAACCTGCTCTTCGATGACGCGGAAAGGTCGGTACATATTCGCCTGGTTGGAGTCAAGTTGTGTTGTCGCCTGCCCGTTCATTTGAACATCGCCATCAGCATCTCGCCGATGGGATGGTTTGTACTGGTTGAACGAAGGATATAACCAAGCAGCTCGCTGGGTGTGCGAGGCAATGACGGCGATTTCATTTGTGTAGTTGCATGCGAGGTGGGCGTTGATGAAAACCAGAATATTGGCTAGCGCCTTGGAGAAGGGCAGCTTATCTTCGAGGACCGCCCATGCACGCGGGTTTGTATCGAGGATGACGGTGAGGAGAGAGGGGGCCAGTTCTAGGAGGAATTAGAAATGGTGAAGGAAGCGTAAAAGATATGGCCGACTTACCACTCGCACTACTGTCGTAATGCTCAGAGGCGTCCACAGCGTTCATCGTGGCAGAAGAGAAAGTTTGATGCAGGTTGAAAGCATCATGAGCACGCCGTTCAGACAGGGATGAAGGTTCTGGAGAACCAGCACCGACACTGTCTATGCTGCGAGCTTGGCTGGTCGGTTGATAGCTTCTTCGGCGGGAACATTCAACGTTAATATTTTCTACGGCGAGCTCTAAATTTCAGGGAACGTTGGCAGTCACGTGACCTCGGGTTAAGACTGGATACGAAATGGTATGGACCTTTCTTTCTAGCGAAGATCGCGACATTAGATTGAAGATCGACGATATCATCGATGCTCGCGCTAACCCAGAGCCTGAATGATTCCATTAACATACTAAGTCTAAATGAATCAGACTAACATTCCAGTTTTTATTCAAAATAAAGAATTTGGTCTTTATGCTACATCAATGATCAGGGGAATTCATCGGCATATGCTTGATCTCGCTTCTAATGCAGCCGGAAAGTGGTTGTTACAGCCGAGTCATTAACCAGGCTTGTACCATTAATGTAGCTTGGTACCGGGATGCATAGGAAAGCATCGCATCAGAAACTTCCTCGCACTCAGCCGCTCGTTTAGCAGGTACGATCGCCGATATGGCACCCTGAACTTCAGGATTCTTCTTCAGTTCTTCATCGAGCAAAGGAGAACGAACCCAAGTCGGGCACACTCCATTGCAGCGAATACCTTCAGCGGCATGATCAAGGCTTTACTCAGCACCAACTCTGTGGCTTATTTCTTAGAGGTTTCAGAACAGGACTATGTCCTTACCTGCCATTTTCGTCAAGCCCATCACAGCGTGTTTCGAGACTGTGTAACACATATTTCCAGGGAGACCAGGAAAGGAGTTGGCATACGTACAGTTGACAATCGCCCCACGCCGATATCTCGGCTGCCACTACGGCTTTATCTAGGCTACTAGTTGCGCATTGCGGCTGCTTCGACGCGAACGCACAACGTCATGCCGTTGGTGTTGACATTCATAACATTGTGTCAAAATTGTCAATATCGGTGTCTGCAACGGCACGGTAAACATCATTATCAACCTATGAGAATGAATTACCACGAAGTCAGCAGCCATGGTTGATGTTGCACAAATAGGGGATAATACTGTCAATTACTCCAGCGCTATTAACACAGTAGTCAATTCGGCCAAATTCCCTAACCACAAAGTCGACCATGCTTTGTACTTGATCCGGCTTGGTCACATCGACCTTGAGAGATGCTATCCTGTAATTTCTGTTCTGGGCATACTACTAGCTCTCTTCTGCTGTCGATGCGGCGGCCTCTTCAATCAAATCTGCGAATACTATGACCTCTGCCTCGGCTTCGGGTAGGGAGAAAGCTGCCTGCTGTCCAATACCCCGTCCACCTATAGTCTCTCTCTTAATAGTCTAAACCTATTTTCCCGTTTGAGACGTTTTTCTGTACACCAACCACAAGGGCAACTCCATCGAGTCTTGTACTGGAGATCATGTTGCGGGTTAACTAAAGTCCTTTGAAATGAGTCACTTCTTTTGTGTAGAGAGGTCTCCTGGGAGATCGGTCAACGATAGACAAAGCCGTGAAAGGCAAGCGATGGTCTTCTTATAGAAACAAGCTGCCTCCATAATGCGATCATATCTAACAATGAAGAGGTTTTCCAACAGTAGACATAGGTAAAAGTTGGAGTTTGTGCAACGTATACATCGTCTCTTCGTCCGAAAGAAGACACTGTCGATTCTTGTACATCTCTGTTCTTTCAATGACAATTATAAGCTGGCCCAGTGAGTTGGCGGCTGGCATGAATCACGGCCATGGAAGGTAGCACCAGCCATGCAGCAGAGATATAGAGGGGACAAGGCGGTTTCATACAAGAAGCCGCACAGGATGCATAACTTGCAGGCAGCGTCACCTTCGATGTGACAAGAAAACCCCCGTTTGGTAAGGACTTAATGACCCCATTTTGCCAAATAGACAGTCCTGGTTTTGGTACCCGAGACCTTGGCGAGACCTTGGAGCTGACATTGGCTACGTAGTGCCAATTTTATACATGGGAAAAAGTCCTTCCCTCGTTTCTCGGTGCTGTGCCCACAGGGAAAAAGCCTAGAACTATCGATGCGCAGCCCATTCTTTATTGTCTTTAAAGTATTACGGAAATGTTTGATATGATTCCAACTTCCCTGCAGCGAGGGTGGTGCCTCACCTTACCAGCTATGGGATGGCGAAGGGCCATCAAAGCTGCTGTTATCCGTCATCAACGGCCGTATAATCTCAATTTCCGGACAATCCTGCCATAATAAAGCTTGTTAGAAACTTCCTGGTCAGATATCTGTGTCGTTACAAGGTTGTATCTTAGTAGCGTGCTCGAAGTTTGGAATGAGGAATTTCCAGCCAAAACTCGGCTATTTTACCACATCCTGCGGTTCTTGAGACAGGCTTCACAAACTACCTTTGCAGAATCTATGTGGAAAGGTAAAGCTGCCCAGGACTTATGGCTCTGGAAAGCATTTATTGGGGCATTGAGCTTGCCCCATGCCGAGCTTGTGTTGGTGACTTACAACACGAGACTTCGGAATTTAATGGCCGAGTTTCACAAGGACATCCGGAAATGGGTAGATCCGATGGGAATCACGCTATGGTACGGCGTCCGCAACATACTGAAAGGTATTGTTTGGCCTCCTCATTTTCAGCGGAAAGCTCTTGCTGAGATGCTGTGGAATCGTTTCTGTGGCTTATGAGAGAGCTACTCCTATCAACTTCGGCTCATATCCAAAAGTGAGTACAGAAATGAAACTTTTGTACAGTAACAAATTTCCATTAATATATTAATTAGTCGAAATACCAGAACGTACTTTCAAAATTTTGGCCAAATTCTACGGACATGAAGCGAATTCCACGTGTTACCAAAACGCCGCTAAGAATGACTCGATCTAAATTCGAAGGGGGTTCCAATTTGGGTAAGTCCTGATTTTAAACAAAAGAAAAATCTTCACATCACTTGAACGAATCACGTGTGTTGATGCGGTCAATATCGTAAGGGTTTGCCTCGTAAGAGGCCGTTCTTAAGGCTAAAGTTCCAGTCGATAATTGTGTCATTGTTGGTTGAATAGTGGGAAGTTCAGTATGTGCGTCCATCTCGCTGTCATCGCCTTCGTAAGGTGCCGGGAATGAAGCTCCGGCTTGATCGGGATTCCCGTCACGTATTATTTCACCCTGACCTTTGTTCACAGCCTGTTGAACGGCGGCCTGTTGCATCATGTTCTGCATGAAAGCATTTGATTCCGCTGCATATTTGCACCGAAGTCGAATGGTAGGCCCATATTTGTAAAAGATAAATGGGAATGGGATACAAGCCGCTGCTAGGAAAGCTGGGATTGAAGAAGCCCAGTGAATTCCTAGATTTTGATACATATAAGTCGTGAATAAGGGGAAAGCAGCTCCAAAGAGTGACCGCAAAAGAGATGCAGCAGCCAGGACAGATGCAGCAAAGATGGTATAAGTGTCAACAAGATAGCTTAAATTGCTCAGAAATACCAATACCATACCAAATCCAAAGGGTGCGCCGGCGGCCACAGACGCCATCCAGTGGATCGATGGGTAGTTTGTCCATGCAAACCAAAATAAACCAATCGGTATGGTGAAAGAAGCTATCAAGCAGGGAGGCAGACGTGCCTCAGGTGGAGCAAACCCGCCTTCTTTTTCTTGAACGCGTATATATCTTTTGTTATCCCAGGAGGCGTAGACAAGAGCAATTAACATGCCTATCATAATTCCTAAAAAGGGCAACCCACCAATGCCTTGATTCCAGCCTCGATGAACCTGAAAGACAATTGGATAAGCGGCGAAGAGCATATATAAAGTGCCATAAATGATGGCCATATAAAGCGACAGCAGAAAAACGATAGGTTCTCGAAACAGCAGAATCCAGGGTCGAGATAAGGCAGTCTTCAATGTTTCACTGAACGAAACAGTGCCATGTTCAATATCGAGATGGCTTTGGTAGACTTTGTTGGTTATCTTGGATAGTCTTTCTGCACGACGGCGGAGAAGTGCTGGTGCGTATGTTTCAGGTATGAATAGGGTTCCAAGAACCAACAAAGTTCCAGAGAAAGCGCTCAGAAACCACATAACCCATCTCCATCCTGCATTCATCCCTAGGAATCCACCGATAATAGGGCCAAGAACGGGACCTGAAGGGAATAAAAGTTAGAATAAGATTCATCGATTATATCACAACATTCCTATCAGGCAAATGCTTACCTAGAAAAGGTGCCACAGCAAATAAACTCATTGCTAGCCCTCGCTGTTTAGCAGAAAACATGTCGGCAATAATGCCACCGGCATTTGTCAAGGGGGAGGAGCCAAAAGCACCGGCGAGAAATCGAAGAATGATGAGGGTACGGGTATTTTGAGAACCGGCGACTCCGCAATTAAACACAGTAAAAGCTAGATATGTAATAAAGAAAACGATCTGACGGCCGAACATTTCACTGAGGGGAGCCCAAAGTAACGGTCCTTGTTTGAGTTAGCTTTGCTCAAATAGAGAAAAGGGGGCATCAGACCAATTGCAAACCCTAGAACGAAGAGAGAGACACCCAAAGTAGCAACCTCGCTGTCAATGCCAAATTGCATTTCAATCTCTTGGACGCCGCCAGTGTATGCCGAGGAAACTAGAGCGACTGCCAAAGTTGAAATCGCAGCTATCAATGTAATGAACCACTTCATAACGGGTTCAAACATCATAGGATCTCGGGGGTCTTTAGGAATCCATGTCACAGAAAAAGGATCTTTCTCTGTACCACTTCCGGCATAAGGGTAGTCAATTACTTCTTGTGTCACAGCACCCTGATCTGCAATCAGCCGCCAGAATGGAATTCTGTTACTTCGAGGCGATTCCGAAGTGGAGTTTCCAGGGTCATCTTTTTCGATGGTCATATCGAAAAGTGGAATACACCGACGCTGGAAAGGCGAATAAGGGTAAGATATTTGAACGATCAGGTAGGCAATTCTGATTATTGATGGTGGAATAAATCGATCAATGAATGACTACCACTAGAGCATGGTAAATGCTGAGGAAAGATACTTGATAGATATTGGGATAAATTGCTAGTATGCCTATCAAAACTTTATATTGGGATATTAATGTCTTACGGTCTCAGTCAGTGTACTACAATTATAGTCCGACTTCCGACATCTGGAGCCAATAGTCTTCAGATAAAGCGTAAAAGGACCTGGTAGGAGACGATGACGCTCGTGCTATCAGCCGAGGTCCTGCGAATCTCTCTACTCCTTGGGTGTCATTGGCGAGATACGCAATCTCACGGCATGCCGAGAATACGCTAGATCCGGACACGCCGTTGGTGGAGAAGCTACTACACACTTTAGATATCAATTGAATCGACCCCTTACAACATTGAATATCCCAACATGTGTTTAAACGTAATGATGATAAAATAAACGACAATAAAATTGCATGTGATAAACGTATGATTTCGGGCCCATCTTGTATGCCACGAGATATGCAACGGGTAGTGGGTTTCTATTAATAGCGCCGATCTTGACTTATGCTCCTAGATCATAACATTGAGCCATTCGTGAGTAATATTAATATTTGTGGAGATGATTCTCATCAATACTACGAACCGGCAATTAGACATATTATTCATTTTAATCGCCAGGTACAAAGTGAATAGACAATGTTGATAGCATTTGCTACGTACGTATCGAGTAGAATAAGGATCGGAACTCGGAAATCGGGACCTCAGCCCAACATCGGCTTGCCGAGAGCCCACCCATCATCACATGCAAATTCCAGTGTCTATCTATTTTATCCACTGGCTTGCAAATTATGAAGCCATTTGGTAGCACAAATTATATATCAATTATATATTGAGAAGGATCAGGAAATAACTAATCTTAGAATCATGGTATAAAGATTTTGAATGTTTTTATTGTGCGCATAAATGGCGCCGTCATCTAACTATTATATAAGGACTTCTCTTCATCTATGTTGGTGTTCGATGGTAGCCGTTTTAACAGTGTAGTTGCATGTTCAGAAGGCCTTTCGATGCCTTCTTGACGTAGATAGAAACCTGATTTTGCCACATTGTTGAGAAATATCTCAAGGGATTGTCATCCGAAAATTCAGAATTCGCTCCCCACTGAGAGATCGGTGGCTCGGTGCTTTGTTCTGACTTGAGCCTGCCTTTATTTGACTTGTCTCTGTACTGAATAGTTATCATCTTGAAAGCATTGATTCCTTGTATCTTCCCAGGAACATGACTGGTAATAAAGGCTTAAAACTGAACTTCCAAGGAAAACGGTTCAGGTATACCTCTATATAGACAGATCAATAAAAAGGCACATTAAATGACGTTCATTACTTCGTTAGACATGACACAAACATTAGGTATGTTCGACTTGAAATCCAATTGTAGGTTTCAGAGTGTCTTTGTTTGTATACAGCTTTGTGGATCTGCTAGGCGTTTGCTACCAAACTGATTCTAGTTTAATAGTTGTAGAAATTCCCTTTCAAATATCAGATCCCGCTGGATAGAGAGAGTGATCTTCTTTAAGCTGCAGGCCGCCACCACAGACTGGTGTTAATTCAAGTACACTCGTAACACATCTAACCGTAACTCACAGTTCGGCATTAAATAGCAATTGGGATTTAATAGTGTTGTGAAGAATCACTGGGCTTCCGTCAATCTCGTTTGATGGGTGGGGTCGTTGTTGCTTCCTATTATAACAATCTAAATGAATAATATTGAAATACCAGTGGGGAGCTTGTAGAAAGAGATGTCTGTGCTTGATTGCATGTATTCTTACCAAACCAATGCCAACTGACCATAACGGCTTCCAATCCCAGCATTGACGCCGCTTGGCCCGTCGAATTTTCTTCGAAAACTTCTGGAAAATGGATAAAGTTATTATATTGTCGATGAAGTTCGGCGTGTGTTGCGAGGCACGAGTGGCTAGTTCGTAGGTGTCGGTAAGTAAGGCCGGCTACCTGGAAGAGTATCATAAAGAAAATAAACCTGCTTAAGGCCCATAATGAAGCAGTCTCTATCCCAAAGTCTGGTACGCGGCTAGCAATAACCAATGAACATGTGATCGAACCTACCTTCATCGATGATCGGTGGATGCTTCCCTATAGAATGAACTTCCTTTTCAAAAAGCACAACCCCTATTATTGTTTTTCTGCAACGGAACCTTCATAGCTGCATTTTTCAGTGAAGGCTTCACGTAATTACAATGTCTAACAATCTTCTTTCGTTGCCGAACCAACTGTTAAATCAAGTAGTAGGCGAACTAGAGTACCCGGCTTGAATTGCACTTAGATGGTCATGTAAATTACTATACAGGCTTACCAGCTACGGTGGACATGCCAAGATTAGCGACAATACTTCAATGAAAAGAAGTTACACCATGATCGACCTCCTTGAGATTGAAAAATGGCCCTGTTACTTAAGGGGGCGAGAATATATCGGCGGTACAATGCAGCCAGAAGCAAAATGGACTTTTTTGCCGGTTGCTACTGTCTCAGGCTTCGGTCAGCAGAGTATTTCTCGAGCACAATGAGGAAGGGACACCGTGGAAAATTGTCTCCAACTCTCAAGAGAGGCGAAATCGTTTCTACATTCCTTATGGGTTGAAGTTCAGCCGGTATCTTCCAGGGACATGGATTCAGTTTGGCGGCGCGACAGGAGGACACGGACTTGTGTATCGTAGATGTGGCCGTTTTGGACAGGTCCAAGGTAGAACTGCATTTGAAGAAAGGACACGTGCCGCTTGCCTAGATAATTGTCAAGCCGTGGATGCTTACAAGCCTGATTGAGGAGCATATGGTAGAGTGAGGGCAGCATACAATTAGTATAGAGCAGCATGTAGTATTGGCAGCAACGTGACGGTGTGATTCGCTGTGGTTGAGCGAGCCTCGGCACCTGCAGCTAAGCCCGATGCAGATGTATCATCATCATCAACACAACCATCACATAGGGTGACAGGATAACAGGATGATATCGCAGAAAGTAGCTCAGAATCCTATCACGATGCAACAGCAGAATAACACGACTCAACATGAGGAGAGAAAAAGAAAGAGCTGGCTGAGAACGGACTAGCGCATTAATAATAGCCGCCGCGGCGTTATCAATCAATACTAACACCGAATCTTGGAGGGGTTGCGATAACTATAATTTATTTGAACGCGAATAATTAATTGCTGTGCTGACGTCCACCGTGATAATAATACCCCATTCTATTTTCATCGCATTGTTTTTCGTCGCATTATTATTATCATTATTACTATCATTATTATCTGGCCGACCAAGCGTAACGATTGCCTACCCACCTGCTGTGCTCCGCCCGCGCCTTCCGACGGCGCCCTTAAATTCTTCCTCCCACTCCACCTGTTCTTCTTTCTTCTTCTCTCCCCCTTCTCTCCCTCGTCTAGACGTATCGACCCTGATACATCCTTTCCACTCCGCTACACGGCTGTCGTGGCTGAAATGGTGGAAACAAAGATCGAAGACCGTGCCATCAAACTTTCACGTGAAGCTGTCGAGCTGGTCGATGCTGGCCACAAAGAGGTGCGTGCGGACCAGACATATCCCATCGCGCAAATACTAATACTACTCCTAATACTAATTAAATCATCTCTGCATATAGGCCGCCGCACGAAACTTACGCGAAGCACTCTCCCTTGCGCCCCAGAACCCTGAGGTCAAGGCTGCCTTTCTCAAAGTCCGCAGCGAAGAGGAGAGCGGGCACCCTCTGTTGGACTCATGCCGTCGATACGTCGCCGACAAAAATGAGGAAGCCGGAAAGGAAGCTGCACGGTACCTCCGCTCCGATGGTTTCAAGCCGTCGGAAACTGTTTCTCTACAGTGCCTCAACCTCATCTTGGCTCAAAATGCGGAATCCCTGTCCTCCACCCAAGACGACATCATCTCGGGCCTGGTTCGACAAAACCTTGGCGTACGACAACTATTTTCCTCACGCCTTCAGATTTCAGTGACCACCTTTTTCGACGAGATTTATCATCGAGGCGATGGTTCGGTGGTCTGTCTAGACACGGTCGTCCTTGATCCCACTTTATGGCCGTCGGAAGAGGTTCGATCGCACTGTGAAAGTGAGCTCTTCCAGCTCTTTATCGCAAAGCTGATGGAGTCAGGCCATGACCTTGATGGCCGGTCTTTGAAGGGGATAACCAGGCTTCTAGCTGTCAACGCACAGAAATTACAGCATCTTATTGATGATGAGGAGTTTGATGTTATTTTATCATCGCTTGATTACAGACTTCCGCTCGATGTTCGAAGTCAAGCGACTTTGGCAACTGCAAAGTATCTCGAGGTATCCAAAGATGTTGGTCAGAAACGCTTCTCACGTTTAATCACAGCCAAGGTTGCCAAAGCTCGTAACGACGACTTGATCGCCGCTTTTTCTGCCGCTGCTGCCGTTTTCCCCGTGGCCCCCGCAGTTACATCCTCACTTTTTCTGACCGAAGGCTTCCTCCAGTCCCTCGTACCCCTACTTCATCGTGAAGCGAAATCTCCCAAAGTCGAAGTTGCCCTTCTGGAATTGTTCAACGCTGCATGTCTGGATCAAACATGTCGCGAGGCAATAGGCAAGAACTGCGGCGAATGGCTTTCTCATGTCTTATCCAATGGATCTGATGCCAGTTCGGAGCTAGCTGCAGTAGTGCTGGCGAAAGTGAGAGCATCCGAAAAGAATGGTAATTCGGATTCAGGCAACAAGACATGTGAAGACGACAATAGCGTTCAACAGCTGGTTGATCGCTTCAAGGGCCAGATTTCGAGTGCGAAAGTCACTAATGTCAGCAACGTGATTGAGGGCTTAGCATTTTCGTCCGTGAAACCAGACATCAAGGAGCAGCTGACATACGACACGGTCTTTCTCAAAGGTCTCTTTGACGTTTTAATTTCACACTTAGACGATTCATCCTTAGTCTACGGAGGATTAATGATAATTGCTAACCTGACGAGATATTTGCCCAATCTATCAGAAGAGCAAAAGAAAATGTCGGAGCTCAAAGCCTATTCTGTAGCATCCAAAGCCTCTGCCACACCAAACCCACTCGACGACGACGAACATGTTACGGCACGTTGTAATACGCTGATTGACGCTAGCATCATGACTCTTCTCAATGACTGCGGCAAATCGAATTTGAAGTCTATCCATGATCTCTCTAGCAAGATTATTTTGTCCTTATCCAAAAATCCGAAATCTCGTGGGAAGCTTGCTCAGCAGGGATGCGTCAAGCTTCTTCTTTCGATCCTGGGTCCAAAGAGCGGCAGTCCTATTCCGAGTTTCAATGAAACTACGCAGAATGCATCACATGCGCTGGCTCGCATACTCATCTCTGTCAATCCGTCTCACGTCTTCCCCTTTTCCGGGTTTCCGCAGATCACATCAGCCATCAAACCACTGGTAGCCCTTCTGTCACCACCGGAAGCTACATATGCTGTGGGCCAGCCGCGCGACCTTCTTCCCGTATTCGAAAGCCTCTTGGCCCTCACGAACCTCGCATCTTCCCCAGACAGTACGGCAGCGGAGTCGATAGTGCGACATGCGTGGGACATTTTAGAAGATCTTTTACTATCTACCAATACATTCATCCAACGGGCCGCGTGTGAACTTATCTGCAATCTGATGACTTGTGAATCAGGGGTTGTGAAATTCGCGGATGGGTCGAAACGCGCTGCTCAGCGTCTGCATGTGCTACTTGCTCTCACAGATGTCGACGACGTCGCCACCAGGCGAGCGGCAGGAGGAGCACTAGCTATGCTTACCGAGTACGACGCAGCCATTGCAGCTGTCCTGGACCGACCACGCGGTGTCAATCTTCTCCTCGGGCTGTGTCAAGAAAACAACGACGACCTGGTGCACCGCGGGGTTGTTTGCATTCGCAATCTGACATGCACAGCTTCGGGCGACATTGGTAGTCGAGCCCGGGACGCAGTAAGGCAGAATAACGGAATCGACACGCTGAAGAGCTGCCTCAAGCGGTGTGCCAACCCTTCAATTCTGCAAGCCGGCGTGGAAGCGTTGAAACCTTTGGTGGAGCAGAGCGCAAAATAGCTTTGTCTTTATTTATTTTTTTTCTTCTTTCAGACGAGTCGTCAGTGTCGACCCTTTTTTCCTTCCCTCTTATTTGGCGTGATTTGCTTGGATAGCCATCTGAGACCAGATGTATGGCGTTACGGACATGATTTCGACCTGGCTGTTTCATATGATGAGTATTATGGAACGATTTACTGTAACAAAGTACGGGATTACTAGTTGCAACTTACAGGCGACAGTTAGATTTGAACCATGATGAAAATGACACGGCTCCCGCGTGCACCACATGCGACTGCCCATATACAGGGCATAAGATAAAATTGTATATATTGTCCTTGTTTGCGACGCGCTGCGCCCATCGACATTATTGTCATCATGTCACCTCTTCCTGCTTCTAGTTCCCTTCCATGACACGTTATGCTAATAATCGTACACTTGATGCGGCACGATTAGCATTTTAGCCGGCTCCGTGAAGGCCACAACTGATTTGAATATCTAACAATCTGGTTCTTGGATTCTTTTTATTCGCTTCAGTTCTAGACTGCTAACACCCCGCATTTCTCTTCCCAGCCAGAACCATGCAGCTCACCTTGGCGTCCAATCGGAAGCGCAAATTATTTGGGAGTCGTACAGGTCGATGCTGATGGCATCAAGAAAGGAGTGATGCATACTCCAAAAATATGCATATGACCTGTTTGCTGGAGATGGCGACACTCCTGCCCGAGGCGCGAAAGGCGTGGTTGGGCACCCTGAATCTCTGATTGTTCAATTCCAGCCCAATAAGATACCCCTACCCAGTGTCTGCTTGGCAACACTGTGTGCCGACTAAGAACGGCAAGAAACCGGATGCCTCCTATGTTATCTAGATTGCTGGATGTCCGTGTCAATGGTCACGAGGTGCATGGCACAACGCCCGACCTGGGGCTCCGAATGTGCTGGCAGCCACTGCATCACACAGCTGCAGAGTTGGTCGTGAGATGGACCGGAAGGAACCCGTTGTGATAGGCTGTGGAACGTTCTATGCCGGTGCTAATGCCAGCATCATTCCAGACTATGCCGACTTCACATAGGCGATGTGCGCAAATTCTCCGAGAACACTAAGAAGCTTGCAAAGGCTTTCGTGGAGCGAATTATCCGCGAAGAGTGCGAGGCCTCATGATCACCAACAGCTCCACGTATTGTGGCTATGTTTAGTAGCCCAGCAATAATTATTTTAATGGCAAAGCATCAAGGGCGGCGGTCAATACGAACAAAGAGATAAAAAGTTCTACAGCCAATATTCTCGCATTTCGTGGACTCTCTCCCTGTCTTATGCCATTCAGTCAAGAACTACAAAATACATCTTCAGTAGGGGAGCTTGTTCCCATTCCATCTCAGAAACTCCTGGAGATGTCAACAGTAGCTTTATGTATGACCTTAACCATCCCCTTTAACGGACTGTTCCATGTCAGTATTGCCCACCTACTGAGCTTGGTCGGGATGGCTCCTGGATCGAGCGCGAGCATGGTGATGTTGGAGTACGTCGCTTTCACCTGGTGCGCAATGGTGACTGTTTCCATATTCAACGCCGCTTTTGCAGTGCGGTAGCTAATATACTCTCCGAAATCATTATTTGTGGCGCAATTTCGGAGTTAGCGATCATAACTGCTATGGGTGCCTAATACGTACCGGCAAGAGATCACCAAGAGTTAATGTTAATGACTTTGCCCTCCTCACTTTTCTTGAGGCTGGGGAGGAAGTATTTCGTAGCCAGAAGAGGGCCCTGTCCAAACAAGATTAGATGATAGACTCTGAGCGAGGGAAAGGTGACTTTTAGCTGCGAATCACCCCGGTCATTACACGAAACATGTTGACCACGTGCTCGACCGTTGTCTCTTCCCAAGAAGCTGGAAGAACCTCGAAGCCCTCTTTTGGTTGGGCTTGTGCATTGTGCAGGGCAGCCCATACCGGCACAGTTAATCAGGATTTCCAGAGGTTTATCCTCGCCGTATGCCTTCGCCGCAGCTGCAATGCTAAACTCACTAAGATAGTCAAGGTCAATGATCTTAGCGCTAGTTGCCTCTAGCTACCCGTACATATTATTAGCAGACAGCCCTCAATCCTGTTTCCTGATGAAGAAGCCATGGGGGAAGAAGGAGAGGGAAAGGCTTGCATCTTGAAATGAGGCGTCAGATCTAGTCTCAGGTCTCATAGTGCCAGAGACCATCCATCCGCGCTTGGCAAATTCCTTGACTAGATTAAGCCCAATGCCTCGATTGGCACCTGAATAAATATTTAGCGTTTGACATATTCGGTAAGCAGAGACCTCAAATGCTAGAATGGGGTTGAAACTATGACGAGAAGGCTGGGTGATGCCATTTTGTTTGGATATAGTCTTACGGGTTGATTGGGGAAATTAACGGTCCGATAAGGAAACCCCCAATGGCGATATCAATTGATATAGAGAAAATGCAGAAGAACACCTAGAATCCTGGCTAGCTTGGTATGTTTATAACAGCTTTCAATGTTGTATATGTAGAGTGGCCTGAGCGATTAGTTCCACCAGTCGAATACGCGTAACATCAATAGAGATTGGAGATTTCCTTGCTACGACAATACACATGCTGGACATAGTAAACATCAGGAAAGTCTTGTGGAACGATTGGTATAGAAAAAGCTCACTTTTTAAAAGCACACGAAAATATGATTGGACAACCAAGGATACATTACGAATATACTAGTAAAACAATAGGTTAAGGAGTATACCTTATTCACAACATCATTGGCGGGAATAAGACACATGTATGCTATATCTCCCTATATATAATTAAGAAAGGGTAACAGGCAGGACGTGACGGTGTTTTTAATGTTAGTTAGATTTTATATTCTAATTAAAATACCTCATCCTTATATCTAAGATCTTTATTAGCTTTATGTGGCAAGCTCTATAAAATTTTCCATTAACCAGCTGCTATCTTCTGAGTGGGACCCCTTATAATGTTGATTGAAGTCGCTTCGGATTCTCCTGGATCTGTTTTTCTGAATAACAAGACCTGTCCTCTGAGACGAGACTTCGTCTTAGTTCCTGAAATTTCATAGTCTAGTGAGCGCCAAATGTGGAACAATTAACCGAGGCCAAAGACTACGGTACCCAAACATTACTTCGAGAAGTCAGGATATTGGCCACCTCGATAGGCATCAACATGGAATGGGCCCGCTCAGGTGCCAGCCCTTATCGAATGAGAACATTTGGGCAGAGTCCCATGCTTGTTGGCGTATATCGCAGAATTCATAACTGCATTTCCAATCCAGTGAGTCACGACGTTGGCAAATCGTTCTTCAGCATAGTCATTTTCATGAACTAGAGTATGACAGATGAGGTGTATGTATTAGATTATCCATTGTCCTCAGAAAGGTCACATGACACAGTGATATATACTAGTCTTATTCTGGAAAGCTCGTCACCTGACTGCTCGTCACGAGCTGGTATGCTGAGGCTTCACAAATGTAGTTAGTGAATCACGTGACTATACACATATACTAGTATAAGTAAATTTAATTGGTCATGTGACCGAGATTTATATAGTTATCCTGCTTTACTATAACGTCATTCTTAGAGTGCTTCAATGTTACAATTGTCCTTATGTGGTTTTTTGCCTACGCAAATCTAGAAACATCCCTCAATAACTGATTACATACCTACATAATCATATGCATTGTTCCCTATCAGTCACGCTGGCTTATCTCGGCGGCACGCCGTGTGGCTGCACGGGCAAAGCTGATAGGCGCACACGCAGAATCATATATTTAGCATAGTTGAATAGATACACATGCATCAATTGATATCATCTCAAATCACAGCGCAGCCAGCATGCACGCCGTGACTGTTCCCCGCCGCCCCTCCTTAGTATTCTGTAGTAGTATGAATATTAATATTATTAATTATTATTAACTGCTCTCCACCGCCCTTTGAGTACGCGGCTGCTATTGGCTTGCCTTGACTGGGCCTGCAAACCTTGCACTCGCGGCTGCTAATTGGCGCCTCGGCTTCCACAATTCTGCTGATCGCCGGAGGAAGGAGCAAGCACTCTGCAAGTCAAGTTCGTTCGTTCGTTCTTTCTATCTTCGTCCTGCTCTCATCCTTATTCTTCCAATCATTCCTGTCCATAGCTGCTATTGACTCTGCGTGACTCATCATTTGGTACACTGACCTGGTCGCGATCAGTTGCTGGCCAACCCTTGCCATTCCATCCTACTAAAGCCAAGCAAGAACATCTCCATACAAAGAACATACCCCTCCAACACATCTCCAGGTCTGCTGTCGATAAAGGAGCATTGACCGATCGGCCATCATCCCAACCCTCGGTTCCCTCACAATGCGAACAATCTAGACATGGATTCTCCTTGTACCGATCACTTCCCTTTCCTTTCTGTCACAGTTCGCATCCGTTTACGTTGTCATATTTGATCTCGTGTACACTGTTCATTGAACGAGAACCGCGCCCTGTATTTTCTGTACCCTCGTCATTGCAGCCGAACCCTGAAAACTTGACTTGATCAACATGAAGTTCGGTCGCAATCTTCCGCGAAATGTCGTTCCGGAATGGAGCTCTTCCTACATCAATTACAAAGCCCTGAAAAAGCTCATCAAATCTGCCGCAGAAGACCGAAAGGCTAGAAAAGACGCTGATCTTGTGGGTGAGTATTGCATGCACTAGTCAGCCTTGTGGATTGTAATGCTAACAGTACCCACCCAAAGGCTTTTTCTATTCGCTTGATCGAAATCTGGAAGATGTAGACCATTTCTACAATAAGAAGCTGTCAGACTTCACACGACGACTGAAGCTATTGGAAGACCGTTTTGGCCATTCCATGGCCACTGGTCAGCGACTTGATGCAGAAGATGCTGGAGATCTCATGGCCGCCTTGCTGGAGCTGCGTGGCCAGCTCCGCAAGCTGCAGTGGTATGGTGAGGTTAACCGCCGTGGTTTCATCAAGATCACCAAGAAATTAGACAAAAAGGTTCCAGGTGCTGAGGCACAAAAGAGATACCTCGCTATGAAAGTGGACCCGTCTCCGTTTGCAACGAATGCGCAGCTCACACAAGCACTCGGCACCATCAATGAATGGCTATCTATCCTTGGTGACCGCACAATTCCTGACGACGCCAGTTCTGTCAAGTCAGCCTTGTCGTTGAAGCGAGTCTCGTCCCGGCCTATTCTGAATCTGCCTCCAAGTTTACTCACAGCAGTCGACGAGGCGCTCCGAAAAGACGATACTGATGTACTGCTGGAGCTGCTTGAGACGCTGAAAATTGCCGCTGACGAACAAGGCGAGCTTGTCTACACGTTGGTGCTGAAAAATTTGCTACAACGTGCCATTACTTGCCGATCTAAAAACTCGATACAAGTTCTACTAGGGAAGATAGACTCCCTTGTAGATGAAGACGATATTAATAAGAGAAATTGTATTCATCGGCTTGTTATTTCAATCGGCAGAAATCAGTCTACCTCGGACTCTGAGCAACTTGCTAATGGGGTTTTGGAGTTTCCAGTCGAGTCAAACTACATTACACCTGCGGCTGCTCCCAGCTTACAACCCCCAAGAAATGTGGTGAAGGAGGCACATCAAACCCAGCTATTGACAAAGGACAATGAGGCTGTGAGCCTTCTACAATATCTTCTAGACCACCTACGGCCCCACCAACGTGGTGACCTTTTGGCAAAAGACATTTCCGGCAGGACTCCTCTTCACTACGGAGCCCAATACGGGTTCAGAATTGTGTGTGAAATCATCATCGACCACTTGCAACAATGGGACTTGTTTGATGTTTCCGAAGGTATAGACTGCCCGAAATGGCAAGACTATGAAGGGTGGGCGCCTTTGCATTTGAGTGTGGTCGGGGGACATCCTTTGACGACTAAAGCTCTTTTACAATCCGAAAATTGGAAAGGTGGACTTACTGAGGAAAAGGCTGCCATTAGGAAACATGTGTCCAAGTCTAGCGCCGTCCTAGCGATGGCAGTGAAGGAAAACTTCATTGATATCGTTGAACTATTGGTTGAGGCGGGAGTCGACATCAATTATCAAGATGAACAAGGCGAGACCGCTTTACATGTTGCCGCTCGGTTTAACCATGATCAGTGCGCACGTATCTTACTTGATGGGTCCGCACACCAAAAGGCTGACACTGAGTTGGCTGAATCTACATATTCGTGGACCCCCTTGTTCATTGCTTGCGTGGACGGTTCTTTAGCCGTTACTGAATTATTGATCAACGCAGATGCTGATTTGGAAAAGCCCGACTCATCAGGTTGGACGGCGAAAGAACATGCTGCGCTGCGAGGACATCTTAAAATTGCCAAACGGCTAGCAGAAGTCACCCCACAGCCGGAGCTCACCGAGCCTGAAGTGACTGTGCCGGTGCCATCTACCTTGTCTAATTCTTCTTCGCCTCCGTCATCATCTCTGGTAGAGCGCAAGTCCAACAACGCGAATGGCAACCCAGGGAGTCCTGGGTTACGGGCTACTGAACCTCTTAAATCTTTTGGACACAGGTACCTCACCGACGAGAGTATGGTCCTTGTCAGTTTAGGTACCATGGACACGAGAAAAACCGTGCCTGCTGTGAGTTTAGACCAGATACCAATTGCAAGTGCTCACTCCACACAACTTGATACTGCACTTTCTATTGTCGTATCTGCCAGCGGCGCTCACGGAGAGCCGGAAATTATTGATCTGCCAATTCAAGACAGTATCGCCACCGAACCCATCACGTTCTACTCCAAAGATCCTGCAAGTGTGAAGCTTCTGTTTGATCTTGTCCCGACCTATGCAGGCTCCACAAACCAAATCGTGGGACGTGGAGTTGCACTTCTTTCTAGCATTAGGACAAATGTGGGTTCCAACCGTATGAGTTTGCAAGGCGACTTGGCTATACCAATCATTGCGGCCAACACCCTTGAAGTCATTGGCACACTGACGTTTAACTTTTTGATCATTACTCCTTTTCGTCACCCAAAAATGACGGTTAACAACCAAACGTATTGGAAAACTGTCACCGCACCCATGGTGATAGGACATCGAGGTGATTTTCGGAATACCCCTTGAGCGTCGTTTGATCTCCTAACCCCTGTTTTAAGGTCTTGGGAAAAACCTTGCAAGTCGCAAATCTCTCCAGCTTGGCGAAAATACTATTCAAGTATGTATTCGATTTTCACACTATTTCTATATCTTGCTGATTAATCTTGTTTAGTCATTCATTGCTGCAGCGAATTTGGGCGCGTCATATGTTGAGGTAAGTTTGGACAACCTGACAATTTTAGATTTGAAGTTGCTAATATACTGTCTAGTTTGGTAAGAACGATTTTCCATATCACAATAACTAAACTAAGAGACGTAGATGTGCAACTTACCAAAGACCACGTTCCTGTTATATACCATGACTTCCTTGTCAGTGAAACCGGGATTGACGCTCCTGTTCACACTCTTACCTTGGAACAAGTAAGTCTTCTACCACACCAACCGCGTTCTGACTAATAGTTTGAAGTTCCTGCATCTCAGCAATTCCAGTGCAAAACAGTCCGATCTCCCGTTTCGCGGATTTGAGAATGGAACAGGTCGCCCGCGTGCGATGTCTGTTGGAGGTTTCGAGTACGACGCTTCTGACCTCAGTGAAAAGATGAAGCACACGCGTGATTTCAAGACGAAGGGTTTCAAGGGAAATACACGTGGAAATCACATCCAAGCTCCATTCGCTACTTTGGAGGATCTCTTCAAGAAACTTCCAAACAATGTTGGATTTAATATTGAAATGAGTAAGCTCTGCTCCCGGTGAGAGACAGCACGAAAACCTGACCATGTTATCAGAATATCCTTCACTGTACGAAAGTGAAGAAGAGGAAATGGATACCTATGCCGTGGAGCTCAACTCCTTCGTCGACACAATCCTCAAGCAAGTGTACGAGCTAGGTGAAGGCCGGAACATGATCTTCTCCAGCTTCAACCCGGACATCTGCCTGCTTTTGTCCTTCAAACAGCCTTCAATTCCGGTCCTCTTTTTGACCGATGCCGGTAGCAGCCCTGTCGGCGACATTCGTTCAACCAGTCTCCAAGAAGCGATCCGCTTTGCGTCTCGATGGAACCTCCTCGGTGTAGTCTCGACTGCTGAGCCATTCGTTCTTTGTCCACGTTTGGTACGTGTCGTAAAAGAATCCGGACTTGTCTGTGTATCCTACGGAACATTGAACAACGACCCTGAAAACGCCAAGGTAAGAACTCCAAAAAATCACGACGCCTAACCATGGCTTGGTCATACTAAAAGTATTATTTTATCTAGCTCCAAGTCGCCAAAGGCATCGACGCTGTCATCGTCGACTCAGTTCTAGCGATTCGAAAGGGTCTCACTGAAAGCCCCACCCCCAAGCCTTCACCGCTGGCTATTGCGGAGAAAGTTACGGAAGGGCTGCAGTCCACGATTGATGTTAGTACATTGAGCTAATTAATTGATATGTGGCTTCTGGTGTCAAGTGTCGGTGTCAAGTGTCAGTCTCAAGAACCATCAGGCTAGTTTAGGGCTATGGCTTGAATAAAAGTTTGAATTTATTTTTAGTAATATACGGTTAATCATCTCGTACGGTTAACCTAACAATGTAGAATGTCAACCAGGTAGAATTGCAGTTGTAAAATTGGTCGAGGTGGTGAATATCACACAATATTGATGGGCGTAAATCTGTGAGCCTTCCAGATAGATTCCACAATGCCACAATGAAGTAGAGAAGAGATCTAGCCTATGTAAAACTATTCAGGGTACGTTAAATTTAAAGCTCAAGGAAGATCATAAACTTCTCGAGAATAAATATGAACATATATACACCTCGACAACTCAATTTGGCATTATACCCAACAATCTTTTATTAGGGGCTAGAAACCCTATTTAACCCGACTCAAACCAAACGAATTATCACATCAAACACCCCTCCTTGATGCTCGAATGCATCTCACTTATCGCAACCCTAACCCGTCGGTACCCATTATTATTCTCCTTCCGCTCTGTTTTCCCGGCCCCGGGAGAGGCTACTCTTGCACCGCTCATGACCGGTGTAGTACTGCGCTGAGGACTCGAGATGCCGCCGCCCGAGAAATTGGCTGTGCGGTCGAGTCGGAATACTTCAACCATCCATTCATACCATACCTTCCGGTTGTCGGTTTGCCGGAACATGGTGACGACGATTTCGCCGTTGTCGGGGATGTACAGCGGAGTCTGGGGTAGACAATTTTTTTAAGTAACATATAGGTATCAAAGTGTTTATGTGGCATGATGGGAGTACTTACTTTCAATGGAAAGTATATCGGGAACCAGCTAATCATGCCATCGCTCTTATTCTCCATTGTTACCGGATTGGTAGACAGTTCAATATCGTCGTAAAGCACTGTTTCGAAATATCCGGCTAGGCCATGGCACATGCCGCGGTTCTGGCACGGGAACGTGAGGCGGCTTTGACGGGTGTTGTGCTCGTTGAATATTGTCGATGATGTTGTCGATTGAATGGGGATGTTGGGGTTGTGGTGCGAAAAGGACCATGCGGTATGGACGATAGGTATGGGGGCTCGAAAACAGGTGGAGGGGTAGCAGTCAAGGTTCTTGGAGCGGTTACGCTATTGCTGCCTATGCTACTACTCATATGGGTTGCAGGGTTTGCTGTTGAAGATGAAGTGGTTGAGAGATAGTCGATCGCATGGAGCATGACCACGTATGGGGTCTCAGGGGCAGCAGAGTTAGATATACTCTGCGTAGATATGTCGGCATACAGCTTTGGAGCAGCGATAGGGGTCAAGTGTGCGGAGTAAGACGAAGGGATTGAAATGCCATGTACGGGGTTTAACAAGTGCGTCACACCGTCCAAGCATTCTGGAGACAGTTCATTGTCCCCAAAAGACCCAAGCAGTTCGGATATGAGAATATCGACAGGCGTGTGTTTGAATTCACCAGTGGCCTGATTTGGCTCAAGAGACGTTGAGAGTAGAGCATCATCGAGGCCCAGGGTCTCTCCCACTGGGACCTTTGATTGTGAGTGATTAATTTCCCTACATGGGCCTTTCCAGCTGCGCATGTCTGATTTGACGAGGTTAACGGCCCCGTTCCAGATGCTATCATTATGGCGTTGGAGGAGAACAAAGGCATTAGGATTTTTCTCAACTGCCCACATCTCAATTTTGACTCCTGTCTCCGCACTGGCACGCAAGGCGCGTGTTACGAGAGGGCCACGTCCAGCTCCGACAACAGCGACGACAACTTTGCCGTCCGGGCTCGAGGTTGGCTTTTTCTGCTCCATCCAATCATTCAAAGCCTTTGCAACAGCTCGCTCGTACCATGCATATTTGATTGGATCCTTTTCAAAAACCTCGTAAGTAACGCTCTCTAGATTGACCGTCAATGGTTGCAGGGGTGCCTGTAAATAATCTTGGTATCCTGTGCCGAAACGCTCGATAGGAGTTCGAGGAGGTTGCCGTTGTTGAAGGTTTCGCATGTAAGATAGGTGAGGGGTTTGATCGAAATGCTTCTTTCCTTGGTTAACTGCCTGCGTTATAGTAGGGAAGTTCGAGCTATCAGCAGGAGAATTCACTGGGTGAAATTCGTCATCGCCATCCAAGCCAGGTACAGGTCCAACATCGCAAAGCAAAATCCAAGGTGGCGTACGCAAACGCATGAATCTAGAGATGAGAGCTTGATGTGCTCTAGCTAATACTGGGTACCCTTTTTGATTCTTAATGAAAATTGCCCCTTCGATAGTTAGTAGGTGGACTGGCTCCGAAAACCACCTAGTCTGCACTTGAATGGGCGGAAGATGTTTTGGAAGAGTTAGAGCTAGAAGAAAAATATTAGTAATGCGTAAACTAAGTAATAATTAAGGGGCAATACCGATAAACAATCTCGAATGATGCTTGCAGGTGGTTCTGATGATTTCCCATGCATCCCAAGTCCCAAAAAGGTCAATCTTCCCAGGCACATCGTTGTCAGACACTGAAAAATCTTCCCTAGCGAACGGAGCAAGCTCGCCCATGGCTGTTACCTCTGCCTCTGGATTGTCCACCATCCTCAACCAGATGTGGATCTGAATATAGGGGGCAACACTCAAGGCTTCTTGTACAGCCCTAGAATAGTACATGAGACCTTCGGAATGAAGCCCCCCATGATGGAGCCTAGGACCGGGAATAATCAAATAGTTAATACCACAAAATGCTGCATAGGCAACCTCTAGCATCAATATCTGGCGAGAAACATCTGCGATCAAAGGATCTGGTGAGCACAGATCAATCCAGGAACTGGTGATGCCAACTACTTGGCTAATTAAGTCGTTTGGGGTAAGAGTCGTATCCACGGCCGACAAAGGAGGCACCGTGAGAACTTTGGTATTGCGAGAGTTGTTGAGTGTGCCAACTGCGTCCCGATATGGTATTTCCGATGAAGACAGATGTGAGGAGAGTAGAGCAAGCACTTGGGAATGGAAGTGCGAAGTCGTTATGGGAGTGGTCAACATATCATACTAAGATATGTCAGACTCGCCGTCAAATACAATGGATTGTAACGAAAACCTACATTGCTTCTGTGTGCGCTTTGAACAGCTTGTGGTGTTACAGGAACCAAGCGGTTGGTTTCATGTTGGCCGATACAGAAGGTCTGAACCATATCGTCGGTCTCTGGAACGGTCTCCATCTTGCTGGACTCGTTATGCTGTCTCGATCAAGGCAAAATGACAAGTTCAACGACCTTAGATAGAAATGCACTGCTGAGGCTTGTTTAAAGGGCGATGCTGGTATGGAACATCTAATTTGGGATGTGGGATGGAGTCACACAATGACAGACATTGTAGGAAGCACACAGCTAGCTGATGATTCTGGCTTAATTGGACGTATTGATATTATGGGACTACTAACATGATTAGTCGGCGCAATACGATGCAAAGCAGGCCCTCGCTATAAATACTCATACGGCCCCAAGTTATCAAGGGATACAAGGGTCAAGCCCTTATCTCCATCGTGTAACAGAGGGGCATGCAGTACTCACTCCTTGGACAGTCGTTGGCGATCAAAAGCGGAAAATTAACAGCCCTTCTTCTTCGTCTTTTCGCCTTCTCCTCCTTCGTGTCGGGTTGCCGCTGAGGATGGGAGGGGAGGGATGAAAGAGAGGAGAGAGGAGAGGAGAGGGGGGGTAAACAGGGTATACAGATAAGTCTTGCAAAATTCCCGCGCAGGTGCCTGGATCCTGCTGCATCGGGCAGGCGGTGACAGCGATAAGCAGTGGCGGCCGTGTCCGGGGCTCTCTCTTTCCTTATCCAATAATTTTTTTCCTCCTCTGAAACTCCCCGTTCACAACCACCACACCGTTCCTCTCTCTCTCGCACCTCACAGCTATGGTTGATAGACGTTCTGGTTCCGAAGACGGAGCGCGTGCTAAGCGACAGAAGACGGACAAATCCGAGATGGATCCTCGCAGCAATCCCTACCTTGCTCACATGTACCCCGAGCAAAATGGCAACGGGGGCTCTAGAAACAATGCGTTTGCGAAATTTACGAGGCATCAAACAACTGCTGCTCTCGCCGCGGAGGCTGAGGATGCCGATGTGAATCCTTTTAGCTCGCAGCCGTTTTCCTCGACGTATTTTTCCATCCTGAAAACTCGGCGCAATCTACCCGTTCATGCGCAGAGGTGGGTAGACTTGGCTCTCAGTCCTTAGGCTTTTATTTAGCTAACGCAATGACACCAGAGATGAATTTTTGCAACTATACCAGAGGTCACAGATCCTCATCTTTGTCGGTGAGACTGGTTCCGGAAAGACAACACAGATTCCGCAGTTCGTCCTATTTGATGACCTTCCTCAAGCTCAGCGCAAGATGGTCGCATGTACACAACCACGTCGAGTCGCCGCGATGTCTGTCGCGCAACGTGTCGCTGCTGAGATGGATGTAAAACTCGGCGAGGAGGTTGGTTACAGCATTCGTTTCGAAGACATGACGAGCCCCAAGACAATCCTCAAATATATGACTGACGGTATGCTTCTCCGAGAAGCTATGAATGACCACAACTTGCAACGCTACAGCACAATTATTCTCGACGAAGCGCACGAACGTACAATGGCTACAGACATTCTGATGGGTTTACTGAAGGAAGTGGTCCAGCGTCGACCTGACTTGAAGATCATCATCATGTCCGCTACCCTTGACGCGCAAAAGTTCCAACGCTATTTCAATGACGCCCCGTTGCTTGCTGTTCCCGGAAGAACACATCCGGTAGAGATCTTTTATACTCCTGAACCAGAGCAAGACTATGTTGAAGCCGCCATCCGCACCGTGTTGCAAATCCATGCGACTGAGCCGGAAGGCGACATATTGCTGTTCTTGACTGGTGAGGAAGAGATTGAAGACGCAGTTAGAAAAATCTCCCTGGAGTCGGATGAAATGGTGAGAGAGGCCGATGCAGGCCAAATGAAGGTCTATCCACTCTATGGTAGTTTACCTCCCCATCAGCAACAACGCATCTTCGAGCCTGCGCCGCCACCGCGTAAACCTGGTGCGCGTCCTGGCCGCAAGTGTATCGTGTCAACCAATATCGCCGAGACGTCGCTTACTATTGATGGTATTGTCTACGTTGTCGATCCTGGATTCTCCAAACAAAAGGTGTACAACCCTCGTATCCGTGTCGAGTCCCTACTAGTGTCACCAATTTCAAAGGCATCTGCGCAACAAAGAGCCGGTCGTGCTGGTCGTACTCGTCCTGGAAAATGCTTCCGTCTCTACACCGAAGGCGCATTCAAAAAGGAACTAATCGATCAAACCTATCCGGAAATTCTTAGATCCAACCTTTCTTCTACTGTCTTAGAGTTGAAAAAGCTGGGTATCGACGATTTGGTACATTTCGATTTGATGGACCCCCCAGCGCCAGAGACACTGATGAGAGCTCTGGAAGAACTCAACTATCTCGCTTGTCTTGATGACGATGGCAATTTGACCGCCTTAGGACGTCTAGCATCCGAATTCCCTCTTGACCCAGCCCTTGCGGTCATGCTGACGACATCGCCTGAATTTTACTGCTCGAACGAAATCCTATCCATCACGGCGCTTCTCTCCGTTCCGCAAGTGTTCGTTCGCCCGAATGCTCAGCGAAAGCGAGCCGATGAGATGAAGAATCTATTCGCTCATCCAGACGGAGATCATTTGACATTATTAAATGTCTATCACGCTTTCAAAGGCCCAGAAGCTCAAGCAAACCCCAAACAGTGGTGCCACGATCACTTTTTGTCCCTTCGTTCTCTCCAATCAGCAGACAATGTCCGACTTCAATTACAGCGAATTATGGAACGGGAGGAGGTCGAACTAGTCTCCACCCCATTTGAGGATAAGAAATACTATGAGAATATCCGACGGGCACTAGTGGCAGGCTTTTTCATGCAGATAGCAAAGAAAGACACTGGAGGGAAGAGTATGTACACGACCGTGAAGGACAACCAGCACGTGTTGCTACACCCCAGCACAGTTCTAGGCTATGATGCCGAGTGGGTTCTGTATAATGAATTTGTTCTTACTACAAAGAACTATATTCGAACTGTCACATCTGTTAAGCCTGAATGGCTCCTGGTAAGTTTTCTAATCATCGGATTTTTCTGCATGGGCAAAGTTCTAATTGATCGTAGGAAATCTCGCCTGTCTATTACGATATATCGACATTTCCAAAAGGAGATATCCGGTCTGCACTTTTGCGTGCTGGTGACAGACTTGCTCGCAAAGAGAAGATGCGCAGTGATTCAAGCAAGCGTCGGTGAATGAAGTAACTTTGGTTGTAGATAATGTTCTGCCTGGATAGATTGGTCCATATAGAGGAGATGCAAGAATATAGTTATGATTGATAGGAATTGTGAGAAAATTAGCGTGCAGAATCAAGCCTGCTCTGTGTTTCCTACTACATACAATGTTATATCTATACAGATATGAATATTTGACAATTCGAAATTTGGCAACAACAGTTGTTCCAATTCAACATAATGTGAAAGGGCTAGATTACAGAATATCACGATGACGAGATAGACGATGCACGCATTCGTTCTTGTTCATCTTGAAGGTGCAAAGAATCTGACGGACTAAGTTTTTCAATTCGTGAGTAGATCAAGTCTAGCTCTCTTCGAAGATTGCTCAGCTCTTCTCTAGTATCAAAAGAACTAGGTAGCACAGTTTGCGATTGCTCTCGGGTTTGTGACTTGGGCTGCCCGCGCCGCATTAAATCGACTTTGGAATAAGCCTCCCTGTATTCTCGCTGAAATTCCCTAGTATTGTCGTGATGGTTTTCATGTAATTGCGTGACCTTTTGTTCGGTAAGGGCGACAAATATAGCACACTTTTCAGGAGGGAGCTGCTCCTGATCTTTTACTTGAAAGTTCTCCTGTACCTTTGCCCATTTCTCATAAATGAAAAGCAAGTATCCCGAGTCTGCTGGTCTGTGGGCGGTGCGGCAGTCGAAGCCACTTCGTACAGCGGCATGAATCAGTGCGGATGACAGGTCTTCTTGACCACAGCGCTCGCAAAAGTCGGTCATGTATAGTATGAGTCTTGCAATACGCTTCTCTTCCAAATCTGTTGATGAGGTCAGAAAATCCAAAGCTCTGAGCAGAGTGGAAAATCCATTCTTTAAGTCTCTTCGAATGGCGTAAAATCGTAAATATGAAGAAAGTGTATCAAAGTTGTCAACGAATCCTTGCGAGCGAGCAACGTGTAAATATGCCTCAGCCTTTTCGGGTTGGTCAAACCGGAGGGCCGTCATGATCAGGCTAGTGAGAATAACTGGGTTAAATGTGCTCAAAGGAGGTATACTAATTTCAATGCTGTTCACAGTCTTTTTCCTCCAAGTTGTTCTCAGATTGACAGAGTACCCGCCTTCGCCACGGAGCATTTGAAGAAACTGGTCAAAATCTTTGAGATTCTTAGTTTTGCGGAAGTGAGAAATTATGGTGATTATTAACGGGGTGCTGAAGTGAAAAAGGTTCGGGATCAAGCATTTCAATACGATGTCCACCAAGTCGTTTTGATGTGTTTTGCTAAACGCGGAGATGAGCATCGTGAAAGCCGAAGAACGATCTGGTTCTTCACACGATGTCATGTTGTCGGCGACTTTTAATAAAAGCTCCTGAATTTGCATCCTTCCTTGCAGATATAGTTTGATATCGCGTTTGAGTAGGTGGTCGTATTTTTCACGTGCATTGCGGCGTGCCGCATCTAACTCCTCAATCCCGATATTTTGCATTAAATCATCGTAATTAGATGCTTGGACATATTTCAAAGAATACAATCGACGACGCAGAGTTTGGAGTCGACTAAGTAAGACACTAGGAGGCCGATCTAGTGATTCGTCTCGATAATAGTTTACTGGTTGTCCGGAGTAATCATGAACGATAGATGGTCGAAGCAACAGTCGATACACAAGTTGCTGTACGGCAACTTTTTGTATGGCCTTTATCCGAGTAATGCTCGCTTGTTCCCAAATAAAATCTGGCTCTGGTCGTTGGATTAATTGATCCAAGTCTGCTAGTTCTTCCTCTATTTCGAAATCACCATCCACAGTTTCTTCTCCAACGATCCTATCCTCGATTTCCTCGACTTCACTTAGTTCAATGTGGGCGTTCCTGAGCTCGGCAAGTCCATTTTGTGAGTGTGCGCCGGTTGACAGATAGCGCTTAGCCAGAATGCCCTCAACTCCTGTTTCACCACCAACATGAGTCTGCGAAGACAATAAAGGCGATTCTCGTGTGCGTTTCACTCGGTCGGACGATCCGAAACGTGCAAAAGCACTGAACAGTCGAGTTTGTGTATTTTGTAAAGCATTTCGTGCTGATAGCACCTCCAATATCCGACGCTCCTCGTCGATCAACTCGTCGACCTCCTCCTTAACAGCCGCAATCTTATCGGCCCATTCTTGACGGCGTTTTTGCTTCGCTTTGGCATCTGCAATCGCGGCACCTGCGAATATGCTCGAGTACAAAGCAGTCAATGCATTGCCTACTCGTAGGCTTCGCCGGCCAGCGCCTGCAGTCGTTGCAGGGCGTGACGCAATTTCATTCGCGGCAGTCCTCAAGCAAGCAACGCATTTGCAGCTGGACGACGGCAAGCGTGCGGTTCGAGACCAAAGACCCTGCATTATACCATCGTCCCTGGGGTACACAGGTCAATTGGTAATGTTATCGAGTCCAACGATGGCGAAACCCACCGTTAATTGGGCATGCTGGAGCAGTCTGGGGATTCGACGAGAATTGGCGAGGTCTGAAGACACAAGCCGGGAAAGCCCTTTCCGGTGCACGTGCATACAGTGCAAACAGGGATGCGGCGTAGATCAGGATAGCCATTGCACTTCCAACTGTCACTGCCACTGCCTTCGTTAATGGATGAACGTCGAACGGTCTGTCTATAGTTACGATATTGTGGAATTGACAGCAATCAATTGTCAAAATGCGCGGCATCGTCCCAGCGCTACTTGGATTGGCAACTGTTGCTTACAGCCACGGTAACCACCAAGGTGGTGCTGATGTGGAAACCGATTGGGCCACGAGGCACATGAAAGGTACGCTTAACGCCAAAATACAGGTTACAAACAACGCTGCTGTTGGCGATTATGGACGTCGTGCTAATGACCAATCTTCCAGAGGAACATCACATTGACACCTTCGACGCCGGCTCATTCTTCGCTCTACACGACTACGACAATTCTGGAGACTGGTCGCCTGATGAAATTCGCAAAACATACGGTCTACAAGACCCATCCAATGCCCATGTGACCGAGAGCCAAAAAGAAGCATTGGTACGAGACGTCTTGAGCCAATTTGACCCTTCCGGCACTGGTGAAATCACCCGCGAAGAATGGATTCGTCAAACCCAAGCTGGTAAAAGACTACCCGACTTCGGATACGGCCCTGGACACCATGGCGATATCGAGTATGAGTATGAAATCCATCATTTTGAGCAATTCCACGGCGAAGATGCCAAGGAGGAAGACTTGACGCATCCCGAAGATATTGAGCATTTCAAGCTGCACGACGAGTTGGAATTGGCCGAGCAGAGACTGGGGCAGCTGGAGAGAATGCAGATCGTTGATTCGAACATTCCTCAGAAATTTCTACGCATTCAATGATCTGCGTTAATACAGCTTTCCCTTTGCTCGTTATGATTGTACATATGGGTGATATACCTCGAACGTGTATATTGATGATGATAAGCTCGGATGTATGATAGAGTTTCGTTATACAACAATTGATATGGCATTATCATATCTGTAGCTGCGTTGCTTATTAGAGAATCGAAATAAACACAGCACTCTCTTGTGCCGTTGTTGTTAGCCAGCAGACCTGCCGTCAATATGCATTATTATTTGTATGGCCATGTCTGCTTATCAAACTCAACATGGATATCATATACACAGTGCATGACACCAGGGGCATAAGTCTTGACTCTTTCGACATAGTCACATGCAATCGTCATATTCACCGCTTTCATGTACCCAAATCTCTCATACTCCTGAACAATCTCAGCGCTTTTCATATCAATCTCATTGACATCCACGTTCTCATGCACATGAGCCCAGCCACCAGCATCTCTGTCCAGAATCCTCAGTGAAGTCTCCCAAGTAGGCTGCGAAGTTGGCAGTAACCCTTGATTCACATGTCGAATCGCTGCCCAGGAGCCCTTTTCTTCCAGCAGGGGCTGTATATTCCCAAGAATCTGGGCTGCAAGCCTGTTGTCACCGTGGAATATAATGATTCTATCATCATCCGTGATTTCATTCACCATGTCTTCATAGCCGCCCTTCAACTCGCCTTGCGCATTAAGAGGAACGACCTTGCATCGCCAGCCATTCTGCAAACATCCTCTCCGTAACCCCTCCACAGACCATGCATTCAGCTCCCATCCCCAAACCCTCTTGACTCCTCGTTTCAGATAGGAAAAGACAAAATACCCAATACCCGCATACAAATCAACAACGCTAATTTCACCCACGTCCTGCCCGTTCAGCGAAGACTCGTCTAATCCCGCAAATCGATTTCCCTGCCCTAATATCCTGGCCTTCTCTGTAATATTCCCGCGCGAGAACATCGTGTAGAGAGGCGCCCAGCATTGTACTATCCCGCCATTCTGGACAGTCTGCACCCAGAGCGCTTCTTTGAAGTCTCGATCGTCCGGCGTGCTGTCAGGATCCAAAATCGGTCCGAAATCGCCGTGTAAAGGGACCAGACCAACCGGACTTCTCATTCTGTTTTCAGTGCCCACAGAATTCATGACTGCAATAGGGGCATTGAGAGCGACATGTGTGACGCCCGATTTGCTGAACGATGCTGCGATTGACTCATATAAGAGTTGGCGCTGAGAGTTGTCTAAGGAGGAATACAGCTCTGCCCAAGGCTGTGGGGAGGTAAAGACATTGACTGGTAGCAGTAATAGAGGTTTATAGATGGTGTAGCGCTTTGGAAGACCATCGATGAGGGTATCATGGTGTGAGATGTTGGATTGAGAGATTTTCGTAGATAATATATGATTCTGTAGGAACCGGTGGATCCCTTCAACAAGAGGATTCATCGTTTGTTTTGGTGGCCGTCGTTTTTTTCTTGACTCCCTTGATCCTTGAATATTAATCTTTGGTGGAGACGATACATGATCTTCCGAGGCGTCCGTTGCCATGATGAATACTCAATACGGTGCCAATAGACCGTTAGTGATTTGTGCAGTGTTTCTCGCATTTATATGAGACGAGTAAGTTTATAAATGAATCAATTATAGATACAGGTGTTGTCATTGATAACTTTGTAGTTGTAAGAGTTTGACTTGCGGGATGGGATTATTTTCGTGGGGTTCCATATACGGAATCCTAAGGCGAATGCAAGCATCCAGAGTGAAACATTCGATGTTGAATTGACATAACTAGTATTTGAAGAATTTACAATGGTAATTGACCTATTTCTGCTAGAAATTTGTGTCACGAATTTATCCCGTGGATATCAAATCTATTCATTCTTCAAACCCGCGAGGGTATTCTAAAGTTTGTTACAAGAATAATAATGCGTTATTCTTCTAATCCTCTAATTCACGCTTCCTATATCCTCCTTCAAGGGTGTTCCACGCCCACTGATAACTACCCAAGAAGATAGCACCACCAAGGGCAATGGCAGTTGTTCGAGGTCCAATACCTCTCCAGAAAGCACCAGCACCTTCTTCCTTCATAATCCGCCGTACGACGTCTGACACGTGTATGCTCTTCGCATTCCCTTCCCCCCGTCTTGCAAGCATGACCCTCGTCTTGATAACATCAAGCGGCGTCGTTAAACCCGCAGCAATCCCACCCGCAATGCTCCCAAATAATGCACTCGGCGCAGCTGGAATCTGACCAGAAGTCGTTTCTTCAGGCGCTTTCCCCCACCGAGCATATCTATTCTTCATTGCCTCCCACATCGTAAATTGGATTATTGTGAATGGGATCTCTCTAGCAATCGTAATCCCAGTGCCTCTATACAGCTCCCGAATCATCTGGAAAATTCCACTCTTACTTGTCCCATTCGATGGGTTTCCGCCATGGCGCAGGGAAAGAATATCTGTCAAGGCCTGTAGAGACGAACCACCGAAGAGACCTGCTTGGGCGCGCTGCTTAATTACCTCGGTAGGCACACGCACCACACAGGCGGTGATTTCGCCCAACGTCGACGCTACGGAATGCGCGACAAAGGTTTGTGTTTTAGACGCTTCTTTAGCTAATCGCGAATCAGAAGGTAAGAGATACCGTTTGACGCCATCGTATGTAATGAAGAAAAACGCAGCGGAAGGTGCCGAGCCGAAGAGGACGGAGGGGAGACCAGCATAGATGCCTCGAATCGCTTGTCGCAGGGGCAGTCCGTTGCTTTTGCTTTTCGCAAGGGGTGTATCTGTTGCTGCTGATGAGACACTCTGGCGAACTTTCTGTAGGCGGGTTTTGATTGTGTCGAGGGGGTAGAGAGAGAGGTCAACGGTGAAGCCGGCTACGGCCCCGGACTAGATAACAGCAGGTGTTAGCGAGAGTTAAATGAAGAATCGGGAGACCATTAGAATAGACGCTGTATCGTACATATAGTGATCTGGTCCATGGCGAGGAGACCAATGGCTCCGGGAAATCTTTGGTGTTTGCCATGCAATGATCTGCGGCAAGAGGGTCGTTCCGAGGATTGACGAGGCCCTCTATCGCGAATTCATGTCCAAGACTGTATTCTGCAGTGCTAGGGCTTCTCGTTATACCAATGTGAGTCCCGTCCTAATATATTCCTCACACTGCCACGGCGTGCGTGGTGCAGTCAATTGATGCGTTTTCAGTTTTGCTCAAAATCCTGCGGGTCGACGGGAGCTCCGATGATTATGACGATGCGGAAGCGCGAAGCTGAGATCATCCAGGCCGAAAATCGGCTTGGGACCCGAGCGCTCCGTAGGTAAGATGGCTCCAAAGATTGCACTGAAGATGCCGATTGCGCTGGATTTTTTTCTGGGGTATCGGGGAGTTGTTCTGGATTATAACGATATTCGCTGTTATTGTCTATTTACATTCTGTCACCGACAATCCAATCACGTAGTATTTGGTACTAGACCGATTTAATCATCGAGACTATACACAGCCTCTGAAATATTCTGTTTTGGATCGACAAATGCAATCACGATCTATCTACAGCTGAGCAATGCAAATCTTTGACGCATAACAAGAAAGAAGCCAAGGAGAACATGACGGATTCCCGATAGAAAGCATTCTAGGGTTATGGTTATCTATATCCAGAAGGGGCAGGGGAAAGAAACAGAAAGTAAAACCTATAATAACAACGCCGTACTGTTCAGCTCAGAAGTAATACAACTCCTTCCGTACCTGAAGGAGAATTGCAACACCGTATCAAAAACCATGCAGTAAAAGAAATTTGTCGAACAACAGTAGATATGCCCATTAGCAAAAGGCTAGGTCATAATCAGAAAAGTTGTCGTTTACTTGCCCTTGCTAGCGACTGGTGCACTAGAAGAGGGAGGTTCAAGAACATGCGTATGGTTTCTAGCCTTCACAACGGCTCCAGTCTCCTCTTGACGACAGACTTGGATACTCTGGATCCAATCGTCATTCAGGACCTCTTCAAGGGTCGCTCGCTCTTTAGGGTTAACCTTGAGCATGCGGCCGATGATGTACCGCGATTCCCTTGGCAGGATTCGCAATAAGCGCCACGGTCCTTTGATGACTTCTTGACGCTGTCCAGTGGTCGTCGTACTGCCAGATGGTAATGGAGGTGCTTCTTTGCTAGTTGTTTCTCGTGATTTTGGTTTCTCGGGTGGTTCGCCTGTTGTATGTGAGGAAGGGGGGGTCGTCTTCGACATCTCTGACGATTGGGGTTGGGATTGATGTGTTTGAGAGGGAGAGGTTTTAGATGAGTGAGATGGAGGTGGTTCATCCCGTGTGACTGGCTCTGATCGGGGGAGATGATGACCATGGCTGCCCTGCCGGTGATGATGACGATGCTGTTCAGAGTCACTTGCCCCGGCTTTAGCCTCAATTGCCATGGATGGAAGATCGGCTGTCGATTTGGGGCGCTGATCACTGCGTCGGGGATGTGAATCGGGGACTGGCGTTCCAGGAGTGGGAGAAGAGACAAATAGTTTATAAGAATTATCTGTTACACGTGGCTGCTTCCAAGGGAAGCGTCGAAGAGTCATGCAGCAGAATATGATGGCGAGAGACCATATATCAGTAGGACGAGGATCATACTTTTTCTCGTCATAAACCTCGGGGGCAAGGTATGGATCCGAACCAACGATTCCTGAAAACTTGTTAGTGAAATCCCGCGGAGCTGTTAATATTAGGCTCTTACCGGAAGCAAGCACCGTGTCATTTTCAAAAGGGTATCGAAACACGACGGCGCTTCCAAAGTCAATCAACTTCATGATTCCGTGTTCGTTGACTACGACGTTGTCTAACTTTAGGTCTCGATGGGCCAATCCCATTGCATGAAGGTAGGAAACACCGCTCAAAATCTGTTTGAAGGAGCAAGCAATTTCTTCCTTGCTCATTTTTCCGGTCATAACGATTGCAAACAAGTCGAATGGAGCATATTCCATAACCTCGTACCAATGACCCCCCTCTTGAATGATATCCAATGTTTCAATAATATTTCCATGGTGTAATGTAGAGCCAATGCAGAACTCAGCAGTGACCTTTTTAGAGTATTCTTTCTCGGTTTCCCAAGAATGCCGATCGCGGAATTGCTTCACAGCAAAGGTGACTCCATCGCTGCTTCGCTTCAGCAGTCGCACCGATCCTCCAGCACCTGAGCCAAGCACTCGACCTAACTTTCCGTACTTGGATTGAAGACCATGATCATCAGCAAAGGGAACGCTTGTTGGAGCCATAGGATGGGCAACGTTCTTGCCATTCGAAGATGACTTGCTTGTTCTTTTAGATACGGAAGATGGAGATTCCCCACGCTTATGTTTGTGACCCATGCGAAAGAATCGCTTAAGCTCGGACATAGAGCCATGGCTTTTACCATCTAAGCTGTCGTTACTTCGGTGTCCATGCTCCTTTTTGTTGCCGCTAAAGAAAGACGACCGCTTGTCGGTTGATGTTCTTGGCTCATGGCCATTTGATCCAGGTGCTGGGACAGAACCATGCGAGCCTGAGGAGTGATGAGTCCGTCGTTTTGCATCAATTCCGCTAAAGATAAATCTCTGATCTAATTGAGCCAGATTTCTGTTGGGAAGTGGTCTTTTATTTCGTGCATAAGGATCATTGGGCTCGCCAATGGGCGTAATAGTACCGGAAGTTCCGCCTGGTGGCGTGGTCCACCCATACTCATGTCTCGGAGTCATAGGAGGACTTTCGTCCTGTGAGCTTGCGTCGGCGGAAGCACCGAGAAAGAACCTCGTTCTGTTTTTATCGTGATCTTTCGCAGAAAGCGAACTCTCTGAATGTCCGGTCTGTTTGGTGGATAATTCTGTCGAACTGGGCCGTGTGGCTGGTGCACTTGCTGGGACCGCAGACTGTTTGGACGATTCCGATGTCTCGGGAGTCACGGCAGATGTGTCAATTCTGTTGGGCTTGCTAGTCGGTTGGGTTGTTCCCGCAACATTTTCTGTGTCCTTGTTCTCCCGTGAATGTGTGGCAGCGGGAGTCAGAGGAGGTGACTGCATGATTGATACGGGCGGCGATACACGGGGTGAAGTGCTGCTAGAAATCGTATTGTCATGAGAAGCGCCAACACTAGCGGTGTCGCGGGAGTTGACCTGAATAAGCTCATGTCAGCGGGTCTAAAATCGTTGCACTGCTATTGCACAGATACCAGACTTGGCTGACAAGTACGGCGTTGCAAGTAATGGAGACACAATGGTTTCATGCATTATACGTACCCTAGACGCAGGTAGAGAAACGGGCTCGAATGCAAAGTGACGCAGCCGTGATTCTTGCAAGCGAGTGTCCTGTAGATTAATGGCGAGCGATCGCAGCTCGTCTTTGGCGTTGGCGTCGAGGTCGGCAGGGATCGAATCGGCCTGCAGTTCCCGCTCGTCTGACCGGGACTGTATACTGTGGTCTGGTTCTATCTCTTGATTGACGGAAGCGAAGCGGACAGCGTGCGGTTGCCCCGCGGAAAGCTTAGATTCTGGGCTCGGATCATAAGGAACAGGCTCAGAGGTATTGGCTGGCGGGTATTGGGGACTCGCTTGAGACTGAGACTCTGGAGTAGGAGAAGCCACAGCCGTTATTAGCCGAAAATGCAATTTGGATTTTTTTTTTCTTTGTTTTTTTGCTTTTTGCTGAAGAGTGTGCTAGGTGAGAAACAGTAGAAAGGTGGCACATACCTGACGTCGTCATCATGCTTTGTCGGTGGGGGACGGAAACGGCGGGTTAAGGAGGAGTGGTGGTGGCCGTTTACAGAGCTCACACGATTTGCGGGAGCTGCAGTTACGAATGCTATACACATGCAGAGCCGCGTGTCTGTGTCTGCGTCTGCGTCTGCGTCCGTGTCCCTGATCCGGAGCAAGGAATGCGCTGGCTAGACGAACATAGAAGAGCGGTCGGAATTGCAGCGAGCGTCAGGATGCAGGCGATAATAGGATAATATGGATAACGTAAGTCGCTGTATGCTGGTCGTTCGGAGCGGGGGAGGGCTCGCTGTGATTGGGTAAATGGACCGGTTGAGTCGGAGAAATAGGGCCAGGAATTCTCGATTAGGGCGATCGATGAGCCGCGAGGATTAGCAGAGGTTGAGTAGAAAAGCGCGCATCACGCGCATGGGCGAATCTGTCGAATGCTGGACGAGATGAAGAATGGACGGAAGACGCAAAAAATTATCGTCGAGCAGGAGGAGGAGGCAAAAAGGGCAGAGCGCAGAGGGCGATGGTGAGTGGGGGGAGGGTCCCTCCTTCTGGCACCTGCCCGCTTGTCCAGCCAGACCCGGCCCATAATAATCCGGCACGCCGAGTCCGGTTACTCTTTAACTAACTTGCTGCTGCTACAGTAGTACACGATTTATCCACGCTGCATGCTGGTTATCCTGGGTTGTGAAACACAAACATGCTTCGGCCGAGCGCTTGCTGGCTATGGGCAGTAGCCTAGCAGCATATTGGCCCATGCGTTCGTCTGAAGGATCTTCATATCGGAACAATTGCCGGTGCCGCTGTCATTGGCTGCAGGGATACTGGCTGTCTTATGACGATGCAGTGTTTCTTAGTTGTTTGGCTAGTATGGGACAGAGAACTGCAAGCGTGTGCATATATCTGTATAGATATTATATTTCCGATTTGCACAATCATTCCAGACTACCAAGAGGAATAACGCCGTCATCCGGATGGTCGCGGCGGTTGCACGTGCCGTGCCGGAACCGCACGCTGTCATTGGCTGCCACTTTTCCAAGGCAGCCGTTAAGCGCCCCAGCCTAGGCAATGCGGCATCTACCTTGCTGCCTTGCTGCCTTGTTGCCATGCTGCCATGGGACTGCCTATGACTGTTGTCACGAAAATTGATGAACCACAGCCAATAAATATACTTAAGGACGCACTCATATGAGCAAAACAAAATAGATTGTTATAAGGTATCAGTGCGTATAATTATTTCTTGTTGGAGATCTCCGTGGATTTTGATAAAGCTTCAAGCGGCTCGGTCTATGTAGGACTGAGCCTATCCCCTAGTGGATAGTCTTCTGTTTCTTGAAGATTTCTGAATTCCTCCCTAAATACATATACCATAGACTCTCTCTTATGCCCCTAAATGGACGTATATCAAATTTTATATATATGTCATTAGCTGAACGCAATGATTAGAGTCCATATTGCGTGGAGAAGACAGATATTATCCCAGTAGCAGGAGAACCCACAATAAGCCCAAAAGAAATTGTGCAAGTCCGATAATATATAATGATAACGCTCCTACTGATAATCAGAATATATCGCCGGCACATCCTCTATATGTACATGTATGTAGTAACTTCACAACCACTGAAGAAGTAAGTGCAGAAGGCTCCTGAGCATTCCATAAAAACAATACCGATGACTGCAACTGGAATCTTCGTCTGACACGTCAGCGGCATATTCTTCAGCTAGGTTCTGAACTGTCATATATTTGATTTCCTTTGCTTGAACCCGCTAGGCGTCTCTATGAAGACAATAATAATATTATTATTCAGTACAATGTATTTGTGCGGAGCAGTTGATCATTTATGGTCACAAGATCTATATATGAATGAGGATTGTTGTACAGTGATTGAGCAGAAAAAAACAGCAAATAGCCGTGGGCCTCCAAACGCCGGTGCAATGACGAAAAAGATGCGATGTAGAATGTCGACAAACAGGGGTAATCGGTCATGGCACAACTTTCAAGCCAATGGACTTGGCCTGGGCAATAATACTCTTGCACAGTCCATCTAACTTCAGACCCGACAGTCGCAATTCCGACTGTTTGATCTTTGCGATTTCATACACATGCTTCAGCGACACAGCGCCGATGGTTTCTGAGCCAGGGTTCTGCGCGCCACGTACACGGCCTTTCCGAGGTTCAATGCCAGATGCTTGGAGCAGCAGCCATGACGTTGTTGGCGTGCGGAGCTCGAACATAAACGAGCGATCGGGACGGATGGTGATATAAGCAGGAATAGGAGTACCTGTTTGGATATGGGCGGTTCTCGCGTTGAATTCCTGCGTTCAGAGCTTTGTTAGTATAGGTTACAGGTTTATGCGGAGCGGGTGCCTACCTTGCAAAAGTCCATACTCTTCACACCTTTGCTTCCTAATGCTGGACCGACTGGAGGACTGGGACTGGCCTGCCCAGCTCCAACGATGAGTTTGACAAACTGGTCCTTGGCAAGAACTTTCCGCGCCATGATGGATGGCGATTTGACACCGGTTCAGCGCGGCAGGAAATTGACGGTATTCAAATAGAGACCTGAATAGGCGAGCAACACAGATAATTGGCCTCTTGCTTGCAATTGCAGCTTCGTGAAGCTACTAGCAGCGTCTTCTACCTCCTTAACGGCAAGTTTTCTTCAGACATGTAGGTCGGAACCGGCGCCGCAATTTTCCGTGTGGAGATGAAAATAGTGTCACGTGATATCTCAAATCTTCACTCAAGATTTATTCAAGACCCATTCAAGATTGTCATTGGCCACGGCATAAAGGTAACTAAAAATGGTAGAGGAAAGCTGCCTACTACGGTCACTATCAAGTATTTTAAGCGTCAATTGAACTCGAAGCTGAATATGTATTGACCAATCAACCCTTGAACCAACCAACAACATCCTTAATGCCCTATCATAAAGGAAAGATAACCCCCTCCAAAGCTGAACTGATAAGAACGCAATGTTCTACTTCTCTAGAAGTGGATCATAATCGCTGCAACTGCAACAATGAGCCCCTCATCTTGCCCAGTATTCGTCCTCGTGCCTGGCGCCTCACAAAGTCCGGCAGCCCTGCGGTTATCTACTACATCTCATTCAAAGCAAAGGCCATGGTGCCTTCAGTGCGCTCTTACCAAGCGTTGGCGCTACCGAACCTGTCACTGCTACGGACGACGCAGAATATGTGCGTTCCCGTATGCTTCTTCCGATACTCGATATCGAGAAGCACGACGTGATCCTAATCAGTCATTCTTTTAGCGGCATCCCAGCGAGTGCTGCTGCTCGAGGTCTTGGAAAAGCTGATCGGGTCGCTCAAGGGAAGTCAACTTCCGTCCTAGGCCAGATTCTCATTGATGCAGTTACGGCTAGAGGAGGGGATGGATTGGATCTTGTCGCAAACTTTGGTGGGCAAATGCCACCTCACATTCGAGTCGATGTATTATTCCATTTTCTCGTTTTGTCCGTCGACAGATCTGAGCATGACTGACAGCTACAGGAAGCAGAGAATCTCTTGAGATGCGACGATCCGAAACCGCCATTGTTTATTGACCTACCGTCAGAACTAGCAGATTCGGCAGTCCTTTCTTGTGTCAGCCGAGGGAAGACATCATTCACGAGTCCCTGTCCGGCTGCTAGTTGGGATACAGAGGCTTTCAACGGCCGTCTCGCTTATATCAAGACTGTCAATGACCGTGCTGTTCCTTACGAAGCACAGTCTATGATGCTGCAGGCTACCGGACAGGAGTGGATTACCAGGGACATTGAAACGGGCCATAGTCCGCAGCTTGCAGCGCCGGAGAAGCTAGCTGATATACTTGTAGAACTGGCGAAGCGCTTTGAAGCATTGTAGATGACCCTAGTGGAAGCGTCGATTTCAATTGATTTCGGGGCACAAAGCGAGCAAATAGCACATACCAATGAAAACTCGCACACTTAAATTTTTTGAGGTTGTACTAACATTAATCGTGTCTTCCTGATCCTGGTAATCAACTGTAACTGTTTCTGTAGAAATAATAAGCATGATCAAAGTCGTATAATCCGTCAACAGAGACGAGACTGGCGCTAAACCGCATCCAGCCACTCGCGACGTCATCAGCCATCACAGCAACAGCAGATGTTGAAAGCAGCGGCCGAGTCTCGTCTGAAATAACAACAACAGCAACAGACGGCAGCGGCTCTCTTTTAGTCCATCGACATATCAGGCTCATCTCATGTCCCCTTGTTAGTCACATGTTTTGACCCAAGTCAAAATCAACAACAGATAAGGTAAGCTTCTCCTAATCCCACAACGTTTGCTTTATTCCCCTCGCTAACCATAAATCGTCCACTAAAGAATAGCTGGCCAATATTATCCCAGAACTATCAATCATGAACTGGTTCAAGCAAACGTATGGGCCTGCTTATTGAGCCGACTATTCCCTAGCAATGCATTTAACTGATGAAAGCTCTCCAGTCTGGCCAACGTTGTAGGGACTGAAGAACCAATCTATGGCCCGGAGGCTATCCAGTCGGTTGCCAAACAGGCAGAGTCCACCCCTTATACAGAGTTGAAGAAGGAAGATTTGAAATGGGTAGCACCTCAGTATACCTCGGTCGAGACCCAGACCTTCTATGTGATGGCCGACAACGGTGCCTTGGCCATGGTTCAGCTTATTTACAACAACATAGCGTAAGGAGTTACTCTGCCGGATGAAAGAGATCGTCAGGTCTAGCTAATAACCACTGTCTTCTCAAAGTGGCCTACACACAACCTGTCAATTCAACACGAAAATCTTCTCGTTCGACAGCAGTACGCCTCATCTCTGGCATTCGAATACACTGTCGAATCATCTGTTTGATCCCGACATGTATTCGTTTGGAGCAGACAACCTTGCAATGACCCTGAATGAAGATGGCACTGCGTATACCATCAAGTCGGCGGTCAATGAAGCCAGTCTTGTGAATCTCACCTTTACCCGACAAACCCCAGGCGTGGCTGTTGGCAACAATGGCACCTCTTACTTTGGTACCGATCCTTCCAAGCCCTGGGGCTCGATGCGACACGCATTCTGGCCCCGTTGTTCCGTCGAAGGTACAATTACCACCAAGGAGAAGACATATGACTTGAAGGGTAGAGGATTCTTCGCTTATGCGCTTCAGGGAATGAAGCCCCATCATGCTGGTAGGTCGCCACCATAGACACTGGGTTACATGAGAAACTGACATAAGCGTTAGCTGCGAGGTGGAACTTTGTCAATTTCCAAACACCAACATATTCTGCCTTCCTAATGGAGTACACCACCCCTCCATCATATGGCTCAACGGTGGTGAATGTGGGCGGTGTGTTGAAGGACGGGGAGATTCTTTATGCTGGAACAAGCAACTCCGCACAACACCTAGAGATAGGCACCGATTCAGAGAATGATTGGCCTGAGCCCAAGGCTATCAGGTTTACATGGGATGGGAAGACCAAGGACGAGGACATCTTCCATGCCGAAGTAGAAGGCCCTCTTAAAAGACTCGATCGTATAGATGTCATGGCTGAAGTTCCCGGCTTTGTGAAATCTATTGTGGGCAGCGTTGCTGGGACCAAGCCGTATATCTATCAGGTATGTGATATCGTATTAGATCTAATTGTTTACTGGGCTTACCGACGTGAACAGTACTACCCTCAAAACAACCCCACCCTGAAGGTTAAGGTAGGCGATACTGAGCATGCGGAGGAAGGAACATTGTTCTGCGAGGCTACATTTATCTCGTGAGCGATAAGTGTACTACTATAAGAAATATTAGCGTGCTTTCTTTTGCTTATGATAAAGGTTGCTGTTGATTCTTGTTCAAGACTCTTCATGGTGCTGGCAAAGTTCAATATATGATCATTCTGGTGGTGTTCTGGTCTGGTCAGGAGAACCTGGATACATTTAAGTTACTACACAACTAGCAATACACTGACTAATACTTTCGACACATATTTGTCACCTTTATCCCACCTTGTCGGTGCGTGCTCTGCGGATGACTTGGCTCTACTTGTCCAGTGTGCCAGCCCCATTCCCCCTTTACGTCTGGTCGTCAATGAATGTAAACGTCACTCCCAGCCACCATTTCCTGGCCCTAGCTAGGGGTTTGAAGAGTTTGATAAAGTCGGTCCGTTTGCTGGCAGAGTCTGTAGACATCTCTTCTCAACACCACACAATCAAACATCTCCAGCATTCATGGCCTATACACCTAAAATAGCCAGCAATAATCATTCCTGCCTCGCATCACACTCGAAAAAATCACCACTATTCAACATGCCCGTCGCCCACAGATCTCAAGGGTTGGGTGTGTATGGACTCGCTCACCGTCGGCGGTACGTTGCAGCTCCTATCTTGATCGGTATCTTTCTAATCACTAATTCCCACATTCCAGGAAGGTATTACGCGAGTCTATAAAGGGCATTAGTACGTACACGAAAGACTAGATATCCAGATAACCATCTTTGTATTGTCGTTCATCGTCTAACCTCGGTTCCTCTATCCAGCCAAGCCTGCCATCCGGTACGTTTTCTCTTGCCTAGTGAGGGAAGTTTGAATATCACATCGAAGCATTATTCCAAAGACCAACCCTCAGTTATTTTTACAGCCGTCTTGCTCGCCGTGGTGGTGTTGTTCGCATTTCTGGGTTGATATACGATGAAATCCGTAAAGTGACCCGACAGCGTCTAGCGGATGTATGTATCGCACTGTTTCTTTAAGCATATTACACTGTATCAATATCAGGCTTATAATATGTCTAGATTATCCAACGGCTTGTCTTCGTCCTTGAATCATCCTCGACCCCGCGCTATGAGCGCAAGGTACGCTGCATTTTGACCACTCCACTCCATGTCCTATCCCATAAGTCGCTATTGTGGTTGGATTGACCAAATGCTAATGATTGATACTATAATATAGACTGTCACTACGCGAGATGTAAGTACCAAGCCTCATCCAGTCTCATCCATCATTGTGTATCGCTAATGCGCGAGTTGATAGGTTGTTTTTGTTCTGAATCAAGTGAGCATAACCCTCCTTCGCTTCCGTCTCTTTACCCCCTTGCTTTGGTATGAAACGGGTGCATAGATCACTAATTTATTGGCTTTGGTTGATAGATGGGTATTCCGGTTTACGGATTTGCTCCGAACTGATATGTTTTATTGCGTAGCCTGCTGGATTCTTGGTTGGGGAGAGGATCTGGTGAAATGCTTTTGTTGTTTACCAGTGGAATAGTGGAAGATTTATCTAAATTTCATGGTGTTTCATTCATATAAGTACTAATAGTATATCGTAATGTCATTAAGAAACTATATCCCAAGATCACACCAAAAATACATGTAACCTAAATATATAGGAAACCAGAACGAGGTATATCCCAAACAAATAAATCAATCTAGCCTGCCAGTCTGTAGTAAGTAAGCAATGGGTATCAAAGTCGACAAAGCGAACGCCTGCATCGTCATATCATTATCTCTTCCTCTCCTTCCCTTCAATCGCTGCTTTCAAAGACTCCTTGGCCTGTTCTTCGCGTCTCTCAAAGATACGGTTGAATGGCCAGGGTAATAACCGCAGGCCTGGGATATGGGCGCTGTGCAGATGCTCATCTGCGAAAATTGGTCCGTCGAGTCTCCGAAGACGACAGATGGATACAGCCGACTCGAGTAGACTCGAACCGAATCCACGATGACGGTGAGACGGGTGGACGGTCCACGCGCGAATCACACCTGTCAGCCGACCAGAGGATGAGCTGTTAGAGTGTCGATGCCGCAAAGCACGCATCCCGTTGGCACTGGGTGCGCCTGACGAGAGCGCATTTGTGCGAGCGGTGCGGAGAACTAGGACACCAACAATACTCCCCTGGTGTGTGGCTATTATGATTTCATCTTCAGCCGGTATCGAGCCGTGATGGATATGCTGTTTTGATCCGCCTGCGGATCCATTATTGTATTGACTCCGCCGGTACAGTCCGTCCTGGAGCCAAGCTGGGTCTTCGACCGCGGATGCCCATGTTAAGTAGGCTTTGGTAGTATGGTGGATAGCAATCAACGCTACCATGACAGCAAAAGTGCCTATTATTCCCGCAACTGGACCATTCTTATGAGGCTCGTGATACGCACTGCGCAGTAAGAGCAGAGTCAGAAGAGAAGCCATGGCCAGTACTGCTGGGTGGAGGAGTATGCCGCGTATAGCAATGGAGCGCTGCTCCACAATGCTGTCAGCAATGAGTTTGAGAGCCTCGGATTGATCGTCATTGGTAGAGGCCTGATAGGTCCATGTTGCTGGGGCGAAAACTGATTGTGGGGTTGAGATGGTCGAGGTAGAAGTAGAGGTTGGGGATGGGGGGTCCTCGAGATCATCTGCAAATCCTGACGAGAATGCCAGGTCGTTTAGGTAGGGCGATTTGGGCAAGTCATAGGTGTCCAGAGTGGGGTGCAAAGCTCCAGCAAAGGTTGTAACATGGCTGTCTTCAAAATTGGAGATCTGGAGGTTGGTACGTAAGGAGGAAAGGAAGGCTACATGTAGATGTAGACATTAGTGTCTCGCTCAATTGATAATGAAAACAGACCAGCAGCGACTCTCATAGCACAGGCATAGAAAAGGGCCAAGAAAGCGCACAATTAAAAATAATGAGGTGCAGAAAAAGTGTTCTGCAAGATTCGCCAAGCCCAAGCGGCACTTACAGTCAAGACAAGTATAGAGAGGGACCGGACTGGGGAGAGTTGATTTCCAGCTCATGGGTGCGAACAAGAACAGATAGGCATGGAGAGGAGAAAAGAGAAAGAGAAAGAGAAAGAGAGTAAGAGTAAGGAAGAAGGTAGGAAACGGCATACCTAGCAGGATGGACGGGGCTGGGCAGGCGAGCAGTTTTTGTAGGAAGGAGCCGAACCCAGCGGGGAAGGCGCCTCGGGAGCTAGCAGTAGGCGGGTTTGGGGCCTGCGACAACCGCCGGGTGGGGGAGCCGGGGGGCATGTCTTGGCCCTGTTGGGTGCGGTCTTTGGTGCGTCTTTTGTCTGGGGGCCTCGAAGCCGCCCCGGCGTGTTTGAAGTGGCCCAGCGCGGTTTAGGCGGCAGTTTGGGGTTTCGAGCCCGCCGCAGCCTGAAACCGTTTTCCCAACAGCTTGCCTACTCACTCAAGCTCAACCCTCTCGCAATCGTGCGCTCGCGGTTCCACTCGAGAAGCCTTGCCGAGTCACAAGTTCGCTGCTCATTGGTATGCAGCTATCCATCCTCCAGAGGGGCCTCGTCAGCTTGACGACAGCCAGTGACGCCAGATCCTCGACGGCCCCCAATCCTTCAGAGCGCGAACAAAAGGCTGTAGCAGCTATTTATATGCGAGTATTTCTAGAAAACAATATGGAACACGAAGACAAACGAAGAAAGAAGGGCAAAAATAGAGAAACAGAGAAGATGGAGAAACGGGAGTCTGACGAGTGAGTTCATATGTGCTCTTTTGTGCTTATCGCGCAACCCATGCAAATCGCAGGGTCTGTGCCTGCGGGCCTATTTTGGCGGCGTCATTCCTGAAACTCCCAAGGGCCGGCAGAAACCCAATCGCGTGCAGGCAGCCTTGTTGGATCATCGCTGACGCCAAGCTCTCTGTCGTTATCGCGTGCTCTCGAACCGTCCGGATTGCCCACCATGAACCCCGCCAAGCCAGATGGTGCATTGATAACAACTCTTTCGCAGCGTCATTATTGGATTGTTGAACGCGTGTGGTGCGCAATCTACGCCAGACCGTCCAGATTCAATAGACTGATATCCATAATTCATTGTTATTATCGATGTGTAGCAGGATCCCCGCTTACTCGGTCATTCAGTATACGACTATACGTCGGTGTCTATTATTCACTATGCATCAAACACAGCTCCACGTAAAAGAAATATGGACATCTAGAAACGATAGGAGAGAACATCAACAGGACAAGTAATGGATACAGACAAAAGAGAGAAAAAAAGGACAAGCATGTGCAGCGCTGCAAGAAGGTATGAATGGGTATACACTAGAACCAATTATATGCAAATCAACCCATCTCCCCTCCCCATCTTTCTAATCAGGGTATCGCAGCCATATCAAACATGTATTAACCTTGCCCCAAACACCAAATAAAACTTTAAAAAAAAATAAACGAATAATAATCTTGAGACGATTATGATTCCACCATCAGTTGTTCGCCTTCGTCTAGGAGTGTTGTCACTCGCGATAAATCGGAGATCATTGCCTTCCCGTGTCCAACCAACAGAAGCTTCTCGGCGTTTGCTGGAAGCCCCAGGTATGTGGGTGGCTCTCGCTCTGGTAAACGATCGACCCATTCAGTGAATTCAGGCATGCTAGTTGTACCAGGAAGTGCAAGGCAGTCGTCATTTTCAACGCCTGAAACGAGCTTGTGCTCATCTTCGAAAGCTGCTGGCGTGAGGAAACTGGTAACCAGAGACTCCAGTTGTTGGAAATCGCCGCTGTCATCAATCTTACCACCGTAAGTTTCAGTGACAAGCGTAGTAATCATATCCCATGGTAGCTTTTGCGGTGCGACGTTAGACCGTCCCTGTGCCACAGAATCTATCCATGAGTCGATGATGAACGCAGAACATTCATACTAAATAGACTGTTAGCTAAGAAATAAAATAACTTTTAACGGTGAAACTTACATCACTATCATTGAATTCCCAGAAACCCTTCCAACCAAGACTAGGTGCGTAGCGGAGCCGTTCTTGAATAACGGCATGCAAGAATGCAAGCAGCACGTAGACGCGCGCCTTTTCGACCGGAGCTTTACTGGCACGTAGTGACAACGAGGAGAGAGAGTCCTTCATATTTGCTCGAACCCCTGCTGGCTGTTCAAACATCAAAACACGGGAGGCTCGGAGAAGGTTGACTGGAATCTTGGGGCTAGTCTCCATTGACAAGAAGAGTCGGAATTCCTTGTGCGGCTTCAAAGAGTCTAACCGCTTTTCCAGACTCTGGAGCCAAGAAGGAGCCAGATGAACGTTCTTCACCAACACCCATGATCCTGCTGCTGCAGCGTTGCTGATAGCTTTGTCTGCACTTTCGACACCTTCGTTTGAACCCATGGCAATATTGGCACAAGTAGCATGCATCCGTTCAACCAGTCCATCAACCTTGTAACTGGCGTCAAATCCAGGGCTAGAGCTGAGTGCAATCGGGGCCGTAGCGGTGACTTGCTCAACCACATACTTGAGATCGCTACTGCCCTCATATAGCTCGCGACCGAAAACAGCTGCGACGAAACGCTCGGCAACTGGGACAAACCGATCCATACGGCAAAGCTTGACCAGAAGAAGAGAGCGAAGTTGTTGATTGAGGGGTTCAATGTTTTCCTCCCAAACAGGCGGTACGAAATTCTCCGCCAATTCTTCGGTGAAGAACGCTCTCCAAGTTTCATCCGAAATATTCGACACATGTGGTTTGAATAGTGACATGTTAGATAGCCTTTGAATCACCTGGTCTCTTGATTCCGTAGTCGTCGACAAATCAACACCTTCAACACTCTCATCAAGAATAGTGTCAATAATGCCCTTGTCCATTTGGTAAGGTGTGGCCTGTGCAAGGAGCATGGCTAGCGTTATACGGTCCTTCTGTAGCAAGCCCAATGATGTACGTTGATACGTTGTAATGAAAAGATCACGGAGGATGATGTCGACTCTTGCTGCGTGAGCTTTCTCTTGAGCAAGCTTTTTGTTTCCATGGAGAACAGAATTGAATATGTCCACGAAATACTGCAGCGAAAATTGATAGAAATGATTGATATGATGAAGCTGTTCCAGCACTGCGAATACTGCACTGCATGCTCGAGCAATAATATTGTATTCGAGAGTGATATTGTCGACTTCGCTCATGACACCTTCCGTCTCCGACATCTTCTTAGTGATTTCAGCAGCCTCCTTCTTAAGCGTCTCCAATGTCTCAATAACATTGTCGTCGTCTAAAATATTACCACGTGACTCGTTCAATGCTTGTAATAGTCGTTTTTCTAGCTGACGGAGGTGAATCTTGAACTCTCCTTGTAATTTGATGAGATTCGTGCGCCGTTCATCAACATCAGGACGTTCCACCTTGAGGACTTCGTTGAGAGACTGAGTCTGCAAGCTGCTCTGCGTCACTGTGAAATTGACAAATGTCGTCCTACTGCAGATATCGGGCGGGAAAGTAGCAGATGGATCTCTTGTAGACAAAAAGAGTCTGAAAGATGGCGAGAAATCGATTTCTTGCTTGCCTAGTTGAATCAGAACACGCCCTCCAGTCTTTTGGTATTCCTTGTTCAGAACGTGATTGAGAATAGGATCCAAGTGCTCCGCATCTTGGATGAGGATTGGATTGCCAAACCGCAAGGCGCTTTCCAGCTGCTTGACGAATGAATCATCCAAGAAACTAGTAACAGTAAGTTTCCTCTCTTGGCTTTCCTTCTGAAGAAATTCTGTAATGCGTCCCGAAGGATCAATAATCAGAGGATATCGGTTGAATCGTTTTAGGATGATGGCGTTCTCTGTACACAAGTCATCGACAGGTAGCGAATTTCCTTGCCATGCCAAACGTTCATCTGCATTTGAGAGGTACTCTGTGATAGGATTGTGAGGCTTGAATGTGATGCCGGACTGTGCCAGCTGATTGACCCAGTCATCAATCATCGCTTTGCGGAACTGTTGGTCGTACAGACCAGCATATGCAAGGAATGCCGCAGCAATGAGGACATCGCCAACAAGTGTGCTAATTTGAGTTTCGAACGACTTGCTTCCTTCTTCCCAACGCTCGCGTTCTGAGGCCAGGCTGTCCAATAGCCGAACACTTCGATCAACCTTGAATTGCACGCGGCTCATCTCAGTCTTGATAGCTTGCGTTTCACTGATGAGGGCGGCATATTCGGTCTTGTAGGTGGCGATACTGCTTTCGAGACTCTGGATCGTGTTTTCAATAGCTTGAGCTTCCGCTTTGGTTTGAAGTGCCGTTTCCTCGAGCTTTTCAACTTCATCACGAAGTGGGCCAACACGGTCCAAGATCTCAGAGTAATTGACCTGCGCTTCAACCCATTGGACAAGAGGACCACAGGCTTTACTGGCATGGTTAACCCTTTCATATGTGAAATCATCCTTAGACAAAAATTCATTCTTCATTTTCACTCGGTGGTTGCGAGTCATTTGTCGCTCATTGTCGTAGTTCACAATACTTGCAATAAAGTCGTCACGACGAATGATACCTTGGATCGTTTTCCAACTGTCGACCTTATGGCCGAGCAAGGTGCAAACGGCTTCGAGAGCCAGCCGTACACTTGCAGGAGGATTACCCATAGAACGAACTTCAGTAAGATGTTGGCGCTTGATGTTGCTGACACTCTTTTGGGCTTCCAAGACTGCAGGCTCTGCTCTTGCCAGGTCGTTCAACACCACTTCCTTTCGGGTGGCAACTTCCTGTTCTTGTTTTTCAAGAGCAGCCTGGATTTCAAGTGAAGCGGACTTGCGTTGTTCAGCTTCCCGTTGATCTGCAACCATTCGTTGAAGTTTCTCGTTGGCCTCTGCGTCTTTCTTCTCCAATTGGGTCTTCTTTACAGCAAGACTAACACGCAGTTCGCGGACCTTGTCTACTGTATCTCTGAGTTTCTCTAGACCAACATTCAAGTGCCGCTGTTGCTCCTCGAGATCCTCTCGCTTCTCATTGAATAATTTGACGTATTGTGCGACAAAGTCAAGGTAGTGACGAGGAGTCAAGTATGTCGTTCTACCCTGCTGCTTTTGGAGGCGCTGATTGAATTTCTGCAATGAGTAATGGATGTAAACCATTGAGTTGACCACAGCTTCACGGTGAGAAGCAGGAAGGTGGAGGTCACGGTAAGCCACTGGAATACTATCGGGTGCAGTAAAGTTGGGTTTGTCAAGGTCCACAGATTGCGTGAGCTCGGAACCAACTTGGAACAGGGCTTGATCTGACCAGTCGCCGAACCAGTTAAGGACACAACGATTGAACAAAGCAGGACTGGTTGCAGCTTTAGAAGACAGTCCATCTTCGGGAGGATTCATAGTAAACACAACATGAAGATTCTTCACAATCTGCTGTGTGAACCACTTATACAACTCCTCTTGAGAATCAAGAAGTAATCCTTGGCGTTGAGCACCCTCTTTGCAGGCAGTCATGAGAGAAGCAAACTCGTCTCCTTCAAACAGACCTGGAACTTCTGCATTTGCAAGTAAAGTATTCATGCGCTCAAGGAATCCGGAATCAAGCACATTAGATTCGTCCATGATGAAGCAAATCTTTTCTCCTTTGCATCCAGCTCGTCGCAAAACGTTTCTCAGGTCCTCATCGAAATCTTCGGAGGAGTACTTTCCGTGAACCTTTATTTGGAAGATCTTCAAACCATTCATCCACGCTACGAATCTTGAAAGTGTGGTCTTTCCACTTCCACTGACACCGATGAGAATGAGATGACCTTGTGGTTGTCTGAATACACGATCGATACGAAGCGCATGTTCCAGAACGTCGTTAAAGAGAACCAATGGAACATCCACTTCCTCTTCACAGAATGTCTTAAGTCGGGCTTTAACGAAATCACGCAGTTGCTCCTGTTCCACTGGTACGTAGTTCTTCGAAAGCCAGTTCGAAAAGAGGATCGGCCCTTTCAATGCTTGTTCCTCATCAATCGTTGGGAAATGCTCCAATGCAATACGTCGCACTAATTCATCCGTCCATTTGCGTTCCTCTTCGGCAACGAGACGATCTTGGAAGAGACGAAGGGCTTCGTGGGCCCAAATTCGGACCAGACCCTCAACGGAAAGGCTCTCCAATGGCTTGATAGCCTCGTAAACACCACGTACCCATCTTGTCAATTCACGTGGCGAATACACATAATGAGGTTGGATCTTTGGCGTGAATCTTGTCTGTGACTCCAAATAAAATTGCACCATGGCTTTCGTCAATGCATCCGCGTATCCACGCAATGTGGGAATAATTTTGAGGACAGCCGAGTTGAATGTTCCGTAGATTTGATTCAGCGAAAGCTCTCCAGGATAGTCGACCATCATCAATGGTGCGTGTCGTAAGAAACGTTCTCCCATGGGGGTACGTCCGGCATCGGTGGGAGGGTTACAAGCACCAACGAATTGAATACGGTCCAGGGTAACCCATGTCTTGTCTGATGTCCGCCAGAAACCGTTGTGTTCTACCAATTGTCTCAAGAACGAGATTGCACGTTGCGTACCATAACGATCAGGGGCTGGCAAGTTGATCTCGTCACAGAAGATGACCAGCCAGCGTCCAATTTGGTTCGGAGACATTACTACACCATTCAACGTTTTCCTATATTCACAATATTGTTCAAAAGTCTTAATGAGGAGATCCGGTGTAGTGGCGCTGGAGAAGTTGAGACCAACAACCTCCATGTTTGGTAACTTTCGAAGGGCAGAAAACAATGTCATGGTCTTACCGGATCCGGGTGGACCACATAGTAAGAGAGGCTTGTGCTCAGCAAGCCACGAGTAGAGTACGTCTTCGTGGCGAACGGTATCTAAAGTTGGGATAATGACATCGGTTTGAGTGATGGAATGAGTATTGATCTCAACTGATGGTACTTGGGATTGCCAAGTGATCCAATCCGCCTTTGGTAAAGACACATCAAAGTCAATAAGTGATGAGGATTCGCTGAGTGGAGGTGGATCAATTGTGGAGGATGCGGTGAGATACTCCCCAAACCGTTTCCGATCGGCCAATGGACAGTCGCCAGTCAGAGACCAAACTAGTGCAAGAAGCAACTTCTTAGATATGTATGACTCCACTTGTTCTGCTTCAAGTGGAAAGTCAATGTGTTGGATGTTGTATTCTAGCACGTTGCGGCATGCTTTGTTCAGCAAGCTGAAGAGAGTGTTTAAGGCGCGGATTTCCGTGTACTCCATAATATGATCGTATGACCGAGCTTCTTCGAGGGTCTTGTAGATGAGTTCGTCGCTTTGCATGAATTGCTTAAGGATGTCGGATATCGTATCCTGGACAGCTTGTGTCTTTGCGGAGGCTTGCCCTGCGGGTACAGTATCATCGTCAAGATCGTCAAAGGTCTTGGTCTTTAGTGATTCGACGTAGTTTGTAACCATCATTGCTGGAGTTACAGTGTCATCGTTGAACCACACCATACCGCAACGACTGACAGTAGCTAAGGTTGCATATTTCAACGTCTCCACTTCGAACATTATGCGGACATTCGGAGGCAGATTAAGACGTTCACCATTAGGTAGCGTCAACAATTTGTTATCATCCAGGACACTGTTAAGATTTTCAACCCATTCAGGGTCAACATCACCATCAAACACAATCCAGTGGCGTTTAGAATCCTCTCCACGTAGGTTGTCAACGACTTTTCGCAAAATACCAGTGAACAAACCGTCGGTCCACTCTCTCGTTGTGCTGTCAAGATTACCGTAAAGCGCTTCCTTTGGCATTACCTTAGAATCAATTACATGACACACGCCTTCAATGCCCTCAACACGCTGCAAGGCTTGAAGTAGTACTTTCCATGAGGCCGATTTTCCAGAACCTGAGCGTCCAACCATCATGACACCGTGATGAATGCTTTGAATTTGGTATAGTTGGAGGGTTTTGGTAATCCAGGTGTCACTAGCAACATAATTATTCTCATTCGCAATGTCGCGAATGGCTTGTGTGAGTTTCTCGTAATTGGCGGGTACATATTCAACGCCTGGGAAATCTTCCCTCTGGATATCTAGCATTGTTTCGACGTCTTCACGGATAAGCTTGGGAGCAATAGTTTCACGCAGACTTTGAACAATGATCTGAGGTTCAACAACCTCATCCGGACCAAGGTTACCATCTGAATTTGCGAGACGTGCACGTTTCAATCCTCCAGAGCTGACGAGTACACTTTTCAAGGCACGAAGACCGAAGTCGTAATGAGCCTGCTTTGTTAACCTGCCTGAGCAGTGATCGAAGAAAGGAACGGTCTGTTTGGAAAGAGACTTCGCTTGCTTGAACCCTTGAGAGAAAAGCATGACTTCGGCAATGAGCTCCTTGTCTGGCTTTGACATTGCGACACTTCGGAAAAGCTTTTTCAAATTGTCGGGGAGGTTGGATCGTCCGGCGTAGCCTGGGTTCATCGTAATGAAAATACCTGTATTTTGATTGACTCGAAGGCGTCGACCGACCAATTCGATTTGGGTTGTATCATCATCGTTGCCCTTGCGAAGACCAATCTGGATATTTTGGATTTGTTGTGAGACCGCAGAGAGAATCCGTTCTTCTAAACGATTGAACTCGTCGAAACATCCCCAAGCACCAACTTGGCAAATACCCAAGAAAATTCGCCCCATGGCTTGGAAATCGAATGTGTCATCACAGCAAAACACCAAGGTGAAACGACCAAGTTGCAGACCCAGTGCCTTGACCGATTCCGTCTTACCAGTGCCTGCAGGTCCGTATGGAGAACCTCCCAATCTCTGGCAAAGAGCCTGCGTCAAAGTGAGGAAACAACGGTCTGTAAGAGGTGTGCGAACAAGTCGTTCAGGGACACCCAAGTATTCAAAGCCGTAATCTAATTTGGCATTGGCCATGTGCACATAGAGACGCTGTAGGAAATCGCCCTCATTCTTATACATATAGCGCATTTGAAGGAGCCACATATAATGAGTGGGTGTCGTTGCGTTGAATTTGATGAGTTTTGAGATGACATCTCGCTGGTGAACAAATTCCGTAATCATATGTTCACACTTCTTCCTCGTGATAGCATCTAGCTCACCAAGGACAGTGGCAGCAAGCAATTCAAGGATGCGTACTTCGGCATCATACAATGAAGATAGATCACTACCGCCATTCTCAAGGGACTTTTGAACAGCATTGGTCCACACAGCTTGACTTGCAAGCACAACTATTTGAGCAGGGTAGTTGGCAAGGTAGTCGTTGAAAGCTGTTTGATCCACTTCATTGGTGTTGTAGATAGTCTCAAACTGTTCAACCGCCTCTGCTAGGAGCTCCGCAAGGGTCACTTTCAGATTATTATCCAAAGCTGACAGCCAATCATTGATCCGCGGTGTTTTGATAAGATTTACTTCGCGTTTTAATCTGACTTCTTCTCCTTCTTTCGATGTGCAACCAACAATGTTGTTGTCATCGTCCATAACGAGGCCAGACAAACCAGCAAACATTTTCTTGAAATGCTTAGCGACCCGAAGTGTATCATTGCTATTACCAATAATCTCCAAGAGATCTTCATCACCAACGAAATAGAAACGAGGGAATGAGACACGTTCTCGTTCAAGGTATTCACCAAGAGCTTTCTGGATCTTGTTAAGCAGCTCTGCCAGTCTCTCCAAAGATTTTTGAACACCAGTAATGGCTAGTACGTCGAGAACAAAGGGTGATTTATAGACCTTTTTCATTACCGCAAAAAATTCAGAGTTGATGTTTTGGAATCGAGCAGATTCCAGGGGAAGGAGGTGCTTGATATCAGCATTTCCTGTGAAAACGCCTTCAAGGTATACCCATTGACGTTGGACATCAATCCATACATCGAAAAGAACATGAACCCTATTGAGCTTATCTTCCCATGTCGAGGCTTCCTCCTCGAATTCTTTGTAGTATGGCGAATGTCTCATAGCTTGTAAGGAGTTGAGATTTTCACTGCACTTCGCAAAGAGATCATCAAAGCCTCGGATCAGGCGACATTTATTCTGATAGTTGACAAGGTCCAAAGAATAATTTTGCCAAGTCTCACGAACCATTTTAAGGAATTCCTCCAGAGCCATTTCGCCCTGTGCCTGAGCAATAATATCTCGCAGGACATTCTCACTAGCAGCAGGCTGTAGGTCCCAGACATCTCCGAGGGTCAAGGCAACTTGTGAGAACCGCTTCCCTGGTTTCAAAGCCTTGAAAATCTTTTGCCAATGTCTCTCTTTAATTGCCTCCGATTTGAGATCTGACAGAAGGGGATTAATCTTCAGAAGCTGGCGCAGAACATTTTGGATGTGTTCAAAAGCGGCATATTGGCGCATGCGGCTGGGCATCTCCTTTGTCATCTTGATGAGATTGTCGATAGATTGTCGAAGTTTCCTAGGTTGGACGCTGGTCCATAACATCTCACGAAGATCATTCAAGCTCTTCCAGATCGTTGACAATGCAGCCCATACAGACATGAAGTCCTGGACTTCTTCTAATATTGCAGGCAATGATGACTCTGCACTGGAAGGAAGATCCAGTGCTTCTTTGGCTTTTGAAACCATCTCAAACTCTGACTGCAAACTTTCAAGTCGAGATTGGAATGAGCTTAATGTTTGAGAGGCCTCTTCTGGAGGAATAGTACCAGATACCGGTTTTTCATCGTTCCATTGAGTAATGATGTCTTTGATCTTGTCGCCAATAACCTTATCTTCAGCTGTGATTTTGGCACGTAGAGCTTCTGTCTGGTCTTGGACGATCTTGCCCTTTCTAATAAGCAACTCATTCAATGCAGTCCATTCTCCGTCCACATTTTCCACGTGTAGCCAATCGGTGGGAAATTGATATCGCTGACGTGCTAAAGTTGTCTGACCTTGTCTAAATAGGTCCACCTGCGGTTCCCAAACCTTTGCCTTGCGCTTGCACTGTTGTACAATTGTGATGAATGACACGGCGTGCGCCGTGGAGGAAGCTTCCAGGGTTTGCCCTTCCAAGTCTCTACGAGCGGCAGCAATTTCAGAGTGAACTTCCCTCATACGACCACCAAGTTTAGTTCCGAATTTGTGGAGAATCTCGTGCTGCCACTGGTCATATTTGGCATTTACTTTAGTTTGCACTTGCTCGTAGTCGATAGTGATATTGCCAAAAGGTCGACTGACTTCTGATGTATCAAATGTTGCACGGCTTTTGCGAATTTCTTGAAGTAGTTGGAGCCATTGCGAGAGGTCGTCACCGAGTATGTCGTAGACTTGGTCAGCTTGTAAATCCCAGAGAGACTGAAATTGAAGCCATTTATCAACATAGTTCGAAATTTCTCCCAGTCTAGCTTCCACAGCCCCGTAAACTTCAGCTAGCTCATCAGAGCAGTGTTGAGGAAGGTTGACAAACGAAGTTTCAGAGAGTTCGGTCTTCTCCACATCAAGCGAGATTTGGTAGCGTGAGGACTTGATCTTCTCGAGATGGCAAATGACACCAAGCCATTGACCGAGGTGGGCAAACCAGCTTGCGCGTGCGTACTGTAGTGGTGGATCAAGATGCAAGACCTGATTCCTCATTGAGACTTCATGAACAAGTTGTGGAAATTCAATTCGGTAAATATCAACTTCAGAACCATCGCCAACTGTTTGTGTTCCCTGGCTGGACACACGTTTAGAGTATTGTTCATTCTTCGATTCTTGGAACGAAGAAATCCAGACTCTGATTGCTTTGTGGAGCCTCTCGCGCAAAATGGATTCAATTTTCAAGTTCAAATTTGATACCCAGTAGCCGAGATTGACATAGTTTTCGAGGTTTAGCTTATCGACAGATATTTGGATCGAGTCTAGGCGTTGGCGGAACACTGTTGATTCGTAAGGACAAGTCTTAAGCTCTAGAATAGCCTTCTGGATATTCTCGTTGATCGAAGCCAAAGTTGCAGCTTTAGACTGGAGTACTGAAGCTGACACTGCAAATTCGCGGACAAATTGAACGTGTTTGCTTTCGCCCCTTCCAGCAATCGTTGGGTCAAGTGCACCATTGGTTAGCGTAGATTGTTTGACGTGAAGCTCATAAGAGTGAACGAAAGACTCCCAGCGTAGGGGAATGCCTTTGATGATCATAGCTTGAGCATCATTTTGATAGCCACTCAACAAGATTGCGACCTCGGTCATCGCAGAAATGGTACGAGTTGTCTGAAGTAGTGTACGAACTGTTTCCATAAGGCTGATAGCGTATGGATACACACGTTTAGCTTCCTTTGATATACTGCTGACCGCATGAGGAACCTGGAAGTTCAACCAGATCAAGTTCCGCACTTCCTTGAAAAGAGCAATAATCTGTGCGTCGAAGTTGACCGTCAGTTCTAAGGAATTTCCAGCAGCTCGGTTTCGGACGATATTAAATAGACGTCCCGAAATTGTAATGTGTCTTCGTTGAACATCATGGAGCCAAGACTCAAATACCGGGCGAGTATCCAGCTTTTTCCGAAATAAGTTGCTCTCAGCCTGAAGTTTTTGGCCTTCGGAGTGCAAATGCCAATCCTCGCCAAGAACATCCTCGACTTTGCGCATATAGCCATTAAGCTGTCGTTCGATTTGACGTGCCCAAACAATGGCGCCGGAGACAGGAGGTAGGTCTCGCAGTTGAGCCATAGCATGGGCTTCTGAATGACCGTATTGTTGCTTGAACCGTTCATGCAGAGCAGAGATGTCGTGTTTGACATTGTCAATGAGCGTGGTTTGGTATTCACCAATCGCACCGCGAATTTTAGGTCGTACAAGCAAAGCATTGAATTTGGAGAAAACACGGAACATCTCGTTTGCGTTCTTAGCTGTCGCAAGACGGTCTCGTAAACGGGCAATGATAGAGTTCTCGACACGCGATGTTCGTTCGTTGTAGGATATCTCCGCCTGGATCCATAGCTGCGTGCCTTCTTCAGAGACATCGAGGACGTCGACGTCTTTCAAAGCGGCATATGCCTGTGTCACCTCCTCCACGGCGTCCACATCACCAATTTCTTCAACAATAACTGCCCCGTCGGCTCCATTCGCATTCATAGATGATTTCGGACCCAGAACATTAACAATCGTTCTCTGCAGTTGCTCGTGATTGACGCGGAATGTATTAATGTATTTCAAGCGCTCTTGGGTCTTTGTGTGTCTGGGAACAATCTTAATTGGGATGAATTTCTCATTTCGCCGGCGAGAAGCATCACGTCCAACGTTGGTGAATTCTTTCACGTTTTCGTCCCAGGTTCGCCAAATCGCACTGCAAGTCTTCATCAATGAACGGAATTCTCGGTAATCAAGATGCATGATCGTTCGTCCATGAAGCAGGGCATGGATTTGTGAGTCTAAGTCGCCAGATATAGCCTCCACCAGAGCCAAAGCCCTCTTGATAGGGTACGGAGATATCTTGAGTTTCCTATTGAGATGGTTGAAAATTAATCCGAGAGACTCTTGAACTTTCTGGAGAGTTGTTGCCGACAATAATTCGTCTAATGGAAAGTCCCGCATCAGCTGATTGTATTTCTGAACTGTATCCATTGCCTCTCGGAGTCCAGTATCTGCAACGAAACTCAGTGTCGCTTGGTAACGTTTAGCGTGCCGAAGAATTTCCATGGTCAGCTGGACTCCGTCACCACGAAGTTGCTTTTCGATGCCTTCCAACGCTGTTTCCATGGATAACCAAAAGTTAATTTCTTGGTTCGCAGAACCACTGTCTGCATCCCGAGACATTTTTGTGATAGTTTGAATAGACTTAATCCAGCCGTTCACATTATTTTGAATACTGTTGAGAACGGTGCTGTTTTCAAGTGCAGCAGGCGGAATCAGTTCGACAGAGGGTTTGACACCTCGTGCTTCGGCGTCATCCAAAGCAGCCTGGACAATCTCATGAAGTGGCAGATTAAGGGTTGGAATTTCGACATTTTGCTGAAGATGCAAAAGTGCGAGATCCAACTCTGCGATACGCTTTTTAGCACCTGGGACACCAGTTTTCGCTTCGGTTTCCGGTCGCTGCTTGATTCCATTGGCTGTTTCCTGACCACGTGTGTATGCCTCGAAATAGGGGGCGAGAGTATTATGTACTAAAGAGTGAAGAATCTCAAATGCAGATATTGAAGCACCTTGTTGAGCCTGTGTATTGTTTAGCGCAGACAAGCCAGGGAAGTTCGTCACCTGAATCTGAGTTGCGATGTGGTGGTTTGGGTCAATCGGTCCGGGGCGTTTAACAAATGCTACCGACGCAACTGTTGTAGAGGAAAAGGAGATCTCTGAAGTGAGAGCATACGTGAACCTGTCTTCTGCTCCTGCTACTAATTAGACAGCAATTCCAACACCCGTGTAAGGGGCGAAACATACCATCTTCGTTCTCTGCGCCATTGGGCTCCTGTGTGCCAACAATGTCTTGTTGAACGTATAGTGCCACCTGAGACTCCGAAGCAAACCGCGTGCATCTCTGCACGGTTTCCGAGTACTTCGCTTTCGACAGCAAGCTGCCCTGGCCCTCCAGATCTTGGCTCGTAGCCCCCAGTGTCACCTGCAGGACTTCTGTGAGATACTGGACGACCACTTTCGGATCTACCGAAGGGCCCTGAGCCGACGCTGCCAGGCCATTAGTGATGCCTGGAGTGGCAACCTCCATAGTGTATGTAGACGAGGGATCAACGACGCATCGAAATCATGAGTGAGTGTGATCTGTCGTTTTCGGGGATAGGATGCGGAACTCAGGTTATTTGTATCGCAAACAACCGGAGAAACAATGGAGCGTGGAAGGCGTAGATTAGAAGATTAGAAGATTAGAGGGTATCGAAGTAGCGGGAGGGTAGGGAACGATGGCGGTTGGGCGAGCGATGAGTTGTCGATGGCCGATAGAGAGAATTAATTATTATTTGTCTTTAGCCCCGTTTGGTGCTCGGGGGAGGAGGACGCGGCGGGCGTGTTGCTGATAATCACGGGACTGGCACGGGCTGGCCCGTGCCATCTACCATACTATTATTGCCACGGACCGCGGACTGCAGTTTGCAGGGGCTGTCAGGGGTTGTGTACACGTAACCCAAAACGGTTAGACCGTACCTGCAGTATTCTGCCCTTTTCTGCCAGCATATTCCAAGGCGGACAGCCATATTATTCTCTCATTGGCAGACGGTGAGAGGTGGGCTAGACTAATATAGGAACTGTCACATGACCCTGAAACCTCAGACGAGCATTTTGGAGGTTGTTAGGCGATTTGCAGTTGCACAAAGTTGACCCTTTGTATGGGAGCTGGCCCGGCCAATCACAGCACGCTGCTCGCTGGATGGGCCTGCTGCTCTTGCTATTTCAAACTTACTAAGCTGTTTGTTCTCCTTTCTGAATACTAATTGATTTCTATTCTCTATCAAATTCGATCTCAGCTGTCAGAATTTTTGTGTGTAATGAATGCGTCTGCCAGTTGAAATGAGAATTGTCAGACTTCAGGCTCGACAACGTCTTTTGATGAAGTAGCTTTTGGGCATTTACAGCGGTACAGTTCACGGAACTTGTCCAAGCTTAGCCCCTCCAGCTTATCCAGACCGGCCTGGCTTGCTTTCATTTTCGCACCCCGGACAGATGATCCCTTTGCTTCTGCCAAAACCTCATCGTGGACGAATACAGCTGCCAGAATTATTACGGGTGCTCCATCTACGGCCGGTATTTCACCTGCCTTGAGAGAGAACTCTATGCATCCAAACTCGATAGACAATTTATTATGCAAAAACGTCTGTTGCAAATTATCAGTCTGCTTTCTCCCAATCTGTATCAGACCTTAACTCACGACAGGATGTTTGTTTGCAAATGTGTCATACAACGCCATATCCTCAAAGAATGGTTTGATATGTTTCTTGTAAAACGCCTCGATGACACCAAAGTCGAACTCAGAGTCAACAAAAATGGCACCAAGGTAAGCTTCTAGCATGTCTGGCAAGCACTATATCATTTGTTAGCAACGTTAGCATCACTTGCGAAGTTATTATATAGTAGAGTACTCGCCTTTGGGGCGTCTTCTGTGCTCAGCCAAAAATCCACAGACCGCTTGTTCTCGTAGGCTAACTGTGATTCCTCAACATATTGGTATATCTGGCTCTGAAGTGGACTGCTAAAGTATTGCAGGTGAGTGTGTAGCCCAAGCTGCACAGTGAGGGTGCCCAGGAACTTGTTGGATACCATAGCCATCTAAAGCCGTAGCAACATTGGTAAGACACGCACTATAATGAAAATACCAAGATTAATACTTACTTTATGCTCAGTAAGCCATTGTGGATCACGATCAGGAAATCTCTCATATAGATCCTCAACGCAAACCATATCCAAAAGCGAGTCACCTAAAAACTCTAAGCGCTGATAGCAGGGAACCCTTGCCCAAGCCGATGGGAACGACTGATGAGTGAAAGCGGATCTAAGCAGCCTAGGATACTTGAAATGATACCCCAGTTTCTCCTCTACCTGTAGAGCAAGCTTCTTCTCAAACCCATCAGGAATCTGGGTTTGATAAGGTGGCAACGAATAAAGCTGATAATAATCCGCCCATCTGCATGCTTTGTGGGACTTGTTATCATTCAGGTCGTTGTTAACCAATTCTGTCACTGCCTTGACAGCCATATCAAATCGGTGCTCAGTGCCACCGGAGAGTAAAGATGCTCCAATGATTGCTTCGCAGACGTCTGCAATCGTCTTCTCTCCTAATGCATGCTCTTCTGATCCTTTGGATTCGTTTGACTTGCCTCGGAGTAGTTTCATGCCCTCCGGATACCAATTTCTCCTATATTCGATTAGTACTTCGATAGTAATGGCTCTTTCAGTTGATAACATAAAAATTGTACTAACCTAGAAAACCCTTTACTCCGTATGTACTCGTATAGTTTTCGCTCCTTCGCCGTATTATAAAGATTTCTATTACAAAGAAGACACATTCGATTGACATGGAAATCATACTCCTGGTCGAAAGGATTCTGTGCGAATAAGGCAATTGATGTTGCCATCTTCAGGAAACAATCGCCAAGGAATTCAAGGCGCTCATAGTTTTTTCCCATGCCTCTCTGCAAGTGTATTTGCTCGTGACGATGCTCCTCGGTGTTGTCAGAGTCTTTTGTAATTGCCTCCAATGCATAAGATAGATCAACCTTTAGATCCAAGCTACTGCAGCATTCCTGGGCAATAAGATAGGACTCTAGACGTGTCAGAATAGCGGGCATCACGAAGCAAGTTGCAGCTGTTGAGGCGGGAATCTGTGACATAATCAATATTCACATAAGTAAGACATAGCAATACTAAAATACTAACCGCCGAAATAACCATAGGTTCCAAACATATTACCGATCTTCTTTCTACGTCTCTTTCCTTCTCAGTCATTTTTTCCAGGAGGTTTCTTCGGAGCGGTATCAAATCTGCGTCGAAAACGGGCTGGTTCCAATCACATGATGAAAGAAAAATTCCCCTGGCCTTTTTGTACAAACTCAGGCCATAGTCCATGATGTTTTCCATGTGTTTACGGTGAGGGAGGAAAGACGGTGGTGGATCTGATGGACGAAGTGTTGGGTTGATTTTTGTAAGAAAATAACGATATTTTCCATCCCATCGATCGTAGACAAATCGGCCGACCATTTCTTCTGGTTTGGAAGCAGTACCAGGGACTTCATCATTGTCGTAGACAAACTGTATTGCCTCCCAGTCAATAATATCTAGTGGGTCAATGATGGTTTTGTCCATGGTGATCTCTGTCGCTGCTGGAAGCAACCAGTACGGCATCATTGTCGTATCCTGTTCATATGTCTTGTTATATAAGTCTCGAAATACTCTAAGAGTAAAAGTAGTAATGAGTTTCACACGATTAGAAGATATCGTCAAGGCCTTCGTCAGCGGGATTGACCGGATTGTAGTCTCGATATCATCTTCCAAATATATTGGGAACTCCGGGAACTGGGGTAACCGCTCACGAGTTAACAGTATAACACTCGCGTAATTTCTCTGTAATGGTTCGACTGGAGTCAGAAAGATCAATGTAGTAAACAAGGCGTTTGGCTCAATGCCGCGACCTTGCTTCCAAAACGTCGCCTTTGTCATCATCGGGTATTGAGCTGTCTTGCGAGACATGATTGCCAATTTCGCATTACGCATCACAGGGAGTCTCCGATGATAAGTAGATATGAAATGTTCATCTAGCAAGTTACTCTTGCGCAGGAGGAGACATGTGTCAAAGGCTGCAGATTGTTTCGCGAGAGACTTTTGTGTCGCCGGCTTGCCTAACAGTCTATGGACAGGCGATTTCTCAGGAAGTATGACCTCACATTGATACATATCCTTAACTGACGAAACAAAATAATGGGCTTGCGGGCAATCGTCATTCTCATATTGCTAAACACTTGGTCAATCACGCGTTCACAACAATAAGACAGAACTATCATACCAAGGAGCTTGCATAGCGAGCGAGTATGGTCAAAGCCGAATGATATGTCAAGGTGGCTCCACTACTCCGTATGGTATATTGCCTTTTTTTGAGGTCTTTTTCCAACATATAGTCAAGGTTATCATGGCTGTAGCCCAGCATTCTGTCCTTTGGCAGGCTCTCACAAAACCGGCGCATCACCGCCTATCTATATGTTAGAGAGAAAGACCTATAAATAATAAGAATGCGTACCTCTGATTGGTGTACTAGATCCAACCTAGTCTCATGTTCCATGTTGCCGATTTCTACCATGAGCGCATACTAACGAATAACCATTAACTTGTATTCTTTATTCCTCGTTAGGATATCTTGTCATTTACCGTGGAGTTAGAATGCCTTGCCCGGCCTCGACTTTGAACGTATTGAATCAGAGTCTCATAGAGATCGAATCTGTACATTTTAGTATTCTATTTCTTTACAGCAGAGGCGGGTCTAGCCTACCTGACCACGAGGTTACAGTCTGGGATATCGAGTCCTTCCTCTGCTACTGAAGTTGCAAACTTCTTCTGTCAGCAATTACCATTCTTTATTATGGATCAGTGTTCTTACCAGGCAATTTAACTCTCCTTTTTTAAACCTCATCATTGTTTTAAATTGTTGATGGTATGTCGTGTTGGTTCCGAGACTATCGCCAGATTTACTCAAACCTATCAAGACTCCAGGACGCATGGTTGATACGCTTAGCTCCTTGAACACATCTTCAAGGATTTTAGCAGTGTGTCTTTGTTTGGTGAACACAATACACTTGGAGTTTGGCAATTTTTCAAAATGCTTCGACAGGTTTTGGTAAAGCAGCTGGACTTTTGGGCTCAGCAGCTCGAATATGGCGGCACCGCGAGGCAGCTCATGTTTGACGACCATATCAGAAAGATCATTGAGCCTTTTCGTTCCTTCTTCCGTCAATTTTACAGCGTCCTCATGCGCGAGCCTTTGGTGGGATGTACTGAGCCTTCCCTGAAACTTCGGAAGGGATTCTTCTCTCAAGGCAGTAAGCCAAATACGATCCGCACACCACTCCCCAAGTTCCACACTAGCTTGAGAGGAGTATGCGAATATCTTCGAAAGACATTCCATATTTCCATATTTGCGTTCCAAAATTTCATGAAGTTTTGTTTTGAAGGGTTCTTTGGGAATTGGATACTTCCATAGTTCCTCATCTGGCCGAGTGACTACCTGTCGTAAAAGTGCTAGGTTGGAAGTTGTCGCAATCTTGCTATTTAATAACGTTTCAAGTTCCCTAAATACAGTTTCAAATTAATATCATTAAAGTTCAAATAGAATCAAACTTACAAAGCTGCTGCCACAACATCACCTTTAGCATTGATAGGAGATGCCGTCATACCAAATACCCGGGGTCGGCAGGCTGCGTCAGTTTTGAGATAACTGTCTTTGATGATCCTAACACTCAATCAGGACAGACTTCCAATTTTAATCAGAAATAGATGATTAACTAACCTGGCATATGGATGCTCCTTTTTTGTATGGTGTGCCTCATCAAAAATTAACAGATTTATGTCCTCCATCCGGACGAAAGAATTCAGAAGAGAATGATGAAGAATAGCAGCAGTGCAAACTATAACCATGCTGTCATTGAGGGTTTTACTCCATGCCTCTTTATTCCAGAGGTCCACTCCTAGGTCACCGATCAAAGGGGTAACTGTCTGATCGATGTTGTTTTTCAAGACGGCTGACTGTTGGAAAACCAGAGTAACGCTGTTGACCTGTCATCAATTGAGCATCCCAGGCATATTTCTCGTATTTAGGCCATTTACCAGGAAGAAGCAGACTCGTGGTCTTTCTCCACAATCCCGACTGATCAACTCGTTCTGAATTATGTATTTCATAAGAAGTACCGCAATCAATGTTTTTCCAGATCCTAGGTTCAGAACTCTAGTCAGTAATGCCAATATATGCCTGAATACCACGCCAGCTGTCTTACCTGTATCAAGAACAGCTATAGTGTTTTCTTTCTTAGCCTTCTCATACAGCTCAATTTGATACTCTCGAGGATCATGTATGGTGGCAGCAAAATCTTGTGTCGCCAGCAGATGGCGAGTTGAAGTGTCAACATGTTGTGATTTCTCAATCGCCTTTACCTCCTCGTCTGTTATGATTTTCGCAACCTTTGACAGCCTGTATGTTTGAGCTAGTTGGTATTTTGAAAGTGGAACTCGGTGAAATAAACTCACAATGTCTTGAAGTGAGCATTTTGTGCTCGACGTCCTGATACTGGGGAGGTGTCTGGAATGTCTTCCTCACTCTCGGACTCGCTCTCTGGAGCTCTCTCCTCTGTAATGCTCAAAGCTTCCATGAGTGAAACCAAATCGGATGCCTGTGGATTGCGCTGTGGTGATGGCAATGTGCTTAGAAATTTGTCCAATTTGACGCTCCGCTACTTGCAAGTGACAGAGGAGACGGGAGACGTCTCAATGAGTAGATTTTGTAGTATCAAAAGGAACGAATGATATTATTTTAAGCTGGTAAAGAGTGTCAGAATGTCCGGAATGAGAAAGCCTCTAGAGTAAGGTGGCCGCTTGTTTGCAACCAGGCGGTTACCTGCTTAAAACAACACCGCTTCTTATGATCAGTCAAATCCATTTTGGAATTTACGGTCACTCGATTTGGCTTAGATTCTTCTCTTGTTCCATTTATGTGCCGTGGATCGATGTATATTGAAAAAATTCTATATTATCTATGTACCATTTAGTTAGTGGTTTTACTTAAGGGTTATCTAGTAGGTGACTCAATTGAGTTGGTGACTTTATTGTTGGACATTTCAACTGATATATCCAGAATAGACTTACTGATATCATTTATTTACTGTACCTAAGTGAACAAATATTCTAGTAATAGTATGGTAAGCAACATAACCGATATATATATTAACTCTCTTCTCAGTCTATCAATTGATCACTACAAATTTGCCCCAGTTTTGCGGTATTCTCACGGTTCCTGTGCTATTGGAGTAAACCTTTGTCCTAGTTGAATTTCGAATCATGAAGATATTTTTCATCCATCTCTCTAGATCGAAATCTAGTTTTCGTATGTTGACTGCGGAAATGCTCCGAGATCGGCGGGCAAATACCGCGCGGGGATGCTTAGCCTTAAAATTAAGCCCCTCCAGCGCCTCCAGCGCCTCCACATTGCTCAACGATGGCAGTTGCTGATTGCTGATAGCTTCGATTAATTTGGTGACAATATCACATTTCGTCTTCTCTAATAACAATCATGACAGACCAGCCCCAGAGTCTGCGAGCTCTTTTCGATGCCGCCAAAGCGGACAAGACCGCCTTGGAACACAGCGTGGAACCCAACAGCAAGGCATCTCGTGACCTTGTTTCAGCGGCGATTTCGAAGCTCCAAGAATGCCAAAAGCTGGTAAGCCAGCTGTCGCTATTCAGCTCCAACGAGGGCCTGGAAGATATCCCCAGCGGCGATTTACAGTCAGTAGAACCCCCCCCCCAGAACTTCCAATGACCTCCTTACTGACTGCGCACAAGATTCTTGACGGTAGATTACTTTTTGGCAGAGTTACTACAACGATCATCTTCGTCCGATCGGGGGGAACTTCTACGACGCGCAACGGCAGAATATGAGAAGTATTTGACAAGGCTTGATCAGTACGAATTACTGTCAGCTAGCGATCGGAAAATGTTTGAGCAATATTTAGAGAACCCTTTCACTTTTTCCCTGGCTTCGAAAAACGACGCCCAGAACAGGCGCGACATCAAGGTCGCCAGGTTCCGTCAGGAAAAGGAGCTGAAGCAAAAATTGGAGGTCAGTACTGCTGGTATGAGTATTAAAGTGTCACGCTGAGAGATGAGTGTCAGTATTTTTCTCAAAATCAAACTCGTCTTCAGAATGACGACGATGCCGTGCGCCAATTGTACCTCGCAGAAATCAGCCTCTACAACCACCAGACTTTTCAGTCACTCGATATGATATCACAGGAACTAGAAATCTTATCGCAAATGCGTAATGCCCCTCCCCGTCCCGACCAGACACTGCAACATGACTCGAGGAGACGAGTCGACGCCGATAGAACAGGATATACAGAACGGCTTGATGCCCCGCTGGCTCAGCTGTTGGGCCGCCAGAAGGGCCCACTACTGAGCAAACACGGAAAACCCTTGCAGCCTTTCACACTCACAGATCGCCGGACGGAGCTTCAGCGAGGTGTATTCCGACCTAGTCATAACCTACCTACGATGTCTATTGATGAGTATTTGGAAGAAGAAAGGAAACGAGGAGGTATTATTGAAGGTGGAAATAATGAGCAACCACAAGAGATTGACGAAGATGATATGAATAGAGCTGACAACGAAACTATGAAGGCTCGAGCTTGGGACGAATTCACGGAAGATAATCCTAGAGGATCTGGAAATACACTCAACCGGGGCTGAGTCATTGATAACCACACTTTTATTCTCTTACATGTAGAATTTATAGAGCCTAATCAGATAAAGAACAGCCATTTTGGATCATATGACAGGATCATCTGCTGATTTCATCCTACTACGAGACTTTCATATCGGTTTATCCGAGGTGAAATCCTCAACATCGAAAGCAGCTCGCGCTACTGTGCGATTAGTATCTGCCAATAAACATAAACTTAATCAAGACATGTGATGGTAGAAAATATGTAGCTGGGTGTTTGCACATCTATATGTCGGTTGGTTGAGAGCCATCAAGCCTGGGAGATGACCAGTGCGTCCGGATATTAGACCTTTTTCCGCCGTGAACAATGCTTAAAAACTTAAGAATTTTATAGATATCATGACGTTGCCTTGTTTTGTTTGATATCGTCGAGAATCGCCCCAGCCCCTTTGGCCACCAGTTCTTTCGCCACTTCCAACCCAAATGCTTCAGCAGTAGCAGGACTGTCGACAGTGCCATCGACTTCCACTTGTGATGCTTGCTTGCCATCAATGCTAACGACGATAGACCGCATACGAAATTTTGTGGTCGCATCGGAGTTCTTGATCCACTCTGATTCTACACCGAGCGGTGCACTGCATCCACCTTCGAGAGCCCTGAGCAAGCTGCGTTCTGCTAGGACTTCCAAAAATGTCTCCTTGTGTCCCGCCTGGTTTATCATTTCAAGGACAGTCTCGTCATCGGAGCGGATCTCTAGGCCGATTGCACCTTGACCAACTGCATATAGAAAACCAGCACTCTTTGAATCGAGGTATTGCGTAATCCGGTCCCCCAGGCCAATTCGGAGTAAACCAGCTGCACCTAATATAATACTCTGAAACGGGCCATCTTCTGCATCGAGTTTCGCCAAACGTGTTTCGATATTTCCACGGACACTTTCGACTTTCAGATGCGGATACCTCAAGGCTAGCTGAGCTGTGCGACGGATTGACGATGTTCCAATAACAGAGCCGGCGGGAAGCTCAGCAATTGACTTGTAAGGTAGACCGGGCTTTACAACGAGTACATCCCGGGGGTCTTCGCGAACTAGAACACCTCCTAATGTACACGTAGACGGGAGTAATGTAGGCACATCTGTTCGTGAATAGATAAACGTCAGCCCTTTTGGTCCGCAATACCCACATCAAAATATCAATATCAACCTTTCAGCGCGTGCACGATGACATCCAGATGACCAGCAATGAGTAGCTGTTCTAATTCCTCGGTCCAAAGATTTTTTGAAGTGAGATCCTTCAACGCAGTCAACTTGTCTCGATCGCCGGCGGTATCCTTTGATTTGACGCTGAATTCACAATCGGCATATCTCGTCTTCAAAGCCTCAATGACCAGATCCGTCTGGGCAAGGGCGAGCGTCGACTTGCGAGTACCAATGTTGAACGACTTTCTCTGTGGGGAGGGGCTCGTCGATGCGGGAGGGGCGGAGGAGGCCATTGTGCGCTGCGATATTTAGACCGCCAATGGAACGAAGAGACGATACGATATATGCGGCGTAGGAAGAAGACCAATTTGTCAGGTCTGGGAAACAACAAATGGCGCAGCAGAGCCAAAAGCACCAAGATTTGCTAGGCGGGCCAATATCTGGTGGTGTCACGAGATCCGATCCACCGGTAAGTGCCAGCGTGATAAGATAAGCAACCGTAAATGACGCACGCTCCTGCCTCGGCTTCGGTTCCAGCCTGCGCTTGCTTCTAGCATCGTCCATGCCGTGATTCTTCCCCCGGCTCTTATTCTCTCCATTCATCGCCTCTGTCCAGCATTCGTTTGATTCAATAATACTCCAGCCTCATCTTCTTTTTATCGATTCCTCGCTAGCTGCATTCAGCTGGACCTCTCGACGATGGGGCCCAACAATGGAAAGACCGCCAAGCTCCCCCTCGTGCCATTGGCCAAGGATACCGTGCTCCTACCCGGCGTCACGATGCGCATTCCCCTTACCAACCGCCCAGACATTGCCAACCTCCTGTCATCTTTAGTGAATCGCGCCAAACGAGACAATATCTTGATCGGATGTGTGCCGCTTGCATCACCACGGTTAAGCAAAGACGGCCAGCAACTCATCGAGAACGGCTCGGATTCGCAAAATGAAGGTTTCGAAAACATCGACGCCGGGCAGGCTCGAAAAGGCGATTTATTTAACTACGGCACTATTGCCAAGCTAGTAGGCGTTCAGCGCCGTGTTTATTCGGAACCATATCTCCTCGTCGAGGGTGTCAGAAGGCTTTCTGTAGAGAAAGTCATCAGAGAACGACCGTTCTTCGAGGCAGAGGTGACAGCCAATGACGAACCTGGTAGGTTGATGCTTACAATATATCCTGTATTATGCTCATACTAGTTCTGTCTAGTCCCAACTACAAGCGACAGCGAGATAGTTGAACTGTTCCAGCATCTCAAACAACTCTCTCGAGAACTTTTAACGCTACTCAGGCTCGCATCTCTTATTCCCTCTGGACCCTCAAATCTCTCTCCGACAGTTGCACGCCGATTTGAAGTATTTATCACTCGGAAAGACCTCTCCCAGGCAGGAAGTTTAGCCGACTTCATGGCGGATATTGTGGATTCGAGCCTTGAAGAAAAGTTGCGAGTTCTGTCAGCTTTCGACGTTAAAGAAAGACTGGAACGAGTCATCGAGCTGCTGAACAGACAAGTTCAGGGCATCAAGAATAATGTTAAAATCACCTCCATCACAACAACGGGGTTCTCGCCCAACTCAGCCTTTGATATTTCCCAATTAGACCCCAGATTAGCACGACGGGCCATGTCTGGTGTCAACGGGTTTTCTCCAATTGGAAACGGGCCTGGGCGTGGAAATGATGACGAAAAGGAAGTTTCAGAGGTCGATGAGCTTCAACAGAGACTTGATGAGGCACAGCTAAGCCCGGAAGCACGCAAAGTTGCCGATAGAGAGCTCAAACGACTTCGCAAAATGAACCCCGTGAATGCTGAATACGGCGTTTGCCGTACTTATTTGGAAAACCTTGCCGATATCCCGTGGTCGAAGGTAACTGAGGATCAATTTGGAAGTGACACCTTGCAGCGAGCCAGGAAACAACTTGATGATGATCACTACGGACTTGAGAAAATCAAGAAGCGCCTTTTGGAATATCTTGCCGTGTTGAAATTGAAACAGTCTGTCAACCTTGATGTAGACAGAGAGATTTCAGAGGTATCCGACAAGCTTAGCACATCGGAGAAAGATGCCAACGAGAGAAGTACCCTTCCGCATAACGAAAGAGAGGGACTGGAGACCAAACTTCAAATGTTGAAGACGAAGCGTATGATTGACAAATCACCAATTTTGTTGTTGGTTGGTCCTCCAGGAACTGGCAAGACTAGCTTGGCGAAGTCTGTGGCTGCTTCCTTAGGACGCAAGTTTCATCGTATTTCTCTCGGTGGTGTACGTGATGAAGCTGAGATCCGTGGTCACCGCCGCACTTATGTCGCCGCAATGCCTGGTCTCATTGTCAATGGCTTAAAGAAAGTTGGAGTCGCGAATCCTGTGTTCCTACTTGATGAAATTGACAAAGTCGGGGGATCTAACTTCCACGGTGACCCATCCGCTGCAATGCTTGAAGTATTGGATCCCGAGCAGAACCACAACTTCTCCGATCATTATATCAATATTCCTATCGATTTGAGCAAGGTTCTCTTCATTGCTACTGCTAACTCTCTGGACACCATTCCGGCACCTTTGTTGGACCGCATGGAAACCATTTCACTTTCGGGCTATACCACAGTAGAGAAACGGCACATCGCTAGACAGCACCTTCTCCCGAAGCAGATCCGGACAAATGGCTTGTCCGAGGGCAAGGTTGCACTTACCGATGATGTTCTTGAGAAGGTCATTACATCCTATACCCGTGAGTCTGGTGTTCGAAACCTGGAACGCGAAATCGGCTCTGTATGTCGCTATAAGGCGGTGCAATATGCCGATGCCAAAGAGACAAATAAAATGGAGTCCTACAATCCGAATGTTTCACATGATGAACTTGAGGAGATTCTGGGTATAGAGCGGTTTGACGAGGAGATTGCGGAGACTACATCCCGACCAGGAATTGTAACTGGCCTTGTGGCATACTCCACCGGTGGACAAGGAAGTATTCTTTTCATCGAGGTAGCAGACATGCCCGGCAATGGCCGTGTACAACTTACCGGAAAACTCGGAGATGTGCTCAAGGAGTCTGTGGAAGTAGCATTGACATGGGTCAAGGCGCATTCTTTTGACTTGGGTCTATCCCATGACCCCAACGAGGATATCATGAAGAACCGGAGTTTACACGTTCATTGCCCATCCGGTGCAATTCCTAAGGATGGACCTTCTGCTGGTCTCGCTCATACTCTGGCCCTGATCTCTCTGTTTTCAGGAAAAGCAGTACCGCCTCAAATTGCAATGACTGGCGAAGTATCTCTTCGTGGCCGAGTCATGCCGGTTGGCGGAATCAAGGAGAAATTAATTGGTGCTTTGCGTGCCGGAGTTAAGGTGGTTTTACTGCCACATGCCAACCGTAAAGACGTCAAGGACGTGCCACAAGAGGTCAAGGATGGCCTTGAAATAGTTTATGTCAAGTTTGTATTCCCTTTAACAGAACTCTTTCTTCCATTCAGACACTAATACAGTGTAGGCACATCTGGGAAGCTCTCCGCGTCGTCTGGCCGCAGACACATTTCCCTGGACAACAGCACATGGACATGTTTGAAAGCAGACTGTGATTTATCTACCAATATCTGTTTATGTAGTGGTTGGATGAAGACACATATCACCACCACGTGTAAATTTGCCTTCCTAGTTTTTCAGCCGAGCCTGCACTTCACATATGCAGATCAATTCGATTTGTATTTATTTGCTCGTATAATCAGTGGTCCTTATGTGAATATATATATTTTCTTGGAATTGTAGTTTTCATGCCAAGTCAACAATTAGGACAAGCTATCTTACATTTTTTGACACGTTCAATATTGGAATGGTAAGGAAAATATTACATATGCGTGGTGGTACATACAAATTGAAAAGTGGTATGCCGATGATAAAAAAGAACATTCCGAAATTCATCCAAATTTTATGGCCCCGCCGAAGAAGACGGCTTATTATCTTCCTGTACCTTGTTCTCCCCTTCCTTGCTTTCCTCTTCCTTACTGTTGCTGTTGTTGCTGTTGTTCACAGCAAGTCTTCTTAAAGATGGTCGGTTGTACTGTAGTCCAAGAGCCTGCCACGTCGGCCTCCAAGTTATCTTTCCCTCGAGAAGGTCCTTGGCTTGCTGTTCGAGTGCGGTGCGTTTCTTTTCTGGTGCTTCCATGGCCGCCTTTGGCTGTCTCGACCTTTGCTCCGCTTTACTCTCTTTCTGAATCTCGTAAAAGTTGTCCTTATCCCATCTGTCACGAAAATATAATTGTCAGCAATCCCACCGCTAGTAAGCAAATACCAAAAAAGAAAGAAATAAGAAAGAGAAGATAAAAAACATACGGACTATCATCCTTCGGAGGATCCGGCCACACAAACGGCTGTGTCATCTCAATGGTCATCTTCTTCTTAGACTGTGGTCGACGCCAGGGTCCATGACCAGGATTCCCATCTTTGCGGTTACGTGTGGGCTTCATTTGTTGGATGTAGCTGCGTACACCCAGGACATCGACCCCATATACCCGCTGCATATAATCGCGCATGTCCAATTTATTGAAGTTGAGAGGAACCTTGAAGGAGGCATATCGGGGAGGAAGAAAAGGCGTACGGATGAGAGTTATTACGAATTCGGGACTAATTCAGATTTCTTGTCAGTTTAAAGAGTCAGAAGGAAAGAGGCTGTCGAGTGCGAGGCTAGAGAGGGATGATTGAGCGTCGATCAACGAGCACATACAGAAATATTTGTTTTCGTTGTGAGAGTGGTGAATTTCTCCCCAGTCTGCCTCGGAGTGCGCTAGTAAGATCGGTCTTTGCCCGCCCCATCTTAAATTCGGATTTCGAAAAGTCGGACCAGGGAGGAGACAAATGGGATTGAAGAGGTGGCGATGCAGTTGGTGTTACTGATGATATGCAAGAATCGGAGAGACGGCCGTGCTCAGACGACAATTTGCCAAGTTGCGCTATTGGCCGCACCGACTACCGTATCGCGCAGGAATACACCAAAACTGTCTGCAATAAAATATATGTTAAAAAAGATATGTTCTGAAAATAGTAGGCCTGACAGTTTGAATGTTTACTATTCAATTTCATAATCAGCACATGTAATCCAAGAGATCATCTTGTAAGACAACATTCGAATGTCACATCATTGGAGCCTACAATTCTGGGCTAGGATTTGGTTAATAAGCCTGGTCTAGATTTCACAAACATCATATAGCTTTACAGATATTGAAAGCCTAAATTGACGAAAGCACAGAATAAACGATGATAGAAACCCTCGTCCTACGTTTAGCTAATGTACTTGTCTTGATTCTTTTTCCATTCAGCAGCTAATATAGCAATATAAATCTACCCCGAATCAGACACCTTCAGCTCCTTCATCTTTTGGGTGTCCGACTCCAATCCAGATTCTTGTAAGTCTTCTTTTTGCTCTTCCTCGACATCTGAGGAATCATAATCATTATCGTCCTCATTTTCATCTGGATCCTCTTCTGAGTCGTTACGCTCACCAGCATCGCTATCGACACCGACTTCCTTCATGTATTTCTCCAATTCGCGAGCCATCTTTCTCGAAAAGCCGGATGCTTCCACCTCCACATCTAATCTCTTCCCAGGATTAGCCTTAAGTTGCTTTTTCGCTTCAGCAAAGAAAGGACCGGGCTCGTCGCTTGTGAAATGATATCGTCGTTGAAAGTATCTCTTGATACAATTCACGTCCCGATCAAAATACATCTCTGCATTGGCATGATCAATGGAAACCATCTGGGGAAAATCGATGAGAATCGGAACCAGCCGAACATTATCATTATTCTCCTCGGAACCCGCAGGGGCTTTGCCCTTCGCGTCAGGACTTGGTTCCTCCTTAATCAATATATTGAATTCGTTAAAGTCGCCGTGAATTAAACCATATCGAGCCAGTTTCATAATCATAGCTATCAACTCGGCATAAAGCAGCGCTGGTTTCCCAACGGTGGATATTTGTCGCAGTGGGAATGCGTCAATTAAGCTCATAACGATAGTGTGTCTGTTTTGCGCAATTGGCTCTGGCACCGGAAATCCATTCTCCCGAAGTGCTCTCATGAAAGTGAACTCTTTGACTGCCGCTAGTCGTGACATATACATCCATGATCCAGTGCTGCGATTGCGGAGATAATCACGATTCGTCTTGACCGTTCGGAAGGAGATACGACCTAGGCGGTGGATTTTCAGAATACGCTGTGAGCCGTCTGAGGCAGCAACGACAATAATATCCGACTCTTTGCCAACACCAATCTGGTTTCCGACCGAGTATACGCTCTTTTGCTTTTGATGTGTATTGAGCGCCAAATAGTCCAGTCCGCCGTATGTCAATCTGTATCCATCGTCTGTATGAAAAACAAGGTCCTGTCAGCCTCAAGATTCATTTATGGATGAAAAAAGCGCATGTCTTACATTTCGCATTCTTTACTCTCGCGATAAGATTGATCTTCGCCAAGTTCGAAATGCTTTTATGAACCCCACTGCCACCGCGTAAACCAGATAATTGTACGATCAACGGCGTAGGGACGACCTCGTGATTCCGACTTCCAGCCTCAACCTAAAGTTTCCTTGTTAACTGTCAAACAAACGAATTCGACGCGAGGCTGACAAAGATATGGAGAAAAGACATACAGCAGCGAGAACGCGAAAGTCCTCTCCGGTGAGGTATCGCATAGATTTTGCGTCGAGCTTCATGATGGGCCCTTTGAAGAGTAGATTTTCACAGAGGGCTGGGAAGAGATAGAATCATAGAACGGCTGTATAAAATTTCGTCCTGCGTTTTTGCGGCTGGTATGACGTCCCGCGAAAATAAAATCCAAGTCCGGCAGCCCTAAGCCCTAGCTTCCGTTTCAAGCCATACGCACCGTTTGTCAGGTAAAGTTCACAATGCGTGCAGTTGTCGTGAGTAGATCAGAGAAATAGTACGAAATTCATTTCTTTATGAATACAATGATGTGAGACTATAATCTATACTCCGTGCGTAAAGCTTTCGGAATTTTGACCTTCAGCGGCCATACATATACTGTAGATGCAAAATAGCCTTGACCATCCAAATTCTCCAAAATACGAACCACTAGTACGATTACCCTCAGCGACAATCCAAAATTACCCGTATATTTAATACGCATTTATGTCGAGCTCTCCCATTCGGGTTCTACCGTATTTTGTTAGCATTCGTCCGAGATAACGCGAGACCTTGGTGCAAATTTACCTTGCGCAAAATAACTAGTCCTTCGAGTGTGCTGCTGAGAGGGATGTATTGTTCATCTTCTAGCTCGGCTCTTTCGCCGTAGCTGAGCAGTACAGGCGTGCTCTGGGTTTGCCATCCTGTAATGGTTTTGGGGCGACCGGCCTGGCCGACCACATCCACGGCTTGACCAACACGTACATTGACAATAAGAGGTTGCAAATCCTCGTCAAGCGTGATAAGGAAGCGGGGGTGCATTGCTGTGATGAGGAAGTAAAGAAGATAATGGTGTTCGGCGAGGATGAATTGTTTTGCATCAATCATTGCAATCAAAACAGTAAGCAAACCCGCAGCAGCAACCCGTGAAAGCACCTGGCGATCTGTATGGAATGGGTTGACAGAGACAGTGCCCTTACCCATATGCAATAACCCTTGAGCAATGCGGACCATGAAGAGAGAATTCTGATCACGATGGTAGTAGCTAGCCAGCTGCCTTAATAACTGTGCTAAACGAGCATTGTTTGTACCAGCTCCAGTCAAACCCATGGCAAAGATTGCATTGATAGCAACGTCATTGTCATTGTCGTGACTGTATCGTGATAACGTGTCATAAACTTTCATCTGTGGGTTGCTGGGACTGACAAGTCCCATTGCTAGTGGGACGGCTTTTCGGATGTTGCTTGCACCATAATGCATCAAATGCCCGAATTGTCGTAAAATCATGTCTTGACCGACATCTTCTCCCATAGCAATGAGAGACAATCCGAGAACAGCATAGGACTGCACGAGCTCATCGCCTTTCTTTTCTTCCTTATCTTCGAGGTGATCATTACAGATGTGGAGAAGTTCTTGAAGCTTCAGAACGGTACCAGTACCAGCCCAGGCGCAGACCGAAGCAAGCACGGCTGTCGGCTTGGCCATTGGATGATCCACTGCCTTAAGAATGTCCAAAATAACATCGACTTCTTCTTGCCGTCCAAAGTATAGAAGGGCTAGACCCAGTGCCATGAATCTTGTCCACTTGTCTTTCAGCTGCTTCTGTCGCTCTTCATCCATCAGTGTTGTGGCAATCGCTTCAGAGACCTGGTGGTTAGACGAGCCAACAAAAATCATACCCAAGGACACAGCAGCCATAGCAGAGAGTTGCATGTCGAGAGAGGAATCTTCCACGATAGGTAACAAAATTTCCAAGAGCTCCTCCTTGTTTGAGCCGGCATAGGACAAGCCAAGACCCATGATAGAGGCAATTCTCATCGGAATGCTTTTGTTTTCGATCGTTTCTGTGTCACTTAGGAGAGCCATGGCAGGGTCGGTGTCAATCCTGACACCGGAGTTGAGGATACCAATCGCAAGCAAAGCACCTGCTTTAATTTGGTCTTCCTTAGCGTAGTTGTACTTGTCGATTTTGTCCAAGCCACTCTCGACATCTCGGTGCAATAGCATACCCAGCGAAGCAGTTGTAGACAGCATACCGTCGTCTTTTGTCTTCCAAACCCACGGACTTTTGTCACCTTCAACCAACATCATCTTGTCACTTCCAAAGCCAGCATTTACAAACGAATTAACAAATGCACTGGCTAAGTTGTGTCGTGCAGAGTCAACATTTGTCAAACCCGCACCTCGACTGTTTTCCAAGTGTGTCTTGTAAATATCCTCCGGCATCTTCGGATCGAGGTTGTTAAGTTCCTTGGCCAGAGCTTTAAAGTGAGAAGGGATCTGGGTGTTATTGAGACATTCGGCCAACTCCTGGTCGTCCTCTTCTTCTGGCAAATCCAGCCAGATCTGTTGTCGAGCGACCAAGAACGCCATCTGTTTCTTGACCGCTCTATCATCTGTAGCCGCAAAGTCACTCTTGATGAGGTCAACATCGTTTAAACGAATAGCGATGACAATAGCCTGGGTGAGCTTATTGTATCGAACGTAAATATCGTGCGCGGTGTGGAGGAACTGATGGTCTTCAGGGTAGGTGAGCAAGTTGACCATGCTGACCATATACAGGCAGACCCTTTGGTATGTGTTTTCATCAACAAATTTCGAAATCTCCTCAATCATCTCGAGTTCGCTGAGTAAGTCGACAGCATCAGCTTCGGCATTGTGTGTGAGGAAATATGGGACGAGGGACAAAGCTAATTCAACGAGGTCGCTGCAATCTTTGTCTTCTGACAGCCGATTTTGATATTCCTGTCCAATCTCCAGCGCAAGGTGCCGAACATATTCGTGACCCCAGGAGCCCAGATCTTCAGCAGAAGATTTGGCCAGAAGACGATATCTAAGTGTTTCTAGCTTGCCTTCCACGCCATACGTCATACCCAAAACCGAGAGCGTATCTGCGAGAGAGTCCTGCAAGCAGGTTAGCATAATTGTGAGCATTGAAAATCTTTGCCTACCTTGTCAGATCCTGCTGCCCACTTCTCGTACAGCTCGCTAAGCTCATCGTAGTGTGGTCGGAGGAACTTCAGAGGTTTTGGTACTGCGGTCATAGAGGAGGTGGATGTTTTAATAAAGTTTTTGATGGCATCTAACGCAGGACGGTAAAGGGAGGTGTCTGGTTCCTTTTGTTGGAATAGGATTAGCACAAGCTACTCATAATTCCTCAAAAGCCGTACCTTCAGCCGCTCAACAAGCATCTCAAGTTCATTCTTAAGGGCCAGGTCTTCTTCATTGAGCTCCTCTGTAAAATCAAATAGCGATTAGCGCACATGTCGGCGAGGTCGGAGGATTGATCGATGATGGAAGCACCCGGATGGTTGCTTACTCACCTTCTTGAAGCTCGTCCTCATTGCCGTCCTTCTTTCCATTCTTCGAGGTCTTATCATCCTTTGCATCTTTTTTCTGTCCGTTCAGATCTCGAACGTCATCCACCTTGCCCTTTCCCTTCTCAGCAGCGGCTGAGCTCTGGCCATCTTTCGCCATTCGCGCGAGTGAGCCTCAATGGCCAGTAGTAATCTATGTCTAGGAGGGAAACAAAAGACAGAGAGAAGAAAGCTGGAAGAGGTAAAAATGATTTGCTCTGGGATTTGTTGCGTATTAACAACGAGCTTGAGTAGCAGAGCGCAGTGAAGAGGTGTGTGTGTGTGGATGTGGTGAACCAAGGCACCTGGAGCTTGCGTCGTTGATGCTGTTGCCGCTGTGGAGCAGTACCTAACCGCAGCTCGCTGGGCAGGTCACGGGGTGCTACTACGCGCTAGTGCATATGTGGTTAACATATCACGTGATAATCCAATATAGAGGTTCTGGTTACTTCCATGTCGACAGTCCTCCTTTCAGCGTGATAATCGATGTGTATGTCTAATCAAGAGGGAGTGACGATTGAAGTCTAAGTAGAAACGAATATGTACAACAATACAAAGTCCAATATTCAACAGAGAAAGAGTCGATACCAGCACCGCGGGGACAAGGTACATAATAGAATAGAATCATTCATCATGAAAAATCAGTGGAAATCCAAGCAGAAAAGGTCATCGATATTATATGGTTCGTTCTCATTTTCTTGCACAAGTCTTGCCGGAACTTCATTGCAGCCGCCAACGCTAGTACTGAATTTTCTTGCAAACGCTTTTGTGTTAGCATCAAAGTTCTCTGGTGATGTTGTTTCGCCTTTGAAGGATAGTAGTGGTAGTGTATCAAGCTCTGGTACCTGAAGGGGTAGTCTTTGAAACAGCGGGTTTATTGTTGGGTGGCGAGATAACGGTCTCTCGACGGATCCTAATTCTATATTAAGATCTTCGACTGGCGTGACTCTGAGTTCTTGAAGATAGTTATCCCATTGATGATCAGACGGGGAGCTCCCAACTTGGAACTCTTCTGGTGGCTGGTAAAGATCATTATGGATTGTCGCCAAGGAAAATCCCTGTGTTAACGGGAACGAGGGATACAGCATATAATATCCCTTGACTCGCATAAGCTCGAATAGCTCCTCCATGAAGGACGGATACTTTGTTGATATAAGCTTTTCACGAGCTTCTACCTTAGAGCGAGCGGCGGCGGCTAAGCAGCTTGCCAGGAAAGTGTGAAGTTCAGCCCACTTGTCTCCAAAATACAGCGCGGCGTTGCTATTCGGAGCCTGCCATTTGAAGAATGGCGTGTCAGATTCGGTGGGAATGGAGAGGAGAGAATCGTCTGTAGGCTTGCGAGCCGGCAGCTCAAGAGATACACCAAGCAGGTTAGATGATTCATTTACAGCATGGACTGAATGGCGATATCGCAAAATGGTATACTTTAAATAATGGTAAAAAGAGGGAGAAAGCTCTGCCTGAGGGGAGAGAAGAAGCAGATGAGATCCCGCTGAGTCTTTGGGGTAAAATGCTTCCACTGTGCGCACAGTAGATTGTATTGGTGTCATACCGGGGGCCACGCGACGCCGCAGGGTGGTGTATACAGGAAAGTGTTCATTTGACGCTGTTGTCCTGACGAATTCCAGCAAAAAGGGGTCTGTCTGGAAAGGCATTTCAATCGCCAATGAAGGTTTCGAACCAAGGTAGTCTGCTTTCTCTAATGAGCGAAGGAGCCTGATCAAAGACCCGGAAGAGTCTGTAGGGGCATGAACAAGCATATCCACGTGCACGTCATTCCACGCTGAATTAAACGGTGAGCTAAGTCGAATAAAGTAGATGGGAGTTTCATACCTTTAAGCGAACTACTGTCCAGACGCGATAACCATATGAAATCTAAGGCCTTTGTAGGCAAACTGATAAGAGTTGTACCCCTCCAATTTGCGCTCTGCCTGATCGCATTGTAGAAATAGTTCTCTTCGAAGTTATCATCATGTGTAATTATAGCTTTTGGCCTCAAAAATGCATCAATATAGTCCGCACTCACGACCATCCCAGTCTCCAAACGTTCCTCTGCGGACGCAGACGAATGATCCAAGTGGGCGTCATGCCAGAAAATGGGACAGTCCCCATTACTAATGCCATTCACATGTTGTATACCCTCAATCGTCACTCGATCTCTGCCCCCGAGCACGAAATGCACGGTATTCGTCCGACGACGCGCCATCTCACATGCTAATGGGATTAGATCGGACACGCTGTACAGATCAGCAGCTGCAAAGAGGACCGAGTTATCGATCCCCTTGGTAGCCGCGCGGGCATGATATAATGTTGTAGACAACCAGGGAAATTTAAGGCGGCCTTTGTAGTCCTGTCCAGCACCATCGTCTGATGTGGTAGAATCGTCCTGTGCAGCATGTTGAAAGGGTTGCGGCTTTGCAAACCGGGGATCATATCGCTCGACAGCAGGTCGAAGGTCGGTGGGAATATTTTTGTAGAACAAATAAAGCAGATAGGCGCCCACAATAAAAAGCAGCAGCCTGCGTCTGCGACGGGGCCTCCATGTAAACAACGATGGTTTTCTGTGATTTGGACGGGCTTCTTGGACGTGAGCGTCGTCGAACTTCTTTCCCAGCTCGGTATCGACGTCGGGTGCCCTCCTAGCGAGGGGCATGATGGGTGCATCAGTGTTGAGCTGCTAGGCAGCTACAGGAGATTTGTTTCAAGACTCCATGGGCTGGAAACAAAGTCGATGGTAGTGATAATGCATCAGGATCGGGATAATTATCGCTAAGCTGGCGGATGGTCCCTGCAGGCGGGAGTAAGCTTCAGCCCCACGCCTCCTCGGGGGGTCCACCAGTGACCTCAACCCAAACAGTACGTCTACAAGAGACTAAATCTGGTCAAGCTTCAAGAAACGAAAGACTCGTCGTTAAGCATGCGTATAATACATGACTAAGCAGAACGCCTAATTCCACACCAAACCACAATGGACAACTCGATGGAAACAGACGAGATCGAGCCTCGTGGAACTAAACGAACGGCATCTGATGCTGGACTTGCCTCGAGCCAGACGCGCCGCATCAGGGTACTAAGCTAGGTAATCCCAAAGATGATAAACATTTGCTAATGAATACAGGCTCTGGATCCCGATGTTGTTAACAAAATCGCCGCCGGCGAAATCATCGTCGCGCCAATGCATGCGCTTAAAGAGCTCATTGAGAATGCTGTCGACGCAGGATCAACATCTATTGAAATTCTAGTCAAAGATGGCGGTTTGAAACTTCTACAAATTACCGATAATGGCTACGGAATTGATGTACGTTTTACTTTACTCGTTGAGCGGTGTAAGCTAACTAGCAATGTCATGTCAAGGTGGATGATCTACCCATCTTGTGCGAGAGATTCACGACTTCCAAACTAAAAGAGTTCGAAGACTTGACGTCTATCGGCACTTATGGATTCCGGGGCGAGGCCCTGGCTAGTATCAGCCATATTGCTCATCTCACTGTCACAACTAAAACAGCCAATTCAAGCTGCGCATGGAGAGCGCACTATAGTGACGGAAAACTCGTCCCAGCCAAACCGGGTCAGAGTGCCAAACCAAAACCTACAGCTGGGCGCGGGGGAACTCAGATTACTGTAAGAGCCTCTATGCTATAAAACGTATCTATACTGAATTCAACACCCAGGTTGAAGATCTATTCTACAACGTACCAACAAGGCGTCGAGCGTTCCGCTCAGCCAGCGAGGAATACGCAAAGATTCTGGATGTGGTCGGTCGATATGCCGTTCACTGCTCTGGAGTCGCGTTCTCTTGTAAAAAGCACGGTGATTCCGGAGTCAGCATTTCAACTGCGTCGAGTTCGTCTACGATCGACCGAGTGCGGCAAATACATGGTAGTGCCGTGGCCAATGAACTCATCGATTTCAACATCGAAGATACAAAACGACTAGGCTTCAAAGCATCAGGCATGGTAACAAACGCCAACTATCACGTCAAAAGAACCGTCATCCTTCTCTTCATTAATCATCGCTCTGTCGAGTCATTGGCGCTGAAGAAGGCACTGGAGCAGACATATTCAACCTTCCTCCCCAAGGGCGGCCACCCATTTGCCTACATCGACCTCGAAATCGAGCCTAACCGAGTTGATGTCAACGTGCATCCGACTAAGCGGGAGGTGAACTTTCTCAACGAAGACGAAATCATCGAGGCTATATGCAGCGAGATCAGGTCACAACTCGCGCAGGTGGATTCCAGTCGCACATTCATGACCCAGACTCTTTTACCAGGAATTGCGAGGGTTCCTGAATTGCAGCAACAGACTGATACCCCCCACACACCGATCCGCAAGACTGGCCCATCACCGAGTCAGAAAACATATGAGAACAGCCTCGTCCGCACGGACTCGCGGATGCGCAAAATCACGTCAATGCTGCCATCAGTCACCCCCAGTCACCACCACAGCGGAGCTGGAGCTGTATCCACAGACCTCGCCGGTGCGAGACCAGAAGTCGCAGACGATGGGCTTCATTACGAGACCACAGATCGAGAAGCTCTCCGCATCGGCCTCAGCTCGGTCAAACGTCTACGCGCAGCAGTACGCTCCGAAATGCACAACGGACTCACGGAGCTCTTCTCCACGCATTCCTATGTCGGCCTCGTCGACGAACGCCGCCGCATCGCCGCTCTGCAAGCTGGTGTAAAACTATACCTCGTTGACTACGGCATGACCCTAGCCGAATTCTTCTATCAGATCGGATTAACCGATTTCGGCAACTTCGGCGTCATAAAACTGGACCCACCCCCCACGCTGACGGAGTTGATGAAACTCGGTGTCGATATCGAGCGAGAAGAGCATCAAAGCTCTGGCTCTATATCTACTGAGGAAGATGAAGAAATCTTTACAAAAGCACCCGACATAGTCACCAAAACGCTCATCGAACGCCGCGACATGCTCGATGAATATTTCTCAATAAAGATAACCGAACAAGGTGAACTGTTAACCATACCTCTTCTTCTCAAGGGCTATGTCCCATCGTTGGCTAAACTGCCGCGATTTCTGCTCAGGTTGGGACCGTATGTGAACTGGGGTAGCGAGGAGGAGTGTTTCCGCACATTTCTTCGCGAGCTTGCTGCGTTTTATACTCCAGAACAATTACCTACACCACCGTCAGGAGAAGCAGGCTCGGTGGAAGACGAGAGTGTTTCAAGTCGCCGCGTACAGCTTGCGCAAATGCTGGAGCATGTTCTTTTCCCTGGGGTTCGGGCTAGACTTGTTGCCACGGAGGCGTTGCTTAATGCTGTCGTTGAAGTGGCGGACCTTAAGGGGCTGTACCGAGTTTTTGAGAGATGCTAACGTGTGCGATTGATAAAACAGAAATGACATAAATTATTTCCTGAGAAAGTAACGTAAGAAATCCTGAATATATCGAGGAAAGACAACTGAATGTCGAAACTAACATGAGAATGACACAAGACAAACAACGGCTTATACGCAGATCAAACAGTAGGTATGACGATTAAAATAAAGAAATGCCTGCGAAATATCCTCTGCAAGAAATACCACCCGTAACATCCGTCGTAAATAAAACAAAATCATGATCAGTCCAATCCGTACATCTGAAACTCCCTGATACCCATTTCATCCTAATCATCAACCCATCAACCCGTAGCGTGAAATCATCATTTCATATTACTTGCTGTCAACAGCCTCGGTCATGAAAGCATCATAACGAAAATTGTGAATATATCTATTCGAGGTATCGTACCATGTGCGACGATCAAATGGAATGCAACGCAGGAATCAACCTTGCATCTAAATTCATAAGTTATTGCTGCTTCGAATACGGTTTGTTCATAAGAGCAATTTCTCGAGCGATAGTGGCCCACTCTAACTCGCGTCTCAGAGGTTGTTTCCGTTTTTGTTGTTGCAACTCGTCCCATTTTAGAAGTTCATAACTGTCTCAAATTAGTCAAAGTCCACGGAATCAGGTGCAAAGCGCCTACACAAATCGGAGATGTGGTTGGATAATCACATTAAGCCTTCTAGCCCGCACAAAACAACTGTATGATATGTTAGAATTTGCCAGTCTCGTTTGCCATGGACAAACTCACTATGCTCGCGGAAATGAAAGTCCAAGAGATGCCATAACCTCGGCTATGCAGATAGTAGCAGACCTTGAAACGCCAACCCGACAATGAACCAGCGTGGCGGATCCATCTAATTTACCCTTTTCTACACACTATCGTTAGCGTTTCCCCTGGAATAGAAGAATAGAGACAATCAACTTACCAATGAATTTCAAACACCTATCGAACTCCTGAGTCAATGAATCCACGCCGTTGTCCTGAACCTGACTGATAAACATCAAATTATCTTCTCCCCATCTCTCAAAATCATCATCGCTCCACGAAACACTCTCTCCAATGCTAAGAACGCGCTTGATGCCGAGCGCCCGTAATAGCTCTGGGTTGTTGGCATGAGCGAGATTTCCTAGGTACATATACGGAAGTATACGACTTGGAAGTGATCCATCCATAGTTCTAAGCCATTTTGGCTCTAAAATATGACAAACACTCAAGCTTTGAGCGGCAGGGCTTTCTTGCAATAGTCGAGGTTGAATATTTCGTAAGAATACAACATCGGATGGATATGCAAAGAAATTTCGCCCCTTCTCGCGGTGGAGTTTGAGCCAAGCCTCATGCATCGGAATTCCCTCCGCAAAAATGAAATAGGCAAGTGCTAGCAGGGAGCTCTCTGTGTAGCCATCTGCACAGTGAATCAGAATTCGATGAGCTCGTCGCGTCAAGGCATCCATTGGTACGTCGTCATCTGCATCATGTTCCAATTCATCCTCTTCTGGGTTTGCAAGGTAGTACATCCAGCGAATAGTGGTGACAAAATCCTCGACGTCCTTGCCAGATTCCGGCAGCGGTACAATGCTTCCGGAAGATGGAAACTGTATCAACTGCGTCTTTGTGGGGTCATTAGCAAGTTCTCTATGCACCCTTTCGAGATAGCGAGGTCCTGGAATGGAGGCTAGATCATTGGCTTCTACCAGAAGGTCAAATTGATCAGGGTCAAGCTGATCATGTTCACCAGAAGCCAAAAGCATATCTGGACTGGGACCTAGCCAGACTCCGTTGGAAATTTCCGAGGCCTTGGACATGTTGCACATTTCAATACGTTCCCACTGGACTGTTGAAATTAGTACGTTGGATACATGTATATGGGCAAACTGAAGTGAGAAGCCTACAGAAATCCATCACATTGCTCGTAAAATGGCCGGCAGAGTCGACAGCTACCAGTTCTGGGTGCTTCTTCTCAATTTCTTCATAGGTATCTACCATGCTGTTAGGGTTGAGTCTCAAGTTGGGACCGGTTTGTATAGCTCACCAGACAGGATAAATGTATTAAAAAGCGGAGTCTCCTGAGCAGGATCATGCTTCATCCTCCAATTCTGCTGCGCGATTGCCAGCCTCTCAGCTGCATCCAGCAATTGAAAGTTGCTGGCTCCATTTTTTGCATATATGATAATGTCCGACAGAGGTGCCAATTTTGCAGTCTGGATATGGAAATTGCGAACAGAAAAGCCATCAATGGGGTCCGCGTCAATGAAATCATATCCAGAAGGGGCAAGAATCTCGTCAAGCGTGACAGCTCCTCGAAGGCGCGACTTGGTTAGGTCATCATCGAGGCTGACTATGGTGAAGGTGCGCAAACATTTCGGAATGCGGCGCAGCGATCGTTTCCGATTGACGAAGAAGGCAGATTGCATAGCATTATCGGGGTGCAAGCCATGTAGCCAAGGAAACACTTGCTTGGGATCTGGGAGCGACTGGGCAGCTAAATTGTTCAAGGCCGCAACGAGGATATCGGAATCAATGGAGTATACTGGTGGAGATTTGGATAATTTTCTGAAGCGATCAGGCGGGTAGAGCAAGGACGTGAGCGAGACAGTTGGAGATTTGGGGGACGAGGGCAGTTGCGGAGCAGAGCCAGGTGGACAGGTTGGAATATGCTTATTCGGGATAGAAGTGGGTGTGCGGGGGCGGACGTTGAGACTGAGAGCTGGGGAAACCGGGGGCGGTGTCGCAGAGTGCCGAATTGACTGTTGCTGAACCACTACTGTCGCCATATCGAGGTGTCGTCTCCGTGGGCGTGTGATGAAGTGCGATTTGCAAGAGCTGTCGTGTAGAATCTCAAGGGCGGGCAATTGCGTCCTTCAGTATAATCCCGCAACACTGAATGCGATCACATCACTGAAAATACACGCCGAATGCAAGAAGGCGGGCCAGCAGGCTGTTTTTGCCTGCTGCGGTTCTTTCCTTGCTACGACTGCCTCGGAATGTATAGTCTATTGTCGAGGATCAGCACCAGCGCAATCGCTTGGCGGAGCGGGGAACATGAGAGGGGAGCAGAACGAGCTGGGGATGGCAGGAGCCGCGAAAGACTTACCAAGCCTCAATGGCGGAAAGACTGTATACAGATTCCAGGGCGACAGACGGGGAGCAGTGCAATAATGGTCACGATGAGGACGACAGTCGCTGTGCTGATGGGTGGTGGGAATGAGATGCGCTGATGGGGCATCGATAGCGCGGCAATTGCTGGCGGGGGTGGGTAATCGCAGTTCTAGTAGTCGACTAGCAGCTGTACTTAGTCCTTACTACTATTAGCCTTAGGACCAACGCACGACCCGAGCATTTCCACGCTAGCGCTCACTCTGTAAGGGTCCAAGTGGGACACGATAAGCGTTCTATCCAGAAGCGCGCGACCGGGGCCGGACGAATAATCAAGCAGCAGCAGGGTGATAGCAACGAGGCATGGACATTCAGGACGAGTGGGATATAAGCAAGATCGATGATTGTGCACGAAACAATGGATAAATGACAGCGCACAGAAGAGCGAGGAAAGCACACACTACACAGCAGGCAAGGGCAGGTAAGACCAGACAAGACCAGGAAAGAGCAACAACAGGAAGGCGCGGCCCTGATTGGCATGGGTGGCAGCAGGAAAGCGCGACCGTCATGCGAGCGGACAGCCATTGCCGCATTCAACCAGCAGCGCGGTCCAATGAGCAGGCGCGACCAGCCGGGGATCCTTGCCACCTCGAAGCATGTCAGACGGTGCGCAGCCATTCACCATGCTCCTTCCTCACGCGTCGCAGCCCTCCTTGCTCCCTTCCTGCCCTTCCTGCCCTTCCCACGGGCTGGTCTGACAAGAGTCCAGCCCGAACGAGAAAGTGTACTACGGTATGTGTAGCACTAGGGCATTAGCCTAAGCCGCAGCCCGTTGATGTATCCTGTTTTCCATGCGATCAAGACGATCAAGAGCAGTCCTAGATGCCAATTGCAGAGCCGTGCTGTCGATCGTAAGAGAATGATTTAAATTATACAACCACCGCGATTGAGACAACGGGCTGACGCGCTGTTGTGGAAAAAGAAGCATCTGAAACTGCGGGGTAACGTTGTTGTGGGAAGATCGGAATCCAGGGCTGGTGATCCGCTGCGCTCCGTACTCCATACATGTTTATTTGTATCAGCAGTGTACACATAGGCATAATATATTATGTATAATGTATATAGTGTATACACGACGTTACGTTCATGGTAGCGCGCAGTCATCGGTGTCAACTGAAGCCTTTGCAGCAGAGCCAGACCCTCATACAACGCTGTCCTTGAAAGGAGAATACGATATGTTAATATGTTAATGTTTTATTGACGATTCGCTGCGATAAGAATAATGTCATCGTCATCTATTTTGAGTGCTGAGCGGGGTTGAGTCGTGCAAACAATCGCCGCCTGCTCATTGGCTGGCTGCCTCCCCAGGATCCACACGGCGGGACTTGCTGGTCCGAGCGTCTTAGAAGCAAATCCAGCCAATCGCCGTAAACCTTGTTTTTCTGGTAGTAATACATAACTACGTACACACTATGGTACTATAATTGTTAGTGCCAACAGCCATTCTTGATCAGCTCCACTGCTGCATGCTCATCGCTGCGCCTTTGCTCGCAGCTCGTCGGCCAGCCGCAAGAGGTAAAACTGGGCCATGTCGGGTGGGAGTGCCTTGAACGACTGTGCGATTTTATCCACCTCATTGCGTCCTTTCTCGTACGCCTGGAGGTCTCTGTTCGCATACACATCGCGCCCCGTTGCATACCCCGTGACGAGGTTGCGGAAGAACATATTCACCGCGATGCTGACCCCTCCGATGGGCGATGCAGCGTGCAGCCAGAGCGGCGGGATGAACAGAATATCGCCGGGTTTCATGATGGCCTCGTGGGGCGACGTTCGTGGGATATAGAGAATATTGCCATCAGCTACACTGTCAAAAACTTCTAGAGTCGAGCTGGATGCTCCAGCCGGTAGCTGCAGATGCTGTACATCCGAGGGCGGGTAGAGAACCAGCTTTTTCTGTCCTTGAATCTGACAGTAGACATTGCCCATTACCTAGGAGAAGAACGTTAGTAAATGCAAATATGATTCACATCACAATGTAAAAGCTAATCTTACGTCGTAGTGAAGCCACATAGTGACTGGCCCTGAAATACGTAGAGGGGAACTATGTGCATGCTCTTGTACAAAACTGAGTGGAGCGGGGAGTTGGAAATCATCCTTGATTTCAGGAAAGTCTTCCGCCAAATTAGTTGCCTTCTTCGTTGGCTGATTGACCGAGATCGATCGCAGATATTGACGGCTGCCCTGGTGGATTTCTTCGAGGAATGTGCTGAATTTTTTGGTCTTATAGGAAAAGTTCTTCGTTTGGAAATTCATATGATCAGAACGAGCCTCATGAACAATTACTTGACGATCAACTCCCATAGCCTGGGCCAGGTAGTCCTTGGTCCAATATTCCGTGCAGCGCCCCAGATTAGCCCCAGCTATAATAACTGGTTGAGAATGGGCCATGATTTCCTCAAACTCGGTCTGGGTTTCGACAGTTCGACGAGGTATCGCGGTGATCGTACCTGGATTGGCTAGTCTTTTACGAATTTTATTTGCTAGAGGCGCAGGTTTATTCAAGCATGCCTTTTCGTTTTCAGGCAGCAAATTCCACTCAACGGGAGTCCTGACTGAAATATCTCGCAAATGCCAAATGAAATCATTCCAATAGGTACCGAATGAAAAGCACACTGCTCCACCAGTAGCAACCAGAGCTTCAGATGGGCTGACATTGGACGATACATGGCCCACGAGGAGTGGTCGAGACATTGAAGAATCGGTGACATAATGAACGATTTCCACAGTCAAAGAATTCCATTTCTCCTGAGCTAACTCGGCAATATTCAGATGGAGTATCTCCAGTTCATGTGTGAGAATACCACGAACACTGATCCCACCAATAATAATCAAGCTGTCAGAAATTACACTAACAGATGCACCAAAGCGGCCAATGTAGTCTGAAAGAGTCGTAGCATCTCGCAGTTTGGAGGTGTGCTCAATGAGTTGTATGATTTTAGTTCCACTCTCTCGCACCTTAACAGTCCATTTCCAGAAATCGGTTTGAATGATTCCATCCTGAGTCATACCACCGAAGAGATATCCACTTGACGAGCCTATGCTCACTATTGAGGCACCAAATCGAGTTGGAATGTCAGCCTCAGAGACAACTTCAAGTGTCTGCCAGCCTTGTTGAACGTCCCAAAGTAGCCAATCGCCCAGCGTCTCGCCCTTGTTAGACTTTCCGCCGTAAACCAACACATGTTCTGCATCTTCTTGTAGTTGAACGTGTGTTGCACAGTGACGAAATCGAGGAACAGGAAGGGGATATGTCTCTTTCCACACATTATCTTGACGAATCCAACAGTCACTCAAGCTTGCAGCAGGTGACGCCCGACCTCCAACAATTAGACTCCTCCCATCCTTGAGGTTCGTAATAGTATGGCACATGCGTGGCGGGATATTTTGGGGCGGCAAAGTTCGGACTGACTTAGTAACTTTCTCTCCTCTGACATAAAGATCAGTCGACGACAGACGGTATTGACTCCCTAGTCCACCGTGGATACCCAACGACCCGTCACTATCGGAGACTATTGCGGCAAACCTTCGACGACCCTTCTGAGTCGGCAGAGGCTTAGCTGATAAAACCAGCGAGGACTTGGGAAGACCATTAGAGCATGGGGCCTCGGGATTCTTATTCCTATAGTCTCTAGCAAAAGTAGAGGCTGATAGAAGGAAGTAATGGGAAGCAAAGAGAGAAAATTCTTCCCATTCATCAAACGGTTCGATGTCGTCCAAACCCGTCCTCTGCGATTTACTAAGAAAGGAATCGTCATTCCAAACATTCCACAAACTCATGGCGGATGCGCTGAGCCACCCCTTGGAAGTGAAGCGCTCTTCCTGCATTTGAAGGGTTGGATATTTATGAATCGAGTGCAGAGGTGCTTGGAGCTTATGGAAATGCTTCATCATAGTATATGCAAACGGATGATTAGGGCCATCTGGGAAGAATTGCTCCAGAAGACAGAATTGAATGTCTGCACAAGTATAACTTAGCCCTGTCACAAGGTGCACAATGCTAGTCTCTTACCTTGACCGAGGGTCGGTAACCATGATACAAGCGCATCGGCGGACTCAATGTCCATGTAAGTGAGCGACACCTCCGCTGTACAAAGAATCGAGACAGGAGAAGAGCCGAAAATCTCATTCAGACCTTCCCCAAGCTTTTTCAAGTTTTTAAGGTCACACCCCACAGCCACATAGTGGGAAGCTCGCAGAAGCACCGGATTAGGCTCCGGGTAGATGTCCATCTTTCCCAAGACATCCTTAAAAACATCCGTTTTTTGAATGAGTGTAGTTTTAATGCCCATCAGCTTTTCATAGTCAATGTCCACGAAAGTGGCATTTTGGCAGATTGCCTTTTCGCGAGCAAGAAACTGGAAAGGTAGCGGGTCACTAATCAATCTTTTCAGCCCATACCCCTCAAACTAATTCAGCATTGTGTACACTCACTAGCCGCATCCAAGGTTGAGAATAAATTTGGGGCGTTCGTGTGGCTCTTCCAGGAATTTGCGAACCGTTTGCGCAATGGCATGCATCCGAAGCCAATATCCACGGTTGATCAACGGCGCTCGTCTCTGCGGTCTCTTCACGAAGGGGCGAAAGAACTCTTCTCCGGGATAATACTGAAGCTCGACACTGCGTTTGGACACAATACTACTGTTATTTGTCTAGACAGCAAGCTGGGTCAGTCATCTGGCCCACATCACGATGGCTAAAGGCAAGGCAACAGCTCACTAACTTCCATCACCAAACCAGCCTCCTTCTCCTGTTTGGTCGGCATGCTGGCCGTAGCCTGTTTCGGCTTTTGGGCCATGACAACAGCGCGCAAAGGCCAATCGAAGGGGCGCCTGTTCTTTTGTTGTTTTCCATTTTTCGTGGCAGGCAATATTTTGTGGCAGGCGGCATCGGGCGGCAGAACGGGTATGGAGGGGGAGAGCGCAATCAAAGTATGGCCCGAGCGGCAGTTAGCTGTGGTGGAGCCAGCCTCACTCACTCACAGTGACAGTCCATCACCTGGACATCACCAGCCTCAGCCTGCGCACTCCGAGGCTCGCTCTGCTTCCGCCCCTCCTCAGCCAGCCATATCGCTGCCTAGTCTCCAGTCGCCAGTCGGAATCCTCTTAAAGCCCCCGAGCTGCGTCTCCCAGCCATTTGCGATAGGCGATCTTCCTGCATCCTGACCGATCCTATCGATTCTTTATGCGACTACACCCCTCCCCGCATGATTGGTGAGGCGGGGTGGAATCATTCAGAACAGCGTCATTGCCGTCGCTCGTGCGATCAATAACAACAACACCATCCGTTCACGCTGTCTGCTTCTGACAACATCGGTGTAAAGCAACGATGGCGATGAACTTCGTTACATTCAACCAGGACTACAGCTATTTGGCAGTGGGCACGCCCAAAGGGTTTCGCATCTTTACGACCGACCCTTTTGCCAAAAGCTATGAGACCAAAGAAGGAAACATAGCCATGCTGGAGATGCTGTTCTCGACGTCGCTGGTCGCTTTGATCTTGTCGCCACGGCGTCTCCAGATTACCAATACCAAGGTCAGTTTACATAAATGGCGCATGAACGGTTGAGTGCTGATACCAATAGCGACAATCCACTATATGCGAACTAACATTTCCAACCACGGTCCTTGCCGTGAAATTGAATCGCAAACGACTGGTGATCGTCCTTGAACACCAGATCTATCTGTATGATATCCAGACTATGAGACTTCTTTCGACCATTGAAACATCACCAAATCAGAGTGGTACGTCTTATTGGGCGGTGCTACCCTCTTAAATGTTTACTTATTTCCCAAATAGCAATTTGTGCGCTGTCGCCCTCCTCTGAGAACTGTTATCTTGCCTACCCGCTACCACAAAAAGCTCCGCCTTCATCATTTGCTCCTCCTGCGCACGCCCCCCCGGCCAACTCGACTCATATAGCTCCTACGACCGGTGATGTATTGATATTCGACGCCATCAAGCTAGAAGCTATTAATGTTGTAGAGGCTCATCGATCCCCTCTTTCATGTATTACGTTAAATGGTGATGGCACTTTGTTAGCGACTGCTTCGGACAAAGGAACCATAATTCGAGTTTTTTCGGTCCCTGATGGGCACAAGCTTTACCAATTTCGACGAGGTTCAATACCCTCCCGAATATACAGCATGTCGTTCAATACCATGTCGACATTACTATGTGTTTCATCGGCAACAGAGACAATCCATGTATTTAAATTGAGCAAAGAGGGAGGCGCTACAGATGGGAGCTTACGGTCTTCTCCTTACGACCGACCGCTTAGCCCTACCTCGGGCTACGGAGAAGAAGAACTTGAAGGGTCCGATTTCGCGTCGAGGAAGCATAATGGTACACTCATTGGCATGATCCGTCGCACCTCGCAGAACGTAGGAAACACGTTTGCTGCAACTGTTGGCGGATATCTTCCAAAGGGTGTCAGTGAGATGTGGGAGCCTGCGCGGGACTTTGCATGGATCAAATTGCCAAGGTCTAGTCCAGGCTCCGGTGGTCATGCTAACTCTGGGCCCGTCAGAAGCGTTGTGGCCATGAGTAGCAACACACCGCAGGTCATGGTTGTGACTAGTGAAGGTAATTTCTATGTCTTCAACATCGACCTGTCCAAGGGCGGTGAGGGAACATTGACAAAACAATACTCGTATGTAACCTTTCTGATGGTGACGAAACTTATGTTTACTGACACGATCGCTTGCTAGTGTTCTCGATACCAACGACAAGCTCGGGTCATCAGGGCTAGACTATTGATTACCTACGATACCCTACAATTGTATCTCGTCTATGTGATTTTGCATGTTCATCATTAGCGGCGTATGTAACTGCGGGCATGTACTCTAGGAGTTTGTGGACGGGATGATCGGCGCAGTCTTTATCCATCTTCTCTCTCTTTCTCTCTCTCTTTTCTTATTTCTTGTCTTGCGACAATGCCTATATCCATCCTGACGATTCTTTTGTTGTCGCGGAATTCCCGCCTAATTTTTATCGGCTGCGAACTGACATATTCCCGTGAATCTTCTCTAGCCAGTAGCACTCGGCTCTTCTCTAGATGTAAAAACAACCATACTGAAATATATATGCAAATGCACATTCGAGGTACCAGGCGCCGCACACGATTAACGAGCCGTCAGAGGTGCTCACGCTGTGGAGCCCCAACACGTGGTAGCAGCCTAGCTAGGCCTGCAACGGAGATTTCGGAGCCGACCCCGCATAGGCCATGCCCGAGTCATCGTAGCGCCGTCGTACCTCAATACAACTCTGCCACGAACCTCCAATATTATATTAAGTATTAATACCGTTATTAATGCAGGCCAAGAGGCTGAGCTCGCTCCTCTCCTCCCACCTCCCCCCACATGAGTCGCACTGGCTTATCAGCAAGCGCAGTCCTCTTTCCGGCCAATTGATTCTGTCTCTCCTCAGTCCCCACTCTCGCCCTCCGACCTCCACGCAAGCTCCCATCATTACATAGCCATCCCTCCATTATTCACTGCAGTCGATCCCGTCTTCTCGAAGAGCAATTCTCGAATTGTTGGCCTTTCGACAACTCACTTTGATTGCGCTTGTCTCCTTCGTCTGTCGATGCCCATAACGTGACGCGTTCTTCGACTTGACTTCCACGGACCACCTCCGCAACCGTGGTTGTCTTGCTGCGGCTCTGGCCCCGACTCGACGCTCATGAGCTCCGTTGTGCCTCTTTCTCGTTCTCAAATACCATAGCCTCTTTCTGAATGGCACGCAAATTCACTCATCAGAGAGTGAGCTATGGTGCGTGGTCTCGGAATTCATCCAACTCGGCCATCTACTAACCTTCTCTTTCAGTGCTCCCTCTTCCAGATGCCCCGGGTGGGCACCGACTTGGTGTTAATGGTCTTGCTGTTGACACCGAAAGCGGCATTTTGTACGTCTCGTTTGTAATGGCATCCTACACACTTCATCCAGCTAACAATCGTCCGATCAAGATACTCTGCAGGTCGCGACGGTGTAATATGTTCCTGGGACCTGAACCACAAAACGTCGTCTCCACCTGCTGCCTCCCCGAAGAGCTCTAAAACGACTACACATAGACATCAGGTCCAGGCGCATAGTCATTGGATAAACGACATCGTTCTGACACAAAATAACTCTGCCTTGGTTTCCGCCTCGTCAGACACGACAGTCAGGGTTTGGAGACCACAGTCTGAGACCGGCGACCTCCCAACTTCTGTCGGCCGTCATGCCGACTACGTCAAGTGCCTAGCGACCTCAGGACTGCAGCCCAACTGGGTCGCATCAGGAGGGTTGGATCAAAAGGTTATTCTATGGGATCTCAACGGCGGAGGCGATATATTGAAAATCGACACCTGCGGGGACGAAGTCACCGAAAAGGGGTCTGTATATGCTTTAGGGACAGGCGGCTCGGTCTTAGCAAGCGGTGGCCCGGAGTCAGTGGTACGAGTTTGGGATCCAAAATCAGGAAAGCTCATCACCAAATTCGTGGGACACACAGATAATATTAGAGATATCCTAATCAATGAAGATGGAGACACTATTATGTCCGCCTCTTCGGACCAGACTATCAAGGTCTGGTCGTTGACTGCAGGTCGATGTGCGCATACATTAACTATGCACAACGACAGTGTGTGGTCACTCTATTCAGATCACCCCCAACTGTCGGTGTTTTATTCTAGCGACCGATCAGGTCTCGTTGCAAAGACGGATACACGAAATGTTCCCGATATCGATCAAGGAACATCCATTGCTGCTCTTCAAGAACACGAAGGCGTTATCAAAGTTGTAGCCGCAGGCGACTCTATTTGGACTGCGACTCCGAAGTCTAGCATCAACCGCTGGAATGATGTGGATACAAGTGCGGATATTGAGCTTCCGAATAACTCAGCTCAGCGTTTGAGTGCCGGTTCACCTACAGAATCGCCCCCAGAGACTTCAAACCAAGCCCCTTTAGGGGCGACTAATGGAACTACCAGAAAGAAAATACCTCATAGCTCCCTTCTCTTGCTCTCAAATACGTCAACCTTTCCAGGGTTAGACCCGGAAAGAGCTACTATATACTCCTCTGTTAGCGGCCGAAAACCGTCAGACCTTGTCAATGATGACGAGCTTGGTGTTGTAATGCCTGTGTATGCAATGCCGGAGGAAACAATTGAGGGACAGCATGGATTGATCAAATATTTGTTGCTCAATGATAGAAAGCGAACATTGACTCAAGACACAGCTGGAGAGGTTGTTATGTGGGACCTGGTCAAGGTGAATAACCATCTTTCTCTTTGTTTGCATATACTAATCAACAATAAGTGTGTACCGATACAAACGTTTGGAAAACGACACATTGATGACGTCGCATCGGAAGTCAATACGGTCGAAAGCATAGCCCATTGGTGTACAGTGGACATTCGAACTGGACGTTTATCTGTTATCTTGGAACCGAATCGCTGTTTCGATGCCGAGGTGTATGCGGATGATGTAGGTATTACGGGCGAGTATGAACATGGTGCAGATCAGAGACGTAAGGGAACCCATGACATTCAAATATGAGATTAGCTAGCTAACTATAGGACTAATGAAAATAGTGAATCTTGGAAAGTGGGTTCTTCGATGGTTGTTTGGCGAACTAGTTGAAGAAGAGGTTCGACGTGATGAAAAGTACCGTGAAGCAGCATTAGCAAAAGCAGCCGAATATCATGACAGTGCTCCCGTTCGGATCGATTTGCCAACACCAAGAACACCAGGATCACAAGGAATTCCAGAACCGTTATCAACAACACCGCGCGCTCTGAATGGATTGCAACCACATATTGCCTCGCCAGGTCTAAATATAGGCACAGTATCTCCCGGAGGTGCTAATCTTAGCTCTTCCCTTCCTAGAAGCGAAGAAGACCCATTGCATACAGGCTTCAACCACGATTTGGCCAGACATCCGTCCTCTGAGAAGCAAAATGACTACTTTTCTAACGCACATGCCATCGAGGCGGATAAACCAGTCCAATCTGCAGCAGATGATCAAACACCTACGGCACTTCCTCAGTCACCAGCTGAGCCAGAAAAGGAGGAGAAAAGAAAAGGCTCGTTATTTGGCAAGAAATTCAGGATGGAATTCCCCAAAAAGCTTGGCAGGACCTCGGGCGATGTGAAAAGCCCATTGCCAGAGGAAAAGCCAGAAGAATCTGACAAATCATCCGAGAAGGAAGAAAAGGTGTTTGAGAATAGTCTCAACGGGGTTATTGAACGAATACACCATGAGTACGAAACATTTCTAGCTGCTAACCCTGGCTCAACTCTAGACTCGGGGATCACCCCTAGCCCGGCCAGCGAAGCACCAGTATTGCGTATCCCGTCAAATACATCAATATTGATCCAAGAAGAATCTGGTGATACGGCTGTAGCTGCGGATCTTTACCAGGGGTTTGTGGGAAATGTGCGAGAAGAGGTCGACAAGCTCGAGCAAGCGATTCCTCATTGGCTGGGAGAATTATTGTTGAAGGTAAAGTTGATATCCTTTTATACTTTATCATTTGCTAAATTTGTCTATATAGAATCAAATTATCGCAAAGGAAGTGGTGAAGGTTGCTTTCATTCTAAAGCCATATGAAGACCAACTTCCTCCTGTGGTCAAACCTGATGGGTATGCTAATGGCTCCTGGGTAGAAAATATAAAGTGCTAATTCAGGACAGGGCGGCCAACAATAATAGCTCTCGGCTGAACGCCAACCGTATGCTCCGAGCCAAGAAGATTCTCGCGTACATCGCCGAGCGGATTGATCCAGCAGACCCAACAAACCCAGATCCGGATCCCATGAAGCCTGAAGAATATTTGGACCTATACTGCCAAAACACTGTTAGAGACACTATCCCCAATCCCTACATGTTCTAATTCTAACTTTACACAGTTGATTCCGGAGAATATGACATTGGCAACAATACGAACACACATTTGGCGCTCCGGTAGCGACATGGTCCTTTTCTATAAAGCCAATGGCAAGAAATTGATTCGGCCACCAGTGACAGAAGCTCAAACTGTAGATGTTCAAGCGAGTGATGATTCAAATGCTGACAACCACCCGAATGGCGCCTTGTCCCAGACAACCGCCCAAAGTCAAAACTCAGAAACCCCTTCTATTTCTGGCTTATAAATAGCCATTAGAAAAGATTCTGTCCTCATGAATAGTCAAAATGTACTGTAGACCATATTATAAGTGCTAAGGAAGCGTTGCTTATTGTTGTAAAATTCGATGGTGGTTTAGGGCTAGTGTCTAATGATAGCAAACCCTAATGCAATCGGGATTTGAAGCAGCGGTGCATTCCTTTCGATATTATTTGATATTTGGGCCTAGTTTCAATGGTAGATACACCATAAATTATCAATCTAATTCATAGGGCACATTAAGCCAAGCCTTAACAAAATGCAATGGTTTGATACAATATCTATTGTCTATCTTCTCGGCCGAGAGCAAGCTCACATCGAAAATACCAAATCTAGTAATATTTACATGTCATGGACAGCGAATAAGAATTCTACTTCTAATATAATCCCACAATTTCCGATGCTTCCGCATGGTTTACGTTACTGGGTCTGGTTGAGGAGAGAGTACTACGTCATGATTATCGGGCGGATCATCTCTAGTAGTAGTCTGTTCGGGAAATTCTCATTCCAAATCGGGTGATTTGATGTCAATGTCAGGGTATCAGAGTCTATTCTTGCTGGCAGTCCTTTTCCGAGGATCACATGTCTCAATTCACGGATGTTCTAAAAAAATGACGGGAAACTTGAATATGATTAGAGCCCAGGCTTGTTACATCTAGCTTTTGGAAGTATCATGCTCATTAATATTTCTCAGTGTTAACCCAAAAAACCTTGAAAAGTTATCAATCGCAGTGATAAGGTATGTGCGACCCAAATAATCCTAATATCCAAAATAGAACCACACCTCAGTGGTCTCTGTACCGTCGAGAGATTTTCTGAAACAGCAATCACGGCCAATACCCGCTGTTTAATACTGGTAAGGGTGGCTTCAATATTGCCACATTATTATTTGTACTAACATGGGATATTAGATCCTGCCGAAATTGAGAAATTGGCCGAGCAAAAGCTTTCAGAAGGAGGATGATTAGCTTTCGGCCTCTCTCTTTCCTTTCCAGTATTCAGTATTGACTTGGCAACACAGGCACTACTCCGCTTGTAACGCAGGGCTATCTTGGACCCATCTAGCAAGCCGACAAGCATTTTATCGTCACCGTATAATACCACGTACTTGCGTAGACACTAATCAACGTGATACCGCGACCGAAATCTTTGGCCATCGAGTCGACGCCCCCATTGGCTTTGCCCCGATTGGTATCAATCGAATATACCATCCGGCAGGCGAGCTTTCCGTGGCCAAGGTTGCCGAAGAATTAAAATTAACTTACTGTCTGTCTTCTGCTGGAAGTTACAGTATTGAGGAAGTAGGCAAGGCTAATGGAGATGGGCCCCGGTTCGTCCAGCTGTATCAAAGCCATGATGATGACCAGGCAATATCCATGATGCAGCGAGCCTTGGATAATGGGTTTGATGTTTGCATGTTGATGACAGACACCTGGTCATTGGCGTGGCACCATAATGATTTTTTCACTGGTAACTACGCCTTTTATCATGATCATGGAGCGGGAGATCTAGGTCTTAAAGACCCGGTATTTCAACAGAGATTGAAAGAAGCGGGTATCAATGAAAAGCAAAATCCAATGGAGTTTGGCGCAAAGTGGATAGATAAAAATATCTGGTATGGCCGGGCTCACACCTGGGAAAAGGTGAAATGGACTATGGCTCAGTGGAAACGTATCAGCGGTGGCAGATCATTTTGTATAAAATGTATACAAAATGTGGAGGACGCTAAGAAATGTGTTGAGTTGTATGTGCTCTTTCTTCTTGTTCCTTTGAGTATACAATTTTGGCCGCATTATCTTCCGTCTTGGAGAAAAGAATTGCTGCGTGCTGACTTGAAATTCAGAGGAATTTGATGGTATCCTTGTTACAAACCATGCCGGACGCCAAGTTGATGGAGCTGTTGCCAGCCTCGACGTACTCGAAAAGATTGCCGATGCAGTCCGATGCAGTTGGAGATGAAATATACGTAAACTCAATTCTCTTTTCCAATTAAGAAATCGAGGTAGCTGACAGATAATTTCCCACAGATCATGTTTGATTCCTGCGTGCGAAGTGCAGCCGATGTCTTCAAAGCTTTAGCCCTAGGAGCCAAATATGTATTCATTAGTCGTCTATGGGTCTGGGCATTAAGCATTTCTAGAGAACATGGCGTTCGTCATATGCTCAAGAGCTTGCTTGCAGAGTTTGATCTGCTGATGGAAGAGGCTGGCTATCCGTTTATTGACCGTATAGATGGGTCTGCAATTGACAGCCTTCCGCAGGCTGCGAATTTGATCGCTGAACATTCGGGAATTTAGGGCTCTGTTATATTCTCCTTCGATTTAATGTTGGTTTCTGGTCTTTATAAATCACAACAAGAAATTATAATTGCTATTGATTTTAAGGTTGCCTAATGCATCTCGTAACTGCCTACTTACAATCTCTCGGTATGAGATTGGGATATTTATTGGAAAGACCCCCTTTAAAAGATGCAAATACTCATGGATTTCCCCTTGGGAATGGTTTCAAGTAATTAGTATAAATTTCCCATGTTGCCCTCCTGAGTTTTGCACCGAGTATAGAAGAACGTTAGAGGCTAGGCCGAATAGGGCCTGGTGGCAACCGAATAATCGCCAAGACACAGGATCCGGCCAATCATTTCCGCCTTCAACTCCTCCAGAAAACCTCGTTTCAATGATATACGTGGTAGATACTGGGTAACCGATGCTTTTAAGCGAATGGCGAGCTTGCTCAAGCAGAAGCAGTTTAGACCTATTGCTATACAACAATTCTTCCAGAGCCTCGACCATGCTTGGAGGAGCAGTCCGCAGTACATACGACCCCGGCACCTGCCGCGCCGTATAGGTAAATTTGCGTGGTGATACTTGCCAGAAAATCATACTTACAACGTTCTTCTGCTGTCTAGGTATTGCCGTCAGCGGGGGAGCTGATTCTATGGCCTTGGCTGGGCTGTGCAGGCAGCTGCAACTTGATCAACCGGAACTCTTTCTGTACTTAAAAGCATTCATCATCGACCATAAAGCGCGCAAAGAAAGTTCTGAAGAAGCGCAGACTGTCGCAGAATGGCTATCGAAGTTAGGTAAGATATAGATTTTAATTGAGTTATTTAATATACTCCTTTGGAACTGCAGAATTTGACATATTACTATAGGGATTGAAACTGAAATACTACCGTTGGTGTGGCCTTCGGGAAAAGATGTCACAGAAGTGACAGCTTTTGAAACGTCTGCCCGACAGAAACGATATCTCGCTCTTGGCGAAGCATGCCGTACCAATAACCTTACAGCTTTATTAACTGGTCATCATTTGAATGACAATGTGGAGACGGCAATACTGAGGTTGTGCCAACGCTCCGGACGAGAGGGGTTGACTGGGATTGCCCCTTTGAGTCGAATTCCCGAAGGCTATGGAGTATGGGGCATATCTGATAGTGGTTCCTTCCAAAAAATTGAGGGCGATCAACAGAGATTTCTGCACGCTTGCGATGCTCGTTCTCGACAACCCACGTGTGACGGCCAGGTGAATCAAAAGGAAAAGTCTCCGAGGAAAAGCGTGACTTTCAATATGGCTACAGGTGGGATTTTGCTCTGCAGACCATTGCTGCCATTCACAAAGTCTAGCATCCTGGATACTTGTAGTGAATTGGGAATCCCATTTGTCACTGACCCCACCAATTTTGACACAGCACTTACTGTTCGAAATACTATCAGAAGCTTGCTTTCGAACAACAAATTACCTCGTGCTCTTCAATCTTCTTCAATGAGCGCTTTTTTATCGAGAAATCGAAATTCATCACAGAACCTAATGCTGCAAACAGATTCTTTGCTGCGGGAATGCAGGCTATTTGAATTCATAGCTGGTTCTAGTACGATGAACATCCAGCTTCCGCTGCTAGATAACTCGCATCCATTGATGTCTTACGGGAATAACCCAAGACTTCTGGCAGCTTCCCTTCGCCGTATCACTGAACTAGTGTCTCCCCTCGACGATAAATCACATGCTCTTCATACATATGCCGGATTTGCTAGTAGGATTTTTACAGGTCAGCAAATAGAAGATTTTACGGTGGGCGGAGCGCAGTACCGATTGTCCATCAAAGATGGGGCGGAGTGTAGTGTTTGGCATGTCTCCAGAGCTCCATTCCGAGCCCATTTTTCCCCGGAGTTAAATATTACAGACTTGACCGAGCAATTTTCCTCGCCAGTTCTCTGGGATTCTAGGTACTGGCTCCAATTTCGACTCACCCCTGAAACAAAACGCACTGGTTTCTCTGGTGTAGTCGTGCGAAGCCTTGGAGCGGAGGATATAAAACAGGTTTTCGATATTCGTCGGAGGAAAAATGGAATTTCTAAAGACATCCTTAAGACCATGGCGCCCTTCAAATCTCGCTTCACTTTGCCCATTGTGCTAATAAGGTACACTATGCTTGGAGGGAGTATCAAGGAGAAATACGTGGCACTACCTACACTTGGAATTGATTTGTCTAGTGAACCAGAATTTAGGATTGAATGGAAATGGGGATATAGAATGGTTGACACTGAGGTTCTGAAACTTATGGGTTGGCTCAAGCCCCATGGAGATGAGATGACCCAGAGATGTGCTTGAGAAACTGAAATATTTGAATGGACTCCATGGCGAGAGACGTGGATATACTATAGGGGCTCATGGACGCGACTTGTACATCAATTGACATTGCATAATGCAAAGATGCATAAATCGAGCTAGTGATAATTTAGCCAGAGGCTAGAGTCTTAGACGGTTCCCAGAAATCTCCGGATTTCTCACGTGTTGGACTCTGCATTCGTCAGGAATTCCGAGCCAACCACATACAAAACTTACATGCTGCTTATTTATTAACTATTTATACCACAATTGCACGTGGAACCGGGGTCTTTCGTAATTCAAAGTCTGTCATCACATCACACTTAATATGTAGGTACAACTCTGTCGCTCCACCTACCAACCCGATTTCTTTAAGATGTTGCAATAGTGCCTTGGTATTAAACCATTTCAGCTGTTAAACGATAAATGACCCGCAGTGTTGATCAACGCCGTATACAGTTCAAACTCGCGACTACAATGATCCTTGATTGGTTGGCATAGAATATTATATATCGCAATACTAGAGCTAGTTCCTTGTATCTACAGATGCGTCCATTGCCAGAGCATATATTCCTGCATTTTCCACTTTCACACCTCCATGTCATCTTCGTATGAGACGTAATTGAAACACCATGAGGATAAATATATACCATTTTCTCTCTCTTGCCGGGCTAATTCCGACCAGTCAAGCAGCCAACAACCCCCTCGCAACCACCGACCAGCGAGACCTTGACATCCTCGCCATCCAATTAAGCAAGAGCCCAGCATTTGACCTCCTCCGTGACGCTGCGCGTACTCAATATATTCTCACTATCGAAGAATACGGCTATGGGTCTAGTATCAATGTTCAAACCAAAGCCGATATCAATCTTGCAATTGACGAACTGGTGTTCAGCTCCGTACAAAAGGCAGTCAACAATGATCCAGCTCACCCCAAGGTATACTGGACAGATGCGCCACCTCGCAACAGTACCAGTAGTAGTCAGCAATGGTTTGGAATATCCGTTCCCGGAGGAAGATATTCGTATGATAACCCGGATTGTATTTACCGTACAATCCCGATCAGCTATAGATATGACTATGAAATACGCGGGCGTCGTGCAAGCGGTGATCGAGCACCAAGCGACGTTACGTTCTCGTTGATCAGTAATCCGAACTCGCAAGAAACAGTTGCTTTTCTGAGTGGAAAAGATATGCAGGTCGAAAAGGATGGATCCTATGTGGTCACCGTTTCTTCGAAGGATTCAAACTCAACAAATCATCTCAAAAGCGATTTGACCACCGTTCAGCTTTTTGTGCGCAATAACCTTGGAGACTGGAGTGTGGAACTACCAGATGAATTGAATGTGACTATTATCAACGATGGCGGCAGCAATATGTCCGATGACACTGGCAGTACATTATCTTCTGCTCTTTCAAATGAAGCGATCATAGCCCAAGCACAGGCGGATCTTGCTGAATCAACTTTCTTTTATGGATTTGGCGCATTGGGGGTGAAAACGCTATCCAATCCAGTTAACAATTTGGGAGCACCCTCGCAATCAAAATCTCTCGGCACACTCACATCCCAAGCAAGCTCATTCGGGTCGTTCAACCTGGAAGAAGATGATGACGCTTTCGTCGTGACACTGAGTGGCGGTAAATCGACGTATTGGGTTCTTCCCATCTATTCGTTAGGGATGATCACTGTAACTCCCTGGGACAGTATTGTCAGCTACAACAATAAACAGGCCAAGCAGAACAACAACGGAACATTTACCTTTGTGTTATCGAGTCAGGATCCGGGTGTGTATAATTGGGTGAATACGACATCGAGATCGCAAGGGTTGATCATGGGTCGTTGGCAGGGTTTACCAACAAATGAGTCTGATCCTAACGGCATTGAGGTGTTTTCTAATGTAATTAAGATTGGCAATTTGCGACAATTTTTACCAAAGGAAACCGTTTACGTGAATGGAGAGCAGCGTCAGCTGCAGTTGCAGGATCGGCTGGAAGGATATCATCGAATTCATTATCAGTGATGTAGAATAAACAAATTATTCTCTTGAAAATGATTAATTGGTAGAGCAAATAATAAAAAGGGAACTCCTAATGTCATGTCTCATTAACAGCAATTACAGCTCGTTCAGACTCTCCTTCAGAAACTATCGCCTAATTCACCGACTATTCAAGAGATTTACCTGCCAACGCTACGAAGTATCTGGCGTCGTATTGTTGGGGATTAAATAGAGGAAGCACTTTAAATATGTTGAATCGTTTGCAACGTTATGTCGAAGAAGGCAGAAAGACTCTTATCGGTGATCAATACTCTGGCAAACCCTTTGATACCTAAATGTTCTGTAAACAGAAAAGCGTATGTCCATATGAAAAATGATCAGCTCATAAACCTAATCGTTTACCTTATCAGTCAAGCCTACATAAATTGATTATTTTGTTTCGAGTAATTCCATATGAAATGTTGCACCATGGCGTACAGTTTGTATATCTGGGATACTTGATGTCGATGATCAAGGTTGAGAACGAGTTTATATTTCATATCTGCAAGCACTTGAAAATAAACAAACTCTAAATACATATTCGTCCAGTGCTAAAGAAATATTTACATAAGTACTCCAATAGGTAATATAGGAAGTGGACAAGCACAAGATGACGATCACACATCATCACCGCTTCCACCTTTTCTGCTTTGTGATTCGGTATCAGCTCGAACGGCTTTTAGTCCACCAACCTCTCGTTTCAACCTCAAATTCTCCTTTTTAACCCGTCCGAGTTCCTCAAGAGCCTCGCTGAGTTGAGTCTGCAAGCTTTGTTCACCGTTACCAGCCCGGATATCTTTAACAACCCTGCTCAACTCCTTGTTGAATTTGTCATAAAGCGCTTCATTTTCGGCACTGGCGTCGCGATAAAGTTCGTCTAGTTTTTTGGCTCTCTTTTCGCTCACAGCTAAAGAGACCTCTAGATCTTTTTGCAAAGCGGCGGTACGATTGTTGATTTCAGTACTGAAAGTGGCGAATCGATTCTCCAGACTACGCACGCGACTGATCATAGTCCCCGGCAGAGAATTGTCCGATGATGTTGGTCTACGTTGTTTAGTTGGCGAGGATGACCATGTGAGAGCCGATATCTCTTCGCCGATAAGCTGTAGTTCAGACTGAAAGGTAGATTCGGCACTGCTCTGAGCCTGTTTCTCGCTTTGAAGGCGATCTCGAAGCTAAAGTCCGGATTAGCATCGGTCAATTAACCCATACACTTCTATTCACCTTTTGAGGACTCTGCACGCGGAGTCTTTGAGACTTTTGTGGAGAAGACGGGAGAATATCACGCCTATTCAAGGAATCTGGACCATGAGAAGTAAATGGCCGATCCTTGGATTGCAATGGAGTCTTCGCTGGTTGGGGTATACTAGTAAGGGTATCAGACCGTTTCTTTCGAGTTTGTAATGGCGACATCGGACTTTCGGTCTTTTTATTGACGGCTCTTTCAGTCAACTTCGGGCGCGGTTGGGCGTTCTCTTTGCGGACCGGAGATCCTAATCGAATGGGAGAGGTAGGACGGCGCACTGGGGATGCTGGGCGTCTAGATCCAACAATACGGGCTGGAGAATGAGGTGTCTGGGGAATTCGACTGGGAGAACTTGTGACGGGACTGTCTTGGGTCTGTATCTGTTTGAAATCAGATAAAAACTCAGATTGGGGACGGGGCCGAGATGCCGGCGTGAGAGGTTTTGGAATGTCAATCGGTGAAAGTGCTGCTGAGCGGGTTGGTGTGATAGGGGTTGGAAGATCTGAAAGAGAACTTCGCCTTTTCTTTCTGCGCCCTGGATCTTTCTGCGGCGTAGAAGGCCGTTCGTCAATAGAGTGCAAAATGAAACTGTCATCATGTGCACTTCCGGGACGTCGAATATTGTCTTCTGACAAGAAAGCACCATATAATGTAGGTCGTTCACGGGGTGATGGCCGTAGAAGATCCACCAGCCTTGAATCGGTGTCCGTAGATCTAGAACGAGACAATGGAATTTTCCCTTCCGGGTCATTTCCAAGGTTTTTCGTCTTACTTAGAGTTCTAATGAGTGAGCTCACTTTACTCTCTCCGTCAGATCGGGTAGAATTTTCTCGATTTAGACCAAAACCAAATCTTTTTCGGAACGACGATGCGTTAGAACCTATTGAACCGGCGTGGGATGACAGGGGTCTACTCGGCGTAGTCTCATGTGACTTGTATGTATTTGTCGTTTCTTCGAAGAGCTTATCGAAGTCATCTACTAGCCGGTCAAGTAAAGATATGTACTGCATTGGCTCCTCGTTAATGGTAAGAATTTCCGCAAATGCAGCAGTCAATGCACCGCGGTCACCGTCATTCCCAGAGGCATCCAAAAGCTCAGACAAAAGTCGAACCATCGCTGTCAAAGCGCGTCGATTTTGTGGACTTAGTTCGTTAATAGTCTGCCGAAAGAAATTTTCAAAGTCTCTGGGGAATAGAGAATCGAAGTTAGTTTGCACAGCTTTAAGGTTGTCAGGTGGGAGAATTGAGCCAATTTGATCTTTCCAGGCGTTGGTGATGAACGTCTCGAATGCTACAAACAGAACATCGACAGGGACTTCAGCAGCAGCTTGAAGCTTATTTGGGTCTTCTAGAAGAACATTGTAAAGTTCATTAACCAGGGTTCGGTCTGCACTTGCTCTCGCCCTCAAGCTACGACCAACTATATTACCGCTTCGCGACCGTAAAGCAAGAATGTAGGAGGAGAAGGTTTGTTCCAGAAGTTGGAGGCGATCGTTCTCTTTTGCATTAGTAGGTGCGACGATAGAAATTTTGGGAGGTGGTTCATCAAAGGTGGAAGGAGAAGTCGTCGGCCGTACAGAAGATTTAGGGGCCATTTTGGGAATGTCACCAAGAGCCAAAGTTGGATTAAATGCCTTGGATAACATCGGGGGGTCCTTTTGTTGACTTCCACCCCAAAGATTCGAGATAAGTTTGGTAGGAGATGGAGGGCGAAAGCCACGAGAAGCCCTCGTTTGAGATATAATGTGACTTCCAATTTGGCGAAGTATGTCTAAATTTGCATATACCAGAGTTTCTGACAAACTGGGGTTCTGCGGATGGTGCATGGCGGGGAGAACGGTACAGACTGGATTCTGTCAGTAGGTTTCACGTTAAGGCTTAGAACCGGAAAACTTACGTCTTGCTGAGAGGGTGGATACAAACTCATCGGTGGATACGATTTCGACAGCATTGAAGCCAGTAGTAGTAGAGATCTCCATTCTATATTGATTACTTTCAGCCAAAGTCACGGAGACTATCAAGTCAACCGATGCATTGTCCAAAGTTTTCATGCAGATCGCTTTTGGTGTATCAAATACCATCCTGATTCTTGAACAACCCGACCGTTGCATTGACCCGCTGGGACCCTCTTCAAACACCGGGGCGAGTATCCCCAGACTTCCAGATGGCACTGTTGGACTTCGTAAAGTCCATTTTCCACTTTCCCGTTCTCTCTCGGAGAATCGACCTTCAATCTTTGCCTTGAGAATTTCTTCAATGAACCGACTAGCCCGTCCTTCGTATATCCCCGATAATAGGAGGGCTTGCGGAGTGGATTGAGTGGAACCAAGGGCCTCAGCACGGATACCGCTGCTAGGCATAAGATACAAAATATGACCAGTGTCTGACTGTAAGCAAAACAAAGTAGCTAGGTCGAAAGCCCTGATAAATCGGAATTGTGGATTCGTCTGTGATAATGGTTTCTGGCTCACGGGACTAGCCTGGTTCTCTACTTCTGACAGAAGAGTGCGTGCTGTCATCTGACTTCCTGGGGTTCGTGATAACAATACCAGGCAGTTTCTGTAAAGAAGCATCATAATATTGTTACCAACTGAATGGTCCTGGTCCCCGACGCGGAAAGGTGGAAGTATTTCGGACGAGTCGACGGCATTGATTAGACGACCTTGAGGAATAACGGGAGGTGGCCAATATTCGACCAGGTTGACAACTCGTTTGAGACTCTGGCTGTAGTCTGTATTTGCCGGGGTATCCAGAGAGCAAATATCTTTGATAATATCTCGAGCCTTGAGGAATAGTCTCACGGAAGGATGAATTGAAGGAATATTATTTGTCATGGCATCAATAAGAAGACTATATCTGGGTAACCGCTGGACAGGCTCCATAAGTAAGGAACGTAACTTTTGCTCGCCGGTTTCATAGACTCGACGAGAGAAGCTGGACTTCTCGTCTCTCAGAAAAGAATTCAAGGTTTGAGTGAACCCAGTGTGGGCTTTCATGTAATCAGCATATGGTGTGGAAAAACGAGGAAACCATTCGATAAGTGCATTTGCAAATGCAACTGTCCCCAATGGATCTTTTCCTTCTTTCGCAAGATTGCGACTGGATGTCGATGTTTGTAAGTCTGTATCCTGTGCTAAATCTGCGATGGCTTCGTGTTCTGTATTTTCCAAGATCTGGCGAATCACCTCCAAAAATCCCATATTGACTTCTAATATTTCGTTGAGACATGGTGGAAACAGCTCTGCTAAGGCAGTTTCGTCTGGACTGGAACTAGAGACAGTTTTTGAGCGAGCCTTTTGCTGAAATTCCTGCACAACATTGTGAACTAAGTCATATACTTTGCTGACATAGCGCTCTTCGGTATCAACTACCTCACACATAGCTAGGCGTAGGGACTCTTTTTGAATTTTGGTGAAAACTTTCGACTTGCTTAGATTTGTGGGCTGCGAAGGCGCTCGTCGAAGACGAGAAGTAGGAAGAAACATCGGATCTCCAAGGGACTCAATCAATGGGGAGTATTTTCCATACTGTTTATTGGCTTGGCTGTCGTCAATAACCTCGTCTGTCTCGGTTGCACTTTGGTTACTTGCTGCTGCGGATTCAACCATTGAGCCTGCAGGTATTATGACGTCCACATCAATCCAAGGCACCTTTTTGTCTTCGTATGCATCTCGAAGATCGCGCACAATTTCACTGGTGTTATTTATCCTCGCCATTCGATTAGCCAGTTCGGCAGCATGGCTTTCTTCGAACATTTTCGGAATCCGCCCAGATGATTTTCCCGCCTTTGCGAACTGCGTCAAGCTGTCTTTGGCTGGATCGGACAAGTCTTTGAAGTACTTTAAGAGGCTGACAGCCAGGCCACGGCAGGTCTCATCGCCTTGTTTCTCTCGTGGAAGATGGTTGACCGCGGCGTACAAGGGCGCTGCGGGTGAGACGATAATGCGCGGGTAGCTTTTGACGCCAGCAGCGGTGAAGATATGGGCTTGGTTTCGCGTGCTGCTAGCAGTAGAATTGGCAGTTGCGACCGACCCGTAGAAAACAAACACAGACGACAAATATGGATCCATAACATGGTAAAGCGCGAGCTGCTCGAGGGGCAGCTCCACCAAGGAGCTCGAGATAGTCGCCATGGCGCTCACATGGAATTCACCAGTCGCGATTTCCTGCAAGATCCAAGTTGGTGCTCCACAACCAAAACGGATGGAAAATCATTGACCAAGTCAAGGGTTAAAGTCCAGCCTTTTATTTTCGCGCTTTCTTTCTCCGGACACTGGTTCTTATATCAAAACACCGGAGGCGGCGAGAGCGCATTCGGAGCGCGCCATGAAGATCGAGGCAGAAAGTAGAGTGGACAGGCCGCGCAAAGACTAATGGGAAATATAGTCGGTGAAAAGCAATTGTGACGATAGCTGGTTTATAGATAGGATATAGGAAAGGCTGGAAGGCGCACTGTCAACAAGCAGCGCGCGCGGCGGGGCGCGTTTAGATGCGTCTCCAAGAGAAGCGGGAAGAGGTTAATAATTGATATGATCAGCGCCGAGCACGCAGTTTGTTAGTAATGCTTTCGCAAAACAGCTGCGACCGCGGATTTTCAGACTTATCAGTGGAAAAGGGCCTATCCAGCCGCGAATTGTCTGGCTGACCACACAATTTCCGCGCATCGCCAAAGCTGAGGTCGGTAAACAATAACAAGCGATAACAGATGCAAACAGACCAAACATACCACATTCATAAATACGCTCTTTCATCACGACCGTGATTGGTCTCTCTACAACTGACTAATCCAAAATACAGATTAGCGGTCTCTATAATTACAAGCTTTCACGTGCTCGCAGGGGCGCGCCAATCATCATCGTCGGTTGAAGATGATAGCCTGCCTCAGGCCGCACTGGCAGCCTTGGAGCCTTGTATAGGCCAGCTTAGTCGTCAATATTATCGAGAGATCATCGATATTGTTTTTTTCAGTAATCTCAGGAGACTTTCCTTTCCTAATAAATATGGTGAGACCTGAGACCAGTATTTCTCTACCGCGTCCTGCATGCGGAGCACCTCCGGCAGCACAATAGGGTGATAGCCAACGTGCGAGCTGTCTCCGAAGATGACTTCCTTGGATCGGATTCCAATACTCCTTGGGAAAATGGATTTCCATCCACTTATCCCACAGATCAGCATAACGCGCCTGGATTTTTAACAGATTTGGTCCACGTTGCCGCTTAGTGAGCAGCCTAATCTTCGCTGGAAAGGGGTTTTCTACCCCCACCCCTCCCTCGGCTGAGCATGAACTTGAAGAAGTGCTCAGTATTGAACAGACAGTTGGCCAAGACCCAAAACTGGCAATGGGGATATGCTACATGGGATGAGAAGTGGCTTGAAGGATGGATAACCTCGTTTTCACATGTGAAAACACTTTGAAAATAAGGATGTGAAACTAGTCTTTCGACTTATTTCCCCGTTCCTTGTTATTTCACTTCCACTTTACTCTAACGGTCTTACATGTCGTCTACCACAGCACATTGATATAACTATTAGCATGCTTAATTCAAGTCTCATCTTGACCAAATGATCGAAGAGTGGGAATCAGCCTTGACCATGAAAGTTCCTGGAGAAAGTTTGCCACAGTGGACCAAATCGTGCTTAGATATAGATCTATGCACTAGTTACACCCCCGCCTGAAAACTTACGAAATAACCGATGCAAATTGAAATGCTACGGTACATTCCGGGTCATGATCCAGGCATTGCTCCAGCTAACGCATGCATCCAAAGCAGAGCTGATTCGTAGACGTCCCTGTACAATGACAGCATTAGTGCATGTACCTAGCATGTACCTAGGTGGTCATGGCTGGTCCTAGCATCTTCCGTGCGGCAAGCCACCCGTGCCCTATGGAGAGCTGTTAGTTACATGTATCAATTATTAAACGCAGCCCCAGCCCACCTCCTTATACTGGCTCCAGGCCTCAGGCTCCAGGGTGTGTTAGCCAGCCCCCCTAAGCCAATGATTCGTACTCGTGGATGGGCCGCTTCGGAGAATGGTGTCGTGACGTACGTGGAGTGCTCCGCCCTAACCCCGCAAAACCATAGTTACATTTGATGTATTGTTGGAGTTCAGTCTCGCAGTATTCCCACAGCTTCGTACAAAAATCTTGCTGGTAACAATGACTTGTTCAAGTATATATTCGTAGCATGATATGGTGACTTGGTATTGTTGATTTATCTATAAATAAATCCAGATATCCTAGATGTGGTTTTTTTATATCCCCGGATGAGCTGGCACATTGAAGGAACAAATAGCTCAGTATAATGGCAGCCACATCCAGATTAATAGGCAAAATCTGAATTCCGAGCTCGGATTACTTGATTCAACATCTGCCAAGGATATTCTCCAATTAAAACCACCCGCCCACTTCTTTTATTTACGCAATGATGTCAAGGGCGAGGCAGAAACTGTTGTGAGAGGGTCAGTGCGGAGCCTGGTCAGATTATAACTATGCAGCAAGCACGCAACCTACAGGGGCCTGTTTTCAGGAAGCAATCAATTCCTTGATTGGGAGATCGTGCCTTGGCAAAGGACTCTCCAATTTTGGACCGTCTATTACTCCGCAAAAGCATAATCTCCAGATTAAATAATACAACATTGAACCGTTGTCCTATCCCAAATCACAGACAGTCTGCAACATGCAGAGAGCTAATTAGAGCGAAGAATGACGCCATCAACAGCCTAAGCACTACTGGGACGCTATTTCTAGCGTCGTCGACAGTGCACAGTGCATCAGCAAAAGAGGGGAGAGAATGGGAGCATCCCATGTCAAGCGACAAGGGCTTTTGGACGTGTATGAGTGAGAGACGGCTAAGTAGCAAATCAAAAACTATTTAAGGGCGTAGATTGTCCTGTGTCAAGGAGCGGTCTGAGTTAGGTCCAAGCTCAGTTCTTCATCTCACTTTGAGTAGACATTCTTAAGGTTGAATCTGTAACCATGACAATCCAAATCCCAGCCCAGAACTCCCACCTTACCCGAGCCCGCGCCAGCCAAAATGGCAAAGACTGTATGGCACTCTACCATGAATGGGCCGCCACTTACAACGATGATCTTGCAGACGCATCTCAAGATTATGTTGCTCCGGTCTTAACAGCCCAGGCTGCCCTTCAATGGACCAAGAATGTCAGGGGCGCGATACTGGATGCTGGTTGTGGCACCGGGCTTGTTGGAGAAGCTCTTGCACAGGGTGGTGCAGTGACTATTGATGGCGTTGACTTGTCCCCTGCAATGCTCAAGGTCGCAGAACAGACTGGTGTCTATCGGAATCTCGATTTAGTGGACCTGACTAAACCGATCAATAAGCCAGATGACACTTATGACATTGTGACATGCGCCGGCACTTTCACCCAGGGTCACGTCGGTCCTGACCCTGCTTTGAGAGAATTTGTTAGGCTTACCAAGCCAAACGGCCTCATTGTTGCGACGATACTCCATGAGATTTGGAAACCAGGCGGATACAAAGCCGAAGTCGAAAAGCTCGAGGCAGAAGGCCTGATCAAAGTGCTCAGTATCGATCTCAGGGACTACAGAAGAGGCCCAGGCGACAAAGCAACATTGATTGTCCTAGAGAAGACGGAATCCGCTTGAACCACATGACGGAATGTTTTCCCTTAGGGGCACGGTATCAATGCGTGGAGGATACATTTCCTTTGTCCTGAATTGCTTCGAGATTATATAAACAAAATCCCATATGCGAGCCCACATGCGAGCCCACATGCGAAAATAAAAGCCCTTGCGGAACATCGCACGCTTGATCAGAAGCGTCGGTCCAAGTATCGCTAAGATGTAAATCCGGATAGAAGGCCATTTCAGTCGTAGAAAGCCGTTGACTAGTTCGACATGATCATCCACGGTGTAGAAGTAGACATTCATCCAGGTGCGGACAAGTCAAGCAGCATGGCATCTCGATTCAAGGAAGATAATCTAGGTTGACAATTGGCCATGATGAAGAGTCATTCATAGGTGGTTGCTGTTTAGCCCAAACTGTGTCAGCAAGCGAATAGATAATTGAAATTGAACTATTATACGTGTCCATCCACCTTTCTTGTATATCAACGAAACATCACCAGCTGTGTTGCAAGGGGAAAGAGGGCCAGTTACTGCCAAGACCTAGGCCTGGGAGCCTGAGGCAGCAACCGGCTACGCTAAGCCGCAAAAAGGAGCTGCGGCCCAGAGCTAAGAAAGACGCATGTGTACAGTGTACACTTACAGTTCCGCCAGATGGCAGATTCTCGAAGCATGCCTCCCCTCTCCCCATCCCATGCATCCATGATGCCGGAATCGTCGTTGCCAATCTCCGTGAATCCCGTATCCTTGGTCACGACAGAATGCATTACCGTCACCTCCGCGATGCGGAAACATGCCCGTTGGGCACACTCTTCCGTGGCCGCTATTCTGGGCGGCAGCGGCTCTACCAAAGGTAGCGATCGCGACCTTCCAGCCTCCACGATCTCAAGTACGAAGAGCAATTCTGTTGGGAATAATAAAACAGGCTCCGCTAAATCGATGCTGCTTCCCCCTGTTGACGGAGATCATGCCTTGGCTAATAGATGGGGATTGAGGGGTAAGAAAGGAAAGAGCATGCAGGATAACCCTCTGATGTCCGCCTTTACTCATCTACGAAGTGACCTGAAAAGCTGCAAAGACATCCGGGCATTCGATGCGCCTGCGTTACTTCATCCGTTTCTCCAAGTCATTCGTTCCTCCTCTACCTCGGCGCCAATAACTTCGCTTGCATTGATCGCTGTCACCAAATTCCTTGCTTATAACATAATCAACCGAGATTCGCCTCGAATCTCCATGGCAATGCAACTTTTATCGGCGGCAATTACACATTGTCGATTCGAAGCTAGCGACACCGTCGCCGACGAAGTTGTTTTATTGAGAATCTTGAAATTAATGGAAGGAATGCTATCACGGCCGGAGGGAGAACTGCTAGGGGACGAGAGTGTTTGTGAAATGATGGAAACAGGGCTGAGCATGTGCTGTCAGAACCGTCTGTCAGAGGTACTCCGGCGATCGGCTGAGATGTCCATGGTCAATATGTGCCAAGTCATATTCATGAGGTTGTCCACAATTCAAGAAGACGAGGTCACGCTCGGCCAATCCCATCAACAGGGATCAACAGATGAGGGAACGACTAAGCTGAAAATGGATCCTTCTGTCGATGGAGACACAGTGATTCCTCAACATCCTTCATTCATGGGCTCCGATACAGCTCTACCGGAGAAAGAAGATAAGGAGCGCCTAAGTGACGAATCGTCAACCGAGCCTACAAGCAACGAAGATGCAGTAGCCGAACCTCTTCCTGAAATTGAGGACGAGCAGGTTGCAGATTCAAAGCCTTATGGATTGCTCTCTATTCGGGAATTGTTCCGCGTTTTAATCGATTTGTTGGATCCACATAATCCTCAACACACCGACACTATGCGGGTTATGGCCTTGAGAATCATTGATGTTGCTCTTGAAGTTGCTGGCCCGTCGATTGCCCGTCACCCTGCTGTGGCAGAACTTGCCGAAGATGATCTTTGCCGTCATCTTTTCCAGCTAGTTCGTTCAGAAAATATTGCAATCCTCAATGGGTCTCTCCGGGTAGCAGGAACTTTGCTTTCAACATGCCGGTCAGTCCTAAAACTCCAGCAGGAGCTTTACTTGTCTTACCTTGTTGCTTGTCTCCATCCTCGCGTTGAAATTCCACGAGAGCCGGGCATCAATCCATCGCTCTATGAAGGCGTTCCCCAAGCACCAAAACTCGTTAAACCTTCTCCGTCGCAAACTAGCAGTGGCCGCTCCACCCCTGTTCCTGTGAAAGACCGACAAAAGCTCGGCCTGGAAGGTGGTGCCCGAAAGCCCGAGGCGAGAGAAGCAATGGTAGAAAGCATTGGTGTTTTAGCTCGATTGCCAAGCTTTATGGTTGAATTATTTGTCAATTATGACAGCGACGTAAATCGAGCAGACCTTTGCGAGGATATGATAGGACTACTCTCCAGGAACGCCTTTCCAGACTCTGCGACATGGAGTACGACAAATGTTCCTCCTCTTTGCCTAGATTCTCTTCTGGGGTATATACAGTCCATTGCTGACAGGCTGGATGATGAACCGCTTATTGAAGGGTTTCCTGATCCCGAGAAATTGAAGAACCAGCGCAGAAGGAAAAAAATAATCGTTCGAGGAGCTTCCAAGTTTAACGAAGACCCCAAAGCAGGAATTGCATTACTAGCATCACAAGGGATCATTGAAAACCCCGACGATCCGGACCTAGTTGCTCGTTTTCTGAAGGGAACTTCACGTATCTCTAAAAAGATACTTGGCGAGTTTATATCTAAAAAGTCCAACCTAGAGCTGCTGGAGGCATTTGTCGATCTCTTTGACTTCGCAGGGAAGAGTGTTGTCGAAGCTCTCCGCGAACTTCTAGGGTCCTTCCGCCTTCCTGGTGAGTCGCCTTTGATCGAGAGGATAATCACTGTCTTCTCGGAGAAATACATGACCATGGCAAAACCAGTCAATATAGTAGACAAGGATGCCTTATTCATCTTGATATACGGCATTATCATGCTAAACACTGATCAATACAACCCGAACGTCAAACCATCGAATCGTATGACGTGTAATGATTTCGCCAGAAACCTAAGAGGTGTGAATGGTGGCCAGGATTTTGATCCAGAATTTTTACAAGAGATCTATGATTCCATCAAGCATAATGAGATAATTCTTCCCGACGAACATGAGAACAAGCACGCTTTCGACTTCGCATGGAAAGAATTATTGATGAAAATCTCTGACGCAGGAAATTTAGTTATTTGCAATACCAATATATATGATGCCGAGATGTTTGCGGCCACCTGGCGGCCAGTGGTCGCCACGCTTTCATACGTTTTCATGTCTGCTTCCGATGATGCTGTGTACTCGAGGGTAGTCCAGGGCTTTGATCAGTGTGCACAGATCGCAGCAAAGTACGGCTTGACGGAAGCCTATGACCGTATTATATACTGTCTAGCTTCGATCAGTACTCTAGCAACTGAGGTGCCGCCTAATACCTCACTCAACACCGAAGTCCAAGTTGGTAAGAAGAAAGTGATGGTCAGCGAACTGGCTGTCAAGTTTGGGCGAGACTTTAGAGCTCAATTGGCCACAGTTGTTTTATTTAGAGTCCTGCTGGGCAATGAGAAAGTAGTCGACCAAAGCTGGAAATACGTCATTCGCATACTACACAACCTCTTCATCAACTCTCTCATTCCATCTTTTGGACAAGGTTTCAGTGCTAGTCTTGAAATACCACCAATCCCACTTCAGCCACCATCACAGATCGTGGAACGTGAGAATCGTGGAGAAACTGGGCTTTTCTCCGCATTCACGTCGTATCTTTCAAGCTATGCTGCCGATGATCCACCTGAACCATCAAATGAAGAGCTTGAAAATACGCTGTGCACAGTTGACTGTGTAAATGCCTGCAGTATAGGTGACGTGTTAGAAAACCTTAAGTATGTTTATGTACCTCTGCTCTTGAGCTATGACTGATTTTGACAACACAGGACTCTGCCTCATATGTCTCTCTCAACATTAGTTGAGACGCTACTCTCGGAGCTTCCGGAGGAGAATGCATCCGTGGTCATAATGGTAAAACCTGAACGTCCATCATCTGGAGGACCACGTCCGGCTAGTGCTAAAGGCGATTTAACATCTCCGGGATATAACCCTGGAATGTTGTACACTTTGGAGCTGGCCACTGTCTTGACACTTCGAGAACAAAAGACAATTGAAACGATTGGAGAAAGCCTGGCCAGCTCTCTACAAGGAATTATCCGAGATGCAAGGAACGTTCATCCCCTCATTGTCTCTCGGGTGATTCAGTATTTGCTCAACCTTCTTCGCCTAAGCTACGTGAGTTTAGTCCAGTCATCACTGTATTTTGCTTACTAACCATTTCTAGGAGCATCCGTTTATGCGCGTCCCTGTGGTCCTACATGCAATTTCGAGTTTCGACCAGGATATTCTAGAGAACTCAGCCACTTCTGTCCTCAAGAGTCTCTCCCGATGTTTAGCCCATTCGGATTTATTAAGAAGCGAGATAATTGTATCTCCTGATTTTTGGTCCATACTGCAACGCCTGCTCCAAGATGGCGCATCGGCTCCAATGATTTTTGAGATTCTTCGGCGAATCGTTGAAACCATACCGCCTGCTATTTCTGCCGACAACTATGAAGCTGCGGTTGGCCTTGCGAATGAATTCTCCAGCGCAGCGAAGGTTGGAGCAGTTGAAGAACGTAAAAGGGATGCCAGTGCTCGTCGATCTAGGGGGAATAAATCCGAGAAACCGATGTAAGTGTGTTTACTTCTATTCTGTAGTTTACGATTCGCTAACGAGACTAGTGAGAACGACACTGTGAAGCGAGGTGTTCAGGCGATTGGCTTAATTTACCAAATGTCTAACCGAACCTCAACCTTGATCCAGCAGTCTCACCTTGAAAGAGACGAAGGTAAGTTTTGCTAAAGTTTTCCATGTGATTATTTCTGTTCAAATGGCTGATTTAATAGCCTGGGCTGCTTACTGGTCTCCCATCTTCCAATCCTTGACAAGGCAATGTACAAATCCATGCCGCGAAATTCGACACCGTGCTATCTCAACTCTTCAACGCTCTTTACTATCGCTAGAATTTGCGTCTGATGATAATACGAAGTGGACAGCCGTTTTCGATGAAGTCTTGTTTCCGCTTATCGTTCTATTGTTGAAGCCCGAAGTCTATCATTCTGACCCGGTTGGAATGAGTGAGACCAGAGTCCAGGCAGCAACGCTTGTTTGCAAAATATTTTTGCGATATCTAGACCAGTTATCGAACTCGAGTGGTATGCTTGATTTGTGGCTTAAAATCCTGGACATTCTTGATCGAATGATGAATAGCGGTCAAGGCGATAGCCTGGTATGGATCCTGCCATTATTACTACCAAAAATTGATCAATCCTGTTATACATTGCTAATACTTGAACAGGAGGAAGCAATTCCCGAGAGCGTCAAGAACATTCTTCTCGTCATGGCAGATAGCGGTTATCTCGTGCCTCCGCCAGTCGACGACCCTGATAAGGAGAAAATATGGGTAGAAACTTCCAAACGGCTGGATCGTTTCCTGCCAAATCTTTTCCAGGAATTATTCCCAGCTTCTCCATCACAGAAAGACACAACAGCAACACCTAGTGATAACCATGGTAATGATACCACTGCAGTAACGTCTAACGGTGACGAGTCGAGTGAGGAAAACCAGCTGAATGACACTTCACCACACCCCTCTGATGTGGAGTGATCATCACTGCTGAAGAACAAGATTCCTTAACATATTATTAACGAGATGACCTGTGATATGAATAGCATAACCTTTTAGACCAAACTCTATAGGTTGGTCACTTGTCTATAACTTATGTACTACCATTTATTCCTTTTCCTAGGCACTTTCATTTTCCCTTCTTCATTTGTTTTCAAGCTTCTCATATACCAGCATAGTGGTTGTATAGAGCATGATGTCGTGGTAAAAAGCAAGCACGGATGACAGATAAAATTTGCAGTTTCAGCAAATTATTGATAATCATAGATTCAAGCTCAGCGCCTTAGAAATGATAAATAATCTTCTAGGTCAGTTGACGCATGTAGTTAATAGATACAGAATCCTTTTGATTCCTGAAATGCTGCAAAGTATTCCCTATATCTCATTCCACCAGGGTATTGTACCACAGCGGGATTGATTTATTAAAATTGATTTAGGTTCTTTTATTAGGATTGTATCCATGTATTGGAATGCGCACTTTGGGTTCTCATATTTTACGGGATTGTCCCTGGAATAAATTGAAAATGAAAACTTTGTTGATAAAGGATAGTCCGCCCAGCACCGATGCGCCTTATGTCCCCCATTCATTTGTATACAAAATCGGTGAAAAAAAAAAGCAAAAGATGGGCGATGTAATGTTTCAGAAGAGGTAAATATCTCCAATACAGGTATAATCAGATTTACGCCATGTTCAGGATGCATCCCAGCACAATATGAAACATGAAATAGAAAATCAAAGACAAGGGAAAATGATCTCAGAGGTGAGAAAGGATAAATCAGAAACTGATGTTGGTCAGATCGTTGTGGTACCTGGAAGATCGAAATGCGTATCGATATAGACGCTGGTCTATGCGCTCAAGCAAATGGTTGTTTACGTTCACTCATCCATGTCCTCATCATCATCTAGGTCGATGGCGTCGGGATTGGCATTTATCGGAGGTACAGGCTCTTGAGAAGCAGGTGGGGGACGATTTCCGCCCTCTGGCCCAGTGCTTGCAGCAACAAATCCAACTGGAGCACGGGCTTGGCGCTCCAGTGCTGCCATGGCATCTGCTTGTTCTTTTTCTGGTTCTTCGTCTTGCATTTCTGCTTCACCATTCTGTTGGGAACGTTGTTGCTGACTGCGAGCAATAGCTTGGGATGCAATAAAGTTGACATCAGTGCTAAAAGGAAAGTTAGTTTGATCGGAATTCAAGTTTCGAGAAGTTTGAACATACTTATACTGTGCCTGGACACTTCTTTTGATGCGGAGCATTTCCTTGAACGTGTCTTCGTTCCCATGCTGGACCTCAAATGCTTCCCATTTCTGCCAAAAACCTGCATTGGTTCGGGGATCACAAAATTGCGAAGCATGTCCATAGATTAAACGAGCACGATCAATTTCACCGAGTCTTCTCTCCATCTCCGCAAACTTGAGGCACATATCTTTAGCCTCGTTATCTGGCAAAGCAGCAATTGCCCGCTCATAAACTGGCCGCGTTGAGGTCAGACCGAAGTTGGATGCGGATTTAGTAATATAGAAGTTGAACATCTCGAAGCGATCCTCATCGGAGACAGCCCTAGTGGCACGTTCATAAATACGCATAGCGTGTCTGGCAAGGCCTCTTTCTTCCTCCAAGTTGCCATACATTAAATACAATACCTTGGCAAATTTTGGAGGGCACCCATCCAGCGCCTGTTCGAAAAGATCTCGCAGCCTTTCAATGCTGATTTTGCGATCCACCGCCTTTGTCAAGTATAAATTCCAAAGTTCAAATGCGACCGGATAGCTGAATAGATCCAAACCACGCTCGTAGACTTTAAAAGACTCTTCGATGTACTGATTTTCCTCTAGAAGATTGGCGAAGTTGACCACAGTCTGAGGCGTGGCAATTCGTAGCTCGAAAATTCTGTCGTAAATTTTCTTGGTTTCATCGATGGTGCCGACGCTTTCTACAAGGTCCACATAGAAACTCCAAAGTTTCCAACTCTTGTGTACTCGCTGCTGAGGAGAAAGGGTTTCATCAAAATAGTCCACTGTGGATCTCTTCGGAGCTTGAGTAGCTTTGGTCATGATACTGACGGCCCTATCGAAGTTTTCATTCCGAAGTTCCATTTCAGCCCATTCGCACCACGTCTCGGCTAACTCCGCAACTGTCTTAAAAGGTACTTTGACAGCTTTATCAAATATGATCCGGGCAGTATCAAGATCGCCTCCTTGCTCGTAGAATTTGGCGTAGTTGACCCACAACTCATGGAACTTACCGTGTGCCTTCTTAGGGTTTATGGCAGCAATAGCAGCGGTATAAGTATTGACAACCTCAGTCTTATTCTCACCCCACAGACCAACTCGCTTTTCCCATTCAATAACGTTATTCGGATTCTGTCTGAGGAGAACGTCATTCACAAGGAATGGCCGCCTATCCATCAACTGCTCAAACCGTAACATGCGCAAATCAAGGTCGAAATCTGCATCTTCATCAACCTTTCCTTTCTTGGACCGAATAGCGGCTTGATCCATCAGGGTGCCGATAATGGACTCTTCAAACTCCACATAAGAATCAAAGATCATAGTGAAGTCGCGTACAGTCATGACCGTAGTGATACCTTCTTCAAAGACGTCTCTCGCCTTTTCAAAATTACCCTTGGTTATCCAGTAAGTTGCAAGTCCCGCCCAAAGTCTCCCTCTTTGGTCAGAAAATCGATCAATACCGCTGCGAATGATAGATTCAACATCTATACCTCCATGAGCCTTGGTGTCGATTTGTTTGGCCTTGTTCACGAGCAGCTCCACCATTTCGCTCCAAATCTGAAAGTGACCCTTGCCTTCTTTTGACCGAAAAGCTGCATCATTGAGAATTGCCATATACTTCTTAACAGCTTCTGTGTAGTGGCCAAGTTCCACAAGAAACTCAATGTAGTCTTCTGTAGTCTCAGGGTGGACTTGCATGTACCGTCCCCATATTTGGATGGCGGTATCACCCGAAGCCGACCGAGCGAAAGACTTATATAGCTTCCAAATCCGGTTATGCTGAGTAATTGGTAGAGCTCTAAGCGCGCGATCAAAGGTGTGACGAGTCTGTGTGACCAATGGTTGCTCCAACAAAAAAGACAAATACATTTCCCATACTCGAGGCATTTTATTGAGCAAGACCAAGGCACGCTCGAAAAGCCCATTAACTTTGTGGTATTCGTCATGGTGAAGAGCAGGATTGCGGCCACGCAGATGATTGGTTCGAAATTCGAGGTACTATCGCTAAGTCAGTGCATGATGTTTCAAATCAAGGTTCACTGATACATACTAGTTTCCATAACTTGTAGGACCGAGGTAATTGCTTGCATGCCCGTTCCATAACCTGTTACTTGTCAGAAAATAACAATCTAATACATCATGAGAAGTACTCACGAAGGCTTGTTCGTAGAGTGTTCCATTTTGCTTCTTGTATTCAATGTAGGACAGCCATGGTTTGATGCTCCCGGGATCTCGGAGAAGATCCTGCTCGTAGATCACATCCTCGCTTGACTGGAAGATTTCAAGTTAGTACGGTTTGAAAAAATATAGGCCATGGTTAGACACTGACGATCAAATAAAGATCTGGCTCTGCCGCTGAGGTTCGCTCCATTTGCGCGTGGTGCCGCTTGGATCGAGGAGTGAGTAATGTCCCGGGCATTTTCGCCTGGGTCCACAAAGAGCGCCTCCACGAGACCAGCGCAGCAAGATACGGGCCTGGCACGAGCTGGAACGGTTGTCGACAATAGTTAATGCGGTTCGTGACGGCGTTCACTGCAACTTGTGTTTCTTGCAGTAACAGAATACAAGTCACGTGGGGCACCAACCGCATTCATCCAAGCGCCGCCGCCGCCGCAATCAATGAGACCAGCGGATGGCCCGAGCTTCCTTCAGCGATCCAATCCGTCGTCATGCGATCATAACACTCAGCGTTTTGTTTGATACAGGTAGTGGCATAACTCCAGATACGAAATCATGTCGGGTGCAGTGGTGAGTATATGTCGAGGTGCCGTTGACTTTTAAGGCTGATTTTCATGCAGGGACGTGAAGCTGTCTTCCCAACCCGCCAGTCTCTCGGATTGATGAAGAGTAAGCTGAAGGGTGCTGAGACGGGCCACAGCTTGCTGAAGAGAAAAAGTGAGGCTTTGACGAAGTATGATATGTGATCCGTAATATGGCAAAGTGGCATACTAACCCTTTTCTCTTGCAAGGCGGTTCCGCGGTAGGATTCTGGCAGAAGCCCTCTTTAGCTTCCTGGACAAAGTTGCTTATCATCGGTACAGAGATCACAAGGCGAATAGACGAAGCCAAGAGAAAGATGGGCCGTGTTATGCAAATTGCAGCCTTTTCTTTAGCTGAAGTCACATATGCTGTCGGTGGCGATATTGGGTTCCAAATTCAAGAATCCGCAAAGCAAGCCCGATTCCGTGTACGAACAAAACAAGAAAACGTCTCCGGCGTCCTACTCCCTCAGTTCGAGAGCGTCACCGCAGAAAACACAAACGATTTTGGATTAACTGGTCTTGGCAAAGGAGGACAACAAGTTCAGAGGTCCCGGGAAACGTATGCCCGCGCAGTCGAGACCCTTGTTGAGCTTGCCAGTTTGCAAGTGGGTGTCCTGAGCCTTACTTCGCATTCAACTATAACTGACCTTCACTAATTAGACTGCGTTTGTTATCCTGGATGAAGTTATTAAGGTTGTTAATAGAAGAGGTAAGCCTCCACTCTGTCAAAGGTTGTGGTTCTCATTTTTAACGGCATATTATAGTCAACGCCATGTAAGGCAACCCACACATAGACCACGACTGACGGTAATTAACATGATATAGCGAACATGTCATTATACCTCGGACTGAAAACACTATCAAATGTCCGTTGTATAGACCTGTTATCAAGTTTGCAACATATCACTAACAGCATGTAGACATCAATTCCGAACTAGACGAACTTGACAGGGAAGAATTTTACCGATTGAAGAAAGTCTCGAATAAAAAGCAAAGAGATACGGTGGCGCAAGATGCAGAAATCCTTGCTCAGCGGCAACGCGAAGCCGAGCAGTCCAACGGCAAAGCCGCTATTGCTTCAACAACTGAACAGGGAACAACTGACGTCCTTGGACAGGAAGATGAGGATGTTATCTTTTGATTGAATACCCGTTTTCTGAATGATGTGTACATGTTTTTTTTAAGTCACTAGAACGAAGCCGGGCCAGGATATTTGTTCCTCTAAGCTTCCATAACTACTCTGCAATATGCCGCAAGAAGCAACCCTTATGTCAGAACTGAATCGTAATATTCCTCATTTACATGCAGCAATCAACTCATTTAAGTACACTTTCGTACAGAGCCCAACAACGAAGATGTCAAAGAAAAGAAACATGACGCCTAACCCCAAACCCATCCAGTATCCGCTTATTGCCGTTGGTATGTTACTCGGATAGATTTATTGCTAGGTCCCATTGGCATTCCAGATGTTGCTTCTTTCGCACTAATAGCGCCCGCTTCGTTCTCATATTCAACAAATGCAATACCCTTCCGGCCGGGTACCAAACGCACCTCGCGAAAGCCTTCAAAGCCACCGAAGATAGCAGTAAGGGATTCCGAGTCGACATCGTCTGGAAGGTCTCGTAAAAAGAGAATCTTGTTGGGGGGTAGATATTCGTCTGGAACAACTGCAGTTGCTGCTGCGTTGGAGGATTTGAGTCCTGCTCCGCGAGTTGTCTTCGCCGGTCGCCCACTTTCAGCAGGAATAGGCACAACGTTGGCAGGGCGCTTCAGTTTCTTCTGCGCCTCGAGGGATTCCTGAGCTTGCTTCCTTTCTGTTGATAACAAGGCACTGTTAGCACCTTCCATAAGCTGTCGGCTTATAGACTCGCCTTTCTCAGCTAAACGCCTCCGTTTGTGCACTTCTAATTCATCATGCCCACTCTCTCGTAGTACCGTCGCATCGCTCCTTGTTTTTGCAAAATCAACTACCATAGGCTTGCCGAGGAGATCGAATCCGTTGACTTCTTCGATTGCCTTCTGCGCAGACTCGACGTTATCGAATACAATGAAGGCTTGGCCTTTCGCCTTTAGATTTTTCTTTGCAACAATTTCGAGAACATTGCCATATTCGGAGAATATTTCTGATAGGGCATCTTTCAAGTCGTCTATCTTAACGCGTTCCTCTAGGTTGCGCACCTATTCATATTGTGGTTAATCAAGCATCATGGAAAAGATGAACGAGGAACAAACATAAACCCTGCAAGTTATAAATTAGCAAAGCGAAACCCCACGCAATAGAAGCTCTATACATACGTAGAGTTGGGTGGAATCCCAGAGCCTGACGCAGCTACCGCTGCCATCTTAGTTGAATGATGGGATTGTTCTTCTTCCTGTACTTGGTCTGTTTTGGAGCTCTTGCAGTTCCAATGTTCCGGCGGAGAGTTGATGGGAACGCTAGACGTGTGAATGCCTTACCTAATTATTAATAGTACAGAATTCCTGCAATGTTCATTATCCAGCATCATTGGTCTAGTGGTAGAATTCGTCGTTGCCATCGACGAGGCCCGTGTTCGATTCACGGATGATGCAATTTTTTTGCTGAACGCGATTTTTTCCCTCTTTACTCGTCGACACAATAAATGAATTTCTGTCGTTATTTTGAATCTCTCAAATGTGCGAAAATAGGGTTAAGCGTATGTTGAATGGAAAGGAAATGCTTGGGTGTGTCACGTGCAAACCCAGCCTTCAAACAGACCAGGTCCATTTTGTATCAACTTTGACAAATGACAATACGTTGAGGTCCAATTTATTCAACTGCATTTTAGGAACGTCGGCCCGTCTGATAAGTGATCCGTCCCAATGGACGCTCCGGATGACAGAGATATAAAGCTCCAGCGTGCATCCGGAGAGTTGCTCAAAGAGTTCAAGGAGAAATTAGCCCCGCTGTTATGGAAGCAAGCAACTGACGGGCGACGAGTGGTCCATAGATGGTCTCAGCCGCAAAAAGAAGCTCGACTAATTGATGTGGTAAGCAATTAATCAGTCTTCTCCTATTTCGACGATGGCTGGTCTAATTCAAATAGCTGGAGCGGTTTCAAGAATGGCCACAACTACTTGATCCTCACTTGCAGGACTTCCTGCCTCAGCTAGTTGATGCGTTTCTGGCCTATTTAACTCAACATCGACATCTATATGGCTCTAAAGATGGTAAAGCACCATCTGCCACCCGGATAGTGCCACTTCCCAGATCCATCTGTAAAATTCTCTACACTTTTTGCAAGGTCAGGGGGTTCAAAGTAGTCAGCCGTTTCTTGAATAATGAGCCCAAGTACCTGGATCTTATGCTTCGGGCATTTAATGAATGGGAATCGATAGTACTTGATGATCCACAGGTGCCATCAGCCTCTGACATCAATGTGAATCCACCCACTTGGGAAGAGCGCTATGTTATGCTACTTTGGCTTTCTCATTTGTTGCTGGCCCCCTTCGACTTGATGTCTCTGTCATCAGATGATATTCATATCGTAAATCCAAAACGGATGGATATCATAAAAATTCCTTCGAAAATCCCTAAACTTTCTCAGGCTATTCTCTCCTTGGCTACCAAATATGTCGTTGCTCCGGGAAAAGAAAGAGAGGCAGCTACAATACTTCTTTCCCGATTGGCTCTACGCCCCGATATGCAACGACTTGGTCTCTTGCAAACACTTACAGATTGGGCTTTTTCTGTAATGCAGCCAAGTACCGAGACACAAACACCACCTACTTATACTTACATTGGGATTCTGTCATTTCTGGCGAAACTGGGGGCTTCCGCCCAGGCTGAGGATCTTGCCTCCATTGTCGCCCATATTTTTGACAGGACGCTTCAGATTGCTCAAGAGGAGTCAGCATTCTTCACTAATATAAGATCCTCGGCCTCGGCACGAAAAATGATTATCAAGATTCTACGCACATCTGCTACTCTAGCCTTGACTCTTGCAGAACGAGGCAACTCCCAGATTTCTGAAGACAAAATTTCATTCATCCTGGAGGAATCAATCGATTATTTCCTTGTGGCACTTGCTGATAAAGACATGCCTGTCAGGTTCGCTGCCAGCAAGGCTCTTGCGGTCGTGACTTTGAAATTAGACGGAGAGATGGGGGCAGACGTTGTTGAAGCAGTGACCGGTTCATTAGACGAGAACATTCTATATGAAAAGAACGATGGAAGCCTTGTGACAGCATTTGAGGCAAGCAAGATGGATCTAAACGATCTTAAACGCAACTTGAGCGCTGTTGACCCACAACGCTGGCAGGGGCTAATCCTTACTCTGTCACATTTATTATTTAGAAATGCCCCTCCTCTCCGCCAAATGCCAGAAATTTTGCAAGCTCTCGTCTCGGGACTAGACTTCGAGCAGAGATCCATGACCGGTAGCTCTGTCGGTACTGGTGTGCGAGATGCGTCATGCTTCGGTTTATGGGCTGTGTCACGTAAGTACACTACCAAGGAATTGCTTTCGCTCGACACAAGCTCGGGAAAGGTTCCTACATATCAGGAAAAGAAAGGTCTTCTCCAGATGCTTGCTGTAGAGCTTGTGTGTGCCGCCTGTGTTGATCCATCAGGAAACATTCGTCGTGGTGCCTCGGCCGCGTTGCAGGAGCTGATAGGTCGGCATCCAAACACCATTGTCGATGGGATTGCTTTAGTCCAGGTTGTAGATTACCATGCAGTGGCACGGCGCTCGAGGGCGATGATAGAAGTCGGTAAAGGCGCTGCTCTCATAGATAGTGTTTATTGGAAACCCCTCGTCAAGTCTTTACTTCTCTGGAGAGGCATTGGATCAGCAGACCCTGAATCTCGTCGAACTGCCGCATTCGCACTTGGAGAGTTGAGCACACAGCATTCTTTCAAGTCGCTCAGAACCGTACTTCAGAGTCTACGATCGCGGCTTTCAAGTATCGCACCCAAAGACATTGAAAGTCGACATGGTTGTCTCTTAGCACTTTCTGCTGTAGTCGATGCTTTCACTCGGGAATTTGAGACTGGCCCTAATCATGAGGATGCAGCTGTTGTAAAAAATGAAATACTACAGCTGTGGGGGATCTTTGACTCGTCTCGAGGTCCCACTAAAGATGATCTCACTCAACAATCTTTACGCCCTGAGCTAACAGCCGAAGCATCATCTCGTCTCATTGCATCTCTATCACGTATGGTAGGTACGTTCTCTCTGAAGGAGGATGTCTGTGAGGCCCTTGTTGCGAAAGCTTTGGATGTTCTCCTCCTTTGTGTATTTCGTGGTGAGGATATCGCAATTGAAGCATCATCCGAAGGTGCATCTCAGCTTTTCCGAATTCTTCCGTTGTGGAAACAGGAAGAAACAATACAAGGCTGGTTTGCAAACATACATGCTAGTTGGAAGTCAGCGACAGGCCGTGGACAGATTTCTGCATTGGGCGCTGTATTCCATCAGCTTCCTGTCCAGAGTGAGATACGACAATTTATTACTAAAGAACTGATTCTATGTACGACGGACGAAGGATCCATTGGAAAAAGGGTCTCTGCTGTCAAATGCCTGTCAACCGGCGTACTTCCACATATTGGTTTGTATTTGTAAAAGACCCCAAATCCATAGCTATTCACTGATAATTTACAGATCTATCAGAAGACATTGTTAACCTCTTTGTCGGGTTTCTGACGGATTACACCACAGATCGCCGAGGAGATATTGGGTCATTTATACGTATTGAAGCAATACAAGCTGTGCAAGCTACCTTTTTGAAAAAATTAGACAAGCCTCAACAAGAACATATTGAGCGTTTGCTTCAATGCCTCTGTCGGTTAGCTTCTGAGAAGCTAGATAAAGTGAGATTCCAAGCTTGGACATGCTTACAACGATACTGGGAAAACACGTCAGATCTGCCATTGCTCGAAAGGTAAAATCAAATAAATGTCACAGTAATTTCCGGAGGCTAAAATTTAAGAATTAGGAAGTTCGAACATTTCAGTCAGGTTTCATCCTTTCAATACTTCCACCAACTTCTCAAACTCCTTCATCTAAACTATCTTCGAAGAGGGCTGCTGCACGGCCTTGTCACATCAGCTAGTGCAGGAATGGATGGTTTGATCCAGTCCTCGCGTTTCGCACTAATAGATTTTATCGAAGGTCAAACTAATAACAAGTTTGAATGGGTTGATCGAATAATCGGGGATCTGGTAGCCATATTGGAGCTTAATCTTCTTGATGATCGATACGCAATTCCTACTATGGAGATATCTGCTTTCCTGCTTGATATATATTCAGCCCAAGCAGCCAACCCGCTGAATCATACAACGTTTGTCTCAGAACCGTTAATTTATATAAGTATGCTAATTTTGTTGCAGTCTACGGAAGCTGTTTGTCCTGGTCCAGAAAGCCCACTTCAAATCTTCCAATATTCCTCGATTAGAAGCAGCTGTCAAAGTTTACTCGGCTCTGTCACATGTACAAGCGTTACGAAAAGACGTATTGAAGAAACTCACCTCTATACTGTTGCATCCGTATCCTAAGGTGACACGTTTTGGACATATAATCTCGAATGATCAAACCATATGCTAATCCATACCGAACAGATTCGTGCGGCTGTCTCCGATTCGTTGTTCATCGAGACTAATTCTGATTTAGTGAGGGATGAAGACTGGACTGCGCCTCCAAAACAATTCAAAGACTCGGTTGAAAAGCTAAGAGAGGCATTACAAGTTATCTAGATAATTTAAAGGGGCTTTTCTGGGTGTGTCCGGTATTCTAATTTATGTTTAGAATTACAGACGTAGAGATGATTCCCTATCATACAGTGGGCACTACACAGATTCAATTGATATTAATTTATATGCATCTATATCAGTTGATAGAATATACAGACAGCTTGACATACTTGCAGACTTGGGTCCACATCCATGGACTCCCCAAGCGAGTATCTACCATACTAATGTTGCTCAGAGGCATATGTACCTCGACTTTCAGCCATCCGAAACTATATGGACCACACACAACATATTGATTGTTGCCTGAAAATAATCTCCAGTTCGAAATTGCTTGGGAGGCCGGAAGGGCATATAGGTCGATAGTGTATGTTTGATCCCCTCAAACCGCCAGTGGACATTTCCTTCAGCAGTTAAAAGTCCTAGTAAGACGTAAATAATTTCATAGGCTAAACGGCGAAATAGTGAACTAGATCATAGTGTTACGCTTCTGCGATCCGATCATCGTAGACAAATATATGGCTGCGTAGATGAGGAGTTCCTCCAAAACCCAGGACACCATCTGGACTTCGCCTAAGAAAACTACGGTACGTATTTAGGGGACTGCGCAAGTCATCAAAGAATTCCGAATCTTTAATGAAAAAATCATGATGGATATCTCTGATAACCTCAATATTGGGATGCAGTGAGCCAAACCATTAATAACCATAATATTCATCTCGTCTTGGAAATGATGGATCGAGGTTAATTCCCAGAATTGGTCCAACCATATAGACTGATTCAGTCAATATAGACAGCGAGCTGTTTCTTTCGATCCGACGATGTCCTTCACCATAGGTCCATAGGGCACGTGTGCCGGTCGGTGCGCCCTCCAAATCCCAAGTGAGTGAAATACTGTAGTCAGCCTCTCCTGAAGAGGTTGACATGAATGATAAGTCAGAACTCAGGATTCCTCTCTGGTCTATATGCAAATCAAAGGTAGTCGTTGCTTTAGAGGGAGGCGGGGTGGCATGATAACTGAATTAGAGAGGCCCTGAGGTATCTCTTGTAGCGAACCATGATGTTCCCCTGGCTTGGTTATTTCAAAATTCAACACTGTTTTTCCCTGGCCATCGGACCCTTCCCAATACTCACTATTCTCGGCTGGAGTGATTTGGGTTTTGCATTTGGGTTGATTCGCTATTGAAAATGAAGGTCTTCTGCACGCGCATCCAGAGAGTCAATTCGCAGGTCTACTCGGAAACACTGAACGATATCACTTTCCTCAAAAATGGGCGTGATTACCACATCAATTCGATGGTTTGTGTGCCTAGTCACGATGTCGTTGTAAGTGTGATGCCAGATCTGGACCGGAGGATTCCCGCACTTGAACGATTGCAACTTGCAGGAGGACGGCGGCGCTTCGATTAGTAGTCTAGGGCATAATCGACAAGGCCTAAACAAAGAACCTGCCCGGGAAATAATTCGGTGGAAAATACTGGTCTAGCATGTATATGGCGTGATTGGAATTGCCACAAACTAGACCGTACCCTGAGAAGCTTATGGTCAACGCTGGCTCTTAACCTTAAACCCAAACCCTAAAGGAACCTTAAAGTTTATTCGGATGAAAGACTCGCATGTTCGGCAACATTGAGGTAATGAATAAGCCTCTACGGGAATCTGTAATTACGAGGGCTTGAAACTCCCTCGCAGCGGAATGTGATTACGTGTATAATTGTACATGATTGTAGCTGGACAGGTTAACAATATAACTTTTGCTTTCCAAATTAAGCAGTTGACACTTTTTTTGGCAGGCAGTTGAGGACTTGTTGCAATGTGGCTCAAGAGACTTTTCGGGACCACCCCTTTTTTATTTCTCTCTTGTACTTTCGCTATATTACAGAGAGTGTCTCATAACTGGTGAAAAATAACAAAACCCTGCGACCACTTGGATGGAGATACACCAGCCAGTCTCGAATCGCACCAACGGAAACGCAGACGTGAATGGTGACTCGGCTGATAAAGTAGTGATCTCGTTCCCTTAAGCAAAGATCCTGCCAGCTGCCGACACCGCTTATATAAAATCTTATACAGTTGCTGTTCGTATTAATTGTACTTGTTCTAAGTTCTCTTTGTTGGTGAGTAGGGGTTTTCTGTTTCTGTACAGTGCTTGCCTTTAATCGACTGTGAGGGCGACACCTGAACGTGCTGAGAGGCATGTCACGTAGTAAGAGCATGCTCATTCTGATATAAGGGGTGGTGTTGTATTTTCAGTGGTTTACTTGATTAGAAAGTAATTGCATGCTTTTCAATCAAGTATTAGATCTAACACATATGCAGGACGCAAGGACATAACATCGACTGTTGGTGGCCGACTAAGCGCCACCTGGTGTCGTGGCGGGACGAAATTCTAACACCGTTTCGTCCCATCCAGAAAATTATACCAGAATCCAACAGCATGAAGCACAGTTATATTTGCAGAACCCAGGTTTCCTAGCTAGCTTCGGATTTTGAGAACGATCACATCTACACATTATCAATGGTTACCGACCCATCCACTCCTCAGTGTTATCAAATAATGCTTTGTTATATACATATAAAACCGTCAGAGCACAAGACTTCCATAGAATTCTATAAGAGCTTCATTAAAGGTCATTAGGATTATGGGATACAATAGCTGAAATGTAAACCATGAATCTCACTGCAATAAGAGTTAAATAGACAGGCATCATAGTCTCTAGTTAAAATTAATATATAGTATATAGCCGCACTATTCAAAAAATCAAGCAAACGAGACTATTCCAAAAGAGAACAAAGGGCTCTGTGAAAGGCAACGTCAATTACATAGTAGATAATTCCAATCCATCGTTGCTGTTGTGAAAGTCGTACGGGGTATAGCTGCGTCTCGTAATTTAGTGGAATCAAAAGTTGAGTAGGTGTAGAGTTATTAGTGAAATTAAAGAGGACTTGGGTTAGTTATGCTTAAAATAAGCCACATTCTCCTCATGAATTCTAAATATTGATTAAGAATCTCACAGAAACAATCATCTTGAAAGATATATAAAAAGATTTAATTATACCCCAAAAAAGCATATAAAATCACATCATCATTTTATTAAAACCCCCATTTTTTGAGGCACTCACGAGCGTAGAAAGATAGCACATTACACCGTCAACTCATTTGCATCATACGCAAAAAGAAATGGAAGAATGGAAAAGAATAAACTAATCAAAGTCGGCAGTGTATGAGAAACCACGGAACTGTTCCTGCATAGCCTGGGAGAGAACTAAAATATAAAAGTTAGTAGAAATTTTATTATAAATTATTCAGTATTCGAAACTTACCAGACTGTACAGGGGTAAGAACAGGAGTAACGCTGGTGAATTCCTGGTCGAAATTGCTGGTATCGGTTTCGCTCTGAATCGTTGGAAGGAAGGGTGGCGTGACTCGTTTATGGTAGACATCGTCCCAGTTAATATTTCGGAAAAATGCGTGTGACATGATTTCTTGGGCATCAGTAGGCCCCGATCCCAGACGCAGTTCAGGTTCACGAGTCAGTAATTTCTGCAAGATGGAAACCGAGTCGCGAGGCATGTGAATTGGGTACAAAGGTTCGTCGGCAAGAATGGCATCATATATTTCGTCTTCATCTTCTCCACGGAAAGGCGACTGCTGGAGAAGCATTTGGTAAATCAGCACACCGAATGCCCACCAATCAACTGCTCGGCCGTATTTCTTATCGAGAAGAATCTACCCATATTTAGCACCAATTGTTTTATAAGCCAGCAAATTCATTCTACTTACCTCCGGTGCCATGAATTCAGGGGTACCACAGAATGTGCCGGTTGTGCATCCATACCACATTTCTTCCTTACATAGACCGTAGTCAGCAATCTTAATATGACCGTCTAATGTCAAAAGAATGTTGTCAAGCTTCAAATCTCGATAGATGACTCCGTTCTCGTGGAAGTATTTGAGCGCTAAACAAACTTCAGCAGCGTAGAATTGTGCGCGCTTGAGACCAAACTGGCCGCGTTGGATATGTAACATCAAATCACCACCACTGATGTACTTCATGACGAAGTACACACGAGTTTCCGTCTGGAAACAAGCGTGCAGATTCAAAAGGAACGGGTGGCGCTCCTTATTAGCGATGAGGAAAACCCGCTTCTCAGATTTGGTACTTTCAACCTCATCATTCTCGATGATGAACTCCTTCTTCAGAACTTTGATAGCATAAAGTTTCTTGCTTGATTTTGCCTCGGCAAGCATAACCTTACCAAAGTTACCTTTTCCTAGAACAGCCAAGAAGTTGAAGTGATCCAGTCCAATTCTTGGGCCCCTTCCTGTTGAGGGGGGCTCTTTCACAAGAGGCGGCTGAGCCACAACTGCTTGAGACAGAGGTGCTTGAGCTTGTGGAGGAGGAGGGGGTATCTGGTATGACTTTTGGACTGGAGTGGTAGCAGGAGGTCCTTGAAGGAAATTCGAAAAGGCAGAAGGGTCGTAGGGCTGATGAGGAGGTTGCGGTGGTTGAGCGGGTCGAGATTCTACGCCAAGTAAGTATATAGAAGACAAAAACAGCTTATATGAGATAGTATAAAACAAACCTGGAGGTGCTTGGTATGGCGGACGCATACTAATCGCGGCTTCAGCAGCCTTTTGTGCTTCAATAGATGATGTTCGCGGCGGATGCGATCTGCCACTGGTTGGCGACTGAGGTGGCGGGTAAGAAGTACTTGCAGCGCTGATAGCCTCGGTTGATGGGCTCGAATACTCCAGTTGTTTTGACGGAGTTGTAGGAGGGGCATTATCCCTCAGGTTCCTATTACTTAGATCGGAGGCCGTAAGTGGTTTACTATAGGTTTGACCCTTCTGGCGGATCATAGCCTTGATAATCTCGTTGGCTGCTTCCATGGACATACCACAGAAGTCTGGAACCAAATGCGCACAGTCGGTATGGCAAGTGAGACTGCATTCTGAGACTCTAGTCAGCACGGTCAACTGTGAAAAATACAGAAAAAATCATTACCTGTGCACTTCTTCGCGTTTTTACGGCCAAAAGGTAGCAAAGATCCACAGTGGCAGCACCAGTTGGCTGAAATATTGGCAAAGTTTTCGAAGCGATGAGGAATGCGGTGTTTGATTTTCTCCTCGTCCGGGTCGGTCTCATAGTTGGCTTTGCTGATACACTTCGTGACAACCTTTGGATAACACTTGCGATGACATGTGTACTTGCAGTCCTCGCACTGCATGCCAGCAGCGTACTTTAAAAAATCTCCACAAAGAGCACAACGCATAATATTGTAGAATTGCTGCGTAACGAACTTGTGCCCCTGTTTCTCGTGCACCTCTTCTTTCCTTTGACGAACTGCACCCTGTCGGTTCAAACCAAGATCAATCGGTCGGCGATCTTTCAATTGTTTGGCTATCTAGTGTTAGTTTTGTACCGTCTCGATATGGAAATTTTCAAACGTACCGAAGCTCATCGTCAGATGTATCCTACCCACGGGCTCCAATGCAAACCATGAATCAATCATCACGGAATTACCACCGCCTTCAGCACCTGCGGCGCCTCCATGTGACTGACCTTGCGTGCCTGGACGCTGTCCACCAGATCCACCTATTTGTGAGTTCCCGTCTTGTCTTCCAGGTCCGCCTTGGGCCATCTTATCTGCCGAAACCCAGCCATTCGAAGCGAGTTCGGATTCAATCTTTTTCCTTCGCATTTCTTCAGCGATATCCGAGATGCGAATCCAAAGCATTCCAATTGGGGTGGGGCGGTCCCCAGATTTATCGTAAACGGTAAGTTCAATCTCATTTGCTTTATCAATATCGACGCTGAACATTTCTTCCGTCCATCTATCGGTTCGAGTGGCCTTTGTGCGTGCTTTAATGGCATCTTCGACCTTGAGGATGACGTAGGTTTCTGGACCGCGTGAGAACCGAGAACTCGCTGCGTGGTCGACATCTCTGACTGCATGCACCCGCATAGTCAAATGACCAGTGAGAGGCTTGCGCATATTGGGAGCATTAATACTATCGTCTTTTGGTCGTCCTGTTAGCATGAGGGTCAGAGCAGGTAGATGTATCTAACATACCATCGGCGTTATCCGCCGAGCTCTCGATGTCAACATGTAGATCCTCGTATCTTTTCAAAGACTGCTTTAGCAACTGGATTTTCTGGTTGCTTTCAATGCGACGTCCTTCGGCATCGGCACGGCTCTTTCTATCGCCTTCATCTTGATATAGACGGACCATCTTTTCAATCCCAGCCTTGTATTGTTTTTCCACGCTGAGTTTGAATTCGAGCTGTGAGAGCATGAGTTGGATCTTTGGGCCGAGATAAGGCGTATCGTACTTGATCAGATCTTCGTAAGGTCCATTGTCAGTATGATGATAGTAGCTGGTAGAGAATGTCAGCAATACATACCAAGTTTGCTGTAGTTTGGACGAGCCTTGGGGATAGCACCATATGGTCGAGGGTCGGCAAAGGGAGCGTGCGATGGCATCGTGCCTGTACCTCCTTGACTGTAGCCTCCTGGGCCCACATCCCCGTACTCGCCTGTATCGCCAAAGTCTTTGGGAGGCGGCGCCGGAGCATCAGGGCTCCCACCAAAGCCAAACTGTTCACCGTTTCCTCCCAGCGGTGGTAATTGAGGTGGCCCTGAGCTGGCGCCCCCGCTCTTCCGGATCTGCAGTTCTCTCATCTTCTCCTCCAGGTACGCGATGTTCTTGCGGCCGTCGCGGATGTTGGCATCGACTCCTTGCTGCACCATCGGGTTATCGGTCGACTGTCTCATATTGGTTGCGGCTGCGATGAGAGCCTTCTCGCGGTCGATCTTCCGGTGGACGGAAGCGATGAGCTCGTCCATGGTGACGACTCGTCCGGCGGGACGTGGAGTCTCTCAAATTCGATAAAAAGAGATGTGCTTGTTCGCTGGGGCTTGCAAGGTATAGTCGGACAGGCAGAGACGACTGCTGGTGTGGTACGAGACGCTGGGTTGTTGCCGCACACACACGCACGCACACACTGAGGGGTGCTACCGCGGGGGAACGTATCACCGGCTGGGGAAGTCACTCGCTAACTAGATAGCAAGAGGTTCAGCATTAATCAAAAGGCGTAAGGCTATCGCGGGCTTTCCTGCGTGTTGCGCTCAGGGAGGAGGGATTTATGACCGGGCGAAGAATGGAAAAAGACGACTCACTCTTGTTTATGTGGATGATGTAAGATATCAGGTAGCAGCCGACAACCGCATTAATATTAATTCATCAACGCACCTCAGAGGGAATGAGGGCACCAGCGAGCAGAGCAGACCCGCGCTGAATGTAGGCGTCTGCTGGAGCCGTTGGGCAACGTCGCCTTGTGGTCGTGGACGAGATGCGATCGATCCCTGCGAGCCAGCCAGGCAGTGCAGTAGTGGCTATGAGAGCGGATAAGAGGAGGGCAGGGAGAATCAATAGTCTGCAAGCAGCCGAACAATCAGCTCGTCCCTTATGTTTCTTCTTGTGTCTTTTTCTTTTCCCACTCTAGCGACTCGGGTCGAGGACTGCACTCAACGATTACGAGGCGGAGGAGTGGTTGTTGATGGCAAAAGAGCAAAAGAGGGGAGGGCTCGCTCTGCCTGCCGCCTTCCGCCTAATCAACTAGCACTTACTAGTGGGGAAGCATCCTCGACCTTTCATCCTGGTCACTCGCCACACATTGTTTAATGTTTGACATGTAATATTTGACAATATTATTGCTGATGTCACTCGCAGCCTGCCCTGATGCCGCCGCCTGCCCTCGATCTCGCCAATCATCGCATCCCCGTCGCATCGAGAATACCACAGTATACCATGCCCGGCAAAATCCTTAGCGGTGGCTGATACGCGTACACATTCCTGCTGCAGCATCGCCAAAGTGGTTGCGCATGATCTACTAGACGTCCTCTGCAAGGCGTGCTACTCCTGGTATTCGGAAGACTTGATTATACCTGGCTGACTGTCGTGATTTGAATAGAGAGAGAAGGGCAATTACATGCTATTATTCTATCCTATTTTATCCGAAGCCGACACACTAGTGACATGCTGGCAAGGGGCAGATGTTGCATAAAACGTGCCAGTTTTCCTAAACTGGCGAACTGCCGATCAGCGGCTTTTGATTGATTCTTTCAACCTAGGGCTGGCTTCATGCAGTCAGTTTGAGCAAGCCCCCGACTAGAATTCGACAGGCGCTTTTGTGGGCCTCGCATCATGTGGCTTGGGAGTGAGACATGGCGATATCTGAATTTGTCGGATCGGCTGATGCCGATTGAACTTCAGTTGCTAAGCATTCTCGTTCTTCCACTGCGGACCCGAAGTCTACTCGGATCGCTTGGCCATTTTCGGCAAGCAACACCAAGAGGCAACCATCACACCGTACAAAACTAGACAGATAGGATGCAAAACAACCGTCCCGAGGCTTTGGGAAAGCAACCCAGTGACGAACGGCGCAACGGCGCCCCCGCTACTGCCCATGGCACTGATGAAACTCAGGCTCGCAGTCTGAATCTCTCGTGGCAGGAGTCGGTTGAACACCACCGTGGCACACGGATACACAGGCCCAAGCAGTAAACCGAGAACCGACACAGTAACGGCTTGCCCAATGATGTTGGGGATCAGCCACGTCATGATTTGAAAAGCAATAGCACCAGCGACCAGCACTAGTACAGCCACTTTTTCCCCAAGTCTGCGGGCTGGATAGCTTAAGACGAAGCGGCCAATTGTTATGCCTGCCCAAAAGCCAGCGCTGACATAACCGACGTGAGAAGGATCTCCATCTCGATAATTGATCAGGTAAGACACAATCCAGCCTGAGATGGCAACTTCGGCGCCTTGGTACGTGAAGATAAAAATTGCGCCAAGTAATGTCACTCTGCTCTTAAGTGCTTTCGCGAGTATATTTTTTTTCACTGCAGGGGCTGAAGTTGTTCTCTGGAGTGTAGCTGTAGGCATAATTGACATCTCTTTCCCAAACCCCTTGAAAGCCCAGCCAGCGAAAAACAAATTGAAGGTGGCCAGGCTCAGTGTAATGAAGTAAAAGTACGACCAATGAATTCCATGCGACGCCATTGCCGTGCCGATTAAAGGTGCTATGGTTCCTCCCACACCATATGAGCCATGGCCGATACCCAGGATTTCAGTCCCGTTCACCAGGTTGGCCAGAAAAACATTGTTCAAGGCAAGGTTGATAGCAACGCCTAGACCAATGAGGAAGAAACTCGTCACCACTGCTGGAAATGGTGACTTGCATGCAGTGATCAGGAAGCCAGCGACCAGGAGCGCCTGGCAAAAGATAGCAGTTCGCGAACGACCGTATCGGCCTTCCATTAAATGAGTCAACGGCGCCGCCAAAATAAACCCGGCAGCATTAGCAACGAAAATCAACGAAACAATAGCATAGCCAATGTGATAGTTGGTCTCCATATACGGAATCAAGGCACCAGGGGCACTGTCGCTCATTCCATTTGACAAGAACATCAAGCACGCGCTAGCAAACCGCCATTTGTTCCTGGGTGGATTTGAAATGCTCTGCACCATTTCTGCTGCGGTGGATTCTGATTCATGGTGATTTCGTTCGCTATTGGGAGTTCCCGGTGTCGGTGGGAGGCTCTCCAGATCAGACGGGGCTTGAATCGATGATCGCGAGACTCGAGATAGCGCTTGGTCGTTGGATGTCAGATGTGATGTATTCAGGTGTAGGTCCTCTAATTCATGATCGATGGGCGACGACGCAACGTGAGTGTTGTGCTTGCGAACTGCAGCTGGGGGCTGTGTCGGATGAGAGCTCTCGACATCAAAAAGAGCAGCAAGCTGTGCAGCCATTTCGACAAAGAATTACCTGTTCTCAGGCATCAATTGATGTGTTGGCGATACCTACAACCCTCGACTTTTAGCGTAGTGTGCAGAGGAATCGAGAGAAAGTGCGACCGCCGCCTCTTGATTATTCCGGCACTTTAGCCTGAAATTTTCAGAAATTCCGAATTATCAGTGATTGACCGCTTCTCTTGTTGCGATGAGTAATAATATCTCCAAGATATCGTGGCCCGACCCGAGAACGGAAATTCCCCGCCGTCTCGGTGATTTCCCCATGCGGTTGTGGGGGTAAGGTGAAGTAAGCTTGATTGACAAGTGCCTCGCTTAATTGCTATATGTTTGATTTTGCCACCAGCTATAGATTAGCACTTTTCTTATTGTCAATGTGAGTGATATAGAGACATTATTAATTGCCAATTACTAATCAGCAGCCAAGAAAAGTACTAGTAAGTGTTCGGAATTTTTGCCGTCCGGAATTCCTGCCGATTTTGGCTCTCTTGTAACTACTACATCAACCCGTCCCAACGTCTAGCCAACAAAGAGGCATTCTTATTGCGAAATCAGGATATACGGTGGCTATATAGTAAATTGTATGGTAGATAGTTATATATGATCAGTTACTACCATCTCCCCCGACTTCCACATACTTCTTCAGGCTTTGCAGCGACTTATCAAAGAGATCTTTCATAGTTTGCACTCCCTGCCACTTCAAAATCCACGCAAGAGAACCTCCAAGCTCAGTCCAAACATTATAATCCGTCTGTCCACTTCCATTGTTCATGAATTCATGCACCCTCCGGCACTTCCTCAACTAATCCTTCCAATCTAGCAAGCGCCAAACAATCCGATACCCCTCCCTCCCATCGTCGGTCTGTATCTGTTCGATTGCTACGATCTCAATGTTCTGAGGCTTATCCACACCCCCTTCCGGGCATTGAGTCTCTGTGAATTTGCAACCTGGTGAAAGAAAGTCTGGTGAGGATGCGATAAAGGTTCTGAGAGTGGCCGAGTATGAGGGAGGTTGAGGTTGTAAATCTGGCTCAGGGCGTTAGTGGATTGTTGCCGTGGATTGGTAGCCGTTCCATGAAGGTCAGCTTGTAGTTTTGAGAACTGGTGTGAGCGCAGCAAGTGGTGAGGCAGTGATAGAGACGTGATTGTGGATCGTAATTATAGGGCTGAAGTCGGATGATTCACCAGGGAGAAGAGGTACAGGAGCCACCATTATTATTATTATATAAAATAGTTTTGGTTTTGGGCAAAATAAGTGAATAGTATAGTATACAGAGTTCAAATTGTAGTCGAGGGAGAAAATGAGAGAAAATGAGAGAAAATCAGCCGTCAGCCCCCTATCTAAATAACTTCTGAATTCGTAAAAGGAATCCAACTAATACAATCAAATGCTGATAGGTTTAGTGGCTGCTTGGTTTTAACGTCGTTGGTTGGTCATTAACATCAACTGGTCAGTCCTAACTTTTCTCATATCTTGCAAATATTTCGATATATGTACGTAGGAGATCTACAACAATAAAAATAATAATACACTTAAACGCAATACCATCTGATTTGGTAGTTCTATATAAGCATTCTTGTCTCTCTATACATAATTAAGTATGAATTTAGATATTAGTCTCTTTGATATCGATTGATGATTTGAATGCGGAACAAAGGAAACGAAAAGCGTAAACATGTGGATCTACACGTAAGAAACGGTGTGTATTGCAAATTATATTAGATGCAGTTAGTTTAAGTGCCTTAATTGACATGGCCTACTTGATATATATGGCGCTTAGAACTAATAATTGTAACAAGGGACTAGTGCCTCTCGTATAAAGTACAGCCGTATAGTCGTATACATAGTAGTAACATTTGAACTGCATTATTATTTACCTGTATATTGATCAACTCTTTTTTTTACTGACATTACTGACACTCCCTATAGATAATACATGTCCTAATATATGCAGTATATCTTTGCGCTTATCATATGAATAAGTTGTCAGTATCCCCATCTAGAATATCGTAGACATTCTCAAGAGCGGTTAGCTACTAAGTTAATATTACATGTAACTGTGCGACATGTGTTATCAATTGATGTACAGGAATATTGCAGATGGACCTATGTTTATTATTATTACTATTTCTTTCCTCACGGATTATATTTACAGTATAATCATGAATTTCTATAATAGTGAGATAATGAAAGGCTTAATAAAGAGCTACTTTTTCGAAAATCTTATTGATAGTTGGACATAGCCCTAAGTCACTCAAATCCAGACTCTCTGTTCCCATTGAATATTCATCAAAAAGAATCGCATTAATCTAATTTATTTAATAACTATTAAAAGCGTGTCATTCACTCTAGCCATGCTAGTACTGAATATTTCAAGTTGTCTCGGCGATCACTTCGCTGTGCATGCAACAAATACCTGGGAGGAGAGTTTGTGGCCTTATTTGTAAGGCATGATTATTTTTCAAGGAAGCTTTACCATTCTGAGCTTAGTGTAAGCTTAAACTATTTATCTTTGCTGCAGAACGCAGAACGCAGAACGGCGTTTGTGCAACAAAAACAAAAATTATTAATAGGCAGTGCTTTTCAAATTCAACATTACCATGGGTCCACCGAAGCGCAGAGTTCTGGCTACAGCAGAGGAAGGGCTCTACCCCCCAACAACACTATCTGACGAACAGCAAATCGCTCGCATTGTGAAGGCCGCGGGGAATAACCTATACTCCGTTGAATTCCCATCGAAACAAGTGGTATTGGTAGAGCTACCGGCAAGGTTCAGATCGACCATTTGGATGAAGAGAGGGTCTTACGTTGTCGTTGACACAAAGGCGCTGGACGATCGGAATAATAAAATCCAGGGAGAGATTGTGAATGTGGTTCGGGATGAAAAGGCCTGGCGGAAGGCGGCCTTTTGGTTAGTGTTGATGCTATGTGACCTGGAAGGTTGAAATGGTTGGACTAATCCATGTTGTCTTGGTAGGCCTAGGGAATTCGTCAAGCAATCTTACGTCGCTTCAGACTCGGAAGATGAAGAGTCTAGAGTAGGCCGGATGCCGTCATCGGAGGAAGAGGATGAATAAAGTCTTTCCATATATGGAAGTTCTATACTATTGCGCTACGCTCAATTCGGGATTATTTCCTACTCCAACCTCCGCTAATTTATCCAAGCGGTTACAACCTGGGCGGCCAGACAATGCACAACGACGATAGAGCTGGTACTGGTGCTGGGGTACACATTCCAGGCCCATTCTTGGACAGCCCATATGATGTATATCAAGATTGGGTGAACACTCGATTGCCAAAGCAAGAGCGGTGTGACCCAGGCAAGGTACGCGAAGAACTGGTAATGCAGTGATCTCGCACAGAGCATGCCGATCACTAGTGACGTGAGGATTGTCTTTGTGATAAAACGATCGGATAGCACAGGGCTTGGGAGGCGACCTTTAAGGAATTTCACCGTGAAAGAACCCAGGTTCTCGCGGGATGGGCGAATCCATCGGGTGGCCACAAATACAAATAGCAGAATGGCGTGTAGGGCTAGAAGGTTCAAGGAGAAAGCGCTAGATAGGAATGTTTCTTCCCCTACGAACCTCCAGTTGACGGTCCATTTGAAGAAGAATTGTCTTGTTAGTTCGAACGCTCGAGACAGGTAGCCACCAGCGTTCTCCCGAAGGAAAGGCAATCCAAGAAGCGCCTGCTATTTGTTTAGCAATAGAGTTTCAAATAAAACTTCCAAATCTCACCTGTACAGAAACTGCATTGATCGCAAGAGGTATGGCGAGGCCAATCCCCCCAGAAAGTGCGATTATAACCGCAATTGCTGGAGCGAGTAATAACAACGACATCTTTATGCTAACCCCCAATGACCAGATTGTAACAGCGGCTGTGAATTGCCGTCGCTGGAAGAGGAATATCGAGAGCCACATGGCCATCGCAGCAATTCCATCGTTGAACAATCGCAGCAGATAGATGCTATGCAGGCGCTTGGATAGGACGAGAAGAGGGAGTAGATACGGTGGTGCACGAAGTCGCGTGTAGCAAGTCATGACAGTCATCAAAGTCGCGCAGTAGATGCAAGCAAATATGAGTTGCCCAAAGGCAATATCATGCCCCCCGTCCGTTAATCTATGTAGAAATGAGTATATGTAGACGTGCGCTGCCGGATAAACCAGCGGGCCTGTGTCGCCTTTGATCGCCGTATAATCGCGTTCGCCGGATTGGTATAAGACAATTTGTTGCATATAAGTTGTCCAGTCAATTTCGGTATCTACATATCACGACGATTAGCATTTTTTTCTCGGTGGGAAGGTCAGGGTTCCTGCAGAAATAGGCGCCTACAGGGTATTTTCTGGATGATCAACCCAGAAAGAACGGCGTCTGCCGCAACTAGCAGAGGCGCAATCCATAGGGAATGTTTTGGATTGGTTAATAAATCCGTTACTAATGTATAAATATTCATTGCCGCGGTCTTTATTTCGCAGCCATCCCAGCTCTTGGTGTTGATAAGTCATCAGTAAAGGGTGTTGAGAACAACTGTTCGTACGCCCGGAGCCGCTAGTGCAGACTGCGTCATAGGCCCGGAAGACACCATGCTCGAAATATTTAATCAAATTGTAGAATTCATGTGATTTGTTTTCATTATTTTCCGTAATTAATTCTATCTAACGTAGCATCAAATTGGCAATCATGAGGCGTGGAAGACTGGCCTGTCTAGAATATCTCCAGATTTTGGACATCTTTTTGGGCCTGAACCAAGTCCAACAATATTGTACAACCTCTTTCATACATGTACAAGCAATAGAATAGCGTGCATTGAGTTCTGCAGGCAGATTTGTGATCTGCCGTGATATCCACAGTATTTAGGCTAGTGGTCGTTGTAAATCAGCTACCGCTGCTCCGATCTGATATATCGGATTTCGATAAGTCCGTTGACGTATCTTTCTTTTTATTTGGAAACCCCAGAAGCTTCCCGACTATTCCTCCAGGTTTCGGGACTGGACATTCGTGTCCCAATTTCCCAATTGATTCCGCCTCGGCTTCCAATTGCAAAAACGTCGATACTTCTTCATCATTAGACCGAGGTAAACTCTTCTGAGCAACGGCTGTATTCGGAGCAGAGTCTTCGTCGGGTATTTGTTTCCTCCTTCGCCTCCTAGGTCTCTCTATTTGCTGTCCATCGGCTGTCATAATCATTTCTGAGTCGGCTAGTGTTCGGCGAGGAGCTGGGCAAGGAAATATGTGCGGGAGGCCGACAATGACAACGGATGCTAACATGGTGGCCGCGAATAGCGAGCTCGTCGAGCGCGATCGAGGATGTAAAATAGGCGGCATGTTTCGACGGTAGTATGGAAAAAATATCGTATTCAATATGTATTTATTTGCGAAGGAGAAAAAGCGCTGCTGTTCACTTGGGGAGAATATTGTTAGATTCCGATGAACAGACTGCCGTGAGGTACGTACTGTCATCCACAGCTCGCATTGGACCGCTAAATAAATGTCATAATGCTCAATTGCTCAAGCCATGTCACTCCTGAGACGATCAAGTCGGACTATATGGCTAGAAGAGTTGCTGTGCCGTCGATTGGAAATGTGTTAATGAGGTCAATCGATATTCGCGGACTGCGATTCGTGGATTCTCCACTAGCCTGCTTGCGGATTAGCATATCACGTGATAACGTACACAGGAGTAGATCGACCTGCGACTTACTCTCTGTGTCTGCGATACAAGCCTCCACTAGACAGCAATAATCTTTTTGAGTGCATGCTCAGACTAGTCTGTTGCTTCTTTTATGCCCAATCACTTCATGGCACATGAACTGCCGTTCTGTGGGGAACTGAGCCTTATCAGAGCCTGCCGCAGGCTAGCAGCACCGCCAAGGCCCGCGCCACCTCCAAATTCAAGCAGATAAACCGTCTAGCCTTCCATCATTTGGCTTCTGCAATTACGACAATGTGCCCGCCCAAACATGAGGTGTAGCTGGACATATAACTAGGGGGAACTGTTACGTGCTGCTATATTTGCTGCGCAAGAGCGCTGCAGCAGCGTCGCCTCACCCCTCCACGTCATCTGGTTTTGCGCACGCCTGTTATCTCGCAATCGCATCACTCCTTTACAGACCATAACAACATGAGTGACCTAGATAGGTATGAGAATACCAGTCGGATTTATCACCCGCATTACTCAGACTAATGTTTCCGCAACCAGAGCCATTGCACAGCTTCGAGCTTGTCGACCGATCCCCGAATCCCAGGTTCGTGAGCTCTGCTACAAGGCACGTGAGCTTCTCATCGAGGAGGGCAATGTCGTTTCCGTGGACGCTCCAGTCACGATATGTGGCGATATACACGGCCAGTTCCACGACTTGATGGAACTATTCCGAGTGGGGGGGGATGTGCCTGATACCAACTACCTGTTTATGGGAGACTTCGTCGACCGTGGTTTTTATTCCCTGGAATCGTTTCTTTTATTACTCTGTCTCAAAGTTCGATACCCGGATCGCATTACACTGATCCGAGGAAATCACGAATCGCGACAGATCACGACTGTATATGGCTTTTATGACGAATGTATTCGGAAATATGGAAGCGCAAACGTATGGCGCTATTGCTGTGAGGTATTCGATTATCTGGCCTTGGGCGCATTGGTGCTCGGCGCAAGCTCAGAGCTCGAACCGACGAGTCGCAGTGAAGACGTGCCAGTAGATGGGCAACTGGAAACAGAAGTGCTGAACTCTAAGGGAGAGGTCACGTCGATGTCCTATCGACCCAGATACAGGTCGTCATCTGATGCATCGAATGATGCTAGAGATATTTCACCTCCCAGAGACATTTCAGCTGCTCCAGGGGATGCTCCATCCAGGTCTGGACCGGCCGGCACAGGTGCGTCAGGCAACAGCTCCGGCAGCTTGGGTTCATCTACTGGCGCCATCTTGTGTGTCCACGGCGGTCTATCTCCTTTAGTGGATACAGTTGACAAGATTCGCCTGATCGACCGCAAACAAGAAGTCCCCCATGAAGGTGCTATGTGCGATTTACTCTGGTCTGACCCCGATGAAATCGAAGGCTGGGGGCTCAGTCCTCGGGGAGCAGGATTCCTATTTGGCGGCGATATTGTCAAGCACTTCAACCACAAAAACGATCTCTCTCTAATCGCGCGAGCACATCAACTAGTGATGGAAGGCTATAAAGAAATGTTCGACGGCGGTATAGTAACGGTGTGGTCAGCACCCAACTACTGCTACCGATGCGGCAATGTCGCTGCTATTCTCGAATTAGGCGAAGACGCGAGCAACGGCGGCACAATTGCACGAAGCAACGGAGACATCGGACGGAGTAATGGCGTACTGCGTGGTGATAAAGGTAACCATATTTTGGGTCCAGGTAGACGGTACAGAGTTTTTGAAGCAGCCGCGCAAGATACTAGAGGCATGCCGGCGAAGAAGCCGGTTGCCGATTATTTTCTGGTAAGTCGTGTGCGTGCATCAAATTAACATTTCAATATACTGACTGGTCGCAGTGATACCATACATTCAGTTTCAGCTTGTCCCGTTATTTTTGCATGTCATGATGATCCCTTTGACGACAATTGAAGTGCGCTTTTTACCAATAATCAGGCAAATAGGAGTCCAGTTTCGCAATATTCTATTCTTGTATTCTTATTGTTGACCTGCTTTACTGTTATGAGAGAATGACATAAAACACGACCTCGTTGTAAGATTCTCTATACATTATCGCCAAAACCATCAATCAATCAATCAATCAATCATACAATTCAAACAGAAACAAAGACGGGTATTTGTAATATAAATCGATGCCATGACTCCACTCGTAGCTTATGTTCCCTAAGCCGCCAACTGTCTATACATAATTCAAAACATACATCAAAAGAAAACAATGGGTTTCGGAAAATATTCCTAGTCATATTCTGGAACTCGCGAAACCTGTTGCCCATTATTCCTCAAACCAGGGTACGGCATAGTAGACATATCGGCCGCATTACCAGCACGTCCCTGTGAAACCACCTCCGGAGCATCAGCGAATTGATTTCCAGCCCAACCCTCTCCCCAATTCTCCAGTCCCAATGCCAGGGCGCTCTGGTCGCGCAACCACCAGTCCTGGTTCTCTCCAATCATATGATCAGCAAGTCCGCTGAAAACTGGCATGGGCGGTGTCCCCATTACGGCCACGGGGCTGTTACTGCTGTTGGAGTTGTTGCAGGAGACCTCCTGGCTGGTACTGGCCCATCGGTTATTATTAGGTTGAGATTTGGAGACGTTGTTCGGTTGAGGGTAGGTTTGGTTAATGGGAAGGTAGTTGTGGTTCGAAGCTGGAGTGTGGGTTTGCGTGTTCAAGGTTTCGTAGGAATGGTCTGGATTTCTGGGGTAGACTTGAGGCACATTTGTGTAGAAGGTTTGTTGGAATGCCGGGGCCGCTTGGTAGGGCGCTTGGTTAGTTGTCATTGTTGCCTGTTGTTGTTGTTGTTGTTGTTGTTGTTGATGATGATGATGTTGCGGTTGAGGCTGTGGTGCTATTGATGAAGAGGAAGATGCATTCGCGCGTATAGACAGAGAATTGTCTGTGGCCGAAGTAGATACGCTTTCAGGCGACGTAACCCGATCCCAGGAACCCCAGGAACCCCATTTAGCCTGCGTCCGCTCAAACACTGCCACGACTTCGCTGGGAACTTCGATATGCCATTTAGAGGCCGATATATCTAAAATTCGAATTGTGCGTCTTGCGCAGAGCCAGCCTTCGGCTATCTCCTCGAGGTTACGCACACCATGGATGAGGTCTCTTTTGGCGTTCCGTTCTGGGATATTCAATAAATGAATTGTGCATGCGGAGTGGACGATGTACACTGCAATATTGCATATTTGACGAAGTCCGTACGATCTTTTATATATACGAAGGAGTTTGGATATAGCGGCAGCGGCTTGTGAGCATAACTTGCGAGGCGAGACATGCTGAGGGAGTGGTGATGTTGACTTGGTGTATTTGAGGAAAGGGCGATAGAGATGTATGAATAGGAGCTGATAGAACATGCTGTACAATCTCGTCAATTCATGAGCCGTATCATCAAATTACTAAACTTACTGCATAAGCAGGACTGGAGGTAACTGTCCGTCTTTCGGCTCCATTTCGGAGGGGAGTTTCTTCTTCCATGCTTCAAGCCTGGTATGGACATCACTGAGCTTCTTGAGTTCTTCCTGCCGCGATGATTGCTTCTCAGTGGGAGCGAGATGGTAGAAAAATGTGAGTAGATCGTTGCTGATTTCACATAATTTTGAAATCTGTAGCGCTACAGCTCTGGTGCGAGCTGGTTGTACATGCTCTCGGCTAGCACCGGAATCTGTGAAGGGTAACCAGGGCTCTCCATCTTCAGAAGGGAAAACTTCAAATTTCGGTACTGTGATATTGCCAAGAGACAATTGTGGTTGGCGGCCAAGATAATTAGACCAACATCTGTGAAAGTTGTGAGCGTGAATGCTTTGTATCAGCATGAGAATACCTACTTGTCGAAAAGAAAACAGCCCCAGAAGGTGACCCTTCTCGCATCGACATCTTCCTCAGCGAACTTGTTGATTCCAAGACTGGTAGCATCGACATTCAACCCCAAATCATAAGCCATTCGAAAACTCATGCCACTGTAAACCCAACCTTTGCCTTCGCGACCACAGCCCGCCTCTCGAACGGACATCAAAGCAAGGGCTTGCACCGTACAAAGCCTGGCCTTTTCATGTTCGTCATGCTCAAGAATTAGTCGTTTCGCTTCTTTGAAGAAGTGGTCTCCGGCCGTTGCTGAATCGTTGGGGTTTTCTCGAGCACCTGGCCATGAACTGAAATGGCAACCCAGAGCCAGCATCGCGTTAACCAATAGGGATGAACAATATTGACTGGAATGGCCACAGCGATAGTCTCGATAGAAAAGTGGCTTTGACAGTGTGGTGAAGTATGCATAATGCCATGTGAAATACATGGTCATAAGGTGTTCCACTAATCGCTCATCATCTGTGACCCTAGTCCACTGTGCGACAGGAAATTGTAAATCCGAGACATTATTATATAAAATTGGTTCATTCTCATTCTTGTCTGGGGGAAGAAACAGTAGATTCGATGTACCACCAATGAATTTCACTGAGCCATCAAGCATTAGCTCACTCATTTTGCCGGCAAGTTCAGACTCAAATTGGTCTGCTTCATAGTTTTCTTCCGAAACTGCTTTTGGTAGGTCTGATGTGGAGGTAGTAGTTAAGCCCTGTTCTCGGGCAACAATCGATTCAGCCACATCCTCTAGATTGTCGCAAGACCGGATTTGGCGAACAAGCTCGAAGACATCGTCTTCCTCGTAGTTCAAAATTGCATGAATGAGGGTCTGTAATGTCGTGTTTCGAGTCCTCAGGTTGTCGATATCTTTCTTGTATACACCTTTTCGTCGGTGATCTGAGTTTGGGTCATATATGCCTGCTAAGAATGTGAGTATGAAGTCAACTTTTCATGTCAGTGGATGCGCACATGGAGTATGATAGACTGATGAACATGCAGCGCAGCTGGGAAGATTTCCGTCGCACTGGTGGGACAGGGTTAGTCTTAACCATTACACATTTAGTACTGGTGTGAATTAATAATATCCTCACTTTAGATTTCCTTCTCCGGCAAGCAATACATGCAGAGCTGACGCAGCGGCGTTTCGAGGCCGGCCCATCATCTTTGCCTTTTCCCTTTTCCCGACCTTGTGGAACCCTAAGACCGGCCGAGGAGGATGTGAGTACTTTATCTGCATGAGTCGCCTTATCCCATTCTTTACTAGCTTCGTCACCCATTATCTATGAAAGGTCGTGGTTCGCATTCAAATTGTCAGGATGAGAACAGCGGCTCTATCGACTGCGGCGGCATCTCATTCTCCTGGAACTACGGCTGTGATGGAGATTGCATGCTTCTTGGATAATTCGGGGAAGCCGATTATCGATATCTGACGCCAAAATAGGCTGAATGCGGTGGTCTTGATATCCCCGCGATTCACTTTCTTGCCCCACGGCGATCTTGTTCCTGTCGGATCCACTCGGGAGGCTTCTGTCGCAGCTTTTAACAGCTTGAAGGGCGACGGAAATACAAGTGATGTTGTGACAGTCTAGGGGAGTGGAATCAGTGGATGTTGATTATCAATGCGCCCACGTTGACCCGTTGAGTGATTGGTGCTGTCACCGTGTTAAGGGCTGCGGCGACTTCGGCCAGAGATAAGGTCTGATGACTAAGCTGAACTGGATCGGAGCGAGTTTTCTTCATGTTTTTGGATTTTACCTTTGGGCAATATATTTTGTTTGGGAATTGTAGGTTCTATAATGCTAGAAGATGAGTTTTTCTTTGATTCGAAGCTGTTTTATGTACGTTTACATGTGATAAAGCTCAGCATTCTCATAATGGGCGAGAGAAATTAGGGCAAGATCGTCCTCGTGCAGGCATGGCGCGGAAGATCATTATTCCGATTTCGATACATTTACTCGAATTCCACGCATTCACTCAATAATAGTCATGGCTAATTGAGTTAAAGTATAGGGAAACAGGATAAAACAGACTATCTATGGGTAATAGGGTTTGGTACTTGTAGGGTCGGTGAAATCCTTGGTTTACGCGCACAAATGTACGCCGTAACATCTTTCGCTTAGACCGACACGTTGGTCAGTTGTTTAATATTTACTGACTCAAAAATTCAGGCATCCCACTCCACACAAAATCATTACCTGTCCATTTCTTCGGAGCCGAGTTGGCGGTCAAGAAATTTGTTGGGAGATCATAATGCCGGGATCAAAAGTGACCCAACGGGGATTTCTTTTTACGGAGCAATCATGTAGTATGTAGTAGTAATTAGGTGCTGAAGTTTCAGGTAGGTATGCGACAGTATTATAATTTGGATGCCTGACGGGCTAGTGCATCTGATCCTAGCTGATGTCAACTTTTTTTTCCTCCTTCTGTTTTGATCGATTGTGGAGCGAGGAACTAAGATAAGCGCCAAACACGCGGGATCGGGTCATGGGCTGGCTCTCTGAGGGTGATTATTATAATTATTGTGGAGGATAGGAGGGCTTCTTTAAACGCATTTTAAGTGAAATATAGCATTGAGCAAGCATACTAAGTAAATCAAGCATATATTCCAAGCATCTGAAGGATTGAAAGAGTAAATAATATTACGCATAAGCGATAAGAAAATATTTTTTCAAGGATCCCGATAAACTTGCTGACACGGTTACAGCACGGGGTGAACTTCCCCTTGGGTCACGAAGGCTAATTATTGTAAGGTGGACCAGTCCGACGCAGGAGACGAGTCGGTCAATAATCAGAGAGCTGTCAGTGGCAGGCTGAAGATCTCCATGCGGATCGCACGGAAAACAATACAGATACATAATAAAAATGAAAATCATAATAATAATAGCACTACTAAGCAGAAGTACCGACACCTTCCACGCCCCACCGGGGAAGATTCTAAGCCACTGATCTGTCTCACTAAAGGTTATCGTACCATACCCGGTCAGGTCCTGCGGCGGACGTATTGATACAGGCAACGTACGGGCCCGTTCCTATTGGCCGCGGCTCGTTCATATTATTAATATTAATAAGAGCGTCGGCAGTGTTCCTGGGGAGAGAATTGTTGAGGAAAAAGAATAGAAAAAACAAATGCATAGAAAGAGCCGGTGGAATAATTTTAAGCAGCGCAGTGCCGACCCGCTTAGAGACGCTGCAATCAAAAATGCCAGCGCATTGCATACATCGTGTACGTGGGAGCACAGGGTCAGGTGACTGTGACCGTAACTGAATTACCACGCGCCCCACTGCTCAGACGCCCCACCAATCAAGGCCGGGTTGGCCATCCGACGGAGGCTGCGGGCTGCAGACTGACGTTGACTACGGCCGCCCCCGGCGTTCTCTGCCGTGCATTATCAGGCCGCTTTATCTATGACCTGCTTACTCTACATTCACAGTAACCCTCCCTTATCACACCCTACAAAGCCTCACATTTCCCATTTCTCAGCTTCCCTCCCTCGACAACATCCTCCTCGCCGTTTACTCTGTCCTGACACGCCTGCCAACTGCACCCGCGTCTGCCACCGACGAACGCCTGCCTGTCAACGTTGCCCCGTGCAAGTCGCGTGCCAGTCCGCGAATCAGCTCAGCCCGATTACTCCGTCATCTGCGCACCCTGCCACACAAACCAGAACAAACAATCAGCACTGACAAGACATTTCGCGACTGTCCATCCATCCAGCGTCCGCGATCAGCGGACATCCACGTGGAGAATCCGTCGCCATCCTCTCTATGTTCCTCGTTCAGAACCTCGATCAAAGCGCCTCCTCGGGAGTTGACATGTTACCCAAGCCGTGTACGGTCTCCGAGTATGCAACATGATGGTGCCGAGAGCTTTCTTATTCTCTTCCGCGCCTTTTCAAAGAGCTTCTGCACAGTATGAGAAGCCTTCCAAGACACAAGCAGCCCGCCCGCGCCACGACAAGTCTCGCTCTCCACCGCTCCCCAGGGACGCCACACTTGCGCAACCCGTCACAGTAGCCCCCTCCGACATACCTCATACTAACCCAGTTGTGATACCGCCACAGCAAAATTCGAACCGGAATGATGCTCACTATTCCAATGCACGGCCTGCACAACTTGGTCGGAACCGTGCGGCTTCGACGCAGACGTCATCGTCGCAGCCTTCAGATACCAACCTGTCACCATCGCTAGCTACGCTTCTACAGACAACTACTATTCCTCGACGAGCTAGGAGTATAAGGAGCCCTCGTCGGCTACCCCCAGGAAATCATGTAGAGGATTTCAGTCGCCTCCTCAGGGAAGGCGTCAAGTCACGAGGTGATGCTTCAATCCTGGACGGCTCTGGGAGTTCACCCCTGGACTGTTTACTTAGCCCTCCAGATGATGAATATGACAAGTCCGAATCTGTGAGCACTACGGAACTCCAGAGACCAGATTCGATCCGCTCTATATCCAGCGATTCGATGCCTTCTCTAGACCATGAGTTGAACTCTTTGATGACGTCGGGTCCGATAACCCCTTCGTCATCTGTTTATCGAAGAAGTCGTGAGCGACGAAAACAGTTCTCGCCACCACAGGACTGCGCATCTAACCACCCACTTCTCGAGTCTGACCTCGATTCGCTTGACACGTGCTTTGAATCTCTAGAATCTTTAGAGCCTCCTAGCGTTCCCTCTCATCAAAGCACCTCTCTGAGGACATTCCCGCGATTGGGCTCTACCTTCAAGTCCAACTTGACCGCCTCCTTGAGAGCCATCAAGTCGGCTGCACAGACAGTTTCCAATTTCGCGACACCTTCAGTACAGCCAGATGATTTCCTAACGCGGTCTCTATTCTCTATTGCTCCAGAACTGACTGATGACCGGCGTCCGCTCCCCACAAATGAGCCACCATCCCCAGCACTACGTCGTTATCTCAACCCAATTACGCTGTCTCCTAGCGAGATGTATGTGTACAACGAGTTCCGACAGGACGTGAAGGGAAATGTCAACAACACGCCGGCGTCGATTCAAATGCAAACGTATCATCGGTCTGGACCCTCTTCCAAACGCGGCCGGTTCAGCGCGGGCAGGGACAATGATCAGCAGGCATTCACGTTTGACCCGGAAGTTCCCTCTTCTCGCCAGCGAGAACCAAGAGAGAACAGTGACTTTCTCCGCATGGTCGTCCTGGAGATGAACATGCGTCGCAAGGGCAAATTACGAGACGATATCCCTACACGCGCGAAGATATGGCTGCCCCCACGCAAAGCTATCCAGTTTGTCTCTGAAGTCTACAGCTACGACGAGCCAGCTGTTCCTCAGCGATGGATGGGAATATCCATCGAGCGCACCCAAGGGTGATGTCTATCATTTTCATTTTTACTCTATTTTTACTCTCACACTTTGCACCTGTAAATACTACTACCGTAGCCCCTGCGAACGAATACGCCCTGGGCACGATGACATTGATACATACATAGCGTGGCGTTGGGCACAAAGATGGATGGTCTTGCTGGACAACCCTTGCATTGCTTTATTTCTTTTTGTAATGTGACGAATAGCATAACTCGAGCAAATTCATCTTGACACGATATTATTACTACCATTGTTATTTTCTAAATCTAGCCAAAAATATAGCGGGGCCTTATTCATACAGATACCATGATTCTCTTCCTTATTGCAACTATCCGCGGCTCCCGCATCAAAAGGATTTGAATCCCACCACAGGATTTGTTGTAGGATCATCGTTCCCCCACCATCTGCACATTGAGTTCAATAGGTGGTGGTAATGAACGACAGAAATGAAGGCCTTATCTCTAGCCAGTACCCGTTTGCGGAGAATGGCCTGAGCGGTCAAAGTCTCAGCGAATGGCAGAATGTGACCTGCCCAACTGGGAGTCTTGCAGCCCTTATCCTCCGCTTAGTGGTTGATGATATGATTTGACGTTGACTGGTTTGGGGAGGCATGGACACCTCAGGCTGAAATGAAATACAGACGGTACCACAGAACAATACTTAAAAGTCCAGAACTTGAACACAAGTTATGAATAGTTAGAGATCTAAAAGAGAAGCAGGAAGAGACTGGCGGCTAAATATGGAAGACATATGATGACGTGACGTTAAGTCTTGCAACCGCGAGTCACATGTTCTCGCGTTGTTCGCCGCTCTCCGGAATCAGCTGCAGCCTAGCATGGCGCGTGCCTACCGACATCCTATATTTTAAAAAAATTAGAGAGAGAGGAGAAGCAGAAACGACTGAAGAAGGGCTTGTTATATCAAAGTGAACACATCCTTATCTTGATGTGCAAGAATGGAGCAGCACGACCAAGACACTCAGATGCCTGACGTTGACCACCCGGACGATGAGCAGGAGCTGGATGAGAAGTACGATACGACTTGCCGTCATCAGTTCTTCTGATTATATTCTCACATATGACGCAGATATCCCAACCGGCCTCGCAATCATGGCCGCACTCTACCATTCCACGATCTTTTCATTGAGCTCTTCACCCCACTAACCGACAACAAGAAAAAGCCTGCGGTTGCTACAGCCTCGCGTCGAAAAGTCGGGCCTCATGGCTCAACCGGCGGTCTTAATGCCCAGGACCGTCGACGCGATATCATCCAGCGCTTCATCTCGCGCTGGCGCAAGGAAGTTGGCGATGATATCTACCCGGCTTTTCGCCTGATTGTGCCCGACAAAGATCGGGATCGGGCAATGTATGGATTGAAAGAAAAAGTCATTGGCAAATTACTCGTCCGCATTATGAAAATCGACAAAAACTCTGAGGATGGGCTCAACCTGTTGAACTGGAAGTTGCCGGGTCAGAGTGCCGCTAGCCGCATGGCAGGTGACTTTGCAGGACGATGCTATGAAGTGCTGTCGAAGAGACCCATGAGGACCGAGGTTGGCGATATGCTTATTGAAGAGGTCAATGAGCGTCTAGACCAGCTCTCAGTCGCATCGAAAGAGGACCAGCAGCTCCCTATATTAGCCGAGTTCTACAGGCGGATGAACCCAGAGGAGTTGATGTGGCTTATACGGATCATTCTCAGGCAAATGAAAGTAGGGGCTACAGAGCGAACATTCTTCGATGTATGGCATACCGATGCAGAAAGACTATTCAGTATATCTAGTAGTCTGCGCCGTGTCTGTTGGGAACTGCATGACCCAAATATCAGGCTAGAAGGCGATGATAGAGGAGTCTCACTCATGCAATGTTTTCAACCCCAGCTCGCCCAGTTTCAAATGCATTCCTTTGAGAAAATGGTGCAGCGCATGCGTCCTACAGAGGAGGATCCTACTTTCTGGATCGAGGAGAAACTAGATGGCGAGAGACTGCAACTACACATGGCATCTGATGATTCTGTCGAGGGAGGCAAGCGGTTTTGTTTCTGGTCTCGCAAAGCCAAGGATTACACATATCTCTATGGCAATGGGTTTTATGATCCCAGTGGCTCTCTGACACGCCATTTGAAAGACGCTTTTGTCGATGGTGTGGATAACATCATACTGGATGGTGAAATGGTGACATGGGATCCAGAGCAAGATGCACCAGTCCCATTCGGTACATTAAAGACCGCAGCCCTGGCCGAACAGCGAGATCCCAATTCAAATGGACCTCGTCCATTATTTCGAGTCTTTGATATATTATTTCTCAATGACCGAGATCTGACATGCTATACGTTACGCGACCGCCGTAAAGCACTTGAAAAGGTCATAGAACCTGTGCACCGAAGGTTTGAGATCCATACCTATCAAGAAGCCGCCAAGGCGTCTGATATAGAACCCATCCTACGAAAAGTTGTTGAAGAAGCATCCGAAGGACTAGTACTGAAAAATCCAAGATCTCCTTACAGACTTAACGAGCGTCATGATGACTGGATGAAAGTGAAGCCAGAATACATGACCGAGTTTGGAGAATCACTGGACCTCGTTGTCATCGGAGGCTATTATGGCTCTGGACGAAGGGGCGGCGCCATTTCCAGTTATCTTTGCGGTTTGCGTGTTGACGACTCCAGCTTACCAAAGGGGACTATGCCGATGAAATGCTACTCGTTTTGTAAAGTAGGTGGTGGATTGACTGCTGCGGATTACGCGAATATTCGCCATCACACGGATGGAAAATGGAAACCTTGGAATCCTAAAAAGCCCCCATCTGAGTTTATCGAGCTAGCAGGTGGGGAGACTGTTCAAAAAGAACGACCCGATGAGTGGATAAGACCGGATGAGTCGGTGGTTATTTGTGTGAAGGCTGCATCTGTATCAGTCAGTGAGGAATTCCGGATTGGACTAACTCTTCGATTTCCCCGGTTCAAGAGACTGCGCATGGACAAGGACTGGAAAACGGCATTATCGGTGCAAGAATTCCTGGATCTCAAGTCGAATGTCGAGCGAGAACAAAGGGAGAAACAGTTCACTGTCGAGAACTTCCGCAAAAAACGTATCAAAACAACTACGAAGAAGCCATTGACTGTTACGGGATATGATGAGGATGCAACTGTAGAATACGCTGGTCCAGTTGGGAATGTATTCGATGGATTGAACTTTTGTATGTCTACGCTCTCTTCTTCCTGATCAAAACTGTCTAGGCTGACTATAAAAAGTCATCATGACAGATACCCAAACCCCCAAAAAGAAAACAAAAGTCGAACTTGAACAGCTAGTCAAGTCGAATGGCGGCCAGATATACCAGACACATACAGCAGCTCCAAATATGGTCTGTATAGGTGAAAGAAGTAAGTTTCCTTTATTCGTCACGAGGAAGTGTATACCTTTTACAGAACTAAAGGGGATTTCTAGGGACCGTCAAGGTTGCTTCCTTACAAAAAAGTGGAAAGGAAAACATTATACGGCCCCTTTGGTTATTCGACTGTATTCAGCAAAATGAAGCCGACAAAAACCTTCCCACGCTTATTCTCCCGCTAGAACCTAAGTGAGTGATCTGAAATAAAGATCGACATTCATACTAGTCACATCCTAACGGATAACTTTTGTAGACACATGTTTTTCACCAAAGAGGATCAACAGGATAATATCGCCGGTAACGTTGACGAATACAACGACAGCTATACACGAAACACCACCATTGACGAACTCAGATCCGTTCTCGAGGAGATGAAGCTGGACAAGATGATTAACGATGCAGATAATTCCATCCTCTCTGAACGTCTTTTTGCACGATTTCAAGAACTTCGCTCTTTCACTGAAGGCGCTTTACCCGGCTGGCTGTTCAAGGGACTGACCATATACTTCCACCCCTCCACAATATCACCATCTTCCCCAGAAACCGAACCTGAATCATCCCAGAGGCTCTGGCTCGCCCGCAGTCTCGCGGAATTCGGCGGCGCAAACATTTCCACACATCTGGAAATAGGCGATAATAACGACTCTAGCATTAAAAGTAGCAGTTCCAACCGCGAAAAGACTACGAAAGCAGGAAATAATATAAACACCGTCACACATGTTGTTGTGCCTATATCACCCTCATCTAAACAAGATGTCACGTCGCTGCGGAAACAGCTTTCGAAGCGGGTGGGGGAGAGAATACCACATATCGTGAGTGTCGAATGGGTGGAGGAGAGTTGGAGGGAGAAGACATTGGTAGATGAAGAGAGTACGTTGCTTCGTCTGAATCTACACTTTTCTGTATCTTTGATGATTTTAACTAGGTTTGTTTGTTTCAGGGTTTGCACCATCGCGATGAGATCACTAAATAAACCCAAGCCAGCCTCTTTAGATTGGTCATCTCGACTATGTATTAGACCGATACAGTTTAATAGCATTGCTTGCCAGTGCCATATTGGGGATGAATTCAACATGTTCTTCTCCTTTTTGACTATAATTGCTTGCCGAACGAATTCATGTAGAGGATGCAGGTGTTACACTGCCATTGACGAGTTGGCATAACTACAACCAATCGCTGCCACTGTGAGGCTCAAAATCCAATGGTTCTCGTTCAAATGTAGCGATGTGAGAAATCGGATACACTGGCTAAAATTCGCCCATAACAAGCTGTGTAAAATAAGTGAGCACATCGGAATCCACGAAACTATTCGTTTCAAAGGGAATGACCAGACTATTTTCGCTGTCACATGGCCCTTCAAAATGTATGAATAATGTTTTCATAAGTACCCGGAAAAAATGTGCTTATCTTCAATGAAACACGAATCGCTCATTCGTATATCATGTGTCTGTGGAAATGAGACATAGGAACTTTCTTTTGCGTTTCGTTGACTTCGAGGTAGAGAAATCAGGTTTCGAGTTGTTTCCCACGGTATGTTTCGACTTCGGCTATATTTTGGATACCGAGCACCCTCACCATCAACATAATACTCTCCAGAACAAATAGATTCGTCATTAGATTCCGAAAATACAGATCCATCTTGTGATATACTGCTATGAGTTTCCGGACTATCCACAGGTGGTATGTTATTGAGAGACTGCTGTTCCGAATCGTCGAATAAAGTTACGTGATCGACAAACGGGATAGGAGGTAGCCATGTACCGTCCGTTTCAAACCCTTCTGGCCACCACTGCTGAAAAGATTGATTTAAGTGATCCTCGTCTATTAAAAATGAACCCCAAGAATTTTTTAACAGATCGCTTGGGAGCCAATTCAATGCTGAGCTAGGATCTTGTTGACACAAATTTTGCTCAAATGTAATGTCTAATGGTGAATTATCGATAGATATATCGCCGCCTTGGATCTGCGGATCAATGGGTTGGACGTCTTGGGATACTGAGAAATTGTTCAGTGATGTCATTTGAAATGAAGATTTAATATCTTGCGAGAAAACTCTAGAAGAGTTTTCGACATAAGAATATGAAAATAGTGGGTTATTCAGAGGCCGTTCAGGAAAATCCTGAGGTTGACTTTCTACTGTAACAATACTGTCCGATAACTTCGCGATCTGCTCCGTACTGGAACGAGGCGTTTCCTGTTGATCTGGCGTACTTCCTTGGGAACCTGCATCATAGGTTATAAATCGAAATTGAAGCTGCTGAGACACTTGCTGTTCCGACGGTGGGCTTCCCGAAGTGACCGATCCCTGAAGCACAAGGGCAGTGAGCGACTGTTCTGGCGAGTTACTGCTATTAGGCTGTGATTCAATGAGAATTGTGGGTGGACCATGGCTTTTCTTTGATTTCGAACGTCGCTCGGTGGGGTATTGGCATCGTATTGTCCGGCTTTGGCACCTAGAACAAGTATCCCCCCCGCTACATCTGACACGAGCGGTTGCGCATTCGAAGCAGGCACGAAAAGTTTTAACAGTGATCCTATGAGCGTAGTCTAGTTTCCCTTGAGCTCCAGGCGTATGGTGACTTTGTTCATGTCGATGAAGGGTATCACTAGCGTTGGTATTAGAAAAAGGTTGGTGTGGTCATTTAATCATGAACATTTGGTTGAAGTTGATACCTTCTTGAAAATCGACGACTACATTGATTGCATTGAAATGGTTTCTCTTTTGTATGACTGCGTAGATGCCGTTTGAGGTGCTCTGGCCTTCTGAAGGTGGCCTGGCAAACAGCACATTTCAATGATGTAGAAGCCTTCCTGCGGCCTTCATCCTTAGCTTTCGGAGTATCCATAAGCCGTCGAGGACTGTACGATGTGACAGGAAGCAGCTTAGTCGGTAGAACTCTCTAACAGATGTCAATTAATCCTGCTTAGCACTTGGCGTTGTGAGTCGCATTCAATTGATGTGCCTGATCAGAGGCTGTCGCTCTTGCTTCGGCTGTTGCATTAGTTGCATGAATCGATAATATAGAATCTGCTAAGACTTTCGCTTTCGAGAGATACAATGTGGCCGCATTCACACAACGATTTGGTGACCGTAGAGAATCGATGAGGGCAACGTGGAATGGGGATATCTGGGGTCTTAAAACAGACACAATCCACCAAACCCAGCACATGGGCAGCCAGTCCTTCCCCGTACTTTTACTCCACAGAGGCACTGAGATCATCGACATTTTGAGACTCGCTAGCCAATGAACCAACTGAGCGGGAGATTGCGATTACGCGGAGGCAAACTGTGACCTGCTTTAGAGCCTCGTACAGTGCTTGCATCAACCGGCGTATTTGCCAAATTTGGAGTCCTGTGAAGAGGCGTGCCTCCCATTATTGGTTTGTTGGTGGAGATGTGAGCTTCAGAGGCTCCCCCGCATCCCCACATCGGCTAATAAGCCACGAACGATCAGCACATTTTACCGACATCTGGAAGTTGTCATCGATGCAAGTCCGCGGATGAGCGGGATATTTGAACCGGTATTGTTTCTGGCCATGTTCATAGGAGTCCAGCATTTGGGTTTGAAAATTATTGGACAAATTGATGGGTCGGTTGGTTATTTTCATTTAGGTACGCGTCCACAGAAGCTTACATGTATATCCTCGTCCCAAAAGTAATTAACCGATTGCCTTGACCTAATAGCCTCATTTGGGTTAGCTCTTGGTCCTTGAAGTCAACTGACATTCTGATATCGTTTTCAGGACCGTTTACTGCACGAAGAAGTTAGCCAATCTACTAGTCCAATCGGTGCATTTTGCGAACTAACTCACCTCAGCCCATATCAAGATGAGACAAACTAGCAGGTAGAATGAACAGGTCACGCAGCATATCACATTACTATCTCGCATAGCAGTCTCCGAAATGTGAATCTGATCTGATTTGATTAATATAGATGTCATATGCGAGTGCTGAAGAAGAGCGAAGGAAACATGCGCACCTGCCAATACTGGGAGACGGCAGAGGTCACGTGACTTACAGGCTAGTTCTCCCCCGTCTTTCAAGCGCTTCCGAGTGAAACACACCGTCAGCAATCCCAATGCACATTGTTCGGAGAGTCGTTCACACGTTGAATATGCCATCGCAAACATCTGGCTAAAGCTGTGACCACGGGAGGCTACGGAAAGTTCATTGGTCGGACTTGTATGCTTGCACGATTCTGAGACGTTGACTCTGGTTAAGCTATCGACATTGATTCTCGGAACACCTCGGGCCATAGACAGGAGACCGGCCAGATTCACATGGGTTGATGTTAATGAGAATCGTATGCTTTCATGAGCGGCGGCGCTGTTAGTGTCGTTCTGGACGGTCGGCAGGCCTCTCAACGACATGTCAACAGTGCGAAGGACTCGACCGCCCTTCAAGGTGCAAGCGTGGCATTCAATGCCCATCCAGCGCAGTCCGGTTTATCGAATGCCTCCCGGAATACAAGCAAAACGATTCGAGCATCTGCGATGGCCGATCCTACTAAGCGTGATGTGATATCTGATGAGAATGATACTGTATCCGAAATGCCGCAAGATGGTCTTGTGACGGATAGGATAAAGCAGTTCTCTGGAAACCTAGCTCCTAGAAGCGCGCACTCGCTTGTTTCAAACAGAGAAGAGTGGCCTCCTTCCAAAGAAACAAGTTTTCAGGTCCAAGCTGCCGCTTTAGCTGCAGCGAGGTCTGCCAGTCGAACCCCCCAGACTACCTCACCCACCCCGTCGGTGCTTCCAACTCGTATACTGAGAGATGGAGAGCATTTTCCAATACATGAGACAGGGTTGAGGAAGTCCAAACCGGCTATTTTGGGTAGTCCAAGTCCAAGGCCACTGCCTGCACCTGTTCCTGTTCGGAAGAGTCCTGCTGTTGCAAGCTCGCTTGAAAGCATGGCAGACCAGAGCAAAGCCAAACCACTGCTACCTAGTCGGAGTAGGTCTACTTTGAGCGTTGAAGAACGCCCATTACGATCCCCAGTGCCAAGGGAGGCTGCTCATGACCGGCCAGGGACCCAGGCTATCACTCCATTCTCTACTGGTCAACAGCCAAAGCATTTAATCCAACGTTCTAGCGAACTACAAACTGAGCAGCATAACCGTAACATGATTCCTTCTGTACCCCGGCCAAGGCGAACTGCAGCTACTCCCCAGGAAAGGCCACCCAGGCCCCAACCACCTCCCAGGCCGACTAACTCATCCTTTCAAGAAGAAATATATACGGATTCTTCATCTCCCATTCCACAGGAGCGAACTTCTAGCAATCGTAGCATCACTCGTTCTAGCTCTGTCAGTACACGTTCTTCGTACAATACTTCAACATCGGATCTAGGACGGGTATCAGCGCATGCCCAAAGCTCTACCCGCCAGGATAAAAGCCATACAAATGAGGCAACTGGGATGACCAAAGAATCGTTGGCTGATGCAATTGTCGCGTCTTCTCTGGCGTCATCTCGGTCATCTCGCGCTGCGTCGCCGCTGAAGGAGCCACCGCCTCTTCCACCGCATCGTCGCACCCGCTCGCGCTCGCTTTTAAACCCTACAGATATGTTCAAGGGTGAACAGCACCGTACGACACCAAGTCCGTCCAAAGGACTACGACAAACTCTTAGAGATCCATCCAAGTCAGATGATGAAGCTACTAAACAACATAGTGGGCGACATTTGATCCGACATCACCCTCATAAGTATCATGAAGGTGACCGGAAACGATGGCGGCAAGAAGTCCCAGAACGCGAACGTAAACGATATGAAGGAGTGTGGGCTGCCAACAAAGGACTGTGGATACCTCCGGAGTCACTGATCTACGAAATGTTACCCTACGTACCGCGCACTCTTGTACTTTCGGATATGGTAGTGCATCTCGTGGTGAGGGACATCTGGTTGCGCAGTCGCTTACCCTCGCATACACTCGAAGCAATATGGGATCTTGTGGATCACAATCGCATTGGCCTGCTGTCACGAGAGGAGTTTGTGGTCGGCTTGTGGCTCATCGACGAAAGCCTCAAGGGACATAAGATCCCCGTCAAAGTACCGGACAGTGTCTGGGACTCGGTGCGACATTCGCCAGGCATTAAAGTGCTCCATGGACTTTGAGCTGGGCCAAAAAGGGGGCGATTTTCTGTATCTAATCATACTACATAGACAAAGAAACACAATATTAATACATTAAAGCCCACATGGTTTGCAATGGCTCTCCATATCTTCATTCTCATTCTCATAGCTCTTATAAATACTCGCCGAAGTGAGGCCCAGTCCCCGAAATATGCTTGCCTCCTTCGTGATGGTGCAGGAGGGCGAGAGAAATTGGAACCTAATTCCGATCCACTCACAAAAAATTCTGCCTCGGCCAGCATCGGCAAATCTCACCTCTTTCAGCTTTTGCTGTACGACGCTCATGAGGTATGGCGGCCAAGCCAGTGCTTGCAGCAGATAAGTTTCTATCCAATGCGACATTAATGCTCTCTAATTCACACAATAACAATATTCATACTGGTGGGCAGCACGACTCTGTATGTAGGAGTTCTACTACTACTGCAATTCGTCAACGTTTCGCCTTTCTCGCTTAGCCAAACTTAATCAGAAAAGCAGAAATAGAAATTCAAAAGCAACCTGAAACGTAATCAAAGCGCTGTTTATAATACTCGCAATAATCCCCTTTAATACTAATCAGTATTTAAACTTCCCTGCCTCATGGCTATGCGAGCCTATTTTTTCCTATTCGGTCTTGGAATTCATGGATTAGGGCATCGTGATTGGGTTGCTGGCCATGAGATGAAGATATTCATCAAATCATGATTAGTTCATCGTAGCCCCTTTTCCCACGTGTCTAGTGTGATGGCTGTGTAAACTATATTTTCTGAAACATACCGATCTCTGCTCAGTGATGGAGATGAGCAAGCCCCAGCTAGTTGTCGGAGGATGTCCATAGCCAGGGTACCGGGTTAGCCGTAATCGCCGATTCATCACGGCCCAGCTCCTTGAGTGGTCTCAGACTCTCAGTTCATCATGTCATCATGCCTTGTGTCGGGTGATCGACAGCAAAAGCACGTTTGACGGGCCTGCAAAGGCTGGAACTAGCCTTCCTGCCAGTGAGAGTCTAGAGAAGTTTCTTCGGCAGCAGCGAATCAGGAGGCAATACCAGGACCATGGTCCGGCCACTACTATTTTTTTTGGATTCCGGAATCACCTCTCTGTTCGCCGACTATCAGGGCAACTTCCGGCCTGAGTGGATAATCAGGGCCTGCTCCAGAAACAGCAGTACTACAGTCTAGAAGTAACTAAGTACAAGTTACAACGGTACAACGCGTCTCGATCTTCCCCGCCCGTTGATACCGATAAGGGCAAATCAAATCGTTCATGACGCTACTCCTATCTTTCAACGGCTTGCCGCTTCCCTTGGAATGCTGTCCCCGTTTCCACCTCGACCCTAATCTCGGAACCCACGGATATTCAAACACTGTATGGTGGCCATGGTTATGGGGGTCTCCCAGTGTCTGGCCATACAGTAAACTCAAATGAGGGAACAAAGGTGGCGATCCTGAATTGAATAGGTCCCGCCCCATTGTTGTGGGCTTCAGGCTTTAGCCATCAGCGCCTCCACCCCTCTAGAGTCAGTGCGAAGTCCCGAACCACATATTATCACACTTTTTGCGAACAACCCTCCTTTGAGCCGGCCCATGGAAGTGATACACTGTCGTCATCCGATAGCAGCCACAAAACCAAAAGAGAGAAAAAATAGAACGAAGACAGAGGAGCTTAGGGTCCTGACAAAACTACCACAGTCAAGTGACCGGCATCATTGAATGGAATGATTCTTATATGAAAGACGAACGAGAGACTGTCTACCATTCAAGTAGCAGTCGGACGGAGCATAGACAGCAGCAACCAAGCCTCAGCTTAGAAGATGTGCTTTTGTTCCTCGTAACTATAGAAACCAATCTCGTGAAGAAGCTGTGTAGTCCATGCATGCCAAATCGTATACTCAGTAGCCCTCCACTCCGGAACCCTAGTGGAAGGCGGAGGGTGGTAGGAGACAGGAGAATTATTATTTAGACGCACAGGGCGATTGCTCATGTTATTATTGTGGCAACACAATGCGCACCCACTAATCCTCTTTGGTCGTTCAATCAAATCCCGATTTGTGCAAATCGGTCATAGATCGGGATCTGCTCTGGGACAGCAGCATCTGCGGGTGCTACCGAGGATTCATTTGTTTAATTCCTATAATCCAGGTGCTCAGCTTCTTAGCTTGAGCGAATTAGATCTCTTTCCTTTTTTGCTGGGTATTGTTAGACCAGTCCTCCATCCCGGGACTGCGTGATAGTCAGGAGACGATTATGCGCCTCTTTTTTGAGTCTGCGTGTCTTTGTCAGCGGGGCTTGCAATCCATCGGTAGGTCAGTCGATGATTGATTGACCGATCGATTGGACTCTGTAGTCGAATCGGGTTGCTTAGACTTCTGCTGGTCTTACTGCTAAGGGTCATTTCAACCTCTCTTAAGTCGGGCCGCTCGAACTCGAAGCCCGTCGGGATCTAGTCAAAACGACCGCCATCATAAACAGGCCCTTGCCGTGTCGCAATGGTGCTGGACCAGCAACAACACTTCCAGCAACAGCACCATCAGCACCATTTCCCACAAGACCAACCACAACAGCACGGTCAGACGGGTGACAGCAAGCTCCCTGGACAGTCGGTAGCCCGCAGGAAGTTTGCCAAACCGCCCGTGAAAGTAGCCTGCTTGGCATGGTAAGAACGGCCTCAATCGCTGCACATGATCCTGTTGCATCACCGGCATACGACCTGACCGATCATGATCTGACTTGGCCTTTTGTTTTCTAGTCGAACCTCGCGGACTCGGTGTGACGGGCAGGAACCCTGTTCCAGTGTATGTATTCTCCTCTCCTCTGTTTCTTGTCCCCAGTCCGCTCTCCGCTCTCCGCTCTCCTCGTTGGAGATGTCGAGAGCCTTTTGCCTGAGGGAACAAGGACGTACCGCGAACTCGTGCTAAGGAGTCTACTGCTTCGTGAGTGAAGTGCTTCAGCAAAGGTCGGGACTGTTCGTACCTTCCCAGCAAACGGGGAGGGCCGCGGAAGAAGAAAGTGGCAGTTCCCCCACCAGCGGCAGGAGCAGGAGGGTTTTCTCAGCTCAGTGAGTGGCAGCCCTCCGCCGCGCCTGCCACCACCCGCTACGATGAGAGTGAGTGCGCGTCGTCCATTGTCGTTCCTCTGTTATTCCTCTGTCATTGACCGTCCTTCCCAGCCGACGGAGTCTTCAGCCAGATCGACCCTCTGTCTCTGCCCGGCGCCGGCTTGAGACACCTGGACTTTGCCTCTGATGTCAATGTGCAGGGCATGTTCGAGGGCATATTCATCACTAGGGATGTTGGACATCACACGCCGGTGTCGCCAATTCTGGGCACCCCCCAGGCCAAACAGCCAACTGTGCGAGCGTACGGCAGCGAGCATGACATGTGAGTGCTTCTTCAGACACGCGCACGACGGAGATCGTGACTGACAAACGCCCAAGACTGAATGCCTATTACGATTTCATCCATCCGTATTTTCCAATAATGCCCCCCAGGACCTCCCATCCAGGTCCAGATCAACCGTTAAACGATGCAGGCTCCCATCCAGCATCGCTTTCAGAGGAACCCACTCTTGTTTACCAACCAGTATCCCCATTAAGCTGTGCTATATCTGCAATTCTCGCGCTTGTTCCACATCCCAACGATCCAAACCCTATGAGCCCCAGCTCCACTGTGCTACGTCGATCGTATGCACAAACTTATGCCCGATTGGCCACAGCAAGTATCGAAACCGATGGTGAACTGATTGACTCGGGGACAAAGCCCTCCCAGGCTCTAAATTATGCCCAACCATCGATCGACAGGGTGCCTTTCCATCCTCGAGCGCCGATCGAATTAGAAAGTATATTGGCATTGCTGATACTTTGCATCTACGAATATGCCCAGCGTGGGAATCTGATGAAAATGAGATACCGTGCAGGTCAAGCATGGGTTATTGCTATGAACCTATCTCTTTATGCTCTGGGCCCTGAAAATGATGAGTTCTCCGAAGCTAAGAGACGGGCGTGGTGGATGACCGTATGGGCACCTACATCATGACCAGGGAAAGCAGGAGCAGATGTGACTAATTCTTATCATATAGTACTATTGTGTCCTTCAGGGTTCCATTGTCAGCGTGACGGTCAGTCCTGTGTTGCTCGCTTATTCTTCCTCGTGTAACTGCTGACAATATATAGCCCCCAACCGTGATCATTAATGACCCTCGTTTCACAACGCCTTACCCACATTTTGCATCAGACCCAGAGGTAGTACCACAACCTCCCAGTCAGTTTCCCTTTACTCACCCGTCTTACATAGGGTTGGTCGATATTATTACAGGCTCAACAAGTTTTGGTAACCGCTGGTCAATTCACCATCGATCTGAACAGATGCCTCAAATCCAGGTCCAATATGCCCTGGATCTATGAACAAATGAAGCAACTCGATGCATGGGCCTCATCAGCAATAATCCAGGCGAATACTCATAATACTATTCCACAAACGGGTCACCCAGATATCGAGGAAGAGTTTGTCACGGCTCGTAGCATTCGAGCCATTGCGAAGATCAAACTTGCTAGGTATTCCATGAATTTCTGCATTTTCTTTGTTCAATCGAATTTGCGCTTATGTGTTTCATTACTGCAGTGCACAGATCAAAACACATCGATTCCAAGCCTTCTCCGATATTCCGATTTTCATCAAGAAACATTATGACTTAGCTACCGCCAACTCGAGTATCGATGACCCGTACCAGCTAGTGAATAATGGGAGAGATGTCAATCCACTTGCTTGTCAATGTCATAGTTTTGAAAATCATCCCAACCACGTCTTAGGTACAGCTTACACTGGGTCTCCTTCCGAGTCGTCTACATCTGCCGCATCCGATTCTTTGCATCCACATTACTGTTGGCTAGGCCCTGGATTTCCATTTACTAGCCAGCATTCAGCCAAAGTCTGCCTTACAGCAGGTTTAATGATCTCGCATGTGTTTCAGAGCCTTCCATACCCTCTTCAATTTCGCCATAGTGATCATGGCATCCCGGTCCCTAGGCTTGACCCATATGCAGATCCTGCGCTTTTGGATCCCCGAACGCAGTTACCACGCACCATGCCTTCATTTGCCTCGTGCGCCATGCAATGTAGCTATGCATTGCTAATGATATTTTATAAGACCAGGGTCTCTAAGGATGGATCAAGCGGCCTCGAATACGACCATGATGGTCATCCTTCGGCCGAAAGACTGGCTGATGAGTTACGACATGGCTTAGAGCGTATTGTTGGGGCGGTTTCTAATTACTCTCGGGCATTTGAAGCATTGGATGGAATGAGAGGTGAGCCTTCCTCTCGCCGACGCCAAGAATATGTTTTTATTAATCTGGGTTCTTTTTCTTAGAGGGTATTGAGGGAGCGATTCATTCAGCATTCTCACAACATTGACGAAATTCGTATCGATCGATAGCATTAATCAGCATTTTAATGTCATTTTAACGTACTGTTACGGCCGCTTCATACTTTTTGCATGGGTTGGTGTCAGGGACCTTGATCAAGGGCCTTTTGATTTTCTTTACATACCCTTTTTTGTTGTCGGATTTTCAACGTCTTCACGAGCAAGTACCTTTTTACTTCTGTTGTTCTAGAAAAGCGGAAAGTGAAAAAAGTCCTCCTATAGCATTTCTGAAGTGCTACTTGTACCAATACGATCTCTTTGGATCTTATTTACGCCTAACTTTCTTCTCGCATCATTCTTATTCCTAGCAACGTTGCAAGGAAAGGACGAGGAGATCATGTCATATTTGAACAAAGCCTTGCAATATGGCTTATTTGATTGGAGACCAATATCAATGTTAAGCATTCAAAAAGCAACTTGATGAATTATATAGACATTATATAAGATTAGTGAACGAGGGGAAGTGGTGAAAATTATGAATTGATCGATTGATTCATCAAAAGAATATTGATATTACTGAACACAAAGCATCAATTTATGTGAATGCTACGTGTAGACGTGGATATATTTGAATCAAATTATCCACTCTACTTTATTTCTACCCAATAGATATTCAAATTGAAAAGAGACATAATCTCAAAGTTTAGAACGTATGCCCTCCAATCGGAATTTCACGTCTTTGAGCACCTTCGTCGTTGGTTTCCAATCGTCAAATTGCTTCAACAGCTCCAGACTTTCTTGATGTAGCTCATGGCGCACGTAGTCTTCTTCAAGCAGACCACGTAGTGCAAAAGGAAGGATGTACGGGTTTGGAGTCGTTGTCAGGCTATGTCGCTGGATGTGAAGGGGAACGTTGACATTGGATGTTTCCAAGGCGAATTCTACCGCCATACTATAGTCCATAGTATTAGCGGACGATCTTGGCTTTCTGAATTATGCGACAGGGGTTGGCAATGCTTACTGGTATATGTTTTCCTCGTCATGAAGGCGGGAATGGCCCTCGCCTCCCACAAGACTGCCTACAAGGGGAGCGCTCAACTCTCGAATGAGACCGTGGTCACGAATTCCAAGATTTCGCAGCTTGAGCGTGAATCCTACCAAATGCGAGAGACTTGTAATATCGGTTAGCTGGCTAATAACGCAAAATAGATAAAGGTCAAACCCACAAACTCGGAGCATGAACTTTGCCATCCACAAAAACAGCGCGATAAATGTAAGGGTGGGAAACAGGATCGAATAGCGAGGACTGTAGTCATGTAGTAAGTATCTCTAGTTCATTCCCTCACAGCAGAACAGACAACATACCTCTAGAGAAACGAGTTGATCATCTATACTCCCAACATATGTAATGCGAACGCCAAACTCTAAACATGTTTTTAAAGCCATCTCATAATCTTTCGATACCTTTGTTGTCGGATTCGCAAAATCGAAAAGTTCACCAGCAGATCCACCTATCCATCTTGACTTATAATCTGGAAATGGACCCTGGTTAACACCAGCCATAGCACATATACCGACACGGGAAGCATCGAGACATCCAAAAGCTATCAGTTTGGCGACTAGCATAATCGTGACGGGGACACCTTGGCTGTGGCAAGCAAACATAATAAATTCAGCCCTTCGGATGTCTTCCATCCAGTTCAAAAGGAGTTTCCACAGCAAGTCTACCCTCTCCGCAATGCGACCTTCTCCTTCCAGTGATATTTTCTCAACATCGCAGTGATAGCCGTGACTTTCAGCCCATCGATGAATAGCCTTTGCTGCCATGGTGGAAAACTTCAGAGACGTTCCAGTGGGCTGGCCCAAAACCGTACGTAGGTATGGAGCTGGGAAGTAGCCATGGACTCCAATAGCTAGCGCCTTCTTGAAAAGAGGCGGATCACGAAGGACAAAGACATGTTGGTTTTCTGGCTGCTTAGTATAGTGTAACAGTCTTCCTAGCGTTTGCAACCACGAGGCAGATTCCTGCAACGCGAAGGTATCTTTAAAGGCAGGAAGCAACTGATTGCTCAAGACACTTTGAAGTTGTTTTGATGCTGTGACTTCCTGCGATTTTACTTTTGCCGGTATTGGAGTAGCTATAGCGTCATCTGTCGGAATAGATGTCACCCCATCTTCTGTAATAGGCCCGGTAGTTTTAGTAGCTTTGCCGTTCACTGTATTGGTAGGTGGAACGGTCTTGATGCGTTTCTTATTTTCAGCCTTTGGAGAGGATAGAATAGACTTCAATTCTGGTTGTGGAACGCTGTCGTCTTTGTTTGTTTTCGATAAAATCTGCTCTGATAGTATAAGCTCTCCAGATTCCTCCTGTTGTGCCGCAGGCTGTGTGCCAGTATTGGGGACATCCCGGGACCAGAAAGCCCAACCCGATGACTTTGAAGGACCTGAATCTCGTTTTCGCTCTTGACTGTCCTCAACCACGGAGGACTCATTTGTAGGTGGAGCAACCACAGGTTGATCGCTTGGTTGGTCCTGTTCAGCAACAGGCTCTTCGCTTGAAGGATCTATTTGCGAGTCCTCTTTGAGCTTGTTGACGTTTGATCCTCCCCACATTTGCATCCAACTCCGTTTCTGAGGTACAGGGGTTTGGGCTGCTGTATCTTGTTCCGTCGTATTAGGGGCAACCGAAGTTTTGGGGTCCTCACCAGCCTTGGTAACATTGTTGCTTACTTCAGATGTCTCTGGGTCATTTTGAGGGGCCGGGTTTGGCTTAGCTTCGTCATTGGGATCACACATATCGCGTTGTTTGGAGCTCGTCTGATCTCCTGCGTTTGCGTTCCAGCCAAGCCAGCCAAACCAGGAAGAGTGTGTAGTGTTCTGTTGGGCTGGGTTCTCTGGCTGCTGGATATGATTCTGTGCTTCAGTGGAGGCCCGTTCATGCAAAGTCTGACTACTTTGGGTACTTGTATTATTTTCTAGGGAACCCTTCTCTTCAGGTTTTCCAGCATCATTCTTAACCTCAGGTGATTCTCCTGCTGTTTCAGTACTGGGTGCTGTTATAGAAGATCCGTTCGACCCGATATTAACCCTGGTAGTTGTGGCGTCCGCTGGTAGTGATCGACTAGATGCGCCTGCTTTGGTCAGTTGAATGGATGTCGTTCGGAAGACCTTCGAGGTATTTGGTAAAGAAGCAGTCGAGGACACAAGTTCTGACGCGATATTTCCAGCAGATATGCTTTCTCGTGCAACCTCGGTTACAGCTGCGGCTTTCTGTCCCCGCGGCCAGGACTTGGTCGTCCAACTCTGCAGAACAGTTAATCAACTGAATAACCACTGTCCCCTAGATTATATTGACTCACTCCCCCGTTAACCGATTTCCGTGGTGTTGAGTTATTTGTTCGGGCTGGATGGGCCGCACCGGAACTCTTGGGCGGTGTTGGGCTGGTCTGCGAGTCTGCAGCCGAATGGGTTGACTTCAGCTGCTTTCGAGATCCCATGAAGCCGACCGCCGGTGCGCTAAGAACATCACTAGTTCATGAAACAAGTTGATAGTTGACAGTGGCAGGGCCGAGCACGACAAATGTAGAGCAGGAGGGAAATAGAAGTGGGATGGCAAGGTAGAACATGCAGTTGGCGTGAGGCCAGCACTGTCTGCCTGTGTTTGGCCAGTGTTTTTAGTCGTCAACTCAAGGCGATTGCTGATGTCACCGCTGCGCCCCACGTGAATGGCCGCTATCGTTCATTGACGGACGACCTGGCTCGCTGACTGAGGCTGAGGCCGAGGCTGGGCAGTCTCGTGACCTGGACCTGCCAAGCCTGAAAAAATATGTGGAGATAGACTAAAACTGCCGATAACAACTTTTTTTTTCCAAGGTCGTAATCAAAAACACACTCGCCAATTCAAGGGAATCGCAGCACGAATTTTGAAAAGCTGAACCGCGCATCCACTGCCGGTCTAGCTGTCAAAATATGGCGATTCAGAAAAAGGTTGGTTCAATATCTCGAAAGACCTGCCAAAATCATGCGCTAACAATTTGACAGCACGGCAAAGGCCGTTTGGATAAATGGTACAAGCTCGCCAAGGAGAAAGGCTATCGAGCTCGTGCTGCGTTCAAATTGATACAACTCAATAAGAAATATGGCTTTCTTGAGAAGAGCAAAGTCGTTCTCGATCTCTGTGCAGCTCCCGGTGTATGTTCTCTTTCGCCTTGATGACAAGACTGAAAACTAATTGACTATCTCTCCAGTCATGGTGTCAAGTTGCCTCAGAATGCATGCCCGCTGGTAGTCTCATCATTGGTGTTGATCTTGCCCCGATTAAGCCGATTCCCCGCGTGATTTCTTTTCAGAGTGATATTACAACAGATAAATGTCGAGCGACGATTCGAACTCATATCAAACATTTGAAAGCAGACACAGTCTTGCATGATGGTGCCCCTAACGTCGGTACGGCTTGGGTTCAAGATGCTTTCTCGCAGGCTGAATTGGTGCTGCAATCGATGAAACTAGCAACCGAGTTCTTGAAAGAAGGTGGAACGTTCGTGACTAAAGTGTTTCGCTCCAAAGACTACAATCCTCTTTTATGGGTCTTCAAACAACTCTTCACATCTGTCGAAGCGACGAAACCTCCCTCGTCTAGAAACGTGTCTGCTGAAATATTCGTTGTCTGCCGGGGATACAAAGCCCCGAAGCGCCTGGATCCTAAGTTCCTAGATTCCCGCCATGTATTTGCAGAGTTAGCCGACCCGACGCCTAATAACGAAGCCAAGGTCTTCAACCCAGAAAAGAAAAGGCGCAAAAGAGAAGGTTATGAGGAGGGTGACTATACACAGCATAAGGAAATATCCGTTACGGAATTTATCAATACGACAGACCCAATTGCTATCCTTGGCAGCTACCATAAACTCAGCTTCCAACAATTGCCCAATGGGGACTTGGCATTGGCGACTCTTGAGAGACTCGAGGATACCACCAACGAGATTCGTACGTGTTGTGAGGATCTTCGAGTTCTTGGCAAGAAGGAATTTCGCAATCTCTTGAAATGGCGATTGAAAGTGCGGGAAAAGTTTGGTCTTTCGTCTAAGAAGAAAAAGGACGAGAATGAAGAAAGTGAAGAGGTGGCTGATGTTGCGCCAATGGATGACGAATTAGCTATCCAGGAAGAGCTACAGCGTTTGCGTGACAACGAGAATGCGGAGAAAAAGAAAGAGAGACGAAAAGAGAATGAAAGAAAGCGCAAAGACATAGTTAGGATGCAAATGCATATGATCACGCCTACCGACATTGGTATGGAACAGGCTGGTATTGGGGGCGAATCTATGTTTGGAATAAAAGTTGTGAATCGAGAAGGTGCCGGGGATAAGATTGCCTCGGGAGAAATGGTCGAATCCGAGTCTGAAGAAGATGAAGATGGCCCAAGCAGTGATGAAGAACCGGATGAGGAGGAAGACCAGTTAGAACGTGAACTTGATTCGCTATACACTTCCTACCAGGACCAACAACAAGATCGAGACTCAAAGTTGCGGGCGAAACGGGCTCGCAAAGACTACGAAGCTGAGGAATGGGATGGATTTTCTGAAAATGATGATGCTTCTGCAGTGGATTCTGGCGAGCCTACAATAAAAACGCCAAAATCGGACAACCTATCAAACAAGGCAGCTTTTTTTTTCGATCAAGATATTTTCCAAGAATTGGGAGGTCTTGATGAGGCTGAAGATGACGACAGTGCTATTGATATCGACGTCGATACAGAACCAAAGGAAAAAATAGATTCAAACAAAAAGCCAGCACCTGAGTCGAAGTCGAAATCGAAATCGAAGAATACACCGGCACCGGTGGGTACGCAAGAAGATGAATGGGAGTCTTCCGATGAAGATGCTCAATCAGCAGAGCCTAGAAAGAAGGATGGTCGTTTAGGTTGGTTATAGCCTGATTTTCTAATGCAGTAACACATAGCTAATGACTTGTGTACAGATATTGATATCATCACGGCGGAGGCAATGGTTCTTGCACAGCAAATCGCCACAGGCGAGAAAACATCCCAGGATGTAGTGGATGACGGCTTTAATAAACTTGCGTTCCGAGATACCGACGGATTGCCGGAATGGTTCTTGGAGGATGAGACCAAGCATAGCCGTCCGCACCGGCCGATTACCAAAGCCGCGGCAGAAGCAATCAAAGAAAAGTTGCGGGCCATCAATGCCCGGCCTATCAAGAAGGTCCGTGAAGCGAAGGCCCGGAAGAAGTTCAAGGCTACTCAGCGAATCGAGAAACTGCGCAAGAAGTCCGCTCTTATCGCTGAGGATGAGGGCGTGAGCGAGAGGGATAAAGCGCAGGCGATCTCAAGATTGATGAGCAGGGCGGCCAAGAAGAAGCCGAAGCAACAAGTCAAACTTGTTGTTGCGAAAGGTGCTAATAGAGGCATCTCTGGTCGTCCTCGCGGCGTGAAGGGCAAGTACAAGATTGTAGACTCGCGGATGAAGAAAGACATCAGGGCTCAAAAGAGGGTGGCCAAGAAGCAGAAAAGGTGATGCCAACAATTTTCATAGTACATATCTCCAAAATATACACGCACAAGTAGCAAGAGCATAGCCTTGTTGCATGGCTATACAGTATACACATACCAGAGCAGTAGAGCAGTAGAGCAGTAAGTGACCATGTAAGGCTGAAACGCGCGGATACCTTAGGCTCATGCAGTCATGTACCGGTACGGCGGAACCGGCATGCTGCATGTCATTGGCCGACTCGGAGAGAGCCTCGAGCCAGTGCAGGCGCGTCTCCTGCTCCTCCGACTCCCCACCATAAGCTCAGCCATCGGCCATTTTCTCTCTGCCTTTCGTTCTGTCTCACTCGACCATGTGTATATTTTTCTTCTGTATAGATTCTGTATATTATACCCTTACCCTTGCCATCTTTCTCATGCAGTCGCCCTCCTAGCCATTTGAACCCACCTCTTCGTTCTTTTTTTTTCTTTCATTGCCACGCACGTGCGGCATAACAGCCGCCTTCGCAATATGGGGTTCTTTGATCACTTGCAGAAAGGTGGCGCATTTTCCTTGCAAGCTAAGAAACCTCAGATTCGCAAAGTTGTATCTCAAACAAAGCCGACACCCCAGTCGCGATCATCCTCCGCTCCCACGACCGATACGGACTCGTCGCCACTTGCTCGGCCTGCGTATTCAACAAACCGGGCTGCCCGTGAGGTCAATAGCAGGCAGCCTTCGACGCAAAAGAACGCGCTTCTGCCGAAGCAACGTGCGAAACCAAGAAACCTCAAAAGGCCGTCTCCGATTCTGAGACTGTCAAGTGACGATGACGATAGCGACACTGATGCCTCCTTCGAAGTTCGAAAGCGGACAAAACTAAGCGCTAATGAAGAACCGGATCTCGATCGCGACATTCGAGCCTCAGAGGCATACTCGAAAGAGGGCCCAAAGGCCCTTGCGATGGTACATGCCGCTGATATCACTTCCCAAAAGCCCGCTGGAAAATATACGCCTGTCTTCGGAAAGGAGAAAAGTGAAACCGCGATAGAAATAAAATTACAATACCCAACTGCTCTCAAGGGTGAGAGATATCAGCTGGTGATGCCAAAGGAGAATGACGACTTCAAACCTCTGGATGATATTATGCAGGTAGTGGAAACGGTCTCTCAACATTATATACCGGAAGATGCGGCGGATGAATTTAACAATGAGACAAACGGAATCAAGAGGCGGTTTCGTAGGGCTCTCGCGCATGCCTCTGAAGCTGAGTTTCAAGACACTCTATCGGATTATAACCGTGCTGTGCAAAGACTGGTAGCCGATGGATCTATTGCGAAACACTTGGATGCAACGCATGCTTTGCGCCTACCGCATGTGGAGAGAATCTTAACGCAGATATATTCTCGAACGGTATCACCTCGAGTTGAGTCGCTACGCCAGTATGAAAACGGGACAGACAATGTTTACGGCGAGCTCTTACCTCGGTTCATTAGTAATATCTTTAAGGAGACCAAACTTAAGTCTGGTCATGTCTTTGTTGATTTAGGCTCCGGAGTGGGAAATGTGGTTTTACAAGCGGCCTTGGAGATTGGATGTGAGAGTTGGGGCTGTGAAATGATGCCCAACGCCTGCAAATTGGCAGACTTGCAAAGAGCGGAATTTAAAGCAAGATGTCGCTTGTGGGGCATTGCACCTGGAAAGACACGCCTCGTTCAAGGAGACTTTCTCACCGAGACTAGTATTCTCGAAGTCCTTAAAAAGGCTGATGTGGTGTTGATCAACAACCAAGCTTTTACTCCACAGCTCAACGATAAGCTGATCAATCACTTCTTGGACATGAAGGAGGGCTGCAAGATTGTTTCACTCAAGTCTTTTGTGCCAGCTGGGCATAAAATCCAGTCCCGAAATCTTAATTCCCCAATAAATCTTCTCAACGTGAAGCGATTAAATTATTGGTCAGACTCTGTGAGCTGGACTGATGTTGGCGGAACCTACTTCATTGCTACGAAGGATAGCTCTCGTCTGAAGGCTTTCGCGGACACTCATTCTGTATAAATTTATTCATGGTAACGATCTTGTTTCAATACCCCTTTGTATATTTTTGCAAGGTTGGATTATATTTTTACGCTTATAGATATCACTCTTGTTCATTTGACCAGAGCGGATTTACTTCCGTGTTTCTAGACAGGAAAAATTGAATTACTCAGATGTCAATAAGGTTTCAATAGGTATATGTTTATTACACCTGATTCAATGTTGTTTTGTGTGTTTACACTGGAATTGAACGTATTGTGTCATTGTTCATGAGATTCGTAGTGGTGTATAAATCTGAGATCGGGCTAAGCCATGGTCTGGCATCCACCAAGTTTAAGAATTCAAACCTGCACCAGCCTTTTAGAATTTGGATGCCTCGTTCATGGCGTCTGCTTCTTGGCCCATACGAGCCATCCACCGATCGACAAGTTCTTTATTCTCGCGTTGTAGTTTATTTGACCGGTCTTCTGCCATGTTAAGTTGTAGATTCAAGGAAGCCAATTCATCTTGAACATCCTAACAAAATGTTCCAATCAGTATCAGCACTGGATCTTGCGTATGCGCCACTCACATCCAACAGCTTCGCCTTCCCCCTCAACTCCTCGTCCCGATCTTTGAGTCTGAGGGTCAGATGAGTCCGCTCTCCTTCCAGAGAGGCAATGCGTCGAGTATCTTGTTGCGATCTCGATTTGAGCTTATCCAACTCCGCGGTTGTACGGGTTAACCGATCGTGAAGTTCGGAGCGCGATCGCTGAGCAGCAGCTAAGTCCTCCCTGACCGTCACAAGAAGACTCTGAGGATTTTTGCTGGCATCTTGAAGAGAGGCTACAGCAGTGCTCCCTCGTCGAACATGGGTGTCTGTTTCTGACGATTCAGGTTGTTGCCTGCTGGCCGTAGAAGCCAAAACTGCTGCTGTTCGATCGGCCAGTCGCGTGTCTAGGTGAGACAATTACTAAGGTATCCGCTATCTAGGTTGGTCTTCCGTACAAGCATCGTACAGGCTGCTGTTTGCTTGCTCTCGTTCGTCACGAACTAATAATGCAGCATGATATTCGTCTCGCCAGTTGGCCATGATGGACGAAAGGACCAGCAGAGCAACCACTCAACCGATAGAGACACGAGTGTCTCGGGCCAAAATCAACCAAAGTACATGCCGTAGAGAAATGACCGCGAAGAATGACTGTTGTTGAAGCCTGGCGATAACTGACAAGTTACGCAATTTACCAGAGCGGGGTTCACCGACTAGAACGGATAAGCCTACCTACCTAAGGCTACCTAGCTAGTGCCTAGTACCTTGCCGGTCCGTTCTGATTTGCTCCGCCGCCCTGACCGCCCCATCCACCGCTTTCGAGCTATCAACGTCACGAGGCTTTCTCCTCAGACCTCCAACATTGGAAGCGCCGTGTCTGCCTATCACGATCTCGTGCTCAACTTATCCAGTCCATCCTTTGCACGAGAGACTCTCTTTTCTGTCTGCTCGTTTGTGCGCATCTTGCTTCGTCCGAATTGCCCTTCAGCTATCCCCAAAGCTATGGCGTCCCGCAAGAAGGTCTTGCTCAAGGTATGACTGCTGTTCTTTCACATCGCTTTGGCCCTGTTTGCTAACGATATTGCTCTTGGTTATATAGGTCATTATCCTTGGTGATAGTGGAGTTGGAAAGACAAGTTTGATGAACCAATACGTGCGTAGCTCGGAACAACAATGAGAGTATTTTTGTAACGATGCTGACAACATTGCTGCTTCTCAGGTCAATAAGAAATTCAGTGCTAGCTACAAGGCCACGATTGGCGCCGACTTTCTCACAAAAGAGGTTCTTGTGGATGACCGACTGGTCACAATGCAGGTGTGCTGATATTTCGGATATATGTATTTAGCCAGGGGAAGTTGAATTGCTCACACATTTGTAGCTTTGGGACACGGCCGGTCAAGAGCGCTTTCAATCTTTAGGTGTCGCTTTTTACAGAGGAGCCGATTGCTGTGTGCTTGTGTATGACGTCAATAACTCCAAGAGTTTCGAAGCTTTGGACAGCTGGCGGGATGAGTTCCTCATCCAGGCCAGCCCCCGAGATCCTGAGAGCTTCCCTTTTGTGAGTTGATATGCCGGTTGAGTGGTTGCGCTCAGATAACTAACGTCAACAGGTTGTGATCGGTAATAAAATCGATGTCGAAGAAAACAGGCGAATGATATCCTCGAAACGCGCAATGACCTTTTGCCAGTCAAAGGGCAACCTCCCATACTTTGAGACCAGTGCAAAGGAGGCTGTCAATGTCGAACAGGCATTTGAGGGTAATTTATACCACATAATAAGACGCCTTTGAAATTGTTACTAATGTGGTATCCACAGTCATCGCTCGGAGTGCACTTGCGCAAGAAGAGGCTGATGAATTTAACAGCGGGGACTTTGGTGACCCTATCAACATCCGACTAGACAGCGAACGTGACGGTTGCGCTTGCTGAGTTAAAGGCCGCATTTTCATCTTACACCAATTTTTTTGTTTTCCTTTTCCTCCTTGGGTCAGTAACTTGACCTCTGTTACCGTGGGTTTGTATAATGATCCTCCATCGGTGCTTTTGTCGTTCAGGTTTTGTTGAACATACGGTCCGATTAGTCGGTTCGTGCCGTTAATCATTGGCTTTTTTCTTGTTTGATATTCGCGTGGTTTAGTCCAAGACCTGCTTTCATCTTCAGGAGTCTGGGATATCCCCTTTTTATGTACGCTATTGCCGCTTTTCATTTATTGATATCTCGATTGTTTCCTTGCGCTCTTTAATGCATGCCACCGATGAACACGATATAGATTCAATCAACTTCTTAATTACTCATGTTCCGCAGTCGTTTACCGGCGGATCCAACTCTCAAATAGTAATGGAATCAATGTTCCTAGAAGGCTTTTAATTTTGCCAATAACTCCATTGACGTATTAGAAAAGGAGGAATGAACTTCCGAGACGAAAAGATTTATCCGAGCTTTATTTACAACGCAATATGACGCCAAGTTTAAACATTTGAATATTCCTCCGATATCGACTAAGTGAAAACTACAGCTTTTCGGGTTGGACCAAATAAGACTCTTATCATTTAAATACTAAGAAAGGTACTCATACAGGTAGCAGTAATGACTGATTCAGCGTATCGAAACGAATCATGAAACTTGAATGATGACAGACAGGCATGTGGAAGCTTCCGCCGGGGCCGAGATGGGCCTAATGACCTGCGATGCTTATTCTATTAATCCGAAACTGAAATACGCTGGTACTACCTTGCATCACCGCTTTCACTCCAATTAATTCTTCACACGCCCTGTTGAACGGGGCCGTATAAATATTATTCATATACCTCTTGACATCAGAACTACTTAGACGGCATTTGATGTTGACTGCCTGGCCTTATCTTGTCCGAAGCAGTGTCCCCGCATATCAATCATATCATCCGTCGACTTCGCCCAAGACCTCCAGCAGCTGGTCTGCATAAAATTGAACCGGGTATTGGATGCCACTTCGTTGGCAATGAACAGATCGGCATCAAGCTTTGATTTAATTCTCTACATATCTGATATCTCAACATGGAATCTGTAGGCAGCGTGAGTGACGACGAGCGAGTTCAGACCGCAAACAAAATGGGTCTGGCAAGACACACGTTAGGTATCATACTGCTATCGTGCGTTGTCTTCTTATGGACAGCCTCGAATTTTCTTGCTAGTGTATGTTTTACTCCTCGAAATAGAATCGATGATCAAGATGATGATGGCGCTAACTTGCTGTTTGATGACGCGCAGACCATACTGGCAGACGACAGCTACTCTCATCCGTTTTTCATCACATATGTGAACACATCATTTTTCATCGTCTTCCTCATAATCGTCATCTCGCGACGAATTTTCCGAATATGGCGAAGAGGGAAATTGTCCCACGTGAAGTCTTGGAAGTCCTTTCTCGTTTATCTTGATTCGCATGGGATGAAAGAGACGATGCCTGGCGGAACTTTCGACGGAGGAGTTGAAGGAGAAGATGAAGAAAATAATGATGAGAACGATGAGTTAGATGATCGGGCAATCATGCAACGGCAAAGGTTGCTGGATAGCTATCAAGATCCCGAGGATGTATTCCCAACAACTGCGAAAGTTACACCAACCGGGAGATTAGGTCTGAAAGAGACGGCGCGACTTGCAGCACAGTTTTGTTTGCTGTGGTTTTTGGCGAATTATTTTGCACTGGCATGTCTGCAGTATACGACTGTGGGGAGTACTACCATACTGACCTCAACAAGCGGTGTTTGGACATTGATATTCGGAGCCATGATTGGAGTAGAGAAATTCACAGCGCGAAAATGTTTGGGTGTCCTTGCTTCTCTCGCCGGCGTAATCCTGATTTCTCGTGTGGACATGTCAACTTCAAATGACGAGATCGTCACACCGCCAACCAACCCAGTTGGTGATGGGGACGATGGCAGTTCATTCCCCAACAAAACATCGGCAGAGATTGCGCTCGGTGATGCCATGGCCGCTTTCAGCGCGATTGTGTATGGCGTGTACACAATTGTCATGAAGAAACAGGTTGGCGACGAGTCTCGCGTCAATATGCAGCTATTTTTCGGTATGGTGGGATTCTTCAACGTATTCTTCCTCTGGCCTGGATTTATAATCCTCCACAAACTGGACATTGAGCCGTTCTCTCTGCCATCCGAGAATAGGATTTGGATTATAATTCTGGTAACCTCCACCTCCTTCTCTTTATGGCATATGCTAATGTCAATACTGAAGATCAATTCCCTCTCCTCGCTGATATCAGATATCTGCTGGGCTTATGCCATGCTTCTCACGACCCCGCTCGTGGTGACTGTTGGGCTCAGCCTGACTATCCCACTGTCCTTGGTAGGACAAATCATTTTACAGGGAGAGTACGCAAGCGTGTTATACTGGATTGGAGCGGTGATAGTGTTCCTATCTTTCCTGATTGTCAACCACGAAAGCAAAGAAGAGGAGGAACAAAATTTACGTACGTCGGTGATTTTTTCTGAAGAAGGATCTCGCACTATTATTGTGGATCAAGATGCCTTGTCAGGAAATATATGACAGATTTAGATTCACCTATAGCAATTTAACCTTTTCTAGATAGATTTATGTTATTACATGTGACGACTTTAATGTTCGGATGAATCTGCATTAATAATTAAAATAAAAAAGACAGCTGGATATGTCCCCTGTAGTATTCTGATCGAATGATCCACCAAAAATGATGGATAAGACTTAGACTTAAACATTAGTTGAAAGGAACAGATATTATACACAATGGAATCAATCGAGTCAATAGACAAGAATTATATAAAAGGTCATATCGATCGTAATAATCATGCTATCAAAAGATAGAATGCACACCGAAATATTTCGGTGTGTAAAAAGGAAATCATCGCAAAGGCTGGAATTGTTCCTGAAAGTGTTCTGGAGGCGGAGCAAGCGAGCTAGACGGGGGAGAAGAAGGCGGAGGAGCTACAATCGTCGGCACTCCATTAGATTTTTTACTCTCGATTGCTTTGTTTCGAGCCACGATGATGCTTTTCAATGCACCCAGCCATTTGGCGAGGCTTTCCTCGTCGGGCGCACAGAAGCGGTATGTTGGGCGGTCTTCGGTGATGATTTGAAGGCAGAAGTTCTTGGATCGGGATATAGGGTCGATCTCAGCGGCAGTGATGACCTGGGACATCGGGATGATGCGGACAGCGCAGTATTCCTGGTTAGATGATGTCAGCATGCAGGTCAAGTAAGCACTACAGTGGGGGGAATGGACGCACCTTGGCGTCTTTGTATAAGGCGAGACTGATCGGCCGCAGGACTACCCAGAGTCGTTTCCATTGTCGAACGCCGCGCTTGCTCTGGAGACATTGTAGATGGCCCTGGAATATGACACGTTCTGGATCGGCTGCGGCGCCAGATGTCGCTGTCGAAGACGTTCGTTCTGATTTGTCTCCGAGGTTGGTAGCGCTACCTACAGAAGCACTTCCGCCGCTCTTAGGAGGACATGGTGAGAGTGTGGACTTTCGGCGCTGTTGCAGTTGTGCTCGTGTAGCGTTGTCGGGTGCATCTGAGAAGTCTGAAAGCTCGGTCATCTCATTCCCTGAGTATTCCTGAGTGAAGGGTAAATTTTTGCCGCTCGGGCCAATCGGCGAGAGGGTTCTGGTGAGATCCGGAGAGCTGGACAGGATGCCCTGCTCGGTTTCCCCTACATCAGAAAGCTCACTCGCAGTGATAATTCCTTGCTGGTCATCCGCGTCACTTTGGACAGATGCATTATTCCCTGCCTTGACCGAATGTGTGGCTGCGATAATGGCTTCTTCCTCCTCATCAACGTGTAGTTCTGCTTGAATACGCCCGATCCAGTCCTCCCCCTCCTTCTCTGATGCGGATTGAAAGCGGTAGTTTTTCGACGGGGTGAAGATCCTCCAAGTGTAATTGCGTTCGGGTCGTGATGAGATGACAGGCGCGACGGCAGTGACTTCAGTGAGGGTCACGGATAGGAGCAGCTTCGCTTCGTCTTCGTCCTTGTAAACAGAGAGGAGATTTGGTCGTAGGACAAGGTAGCCAGCTTTCCAAGATGCTTTGAAAGCCTAGTTCACCGCTGTAAGCTGGCTGTCAATGGGAATGTTTAAGTTGAATGACACTTACATGTCTGCTTTTGATCTTACAAAGCACACGGCCTCTCTTCAAGACACGGTCAAATTCAAAGCTCCCGTATTCGTTGACGGGAGAAATGGTGCTGAGGTTCAGGTGACCGCTGCGAAAGCTTGCCGAGAACTGCAACCGGTCTCCCGGACTCAGTGGCCTCAACTGGCGGTTGCCTTGCTGCTGCTGAATGGGTTTAGGCTCGGATTTGACGGGCGCTTGCGACGACGACGCTGTCGAGAGGGTTTGCGCCATGGTGGGGAGTGAGGTGATGTATCAAGATTTGATAGGAGGCGATGATGTCAGTGTTTTTTTTTAACCAAAGATAAGCTGATATAGATGCAAATGAAATGCGTCTATATCACCATATCATAATATTGCAGAGATCAATGTCGGTTCCAATGCGTATCAATCGACGTTTTGCGAGAAGTAGAGAAAAGAGGGTCGAAAAGGGGGACGTGCAAGCGTGATCGATCCGCACCAGAATTTGGCGCCGTCCAGCTTTTGGAGTTGGTCGCAGCGCGAACAGGCACATAAAATAAAGGGCTCACATAGACCACACAGACTTGTCCCTAGGCTGCTGCATTTCAACGGTTGGAGATAGCTGATATGCTCTTGAAGCCTAGAAGTGTGGCAGTGGCAGTGGCAAAGGCACTGCAATGCACGCGACGTCGCCGTGAATAATAGTCGGCCGTCAAGCCACAGGCGTGATGGAGGGGCAGCTGGCGGGCGCTGATTGCTCGGGTGCCGTGGCTGTGGGGCACGATCTGCACGCGCACATAGCGCCTAGTACTGGCAAGTAAGAACTTTCCATATGCCGTAATTCTAAACTTCTAAGGCAAAATTCTAATTGATAGTAAAATTGATCTGCTGCACGGCCCTGGCACGGTGCTCGCGGCCCCTGATGGGCTTCTCTAAAATTTGCCATCCAAGGTACCTTAATACGCAGCCTACTCTCGAGTCAATCATGTCTTCCGAGAGCATATTAACCTCCCCGTCAGCCCTGCCGCTAGTAAGCACTCACTATGTCAAAGTACTAACTGGACTATTACTATAATTGCATGCCCCAGCAGTCGCCAATGACAAAGGTGGACACGTGCCGCATGGACTGATCCAGACCCTGCGAGACAGCAATAGTGCAGCACACTATGAGCAAGTAACTAACCTATGTATTAATTAGCCTGAGAATGTTGAACATGTCAGCAGGCGATCCTATTCTCGAATCCACCTATTCCGTAGCACAGACGATGCCCCGTAATTGCAACACAGGCAAACAAGCCTCACAGAGCTGTCAGAAACAAGATTCTTAGTGCGGTGGAGCTCTGCAGTGATTGGCCAAGCCGTTACCGTGGCACGCCAGATTTCAATTCCATACCGCGTGTATTAACAAGGTGAGTAAAGATAAGTTACATGTCTAGGGACTATTGCGCTGGTTGGTCTGCTAAGCGCTCGTTAGCCATTTGATGCCGTCAACAGCAACGATCAAGTATGGGCTTGACGCTCTCCAGAAGAGCGTGCAGTCACGAGCGCAATAATAATTGATCGCAATCATTATTCCCAGGTAAAAGACACGTAACCGCAGAACGACGCGCGCTTTCCCCCCCTGGGGGGCGGCCGGCTTGGCATTGGCCGCTCTGGCCTGTCCGCCCCAGCCAAAAACCTCAATTGCAGCCAACTCCTCTCTTCGTCTCCTACTTCTATCCACGCTGCAACTCCCCTTCCCTTCTTCCCATCGCCTTTCCATCTGTGCCATCTCGGACTGATGACCTCCGGCTTGTAGTCGGCGTCATCGTCGTCGTCTCTACCAGTCACCCGCTAGCTGCTCCCGACCGCGCGCCTTCTCGTCCGCCGCGCCAAGGGAGTCGGGGAGAAAGGAGGCTTTTCCTCCAGCCGCTCGTTAACGCTATACTTGCTCTCCAACGATCTGAACCTATCCACGACCGCGCTGAATCTCTGTATTATATCAGGCCCGCAGCCTGCTTTCTGAATTCACGATAGAATTAATATTACCTCGCCCTGTCGTGTCGCTCGAAGAACGAACGTTATCAATCATCGCCCTCCTGGATCCAGGGTCCTCACCGTTTTTTTCCTCCCTTCCTCTTTTTCCACCGGCCGCGGGACAATCAGTCTCGCAACCGCTCTTCGATTGACTGAGGTCTGCCCTCACGGCCTGGGGCTTCTCTAGCCACCATGAATATCGTCCGACGCATTGTCAAGCGCCTGCCCTTGGCGCCCGCGTTGGCTTCCGTGGAAGATGCCTCGCGGGAAAAGGGCCAGCGACCACTTCAATTTGCCTTTCTCCGAAGACGGATCCGATTAAGAGGCAATTCGTCGATTTCGATACCGCTGGGATTTGTGCTGCTGTTCCCTTGTATTGTAATAATTTTAATAGTGCTGCTCTTCGTGAGACATCCTTCTACCTCCGGCGGCATGCTGATCCCAGCTGGCACACCTCCGTCCATTAGGTTTGTTCTCTCCACATTTCTCACAACACCTGCCTTCTGATTAATATTTTCCCCCATCAGACGAATTAGTGAGGAGCATGATAAGGTTTTCGAGACCGGATGTGTGTATGTCGACCCCTCCGGACCCCCCGGTCCCCGAGCCAACGCGGCTTTTGTCGTCCTAGCTCGAAATAAAGAACTTGAAGGTGTCATCCAGTCCATCAAGTCAATTGAACGGCACTTCAACAGATGGTGGCACTACCCCTACGTGTTCTTGAATGATGGCGACTTTGAACAGGAGTTCAAAGACACAGTTCAGAACTATACAAGTGCCCCAGTCGAGTTCGGAAAAATTGACAGCTCCATGTGGGGGTTCCCAGACTGGGTAGATCACGATGTTGCCAAGGAGGGCATCCGAAAACAAGGTGACGCCGCCATTATGTACGGTGGTATGGAGAGTTACCATCACATGTGCCGATTCTACTCTGGGTATGTCAATATATATCATCTAATGTACCGTTCTCGGTACGCTAATGTGAACTCAGATTCTTCTACAAGCACCCTCTCTTGCTGAAGTATGAGTGGTACTGGCGTTTGGAGCCCGAAATCAAATACTTCTGCGATATCACATAGTGAGTTTTTTGCTATATTCTCAATTGTGAATTTTGATTCTAACACGCAACCAGTGATCCATTCATCAAGATGGCTGAGGCCAACAAAACCTACGGTTTCACAATTGCCGTTAAAGAACTTCGCGAGACCGTTCCTAATATCTTCCGATATGCTTCGGCGTTTAAGCGTACGAAAGGGCTAAAATCGAAGGGACTCTGGGAAATGTTCATTGAAACTCCCTCGGAGGAGGAAAAGAAAGAAGAGGAAGTCCAAGAAAAGCTTCCCGAAGATGTTGCCAGCGACATGAAGCCGCCAGAAATAGATCCGGAAGCTATGGAAGGCGAAAAATACAATATGTGCCACTTCTGGAGTAACTTCGAAATCGCCCGATTAGATTTCTTCCGCAGCAAAGAGTACGAAGAATTCTTCGACATGATGGATCGAAGTGGAGGCTTTTGGATGGAACGGGTATGTTCTATATGAGACTTGTCCTGGTATCAGATTGCTAACTTTTGTCCAGTGGGGTGACGCACCCATCCATTCCCTGGCTGCTGGAGCACTTCTTGCTCCCCGTGATATTCATTATTTCCGCGACTTTGGATACCGCCATACAACGATCCAACATTGCCCTGCCAATGCACCAGCTCGACAACTTGCTCGTGTGCCATACCTTGAAATGACCACGGAAGATGAAAAGAAACGCATTGAAGAAGATGAATACTGGGCCACGCCGGATCCTGTCAAGGAGAATGGGGTCGGTTGCCGGTGTAGATGTGACACAGACATCGTTGACGTTGAAGGCAAGCAAGGAAGCTGTCTAGCTGAATGGGTTAATGTCGCAGGCGGCTGGGCGTCGCCTTAGACCCCTAGCTGATTGCTTCTTCCGGTTCTCATCCAACTCGGCGTTTTGTCCGGATCTTTTTATAATTCGTTAGATATTTGAGCATTGCTTGGATCTGCTGTGGGAGTTAGGCATCCAGGCTCGCATGGCCTCTTGTGATTGTTTTGGTTTGAACGGGAAGACTTGCAGACGGCGTTAGGGGATTATCGGCTTCCGCTATGAACGGGACTTTTAACCATTTTTCATATTACTTAAATAACCCATCTAGCGTGCGCTTGGACGTTCCGTTTGGATTGCCGTTGCCAATTACTCTTCCTGCTCGTGGGTTTGGGTTGGATAACGGCACACACGACGAACAGTGAGTCGTCGGTTACCTTGTTCATTATTACTCGCTATTCTCAAGCCGCTGGGGGATAGATATACCTGTCGGGACTTATTGATTTCGGTGCCTATCACCGCAACAAACTTTTCGTCAGCTTACATTTTTACGATTTCTTTTAACGCTTCGCATAACAAGCAGAATCCGCTTGTTAGAACCCGCATTTGTTTTTTCACTTCATGATATTCTATGGGGAGCAGGGAATATCGCATCTGTCCAACAGATGCTCGGTGGAGGAGTCCTACCACTTCATGGAAAGTAATAATGCCGAAAAACTGTATTCCTTTCAAAGCTTGTTCACTATATAACAACATTGAATACTTCATTACTTCAATCTGCCAGTTCGGCCGCCGTAGGGTGTTTCTTTCGCAGTTGCCACAATATCTACATATTCAGGCCGGTCTCCAGCAGAAATTTGAATCACAAGTATCTAATAATTTCTTTCCAAGAGCTACAGTACATATGTATTAGGTTACATTTGCATATAGACCACAATAACCGTCTAGCCCATTATCTAGACAGAATGTAACCCGGCTTATCTGGACTTAAGCCTTGTTGGGGCAAAGGCCGGCGTGTCCAGGCGAACCTTATCATCCGCCACCTCCACGCCAATCCTTAGCTCCGTAGACTACGAATCACACTGCTGCGTGACGTCTAGCGACAACATTGGTGTTCTTAGATACCAGGAGAGACGGCAGCTATCTGTTGTGCGACGGCAATGCACGTACCATAAAGTGACAAGATGTTACTGGTGTCTACCTGCTACTTTGGCCCTAGTCGCTCCTGTCGACGGCCGAACCCCCGCTTGAAGCCTTGTTTACATGCTGGATCTATCGCGCTTTGAGTCCCTTATCTCGTCCCCTATTGATAAGATGGTCAGAAGATTCACTGGCGATAACTGGCGCGGAATCTAAACTATACTTAATGAATTCAATGGCGCATTGGTCCGTCAGCTGAATCTACACAAGCTTCCCCATTTCGAGCTTCACAAATACGCTGGGACGCATTGGCATATCATTGCTTCTTGGCAGACGAAAATATCACCATGGAGCCTGCCACAAAGGATCTTGACACCGAGCCAAAGACTGCCGCAATCGGCGATGAAGAGGTCGAACATGGTCGTCTCGAAGAGCTGGAGGTCGATCTCGCGGCAGTTGTCGGAGACGATACCGAATTCACATACGAATCAAACCGATCCCCCTTTCCTGAAGGTTAGCATTTCTCTAGTATTATAGTAATCTTGGAGCATTGGGATGCTAACGTTCTCTGACAACCCCCAGTGCGATCGGTTGTGCCTGAGGTTGACGACCCGAGTATGCCCATCAACACGCTACGAATGTGGATCGTGGGCATCCTTTTCACAATTATTGGATCTGGAGTGAATCAGTTCTTCAGCTTGCGATATCCAGCCGTTCATATAGCCAATGTGGTCGCGGAGTTGCTGGCATTTCCATGCGGGGTGCTTCTTGCAAAGATTCTCCCCAACTGGACAATCGACTTTGGTCGCTTTGGCAAATGGGAAATGAACCCCGATGACAAGTTCAACATTAAAGAGCACACTGTGATTGTGATCATGAGCAATGTGTCCTTTGGGTATTTCTCCGCCGATTCAACTAACATCCTTCAAGCCTCATCCAAACAGTTTTACAACTTTGGTCTTAAGACGGGGTTCAATGTCATGGTAGTTTTGGTTGCACAGCTTCTAGGATTTGGAGTTGCTGGCCTATCTTCTCCCTGGATTGTCGAGCCTGCAGCTATAGTTTGGCCAGGCGTTCTCTCGAATTGTGCCCTTCTGGAAAGTCTTCATTCTCGGGCGAATGCGATGGCTAATGGGTGGAAGATCTCACGTTTGAGATTCTTCCTTTTGATCATGACAATTGCATTTGTCTGGTGCGTATAAAATAACTTCTATTATTTCGTTCCCCTTTTTTGCACAATACTAACGAGTCCTCCAGGTACTGGTTCCCAGGATTGATCTTCACGGCCCTGAGCTACTTCACATGGGTTTGCTGGATTGCCCCAAACAATAAAATAGTAAACCATCTCTTTGGCATGCAAACGGGGTTAGGGCTCAGTCCGATTACATTTGACTGGAGCCAGATTGCATACAACACAAACCCGCTCTTGTCACCATCGTGGGCTGCCCTGAATGTGTTTGGAGGCTTTATTGTTGCATTTTGGATTATCGTGCCAATTCTGTACTACACAAATACCTGGTCTACGGCCTATCTTCCGCTCATGACTGCTGATGTGTATGATCGGTTTGGAAGCGTGTATAACACGAGCCTTGTCGTTGGAGCCGATAATACGCTAGATATTGAGAGCTACAAGAACTACTCGCCTCCCTATCTCCCCGCGACTTTTGCATTTGTCTATGGCCTTTCATTTGCATCCATCACTGCAGTACTTACTCACGTCTACCTACATCACTGGGATGATCTCGTGGCTGCTTTTCGGGGCACTACAAGACTGGATATCCATGCGAGGCTCATGAGAGTTTACAAAAAGACACCGTGGTACTGGTACGCAACTATCATTGTCATCATCATGGCAATGGCTATAGCAATGGTGGAAGTCTATGATACCAACCTACCCGTCTATGGTGTTTTCCTGGCGTTCATCATCCCGGCCATCTATATGGTACCCTGTGGGATTATTCAAGGCATCACGAACGTAGACGCAAACCAACTTAACGTGCTGAGCGAGTTTATTGGAGGGTACATGTTTCCGGGAAAGCCACTTGCCAACATGTGCTTCAAGATCCTGTCAACAGACGTAGTGGGCCAGGGAATTTACTTCGCAATGGATATGAAACTAGGCCACTACATGAAGGTCCCGCCTCGCACCTTATTCTTCGCCCAGGGAATTGCAACAATTATCGGCGCACTTACACAGGTTGGCGTTACTCTCTGGATGCTGGGAAATATCAACGACATCTGCTCATCCGATCAGTCCGATGGATTTAGCTGCCCTAACGGCCGAACTGTTTATAGTAGCAGTGTGATCTGGGGATTAGTAGGACCCAGTCGGCTTTACTCGGCGGGTAAGATCTACTCCAAGCTGAACCACTTTTTCTGGGTGGGTGCTATTTCACCGGTAATTACCTGGGCGTTGTGGAAGTATACCAAGAAGGACTTCTGGAGGAAGGTTAATTGGCCGTTGATTTGGGTTGGAACTTGGAACGTGCCACCTGGTAAGTCACGTTTCTCACAACGGAAAGGACATAGACTGACATTGACAAACCCTTACAGCAACCGGAATCAACTATTCCAGTTGGGCAATCGTAAATCTAATTTTCAATCACTGGATCAAACGAAGATTTTTTGCCTGGTGGACCAAATACAACTATGTACTGGCAGCCGCTCTCGACACCGGAATTGCAATCAGCGGCATTATTATCTTCTTCTGCGTCTCCTACCCTGGTGCAGTTTTCCCGGATTGGTGGGGGAATACGGTGTATGTGAATACTGCGGATGGACAAGGTGTGCCATGGCTGGATATGCCTACGGAGGGCTATTTTGGGCCACCGAATGGAACGTGGTCGTAAACCTTCAACGAAGGCCCGCTGAAGATTTTCTCTAAAGAATGCTTAGAATATTGACATTTCTAGCCTTTAGTCTTCAGAACTCTATAGTAGATAGTTCATGCCAGCATGATACATAGGCATAATCCAATGATTACTTTGAATCTCTCCAACCTCATGATCCAATGTTTTTTGACTGTGTTTTGTTTCCCTGGGCGATTCTTGCCAATGAAGTGCTTTCATAATCTCTCTGTTTGCCCAATGTTGGTCAATTACATAATATCAATTTAACCCTAGGAACAAAAAAGGCAGTCGGCGGTGGCCACCGACAACTTGCCTTCCCGATTAGGAAAGATTTCCTAATCGGTCGCCTCTTCATCGTGACTGATTAACAACTTAACTAGCAGTTCCTTCTGTTTGCCTGAGCGCTCAACCAGCGGTCAGGTAACCGCATCGTTTGCACGCACTAAGTAAAATCACCAATAATCCCCATGTAGTTTAGATTTCCTCCATATGCTTCGTTTTCTAGATAATCGATACCAATGAGATTAGTTGCCTGATCCTTCTCAGATAGTGGTCAGTGAAATATTTATACCCTGCTCTTCTACCGTTTTCCTTGTCTCTTCAAACTCTCGATTATATTGCGACAGAAGTATTTCGATTTTCATCTGTCATTTGTGTTAGTCATACCGAGCCTTGAGTTCCAGTGACGAAATGCCGCCCTTTCAGGATTATGAGAAAGAAGCGTCCGATGTTGATCTGTCAACGAATATAACCAACGAAAATAACCAAACAATACTTTTATCCTTCCAGCAGCCACTTCTAATTCATCATCTTGAGGCTATCTCTGCAATCGAATCGATTCTCCCTTCTCGTCGCCTGCGCAGCAGTTCTTGTCTTGAGTCGACCATGGCTGCTCCTATTCTCCTAAACTCTACTCAGCTTGCTGCTGCTGTCGCTGCCTCTCCAATTACCGGATATGTTGTATTCTCGAACACTAAACAGTTTGTTAGCATAAACCGCAGCCATACAGCATAAAGCCGGCATTTATCAGAGAAATCTTGCCGCAGATAGGGCAGATTCCTGAGAGTAGGACGACAGGTGTAGCGAACGTTATTCGGAACCCTTACTTCCCTTCCTCCCAAAGCTATGTCCATAACCCAGAGGACTATATCGAGGAAGGGTTCGTTGACATTAACATCCACCAATGGGTACTGACCGCGTCCGTGCCGGTAGCTGTAGCAGCTACACTACAACTCCAACCCCCCCCTTCGTGCCGACACCGGAAGTGCAAGCTCACCTCATGATCACTCAGTGCAAGGCAAGGATGTATGGAGTGAGGGAAAAAATTGGAAGAACGCAAAAAAGCGGATGGAGAGATATTCTTACTAAGGATTGCAACCTTTTTATTATGGTGGTTAAAGGTTTGACATAGATCAATGGATCGCTTTGTGGCCCTTTTGCTATCTGCTTATTGGGTTCCCCAAAACTTCGTGGGCTGGCTCCGGAACGTGCATGTTGACGTTTATGGATTCAATGAGCGGTCTGTGACTTAGTGCACTAGTCCAGCGTGGCAATTCATACTGGTGCTTCCATAATCCTTCATGATGGCAGGCAGTCTCTTCTCTTGGATTTTTTCGCCCAAACCGTCTCCAATAATGGCTCAACCATCTCTGCGTAGGTTATGGTGTGCGTTCTCTGACGATATTGATAACGTGATCCTTTGACGTCAGGCAATATACTAAAAACGTAGGAAAAGCATTGCCTGCATTATGCATGCAGCTGGACAAATCAGATTGGCAATTGTCTTTGAAAGAGACGGATGACGGCGATATTGGTCTTTGCAAAGGGGAGTCATGGTTTGACAATCAGGACGGCACCATTACGAGGATGACCCGAGAAGAGTGAAACGCTTGTATGACCTTGCAATTAACGAGGGTTTCAGAGAACACATACGATTGGGATTCATCTGCGATTCCTTAGCAGCGACGCCGAAATTATATAAGAGTACAAGCAGAGTGGCCCAAGAGAGGTCGACGAAATGTCAAACTTTGCTCTAGCAATGTTGGGAAAGCAGAATTCAGGCATTAAAGACCTGCAGATTTATAGAAAGGAGAGAGACGGATTCCTAGCAAGACACGGTAAACCGAACGTCAGTCGACTTAAGGCAGTTTCCAAGCCAAAGCAGGAAGTATATGAGAAAGAAGATGAAGACTGTCCGGATACTGAGGAAGAGATCATACATGCGTAATCTTCGACATCGGTGCTGGTACACTAATATGACAGATGTTTGAATATGTATCAAGATTTTCTGCCTTTCATCTGGATTAACATCAATTTATATCCGATCAAATATACTTCTTGGGGGAGGGGGTGCCGCACGTACATAATACAAAGGTTGAAATAATATAAATATTGATATAGGGAAGATTCCTATACCTCATCCACTTTTGTAGTGCTATATTCAAACCTTTGTCACCATACTGTACGGTGTGGCGGGCCGGTTCCCAGGCCGATCCGTAGTTTCCTGAGAGCACCTAAGGATGGGGAACCTGATATTACCGATCAAAGGGTGGACGAGATCTATGCTATGAAAGATGATGAGTTGACAATCTATCTGAACGTCGTTACTGTACTCGTCCGCAACGCATGAGAGCTGATGCAGTGGACGAGGCTGAAGGACCGCATACTGAGGAGAACATCTAGAGTCTTAACATTGACCCTTTCAGGAGTACGTGAGTTGTCATCTGTGGAGGTTTTGCACTAAATATATATTTCATTTTCAACCTCTCTGTACAATCACTACCAATATATTACTGTGTATTTGATAGCCCTATCGAATACCGTATAATCTTGCTTCATACGGCCGCAAAATAATTCTCTTTGGCACCCTGGGTTCGACAATATCATAATTGCAAGCGAGTAGCACCGCAAAATCAAGCCTAACTTCAGGTGGAACGTCAAAGTTCGTGTCCTGGTCGGAGAAATTGCATAATGTCATATTGGCAAAAGGGCCCTGAGTACGTAGGAAAGCTATCACATGCTTGTTTTCGCTGTCTAGAGGGGTATATCCTCCGTAGAACTGCCTCGATCAGCCAATGTAAATTAAAATACAACTGCGTCTGGCGTGACGACTATTCCACGTACCATCATGACCTGACACTTTCGAAGAAATATCAATCGTCGATAGTAATTGAGAACAGACTCGGGATTTTTATCCTGCTTCTTCACATTAATTGTTTGGTATTGCTCGTCCGGCTTGATCCATGGGGTAACTCCCGAGTTGCAGAAACCGCCGTTAGGGTTATCGTCCCACGGGATCACCACGCGGGCATTGTCACGGCTTCGAAGACGGATGGCTTTCAGGGCGCTAGTCATATCAGGCTCACGACCTCCATTTTCTTTTTTTCGTTTATCGTATTCCCTTAAACGGCTAACGTTAGAGATATGAAGTGAAAGATTTGCGGGAAATATGATTTAGAGGCACTAACTCCTGATACCAATTTATTGTCTCCACATCTTGATAATCTTCAATAGACCAACTTTGCGGATGCGACATGCCGAGTTCCTGGCCCTGATAAATGAAAATTGTTCCTCGTAAAGAAAACAGCAATGTCGCCAGCATTTTCGCGGCCACTTCTCTGTACTCGCTATTGTCGGTCGCCCAACGTACAATCGAACGTGGCTGGTCGTGGTTCTCGAAGAAGATGGCGTTCCAGCCTGTATTTGAGACAGGTTTGATCAGCATGTATTCAAATATACCTGAATACTACTAGTTAACAATGGATAAACTGACCGTGATTTCCAAGCATGTGCTGCTGCCATCTTCTGATCACTGCTTCTAATTCGGGAGTCTCCCACTTCCTGATAGTCCACTTATCCCCCTCGGTAAAGTCGAAAATGAGATGATTGAATTGAAACACCATGTCCAATTCGCGTCGCTCCTTGGCAACGTATTTGCTTGCCTCCTGCTCGCTGACATAGATGGGCATTTCGCCGACAGTGAACATGTCTCCTTTGCTCAGAACGTATTCGTGCATCTCTTTGAGGTATTTATGGATATTTGGTCTTTTCACGTTATTATTGTGACTAAAAAGTTTGGAGGATAAGAAATAGAAAAAATGCTGACCCATTGTTGAAAAACTGAATGGCACTCTGATACGGTTGATCTGGTTCTTCGATTGGTGCATCTGGAAGATTGGGGTCTTTTGAAATTACATTTATAGCATCAAGCTAAGATGAATCAATTAGCTTAAATATATGAGCAATAATTTTGAAGAAATTGAGACATACGCGAAATCCGTCAACGCCTCTATCAAGCCAGTGCTGCATTACACCATAAATAGCGCGTCGCACAGCTGGATTATCCCAGTTCAAATCAGGCTGGTCCCTGGAGAATAGATGTAGATCTAAAATCTATTAGCATTCTGATTATTCTTTTCCACAAAACTTTTTGAATGAAGAATCTGACAATATTCCTGAGTTTTATCATCCCATTCCCAGGCACAGCCTATTAAATTAACCAAAATTTTCGATTAGTCCATGGTTGCCAATGACATTGAAGCCATAGCATCTTCGGACTCACCCCCAAATAAGCTCCTCCAATTATTAGGCGGCACTTTTTTCCCGGTCTCTCCTGTCTTCGCTGGACGCCAAATATACCAATCTCGACGAGGATTGTCCTTGCTTGACTTGGATTCTTTGAACCATTGGTGCTTAAACCCCGTCAGAAATGAACCCATCGTCAAGAAGAAAGCACACAAACTTCATTACTTGTATGATTGAAAACACCATCCATCAAAACCCTCATACTCCGAGCATGAGCAGCATTCACGAAATTCTCAAAGTCTTTATCCGTTCCGAACTCCTCTTTAATAGAATAATAATCCGCAATGTCATATCCTTGATCCTTCAACGGCGATTTGAAATACGGCGAGACCCATATAACGTCAATCCCGAGCGATTTGATATAGTCGATTTTACTCGTTAATCCCACGAAATCTCCGATTCCGTCATTATTGCCATCCTTGAATGATTGAAGGTATACTTGATAGACGATGGACTCGCGCCACCACGCACGATCGTAGTCGAAATTGCCTGTTTGGTATGGGTCTGCAGGGGGCCGCAAGGCCGGTTTTTCTATGATACTTGGCTCATAGCTCATTTTTGAAACAGATTTTGGAGGACTAGGAGCTAGAGTAGTGAGAAGTGAGTTTGCTTGAGACCTGATATGATGTAATGGTAGAAACGTCAGCAACGATCTCGTTCTGGGAAGTCCGATGTTGGCTTTGAAGTTTCTTCGGAGGAATGGGAGGGGCATTAGGTCAATACAAAAGCTTGGCTGCTTCGCCTATGGCGATTTAGATTCAAGAATTCTTTTAAATTGGCCATTCAGTGGAGAAGTACTACATACGTAGCAATAGGTATTGCGTAACTTATATAATTCTGCTTGACTAAATAGAAAAATCGTCATACTCATCTCATCGTCGGAAAATAAAACAAGATTCGATCGTATAGGACGTGATACAGGGAGATATGGTTCGATTGATGTCAGATTGATGGTGGCGGGTCAAATGGTCGGAACTCTACCCTAGAGGCACAACATCAAAGTTAATCGCATGTTGACGCCGAAACTATAGGCACATATCAACATTATGAACGACGTTTTCGAGACATATATAGCTGAGCATAACGCTTCTTGAACACGGCCATAAGTCGTGTTTTCATAATAGAAACTCATTCATCTACCCCCATCCCTTCGCCTAAATTCCAGCATTGGGCCCTTTTTATCCGAAGCAAAGATATCATACAACTGATATTCATTCACTCTCCTGCGCAACGGATTTTTATCATTTGGATCGCCCTCTCCAATACGCACAAGGCTTGGATAATGTGGAACCCGAAAATCGGCCATCCACACCAACCTTGCAACAGAGAGACTGAGATTCAGATATGCCAAATTAACAGCGATGCAGTTTCTGGGCCCGTGACTAAAAGCTAGAAAAGCGGATTTCGCCTCTTGTGTCACTGAGATTGATTCATTTTCGTACGCAGGGGTCGGAGGAAGCCATCGCTCGGGTCGGTATGAGTAAGGGTCTGGATAATATTTTTCATTGTGGTGCATTGCATAAACGTGAGACGCTGCCACATAGCCTTCTGGAACGAAAACGCCGCAAATCGTAGCGCCACCTTGTCCTGCTTCACGGTACAAAGGGACTGCTATTGGTGGAGAAATGCGCATTGCTTCGTCGATGCATCCGCGGAGATAATGGCACGAAGAAAGCGTGCTTCCTATGCGAATAGCATCTACCGACTCAAATCGAGACCGGATTTCCCTGACAAGACGCTCGTATGCAATAGGATTGCGGGAGAGATAAAAAAATGTTGCCGATATCCCTACAGAGGTAGTGTCCCCTCCAGCAGTGATCAATGTAAATGCCTCCGCACCGATTTCTTGTGGGTCTAGTGTCTCCCCCGTATCCGGGTCTGTAGCATTGATGATTGTAGACATCATATCTCTCCGGCTAGGCTCGGTTGTACAAGTTTTTTCTGCTTGTATTCTGTCCATAGCCCATCCTCGTAGCATTCCAGCCCATTGTGCTCGTAAAATGTCGACATTATGAAGCATCCAAGTGCCCAAATCCAACCACTGCCCGGACTTACCAGTCCGAAACGCAGACGGCATTTGGAAAGCCATAGTCATTCGGGTACCAGTCATGACAAGAAGAGGCCTGAACTGCCGATTATCAGGTTTGATCAGTGTATCGGTAGATTTTCCAAACACTAGATCGGTGATCAAGTCAAGGGATAGGTAACTTGCTGTCAAGAATCAACACCTCGCCTCACAATCAACCACAGTAGTGAATTATTCCTACCAAACACTGACACATCTTTTGCAGCCACCCAACCTCCTCTTTTCTCATCCCTTCCATCCTCATCCAGGACAGCATTGACAAAGCGATCAATGTGCTCCAAAATAGAACTTTCACTCGCCCTGAGGGCACTATCGGAGAATCCTTGACCCACCAGCCTTCTTTTTCGTCGATGCATCTTCTTATCCGTAGCATTGAATATACTATGCACAGGATTAAATCTCATCGCTTCGTACTCTCTGCCCTTTCGGAAATTTGCATTGAAGCCATATATTTCCTTCATTCCATCGACATCATTGACAAGAATCTTATCAGGCCCATAGCGAATGATGGTACCGTATTGATTATGAAGACTGTAGATTGTGAGATGGGTATCCTTTATCCAAGCATGATACAATGCATATGCATCGGTTAGCTTTGCGAGAAATGGGCCGGGGATTTTGGCAAATGGGTGGAAATAGATTCGGTAGATACATGTTGTCGCAATGTATAGGATGCCAGCTGCAAATGTCAAAAGAGGGAGTTGGATGATGATCACATAAATGGCATGAACAATACTAGAAGTCCCTGCCATATTCACTTACCGGGGTGGAAACAGTAGTGATTAGTCTCAGTGGAGGAATAAAAGAGACCAAGGGTGGGTGCAAGACATTTTCGGCGTCAAGCTATTTCGCATGTGATTCGGAAGTTGACAAGGGTAGATAATAGATCACAAAAATAAGACAAGCAAGCACCCAGGGTAAATGCAGCTATTTCAACCGACAGCAAATCGATAGGCTGCTGTTGGTGGAGGAACTGATGTTCCATTGTTGCAACGCGGGGGCCGCCACGCCAAACCCTAAGCGCATGAATCGACAGGCTCTCTGCGATTTACCATGCTAGATAGGGTTAAACGCAAAGTCTTTGGCGGGGCCTAGCTATGCTTCGATTTATAGACCCATATAGATTTCGGAGTACATGGAAATTATGAAATAGGGCATGATACGTGATGATGAGGTCGAAGGTGAATCGAACCAGAACTTTCATTTAACCTTAGGTTTCCAGTTGCCATTGAACGTTTAATCAAGACATCTGGAGTGTTGGACTAATTCCAAAAAAAAAAAAAACAGTTGCCTAATATAATCCACATCCAAGCCTGCTTCCTCTGGCGTCAAACCATATATAAACAGAAAGTCAAAATATAAGCAGAACACCAGCTTTTTATGCTCCAAAAACCCTGAGACATGCAAAGGATAGTAAATCATGGCCGTCATAATATTCCCATATAAACAATAGAGGGTATCACAAAATGAAAGCACCTGGCTCCTCTTTTTTCAATTAGAACATTGAGCTTCGTTTTTTGCTCAGCTTGCTCTTGTCGTCGTTATCTGACGGTCTCAGAAAGCCGAAGAAGCTCTTTTTCTCTTTCAATTGCGGCACCGGCTGGGCAGATGAAGGCGGCCGCTGGCCATTTCCAAAAAAAGAAGCTGACGATTGTGGTCTCGGTGGTTGTGGTGGTGCATGGAAGCTGGCTGTAGACTGCGAAGGCCGATGCTTACCTGGTGATTGCATGTACGGACCCGGCCGTTGCTGATTTTGAGTGGGAGGAAGGTAGTGTGAGTACCTGGCCTGGTGCACTGGACTTGACGTGTGCACAACAATGCCCGGAGTATGTGACCGTGGTGGCTGAGGAGGTCTTTTCTGCCGACGGCTTTGCTCATCCTCCTTTCCATAAAGTTTCTTCAAGCGTTCTGTTTCTTTATTGATGTCTGCTTGTTTTTTCTGCTGTCTCTTTTTCTCCGCTTCAAGTAATTCCCGTGATTGGCGTTCCTCTGCTTCGGCTCTTCGTCGACGTTGTTGTTCTTCAGCTTGCCGTTGCTGTTTCATGCGAGCATTCTCTGCATCAGTCTCACGATTTGTTGACGGGTTCGTATTTTGTTGAGCTAACGCTGGTCGAGACTCCCGCACTGGAATAGTGACCTGCGGCCGCCGGGGAGGAGCAGTAGTGGCGGAGGTCTTGTTGCTTGGTGGCACTACGGCGCCTGTTGCAACCGGGTTGACAGGAGCAGACGAGTTGGCAATATTGAAGGCGTCTTTCAATGGGCCAAAGAAAATATCCCGAATGACCACAGCCCCTAGCATCAGTACGACTTCTAAGCCTTTAAAGTCTTCCATTTCGACTCGATATAGGTTGGGTTCGTAAAGTGTAAGTTCTTTGAGTGCTTTGAAAATCGAAAGGGTGATATCTGGTTCCTTGTTCTTCTTGCGAGTACCGGGGGTAGTGGTCTTCCCTGAGAGGTAACACGCGAAATCCTTCGATAACGAACCGTCCTTCCGCCAGACAAATTTCAACTTCGGTGTTATATCTGAGGCGGCAGGGTCACTTTCCATTTGGTCCAGTGTCGAATTCGATGGTTGCTTGAAGGATTGTTGGGGCATCTCAAACTCCCACGATGGCTGGGTGTTCCACGTTTTCGGCTTGTACTGTACCGTGATTATTTGATCGGGATTGTATAGGTGGATAGAAAATTCGGTAGGCATAACGGGTTCGGGGGAGGAGCGACACCGCCGTTCTGACGAATTGCTTCTGCTGATAGGGTCGGTTGAGTCCATTTTGGCACAATCAACACCTCTCCGTATAGCACTTCGGGGATGTATGCGTCGTAGAGGGCGATCGCATAGCGATTCTGGGAGGCGGGCTGGGAGGCATCGAGGCGACGAAGCGTATAGGTGGGCTGAGGTTCATTTCCATGCTGTGTAAATAAGACATTGGTTGTGAGCTTTTTCCCATTAGGACTGATATAGAAAGCTGTTGCAGTCAGTCAGTCAAGTAACCAACTATCGTCATCGTCACACAGGCATGCGTGCGGGGAGCATGACGTACTAGGGAGGTTTTCGTCCAACATGATGCGGGAGTCCAATGAGCTGAAATTCGCCTCATGAAGTTGCGAGAATATGCGCGTGTGTCTTGTCTTCAGAGCAATGGGATGCAAGGAGAAACAGGCTCTTGATATGGTCGCGCGTAACAGACGGACTCCGCCACAGGAGAAAGCCTTACGGTGGAGAGGGGCCACTGCGGCCCCGCCAGCTTAGCTCCTCATCTCTATTTTTAGCGGTCTGATCGTCGCTATTTGCCATGCCGGTTACAATTCATCCTATTTTATCATTACTTTGTTCACTTTATATTTTTCTGCCTGATGTGATGCTGTGATCTACGTTCGAGCTTGAATGCAACAATCTTTTCCGCGTCTTTGATGATCCTGGTCTTGACGTTATGTTTATGATTATGCGTTTGAGTCTGCTCCGCCACAGCTGCATCTTGGCCGGTGTATTGACTGGCTGCAAAGACAGTCCGAGTCTGAAAAGCAAACCATCGAGCTTTCTCTGGAAGGCCAATCGATTTGCTCAATTCTTTTGACCACTTGTGATTTTTAACCTATAAAAAGGGCCTATGCTTGAATGTTGCTGCCTACGCTCAATTTTTAGCACGTCCCCGCTCTGAATGATCCAAAACGCCTTGTACGGAGCCATGCATGCGTAATAACCATAGGCTACCAGGTTTCGAAATATTTCCTTCCTGTCCTGAAACTATATGGATGGTGGCGCAGGTCGGGAAATGAGTTACACTGGGGGTGAGATGAAACTATAAGACGGAGGCCATGAATTAGAGCTTGGCCTATATAGGTATCAATTGACCAGTTGACAATACCACAACATAATACTTGAAGATATTGTCATCAATTCTCTTACCACCGCTTTTCACCTGACCATCACGACTTCTGAATGGATTTGTTGATACAACAGGGGTATCAATACAGGGAATGTCGAGCTATCACCAAATCTCGCTTATTAGCCTGGTCTAGCAGCTGCAGCCGCATCTGATAGTCTTGGACGGCACAATCCAAGGGTCGTTCAAGTAGGCTCAGATAATAATGCCACTTGTTGCTAGGCTGACCACCCGACTGCTGGGTGTCTTGGTTATGGAGATTATTGATTGTATCCCAGGAAAGCGGCATTTGACCACCTTGATCTTCAGACTTAAAACTGACGCCTGGGCCACGCAGAAGCCTCAAAACTGCCTCGTAACCGTTACTCGCCGCCCATGAAAATGGTGTCTTGCCAAAGAAACTGGCGTTAGAGTCTATACTAGCTCCTTTACCTAAAAGAAGCCTCACAACTGCCTCATGCCCGTTACTCGCCGCCCATGAAAGCGGTGTCCAACTGACCCAGTCTTGAGGTTGGAACTCGGCCCCTTTTTCAAGCAGTAGCTTTACAACTGCCTCGTGCCCATTTCTTGCTGCCAATGACAGTGGTGTCTGAGAGACGTGATTCTTAGATTCGAGGTCCACATCTTTTTCAAGAAATAGCCTCACGATTGCTTCATGCCCGTTACTCGCTGCCCATGAGAACGGTGTCTGGCCGCTTAATATATCTTTTGACTCCAAGTCAGCCCCTTTCTCAAGTAGTAGCTTTACTACTGCCACATGACCATTCGTTGCAGCCAACGAAAGTGGCCTCTAGATCTGTCTGTAGACTCTCTATACGCGCCTTGCTCGAGCAGCAGTCTCACAATCCCCTCGTGCCCGATCTCCGCTGCACACCACAATGGCGTTCGACCTAACGAATCATTCAAATTCACATCAGTTTTAAGGGTCAACAGCATCTCAGTCGCTGTCAAAAACCCTTTACGAACTGCTGTGAACAAAGTGTTGTTTCTGAAATCTCCCGCAGCAGTATCTAACATGTTATTCAACGAATTTTTGAAGTGCAAACCAACCCAACTCTCGAGCAAGTAAGCACCTGGGTTATAAAACAGTCCATCAATAAACTTGGAGATAGCCAATATCTGCCTTTTGGTTATAGTAAGCCACTCTGCCTACCGTCGCGCTAAGTGAGTACTGTCGTTTTACACTAGTATCTCGTATGCCAGAAGAAGGCTGAAACTTCGTCCCTGTCATAGGTGATTTTCCGCCTGGTAGAGACAATTTTCGATTTGGGCCTAGGCTAGAAGGACGCCGAATGTCATGAGGAAATTGTACTCAAGAATATTCACAGAGTCAAACATAGGTTGAAATAAACAATGTCGATAAAAGCAATTTATCACAAGAGAAACACTTCATATGATTATATATCAGAACAACTTGTAGATAAATAATCTGTAAATGAGAAGCATATTAGGATATTATATTGTACCTTAATATACATTGTTTGAAGTTTATAACCGCAGATTATTAACACTTATACAGCCAATTAGATGTGATGAGTTCTTTCTTATTACTGCACTCAATCTTAGATCGCAATCATAGAGGTGTCTATAGAGGACTACCTAGTCGCTTAATCCGGAGAACTACATCAACCGACATATAAAACCGTAGAGCATTGCTGTCATTTTTTCATGTTCTCCTTCATTGATGATAGTTACTGCTTCTATTTGAAATATACCAAATCTACTTCTGCTCCTAGGGATTGTTAGGTTTGTTATTAACAATGTTTAATCTTTTGAGTTGTGTCTATGCGAGACCATATCGTCTTTTCGTCTTCCCCATGATCAACCAACCAACACTCCATATAGCTCCATTCATATCTGCGTTCAACAACCCATTTCATCCAACGATCTGATCAAGAATATTCAATTGTCTAGATCATCGATGAGATCGGTATTCTGTATTTTTGGTGGAACACTGTTCGGCGCATTCTTATCGCACAGAGGAGGATTATTGTTGACAGGAGCAGCATTCTGCGTCGCTGGTTTGTCATGGGCTGGTGCACTTTTATCCGACGAAGGAAGTGTATCGTCGATGAGATCGATCGGTATTCTGTATTTTTGGCGGAACACTGTTCAGCGCACTCTTATCGGATGGAGGATTATCGTTGACAGGAGCAGCATTCTCCGTCCTGCGCACCCTTGTCGAACGAGAAGGGTTTATCGCTGGGAAAAGCAGTAATCTGTCGGATGAGGAGCCTTCATCGTCTGGGTCATAGCCCGCTTGAAGAGAGGGCTTAGACTTCTTGTGAGCATCTATCATCGGTTGCACCCGCTTGGTTAACGCTTTCGGCTGGTTTTGGGTGTTCATCTCGTCTGTACGACCACGATGGCGATTACGCGTGGGGATTATATCGGATAGATCACTTGTCAAATAGTTCATTGGTGCTAGACGTAGACTTTTCTTCTTATTATGGTGATCGGTTTGGCTGTCAGAGTGTTCGGCTTTCCGCTTCTTTGTAGGCCCAACTGTCACACATACAGTTTATTAAGGTGGATGGCATAGAGTCGAATGGAGAGACACATACCTTCTCTAAGATGAAACTCATACTTGGGACGCTGGCCGGTAGGAGGGTTTGAAGGACCGCTGATCATGTCTCGAACAGCAAACTGGAGACCTTGATCGTCCTGGATGGGAATGGTCGTTGTTGGGTTTTCTATATCCTCATAATAAATTTCCCACTGCTTGCTCATGTCCAATCCCAGTCGAGCAGGGATAAGGTTCATGGTTTGACTATATGACAATTTGAAGACCAGATCAAGTTCACCCGTGGCCTGGCAGGATTGCATGAGTGCCCAGAGAGGAGTACTCGTTGTCTTAACGTCATTTTTCCCCACGCGAACGGTGAAATTGAAACGGTCATGAGAAGTCAGCTGTGTGGTGGAAGATTTACTCTTCCTTTGGGACTGGATCTCAGAGTCGCTTTTTTCTCGCCGGCGTTTCTTGGGCCTTGCCTCTTTGCGGTGTTTAAAGGCGTCGGACAAGGTAATATATGCCGGTTCGATGACGAAACGCCAGTCATCCTCGTCAAGATTCAGCTCCTTTACCTCGTCTGGCAAGTCATCAGCTTGTCGCAATTTGTGTAGATCTGGACCAAGTTTATTCTGCGTGATGCTTTTGATGCTGAGATCGACGTGACGCTCCGCCAGCCAGGTACGGAGATAGTCACGTATCTGATCAAACACATGCTTGCTTTGCATGAGGCTTTGGCCCTTTGCCTGCAATCGTACGAGGGCGTCGACCTTCGTGTAGGGCATGTGCTGCAAGCATGTCAGTAGCGATATACCAGTGCAAGATTTAAAAATGAAGCTTACTCCGGTTTGGATGTCCAGCAGGGACTTCTGAAGTCAGAAGATGAAAAAATAGTCTGGATAGTCGGGGTAATGCTCTGCAGAAGATAAGAGATATTAGGGAGACGAGGGATGGAAGGGGGAAAAAGTCGAAGAGTTGCTGGGAGGAAAGGGATCTCAGAGACGTGGAAAGAGAAAAATGATGTATAAGATTGGGTACTGTCTGCATTATGCTTCCTCTTTGTCACGCCGTTTATACCCCGCTCCACGAAGGAAAGTGGCTATCCATCGATAGTTGCACTTCTCTGGGAAAGCTGTGTTTGTTGAGCACTCCTGAGAATCTCAGGAATCAGAAATGATAATGGGCCTATCATACTAGAGGTCATTGGTTATTTTCGTATGGATAGTGTATTGGAACTGGCGATCAGGCGTTAGGCTGTGATGGCGGTTATAGAGTATCAAGGAATAATAATGATTAATAGCACTGCTTCCTCCAGCAGGCGATGGTTGGAATGGCTTTAAGGCAATTCCTAATGGGTTGGGTTTGGGGCTCGTAGTGACGGTAGTTTGCTACACATGTTCCGATAATAGTTCGTGATGTCTTATACCTTTTCGTTGCTCACTTCTCCACATCATATGATTATTGGAGGGCTTAATGATATATGGATTATTTGTTAAAAAATTGAGGCTGCAAGCAAGTAGACCCCCATCCTCCTCTAAGTGAGGTCTCGGGTGGCTTGAGAAATTCGCTGAGAAATTCATGGATATGGGTAACAGATCGCATCCCAGCTGAGAGTGAGGATTATTGGCTCTCCATCGTCCAGCAGGCGGATGTTACGTACAAGGTGACGGCGGTAGATAATAGACGCTTCTTGTGTGTGACGTTTGACACGATTGAATTGACGTATGGATGTTGGTAAAAGAAATCGAAGTTGAGGGGCAGAAGGAACGTGAATGATTGATAAGAAGATGAATGCAGAGCTTTGATGAGTAGACCAACTACACGTGTATTGATGCTAGAGATTCCTATCCGTCTTGTATTCTACCGTATGTGTACAGTCGGTGAAAAGGAGAATAACTAGGTAGGTGAGTCCAATGTGACAGCCTGGGGCAGTGACTTGTCATGTGACTGGAGCGCTTTCGCGCATAATGAAAAATTAAAGTTGATAGATGTCATGGTATCCTCTGTAGCAGCAGCAGCAGCAGCAGCAGCAGCAGCAGTAGTAGTAATCAAGGTTATAGTTTTTCGATTATACGAGCACCAATCATGCAGTGTTCTCTTCTCAAGTATTGATTGTCTCCTGACCGTTTCCTGATAGGCAAGGCGCCAAGTGGTGAGCCTTTCTGTGAAATTTCTGACCCCCCTTGATCGTTCCCTGGGTTCATCTTGTCCCAAAGATTTCTTTTTCAAGGAGCCGTAGCAGTGCCTGGGGATTGTGGCAGCTCATGTTTAGAGTCACGTCGGATGTTTTCCCCAACACGGTCTTTTGTGACATTCCTTCGCCAGGGCAAGGGGGCATCAGCTGGAAATTTCGGCCCCGAGAAACTATTCCAAGAGGACAAGGCTGCAGTTGCGTCTGACGGTTTTCTATACCATTTAGAATTTTGTATCGTTTTATATAAGGTTAGCTGAGTAAAGTTTGGTATATGGGGTTGATTTGGAGTTATAGAATTTTTTATCACTGTAAAGTTTTGTTTCCACTGGATACCTGAAGTTCGATGTAGAATGGTCAAATGCTGTTATGCGGGATGCATATTAGAATGTTGAGCTGAAATTGATCTTTTATATGTTGTAAATGGCGTCAAATGTCGAGGATTGCATTGTTCCGTCAAAGAGGCCTGTTACCTCGAGAAATCTTTGTGTCAATTACGATAGAGAATGTTTGGAGACATAGGAATCGCTATTCATTGTTGTATATTAGAAGATTGCCTTTCAGAGATTGAATAGATTCATTATCTTTGTCATATCGAGGAGGCTCAAAGGTGGTTGAGTGTATCAGCAACATGCAGTAGCAATAGAAACAAACCCCAGAAGGGAAAGGAGGTCTAAGAAAGCGTAACATATTCGCTGGTGATCGTATACATAATATTTATTACCGACTTTATTCTAAAACAACGAGTAATACCTTCCCACACATCAAAAGAGGACACAAGGAATTTATAAACCATGTCAAATTTAAATACGACTGCCGTTGACTTCAACCCCCGCACTGACATTGGCTGTCCCCCGCTCCTTTTGGCTGGGTTGTAAGCCTTGTGCATTCCAGCCATCAAGGCCCTTCTTGTAATTTGCTTTCTGTTCTTCTCGTGATGGAGCTTCGGGGCTCTTTCCGCGTCGCGTGCGAGACTCGGGAATTTCAATGATGGTGGCATCGTCGCCGTTGAGCTTTTCGCCATTGATGTCTTCAAAATCAATCTTATCTGAGAAATGGTATGTACGGTATTCAGTGTTACGCCATCCGGTGCCTATTACACGTTGCTATTAGCAAGTGAAACTAATTTACGTCGTACCTTGAAGCGAACTCACCCTGGTAAAGACTGCTATCCTCCCAATCCTCAGTCAGGAAGTGCAGCAACCCTCCATGGGTGACGAGGACCACCTCCTTTTCAGGACGAGCACGAAGCCATTGCCTAACCTCGCGAGCCCGATTCCTTAGCGCAGCGGCATTCGGTGACCATTTCCCTTGCTACATCCCACAAAACCAGTCAGACCAATCCCCACATCCATACGCAATTTGCGCTTTCTCACCTTGCTATTCCAGCCATCCTTCACCAACGATATATCCACCGGTAAACCGCTGTCAACAAACTCCTTTTGCAGCACCGCAGGATCACTTCCGGTGTCGCATGGAACGTCACTTGTCTCCTGGGCCTCTGGGATACAGACAATTTTGAAATCCTTATGCGCCTCGAACACAGGTTGGAAACTGAGGAGGGCAGTACGGATGGTTCGTCTCAAGGGAGAAGCAGCTACCAATTCGATTTTGGAGTGATTGGGGAAGCTGTCACGCAGCTTAGCGCATTGTTGTTCGCCTAGTTGGGTGAGTTCTGGGTCGGGGAGAACGTGGTTGGCGGTGCTGAGGTTGTGGTAGCCCTGTTAAGTAGAATGCGCATTTAGCTGCGAAGTTGCAGCAGGAAAGATCGAATGGAGGAGTGTCTTACCTGCGCATGGCGGACAAAATGGACAATTGGAGCCATGGGTGAGTTATCGTGGGGTAGATTGATAAAACGTCTGCGGGGTGAAGAGAAGAAAAAGTACAATGAATATAAAGAGAAACAGACAAGCGAAATAATCTATTAGTTGTATATACTCTATCAAGAATCGGGAATAGAGATGAATGCAAAGAGACAACAATGGAAAGTAATAATATTAAACAGATGAAAAATATCCAGTCCGGCCTGCGGTGCTCCGTTGTGACGACAATCAATCAAAACCGTTAATAATAAGAAATCTAACAACATGACGAACGAGTTGCCCCTCAGCCTGTGGGCCAATGGATCCAGCATGGGCTGTCCTGTCGGTGGCTTTTGGCCAGAATTAGGATCGGTGGAGAAACCGCATGCCCATCGCATTTTTTTTTTGCCTCCGGGTGATTTTGCTGTCAGGGCCGCGTCTCGGCGGGAGGGTTTCGGAGTGAGTCATCCTTTACTAAGCCAGGGCCAGTCTATTCGAGGAAATGCTTTCAATAATAATGGTTAGGCGGAATAATTATTGAGATGTGTATATGCAGTCGTCCAATATCTACACCCCTGCTCCAGATGTTCTCGTAGCTAGATAATAAATACATGCTAAGAAATCGAGATGCCTCAATAGCAAACAAAACCCTGCCTGAAATGCAAAATGGCCTAGAAATTGCCGAATCCGCGTGAGTTCTTCAGCGCCATGTCTAGATTTTCCTCCAAAGCCTTGGACCCTGTGTATTCTGGCAATAGCAACCGGCCGTAGCAGGTATAGCTGGTTGGAAGGCGCTGTATTGGCGGTTAGCGAGAATTGCAATGTCAAATGTGTGGGATGAATTACTCACGTCGTCTCCTGATCCGTTTCTTTGAATCACGAAGTTGATGCTGGAGATGCCATTGACCGGAATACGATCACTGGCGGTGACAAACTCTAGAAGGCGTGCTTTCTGCTCGCGCGAATACAGCTTGACAATATCCCAAAACGCCATAATCAGAGGATGATCCGCGTCCCAGCCGCCATCATAGGTAGCGTAGCGCTGTAGCTCATCCATATTGTACTCTTGAATGCCTTCTACCAGTGTTCGAAGAGCCTCCGGGGTGAATATCGACAGAGACAAACGGTCGAGGCAGGTAAAGAAGCCCCGAGAAAAGGCTTCGAATTGAGGTCTTATGGACTTGTCGGTTAGCCAGAATATATAGTCTTTGACATATTGCTCTCGATTCTCGTTGGTAACCAAAATGGGCTCATCCGTTTGTTGATAGGAAGGCGTTGGCAATGGTGTAGCATAGGCGGCCCCCTTGAGTATTCCATTTTGAAACGATTCCGAATCATTTTTGCCTTGTGGGACGTTGATATTGCCCTTTGAATATTCTGTTTTAGGGGTGGTAGAGTACTCGGAAGCATTGCTCCGTGTTCGTTCGCGAGAGAGAGGGGCCAACGGCCAATTTGCATCTCGGCCAATTTGTTTCATGTCTACCGCCTTGACACTGCCGAATGCCTCAAAACTAAATTCGTAACTTCTCATAAAAATGTCACTAACATCGCCATCGCTCCATGAAAGAAGACTCTCCAATCCTTTTGCAAGGTCGGGCCATCCATCACGGATATGATCTATGTGCTTTACCTTCAGACCCAGAAGTTTGCGGTAAAAGGCCGTAGGTAAGGTGATAGGAAGTGTGAGACCATTGTAAATAGCTAGTGACATCAAAATGCCAATCAGCTCGAAGTGTTCCAACCCTTCTAGCGAGCACGGCTGGAACCACGCCATATGGGTACGAGTGTCCACTGTGAAGAGTCCATGATCAGGATCAAGTGCCTCAGCGAAGACCAAAGTCATGAACTCTTGTTGCACGCCGCCGAGATCGACCCCTTCTTCTCCCAAATCCATTCCCATCTTGACTTTCAGAGGACGCATCAGTTCCCGCCTCTCGCGACGCCATATTTGATTGAAAGCATCGACAATGGCATGGTTCCGGCGGACGGAGATGATGAAGTACTGTGTCATTGAGGTGTGTAAGCGGGCCAACAGACTTATCTCATCAGCAATTTGTATAGTGCGGTTGAAAGCGGTCTGACTCGCTTGCCGTTGAGCAATCATTCCTGCTTCGTATGCCTTAGACATGGCCGTATAATTGATGGCGCGGAAATATTTTACCAGTGCGGCTGGCGGGAAAAGAAAGGTGAATGATAGAAGATGCAATTTTTTGTTGTTGCTGGCCGTTCTACCAAGCCATTCAACAGGCATCTCCATCGGATCGAGCCTTTCTGACAAGAAAGCAGTATGAAAATCTTCTGCTTCGAGTCCAAGCCGTCTTCGGTCTTTATACAAGGATGACAATATCTGCACGGCTCCACCCGCAGTTCCAGATCTCAAAATTTCAGGCTTGCCATCCCATTCTTTTAGAAATAGTGTGCGAAGCCATTCCACCATAACGGATGCTCTAATGGGACTTTCTATGACTGAAGGCTGAATATTCTGCTCGGCGACTTTTTGCAAGGTCTCATACTGCCCACACAGATTGTTAAATAGTAGTTCTAACACACTCGGAGGCCGTTTCTGTTTAATGTCTGATGCCGGAATGGATCTGGTCTTTGATATTTCGTAGAACGCTAACCGAGCAGCAAGAGCGCGCACAAGACGACGAACAAGTCGAAGGGCTAGGTCGTTTTCCAACTTGTCAGTAGTATCTAGAAGTACCTCGGAGTTGTGAAGAGGTAGTTTTTGCAGTTGGGCGCTAGGTAAAACAATTCCTGCTTCACGCACCTCCTGAATACCTCTCCAAGTTTGTGAGTCAACCTTGGGTAGGAAGGTAATCAAGACAAAAAAGACGACGGTCAGCATATGAGCCGCATCTATGTCGGATAATGGTTCTTCGGAAATCGGTGGCGTTGGCCGGGATGAAATTGGAGATCGATTTCCTGTCATATATTGAGACATACGTCTGCTATTTCGGAGCATAAGCGGAAGGTTTTTAGGTGGTATAAACAATCGCTCTAAAGAACTCCACAAACTATTCAAAATCAGTTCCCACGGGCAAATCTCGTGTAGTTTTCGAAGAGTAGATTCTAAAGCATGCAAATCAATCGTGGTAGGTTCTGTGGTGTCGTGACCTTCGTGTAACGGAGGAAGATTTCCTCGAAATGACTGAAGCAATTGTTGACTGCTACTCAGCCCATAGTATATAGACTGTGCCACGAAAGGATACACTTCGCGTTGGCGAACTGAGGCAAACCGCCATTGATAGTTGTCGGACCTTCCTTGAATATTCATATTATCGACTTCTTCCTTCCATCTTTGGGCATCATCTTCGTTGTCAGCAAGTAATTTATACAAGCCATCAACAATATCCGTTGATAGATGACTGACAGTTTGCACTGTAGACGTTGAATCCGATGTGCTGTCATCATTCTGTCGAAAATGTGGAGGCGTAACATAAGGAGAGAGATCTTCGGATGTTTCTTCCAACTTCACCATTTCATCACTGTTTTCTCTAGTATGAGATAATTCTTTAGGGAACTTAGATCCATCCCAGGAAACTCGTCGTGGGTTACTTGATTTTTTCTGAGAATTATGAATTGTTTGATTGCTTTTCTTTGAACGGTGTTTGAGCGCGGGAGGAGGGAAGAACGGCTGCTGTGATAAGCCTTTTGATGGAGTGGACTTGGAACTCGGTATACGGCTAACTTTTGGCTTGTTCTCACTTGTGGCTCGTGGTGTTTGTAGCCACGGTTCGACTTGTTCAAGGGAGACACGCTTTACTGGCTGACCGGAAACTCTCACCTCCAGGGCTGAGTGCTGAGGTCGCCTTTGGCGGTTGGTAGACGCTTGTACTTCGCTTATGGTGGTATTGCTGATAGAATGTGCATGGGTTCGTTGTTTACCTCCGTGGTCATTGGAGGTATGTTTATAACCTGTCTCATTCGCCGAAAAACTCAGCGGTACCTTTCGCCTTCCATGCAAAGTAGGACTTGCACAAAGGTGATTCTCTGCGGTTGACTGACGTAATGGCAGCCATTCGACCATTCGTAGCGACAGCGTATCAAAAAGGTTCTGTGTGAAAGATTTAGGATCCTTGGCGCGGGACGAATTGGAGAAGAGCGAGCCCTGCGTAGATCTCTCAGTGAGCTCACATAATGTTTCGGAAGATGCATCTGCAGATGTTTGGGATTGAAGTGAGGAAGGGTGAATTTCGCCGCCAGGGGGGTTGGCTATTGGCTGCGCATCAATCGTATTGTCCCTGTGATGTCGATGGCGATGGGACGAATGCACTGGTGGAAAATCACTGGGAGGTCGTGGTGGATTGCGGCATAGTCCCCTATCCGCATTATCCTGGCTTGCTAGGTAGCAGGCCAGTGTACGTGCGCTTAGATCTGTGTACTGTCGAAATGGCCCATCCGTCGCCTTCTTCTGATAACTCAAACAAGTAGGAGTTCGGCATTCCGGATTTTCGCATCCGTAAAGAATTTGGTGTTTATATCTGCGGAGTCAAGACTGTTAGCTAGGAACAGTTGTTGCGAGGTCGCACATTCCTCGTAGTTAGTTCACTCACCTGCGGACTAGACTGTTGAACTGGCGGCGGCGATCATCTCTATGCTGGACAAGAATAGAAGCAGGATCATTTACGCTGATTGTATTCTTGACAATAACCTCCGGCGAGTTCGGTGGCAGTTTCGAAAGACAAGGTAGTTGCCTGCCAACAGCAGTATCGCCAGAGCCGAGAGATCCTCCCCGCATCCTGGTCATGCTACTGTACTAGTAGCATCGTGGGAAAATCTAAAGCGGGTGCAAAAGCGGGCTGCAAATACGGCGAGTTAGATGCCGCCTTTGCACGAAGATGACGATGTGCTGAACGACGCTGGGATGAGTCTGATGGAAATGAGTCGCAGTTCAGCTGCAGCAGCCCATGACATCGCTGCCCCGGACTGGGCCTAATGCGGCAAGGCGCAGGATTACGATTCCTCCGGATCAAAGTATATCCGACGCCGGATAGAATAGTATACATCCAACTACAAGGCTATTTGGTCTGGTTGTTCTGTCATTCTCTTCTTCAATATTACAGGCTAGAATAAAGATGGCTCCTAAGGTGGATTCAAGCTGAAAGGCAGGGAGAGGGGAAAGCAAATGGAAATTAGCCTGTAGTGCGAACTTGCCATCTGCTAGATTGGTGTCAAAGGCTGATATGAAACAGCTCCGTGCGAAATGTCATATTTTCTACTGTCCTATCAAAAGGTCTATCGCCTGAGCTCTGAGACTGTATGGCTATATAAGTATGTAACATGTATTGCGATTTGTACCTAGTCGGCATGGACATAATAATATGACATGGCCCGTGCTGAGTCTCGAAATAAAAATCACGCTTACCTAATTTGCAATTATTAAGAATGAGTAACGAGCTCGATGTTGTAGTGGCAAAGTTCGATTACCAACTATCTTTCCTTTCAAAAAAAAGTGAAGTCGGGAATTGATTAATATCTGTGCCACTTCCAAGTCCCAAACCGTCATTCAGCAAAGGAATCCGTTCTCAACCTACTACTTTTCATACGGACAGCCAAAATCTCTGCCCCGCTCGCCGACGACAACGACTTTTACGAGCGATGGCTTCTGTAAATGGTGATTTACTCCCATACACTTGCAATGCGTGTCTGGTAGCATTCAGAACCAGCGATGGTCAGCGCGACCATATGCGAAAAGACTGGCAGTGAGTCCATTCTTCAACCATCAAAGCAGAATATGCAGTGCCCCTCACTAACCGAATGCCTCGCAAAAATTAGTTTGTACAATGTCAAGCGCCGCGTTGCATCCCTCCCTCCCGTTTCGCAAGAAACATTTACAGAGAAAGTCTTGACGGCCAGAGCGTCTTCATCGGCTGCTGCTGCCAAAGCTTCGTTTGAGAAAACATGCGATGCCTGCCAGAAGACGTTCTACAGCGAAAACTCGTATCAGAATCATACCAAGAGCTCGAAACACAAACTTCGCCAGAATGTCTTGAAAAAGAAGGGTCTGGTAGATGATACGTCGTCGGTCGTGAGCTCGACCTTCTCACTTGGAGAACCCATCAATAAGTCTGTCGCCGGGGATAACGAATCGACCGTCTCCCACGTCACTGATGGATTAAAAAAGACTACTATCCAGGAAGAAGAAAATGAGAATGACGAAGATATAGAAGATGAAGACGCCAGTGAATACCCTATAACACGGTGCCTGTTCTGTTCAGAAACCGCAACCGACCTCAAATCAAATGTCGACCACATGTCCAAAGTCCACGGAATGTTTGTTCCCGAGAAGGACTACCTCGTCGACTTGGAAGGTCTCATTCGATATCTGAATGCAAAGATTGTGGAAAATCACGAATGTATTCATTGCCACGCGATCAGGAGCACAGCCGCTGGTATCCGCACCCATATGCGAGATAAGGGTCACTGCATGATCGCCTTCGAATCCGACGAAGAGCAGATCGAAATCGGCCAATTCTACGACTTCCGCAGCACATACTCCGACGACGAGGACGAGGATGAGGATATGGCTGATGGCGGGGTTCCAGTGACGAGCTCAGATGCGGATGAGGCGGGATGGGAGACTGACGACAGCTCTGTCGGTTCTGATGGAGAATCCAAGGCGTACCGGGGCTCGCAACCTGTTTATCAGACAGACTACGAACTACACTTACCGTCCGGTCGCAGCGTTGGCCACCGAGCTCTCGCGAAATATTACCGCCAGAATCTGCACAGCTATCCTACCGCTGAAGAGCGTTCTGCTCGCCAGCTTGCGATCGAGAATGGTACTGCTGAAGAGGAGACGCCCAAGCCCGAACGCAATCACCACAGGGCTCTTGTTTCTCGCGCAAACGGCGGAATGGGTATGATTGGAGCGACGGAGTATCAGAAAACAGAGGCACTGTCCTCGGAAAGGCGAGAGAGGACTCGAGCCCAGCGGTCGGAGAAGAAGTATCTAGCCAAGATCAACCGACAGGCCAACAGCCAAAAGCACTTCCGGGTATGTCTTGTTTTGTCATTTTCTTTTCAATGTTTGCTAACGATAACTCTAGGATCCTCTTCTACAATGATTGATGTTAGATACATTGAACGAAGTCTACCCCATGACGATTTGCATTCTTCACGATTACTTATTGCATTACCTGGTTATGTTATGAATGACATTTGATAGAGCATGATTCCTTTCCTTGAGGTTAAAAGCTAGATATTTAAATTATGAAGAGGTTTCTATAAAGCTAAGGTCACCACGTACCGTACAGATGCATTATATCTAAAATTGAATAAAATAAATTCGGCATCTTTTTATTGATTTATAGGAAGCCCATAAGTGGTGGAAATGTTCACTAGAGTATACTAACTTTCGAGTACATACCCTATATTCATATCAATGATAGCTTTCACTGATTTTCGCTCATGCTAATCAAGTAAACGTCTAATTGATAGTGACAAATACTGAACGAGAGTATAAAGGCACTAGAACTATCCGATCCGTCTCAGTGCTTTCAATCACGAGTTATTTTGATCATCGAAGATGAAAAATTGTACCGAATAATAGTGGCTTGTCTGAACCGATGCTTCAGGCCCGGCTCAAAAGGCTTTCTTGACAACTAGTGAACGAAGTCTATAACTGCTACTTCTCTCTAAAATACACGCAGAGGTCCATACATTTGGAATCTCGATTGGAAATGGCTGTTAATGAAGTAGCAATGGCTCGCTTTCATGGCCCTGCCCGTCGTTCCTTTTCTTACGACGGCGACGTTTCTTTTTAACTGTGCTGCCGGACCCTGCGTCGCCAGTCTCGGATTCGATGGCTTGCTCGTGAGCCTGGAGCAGTTTCTGCTGATTACTACCTGGAGATACGGTCTTCGGCGATCTCTCGGTTTCTGACGAAGAGTTGCTGCTTGTGGGATGGAGAACGACTTTTCGTATTCCGTTGACGTCGATGATTTGTTCTGTGATGCTCCCGCTCCTGGCAGGGGCAGACAAATGCGACGAACTCTTTGAATATTCTGAAGCCCGCGCGTCGTGCCCGTGAAGACTGTTTGGCTTGCTTCTATTTGGAGTACGACTAGGAGGTGGTCGTGCTACTTCATCACCATCTCCATTCCCAGCTTCGTGGCTAAGGAGATCTGTGCTCTCGTTTACACGATTGGATCCTTCATCAGTGTTGGTTTTGGAAACAGCTTCTGGTGTTACGACTTCATTAATGGTTCCGTATGTTTGTCGTAGTGCTCGAACACCATCCCTCGCGGTGAATGACGGGGAGCTCTGAAGTTTGGGAGCTGGTCCGCTTTTGATGCTACCCACATCTGAGTGTCTGTATTCACCCGAGTATCTTCCAGACTCCGAGTCAGTCATGCCCGAACGAGTAGGGGACGCCCCGGGTGCTTTAATTTTAACGTTTTGATAGCGAGTCTGCCGAGGCCTGCTGGCTAGGTTTGAAGGTCCCAAGTGTTTGAGATGCTCGCGAATTTCGTCCGTGCCTCGTTTTGTAATTATTTGTTCTGGTGCGTCGGGATTGTTTCTCAGACTGAACCGAAGGCCAGGAGGATTCATTACGCTTGAGCTCAGTCTACGCGGCTCATTTCTGGAAGTTAGTCCTGTAGACAAATCGCCGTTGGTGGTATCCTCGGCGGAGCCATTCGGTAAAGTTGGCGGATCTTCTACAATGTGCCCCTTTGGAACCCGGGCTTTGGGTGCAGGAGCCATGCGCCTAATCGCTTTATGGACGTCGATAAAGACATCGGACTCATCGATAATTTCCCTGTGAGAGATGTTAGAGCGTGAATGTAAATCTTAAATTGAGTAGTAACTTACTCGCCGATTAGCTCTTCAATTACGTCCTCTAGGGTAACAACACCAAGCGACCCGTGATCCTCGCCCGGGTAGTCAGATACTAGCACCATGTGAGATTTTCCTTCCTGGAAGAAATTGACGATATCTAAACAGCTGGTCTCGGGACGCGTTTCGGGAAGTGTTGCCAGAGCGAAATCGCGAACCATTTTGCAATCATCCGGATCGTAGGTGATAAGCATTTTCACAAGAAGCATCCCGACAAAGTTATTTTCGTTATCCGGTGCATGAATGGGAATGCGAGAATAACCTTGGGAGAGAATCAGGTCCATCATTTCTTCATTCAGAATAGTATCGGCAGACATGGTGAAGACATCATCCATCGGAGTCATGATACTCCCGACCGTCTTTTCTTTCAAATCTAGACACGCACTGATGATGGTAACTTCATCCGAGTTGAGCTGTTCACCAGCGGCACCCAGAGTTTTATGTAGAGTCACCAATGTTTTCAGACCAGCCTTTTTGTATATGGTGCCGTGATCTTCGCCAAGAAGTCTGTCGAGGAGTTTGGCTACTGGCCAGGCCACGGGTGACATGACGTACATCAGCACCAGGACGAAGGGAGCCATCCAAGCACCGATGGGCAACCCATACCGAACACATATCGATTGCGGGACAACTTCTCCGAAAATAACTATCGAATCAGTTTAGTAAACCGGTTTACTTTGATTGCGGCTGGGATTGATACCGATTAGCACGGTACTCCCAACAACTGCGGGCCAGCCACCACCCAGAGAGCGATCCAGCACGATGGGAAGGGTTTCGTTGGTAATGACATTGCTCAGCAGCAGAGTCACCAGAACCCAATGTTTCCCCCGCTGTAGCAGTTTGAGTACGGCAGCCGCATTCTTTCTTTCAGAACCCTCTCCCGACGTTTTGATGACTTGGAGATAGATTTCGTCCTAGGTGAGACGCGCAAGACGTCAAGACATGGCTCGTAGCTAGCGACGCAAGGGATTGATCACATACCTGGCCCATCAACGCAATTGTCAAACCTGCAAAGGCGCCTCCTCCCAGCACCAGAGCGACGGCCACGCCTAGATATAGCCATAGGCTCGGGTCGCTGGCGGGCTTCCCGTCGTCGTCATGCAGCAGCAGCCATCCGGTCGGGGCGGCGGCAATTGCAGGAAGCTGGGCAACGGTGAGGAATAGAACCTTGGCGAGGCCCAAAGCTATCGGCCGGCTGGCCAGATAGGGATTCGCATGGGCGGATCTCATGGCTGGATGCCTGTTTCCAGGTCTTGGAGATAGAACAACGATCCAGAGCAAGCTGGTAGCGAAGACGTCTGCATCTGCATCTGTCGCCGCCAAGCAAAAATTGCGGGCGCTTCCTCGCTTCCTAAGGCGGCGACGGCCAGCCGCGACCAATGACGTCGCCCAGGCACCGCATCATCATTATTACTGCTTCCTGCAATGCACGCAATTGAGGTGGACGGCCGCCCACCAATCGCGCTGCTTTGCATGCAGAGTCAATTATGTGTATTATATAAGATATCACAGGTGCATCAATCCTCCGCCCCCATCCTGCAGCTGCCTCAGGCAGAAACTCGACCGGCTGCGTGCCCCCGCTCACTCTCGGCTATCCGCGGGCTTGTTTGATCTCCAAGAAACACTCCTGTCAGTCAAAACACCTCGCGCCGGGGTAGCATGTAGAATTTGTTCTTCTTCCCTCAATGCTCCCTCCGACTGCAGTGTGAAATCCCCGAATCAACGGCCATGAGCCTCTTTCATACTGCTGGCCGGCGTCTCGCACGCTCGTCGCTGAATGGCCTCCGATCATACTCGTCCGCCGCTCCCTCGCCAGCTGCTCGATTGAACCTGCCGATTGACTACAAGACAAGCCCGCTCCTGCATCATGCCTCTGCGTCGCTGGCTAGTTCGAAGGAACTGCCGCAGTCGGCAACAACTAAGCGCCAGAACTTGTACCAGGCCATCAACTCGGCCTTACGGACAGCCATGTCCGCATCCGACCAGGTGATCCTGTTCGGAGAGGATGTCGCTTTTGGCGGCGTCTTCCGTTGCTCGATGGACTTGCAGATGGAATTTGGGTCCGAGAGAGTCTTCAATACACCCTTGACAGAGCAAGGAATTGTTGGTTTTGCCATTGGAGCGGCCGCACAGGGCATGAAACCGGTAGCTGAAATTCAGTTCGCCGACTACGTCTACCCTGCCTTTGATCAGATAGTCAACGAGGCAGCCAAATTTAGATATCGCGAGGGCTCTACAGGGGCCCATGCGGGAGGATTAGTGATAAGAATGCCATGTGGCGCCGTAGGACATGGTGCACTGTATGAGGACTCCCGGCTTTCTAGCCTTGTTTCACTTTCTTCAGCCTGCTAACTATCCTAGTTACCATACCCAATCTCCCGAATCGTTGTTCGCTCATATCCCCGGTGTCCAGGTGGTGATGCCACGTTCCCCAACACAAGCAAAGGGGCTATTATTGTCGTCAATTCTTGAATGCAACGATCCCGTGATCTTCATGGAGCCGAAGATACTGTATCGAGCCGCTGTCGAGCATGTTCCCGTTGATTCCTACACCATTCCTCTGGGAAAAGCAGAAATCGTGAAGCCAGGGTCAGATCTGACGATTATATCATATGGTCAACCGCTTTACTTGTGCTCGCAAGCAATTGCTGCCGCTGAGAAGGCAAGGAAGGGGCTGAATATTGAGCTCATTGATTTACGCACAATATATCCATGGGATCGGCAGACTGTGTTGGAAAGCGTTCGAAGGACAGGAAGGGCAATTGTGGTTCATGAAAGCATGATCAACTATGGTGTTGGCGCAGAAGTCTCGGCTACTATCCAGGAGGGTGCCTTTTTACGCCTAGAAGCTCCCGTGAAGCGAGTTGCCGGCTGGACCACTCACACTGGACTGAGCTATGAGAGTTTCATCATGCCAGATGTTGCAAGTAAGATGCCCATGCCCCATTTATTCGTATACTCGAGTCAGCTTTACTAACGATGTACAGGAATTTACGACGCAATCTTACAGACTGTTGATTATTAGCGCTCTTTTATGACAATAGTAGATATGCATTTGTGATGGGGTATTCGAATGGGTTATATTGTTCAGGCCTCGTTATACCAGAGATCAATTAGTAGACATCAATAAACCTTTTCAAACTGTTTAGTCTTTCATCCACAACATGTAGAGATTCTCGATATATTCAAACCCCTTTCTAGTCAATTTCACGCTATTACATTGTAAGGAAGACCGCAGTAGTATCGGACCTAAGTATTGTCGTAAAGTAGACCGCCTCAGGCAGCTGCATCTGAAACAGGGAACTGCCCTCAAAACGCCACCCTTTGTTCCTGTCAATCCTCTATGGAGTATTGTGTTGTTGTTGAAAAACTACACAGCCAATTGATGTGCTGCCCCAATATGTCACAATAGATTGCCCAGCCACTGGAAGCCAGGCCCCACTTTCTAAAGTAGGAAATATTGTTCCTTCGCTCTGTGCTTCTTCCCAAGACGTTCATCGCTATTCTCTGCCGGGCAATGTATGAAAAATGGAGTATCTACTTATAAGTATAGGCGGTGGGTGTGTATTGATAGAAATCAACCGTTTCCAAAAATATCTACCCTCTGTTGACTTGAATAGCCCGGTGGCAATATCGATTCAAAAGCACAACAATATTGATTCAAACGTACAGCAATATCGATGCAAACGTACAGCAATATCAATTCAAACATACAGCAATATCGATTTATCCCGAAAGATGTGATAATATCCGGAGGTCATTCCTCGTTTGTCCGGACTCTGACACTCCTATCACTTCCAACCAACATCAACCATCAGCTTCTTCAGAATTGAGAAATAACCAAGAAATGAAAATGATTCCAGACCTTGGTCAGGAGTCTATAATAAGTAGGGAATATAACATCGTGCGTAGGTAGGTAGGAAATGAGGTGTTGTCATCCGCGAGATTGTGAGCGGTGGAGTGCGTTCGTGTTGCGAGTTCAGGAATTCTCGAACGCGTCTGCTAGTTCTGGAAATTGGGAAGTAATTGTAGCAACGGAGATGAAAATCCATAATGCACCCGTTTGGCTGCCGATGCAGATCTCTAGTTGTAATCTCCTTCCTCGTTTTTGATTTGGCGTTCCTTGAAACTGAACTTGTCCAATTCTGTCTCTGATCTCTTCTTTATGGTCCAATACGGAAACTGGTTTCGGGAAGTCTGTGACAGAGATTTGATGTTCATTGCCTCACTTGCAGGCGAATGAGTCCTCCGTTTTTTCATCGAATATTTTCATGCCGGACGCCTTGATTGAGTACTCCATGCAACACCAACAGGCCAAACGCAGCTTTCCACAATCCGCGTCGGTGTTTACAGTATGTGCGTGTACCTTGGCTGCCTTTGCCTGCTCCGGTTTCTCAGTCACTTTCTTATTCATTTCCTTCAAAGCATTGTGTTTGTTCGTGATCTTCATAATCATGATCAACATTCTCTTTAACCGTTTCCATTTCTTAGCTGGCTTCATGTCGACTTTGTATTCTAAATCGTCGATGTCACGGTATACACATGTTTCTACCATGTCGAATTTTTCGTACAGTTCGATCGCGTTAATATCATCTCCGTCAATGATCCGGCGGTATTCTTCTGTTGGAATTCCACCCTCCTTGCACGCTTCAGTCTCTTCTGGGTGCGGTTGAAATTCTCAACCTTCAATTTCGCTACGTATTCCTTGGTCTGCTTTTTGAAATCATTTTGACGTTTGGTGCGTAAGAGGCGCAGAGAATAATCAAGGAAATCAAAGCAAAGCAACTGCTGCCCATGCAAAAGGGAATGAAGAGGAAGCTCTGGAGATGTCTTGTCAAGTGGGAATCCACACCAGCACATACACCAGCCGAACCCAACCAGTTGGCTGGTCTTATTTTTGTGTTTAAGAAAGGCTGTGTTTGTATCGTCTCACACAGCGCCAACTGGGCCACACGTGCCATTGGGTCCGTGTCATGTGACAATCTTGATTTCTTTATGCGACTTGCTATGATGGCGCACCTTCCACCTTCCACCTTCCACCTTCCACCTCCCATCCTACCACCATACATCATGGATTCATCGTTTACGGAAGAAAATTCTTTCGTCTCTTTTGAAAGGCTGTTCGATGGCTATCAACATCATCGATTTAGTAGTCTGAGCCAGTTAAAAAGTCTATTACGTTCTCGGCAAGCAGCGTTGTATGAGGACAAAACGCGAGAACAGTTTGTTGTGGTCTCGAAATTTCCTCCCTCATCTCTCTCGAAACTCGACGAGAATTTCTTCAAATTTGTTCGTCTCTCATACAATAAAAATACGCAACTTGCAGTCTTCAAAGTTATGTACGGCACCGCCCACGAGCTCGCGTGTCGAGAATTTCTCTATTGCATCTATGACGAACTGACCGCCATGAATGTAATGAGAGAACTTGACTCACTCGGAACATCCACAGTAACTATTGGGAATTGGACAAAGCAGGCGGATGAGTGCTGGGCACCCAAAGCTCAAGATACGAATTTACGAGTCATCTTCGAGATTGGATTATCCGAGTCTTCCCGTCATTTGGCAATGGATGCCCGAGGCTGGCTAGAGACTCAAGGTTCGACAATCGAATTAGCTATCACCATGATTGTCGATCAAAGCAATCCTAGCATCACAATTCAACTTTGGGAAAAAGATGTTCGGCAATACAACATCCGTACTCGAAACCGCCCTGAACAAGCCTATTGTGTTCAAGAGATGACAATCGTTCATCAAAACAATGGCACCATTGTTTCTCAAAATCTCGTTCTACCGTTCAAAGCATTCTTGGGTCGTGATCCACAGGATGCAATTGAAAGAGATCTTATACTAACTCGCTCAAGACTTCAAACTTTGGCTGAGGATATCTGGAGAAAACAACGATTCATTAATTGAGCCGACCGAGCCATTTATTGTTCGACTATTTAAGAATCCCTGCACTTCGGTCTAGATCGAGAGAGTTAGATGTAGTCAGACTTCTGCGGCATCCCTTGATCACCTTTCGGCACGAAAGGCTCCATTGCCCTGTGATCTGAATGCAGAAATACGACAACTGCAGGTTCTCGACGGCAATTAAATTTGATCCGTTTCTCAGCCCAAGAGACTATGTCAGCGTGTTACATAGAAGTTATACCTCAATTATAAAAGTTTGGCTTAATCTGGCACACACAGAAGTAATCAATCAATATTAATTAATACCTAACTCCATAATTTGACCTTTTCAGCTAGAATTAAAAAGCTTAACCAGATCCGACTCCAATTTAATATCAGTCACAAATCTAGGTCTGTGAGACTAGCACATCCCCCGGAGTTGATTAATATAAAACCTCTCAAAAACAGAAGAAAGGTAGTCGGTTTTGCTTACTCGGGATCGCTAACGCAGGTGCCCGAAGGATAGAGGCTAGATCTGTTGGCCGAAGTCCTGGCACCTCTGTGTTGTTGTTACCAGGATATTCATCACGGTATCTTGATTTTATGGAGTCAATATGAATTGCCATGAGCATTTGAGGTGATGAATAATGCTCGAGGAACCATGACCGAAAGACGGAGATTCGTTTCATCATCTCTGTATGCTGTTCCAGGCTAACCTGGCTGCCCAAAGCCCTGTTCGAATACGACGGGTGTTTAGAAATGACCAGGGAAAAAAGGACAGAGAAATTTCATAATCTTACCAGTACCACCTTACAACATCTGTCACGAAGGGACCATGACTATGCCGTTCCTCATATTCGTGTCGAAATTTGTCAAAAGAGTGGTAAGCTGCATAATACCACCCATGGTGCATGAGCTTGGAAAGAAATTAATAAATACGAACCAATGGTATAGAGGAGATCAGGAAAGGAGATGTAGGACATACATTGTAAAGATACCGATGTAAATCTTTCTCCTCAATGGGTGTTGTTTTCTGCCAATCTTCTCGGATAGAGATGGATCGATACGAACATCTGGTCGCTTTGCTAACATCACTGAGGAAGCTTTTCATGGCCTGATGCTGCTCAGCATCATCCTCGCACATAAAGTCGGTTGGATATAAAATTTCGAGAGTGTCTTCACTTATAGGTGTGCGGCCGTCTTGTTCAACTGAAGGGTGTAATGCCCGAAAGACGTCGGGAAATACCTCATCTCTTCCAATCCAGCCGGGCGTGTCCACATCTGCCCATGCCTTGACTAAACCATTGCTTGATATCGAATCAGTTGAAGGACGAAAGCCAAAGATTCCAGTTTGAAAGGCGGGAATTCGAACACTTCCAGTAGCTATTCAGATTTATGTTTAAATAAAAGAAAGTGGAAAAGAGGAATATTTATAGATAGATAGACTCACTGTCACTACAGATTGATAAATCAATCCAGTCGTAAGCGGCAATTGCAGCAGCACCCCCACTACTGCTGCCACCGGTAATTAGATAGCCATCCCCCGCGGATTAAATGGCGCCTGGTAGTCGACACTTTGGGTCGGGTGTTCCATCATCGCAAAGGAACTGAGATGGGTTTTCCCAACAACAATAGCCCCTGCTGCTCGTAATAAAGTCACCACATCTGCAGTATCCTGTTGAATGGGATAGGTTTCAAAATATGCACGGTTTCCAAGCGTTGTATGAGTACCCCTGATATGATAGTTGTCCTTGACAGCAATTCTCATACCTTTCAGGACGCTGAAAGAAGTATTTTGCTTCTTTTATTATCAAATAATTGTAATTTCTCCTCTCCACTGGTGTTGTGGCAAGAACTTGGATTCTTACCTGCCGGGACCCTCGTGTATAGGTAAGGGGAATGACATAATAGAATAAGACCTCGCAGGAATAGCAATTCCATGTGCTCGATACGCATTTCCAGCGGCTGTAGTCTGAATAAATTCACTACTAGCTAGAATTAGAACTGCGTGCTAAGTTAAGGCTAACTTACCCTATCCTTTCCGAAGAGGAACATGTAGCTTGCACAAATGCAAGCTGGCAGTCAGGGTAGACTTTTGATACAGAGTGTAAAAGACCTTTGTGGGCATAATATGGTCCGCTCGAGATATTCAGGTCTCGCTCACAAACCACTTCTAGTGTCGTCCATTTCTCAAAGACTTTTTCGACATCCTTCTCAAAATGGACACTGTTCGAATCAATGCCACCAAATATGATCTGTTGAAGGAAGGCAGTATGGAAAACATCATCCTAATCTAGAAATCACTTTCTCCATTGCTCCAGTATACTTGCATCGATCCTTTGGTCCTTTGATACCTGTAGATATGTCACTAACGTGGGTATTTCGGTTGAACTCTGTAAAATTGGTGACTGAGTAAATTAATCAGGTTTCCATTTGTGATATCAAAAACTGATTGACCGGGCTTACAAAACTTGTAGGCCGGGCGAGTTAGTGCTCATTATCTATCTTAAAGCTGATAACATTGTCCACAATAGCCTGTGTTAGTTCTGCTGTAGGCTTGTGGATTATATTTTGTGGCCAGTTTATTAGACTGGGAAGGTATGTCCCGAGTCCCCAAAGGGAAAAAACCATCGTTTTGTAATTTTCCATCACAATTAGCCACTGTTGGAGAATGATATTAAAATGAAAATGGAGTGTTGATGTGGGAAAAAGCGGTCTGTCGGCGAGGGGGTCTTTTATTACACATTACTGATTGATTACTCATGCTAAACACTCATCTTAGCTATAAAACCGTTTATTAACTCCCTAAATATATATCCATGTATCAATTATTCGATAAGCATCGGATTTCTACAACTTGAGTTAGGTATATTCCGATAGAAAAAGGATTCATTCATTGGCCGCACGGTATTCCTGCATAATGTAGCTACCTCGAACGAAAGTGACAGGATAAATTAATACACTAATACATTGCATTGTGCCTTGCCTTATAAGATTTCTTACTTGAGGCGACACAACAACTCAATGCTGTTAGCCAGTCTCGTGATTCCCACTCAAAGTCCGTCCTGCACATACTGATTCATAGTTAATAGTCTTCAAAGTCCTTCTGTCTTCCAGTGTCATATAGAATTCCTCGTTGAATCCTTTTGTCCGTGAATAATACATATCGGAGTAAGTTGTTTGATAAATTGAAACCATAAGTAAATAAATAAACCGTGTCCTATCATAGCAAACAGCACTCAATTAGTGCTGGCAACCAAAAAAACCGATCATCTTTAATAGCCACTTCATGCATTGTAGTACACCAAAGGTCGGGCCTCGATGTTTTCCAGATGTGGGCCACAGTCGCGTGCCAGAGGGTTGGAAAAGGCCGTATGCGACACACCTATTCTAGCTTTAGCTGCTCCAAAATTGTACAATACTGTGTAAGTAGTTGACGGACCTGTATCAATATTAATGTCTCTTTCCTTAAAACGATGCTGTTGTCATCGCTATTGCCATAATATTAAATACTTATTACCGGGAGGTTTACTCTCCTGCAAACAACCCACTTTTGGCTGCATTGCCATTATCATCAATTCTGTTCAACCCATGCCAACAGCTGTCGGTGCGCATATGAGGTCACATGGCTTTGGTTGCTTTGGCAGTATAAATATACGTCAACTTAGACCGCCTCCTTGCAATGTAGGATTTTTCTTTCCCTTCTCATTATTTTTTTAACAACTTCAAATACAGAGTTAGGCAACACGGGACACTCCTACTATCGTTTTCGATCCAAATATCCATAGTTCATGACTATCGGTCTCAATAAAGTCTATCGACTATCGACGCTATTTCTAGTGCGAGATACTCGCAAGCCCATACCTAAGTGAAATGAACACTCTTGAGACCCTAGAGCAGGCCCTTAAGCAGGCAGCAGCCTCGACCCCGAAGAAACAGCAGTTGTCTGACGCACAGTACAGCGCTGGCTTTGATATTTTGGTGCGAGACTCAGGATGGTTGACATACCAAGATTTCGTCATTCCTCAACTGTCTCAGTTGCTAACCCCCCTAGCCAATTCGGATAATATCTCGGTACTAGAAATCGGACCTGGTCCGAAGAGCGTACTTGGATATCTTCCCAGCTATCTGAGAGAGAAAGTCAAGAGATACACGGTATTCGAACCTAACGACCTGTTTGCTACAAGGTTGACAGAATGGATTGGCTCAGAGTCTCCCCTGCCCCGTCTAGAAAGGCTGCCCAACATTCATAGAACTCATTTCATTCTGGAGGAAAACATAAATAGTGGCACCAATGGCTATGGAAAATGCAGCGAGAGATACGACATTATTCTACTCTGCCACAGCATGTACGGCATGAAGCCCAAATGTGGATTCATCGATCAAGCTCTGAAAATGCTTGTTGAGCCGCCACAACAAGGAATGGTGGTGGTTTTCCATCGCGACGGGGTCCTGCACCTCGACGGTTTGGTGTGCCATCGAACAGCTTCATTCCCTGCCGGAGTCGTTCGAGTGGCAGACGATGATGAGTCACTAGACTGTTTTGCACCTTTCATCGCGGGGTATGTCATGCAGGATGTGAGTGCAGACAAGGCTATTCGGGGCGAATGGCGTAAGCTGTGCCGCAACTTGGGCAGTCGAGAAGAAGCCCACCCAGACCATCTCTTGTTCAGCGCGCTCGACGTAATGCTGGCATTTGCCCAAAACGCAACGAGATTGCCAGAGCTGACAGCGCAGGTGCCATTAGTACAGGGAGAGAGGACGGTGAAAAACCGAGAGGCTCGCATCTTTCGACCCACCGCAATTTTTCGACCAACAGAAGTCCGACACATCCAGCAATGTGTTCAATGGGCACTGAAGCATGAAGTCGGCCTGACCGTCCTCGGCGGGGGTCATAGTGGCCACTGTCTCCGGTCAAATGTTGTCTCGGTCGACATGTGCGCCTTTAGCCAAGTACACAATCTGTCGGCGGGATGGGATGGAAGAGATTCTGGTTCATTGGCCGTCGTCGAGGCCGGCTGCAACACGAGGGATATCGTGCGTGAGACCATGTCGGCTGGCATGACAGTCCCCCTAGGGTCTCGTCCCAGTGTAGGTGCCGGGTTATATCTACAAGGGGGCATTGGACACCTAGCTAGGCTGCACGGGCTCGCGTGCGACGCCATTGTCGGTGCCGTTGTGGTTAGTGTTGACTCCGGCCAGGTTCTTTATGTCGGCTGTGTACCAAGTCAATACCGCCCAGCTGGTGCTATCCGCGCTAAAAACGAATCTGATCTGTTATGGGCATTGAAAGGCGCCGGGACCAATTTTGGTATCGTCGTCAGCGTGTCTTTCAAAACTTACCCGGCTCGGACCTACCTGACTCGAAACTGGGTTTTCTCGCCGAATAACAACCTCGAGGCGCAGCTCAGGCTCAGCAAATTTGATGAAATCGCCAAGAAGCTCCCGCTGGATTGTTCTGCAGATGCATACCTGTACTGGGATGCCGACCAGCTGCATCTTGGGGTGACCATGATCGACTCTTCCGCGACATCCACGCCTATGCCAGAGCCCGTAAGTGACGATTTAGGTCCAGAAAACAATTCCAAGGTTGTGGACGGAGTCGGTTTGTTCGAGACCGAGATGTACATGTCTGGGATGCACGGTGGGCATGGCGGCTGTAAAACCTCCTCGTTCAAGCGCTGTTTATTCCTAAAAGACATAGGAAAAGCAAATGTCGCTCAGCATTTGATAAAGGCCATTGGGACTCGTCCCTCACTACTCTGCTATCTCCATTTGCTGCAAGGTGGCGGGGCAGTCGGGGACGTTGCGGCTGATATCACTGCTTTCGGCTGTTGAGCCTGGGACTTTGCCTGTGTGATAACCGGTATCTGGCCCCGCGACCAAGATGGCACATGGATCGTACAGGCAGTCGTCCAGTGGGTTTATAATGTTGCCGAAGACTTGCTGCCCTTGAGTAGTGGAGTTTACGGCGCTGACCTTGGGCCAGACCCCAGAGACTCAGCGCTGGCTGCTAGGGCTTTTGGACGGAATCAGCTACGTCTGGCCAATCTCAAACACAGCTTGGAACCCCATAATGTGCTGTCTTACGCCTGCCAGCTCCCGAAATTGAAGAAACTGAAACTTACCATTCTTGTTACAGGGGAAAGCTGTGCTGGCAAGGACTATTCTGCCGACGTCTGGGTCTCCGAGTTTCATTGGATACCCCCAAAAGAACCTCACGGCACGTGTAGTTAGCATCAGCGATGCGACCAAGAGAGAATACGCCGCGGCTACTGGTGCTGACCTAAGACTCCTGCTTTGGGACCGTGCTTACAAGGAGAAACATCGGCCAGCGTTGACCAAGTTTTTCAAGGAACGAGAGCGACAATACCCTCAGATACTAGAGGAACATTTTCGGGATGTGGTGTACGGCGCTTTAGATGTGGATGTTCTGTTAATTACCGGAATGAGAGATGAGGCGCCAGTTGCAAAGTTTTCGCCTTTAGTGCCAGATATAAGGGTAATTGAGGTTTACGTCCAAGCCAGTGAGCAGACACAGTGGAGTCGCCGAGGCAATGACAACACGGACAGCAACAATAGCAGGTCGGATATAACGACCTTGGAATACTGCCCTAGCCTCATATTTGACAATAGCATGACTGGAAATGAGGCGACAAAAAGCTTTGCTAAAGAATACCTCCTTCCCTTCTTTCATGAGAACCTGCAGCAACTGAGTAACATGGTCCCCCAGATACCCGATTTCCCACACCCAGGCACCAATTTTCGCCATGTGCTCAACATCACTCAACACGCAAATGGCCTCGCCCTATGCACGGCTCTGCTGCATACCCAATTCACCGATGACTGGGCCAAAGTCGACGCGGTGGTAAGTTGCGAGGCTGGCGGTTTTTTGTTTGCGTCGCCGTTGGCCTGTCAGCCTGGTGTGCCCCCCTTAGTGCTGATTCGTGAAGCCGGCAAGCTCCCCCGTCCAACAGTTTCCGTAGCAAAGCCTCGTTCGTATATATCCTCTGTATCCAACAATTTGAGAGAGGAGAAGCGGATCGAGATGGGGCGGGATGTGCTCCCCAAGGGCGCGCGGGTGGTGGTAGTGGATGATGTGCTTTCCACAGGGAATACGCTTTGTGCGGTCCTGCAATCATTGACTAAAGCAGGTATTGACACTGAGAATGTCCGAGTTATGGTCGTGGCCGAGTTCCCTCTTCACCGTGGCCGGGAACTGTTGCGCACACATGGGTTTGGTAGGATCAATGTTCAAAGCCTTTTGGTCTTTGGCGGTGCTTAAGTAAAGGTATTGGAATCTAGGATTATAATGGAAATACATTATGATAAATATAATCCAGACTAACAATTCATGGACGGCGATACAGAGAGAAAGGCGTTGGGCTACTTGTGGGATCAAAGAGGAAAGGGCAAAGGCCACAAGTAGTAGTAGTGACTGTAGTAGAAGCCAGCTACGAGGTTAAGTAATGGTCGTTTCGGCAGCAGAAATGCATTTGTCTTCTTAAAAATCTCCCCGTAATATACCAAAAAGGCATCCCATTTTGTCCTCAGCAGCCCCTTTCACGTATCACGCAACCTGAGACTAGTTGAACTTTCTCAGAAAGCACAACACCTCCGATACTATCAAATGTAGATGGTAAGTGTTTGGTATTCGGTAAATCCATGTTGGTAATTCGATCCTAAGAATGGGGGGTTTATGGGGATATTTCAGGCCGGACTACTTGTTCCCGTAGCCGTGGGACTGGTTATTGGGGGAGGAATTGCCGGGTCGTTGGGATGGAAGGCTATTTTCTGGTTTTTTGCCATTTACAGCGGCGCTTTTCTATGTCTTCTTATCATCCTGCTGCCTGAAACACTGCGGTCGATTGTCGCGAATGGAAGTCGAACACCATCTAATCCGTTAACGAGATGGCCGCTGGGATTTTATCAGAAAACAAGCAAAATCCAGTGGCAGCAGAGCCTGGAGAGACAGTCACTGCTTGCAACAAAGAAAAAAATCGATCTTCTGGGACCTCTTCGAATACTACTGAGTAACCATGCAGCTCCTATCATCATATTCCTCGCCGTGTACTATGCCGTCTGGCAGATGAGCATTACGGCCATGTCCTTTCTGTTCAAGAGCCGTTATGGACTGACCGAAATACAAATCGGCTTAACCTTGATCGCCAATGGAGTTGGATCCATGGTTGGCACACTGGTGACTGGCAAAATCCCTTGATATCGACTACCGCCGCGTCAAATCCAATTACGACGCTTCATTCGACAGCGAACAAGGGACCATTGTGTCTCAAGCTAGCCGCGAAGATAATTTTCCGCTAGAAAATGCCCGTCTTCGACTTGTGCCGATCTTCACTACTCTGCAATGCATTCTCTATATTCCTGTTCGGCCGGACCATCCAATATTCTCACCAAGTGCATATTGCAGTTCCTATTGTCTCGATTTTTATTTCGGGATGGACAGCTATCTCTACGCAATCTCTTATCGCGACATACCTCGTCGACGTCTTCCCTGATACAAGTGCGGCAGCCAGTGCTAGCCTGAATCTTGCAAGGTGTCTTTTCGCGGCGGGGGGGGACGAGCTTCATTGCGCCCATGATCAATGGCGTCGGGGTTGGAGTGGCATTCACTATTTGTGTTGCTGTCCAGCTTGTGGCATTGATCGGTCCTTTGGTTCAGTGGAAATTTGCAGCTGGATGGAGGAGAAAGGAGAGGGAGGAGGTTGCGCGAAAAGCACAAGAAAAGAATAAATTGTTTCTCTTATCCAGTCTGCACGTCGATAAGATTTGATCACCTAAAAGTCCAATATTTTGGTTTTCAGCCCTTGTCATGAATAGATGGAGCGAAGAGAACGGCAGGGCAATAGATTACGATAATAATAGAAGAGTAATTAATATCTCATATAAGTATAGCTTCGGTCCTCCATGATGACTGGCATCATCGTCCACGCGGCCGTCGAGGCGTCCTGGGGCCGAAATGATTGGTTCGCATTTGGCGCCGTTCATGTAGGTACTGCGTACTCTGTGCTTTCGGTTGGTCTCACAGTAAGAGTCAGTCAGGACTCGCCAAGCAATGTCGTTAGTGGGGTCTAGCGATCAGGATTCAGCTATGTTCCATGCTAGCAGCTAGTCGGAAGTGTGAAGAGGAATACTGTACTCTGTAATTAGTGATGAGTGGGTATGTGGATTTGTACGGAGGACCCCGAGTAATAGGGACCAAATCCGAAACGAGATATGCAAGGGCTATTGTCTTACTGCCGTACGCTGGGGGTTGATGTTTGATGTTGATGTTGACGTTGATGTTAACAGTGTATACCCCGTGTATGGCGCCGAATAGTCAGGGCAACACACAAGCAATATACGAGCAGAGTCGTGATTGATGGAATGGGCTCAGTAGCTGGCGCCGCTAGTCGCGCTAGTAGGTACCTACTCCTCCCGTACGTACTCCGTAATGGGCTAGCAGTGGAAGCATCGTCCCTTCCGCCTCGGCGACGGCTTGTGCCTGCCTCCGCCCGCGTCGCCCACTTGCCTTCACTACTTGGCAATTACCACTCTCTCACTCTCTCCTCTTCATCGTTGCCGCCGCGCTCAGTCGATCTTTCAATCTCCATCCGACCTGCTGTTCTCTCATTATCGAACTATTCGCCGTCGATCCTCCCCATTTGCTCTCCGTCTTGGCTAGTTGTGGCCATCTTGCGACTGGGCTAGCATTCTGAAACCACCCAACCCCTGTCGCCCTCTAGATCGAATGCCAGCCCAGCATTCCCACCCATCCCCAGACATCATCACTCCGCTTGCCGATTCTTCAGCATTTGATATTTCAATCTACGTCGCTGCTGCACACGCTCCAAATTGCGACCGGCAAAGCGCTGTGTCCGTTCGACAAGCCTCTCGCAGGGGATCGACAGACAAGCAACTGAAAGGACAAAGGGAAGGGCAATGTCGAATTGGCTATAAATAAACCACCACGTTCGCTCTCGACACATTCATTGTTACATACACTCTTTCCACATCAACCACCATTGATACCGCTCATTGAGAAACGCAGCTTGTTCACGGCCGGCCCGACGAGCAAGTTGCGCCTTTCGGTCAAGAGAATCGAAACGATTCGCAATCGTACCTGTGTGAAGAAACCCGTCTCTGGCAGGACCAGACACTCGCAAAATGGGTTGCTGCGGAGACCGAGAGAAGATCGGTCAGATGAAGTTGGAGCAGACATGGGACTACATTGTGAGCGGACCGGCCACTGGCATCTGATCAGACGGACACGAACAATACTGACAGTCGCATTTTACAGAATCTAAACGACTTTAAAAGTAGCTCCTGCTTCACAGGTTTCTCCTATGTGATGGTCTGGGTCTTCCTCATCATTTCGGTCGCTGTCTACGCTGTGGATACGTTTACTGCCGTCAATCTACTCGCTTTCTCGCGATGGTCAAGTCAGATCAAACCAAAGATTCCTTTCAACATTTCTCGCTGGATTTTCGCCGGCTGCATTATCGCCTCGTTTGTGTTGCTGATTTACCGCTGGATACGGGCCATCCGCGTGATGCGATCGGGCAGTATCGCGGAGAGTTATCTCGACCCACTGGCAGTGCGCGTACAAAGTATTCGCGTCTTCAGCCAGTCAAAAGGCTACAGGCGATTCCTCGTTTTTGCTGAATTGACCAAGAGTAAGAAAGGCGCCGATTACGTCGCGCTCTTTTCTTACTTCTCCTTTGAAGGTTCGTTTACCGTGCTACTATCTGGTCGAATCATTGAATCGTACTGACCGAAACAGCCTGGCTGCGTATCATTTTCGCCGACGGACCCCGTCAAGTCCTCAATGCCATTACCCTCTACTCAGTGCTGCAGTTGAACCTGATTCCTGAGGGCAACCATGCGGCACCTGAAGGCACTTCGCCTGTAGCCCAATTCTTCATCAACATCAAAGCATTGGCAGAGAAGAACTATCAACAAGCCGTGATTTTGTTTGGTATGCTTTTTACCTTGGTCATCTGGGTATTCGCTGCGCTCAGCTTGTTTGTATCCGTTGTCCTCTATCTCATTTTCCTCTGGCATCACATTCCCACGGAAGATGGGTCGCTGAAACGGTTCTGCCGGCGAAAGATCAACACACGACTGGACCGTATCGTTAGGAAGAAGACTGCTAAAGCTTTGGCCAAGGGCGGTCTTCAATTGAAGGACCGAACGCCTACGATGCCTTTGGGAGAGGGCGAAGAGATGGGTCCTGTCAAGGTGGCACCCACATTGCCCTCTCTTCAAGAATACCCAGAGGACAAGAAACCTATCGTCACCGTCGCGCCGCTCTCTCGACAGCAGACTCAAACTACGCTGCCGCCGTACAGTTCGCAAACGGCTTTGGTACCAGCTGAAGAAGAATCGCATCAGCAGCCTACACTACCGGATCTCGGAGACGATAGTCCCTGGTTGACAAGGACCAATACCCAAAATTCAGCATTCGATTCAACCGCTGAGCCAATGGGATACAGTCCTCTTGACCACAAGCAATCGCATGCGCCGCCCCCACCCATGCCTCCAATGCCGTTCAACCCGAACCAGGGCAGATCATATTCCCCTGCTATGAACCGACCCCCTACCGCTCAGGGTCGTCCAGGGCCAATGACAGCAGAGAGTGTAGGCCGTCGAACACCGGGTCCTGGCTATCCCCAACCTCCACCCTCGTCAATGGGCCGTCGTACACCTGGCTTCGGGCAAGATGACTACCGTAACGATATGCCATTGCCTTCTGTGCCTGGAGGTAACGAGTCTTATGACCGTCCCTTTTCGCCAGCGAACAATCGACCATACTCGCCAGCAAATAACCCATCTGGTCGTTCGCTCCCTCTGCTAAATACAACCGTTCCTGCCCCAAGGACTGACCCTGTCAATCGTAGCTACACTCCTGGCGGAGGCACGGCTTCACCACGTCCACAAAATAACGGCGGTTATACTGCATTTAACCCATTTGCTTCGTCGACGCCTGGCGATGCTCGCTCTCAAATACCTGTTTCTCAGACACCTGTCTCTCGTACACCTGGCCCCCCTACGCAACCGGTGATCCGACCTTCTACGGCTGCGCCGACTCGCAACGCTCCCTACCAAGCCCATGCCCCGAATCTACGCGCAACAACTACGTCTCCATCTCATGGATATGGTCGACGGCCGCCTCGCGACCAGTCGCATGATGAGGAAGAATATGATCCTCTGTCATACTATGGCAGTGCTTAAACCCACCTCGCGCCGGACGCTCACTTAGAACGTACATTACATTTTGGTTCATCCTATGTAATCTAATAATACTTCATGTACACAACTAGCACACAGGATGTGTGACAGACAATTTTGTTTTTGTGACGGAAACGTACGGTAGAGCTGGATCCTTTTGCCGTCATGATTGGGATTATGACAATATTTGATTAGGCACGTACCTGATTTTTTATACCCTTCGTTGATTCTTATTTCTTCTTGGATAGGTGTTTTACAGGTCGGACTTTTTAAACAGCGACTTGAATAGATATTACAACGGCTGATATCGATGCTAAATCGTTTCTTTTTATATTAGAATGTACATCAATTGATGTCGAATCCACACATGCACCGTTTTGCAATCAATTGTATATTTAAAATCTCATCAAACTCTATAGCAGATTTTTGAATAGTTATCACAAGATTTTATATGCGTGTAATGCTGAAACACTCAAAGACTGTATAATAATAACTTGGAGAAAATTTTTGAGTTGTATTTATAAAAGATCATCTAAAGACTTTAAGATTTTCAGCAGCATGTACAAGAATCTAGATTTTGTTCAGTTTTAAAAAGATACATCTGATGTGGTCAGCATAATAAATTGTTTTTTCTGTTTAAAAGGGGCTTGAGGATGGTGATATTAATAACCTTATCTTTATGCTTATAAAATAAGAGTAATATAAGTGGCAATAAGGCAAAGAAATCATCTACAAATTTATTACAAAAACTATGACCAATTTCTAGATAATTAAGAACAAGATTTTTTTAAGTGTTATTTTAACAATTTCAATCTACAAGATCAAGCAAATATTCATAAGCTTATTAATGCAATGAAGCACTGGATTCATGGTAGTCTTGAATGACATCTGACCAGTTCATGGTACCATTCATCCTAGCAAGTCTGCCTAGACCTCCTTCCATAAAGCTGAGCGAGCGAAGTCTCAATTTTTACCAGGTAGGAACTCGCATATATTAGAGTCATATTAGAGTCGATCAACTAGGATCCATGAACGGCAATGAGTAAATTGTCTTGTAAAACAATACCATACAACACAAGAACATTGAACCCACAAAACCTTGCCTGCTTGACTTTTGAAGAAGAAATTACTCAATTTCCAATCTGCTGTATGGTTGAATCGAAATTCAAAATCGTAAGCAAAAGAAAGAACAAAAGAAAAGAACACAAAGGAAAAAAGACAAACCTTGAAAGGGGGGGTTGGTTGTTTTGTGTAGCAGTTACTTCTTGCAGAGCAGAGAATAGTAAATTGTGGCAGTGCTATAAATGTGCCAGCTTACAACACCAGTCCCTGTAAATTACAAACTGCGAACGCTGAATGGTGACACTTGGCGCTTATATGCATCGCAGTAGACGATAGTTTGGTATAGATCTCAAAAATATATCAAAAGTAGATTGCATTGATGGTCTGGTTCAGGAGTTAATAGAGTGCTTATTGTTTTTCAAGGTTGTTGGCAAAAGATACTATGTATTCAAGTAGATAGACAGAGTTTAGATAAATTATTTATTAGTCTCTACAACTGTTGTTGTCCCTGCTCATACATCTTGAAGCATCCATCTCACCGCCTTCCTAGACTAGCCATTAGACCGCTGTCGCTACGAGGGTTTAGCACGGTCCCAGTGGGGCGATGCGCAAAGCGGGCAGCCGTCTTGGCAAGCCAAGATCCGCCGGCAACGTAGATATTGGCGCTGGTAGCGGCGCTAGCGCATCAACCTGACTTTATTCCATACTGAGATAAACATTTTCTCACCCGAAGCCTCCCTTCAAGGACCCTACTTTTTATCATCCATTTCATTGACCTATCATCAGGCACAATAATGTACCTAGGACCTAGGTAGATAGACAAATTTCAGGGACTACTACTCGCCATGAATTACCGATCTTTAATCTCTTACACTGCTCTGGCGGTCTTCGTCGCCTCCATCTTGCTATGGCTTCGCAACTACAACTCGCTCCCTAAGCTTTCAATATCAAACCCGGCACAGCCGCAAATGTTCTGGTTCGCCTTGTAAGTCTCGGTTTAGGCAAAACATGCGGGTGATCAAAAGCTTCGTTAATAACATTGAGTATGTAGTGGTGATTCCTACTCCGCTACAGGTTTTGATATCGGCTCTACGCAACCTTCGGCATTAAACCCGATGGGAAATACTGCTCTCGGTATGTCTCTAATTAGACTTAAAAGTTAACAGTGGTGGATTCTAATGTGCTCTATTTAGATCCAGGCACGCAAAGCGGCGGCAATAACTGGATTGGATACTTGACTACACAGTACAACACTAGTTTGGTTCTATCATACAGCCTGGCCATCGCCGGCGCAACAATTGATAATTCAATAGCCACATGGGGATTTGGTGATATGACTTCCCAAGTAGCCGCATTCCAATCAAATTATGCCTCGAGGCCAGCATCTGCGCCTTGGACGGCAGACAATACCATTGTTTCGTTCTGGGTTGGAATCAACGAGTAAGATTCATCTTTAGAGCATCTTCCTAGAGTTCTCTTCCCAAGGTTCTTATCCTAGAGTACTAATAATCCAAGCGTTTACTATGGCTTCGCGCATAATGACGACCCTTCTATCTTCGTGTCTACATTGCTAAACAAATATCGACCGCTCGTCGAGCAACTTTATTCTAACGGGGTACGAAAGTTCCTGTTTCTGAATTGTCCGCCATCAACTCGCAGTCCGCAGGTGCATGAAGAAAACAATCTACCTGAACAGTTCCAGCGTCATGCCGCGATGGTGACAGCGTACAATGACGGTTTGAAAGATATGGTGCATCATTTCAGCGATGATCATAAAGATGTAAGTACATTAAATTTTACCATCAAACGAGAATGTTGATCTGACCCCTCGTGTGTGTATGGCACGATAGGCAACGGTCGTGTTCTACGACTCGTGGGCTTTTATGACACGCGTTCTTGATAATCCTGCTGAATATGGCTATCGAGATGCCACGTGCATTAACGTCGATGGGTCGAGTTGTGTGTGGTGGAATAACTTGCATCCCGGCTGGACGTATCACAAGTACCAGGCTGACGATATGCTGGCCAGTCTTGCGCGTCTCGGGTGGTGATGTCACCTAAGATTCTTTGTCTGATGCCTACAAAGTATAAAGTACAGAGCACGGAGTATGGAGTAATGACCACTAAGATGGGCTTGGCCGAAGAAATGTTTGCTTCCAAGGTTGATAAGTATCTCATTTAAGCGCTGTTAGCAGGTGATATAAATAATCCACCATTTTCATGCTGAATTGTAGAAAGTTCTATAGTTATATAACTGTTGTAGACCTAATATAGGTAATTATTGTTATATATAGAACCTATTATTTCAGAATAATTTTTCCCAAAAGATTTCTAATTTGTATGATTAGTTCTTGTCTCTCTTTTTAATATATTTTATAGTCTTTATTTATTGTATTATCTTTTCTATATTTTTCCTCTGTTGGATTAGTTAAGTTTTGAAAGATTCTGTGACAGGACGAATCCTGGTATGGTTTGCTTAGGCTACGCTTAATGCTGATCCTCGCGAAGCTATTCCCAATGCATTTAGAGGGGCCCACTCACAGGAGCTTATATTAGGTTGAAGGCGTCATTATTAGTCGAAAAGGTTATATTCTATAGTAAGAAACGTAAAAGGGCCTTCGAGGCCTAGGAGAGCTAGATTTTCTTTCTTTTCTTTCGAATCAAAATTCTTTTTATATTGCTTAGCTCTTGCTAGCTAGTAAGCCAAATCTGTTCCGTGACAGATTCTGTATATTAATTAAAACTCTATAACTGAAGGATATTATTACATGACATTTTACTAGGCTTAGAAGGTAAACATTTATACTTCATACGAAACTGAAGTTATTAGATATTACTATGTCATTTATTAATTTATTAATGTTACAAGTAATCTCCGTGTAGCAATATGGGTTCAGTTAGCGACAAGGGCCTTATAATAAAAGGTGTTGGATTAACAGGCAGATTTAGTGCTATTCCAAAGTATAGTTTTTCATCAATCCAGAGTAGTGGCTCACCAGCCTTAGTATATAATTACTAGTTACTCGTAGGAACCTCTGTGTGGTTTAAAACATTGTACGTTCCTTGACACTGCCAGCGACAACTATAGCGGATCCAGGTCCGTGACACATGATCTCGTCTACTATTATTTATGTAGTTATAGGCGGTAATGTAAAAGTTGAATATTGACACGAAGAATAACCCTAATTATCAAACGCATGCAAGCTAATTTCAAATTCAAGACGGGACGTTATCATTAGACTAGATTTCCTCGCAACTCCTGCTCACGCTCAATTGCTTCAAACAGGGATTTGAAATTCCCAGCGCCAAATCCTGAGAAATTATTCCTTTGAATAATCTCAATAAAGACTGTCGGCCTATCCATAAGATGCTACACACACGTTAGTATCCTAGCCAACCAACCTGCAAAGATTCTAAACATACCTTTGTGAAAAGCTGCAGAAGATAACCACCCTCATCAAAATCAATCAATATATCCAACTTCTTAATATCCTCCCAGGCCTCCTTTGGCATCATACCGGCTTTCTTTAGCCGCACCCACATATCGTCATAATACGTTTCGGGGACTTTGATAAACTCGACGCCGCGAGCGCGCAGATTTGTGATTGCGCTGATAATGTCGTCTGTTAAGAGAGCGATATGCTGGACTCCAGCGCCGTCGTAGAAGTCGACGTATTCTTCAATCTGCGACTGCTTTTTGCCGTGGGCGGGCTCGTTGATGGGCATTTTGACAATGTCATTGGGCGAGGACATGACAATGGACTTGAGCGCGGAGTAGTCGCTGCAGTTGTTAGTAATGGAATAATATCATAAAAGAGGATAATACTTACGTGCAGATATCCTTGTCATCGACGGACCAGAAACGGTGGAATCCGAGGACTTTTTCATAGCTACGACTAGTCAGCATGATACAAAAACGAAAGCATAAGGAAGAACATACTACGCGCACACATCCTCCATCTCTTCCCAATCCTGATTCCCCACACAATGATCAATCCGTCTCAGGTTGATACTCGGCAACTGCGCCGAAATCGGGTCTTTGGGTGCACCGGGAGCTTCAGCTCGATATCCAGGCAGAAAGATACCGGTATAAGTTTGACCACGCTCAATCAACGTGTGGGTAGTATCGCCATACGTGCGGATAGTAGCAAGACGCACCGAGCCATGGGCATCTTCTATCGTCTTCGGACTCGACACTGCTGTGGCACCGTTACGGACCGCCGCGTTGAAAACTGCGTCGACGGAGTCCACCGCAAACGCGACGTCTTTGACAGCATCGCCATGTTTTTCCAAGTGCGCGTGGATTTCTTTGACGGCGTCTTGGTCTTCAGCTGAAAACTGGGCAAGTTTGGTCGGGTTCAGGGAGCGCAGGGGCGAGGTGAGCACGAAAGTGATGTCGCCGTTGCGCACGACGTGTGAGCAGAGGTGGCGACAGCCGGTTTCAAGGCCGCGATAGGCGACGCGCTCGAAGCCCATGCGCGTTACATAGTATGAGGCGGCTTGCTTCGCGTTGCCAACGTACCAGTGCACATGGTCGTAGCCACGGTAAGATGAGAGTGCGTTTTCGTTTGTGGGTAGGGAGGATTGGAGACCTGAGATGGCGGAGGGGGCCATAGTGGCGTTTCTATCTGATATATATGTGAACTATATGATTTATTTCTGGCTAATTCAAATGTTTTCAAGAGGGTTGAAAATATCAAATTTGAGGCCGATATATGTAGATAGTTGATGGATATGAATTACACAGACACAATCATCCCAAATACGGACGTATATATGCTCACAGTCAACCACATTTCTGCATCTCCTGCTGATTCCTGGATCTTCCTGCCGTATCCGGCATCATCCACCCTTGCAACCGCCTCTTCCAGGGAGGATGTTCAAGTGTTGTAGTGAAGAGTCGGCTAGAGGAGGCCAGCCGGATATTTCAGGGCGGATGCTGAGAATTAGCCGGGCCACGATTGGCGGAAGCCCAAGCAGCTGGCCAAGTCCGGGTATTTGCCTGGCACGGACTGGTTCCGCGGTGCGAAAGCGCGGGGTAGCTCCTCCTCCAAGTATAACAGTAAAACGTTGGAGCAATACTCGCAATCCTGAGTTGTGTTTATCAAAAAGAAATAGTAGTGCATTCTCTCCTAAATTTGATAATAGTATGCACAATGCCGACAACACAGTTCTCCGTCCCCGATCCATACGCCTATCAGAATGGCTTCGACTCTTATTTCGGGTAGACAATCACCTACTGTAGTACCGAACTAAAACTGACATACCCAGGTCTGAAGCCGTGCCCGGTGCTCTTCCCATCGCTCAAAACTCGCCTCAGAAACCACCACATGGCCTCTACGCTGAGAAGCTCTCCGGCACTGCCTTCACCGCGCCGCGGCACGAAAACAAGCAAACATGGGTCTACCGCATCCTCCCATCCGCAGCCCATGCCAACTACCAGCCTATCGCCGAGGACACATACCACACATCGCTGAGCAGTGAGAAGAACAGATTACACTACATACCCAACCAACTCCGCTGGAACCCGTTTGACCTGGACGAGAAAGTGGACTGGGTGCATGGCTTACACCTGGTCGCTGGCGCCGGCGATCCAACCGTGAAAAGCGGCTTGGGGATATTGCTGTACGCCGCCGGCAAGGACATGGGTAAAGAGGCATTTTACTCGGCCGATGGCGATTTCCTGATTGTGCCTCAGCATGGCGTTTTGGACATTCAGACAGAATTGGGCAAGATTTTGGTCCGGCCGAATGAGATTTGCGTTATTCCTAGGGGTGTCAAGTATGCTTTCTCTATCCTCGTCTGGACTATCATAATTCATATAATTGATCATGATATTAGATACCGAGTGACGCTCCCCTCCGGCCCTGTGCGTGGATATATATGTGAACTGTATCAAGGCCACTACCAGCTCCCTGAACTCGGACCCATCGGCTCCAACGGTCTTGCAAATGCGCGCGATTTCCAAACGCCCGTCGCGTCCTTTGACGACGAGGAAGACGAATCAGAGTATCAAGTCATTAGCAAATTCAACAACGACTTGTTCTCCGCCAAGCAGAGCCACACACCCTTCGACGTCGTCGCCTGGCACGGAAACTACTACCCATTCAAATACGACCTCGGCCGCTTCAACACGATCGGCACAATCTCGTACGACCACCCTGACCCATCAATCTTCACCGTCTTAACAGGCCCGTCGGATCATCCCGGTACTGCGATTGCGGATTTTGTGATTTTCCCACCCCGGTGGCTTGTCGCTGAGGATACGTTTAGACCGCCATGGTACCATCGCAATGTCATGTCTGAGTTTATGGGCCTAGTTGCCGGCGACTATGATGCCAAAATCGGTGGCGGGTTCAGGCCTGCTGGTGCTAGTCTGCACAATATTATGAGTGCCCATGGCCCGGATTCGGGCGCGCATGAGAAGGCGAGCAATGTCGAGCTCAAGCCGCAGAAGGTGGGTGAAGGGAGTATGGCATTTATGTTTGAAAGGTCAGTTCTACACCGCCTGTATAATTTCATTATTTCTACACCTATTATTTAATTGCTAATACAGTATTTTAAACAGCTCCCTGATGGTCGGTGTTTCAGAATGGGGGTTGAAAACGTGTCAGAAGGTGCAGAAGGATTACAACGCAGAGAGTTGGGTGCCGCTGAAGAGACATTTTGTCAATCCACTTAAAAAGGCTTAATCTATATCCCACTGATAATCCAAATTGTATGTAGTTAAACATTAATATGACCATAATTAGCATTACTCATCCTCTAATATCATCTATCTTACACTCAACCCCACATATATAGATATATATAGATATTATTGAAACTCTTCTATCTCCTTCCTCAACGCCTCCTTCACTATTGCACCACACATCTTCGCATACGGATTCGTCTGCACACTCAGTTGCCTGGCGACTTCATTGCCATACCAGCCGGCCTGGAAGAAATCCTGACTGGCCATTTCCTCCAACTGCTCTCGGGTATCGATTCTCAGCAATTGCTGTGGTCCGCTCAGATCCGTATTCACATCATCCCTCTGTGTCTGCTGTTTCTCCTCCCTCTCCTTCCTGATCTTCGCGGCTTTGAGTAGAAGATAACCCCGATGTGTGTATGTGTTTGACAGCAGACGGGCTTGCGCGGGTGAGACGCTGCCGTGTCTTTGGGCCGGGCTGGAGAGGGTTATTGCCTGGCTGAGATCCGCGAAGAGCGCGGTGGCGCGGGATGTGTGTTCGGGGAGGAAGAGGGCGTCGTCTGATCTTTCAGCGGTTGATGTCTGGATGAGCATCCGTATTGCCTGTGCCCTGTTTGCGTATAGAGGGGGATAGGTTGGGGACTCGGTGATTAGAGCTGTGAGATCGGTGATGGCGTTTTCTATGGGAGTGGGTTGTGCGGATTGGTCTTGGATGCGTCGGATGATGGCGAGTTCACGCTGTTTGAGGGCCTCGAGTGCTGGGCCTTCGGCGAATGATGGGAAGGGAGGGAGGGAAGAAATGATTTTGGCGGATGAGGAGGAGGTGGTGGAGGATTCCGCGTCGAAAAGAGCTTGGAGGACGGCGGTGTCGTTGGAGGAGAGATTTAGGGCTGGTGTTGAGATGGATGTAGCGGTGGCCATTTTGTTGAGTATACCACTGTTGTGTTTATTGAGGGCTGATTATCAGTTTGATGGTATGATTAGATGTATACATGGAAATGTATTGCTAAGATCTTTTGGGCTTCTAATATCTATACAGATATTCTTTTCGAGCCAGTTCAAAATATAGCGCGTAGAAGGTTCGGCTGGCAGCGGGTAAATACCCGGCACTATCCAGCTCCCCGCGGAAAGCTCCGCGCCTGACAACGGCCTCTGGCAAACCGCTTTGTCGATCATGATGTGGCAGGGCGGAATTTCGGTACGAGCTGGACTGTCTATTACTCCGCCGACGTGAAGACGGTGCATCTCTATTTATTCTCTTCTCTATAATACCTAGTGTCACAGTAATATCAGCATCCATCATGGCATCCTGGCTCTCCATCCCTGCAAAGTCACATTTCTCGCTTGCCAACATCCCCTTCGGCATCATTTCAGCCAAGGGATCAAGCACAAAAGTACCTGCTACTGCGATCGGCGAGTATGCACTTGATCTTTCTACTTTTGCGCGGGGGCAAGGCTTCTCTCAATTAGCAGCTATTCAACCGCATCTCGATGTGTTTAGCCAGACAACCCTGAACGACTTCGCTGCGCTCGGTCGACCCATTCACCGGCAGGTCAGGGAGTACTTGCAAAGTGTCTTCAAGGCTGATACCCCATTCCCATCCCTTCTTAAGGATAATGAAAGCTTGCGGAGCTCGGCCTTGATCCCGCTCAGTGCTGTGACGAACCACCTTCCGTTGCAGATTGGCGATTATACGGATTTCTACGCTGGACTGAATCATGCGTACAATGTCGGTGTGCTTTTCCGTGGCCCTGACAATGCGCTACAGCCGAATTACAAGCACCTACCGGTCGGATATCATGGTCGAGCGTCCAGCGTGGTTCCGTCTGGAACGCCTATTGTTCGTCCCTCTGGTCAGATTCTAGCTAACCCGACGGCGACGCCCAAAGTTCCGTTGTTCTCGCCGTGTAAAAGACTCGATATTGAGCTCGAGTTAGCCGCTTTCGTGAGCACCGAGAACAAGCTAGGGCAGCCTGTGTCGGTGGATGAGGCGGAGGACCATATTTTTGGTTTGGTGTTGATGAATGATTGGTCTGCACGCGATATTCAGGCATGGGAGTACGTGCCGCTGGGACCATTTAATGCCAAAAATTTCGCGACGACGATTAGTCCCTGGGTTGTCTTAGTTGACGCGCTAGAGCCATTCAAAGCACAGGGTCTCGAGCCAGGAAACCGCGATAGTCTGCTTCCATACTTGAAGGAGAAGCGGCCAGACAATAGCTACAACATCAACCTAGAGTTTGACCTTAAACATGCGGGCAGTGAAACATCAACCCGCATTTCAACAACCAATGCCACAAACCTGCTCTTCTCATTCCCGCAAATGCTAGCCCATCACACCATCACTGGCTGCAACTTGCGCACAGGCGATTTGTTGGGTAGTGGAACCATCTCTGGCAAAGAGCCTGGATCGCAGGGTAGTCTGTTGGAGCACACTAATGGTGGCAAAGAGCCTATTACACTGGCGGATGGCACCACCAAGAGAACGTTCTTGGAGGATGGAGACGAAGTGACTCTGAGGGCTGTGGCAGGTAGCGTTGACGGTGCATATGTTGGTTTTGGGGAGTGCGTGGGCCGGATTGAGCGTGCTGTTGAGTTTGCTTTTAACAGTTGATATGTAGTAAATAGATATCGATGGGATGATGATAGCACGAATCTTGACAAAATGCAACTGATATTTTTTCCTCCAATAAAGCCTCAAAACACGCAATAGAACAAACAACCCGATCGTTCTCCCCGCATAAATCGGGAGCGGAATAGAAAGCAGAGAAGAGTGTCGTCATGCCACAGATAGCCGGCGGAAAGTTTCCGCCAACAGCCGCCCTCGCAACGTGCTCTATATACGTATATAGCATCTGCTTGAAACACAAGCTTCCTGAAGACTCGGAACAGACTCACACGTAGTAAATTCCTCAGTCGCAGCAATGGGTTATGAACAGCCTACTTACGAGCTCTATACTTACTTCCGCTCGTCTTGCTCCGCTCGACTACGCATCGCACTCAATCTGCACGATATACCGTACAAGGCTGTGTACGTGCACCTGCTGAAAAATGAGCAGCTCACTGACGAGCACCGGGCCATCAACCCGTCATTGAGCGTGCCGGTTCTAGTTGTGCACAAGAGTGCGGAAGACAGTTTTGCCATTCCGCAGTCAACTGCCGCACTAGAGTATCTCGAAGAGAATACTGCCTCAAATTCACATTACCGGCCTCTTCTGCCGAAGAACCCAGAGTTGCGTGCTGTAACACGGACTTTGGTCGCCATCATCTCGGCTGACATCCAGCCCGTGGTCAATTTACGAGTGCAAAGAGGAATCAAAGAGCTCGGCGCTGATCCAAACCCTTTATGTCGGCAGACGACAGAAGCAGGTTTCGCAGCGTACGAGGCCGTGGCATCGAAAGTGGCGGGTGCGTTCAGCGTTGGCGATGATATCACATTGGCAGATGTATGTCTTGTACCAGCCGTGTGGAGTGCTGCACGCTTCGGTGTTAATGTCAATAAATACCCAACTATCGCACGGGTTGCTGCCAGGATGGAAGAAGAGGATGCGGTGAAGAGGGCTCATTGGAGAAACCAGCCAGACACGCCGGAGGAATTCAGACAGCCATAGGAAGCATGCTATTGTCCTGAGTGTTAAAATTAAATGGTCGTCCAAATAATGTGCATGTTCTACACCATACCGAGAGAGAAAAAGGTAGGCTGCCAACCTGCACCAATCCTGGATTTCGGGCCGGTGAGCCAGCCACCATAGTATAAAGCGAGTCAGGTCATGTACACGTATGCACGCGATCAAGTAGTTAATGTCACATTGATGCGTGTTATTATTGAGAGACGGTTGAGAAGTGAGAGAAGTCTCCGATGATCGAGCCAACTTCCCCCGCAGCAAACAAGGAAGGCACCCGCAAGATTAGATAACAACGATACCACCTCGGGATCGACAGGGGCTCCACCCCATTCCTTCCCTTTGCTTTTCACAAACACCCCCAGGTCTTCGACTGATGAGGCTTCTACTGTGCGCCAGACCATCTCTTGGTGCTGGTCTCATCTATCCCAGCTGACTCTGCAGTTTGCACTGCGAATTCTCACCTCCCCTCATTAATATCAGACAACCCAGATCGATGCAACCCTATCATGGAATGGCCTCATCCCCTGCATTGCTCGTTGGATCTAGCCCCAAACATGCAAGGATCGACAGGCACATCCTAAACAAATACAATAATCAGTCGCTCCACGACGCTATCGGCCAAATGCTGCCTGGTGGATCCCAAAGTCGTGCAGACGCGCAAATCCGATTGCGATGTGGTGGTGCTACTATCCACATCTGGTACACGACCATGCCTGTGTCGGCTCTTCCCCGTGCAACCTCAGCCCTGATGGGCAAAGCCTGAAAGGAGGTGCTGCCTTCCTATATATTGTTGCTTATTTCCCCACCGTCTATCGTGCCTGTGCCTGCGGGGAGAAGAATTGTCCAATTTTTCCGTAGACGAGTCGCTCTTTTGCTCTTCTCCTGTCACTCCCTTCATTTTCCGTTAATATTAATATTTATTGGTGGTGGGAACACCTACCATGGCTCGGGCACTCACTCTCTTGTCGCTCGGCTCTGTGCTTAGCTCTCTTGTTCGCGCTGCAGACAACGGCACTTTTGATTATGACGTCTTGCAATATATCGATCCTTTGATTGGGACTGCCAATGGAGGTGCGGAGCATCAATAGCTTCGGTTGCCGGCTGAGACTAATAATTAATCATTCTTTTAGGTGATGTTTTCCCTGGCGCGTCTCTGCCCTACGGCATGGCCAAAGCGGTCGCCGATACCAATTCTCAATCCAACCAGGGTGGTTTCACCCTCGACGGTTATAATATCACCGGCTTTTCGACTCTCCATGACTCCGGCACTGGTGGTAGTCCTTCACTGGGCAATTTCGCTCTCTTCCCATACGCAAGCTGCGAAGGAGATCATATTGATGGGTGTAAATACCCCAAATTGGAGAGACCTGTCTCGTTTGACAACTCTTCTATCAAGGCTTCTCCAGGATATTTCGCTGTCAACTTGACTACTGGCATCGCGGTCGACATGACTACCACTCAACACACTTCCCTTTTCCGTTTTCAATTCCCGGCTGGGAGCTCTTCTGCCAGCCCGCTCATTCTCATGGACTTGACTGATCTCTCAGACTCGCGTCAAGATAACGCCACTATCGATGTCGATGAGTCTACTGGTCGCATGACCGGTTCAGGTATCTTCCTGCCCAGTTTCGGATCCGGCAAATATACGGCCTACTTTTGTGCCGATTTCAAGAGTCCCTCGGGCATTCGTGATAATGGTATCTTTGTCAACTCCCGTGCCACTTCCGATGCCAAATCACTTAAGATCTCTCGCAGCATTAATGGATATCCTCTGCCTGTAAGTAATCGTTGAAAATTCATCTCATAGCTCGCAGTTAAATTGATAATTTTTCCAAGGGTGGTGCATGGGTACGATTCAAGCCTGCAGAAGACACCTCGGTTCTTGCACGTGTCGGTGTGAGCTTCATCAGCGAGAAGCAGGCCTGTTCAAATGCCGAGACTGAAATTCCCGACTTCGATTTTGACGCGACTCACTCGACAGCAGTGAGCTTGTGGCAGGAGAAACTTAGCCCTATCCGGGTTTCTCGCAAGGGTGTCAATGACTCGATCCTCACCAACTTCTACAGTGGTATCTACCGAACGCAAATCCAACCTCAGGATTATACTGGTGAAAACCCGCTGTGGGAGAGTTCTGAACCATATTTTGATTCCTTCTATTGGTATGCTCAAACCCTTCGCACTTAGATTTAGACGCTGATACGCAGAATCAGTATTTGGGACTTGTTCCGTTCTCAGCTTCCTTTTTTGACTTTGGTGGATCCTCAAACGGTCGCGAGAATCATCCGATCCCTGGTCGACACACAGCAACATCTCGGCTGGCTACCTGACTGCCGTATGTCGTTGTGCAAAGGCTTCACTCAAGGTGGATCGAATGCAGATAATGTCATTGCGGATGCGTACGTCAAGGGTATTAGAGATGGTATTGACTGGGATGCTGCGTATGCAGCTGTACAGAAAGATGCTGAAGAGGAGCCTTACGACTGGTCTAATGAGGGCCGCGGCGGTCTACAAAGCTGGAAGTCTTTGAACTATATCCCCGTTCAGGATCTGGACTATATTGGTTTCGGTACCATGACCCGCAGCATTTCTCGCACGCTTGAATACAGCTACAACGACTATGCTATCTCGCAGATAGCTAGTGGTCTTAACAAGACGAGTGATGCTGAGAAATATCAAAAGACATCTGGATACTGGCAGAACCTTTTCAAAGACGACCAGAAGGCATATATTAATGGCACCGACACAGGCTTTACTGGATTTTTCCAACCTAAGTATTTGAACCAAACTTGGGGATACCAGGTGAGACTTCTTCAATCGTGGTTATTGGTTGACTGACTGACTCTTCTTGTAGGATCCTCTCAAGTGTTCTAACATTGATAACAGTGGAAGCATTTGCTCATTGCAAAACTCCGCTGCTGAAACCTTCGAGTCTAGCATTTTTGAATATCAATTGTAAGTTCTCTTCAACAGCTAGATACTCTCCAACATACTAATGAAAGCAGCTTCGTTCCCCATGACATGGCAACGCTGATTACTCTTCTTGGCGGCCCATCCAGCTTTGTCAAACGCCTTGACTATATGCATGATCAGCAAATTACCTACATTGGGAACGAGCCTGCATTCCTTACTGTCTATCAGTACCACTATGCGGGTCGCCCCGCCAAATCGGCTAGTCGCGCCCATTTCTATATCCCAGAGTACTTCTCTACCACACCTGCCGGACTCCCTGGCAACGACGACTCTGGCACCATGGGTGCATTTGTGGCTATGTCTATGATGGGTCTCTTCCCCAACCCGGCTCAAGATGTGTATTTCATCATCCCGCCTTTCTTCGAGTCGGTCCAATACACTTCCCCTCTGACGAACAAGACCTCCACTATCAAGTCCGTCAACTTCGACTCCTCGTACAAGAATATCTTCATCCAGTCCGCGACTCTAAATGGCAAGCCGTACACCAAGAACTGGATTGGCCATAGCTTCTTCACTGAGGGTCAAGAACTTATTCTTACCCTGGGCCGTAATGAGAGCAGCTGGGGGACACACGCTGCTGATCTCCCTCCGTCGGTGTCTACTTAGGTCTCAAGCTTAGGCAGGGTTACCTTCAAATTCAAGTTGATAGTAAACCCTCAATGAGGATGTGGGATTGGGTATCTATATTTTATCCTCAGTATATATTCAGTAAAAGTACATATTTAGCCTTTTCCTTCCATTTTGTCAAACCTAACCCGGTAAATTCCATAAAAAGTCCAACGTCCCCCCATCAAACCCAGACAACTGCCCACCACCAGGTCCGAATGGCGCCATGGAAGGATCGAACGGGAGAGAAAACATCCACTCATCATCGTTTATAACCCCACTATGTTGCTCATTCGCCAGCGGTGGTGCCCCCATATTCGCCAACAGATCATCACCCACATTCTCGTTTCTAGACACCGGCCGCGTACTCGTCTGACTCGCCAGCGATAACGGCGCAAATCCAGACGCAGTCCCAGTAACGGTGCCACCACCAAGAGAAGTAGCAGCCGCAGCAGCAGTCGTACCAGCGCCAATCTTCGCTATCGAAGACGATGATGCCACCAAATTCCTGCGCAACCGCGACACGTGCACTTCCAACAAAATAGCATAGCGCGAGGCCAAATGCACATCATCCAAAATATTCGACCGGAGGGCCTGAATACTTCTATCTAGCACATCAAGCGATTCCTGCAGTTTGGCGTGCCTGACGCCCAGACTTAGCGCCTTGAGCAGGAAAATCGAAGAACTTGTGACGCGCAGAAAGATACGCACCGGCGAGAACCGCAGTTTGTCGGTTTCTGCCAGGTCGATTACTTTTTTCAAAATTTGGCAGGAGCCATCGATGACTTCTTGAATGAATTCGTAGTCAATGGGGTCGAGGATTATTTCGGTGTTGGGTGGGGTTGAGGAGGTGTAGAGGGGTGGGTTGGGGGATTTGGTGGTGGTATTATTATAGTTATTATTATTATTGGTAGTAGAGTTGTTTGTTTCGGTGAGAGCGCGCTCAACGACGGCTTGCATGCCGAATGAGTGAGTGTAGACTCGGACATAGTGGTATTCAATATGGAGGATATTGTAGAAGTTTGTGTTCAGGCCAATAGGCGAATCGAGATGGCGGTTGCGCCATTGGGTTAGCAGGGGACGGAAATGGTCGAGTAACGCTATATAGCGTCCGCTATGAAGTTGCTGTTTTGCAAAGGATGCGGACGGGAAAAGCATGTCGTTGACTGATTTGGCGAGTTTGGTGAGATCCATCCATGAGTCCATAAAAGTGGTCCATTCGGTCTTGATATCTGAGGAGCCTGGATGGTTGTTTATATTGTTGTGGCTGATCACACGGTTCAGGTTTTGGGGCATCAAGGACATGCATCCTATTCGAGAGGCTAGTTGGTTGATGTAGATGTATAGGAGCTGTTGGACACGTTGTTTACGGAGCTTGTTATGCATGGCTAAAGCCAGGATTGCAGTATCAGAGGGTGTTTGCTCGCGCTCTTCCGTCTCGAAGACGCCTAGTTCATGGGCGAGCGAGAATGCTGATCCGAGAAGCATCCAGGACATTCGATCAGAGCGTCTTGCGGGCTCGATGACATCTTGGAGCCATTGGTTTGAAGAAGATGATGTTTCGGACTGGTTTGACTTTGGTATTGTCCCGGGAACTTCTACGGTCATGTCCGAGTCCCAGCCGTCGTTTTCAGGCGGGAAATGTAGAGCTCGGGGGTGCCATTCTGACATCAGCAGCAGTGCTTCTATTGTACCTAGAGTCCGGGTGTTGAGTTTCGAAGAACGCTCTTGCCCGAGCATAAGCCGTATGATCAGATTCTGGCTATGCTGCCATAGTCTGTGGTGAATGAAAAAGCTTCTCGAGGCCCCTCCTATACCGGGAAGAACGTGATGTCGAGAGGAGATCATCAAAATGATACAGCAGAGAAATGGCTCCTGGGTGACAAGAAGGTAGTGATTCCCATGTTTGCGGTAAAAGTCCGTCAGTATTGGGGACAGTGGGGACAAATGTTCGAAGAATCTGTTTGTATCAGTTTAAGTTGTATATTACATCTTGATATCTCCAAATGAGACTTACAGGTCTACGAATGTGACAGCTTCTTTCGCAGTAAACCATCCCATTTTCACAAAACGGCACAGTTCCCACACGGCGAGCGAATTCGAGTCATTGTGTGATATCTCTACCGGAGAAGGGGCTGCGGGATTTGTCCCAATTGCAGTAGCCTCTGGGTTCGCCTGATACTGTCCTTCTGGGGAAACATAATTAGACTGCAGACTGGACCGTCTATCCGGATCTAGATCACTGTTCTTAGAATTAGTATGGGCGGCAGCCTCGAACAGCAGGTTGAGTGCGTCATTGCCGCTTGACACGACATTTCTCATTAGTGAGCTGGTAAGTTCATTCCGAACAGACGAAGATCGCACGTCTACCTCGTCTCTAGATGAAAGGTGAGGATTGTGCTGGGCCCGATCCTCAGACACCCCTGTAGATTCAAGTCAGATAGCTGCCTTGCGGAGATATTCTATATAGTATGATAATACCGTTCCTTGGACGTCTCGCCCACGACCTCTTCTCGCTGAATACGCACTGCCTCTGCTCCCTCCGGCATCTGGCACACGGCGGCCCGGCGATTCCCACGTCGCATTTGGCCTTTTTCTGCCGGCAGGATAAACACGCTTTGTACGCGCGCTGAAACTCCCGGTTGCCGGAAGCCCGGCGCCCGTATGGCCTGACTATGTCTTCCATCGGTGGAGCACTGGCCGGCTTGGGATGGAGAGATTTGTTTATCTTGATACGTGTGCACTGTGGAGTTGGACAGGCATGGGAGAAGCGACTGCGACTGTATTGGTGGTGTGCGGCATAGAAATTGCCGTGGATATCCGGCGCAGCAAGATGCCTCGGTGGCACGGGCCACGGACTCCGCTCACGCTCGCGCGCTCTGTGATTGGCGGTTTCTCATATGCAATAGACTTGATATTATAATCGACACACATATGAAGCTATTACACGTCTATTATTAACATTATAATGGGATGTATACTTAACATTGCCGTAAAACAACGACTAATGGTCTATCCTTCCCAAAGCGGACTAGTGTTGCCGGTTCCGGCAGGCGGAACCAGTGACAGCGGCAGAATGTGGACAAGTCGCCGCTCTGGTTATCTCTGAGCAGATCGTCCATCAGCAAGTGCTAGCCAGTATTTACAGATGCATGCACGCCGCAATGAGTGTTTGACACATCTACCTAATATCTCTTCTTATATGTGTGCCGTATATTTATATTTTTGATAAAGATACCTCGTACCGAACACCCTTCATCCCCCACCGAGACCGCACGTGAGTTACGACGATTCGCCCGATGAGAGTGGCCGACTAAAGATACGCCATGCAATTCTCTGAGACGAATCGGTAGGACCAGAATAGAATGGCACCGGCTGCAGAAATGGATACCCATGCCGGACCTAGCAAAGAACCATCTATATCAAAGGAAAACAGAACAACCTCCAGATCCGTACTCGCAGATTTGGGTACAGGACCCAATGGTTCTGTCTCGGCACCAAGCGGGGACTCGACAACGAGAAAAGCGCATGATTCGGAAGTTCAGCAGGAATGGGATATGGTGGCCCCTTCAATCCAGAAGAACGGGTTGAATGGTGGCGTGGAGGTCAGGGCTCAGACCAACGGAGCGGTGACCAGTGGTAATGACATAACGTTGAATGCGTTGGCGACACAAAGATCATCGTCTCATGGTCTAGGCATTTCCGTGGTTGACTCGCACGAGGCTGTAAGAAATGACAAAGACAAAGACAATGCCCGTTCCGACGATCATCAGAGACCGCCATCTCCTCGGCAACGAAAACAAGACAAAGAAAAAGTGCTGAAGCTTTCGCCGTCCCAGATAGACGAGCTGATGTCCTCCCCGGACTCAATCCCGGTTCATAAGATACCGGAAGCTCTTGATGGAGATGAGGACGCGGCATCGACACCCAGGGCATTGTTGTCAATGGACGAGGCATTGGCGAAGGCGAGGAATAAAGCAGAATTCATGAGATCTATCAGCGGGAGTTTTTATCAGAGACGGAATTCGAAGGGTATTCATCTGGATGATCCGCCTACCTTCCTCATAACTGATGAAGATGCGCCTATGTCTGCTCCGATTCGTCAACGATCGCATGCTCCGCGAATGATTTCTAGCCCTGTCTCGTTTCCGCGGCGCAATTCGATTAGCGATGAACAACTCTTGATCGCTAACTTGGCTCCTCGGACGAAACAAAAAAATGCGCCTTCCCATGTTGATCTTCCATCGCTTCCATCACAAAACAATCTTAATCCCACTGAACTCAGAGATCCGAATCCTTCGCCGATGCCTCAATCTATTCCTTTGCCTCCTTTATCTATTCCTACATATCTTCAGCTTGAATTGTCTTCTTCACGACCTTCACCGCTTTATATCCATCGCTCTGTGAATAGTGAATTTCCATATGAATCATCTCGTGTCAAAATTGAGCGGTTATTAAATTTCCTGTTACTCCCCCCAGCTCTAGAACAAGTCCTGTGGTTTGGGGCTCTCGCTTGTCTAGATTCGTGGCTATATTCATTTACCATCCTCCCACTTCGATTTATCAAAGCTCTTTACATTCTACTATCCTCTTGGATTTCTAACATCGCCTCAGAAGTTCAATTCATCAGCAATTTCGTGGTCAAAGGCATTGGCAGAGTATGGCGGAGGCGGCTGAAATATACGGAAAGCACTTCTTCGGACCCTGTGCGCTCATTACGAATGATGAACGGACAGGGGCACACTCCTAATAATGGTGATGGCAAAATAGATTTCAATTCAGTGTCTCGATCGGATGACAATAGACGCCGGAAAACAACCATTCTGCCAAAACATCGAAGGCAAAAATCCGTTCCCTCCGCGTTGCAGCCAGACGACAAAGCCGATATTCTTAAGGGCCTGCTCATGGTTTGCACTTGTATTATTCTCACATATTTTGACGCCAGCCGAATATACCACTGGATTCGAGGGCAAAATGCCATCAAATTGTACGTCATTTATAATGTACTTGAAGTTGGTGATCGGTTGCTTTCAGCCATTGGACAAGACGTTCTAGAATGTCTATTTTCTCGTGAAGCACTAGAAAGAAAACCAGACGGGCGGAGCAAAGTTGTTCGCCCGTTCTGGCTCTTCATGCTTGCTCTTGCGTATACAACACTTCACGCTACCGCACTGTTCTATCAAGTTATCACACTCAATGTGGCCGTCAACTCGTACTCGAACGCATTGATCACACTTCTACTATCCAACCAATTTGTTGAGATCAAGTCGACCGTGTTCAAAAAATTCGAAAAGGAGAATTTGTTTCAATTAACATGCGCAGATGTTGTTGAACGTTTTCAACTCTGGCTCATGCTTACCATCATTGCGTCCCGTAACATTGTAGAGACGGGCGCATTCACTTCTTGGTTTACGGTAGGCTCAGGAATGGCTGACCACGCTGCATCATCTATCACGAATAGTACGCCATTGACGACATCGCCGCGCTCTTCTACTTCGATTCTTCCTCAGTCCTTTACCTTCTTGCCTTCAACCGCGTTCACTTCTTTGACTGGTGGTGCCAACTCGCTATTGACCCATTTGGCCCAAGTTCTTGGACCTTTCTTGATAGTGCTGGGCTCAGAGATGATTGTAGACTGGCTAAAGCATGCATATATCAACAAGTTCAACAATACCCGACCAGTCATTTACAGAAGATTTCTCGATGTGCTTGCAAAGGATTATTACACAAATGCATTTGCCAATCAGAACCTTACAAAACGTCTCGGTCTGGCGGTGATCCCAATGGCATGTTTATTTTTCCGCGTTTCGGTGCAGACGTATCAAATGTTCCTACAAGCGCTTTTACCAACCAATGCATCCTCAACGGAACACAGCGCCGCATTGACTGCCATACACGAACACTATTCCAACTTACCGCACCCCTCACCCTCCCAGGTGCCTTTCACTGTCAACACAGTTGTGTCGAGCTCTTTTGACTGGCTATCAAGGATGGTGAATATTGTTGTCGAAAACGCAGTTCCATCGCCCGTGCAATCGGTGACGTTTTTCACTATCGTCCTGGTTCTGTCTGGCTATCTCATCCTGCTTACCCTCAAACTCACTCTAGGGATCTTGCTCTTATCATTTTCCCGTTCGCGGTACAAGGCCATGAAAGACCGCGAGCAAGATGAATATTTCAACTCGAACGATAAACCCTCTTCTATCTCTTCTTCCTCTGGCCAGCCACAAAGACAACAACAAAAACCCTCTAGCCAAGGATTCGTCGTCGAGGGTGGTCGGCGCGTGGGTGGCTGGGGTGTCGTCGAAGTCGACCAGGACAAACGGCGCTGGATCTACGCAGATGACCCCGATGGGCTGCGGAAATTGAAAGAACGTGAAGAGCGAGACAAGAATACGGTCAAAGATGCAGGGACTTTGAGTTTTGAAAGCGTGAAGCGATATGAGATGGCGGCGAAGCGGATTTGGTAGAAGACAGCCTTATTTGCATGGTATATATATCATCTAGCGTACATTGCATGTAATTATAAACTTTCTATAATAATTTACTATTGACGTACGATCAAAACGATTGACTAGACTTTGTTTTTTAATATGTCACAGATCGAAAGTCCAGTGGATCAAGATTGAATGAATCATATGTAGTATTATTTCTACTGCTGAAAACAAACTCACATACAGCAGCTATATTGAGTGTAAATACTTGAAACCAAAACTATATTAGCTATCACGTTACATATAGCAGCTATACGAGGGTTTTATAGGGACTTTACGAGGCTTTTTGGCCCCAGATTGGTGTGCCCAGCATGGTTACATGTACCGAATTCCCTATCAGATCAAGTAAACGTCGATCAGGCTACTAGTAACTTCCAAGCCGCTTAATAAATTTAGACCTTGATAAAGAGTTTAGTCTCTGGGGCTAAGGACTCGGCAGGCGTATGTTCAGCGTATATTACACCAATAAGAAAATCCTCTGCTAAATAAGCCTGGCAGGTCACGAGGCAAATGGCATTCTCACCAACATTAAGCGATAGTTAACTTTTCATGCACTAAGTATAACTAAACTTTGAAGATCGTCTACTGAATTCGGGCGCCAAGTCACTAACAGATGGGTACTTACTGCCCGCTTCATTGAGCCACCCACGTAAGACAACATGGGAGAACTTAGTAGGCTTATGTTTTGACTTTATCAATTACCAGTTGACACTGCAACCAGTTGTTGACGAAAATGAGAATGGTAAGAGTAGAAGTGAGGCTTGGATTACCACAACTGTACTTTGTGTTGAATTGCAGTCCTTCTGCGCAATTAGGATCTCGCTACGGTTGTAACTCTATGGAAAATAAGGCACTAGCTTTCCGTATATACAATGTTATGTATACAAATTCATATGCGCGCCAATATTTCAAATATCCTTGGACTGACTATTTACACTACTCTTCACCACGCTTTCATGATCACATCCAAACAGAACACAAGAAATGTTTATCCCCCCCTTCCCCACCTCCCCCATAATCGCAACAGAAGTGTCTTGGGGAAAGCCTGTTCCGCGTCTATGTAGACATTTTGTTAGAATACAATCCTACGTCAACCACCATATCAAATCAGACTCACATCTAGCACCCAAAGAACGACCCACCGTACTTGTTCTGACAACAAGTGCATGGGATAGTTCCACCGCAGCAGTTCATACAATCATGACTAGTATTCTCAACACTGACGGAATAGTCCCCGTGAGGGGTTGAATAATCAATAACAAGAGGGCCGCCAGTATTAAAGTCGTAGCCAGTTTTTGCTTTGGCTGAGTAACCGTGATTACAGTCACCAGTACAATCGTCAATGGCGCCTGAACACGTGAAAGTACAAGTCTTGGTGCCGTCATCAGTCAAGTCGACTTCGAACTGAGTGCTAAGACCATCTGAGACCATCCCGTCGACTACGATGCATGCTTGGACACCAGCAAAAAGGCCGAGGCCAAAGAGAAGAAGAGACTTGGAGGAAACCATTTCGAGGATATTCTGTGCTCGTGGTGAATAGAATCGATTTTAGTATAATTGAAAGAGGTAGATCGGTGATGCTGTGCGGATATGGAAAAGAATAGGAGACTTGAGCCTGTATTTATACCCATCCCAATATCAATCTTATCCTTAACAGTTTTGATATCAAATAACACCCGAGTACTACGTAATGAGAAGTCCTTTATTAAAGCCATATACCCATATACAAACTAAAAATATCTTCATTATTATTGTAACCATACTATCTATTGGTCCATTCCATCGCGCTTCAACTCGGGCACTGCAACGGGACTAACCGATCATAAAACACGAGGCTGCAGGCCGCTCGGGGGGAAAAAATGATGTAAGTGGTAAAAGAGTCTAAACTCTCTTCAAAATAACGAACAAACATCCACAGTTTGAAGATGTAGAATGTTGGCGTTGAGTGCCAATGGAATATAGCGTCTTCTATTGGCGGCAAGAAGCCCAACGTTGCAGCGTCCATAAATATATGACTAACTAGTACAATTCAGGCTGTCTATAACGCCCGACTACAAGTATTGACTCATGACCTATCAATTGGTAACACATTGATCTACGCGCCAACTTATTGCTTCTGTGGGATCATATCTGCGAACACTACAATTGATAACTATAAAGCAAGAATATTTAATAGCTGCGAAGATAGTCAACTACCTCTCGATATGCTTAGGCATCAATATACTTTCTGTATTCTAATTGTGTGATACTGAAGGGTTTAGGATATAGATGTTCCATGAGAAGCAGGATGGAAACCTAGTAGTAAGTTTCGCCAGCGGCGTAAGTGGCTTAATTGGATCGACACTATAGTCGTTGTGAACCAATAAACCTTCGTCTATTCTAATTTAGTGATACGATAGGAAATGAAGAAGTGGGGAATGGCTGATTTGAGATACGGGGATGTCTCGCGCATCTAGAATCCCTTCGAAGTATCTTGGCATTTTTACTAGCTTGTATTGAGGGTTTCAGCCATGTGGCAGCCTCGTGAATGGGTACAAAGTCATTTCCATGGGGGCGAAAATCTACCAACTTGTCGGGCACGGACTGTTTGAAGGGTCGATTACTCAACAAAAATATCCAACCTGCCTATTAAAAAATTGCATCCAACTTCTGGCGTTGTGACTTCAAGATTCAATGAAAAGAGTGATATTTCGCCTATACCAAAACGGACTTGACTAGAATACATCTTACAAGGATCTAGAAAACGAGGACTTAATGACTGGACCATCATACAAATCTTATATACCCAGAGCCATATCTCAAAATCAATGCTCATCGGTGAAGAAAAGAGTCACATTGTTCGACTCGGTAAATTGTAGATGCATGTATTACATAGTTGGCGCAGACTTGGTGGTTTCGATACGAAGAGGGAGTAGATGAGGAAATTCATGGCCATTAGTAATAGCAGTCTGGTTGCGAGTATTGAAAGGTATGGCCGGTGACGCGTTCTCCGTTCTGAGACCCTTGTCTATAGATCTTCCATCAAGATTGTGCATGAAAGAACAAATGCTCTCCAGCGTTTGTTTCATCTCGGAAAGTGACTCTTCAATATTGGCGATTCTGTCGAGTACAGTAGTAACGCATTTTAATTCCGACAAAAGACACCTCCACCATCATTCTCATCAACCTTATCTCGGCCATTATCCTGAGAAAGAAAATCACTCGAACTTAAAGAGCATTTAATTCAAAGAATCAGGGCTTATCATCCTATCGCAAAAATTGCTAGATAAAAGCTAGATCACCACTAACCTCGGCAATTGATCATATTTTCTGAAACGGAAACGTGACTGCCGACATGCTGGGCGAATGAAGAAGGATGAGAGTCGAGAGGATGGTGAGGAAAGTCCTTGGGCCTTAATCACAGAGATAAGGTTGCTTATCATGTCGGATAACTACCACTGATAGAGTAAGATTATCAATCATGTTTTACATCTCTTAGCTATAACTAGCGGATGTTGATTTTACCCTCTATACTAGAGTTCGTTGATAAAAGGGGATAGGAGAAAGAAGTAAGAAGAAACATACGGTGTTGCACCACCTCACGCACGGTTTTCCCCATATAAAATCAATGAAACTGCGAGGGTCCTGGCCCCGATAGCACTTATATATGTAGAGCTCTGCCCTCATATATATATATATTATTCAGTTTGTACGACCGTTCGAGCCTCTGGGCTATGACATTCACGAATTAGTGGGCACTAAGGATGCTTATAGGAAGCCCAACCCTGTAAGCCCTGGACGACTGCCCCATTTGGTGCCTAAAAACATAACAAAACTATTGTGAATAAAGAGTTTGGCTAGTGTCCAACAGTATGGAAACTTGTCGCCTGATCCAGGGAACGAGTCGCTTTAATGCGGTCCTCAATACAAGGTACACATACACATATGTAGAGTAGATAAAGAAAGCAAATAACTCAAAACAAAAAAACGCCAATCTCAGTAAATAATCATACTATATGTAGTAACTCTCTTCTAACGAACATAAGGATAATCAGGTCTATATGAAACTTAATTATTACTCAGTTCTATAGCGGGGTATAGCGAATAGATTACGCACACGTGCAAGATCCGATTCCTATTATCAATATCAACGACTAATCAATGGCTGCTATTTGACAGACAGTGAGTGGCGCTATTTATACTTCACTAATATCAATCGTTATACATTTATGCGCTAGTTTTCGCTGGTTGAAATACCCGAAGTCCATGCAATTGGTCGCTGATCGTCGACCCCTCTCTTCAAGCGGATTCTTCAGGCTTCTGCAGGACCTGATACTACTCAAGCCGTTATTAACTAATAATTGTTCCCGGCTTGAGGGTCAAGTTTCGACTGGGGTTATTAATAGTTCTTGAATTCGACCGAAAAAGTTACTGGAAATTCTAGAATCAGGTTATACTTTTCGCTACTTTTCACATAATTCGGTGTATATATTGTTCTTCTAGTTTATTCTCCACCCCTACTTATCTATAATCCATACTCTGCAACATTGAAAATGACAGCTGTGCCAGAAAACGAGTATTATCTCCTTGGTCGGAATTCTGTAGAGACACAACGGTGAGTCCAATTCTACATCTTTACCAATTCCGGTATATGTTTTTATGCTCGTTGCGATATACACTGCGGTGTGTGTTGTATATTAGTTGATAAAATCACGATCGATGCTGCAGGTTATGAATCCCCAAGAATGTGGCGTTGATCAGCGATTACGGTTATCGTGACATGTGCAGGGCGCATACAACCCCTGCTGTTTGGGGGCCGTCATGACAACCAATAATCAGCCCTACAAATAGTCAATTTTCAAACCCTGTGATACAGTCAATACAGATTACTGATTCGTCACTGTCTTATTTTGGATCTATAGTCTCGATGAGCAGCACAATTTTCTCACCGATCTTTGCGGCGGTAGTCTTATTTCAAAGTCTATATCGGAGGATAAAATCTTCTCTATTGCTGATGTAGCAACTGGGACTGGGTAAACACTTCCATTATGTTGACATAACTCGTTTCCAAATAATATATACTGACAGACAACAGCGTCTGGCTTCGTGATGTTAAAGCACACCTTGATTCCACCCACCCAACAGGTCCGTCAAAACCACGCTACTACCATGGCTTCGATCTCTCCGATGCCCAGTACCCAACTAACCAGGGCTTGGATGGCATTAACTATTCATTGCATGACTGTCTAAAACCATTCCCCGTGGAACATCATAACCGATATGACCTCGTGCATGTCCGGCTGCTGGTTGCTGCCATCAAGGAAACCGAGTTCAAACTCATTGTAGCCAATCTCAAACCCTTACTAAGTACGTCCGCATCTATCTCAATTTTATTTTGAATCACACCCTATAAAAAGCTGTCCTTATAGCTAATTCAACCTAGAGCGCGGTGGCTATCTTCAGTGGGAAGACCTAGACTTAAAGTCCTTCCTCACTTCCCACGAACCCAAATACGACTCTTTCCCAACCATACAAACCCTACGCCTGTGCATAGAAACACAGATCGGATACGATGCAAGCCCGCACGTCCCCGAGACCGTTGCGGATGCAGCTCGGGAAAATGGGTTTGCTGATGTTATCCATATCCTATACAATACGAAAGATCGCCCAGAGATGGCGGAGCAGGTGTTGAATTGGGTGAGCAAGGTGATGGCTCCATTGCTTAGGGCTATCCTAGGACGCACCGGGAGGGCGAAGAATGAGGAGGATTTGCAGGCGCACACTCAGAGTCATTTGGATGGGTTGCGTACGTCGTTTGAGCGAGGGTTGGCGCCAAATGGGGCTATGGGGATGGTTATAGCGAGGAAGGAGTAGGGTATATACAGGTATATATGCAAGTATATAGAGTGTATACCAATATGACTAGTAGTAGATATGTATGCAATTGATCAATCATTACGTTAGCATTGAATGTCATGATAATATTGAAAAATGAATGTATACATGTAGTCATTAGCAGTACTGTGCAACTTTTCAATATGTGTACCCTATATATCGACTATACATGACCTTTTGGATCAATTGACGCATTTCACTATATATTCCTACAAAGAGTATATAATTATAGTATACAAACTTCCGAAAACAAATAATCAAAAAGCAAAGCAACCCTAAGCCCCTCGTTGAGGGAGTTTCTCAAAAACCCGACGGAAAATCTCTCTACTTTTATACAAGTTAATCACCCTCAGCCGCTCATTATCCAAGTGCGCATGGTCACTAGCCTGGCCGCAAGGCAAGTTCGCAGCAGGTGCCGAGAACTCCTTTTCGAGAAACCGGATTGTTGGGATCGAGCCACCTTCGCGGATGTATAGTGGGGTAACTGACTGATTTCTTGATCGGGAGCAGGATGATGATGGTGGCGACGAGGAGAGGCTGGCATGCTTGTTGAAGGCGTGTTGGGATTGTACGGATTGTGTTGAAGGAAAGGGGTCGGAGGCAGCGATTGTTGAAGATGCTGAAGGCAATGTGGATACATCACCAGAGTCATTCTTGGTGACTCCTTTGCTCGAGGTGCTGCCAGTCAAGGTTGATGAGGTCGGTACTGACGTTGCATTAGAAGTACTCTGCTTCCTGCGCTCTTTTGTCTTTGAGGATGTCGTGGTAGACGAGATGATCCGGTCGATGTGCGATGCGACGCTGTCATTGGAGTCGGTACGGTGCAGCTCTGATCTGGCAGGAAGACTGCTGGACGGGGATAAAGGAAAGTATTGTCTTTTACCGTCATAGTCGGGTGTCCAGGCGGCCGAGATGGCTTCTGATAATGTACCGAAGATTTCATTGTCCGGGTCTCCTAGCCATGGGTCCGACTTTCCTGTGATCTCGACCGTGAGCTCGTTTTGCGATTCCAACAAGTCGAATTGCTCCTGTGCGTATGCTGTCAAAGCAGACGCGACTTCGTCGGCATCTTGGTTGGGCACGATTCGCACGGACAAGCTTGCCTTTGCGCGGCGAAAGATTGTTGTTCCTGAATTTTTGTTGCTTGGGACTTCAACCGAGTGGATAGTAAGGGATGGTTCTCGCCAGCGATACATTAGCGACATGGTGAAAGCCTCCCGATCGACAATTTCTGGGTGCAGTGGAAGAAGAGTCGCTGCAATGGCTTCGTATCTCTCTTCTTCTGCCTTTGTCAATTTTGGCACACTATTGTAAAAACCGGGAAAGTTGACATGTCCTTTACGACCAGCTAATGTTGAAATAAGGAGAGACAAGTCCTTGAGAGGTTCATCCAGTAGAGCACTTCCGTCTATACCACTGTGGAGGTCAGGGTGGTCGCTTGTCACAATCAGATTGGCGTGTACGACACCACGCAGACCGTAAGTAAGGCATGGGATATGATCATCCAGCCAGTAACTATTTGCCAGGAGAATCCAGTCGACATTTCCGATAAGTTCTTTGTTTTCGCGCACTGCTTTCTGAAATCCCTGCGACCCTGACTCTTCTTCTCCTTCGATGATAAACACCAGGTTACAGTCGAGGGCTTTACGCCGAACAAGGTCCGCAGCTGCGTAAAGAGCTGCCAAAATGGGACCTTTGTTATCGGAAACGCCTCGACCGTACAAGAATCCATCGACAGAACTGAGTTGGAAAGGATCTGTCCGCCATTTCGCTCGATTGGTATCAGCGCCTACAACATCGTAATGCCCATAGAATAGCAAAGTCTTGACGTCTGATCCGGCCGAAGACGCAGAGAACCTCGCGTAGACGACGGGGTTAGTATCAGCGCCGGTTGGTAGCAACTTAGTCTTTGCTCCCAAGTATGCACAGTGGCGGCGGAGAAAAGCAGCTCCTTGGTTACAATCAACCGAGAACTTTGGGCTGGACGAGATAGTCTTGAAAGAAACAAATTTGGCGAGAGTATTGACCATTTCATCTATAAAAGAGTCAGTTGGGTTCTCTGAAGTAATAACTGGTTTAACTCACCATTGCCAATAGGTTGGATTTCTGTATTTTCCGGATGTCCACTAAGATCCCAAATAGCAACAGTATTATCATTTCCACCCGTAGCATATATGCGCCGATTTCTGAAAAATCCTGCAGCCGAGGCAAGCATGGTGCCCTCATGAGCCGTCCAGGACCCAATCTCCTCGAAATTGGAATTGAATTTCTGCCAAAACTGTCAGAAAGAGAAAATCTAATTCTAGATTCCGGATAGCCTACTTTTACCAATCCTTGCGAGTCTCCACCGATTGCAATACCTTTGATGATATCGATGGCCCATAAGTCTCCCTGATATTCGGTAATCTGCTTGACAAGCTGCTGGGAGTCCAAGTTCCAAATGTTCAATGCACCGCCAGCTAGACCACAGTATAACAGCGGTCCTTCCACAGCTAGAGACAAAACAGCATCGCCTCCATTGTTCAGTTTGGCCCACTGAACCGGAGCCCCATTTTCATCCTTACTCAGTCGCCACAATTTGACAGAACCATCACCAGAACCGGTCAAAAGCACCTCTTCGGATGGCGCTGACTCCACCAATCCACGGACAAGGATCATTGAATACACATATCCATGGTGGGCAAATAGCCTGTGGTGGTCGCGCTTGAACGTCAAAGCTTTCCCTCCATGGCTGGCTGGGTTTTGACTGGAAGACTCCTCTGATCGTGGGTTGATACTGCCACCAGGACCTCGCGAATCGAAGAATCGATGTCGGAGCTTGGACGGATGTCTTGTCACTGTGGCAGCTTCATCTGTCGATAAATTGCACCACTGTCGGGGTCTAGTTAGTGATAGTGATTAGGAGTAAATGATGATAATGATTATGGTACCTGCAGACTTGTGTTTTGCCCTCCGCAAAACACGGTGTCGAGGTCACGCGAATAGACGACAGCAAAGATATCGCCCACGTCATGGTACGAGTAGATGGAGTACAGTCTCTCGAAAGTAGCAGTTGACCAGACCTGAAATACTTAGTTAGCCAATTATTCTTCTAAATTACTTAATAGAAAGCTGGCAGCATACGTTAACCACCGAGTCTCCACCACTAGAAAAGAGCAGACTTCCATCATCGGAGAGAAATAGTCCTAGGACACTCTCTTCATGCGCCCGAATAGACAACGCCAGTTCGTACGTGTCTAAAGACCATGCCTAAAGAAATTCTTTAGCATAAAACATTCATTATATAGATTACAACGATAAAGAAAGAGCATATACCACGATGTCACCTCCCTGCAGACCTGCAAAGACGAATTCCTCGTCTAATGCCAAGGCCAGGATAGAGCGCGCTGCCTGCACCCGGTGGCCGATAGCGCAATCATTGCGTATACTTACCTGGCCTGAAAACGACTGGGGAGGCTTGCCAGAGGAGTTGCTGGTGGACAGGGATACATGAGACTCATTGTCTGATAGGTCATCGGAATCGGCAGCTTCATTATACATGGCGGCGAGTCGCCGCGAAAATCTTAGCACAATGTTCAATCAAAATCTTCAAGACAGAAGGGAGATTGTTTGAATAGGCATATACGATAGTAGATGGATCAAGGAGCGCAGGATAAAAGGGTACAATGACAAAACAGTATAGATGCAAGATTGCTCGCGTGTTGCAGATATTGTTGGAAAGCGTCGCGATTGGCCACGGTGGAGTCCGGAGGCTAGGCCGGCCTATTTTTTTTGGGTCGTGTGGCGGTGCAGCGATCGATCGGAAGACAAGAAAGAAACAAGACGGAGGATGTATGAAACTTCAGATATCTGTTAGGAAACTCACATCGTAGCAGTGGCATCCTTTTCGGCTTCTTCCAGCTGTGTAGAGGTCTGGATTGTTTTTGCCAAGTCAGCGTGAGAGCTTTGCCAAAAGGCCCAATTCACTTTGCTCGGGCCACAAAGGGGCGGTGAGAGTGGAAGGGGTGGAAGGAGTGGAAGTTGATCTGTTCTGTTCAACTCAAGGGTGACCGCGGTGTTATGTCGAAATTGCCTTTACCGCAACGGTGAACTGGATTGTAACAGAAGAAATCTTGGGGGAAATATGAATGTTGGAAAGAAGCGAGAGAAAAGAACACATTGCTTGCCTGGACTGGCAACAGAGGCGTGCTACTGGTGCAGTCGCGTGGGCCATGATAAATGCTGCCAGAAAAATAATAATAGATTACTAGATGCGGCGAGGGCTGATGATGGTGCCATCGAACTGGCAAATGGTGAGATGCGAATCGAGAAGCAATAGTCTGGTCGATCTACCGCAAGGAATTTGGGGTACTTTATGGGGGTCGGGGGCTGTGTAAATGAAGAGAGACAGTGAAGACTCAAGTAACAAAGCAACATTTGAAGTAAGAAATTTTCAATTGTTTGCCAGGGCTTGGTTGGCTGATAATGGAACAACCAACCGCAAGACCAGGCTAACAGATCCCAATTACGACTATCCTTGCTTTTTGTGTCGTTGCAGTCATGTGGCCTTATCCATTATCGAATAGCCTAGTGACTCACCAGTGTCTGGTCTGTGCAACATCGAGGATTCAAATCTAGATATCGGAATACATGGTGCAATGTTCTGAATGACCAACTGCTGGGATAATCTTTCAGTCCACATTTCTATGATTCTAAAACACTGTATATCACTACACTGATGTGAATAAATATTTCAAGGCTATCCAGATGGCCGGCGCATTTAATCTATCAGTTGATATGATAAATATAGTAATAGAATAAAAGAATAATATGATTTTGTATTATTACTACGATCTATCCCTCCTGTTAAACGCCCATGTCAAGTCTACTCACATTGGCTACACACCACTAATTTGGCTATAGGCGTAAAACATGAATTAATAAAAATAATACAAAATCGTACTCTCCGACTTTCCTTCCAATCAAATGGACATGGATTGAAAAATCAGAACAATTAATCCCGGGCCTTGGAAACAAGATCGCGTACCCTCGAAGGCATGGGTTATAGTTCTTGGTATGCTCTGCGTCACCCGTGTGTCAGTCGGCATGCTAATCATTACAACAACTCGGATTAGATGAGTCAATTCCAGAACCAGATGACATGGGTATCGGTTGTTTAACAGCTACTAGTTCTCAAGACTCCAGAGTTTAGTATAGTAGCACACGATTCCCCGGACTGGGCGGAGCGGATAGTTTGGGCGCCGAGAGTTGTTCCAGTTCATTCCCAGGATCGTTATGGCCGTCGAATGGCACAAAGAGAGAATATACGGACGCATTTGCGGCGAGGGAGTTGTCGGCAACATCGTGGCTATTGAATTAATTAGACTCCATAGCTCTTGCGGTTAGCAGTGCCAACATGGTCGCAGGACGGACTGCAACGTGGAACGAAGACCCCGAAAGACCATCATCCGGCGAAGAATTACCGTCCAATCATTCGAGACATTATCACCTAGCCATAAAGGCGGGGAGTCAGTAGTCAGTAGGGATGGGGGAAGAAGGAGTCGCTGGGTGGCAGAGAAAATGATGCCTGAGGTGCTGAGGCACAGAGAGGGCCAGGCTTTGTTTAATATTTATTAATATTTATTATACTTGGTGGGTCTGCAGAGCTGCTGCGTGGCCTATAAGCACAGCTCGTTCGCGGGTACGCCGGGGCTCGGGTGCCTCATACCGCCCGCTATTTCGGGCATGTCAAGGCCCAATTCTATTGCTAGCCTGCTCCCGCCAGCCAGCTATCAAGGCACGCAAACCAAGAAAAAGAAGGACAACAAACGTAAAACGTAAAAAGACATCTGTGTCGGACCAGTCACAGGCTTTTCCGATGACTGATGCAACATGACATCGCCTCACTAATCAGATCCGCGATGTATGCGTACCTGATGCAAAAGGCAGCCATCAACCTCATAGTGCATGCATGCCCTAAGAATAATCCCGGAACACGGCGAGGTGAGGTGGCAGGGGTTCTTCTTCTTTTCCCTCGCCCTTTTCTAGCCTATAAAAAATAGCAATACCTCAATGAAAAACGACAGAAAATAACAACCAAGGGTCACAGCTGTGGCGCATACACACCAGCCACCACGGTGGACCACGGCCACCCAATGGCAGCAGGCGTCACACCGCCTGACAAGTCGTTAAATATTATTGATTGCTCTGACCATCATCGATTACCATGGCTGCAGGAGGATCTTGGATGCGACCACTGTGCTTGACGCCAGCCTCCGCCTGGCCGCTTCACTTTGCGCCAGTCTTCCGCCCTGCAATCATCGTGCGACAACGCAGGTTACCCCCCCGCCGGCCTCCGATCTACTGCGGCATTTCTACCTAATCGCCTCCACGTTGATAATTGGCGCTCCCCTTTACTCTACTGTTCTTGAGCATCCATTTAGCGGTCATGCTGCAATCGTGCAGCCTGCTTGCTGCCACATTGTCGCTGCATTATAGATCGATTTTTTTTAGATCGATTCCTTGGTTGGTGTGCTAGTTAAATGTGCCCCCAGCCACCGCCAGTGCGCCATTAGAATCGGTCGCTCACTACTAAGACTTTTGGAGCTCATTTCCATCATTGTGTACCGCCTGTCGATGAGTTCACGCAAAACCCACAACCCTATGCGCACACTTGAGCGTGCCAGGCGGTAGAAATACAGATATAGCTGTTCTGGACTTCTAGTTGGCAGAGCACCGCAAACATGGCGGCTGTACGGGAAACCATTGCGGTGGTAGACAAGTCGGGGAAGATGGTTACAACAGTAAGTTGAGAACTGTATATATCAAAACGAAATGCTGATTAGTGGAATATCTTAGAGCAAACACCTTTTCGGCGTCTTCAAAGAAGCTCGCAATGCCTACCGCGAACGCAAAGCCGAAATACAAGCAGCCAAGAACGCAGAGAAACAGGCCCGGATTGCGGAACAAGAAGCTCTTCGCGCCATGGCCAAATTCACTCTCGATGATCGACCGTCCGTCACATCATCCAAGAAGTCTGGAAAGTCTCGAAGTAGCCGGCATACTCATCAAAAAGGTGATCGGCCACACGGTCTACACTATGAACAAGACTTATACACCCCCCACAATTTTCAAACACCCAAATCAGTTCGAGAAGTCGGACGGAGACATACATCCCATGAATTGGCCATCAAACAACCGGCCCCTATTGCGCACCGTCATGCAGCGCCTCGATCTCGGTCTGCCACGCATATTGATATGGATCTTGCTTACGGAGAAGCTCATCCATCCGCTCTTGAACGATACAAGCCCGCCGATGAACAAGAGCTCACGGGTCTCGTAGCCAAAGCCAAGTTCTTGCTTGAGGAAGCAGACTGTGTCCAGCATACAGCCACAGCAACGATGTCTCATCTACAAAAGAACCCTGATGCCATGGCAGCTGTCGCTCTTACACTTGCTGAAATCAGCAACCTAGCCTCGAAAATGGCCCCTAGCATTCTAGCAAGCTTAAAGACCAGTGCCCCGGCAGTCTTTGCACTTCTATCAAGCCCTCAGTTCCTCATCGCTGCGGGAGTAGGCGTCGGCGTCACAATCGTCATGTTCGGCGGCTACAAAATAATCAAGAAACTCACCGCAGCCCCAATTACCGTAGAAGCCGGAGCCGTTCCAAAGGAACAAGGACCGACCGCTAGCGCCGATGAGCTGCTAGAACTCCAAAGCGAACATCTGAGCCGTGTGGAAGTCTGGCGACGCGGAGTTGCCGATTGGGAAGCAGACAGCATGGGTTCGACAGTTGATGGCGAATTCATCACTCCAACGGCCGCTATGATGTCAGGCCTCGATCTGTCAGATCCCAATTTAATTCGACAACGAGCCCTCGATAATCTAGATGAAGGCTCAACCACCACATCCTCCCGACGATCCAAGCGTTCGCGACATTCTCAAACCTCGCGACGCTCTGGAACAAGTCGCCGTACATCAAATAACGATACCAAGAAAAGGACAGAAAAACCTAAACGACCCAGCCGCTTACGAATGATGTTTACTGCGTGATACCTTGCTGTTGTTGTATAGCGTGACGATTTGCAGAATCCTATTATTATATATTGCATTTATGGAGTTTTGTTTATATAAAACCTTGTCTTACTGTTTTGAGCGATTTTCTGCTTGAATGCTTTTTATACTTATTATATACAGGAGATACAATACCAAGGCGATCTTGGACCTTATTAATCAATCTCATAATACACAACTTGACTTAAAGACAATTCGTGAACTCGAAGCAAAAATCTATAACTAATCAATTGATTAAATTCCATAATCCCCCTTTAATTGCGCTTTCGGTTCTCTAAACATGTTCAGAAACGCCCTGCTCCGCTTCACTTGTTTACCTTGACATTCTGTATATAGCTCCCTCCTTAATAACGCATTAGCACTCCTTAAATCTTCGAGCAGCTGTACGTGCAGCAAAATTCTCATCTAGTTCTTCCAAAGATCACCCTTTCTTTTCCGGCAGGAAGAGGAAGAAGAATACGACGCAGAGAAAGTTCGATGCAGCCGTATATATCCATATTTGACTCCCTGCACTTGACACCTAGCAATATGGCCACAAACTCAGTTCGTCACAAAAGAAAGTCCCCGAAATTTCTATAATTCTTCAATAAAACCAATTAGGGTGAAATACATAGGACTCGACTATACGATGATAATGTGGCTGTGCTCTGGGTTGCGAGTTGGCATTAACCAGGAAAGCGAAATCAAGAAGCCAGCGATCTAATAGGTAAGCTTCTCAGATATTGAATATATATTATGCACACGGAATAAGAAAGGCTAGAGAAGGCTGAGCCCGAGGACCTTATGATTGGCGCTGCTCAGCCCTCGTCCGGTCTCACCGCTGGCATCGCCAACACGTAAGGCAACTTTGCGCCGTCTTTCTCTCGCTCAAGAGTAAACCCGCAGTTTGAAGAAAAGGGTAAATATAAGGCCGAAATTTTAAAGGAAGGGTCTGAGAGGAGCAGGCGAAAGGAGTATCATCACAACAAGTATACAAACTTCAGCTGTGTTTCAGCACGAGGCTGAAATACCATCATCATCATCAAGCAGCATCTCTGAAAGCTCTACAGATTTTCGAATGGCTGTTTCTGAAAAAGGAAAGAGGAAAATCGTCACTTCTATCCAAATTCAACATCCTACATTCTCAAGAGACAAACCATGAGAACGTTGTTAATCCCTACCTTTGATTTGGCGCACCAGGTCTTATTTTCCGTCACTGGGAGAAATTCTTCGGACAGGTCCCAGCGCAAGCCTTCATTCTGAAATAGGAATTTCTCATATGAGAATTTTAAAAAGCATACACACAGTTAAACCTTGAACTTCTTTCAATAAATTCAGGAAAAGTGTCATTCCTTTGTGATCGAACTCGTTCTTGCAATCCACAGAATGCCACTAGATCCTATCACCGCCTTGGGTTTGGCCTCTAATATCATTCAGTTTATGGATTTTAGCTGGAGACTGCTAAATGACGCTCACGAAATTTATCACTCTTCGACAGGGGTTACTTCCCAAAATACGGAAATTGCGACGATAGCGGAGGACCTATCTCGTCTTAGCGAGAAGCTAACTGGTCCAAAACCAAACTCACCAGCGGAAGAAAAGATTTGGCATATTGCTAATTCGTCTAAACTAGTAGCAGATGACCTACTATCCGCAGTCCTGGTTCTAAAAAGGTCGGACAAAAAATCCCGTCGGTGGCGAAGTTTCCGACAAGCTCTCGACGGCTTCTGGAATAAGGATAAGATTATCAGGCTTCAAAATCAGTTGAAGGAGCTACGTAGTCAACTATCAATACATATAATTGAATACATAAGGTATGAATCTGGAAATGGACCTTCTATTTCATTCCCACTATTCGGCAATGGGGATCGACATAGTTATTATTGCAATAGCTGACAAGACGACTAGCACACGGCAAACATCGATTCTCAGAACATTGGGAACACTTCAAGATCTATGGGCGGAAATTGACTCTAATCAAAGGCAGAGAATCACGCCCCTTATTGAAGAACTACAGACTCTTGTGCAGCATGGCCAGGAGATAAATGAAAGCCAGTTGAATGAAATTAATGATAAATTAGGACGATGTTTTGATGAGACAAAAAGGTTTGACCGAGAATATACAATTCTCAAGAGTCTTCATTTTGAGAATATGTCTGCTCGGCAATCTTCGATTGTGGAAGCACACAGCAAGACGTTTGACTGGATCTACGAACCTCGGAGGTGGCCCTCGTCAGATCCGCGCTCGCAAATAAAATTCCATCATTGGTTGCGTCATGGAGAGGGAATATACTGGATTTCTGGGAAGCCTGGGTCCGGTAAATCTACTCTGATGAAGTACCTCGGCCAGTCTGAAAGGACAAAACATTTTCTTCAAGACTGGGCCAATGGAGCGCGACTTGTTATTTCAAAATTTTACTTTTGGATTGCTGGGACAGAGTTACAGAAATCTCAGCAAGGTCTTCTTCGGCAGTTATTATTCGAGATCTTCTCGGGTTTTCCAGATTTGATACCAGTTATGTGCTCAAAGCGATGGGAGAGTGCAGGAGGATCCGGCTCATCCTTACCGTTGTCATGGTCACATAATGAATTACTTGAAGTATTCAATCGTTTCGAAGATGCGAAATTGCAGGCCCTCAGTACATCGAAGATTTTCTTCTTTATTGACGGATTGGATGAATATAATGGAGACCATTTTGAGCTAATCAGGACAATTCAAACTATCACAAAGCTAAAAAACGTGAAACTATGTGTCTCAAGCCGGCCATGGAACTGTTTCGAGGATGCCTTCGGTCAAGATCCGCGTCACAAACTCTACCTTCAAGATCTTACTAAGGACGACATCGCAAAGTATGCGCGAGAAAAGCTTCAAGAGTTACCAGGATGGAACATTTTAAAAGGCAGCCACTCGAGGTATCAGCAAATAGTTCACGACATTGTGCAGAGAGCTCAAGGAGTATTTCTTTGGGTGTTTCTTGTTATCAGATCTCTGAGAGAAGGCCTTGCAAATGGAGACAGCATTGCCTTGCTGCACGAACGGCTTTTAGAACTGCCATCTGACCTTGAAGAGTTTTTCGAGAGGCTAATCAAGTCCGTCGATAGGGTGTATCAAAAAAGAATGAGTGTTACATTCCAGGTGGCTTTGCAAGCCCATGAGCCACTGCGTCTCATCGTATACTCCATACTTGATGAAGAACAGAATGCCGCGACGCAGTATCCTATACGACCGCTCAAGTCAGATGTTCTCAAATTTGACGGCTTTCAAGAAAAAGAGAAAAACATGCATCGCCAACTGAATGGTAGATACAAGGGACTTTTGGAAGCTCCTGGGTTTCCTAAGCACAAGAAGGTGGACTTTCTCCATCGTACTGTACGTGATTTCCTGGCGACCAAAGGCATGCAAGATCTGTTTGATTCTCAATGCGGAAGATCTTTCGATGCCAACCTATGTGTGTGTCAGGCTCTAGTCACTCAAGCAAGAGTCTATCCCCAAAGTATGAGCAATGGTGATTTGAGAACGTTTATGATATTTGCTCGTAATCTTGAAATTGCGAATGGAAGAACCGACTTGCGTCTACTGGATGAGATGGATTATTTTTACTACAATATAAGGGGTCAGTCACGATTGTCAGCTCACGAAGACTTTCTAGAGAAAGCTATTCAATTTGGTTTAGCTTCATACATCGAGCACGTTATAATGAGAAACCCATATTTTGCTCACATCGATGACGGGAAAGCTCTAACTATAGCTCTTGAGCCATTTTTAATGTTGCCTGACCCAAAGTCTGTTCTGAAGACCTCTCGCAAAATGCTTGACTTGGTATTAGTTCATGGGGTGCATCCGAATCAGAGAAGAAACGACAGCACCATATTCCGCACCTTTCTCGACTCTTATCCTTTTACAGCAATAGAAAAAGATGAAGAGGAGGCCGCACTCCATTTTCGCATTTTTAATCAGTCGCTTTCACTTCTACTCCGCCGAGGAGCAGACATGAGGCAGGCATTTCAAGGGGGAAACTGCTGGTTTTCGAATGTTCTAAATTATATAGGCAGCTTTCAAAGAAATCTACAACTCATTCGAGGGATTCCAGAGACATTCCACGTGTTTCTAGAGAATGGAATGGACATCAGAAATATAAGAGGGCTATGGAGTTCATTGCTTTTCGTCACTCTCACAAGTCAGACCAATCACGGCATAAACGGCAGCTTATGCTTCGAAATGATGAAACTCCTCTTGGAGAACGGGGCAAATCCGAAACGCATAATAAAATGTCACGGAGAACGAATTGAAGGTCACGGAGAACCAATCGACGAGGCGCTTCATTCAGTGGCAACAATCATAGATTTTGTTTTCGAAGAAGACATGCGGCGCGAACTCAATGTCGTACTTGGTCGTGCAATTCGAAAGGAGAGGAAACTTAACCAAGATGATACACGCCACGGCTTATCGAGAAAGCACCGACTGGATGATGTTGTCTATCACGATGACACTTATCGGAAAAGGGCTAAATCGTCCATTAGAACTCATGAAGCCGAGCTTTCTGGAGAAAACGACCTGCACAATGGTAGACATAACTGAATTATTTAATTCATTATCGTTTTCGCAGCTACTGTATATCACTTGAAAAAATATGTTGAGATTCTCCCGATATTTTCATTTCTGCCAAAAGATAGTCACAATTGGATGTTTTTAAAGTACATGAAGTAGGTATGTCTTGTCCCCCAAGTTCAATTTAATTCAGTGTCCACGTCTTCGATACGCCTAGGACCCTCGGAACTCGGCACTATATGGATAGATACTCCTTATCATACACGAGAAGATATTTTTTTAAACATGTCAACTAAAAGCCTGCTGACATATCAATTGATATGTTTAGGAAATACATAGTAGCAAGAATAAGAGAATAGGAACTGAATAGTCTCCACCACACGGAGAAAAGACCGGCCGTGGATCGCCACATTTACGGAAATTATCTCATTATTAATAATCAAAGGACCCCTCCTCGACGCGAGTCGAAAAATGAAGAAAAGAAAAAAAAGTAGCCAAGAATAAAAGAAGAATAGCCGAACAGTCATGAAAACAAAGTGATGATATTATCTATGGCTTAATTGACTGATCTTCATGGTTTTCAATTTGTCAGATCTTTATTTATGACTCGTTCGTAACTTACGATTAACCACCATGGCTGTGAGTCCCTTTGACCATCTAGGGTAGTACATCGGGTATACGGGTTGTGGGCGGGGAGATAGGCTTGTTTCTCTTCTAGATTTCTCGTAACTCTCCGAAAACGAAGACTTTCTTTTAAATTCTATACACTTCCGGGTCTCAGTTAATCCGTTTAATGTACGTGCATGTACTCCATAGTGCACTCTTTTCAATGTGGCGAGGACTAGATGTTGTAATTGCTATGTCGCAATAGTTAGCCGGGCAGTTACCGGACGGCAACGCAAAATAAGTACCGGAACTAGCCCCAGTCAATCCACCTAGTTCCAACATATATAAGCTTGTCTACTTCCCTAGATACTTTATTCGTATTACATCATTACATCATTACCTATCAAAAATACGTATTCCACAGTTGCAATGTCTAACCGTGACAGCGTCCCCGACCTAGCCGTTAAGCCTGCAAAGGGTATCTCATACTTCACCCCGGCGCAGGATCCCCCTGCAGGAATTGCTGCCAATCCTCAATCCGATGGAGCAGAGATCCCCAAACTGTTCAAGCCTCTGACTATCCGAGGTGTCGAATTTCATAACCGTATCGCCGTATGTTCTATCTTTCTTCCCAGGTGATCACTCCTTCTGACCAACAATCCCAGTTAGCCCCTCTCTGCCAGTACTCCGCTGAAGATGGTCATATGAGTGACTGGCATATGGCACACTTGGGCGGAATTGCTCAGCGTGGTCCCGGTTTCCTCCTGGTTGAGGCCACCGCTATCGTCCCCGAAGGTCGCATTACTCCCCAAGACCTCGGATTATGGAAAGATTCTCAAATTGAGCCTCTCCGCCGGGTTATTGAGTTCGTGCACAGCCAAAGTCAGCTTATCGGCGTCCAAATTGCCCATGCAGGCCGTAAGGCGAGTACCGTCCCGCCATGGCTGTCCATGGGCGATATGGCGACAGAAAACGTTGGCGGGTGGCCCAAGAATGTCAAAGGGCCATCTGACATTCCTTTCTCAGATCGCTTCCCGCAACCGATAGCAATGACGAAGCAAGACATTGAAGAAACAAAGCAAGCATGGGCTGCCGCTGTGAAGCGCGCTATTCAGGCAGGCGCCGATTTCGTCGAGATCCACGGCGCTCATGGATATTTGCTATCCTCTTTTCTTTCACCCACCAGCAACAACCGAACAGATGAGTATGGTGGAAGCTTCGAGAACCGCATCCGTCTCGTTCTCGAAATTGCACAAATAACCCGTGAGGTGGTTGGCCCTAATGTTCCGGTTTTCCTGCGAGTATCGGCCACTGAGTGGCTAGAAGAAGTGAAGCCGAACGAGCCCAGCTGGCGTATTGAAGACACCGTGCGACTAGCCAAAGTTTTGGCTGAGCAGGGTGCAATTGATTTGATCGACATCAGCTCTGGTGGTAACAATGCCGCGCAAAAGATTCATGGTGGTCCTGCCTTCCAGTCCCCTTTCGCGATCGAAGTCAAGAAAGCTGTGGGAGACAAGCTTATCGTCGGAACTGTTGGATCGATAAATTCAGCCAAGCTAGCCAACAGCCTTGTGGAAGAGAAAGGATTGGATTTGGTTCTTGTTGGCCGCGGATTTCAAAAGAACCCTGGTCTTGTCTGGCAGTGGGCTGAGGAGCTCGACTTGGAGATCGGCATGGCCCACCAGATACGTTGGGGATTTGCCTCTCGTGGAAATACAAAATATCTACCCAAGCCCAAGCAGTCTAGCAAGATCTGATTTGATGGTTACCATCAAAGCAGGACATCGAAATGAGGGATAGATGACACGCATGACCGTGTATACAACTTGGCCATTTATGGCCAGTATTATAATGAAATAGACGCATTTTATAACTTCAGTATTCAGGTGATTTTCATTGATTACAGATATCTCAAAATAATCAACAAATATAAAATATATTTAAACTTTAATATCGTACTATACATGAAATGCGGGGGATAAACGGATGTAAATTGCACATGTCAACTCGTTGCAAACTTGACGGCAACATTTTTCTTAGAAAAATTGATTACAAAAATCAAGTCAAACACATGATCGGATTCAGAAATTTTCAATAATTATAATTGCTATTCTCGCTCGAAAATAATCTCAAAAATCAACATTAGTATACCGCGCGCTGTGATTGGTTGGCGGGTCTCACCTCAATATCTCTGCTCGGCTGTCGGGCGAACAATCGCGCCAGTCGATGATCCTGAACAGTTTATTCGATCGCGAATAATAAGCACCATCAATGACTCAAATAATTTTTATACCCTACATCTCCCCTCTAACTACCTCATATACCGGAGTGTTGGTAACAACACGATCGCGAAGCGAACGCTTAATGAAGCCCATTACGCGCGCATGAGAACAACCACCTCGAGTCCCTGAAAGCATCTTGGCGACACTAGCATCGCCGTCATCTCACAATGGCGTCCTGGAGCTTAATTGGAATTATCGTCGCGGTGTTGGTTATCAAATTCAAGCCTGAATATTCTGTGCATGAATCGTATTTCCTCACTGTCCCTGCTGCAATCTTGATATCATGGATCCTTCGGTTCATATACAGTGCTATTTTGTATCCGGTATATTTCACGCCGGTTAAACACATCCCCACGCCGCCGGTGAGTTCTCAGAAGTCACCCATAACTCTCGACAAAGACAATTCTTTCTAACAAACCAAATAGAACCGATCATGGCTGAGAGGCAACACCGGAGTCCTCACTCTTAAATTTCCCACAGATCTAGCCACAAAATGGATCAAGAACGTGCCAAACAGCGGGCTAATACGATATTATGCCATTGGCAATCTCGAACGAGTGCTTGTCGTTTCGCCAAAGGCAATTTCTGACCTTCTAGTCGCCAAGAGCTACGACTTCATACGGCCAGATATTGCTCACATCCAGCTTAGCACCATAACGGGTGAAGGGCTATTGGTTGCTGAAGGGGATGTACACAAGGTTGGCCATTCCATCAACTATATTTCTAATCATAGCCAAGAATACAATTTTGACATATATCTAGACGCAACGCAAGACGTTGATGCCGTCTTTTTCCTACCGGCATATCAAGGACCTATACCCAATCTTCTGGAGCAAAGCCATCCAAATGGTAAACGAAATCGAGAAAGGGCTCCCCAAAAACGGCAACACCATTCAGGTCAGCACCTGGTCAAGCAGGGCGATGCTCGATATCATCGGGCTGGCCGGAATGAGCTACGACTTCAACTCCGTCAAGGACCCAACCAACGAGCTCTCCGGCCATTACTCGAACCTTCTAAGTACTCCATCCGGGTATCAGCGCATCGTAGCCACATTCTGTCTTTTCGTAATCGGGTTCAAATACTACACGAGCATTCCAACCCCATACATCAGAGGAATGCTGCACTCTGTTCAATGTATCCGCGATACCGCAAAGCAAATTCTCCTCGAGAAACAAGCCAAATTGAAACGCGGCGAAGATATCGGCATCGATATCCTTTCCGTTGCTATGCGAAGCGGCAACTTTTCAGACGAAAACTTGATCGATCAGATGATGACTTTCCTCGCTGCAGGACACGAAACTACCTCAACCGCATTCCAGTTCGCAGTTTATGCAATGTCCAAACACCAGCACATCCAGACTCGTCTGCGTGAAGAACTGCGGGAGAAACTACCTCTTTCGCTTCTAGTCGAGTCTAAGGATGATGAGGGATACAAAACCGAGCCTATCCCGGCGTCGGCTATTGATAACAATTTCCCTTATCTCAATGCGTTCTTGAATGAAGTCCTTCGCTACTACCCCTCTGTCCCGTTCACGTCCCGCGAGGCCGCCCATGATACGACTCTGGCCGGTCAGCATGTCCCTAAAGGCACCAATATCCTCATTTCGCCGGAAATCATCAACAAAGATGAGGATCTCTGGGGTGCGGATGCCAAGGTCTTCAACCCTGATAGATGGCTCGCAGATGCTGGCACCAACAACAATGGTGGCAACAAAAGCAATGGGGGTGCTATCAGCAATTACGCGTTTGGCACATTTATTCACGGCCCTCGAAGCTGCATTGGCCAGGGGTTTGCTCGTGCTGAACTTGCTATCTTTGTAGCGGTGTTTGTGAGTAAATTCGAGGTTGCTTTGAAAGATCCAGAAAAGAAACTGGAAGTTAGGCAGATTATCACACAGGCGCCGGCTGATGGGGTTGTGGTGAATTTGAAGGTGTTGAGCTAGTATATTCTTAATAGCCAATATATTGTTTAGGTGTATCCATTCGAATAGGTATCGATACAAGAGTAACCCGAAATTATCAGCGAAAGAATGTATAATACACTTTTTGAGTTCGCGAGAAAAAAGAGAGCTTTTTTTTCATCTCCTCTTGTACTTTCTTGGATCCTTCCTACTCATCTTGACTTTATCCCGCGTTCCCTTCCCACCTTCCCAGAACCCACTGCCGGCTTTGCCAACAAGTACATGTCGACAGATACCACAGTCTTCTGGGCGATATATTTGTTCGCGGGAGCAGAAACCACTACGGTACTGTTAGATCACGTCGTTACCTAAACCTAAGAATCAAGGGCAAGGGAAGTTAAATCTTACCATATCATTCGGTTAGCATGTTCGTTAGGATGGTCTGTGGCTGCGTCGTGACATCTGAATGTTCAATAAGCATGAATGTACCAACAGATACATCAATACAGTCAAAGATAAAGCAGCGTACCGGTCACATGGAAAGACCTTTGCGCAACAACTGAATCTATACATTCGGTATTCATTAGTCCATGTTATAAACAAAGAGTCATGATGTAATATAAATCTTACCGAAACCAACGATAACTCTTCCCATAATGAGCACATCTTCCCCGTCGAGGTAATTCTTGGCCTGCGGTAATGCCTAAATTTTCCTTGACCTATACCCAACGAACGAGTCAGACCGACAGATGCCACAGGTTTCACATACTAATATTTACGAAACATACCTTTCTCCGAGGCGCCGCGATTCGATGTTGTGACACTGTAATTTGAATATCAGCGATGTGCTCTGATCTTATGACAAGAACGAGCTAATCTTACATGCAGATGGCCCGATCATCATGAACTTTACTTCAGGTATCTTGAAATCTGTTCACACCAGCCTCAAATTAGTATATTATTAATCAGCGGGAGCAACAGTGGGACTGGAGAGTAAACAGACTCATTTTCCGATGGCACTCTCGGCAGCTTGCCACGACGCTTGTACCACGTACAGCGACCAGTCCGGGGGCAGGGAATGGGGTTGAGCATTCGGAGCAGGTCGGTTGAAAATTGCTTGATTAAGGAATTTCTTCATTAGCAGAAGGACTCTAAAGTAATATCATGCGATCAAATTGGGTGTTATATCGCTTAAAAGGATGGAGTCGGACCTCCCACCCTCTTGTGGAACGGTAAGCTGATGTGTCAACGCAGATTGCGTAGACGGGGTTGGTCAAGGACACGGTTCTGTGCTACCTACCTTGGCAGCAGATCAAAAGCCGTACAGCCTTCGAGATCCAAGTATCCGGCACGCTGGGATGTGGGATGCATGAGTTCGCAGCGAAACGCTAGGTAATCTTTCGTCAGTGAAGGAGAACGCTTTCCTTTCTTGGCAATGTGTTTATCATGTTGAGAAACTTGCTGGCTTATTTCTAAACATACCGATATTAAATGAGTTGGCGCATTTCCTGCACGACTCAACTCTGACCGGCGATACAACACTAGGGTCATTCGTAGGCTTAATGTTCTTAATGTCGGTGTGTTCTTTGCAACGTTCGCACCTCACCGTCACAGACAGTATTTTGGCCTCGAGCAACTCGATGCCGAAGAGTTCGAGACCAGGGAAATTCAGTGCTATACCGCGGGCCATTGAACTAGCGGGTGCAACTGTTTCAGGGACCAATGCACCGCCTTCTTCGTCATCATCGTCTTCGGAGACGTCCTCGTAGGATTCGCTATTACTCTCACTTGTGAAGTCATCGTCAGACTCGGTCCTCGCTCCTGGTCTAGGATTAGACCACTCAGGTGGTCGAGGGATGACTTTGAGGTGTGGTCGGTCAGTGTCAACAGTCTCTACGCCATGCTCTTGGCGTTCTTCATCCGCCAATTCGTTGTCGGTAGTAATACGGTATTCTTCCTGAGATCCCCGATCTGGTATATTACCTGACACTGGGGTGTTGACAAGAACTTGCATATTATGCGCGAGGTAGTTGACTTGAGCCATCAAGGTGACATGAGGTCCCTTTTCCACCCATTTCTTAAATCCAATCTCTACAGCACGAGCTTCAGAACCATCCACTGCTTGGAACTCGACCGAACTAGTTTTCAGCGGATAAAGCGTAGGTACCAGCAGCTTGATGGTCTTCACCGCCCTTAGATTAAAGGGAAGCTGCTCCCGCTTGCCAGGGGTAATTGGTAAAATGTACGAAACGCCATTCGTTGCCCTTTTATACAGCGGCAGTCGATTGAGGCGTGCTTCGAGTTGCCTTGTTTCTGAAGTTCTTGTCTTCTCGGCTTGTGCTCGCTCTTCAGGAGTATATTGTACTGTTGCCTGAGGTACGGCTACGATCGACTGTGAGGGTCGAGCTGACGAAATTTCTGTATTTGTTTCGGCCGGTGGAGCTGATAGTGGCACAGAAGTACTACGATTGCCTGAATTAGCCACAATCTTGATCGTCGGAGCCTTTTCAGCTGTGAGAAAGCGTTCCAAGTTCCTGTCAAGATTGTTCATCAAACCAAGCAAAGTAATTGAGCGCCGATCTTTCAAGGCCGCATCGACAAGCTCGTCAAACCCTTTTTCGACATTGATTTGGAATCCTCTAGGCATGTCAGGATTGGTCACCGTCAATGTTGGTTTTCCTGACGTAGGCCATGCATTAGGAATATGCAATAAACACATCAATTTCGTCAGGTCGAATGGAAAGTCGGGGTCTGTGGGCGCCATTCCAAAAGAAATCTTTGTCCCGGAATCAATTTCTTCCACATTAGGATGAAACCTCCGCGTTAGTTGTCCAATTTGGAAGTTCCTAGGTGAATCCTTCTGTGCCTTGGGAACAGGCTTTGGAACCCCTCTAGATTGAGATGCATAGAGTGATCCCCCAACCACATGGCTTGTGGTGGCAGATACATTTCCAGTTTCAACCGAGGTATCGGCTCCGAAGGGAGTTGCGTGCAAGTAGGGGCAGGCATCACCACTTCGACAACCTAGAGAATGCGCTTGTTAGGAAGTAAAATAAATTAAAAGCATGGCGAACAAGTCACAAGGGGGTAGGGTCAACGGTCGCAACTGAATTACCGCTCATGAGACATGATAAAAAACCATAAGATATTTATCAATAATACAAGACATGCGTATCGATCAAGACAGCGTAATTGAAAAACCACATCGATGACTCAGACATTCATACAATAATGATAATAAAGAGGTAATATTATCGATAGTGAATGTAGCTTTTTCCACTTACCCTTTTTTGTGACATAAAACCGACAAGCCACTTGCCTACGATTTCCATGTGGATGGGTGGGTCTCGTTTCGTGCATTGAGGCTGCAGGATCTGGATGTTCATCAGCGCTTGCTGAGTTGGCAAGCGCCGTCGTGCTCGGCTGGCCTATATTGAGCTCTGTTCTATGGGTTAGCATCTGACCTTGTGATCAAGCAAAATTGCGAAAGGGTACGGGCCGCCCGAGAATCTGACAGGTACAAGAAGTCTAGGCACAAGCACAGTACAAGCTATGTCCGAGGGTAAGTCACGTTGAATGTAACCGCAGTAATGTGGTGCCTGTCGCTTGTACTCGTCATTGTCACTGCTCTATCATCCCCCCCTCCTCTTCTCGCTCAGCATGAAGCTTCGCAGCTGAAGTGGCGGGCAGCCACCTGCGATGCCGCCGATGATACGAGCAGTCGATGTGGTCGATTGGACCAGAGGATTGATTGCTGATGACATACTGCAACGGGGGAAGCATATCAAGCAAGGAGGGCCAGTGACAGGGCAATAGCAGCAGATTAATAGGCGCCGAGGGAACGAGAATGTGACGACAACGAGTGCAGTGACAGTCTCAAGGGGGAAATGCCTTACCGCAGATTTGGGCCCCGGGGCTAGAGCTGTCACTTGACTGGGGGTGCTCCATGGGGGAGGGGCTTTTGCAGCTAGCTATCAGTTATAATTAGCAACCCTGCATGCTACCTCAGTACTTCTGGCCCAAAAACATCAAATTGGAACGACAGAGACGGTCAGGCTGCAGACAGCGGCAACCTTACTCATCCACTGCGCGATAGAAACTCACAGGAACGAATACCGGCTGGATAAGGAATAGTAGTGTCCTATTCACCGATCGAGATGTACCTACCTAGTTAGGCTTGGGGAGCAAGGTTGGTCGAAATGCCAACAAAGCAATCCGGTGACCTGCGATCGGCGCGTCGACTGTAAGTCAGGTCCGTCAGTCACTCGAACAAAGACGTGCGCTGGCAGGCTGCAGTGATCTCCAGGCGACGGGTGTCCGGAGATAGGCGATGGCAAATGTTGTGTCGAATTCTCCTCTACTACTCCGGGCGGCAATACTGATAATTGCTGTTGATTGATGCCGGGCGCCGCTGGATCTCGGGACAGCGTCAAGTCGTCCACGTGAGGCGGATTATTGTGTCAACCACGATTAGTGATGGTCATTGGCACGGCGGTGATTTTAATAATATATTCTTTTTTTAATTCTCTTACAGCCATGGGTGCCCGCAACGAGTGGGTCGCATTCGCCGTCCACCAGCCATGAACATGACGATGCATGGATTGGCGATGAGCGAGTATGACAGACAAAATGACCGCAGATGACTCAAAGTGAGGAGCCTCTTTGTGCAGTGTTCATGTTTGTTCCAGGAAGGCGAAGGTACGGCGTTGACGGGCGCTGATTGGCCCGCCCCGCGATCAGTCATGATGAGTCTACTGCTGCCACGGTTCTCAGGCACCATGGCTACGATGTCCGTTATGGACTCTTACTAATAGAATTAGGGCACGGCGTGTAGTACTCGTTGATATAATTATTATAACGGTAAATGTGAATGATGATGATCTCAAGCCACCGTGGCGCGCTTCTCTTCTCCAGCTGATGAGGCGACAGCGCACCTCATCATTGCGTGGCTATGAAATCAGACCGTTGCAGAAACAAGATCGCGTCTTCCATTCATACTGTACTTTACAGGGTCAGTCCCCCAGCTGTATCATTTAATAAGATGAGTAATAAATTTAGACGTCTAGGAAATTGTGTAGTAGTGTAGCTCGTGAGTAATACTATAACGCACGTGACTTGTCTGTATGTATGGTATCGTATCGAGGAATGGCAATACGCATGATTGATACTGATGTAATTTACCTCGCGATCACTCAATACCGAGTACAGACTGCGCACAGAGCTTCAATACCAGCCACAAAGATGTAAAATGATCTCTGGCGAACCACATCGCGTGGAACCTCGGTAGATACAAAGCCAAGTGCATCAGTTGGTCTTTTCCTGTGCGACCTGGTCACATTAATCACTTGCAGTATTTCAATTAAGGCTGGCTAATGGACAAACAATAACAAGAAGTATTCCCGTGCCGACTGCGATCAATTGTTACATTTTACAAAGTCGCTATACGTCCACGTAAAAGTTCCTTCTCACCGATGCTACATAGGTACGTACAAAGTCGCATAGTAGGGACTAGTTTCTAGTAACCCGCCGGTAACACATCAAGCAAGTATTATTAAGAAAATACACAGGTATCCCCGGATATATCCCTGGAAGGCATTTCCCCACTGGCGCAGGAAAGAGTAAATGAAGAGAAAATCTCAGTCAGAACTCGTGGCCATCGATGATCCATCAGCCACTCCGACAAGGCACCCGGGGACCACATGTCGGATCCGAATGCAACGCTGGAGAACATCTCCACCGCGACGAAAATATTTAGGAGCAGGCGCTCGCAGTATTCTAGTCTCAACCTTAATCAGGCACTGATTTCCGGGTTAATATGAATTATGTGTAGTCTTGGTGGCATAGTTAGATAGAAAGAGAGCACAGGCGCACAGGCAGAAATATTGTTTCATAGGGCAACCAGCGACGGCGGGCGTGTCAGTGTATTTGGAATAGAAATAGTTACTCCGTAAGGTGCTGTGTTTCGCGAGTCTTTTCTCTCCTTACGGAAATAGACTCAGAGTCTCAACGGGCGCCAATTTTCCGATTGGTGGAGAGCTACGCGCGTCAAGAGACAACTCCAAACACGAGTGTCTGCTATAATACTATGCTCTATCGGTAGTTGTGACTTAAACTTTGACGAGAACATTCACCGGCGAGATCCAATGCTGACTTTGTATCGCGTGGTTATGAAGCCAAAAGACAAAAAGACAGATGTATTGCCTTCTCGTAATGATACATACCCCGCGGCCGGAATACACGCCATTATACAACAAAAAATACAGAGTCTCGACTAGGTAACAAAAAATCAGATCATGACATAATTATACAAAAAAGCGACAAATTGATATGAATAAGCGGTTTTCTTTCTGTTAAATTTTTTAATCCCTCACCGCCAACCAAATGCCTTCGCAGGGCTGTTGCCCCTCCTTCCCGCCGTCCATGTAAGCAGGATGTATATATGATGTTTTCTCCCCCGCACGGGAGCAGTCACAAGACAAGTCAGGTTTTTTATCTTCCCCAGAGGCATCCAGTCTCATGTTTTCTCCGAGCCACTTGCAATCGATTGACCGATATGATGATGGTATTAATTACTTGGAAGGCCAATTGATCTAAAGAACTTACGGGAATATCCTTGCAATCCGTCTGGTAATCAAATAAAGTCATTGTGTAATGCTATTGCTCAGGTTGGTCTGGGATGGTTACGTCAAGAGCTGATGTCTTGCTTTTTATCGTACGATAATCTATCACGAGACTAATATAATGCAGTATATGGCCTGAGATCTCCAAACATATCAGATCTGAGGCAAATTTTAATAATTCTTCTTATTCTCATTTTTATTCTGTATACTATTTCCATAAAGGCACACATGCATCCACAACTGCTTCACTACTGCAAGTGATTGGGATAAGGCGTTCACTAGCTACAGATTCACCGACTTTCAGCCATACTTCACGCAAGGACGACTCTGCTCCGGAACGGACAGAACCAGTTTGAGCCTCTCGCGGCTTGCTGGCCGTTCGGTCTGGGCCTGGCATGTGGAGAACCAATGTTAGCACTAACAGAGTTATGTATGGCGCAGACAAGTCAGCCTGCATGTCTCAAGACGCCAGCATGGGTGGAGCTTAGATATATGTAGATGAAGCGTTTTTTCTTGGATGCCGATCACGCGAAAGTTGGAAGCCATAAAGTTTATGATGCATTGCCTTATGTGGCGTGTGGAAGCTTTACGAGAGCTTTGATCTGTATACTTTTATTGGTGTTTGGCGTTTTATTGTTATGATAACGCGTAGCGTACGGGCCAATTGGATGTTGGCGGGGAATTCCCCGACTCTATATGCCTTGTACTCATGGATAATGCTTGAATCGACCTTCTAGCCCATCATGCATCATAAACTAAGCATACTGCATGCAACATCCCATCCCAGCTTATACCTTCCTGATCAGTCGACTATCGTGTTGAACCGATAACAATGAGAAGTCGATTATTAATGAGAATAGCACATGATATTAATAGTGAAGTATCAATCTGATGCTTGATAACAACAATGTACGACAAATCAACATTAAATCATATCGTCACATGCGATTTCCCATCCTGGCGGCAAATCTGGCCAAGGCACTCCTCTGTGCGACACTGCGAGCAAGGTTGTTTCTTGTTTGTCGCACAGATCATCTTTTAAATCTGTAGTTTAAAGCCAGAAGTGAAAGGATAAAGTAGAAAAAGAGGGGTGGGAAGAAAAGAAAATGTACCTCGTGGCACTGTGTAACATGAATGCTTCGCTGTGATTGAGCACTTGTTCCCGACACACACTTACACACCGTCAGTTGCAACTTGCGCCGTATGTGTCACTTTGAAGGTCCGACCGAGACTGGGAGCATACGACAGCCGTGACATCATTGCTGAAGGCTAGCAAGTTGGGGCGAATCTAGATTCAATTACATGTTTTTAATAATATGTAATACTGTCAATAGTAACCCGTTTTTGTCTTTATTGTGATTGGGAGTAACCTGAACGTACATGGCTGAATACGAAAGGGCCTGAGCATAATACATCGATTGATGCCAATAATCGGTATGCCTGCCAGAGCCCGACCGTTTACTTTTTACTACGTATATCCGCACCGCCACATCATCATCAAAGCTATGACTTTACATTTTGAACGCGAATCGGCTGATCTGCGGAATCGAATAAAAGTTTCTTTTGGTTTTCCTATTACTTATTTCCAGTTTTATCGTCTGGTAGCCCCCTTTTCTAGCGCGCTTCTAGAATCAGCAATGGGGACGAGAAGAGAAAAAGAGGCAAAAATGCTCCATCTTTAAAATCGGGTTCAACCAATAAACAGTCACCTCACGCTTTTCTGATAGGTTACCAGTCCATAGTGAATGGCCTTGTTAATCCCCTCCTATTTCCCCTAGCTAGCCATTGGGACGGTGGCAGGTGACTAGACTAAAACAAGGAAAAACAGGAGATTACCAGTCTACCGATCTTGGGTAACGAAAATCGATTGGGCATCAAAATATTTTTAATTATTTACGCTTGGCGCTTTGTTTAGCAAGGACGGCGGCGGAATGTGCTCCGTCAACCGTCTTATCGGGCCGGATGTTTTATGGCACCCACCGTAGCATTCACTCTATGAAAATTTTTCTTAGTTTCGGGAAGCCGACCGACTGCTCGGGTTGCCGCCGAAGCGGTGTGTATAGGATGGTTTGTCGGCATGCTATCCTCCTACATCTAGGTTGGGAATATTAAACATTGAGTATATTCGGAATTTCTATGATAAACCCGACAGCTTGTAGATTTAATTGTTATGAAGACCCTGCGGGGTAATTTGACAGCGATGCTTGAATATCAGAATCAACCAATCCGTTGTTGATAGCTGTCGTAAAGAATCAAACGCAACAAAAATAATCGCTTGCCATCATCCTACCTATCACATTTCAAAACAGGCACGGTAAAACGCGCAAATTCGCCATGGTAAGGGCATATACCAATACAAGCGCATACATCTCACGAAAACGCGAATGCGGTTTCATCAACACCAAATATTACCGGTGAGTCCGGATTTCTCGTGCGGGGAGGAATTTTTTTATTCAGTGGACGCTAGTAGTCAATCTAGTTCGGTCCAAGACGGACGCCCCTGAGGCGCAGTAGTCTGGGTGCTTGCGAATTTATGGAGATCATTTTGTAGCCTAAGTCCTAGACCCAATGTAGTGGAGTTGGAGGATCCATATTAATAGTCAGGTTGTCGCCAGTCCTAGCAAATCAGGGATGAGATAAAGAAAGAAACGTAAGGAATAAAAATAAAATAAAAACTCTACAGTTGCCACTTGCCACAGCTACAGCGATGTTGTCTAGATTTGTTTAGGGCTAAAGAAGGAAGGGGGTTACTGTTTCGGGCAGGTTTGGTTTTGCCGCAATGGGACAGCAGTCGTACTTAGGGCAAGCCAAACATAACATCGTAGTGGCGTCACCAAATGATGTGCCGCTTAATTGAACAACAATCTATCATCGGGAATACTTCGGGTTTTATCTCATTTATAATTAGTTGTATATAGACTCTATAGTTGTAGACTTTTGCATTTCTTAGACATCATGATGTTAGCTCACCGTATATGATATTTGGCTCCCCTAGACGACTCCTCGCTCTTTTCCATATTGCATCACCAATAGCTTTCCGTATTTCTATGCTATGCACTCCTCAAGACCACTAAACAGCCTTTTGCTAACATACCTTTCTCGATATATCTTTCTTCAGATCTTTTTTGCTAACTTTCCTTCCCTGTTTGCCACAGAAATCCCACAACATTCCGTCAACCTCCGATCCAAAGACGCCAAATTTCATCTACAGAGAAAAGTACTACAGCTCACGGTGGCATGGCATCAATCGACTGGGCAGAGCCCATGCTACGTTCCTGAGGTCTAAAGAATGGAATCGTGACAATCTACCTCGACATGGCCCATTCTTACGTGGCCCATCTTTACGGTTGTTATCTGGAAGCCGAACACTTCGAAAAACGCTTGGAGAATCTACAATACAAGCGGTAGGGCGTCGGCATTCTTCAAGACGCTCCATGGGAGGGCTTCGTCAATTTTCCCGACAAAAAATATGAAGTTGCTCTTGCTGCCAGAGAGTGTTACGATGCTTGGCATAAGTTAGAGGGGACATCAAAACATAAAGAGATCACCTACTATGCTCCTGAAGAATGCTCGAGATTTGTGACTATTCAGCATTTGTTTGTCTCCATAGCACCCAGGGCACTCCGTTTTATCAGAGACGTAAAGGAACCGAGAGTTGTGAGTGTTGTGTTGGATGGCGATTATAAGTCGCTGGGGCTTGCTAACTCATTCGCTACGGTGTGCTTCCGTACACATTACGCAGTCTATGTAGTATCACTAATAAGGCAATAACTCTATACTAAATTCCGGTATATCTAATATTATCTTTCTTTTCGTTAGTGCATGTTTTTCGGCCCCATGAACATATACCAATTACCATCCATCAAGTTACCAATTAAACAATTGGCTGACTTCTACAGAGATGCACAGCTGTAACCAGCAGGTTACAAATCCATTAAATTACCCAGATTTTAACCAAATATCTAGTTAATTATACTCAAAATCCGTAATTCCTCCATGTCATCCATTGACCCATTTCAGGTTTTCATCTCATAGTTACTCGTCGACTCACCCCAGTCTTTCCAATATATCAATGAAATGTTAACCAGATAATTAGTCAATTTAACCAAGAATCACATTCTCTCGCTGTCAGTTACTGACTCATTTAATCCTTTCATTGTTGCTTCTTGACTCAACCCAGCCTGTCTGATCTGTCAAATGCTAATCAAGCAATTAGTCAGTTCGATTCAAAATTCGCATCCTCTCTTCTTCATATATTGACTCATGTAACCATTTCATTTTTAGATATTGACTGACTCCAGTCTATCCAATAAACAAATGAATTTCAACTGATTAATCAATCAGTTCAACTCAAAGTTTAGCAATACCCACTTACCTGCTCTGACCTGACTGGGTCTTCCATTTATATAATGAGTCAAGGACGCAATATTTAAACAAGACAGATCTTCTAATTCTTCCTGATCTTTCAACCCCTCAAAACACTATTCATCACCAGACTTCCACTTCGAAATTCTCAAAAGCAACAATTTAACTCGACCCAAGTACCAGAAGACGGTAAACTTCATTCAAAATGGATCAGCAGCAGCTTCAGTATCCAGAGCTTCAGGCAAGTTCCAAAGCCATTCTCTTCTACTAGCCTTAGCCTTGCGTCCAAGTTTACTATGAAAGATGGAACGGTGTGGGAGCAGAGAGTTCTAATATTTAACTTTAGTGGAATCCTCAAGAGGCCGACTGTGGTGTTCCGCCTGGACATGTTAATGTCACAACTCTACCTTACGTTCCTGCTAACTGGAGCGTATTACATTCAGAACCGATTGACTTTTCGGGATTGGGTCAATTCAATCGACACAGTAGTCGTCCCCAGTCCCCATTGGATAAATGGGGAGGCGTGGCACGTGTCCAGGTCGGGTGTAATGCTAGGTGCTGGCAACATCTCGACATAGCTAGTTCGATTTCAGCACCTCTTCGACATGGAGATATGGGTGTCGCGATAGTCACACTCTCTGAACTGATATTTTCCCACATAAAACGTGAGTTTACGCTCACTGAGGTAGCTAGTCACGTCGGAGATGCTTTCCAGCAATGGCGAGATCGGGAACAAGGCTTTGACATTAGGGTATACATCATCGGAGCAAGTTATGCTGTGCCTGGCAAGCCATCAGAGAGCCGTATTGCGAACGCCTCCCGCGTGATGGCAATAACAAAGCAAATATCAAACTTCACAGGTAGTCTCTCCGGCATCAAGGCCAGCATATCTACGGTTTTTTATCGTCATGAGGCCAATGACGAATATGTATCCACTACAGTTCATGTCTTGTCTAGAAGGTGCTATAAAGATTTGAGAGTATACAATGTGGACCGGCAAACAGACTTGTGGATCCAGGGGGTGGACACTAACATCTTTTATGAAACCTTGCATGGGGATTCTTCAGCAATTTATCCTCCTGTGAAGGCGGCAATTCAACCTGAGAAGTACGAATTGGAGGTTATGCGGGCAATGTTCCCGGGATGGGAACCGCCATCAGAGTCGTCAGAAGAGTCACCACAACAGTAGACATACTCATGGGCAGTCTCGCCAACCTATCGGCAGAGACAATTGGACAAGTGAGCAAGCATATATGGCAGAGGTGATACAAACATTTTGAACTCATTTATGTACCAAGTAAGTTCATTAGACTTATATATCCAATATATACCACATATCATTAACAATCTGTTCATACTCAAACTCATACATGTATTAAGCGCATTTTTAGAGTTAAAATTCTAATACATGTAAATATCATGTCCCGTTGACTCTCTGTTAACAGTCACATTTGATACTCAGAATTTGTATCATAACCGACAAGTTATTCGAATGATAACACAATGACTATCTCGTCACATTCATAAATGAGATATTCCAGTATCTGTCTATTACTCATTAATAAGATGAGTCAGAGGACCACCTGTTAACGCGACAAATTTCACCTCCTTGATAACTTTTCTTCTCTTCCTCATCTACTACTCATCAAATCCTTAGTGAGCTGCTCTTTGCCGGATAACTATTTCAAACCCATTACGGAATCCACACACTCCTGCTCAAATCAAGTACAGAAGACGGGAAACTTCATTTTAAAATGGTTAGGCGTGGGAAACTCGGAATGGAGCTACGTCCAGATCCTGTCGACCAAATTCCAAATACAGACTCCACCGCTGCAGTACCATCTGGGTATTATGTCAATCCAGAACCACTACAGGACCCTGGAATTCCACTGGAAGAAATGGTAAGTTCGAAGTTTCATTATTCATACGACGATAGCCTTGTTTAAAAAGTTCAGAGTCAAGCGATACAAAAAAAATGGAAGCAGAATATTCTAACGCAAACTTCCAGTTGGATCCGGAATCTGAGAAAAACCAGCTTGGGGTACCCTTTGATATGCCGACTACAGAGCTGTTGGCTTCTTACGGAATGCCTGAAGCTCAGGAGGATCTTCATCCATTTATCAAGTTTGGTTCATATTGTGTCTCAAATGCCAAGGCTTATCACACACTCAACGTGACCGCTGAGAAGGGTGATATAGCTGTCGCTATAATTTCAGAGACGGCATTCTCATTAGCACATATACCAAGCAAACGAGCTACCTATGAGACTAAATCTATATTCGAAGAGTTTAAAGCTGCATTCAAGGAACCGAATTCCTCACAGATGAGGGCATATGTCGTCAGTGTAGTTGACAAAGGCCGCCAGATATTCAACATGCGAATTGTAGCGGTAGTCGCTCACTCCCTACTTAAATGCGGCATTGAAGAGCGCAATCTACACACTATATTTGGTGCTAGCAAACGTCCTGTCGATGACAAAGATCTTTGGGTTAAGGTTTTTTCTCCTCTAGCTCCAGCGGTTTCCCCTTCGGAGAAAGAGGCGAAAATCAAAGTAGATTTAGCAATTGCTGACAGTCTTGGTGGTAATTTATATGGGCTATGGCATAAACCTGGTCCTCATCGTAGTGTGAAGAAGTTGATGGAGTATATAGGTTGTATAGATCAGGACGAGTGGAAATGGCTGGAGATGATGAGAGTGAAGGAGCGGCTTAAAGAAATAGAGGGGCATGAGAAAGAGGTGGTAGAGGAAAATCAACTGAATGGGGGGAGAGAGCAAAAGCGAACGACCAATAAGCATAAGCAGAGACACCCAAACAGAAATTATCAGCTGGCACAGGAAAGTGGGGAGGAAACTCAACAAGCACAGGAGAATATGGCGACTCCCAAGTGGCAAGGAACAAAGGGGAGGGAGAGGGAACGAGGGGGAGCAGAGAGGAGACACAGGAGACATGTTTAACACCTTGTCAACTATTTTTCTCATACCAATATCAATTCTTGCAGCCCACCAGCTGAGCTGAACTACTAGTATTCTATTGGCAGGTTTTTCATTGGAGTTAGATGGCTAGTTAACACAAAGTAATTATTAATATTCATGACCATCAAGATATTATCAATAATCTTGATTTGATAATTCGCATTCTCATTACGGTTTATTTATGATTGAATACACATATAGTGGGTCAAAATGCGAAATCATTCGGATAACTACACCATGCTTACTGTCAGCTGGAACCGTGTTACATGTATCCTAAAACAGTTTGCTCCAGATATAGCTCTCGAATGATATCGATATTTAGACATTTTCTGAGGCATCAATCTTAAAAATTAAATAATAAGCATGCGTATAAAGTAGTAACCGTGATAGTAATTCATCTTGAGCCGCAAGGAATCGAGATAAATCTATATAGTCGTTCAATTACTAGATAACCTCGAGTCATACATGTACTTTTACCTCGAAAGGCTGAAATACCATTCATTTGAAACGACTTGAGAATTTCATCATCTCCCTGTCCTTTGCCGGCGTTTTTAATTTCCCAAAATTCAACCATTCAATATTTCATTTCTCAAAAACGCTCCTAAATATAGAAGACAGATTGGGAGGCATTGGCAAGATGCATATAAGTAGAGCATAAACCTATTTCTGCTAGTTGAACGCTCATTATTTGGCCTAAAATAGTGTTGGGATATTCCTATGGATCAAGATCCAAACGAGGGGTTCAAGTCTATAAAATATAAAAACCTACCCTATGAAGTAATTTGGGCGTAAGCGGTATTCTGGTATGGGAATTTTCAAGAACCAAAGAGAAGAACGAAGTGAAGGGCAAAGAAACTTTATTATACAAATTGGAGATGTACTGGAAGCCAAGCGTCCCATGCTCTGAGTTGAAAACCGGAAATATATTTGAATAATGGTGATGACCGTAAAGCATTGCTGAGATTAGCTATATAAAGGTGGGAGAAGCAAATTACCAAACTAAATGATTCATAGGTCATCGACGGAACTGTCTGTTAAAGTGCAATGGCGAATACCACACTTTGCGACCTAATAGTCCTAAGTAAAATGTATAGTAGTCGCAGTGACTAAAAAGGTCTCAATTAATAACAAATGTACCCTCCTAGTATTATATCAATGATATTAGGGGTTGATAGTAAAGACAACAGAGATAAACATATATCACAGGTACTCAGGAAGAGTCAAGAAACTGGCCAATATCTTGTCTTCATATACATTATTATACCGGTCTACAACGATTCAGATATACATAGGTGCTGTACCACCCATTAATCATCACCAAGTAATAAGGTTTGTGGTAAATTCTACTTTGATGAATGAAAGAGGCAACAGATGAAATATCTCACATGTGTCATTTCTAGATTTTTCGATCGCCTTTAGATATCTACATGTAGACATTAAAGTTAGCCGGCGCCTGTATTTAACAAAATATTAGTCACTACTTCTAGAGGCTCATAGCAGAAGAGAGAAAAACGGCCAATAAACAAATGCGGCAGCGGGAATGATCAAAGACAATGTCCAGAAAAATATAAAGATGTATGTAGCAATGCTCTTCTGAAGCTATGGATTATCACCTAAGCTACTATACTTTTGACATTATGAATGCAACACCATTGTTTTCCGTATTGCTCTATCCATATGTCGATTTAATTGATATATATTGGCCGATTAAATCTCGATATTATTGCTAAACTGATTACACAAGATACCATCTAGATTTAAACATCAAGCTGGTCGTTATGTTAAAACTACATCAGATCGCCTATACTTTAATATACGTAACCTCCTTACAAAATACATATGCTTACAAAGTTACAAATATTCACCTGGAACCATTAAAAGTTCATCCGATTCGAAGTTCAAACTTAATCATATCTTCGAGCACCGATAACCCTGGTTATATCTAACTTTATAATCGGCTTCTAGACCTTTAGATGATCCAATGATTACAGTTCGACTACATAACGCGCATTCCGGGGCAACTCCCGAGTGGAATATTGGTACCTCGAACTGACATCATCGATTGATGTAGGTGGATATCAGATATTATCTAGGATGGAATAAAGTTAAAAGCAAATCTACGATTTGATCAAACAAATTTACTACTAGCAGTATTTCCATATCTGGATGTATTCAGAAAATAAACACGGAATAAGGGCTTCTGGCCTATCAACAAACCCAATACTATATACTATTATACTATATACCTAGCTTAAAATCAACAAAAAACACCAACCAATCACCAATCCATGCACATCCCATTAACATTGTATTTATGCCCTTTCCACCGAAGGAACACAAAACAGCCCCCATCCCACACCCACCCTCGTGATCATCAACGCATACCTAGCTCTGCCAACGCACAAACCTTCCCAATCCCCTCAATTCTAATGAATTACTTTCCACAGCCGCGACAGCCTCATCATCTACCAAGCCAGGCCTTGTTCCAGACCTCGCTGGTTCGAAGCCGAATGCCGCAAGTGGACGCCGACGCCTACGCCCATCCAGTCTGGTGATCAAACAAACCCACATCGCGTATGTCGCCCACGTGCGACAGCACCCCAAAAAAAAGGGGGAAAGGTACGCTATCTACTGCTCCTAGCGGCTAGCGGAATCCGCCGACCTGCCGGATACGGTAGGTTGATGCTATTCCTTATCAGTGCGACTAACACTACCGACAGTATGTACAGTAAGTAAAAACGACATTCACGACGATATGCAGTGATAATTACACCTTGTTTTCGGTTCTAACTTGTCCATAGTTACATCTAATATTCGATCGGATTATACTTATAGTAAGTATTAATTATGTTGATACGGGGTGAAATTGGTAAGGCGATCTGACCACCATTCCAAACCCCATCACCATGCACCAATACGACTGTCGCACACCTGCATACCTGTAAGAAAGTGAGAGGAATGCATATCTGACTCCATCTTACAAGTTACACATATTCGTCACGAGCTTACTCAGAGCAACGCAATAGTCACCGAATATATCAACATTTTAACTGTTTGTAGTAGCAGCAATGTCTTTTGAACGGTAAAGTTCTCTCCGGAAATTATGTCCGGCTGATTTCGCCGATGGTAATTATCAACCCCCTACAATTAATATTATTACATACGTCAATGCGTTTTGGACAGGGTGTCCTAGTCGACTAGTTGGAGGGTTAAAATGGAACAGTTACAGTTTTCTGGAACTTCTGGAACGAATTTCATTTTATCATTAACACAGACAATTTTGTAAGGTGGGACCGCGACAAGCGCATTTAAATATTAATGATAAAACAGCTAATCGATCGGGCATTGCCGACAGAAAAAGAAACGGTAAATGTGCCATGACATCAAGGACGCATGCGATCTAGGTACTAATATATGTATTTATTATGCAATCTTGCCACTGCGACTTATGCGCGTATCATTGTACTGCCATACGAGTAGGAAGGATAGGAATAGTAGACTAGATTATCACTTTTATTCTTATAGTGTAACAAGGTGCGGATCGCTCCGCCAGCAACATAGTGGTATCAAGGTGAACAAGAACAGTAGCAAAGCCGTTAGCGTGCCAATGGATTAGGCGTGACCAATAGGTAAAACAAACAGCCGGCCGCGCAATGCAGTAGAAAATGAAATGAAATGAAAAAAAAACGCCATGCAATGCTTTCATCAGTAAATTGTACAATGTGCAAAGGATGCTACATCACCATCCCTTGACGTGGTATTCCCATGGTCCGAAGTCGTTGTAGTTATTCCATGAACTGTTTTTTGATGTATCTTTTTCTTTGCCATCGGCGCCTGCGGCATTGGCACCGCTAGGTGCTCCTTTGGGTCCAGGGTATTCTTTCAGATTAGCCATGTCGTGTGCTGTGTGGCGACGCTTGAAGACCGCGTTCGCCGTAGTGCTCTTCTGCTGTCGCTCCCATAGCAGGTGTCGTCGGAGTGACTCGGTCAGCTCGGTCGCCAGCATGTTGCGTCGCGTTGTGCGGGGAGAGTGCGCGCCAGACGTCTGTGTTGGAGGCTTGACAATAATTGGTTTTGATCGAGGCACATCTGGTCCGCGCATTGTGAGGTTATCTCCGTCATCTGGGGAACCGCCTGTCGAGGGGCCGTTAGGAGGCGTGATGCGCGACCGTTGCAAAGCAGGCGTGGATCGCGTTGGCATTCCCATCTTGGCTGGCTGGTGCATCATCATAGTGAGAAGCGACGGTCGAGACACGAGGTTGGGGCGCGAATCGACACGCTGGAACAGTTCCCTGTCGTCGACGCTCGACTGGCCGCTCTCGCTGACCGAGTCCTCCCAGTCTTCGTCATCTTCATCTTCAATGGCACTTTCCGATGGCTCATCCTCATCATCATCCGTAGCAATCGCATCCTCATCCTCGTAGGCACCTTCCTTGATGGGCTTTATCGAGCGTGACTCGACAATTTCTTTGAATGACGCCGTCTTTTTCGTAGCATTCGCAGTAGCATTCGCAGCAGCAGTAGCGTTGGCCGTAGCTGCGCGAACACCTGGTCGACTAAGCTCCTCAGACAGGGAGCTACGCTGAGGATGAGGGGTCATGCGCTCTTCAAAGGAGCTTTCGTCATCACCAGACGATCCTCCCAAGGTGAACATGCCGCCCTTGCGCTTCCCTGGAGAAAGCTTCTGCTGGGGCTGTGTGTTAGGGACTGAATTTTGTTCGGCAGCAAGGCGGGTACTTGAACGGTATGAAGACGAAATCTGGGATGGAGAGAAGCCGCGGACGATGCTGGGTGTCTTGGTGAGAGCAGGCCGGGCTGGAAGAACACCCGAGGAGGAAACACTAGTGTCGGAACCAGTAGAAGGCGCGCGGTCGCTGTCGTTGCCTTCAGGGGCAGTGGTTGAGCAGGATTCGGCAGACTGGATTGCCTGGCGGAGAGGATAAGCAGCAGTGGGCTCTGGCGTGACACTTGGTGGTGATGAAGCGCGCGGGGTCACGTCGACAACAGCAGGGCTAACAGGGGCAGAGGAGGCTGGGAGAGGCTCTAAGGCCTTCTTCTCCTTGATGCTGAGAACCATTCGCTCAAGATCAGATGAGGTGATGTGTTTTCCTTTGCCACACATCATGGCGTCCTCGCCAACCACGGTTGGTTTCAGTTCGACTGGGAGGGGCTTGATATGAGTCTCGATGTGGTCTGGTTCGACCGAGGCAACTGAGTCAACGCTGGCGGACAGAGGAGGGACTTCTGTGGACTCTGCGCGGAGTAGTGGAATGGCAGAGGTATCGTTGGAACTGGCCGGCTCGACGCAGAAGGTCTCGCGAGTCCAGAGACGCCAGGTGAGGTTTTCTAACCGGCGGCCTTCCTCCATATAATCAGCGCATTTTGAGAATACTGTCGCGCGTTAGCTCATTCAATCCAGACAAATATCAAACATGGCCCAACTCACCTAACCACATCCCGTGAAGACTCTGCGTGTTAGCTGTGTCAACCTTGTGCATTTTGGCGGCGTCCACTGTCAGGACGGGGGTTGAGAATTTCGGCATGGTCGAGGCAACACGGGGGTGGAAACGGTCTGGAAAACTAGACATGAAGTTTGGGGTCGCCGTGGTCCCCAAGCGTGTTCGAACGGCGTGCCTAACGCGATGGAAGGCACTTTTCTACTGGTGTCTTTCCCCTTCTCTTCTCCTTTCAATCTTCCTGGACTCGTTCTAGAAGCGCGGGCGCTGGTTTGGCAGGGTGGTACGAGTTGGTTCCTGCTGTGGCGAGGCCAATTTGTGCGACAGTGATGCGATGTTCGTAGCCAGACAGGTTTGCTCCACCAATTCGGCGGCTCTGGGGTTTTCTATCGCGGAATCTAGCTGCAGAGCAGAGCAGGGAATGGAGTAGCGAGTATGCGAGTCTGTGAATTAGCGGTGGCCCGAGTGTGACGAGATCGGCGGGAATGTGAGATGCTCCCGGGGTGGTTTGGTGGTAGAGTTGAGTGCAGGCTGTTTTGGGCGATCGACAACGGGCGACTGGTATGTGGGAGGGAATGGGAGCGTAGGTAATTGTATAGATTGGAAGCAGCAGCAGCACAGGAGTAGGAGGAGTATGGGAGGAAGAGAAGTGGGCACGGAGGAGGTTTTGACTGTTGTGGTCGGAGGTACCGTTCCGCCTGGTCTAGTTTGTTCGGCTGATTGGGGGGGGCTGCCAAAGTGGGAAGGGTGTGCCACACCCTGTACCGAGGGAGCGGAAGGCACACCGTTCGCTGCTGCTGCCCCCCTTCGCCTTTGCATTTTGAACAAGGGGCCCACTCCCGTTCCAGACTGGGCTGTCGGTCCGCTTCCGTCAATACACTCGTATCGATACGCGTATGGTTACCGTCAGCTGTGACCTGAAATTACCTGTCCGTACTGTCGACAATACGCTGTGTGTACTTCCTAGTCAAGTCTTCCACCCTCTTTACGCCTGTACTGTCGATTAGTTACCTGCTCCGTCCTCTTTGCTCTTTATTACCATTGCCATATTATCCTTTTGTTCTTTTCTACTACTCCAAGTTCTTTTTCTTTTAATTAATTTCTCCCTCTTCTTTCTTCTTCAGTCATCTGACCACCCCTCACAAAGACGACGAATCCGTCTTCCAGGACCTTCTCGAACACCCATTTCCTTGGGCCGGCGGCGGTCATGTGATTGCCACTTCGGCTTTTGTCAGCGCGAATAATAGCCGTCGATTATTATGCTTTCCATTCTCCCGGCTTTTGTCTGCTGCCACTGCCGCCATATACCCTGACACCCTACTTGACTACACGTGATATTATTATCACGCTGATCAAGCGGAGTAACCCCGTACAAAACCCCGGACAAAATGATATGATAAAAGGATAATTCAGAGTCTGCTCCGTACAACTACGCGCAATGTTAGAGATGGAGTTGCCAACAGAATTCGTCATGACTACCGAATTCCGTCTTGAGAGTTCAGATCAGACACCTAGGTTAAGGCTAAGGATCTCGCATGTGTATGCGTCCGCACCCAATTCAGTAACTACGGGGGAAAACGGGGGCCGGTGTGGGCGGCGATCGACTAGCATTAAATAGGCAATATTGAGCGCGCCGCGTCGTCGCTGGGCTGAGATTTACAAGGGACTTGTTGAATTAAGGCAATTATTTGAATATTAAAATATTTCCAAGCTCAAATAGTTAAATATTATGATCTTATTATACGATACGGCGAATTATGACCAGTGCCTGTTCATCTTAATGAGGGAATATGCGGCCACATGACCGTTGGCGGCTTGGCAAGGCTTACCGCGGCTGCGCTAGTCGCTTCCCCGACCCGTGGATGCGGATAGTGCTTTGTTATTTGTTAGCGTGGGCGAGTCACGGGACGCCAAGGATAACAATAATGGCTTTGTCGGCGGTATTCCGGCAATGCTCCGGGCCGGCGAATTGGTTGGGATCAGCCGTTTTTCTGCACGAATAATATTCTACTACTCCTACTATTGTATTTATTAGCATTACCTATGCTTTAACCGTGTGTACAGTGTACATTGTGTGGCTGTACGCTGTACAACTGCACTGCAAATACTAAATGCATCCAGCGTGATGAAATTTAGCCGTTGAAGTGCGGATAATGCGGATAAACACAAACTCTAAACTTTGTCGCTCCAAAATCAGGTGCGGGGAGGAAGGATTGCTTAGCGATACATATTGTGTATCAAGGTACATGCACAAACATCGATACCAGAATGAAATATTAATTGTGAATACAATTACATGTACAAGCTATGTGTCTCGACAGTCATCATGTATCACTACCAACCAATGTGGCATCGGCTGAAACTGTGCAGTTGACACTTGGCAGGATATGCACGACTTCATCTGACATGGCACAGACCAAGGCTGCCTGGCTGAGGAAGAATGTGGAGAGACGCTGGAGTACTGCACAGAATCGTATTAATTAACCAGTATTAGCTGATGAACGATAATACGCATCACCTGGATAATAATATTTTTTGTTAAATAAATGTATGTCAGATTCCGTTCGTGATGATCGACCGGTTGCAGGCTAATCAATTTTGCCTGCTACGGCGGGTAATGTCGTTAGTCTCACATTGTACATCCTACATTGTACAGGGAGATACTTCAATAACCAACACTAATCTATCGATGATAGGTTCACTGAGCACGCTCGCAACTTCTAGAATACCGAGGCGCTGCAATTGTTAATTAATACCAATATTAGTATTATATTAATATTGCCACTGCTATCTCCCTCGTCGTACAGTATTAATACTACAATTGATGGGCAGGGCGATTTGGTACCCCACTCGGCGACAGGCTGACAGCTTCAGCACATGGCAAAGGTTACGTTACAGCCCTGCTGTTTCACATCCGCCACACCGTTGCGCTGTAGCATTTGCCTTCTCGAGCACTCTTCTAATTAGTAGTTAGAGGCAAAGTAACCTTCGCCTGACTGACAACTCAGCAAAGTAATCATGCTCGGATACAGCCGCAGGGCACATGAACAGAGAAATTCAGATAGAGGGAGGTACAAGAATAACGAAGGTATTGAATACCCCCACAGCGGATTGTCGGTGAGGTTGTCGGGGAAAGCGAAAAGAGCAATTTTTGCGTGCCTCGTGACGAACAGCAGATACGTGGCGCGCTGAGAGCTTAGCACCGGCTGTGGCAAGATCACGGGATGGCCTCTACTATCATACTCGGGTCTCCGCATCCTATTATCCTTGCCCTATTCAAATGTACATACTCATCCTTGAACAATAATAAATACAAAATATACAGAGTTTACAGAGTATAATGCAGCCTTTGCATGACAGCACGCGCGGCATTTACCCGGTCAGATGTACATTGAGAATTGAGCGTGATGACCATAGTATTGATCGCATTTACAGTTCCGGAGTGGATAGTTCCGACAAGTTGGCGACAATACAACATTAACCTGATCCTGCGAGAATCGCTTCGAGGGGAACAATGCGATGGATAACCCGACGAAAATCAGGCACGCCCAAAGTGCCAACAGTTAATCCCGCGCTGCCATAGGAGCATCGATTGCTCATCACAGTATAATCACACAGCTAGGCAGCCAATCACAGGGCGAGAATTGAAAATGCTGTCCAATCAGCATCGCTATTCGTCGGTTCGTACTTCAAGATACGCTAGAAACACAGTCAAGAGTGTTTACACAAGTAACTATCTTGTACGTAGTAGTTACCTAATAATGCTAGTAATACATAGTGACGCAAGTAGTTACAGCGCATGTGGCAATTCTTTAACACAAAAACAACAAAATAAAGAAAGGCAGCAAATCTGAAAAATCAGATGACCGATGTGGCTGTTGTTTCGAATAATAGAACAAAACTCTACTTCCGGGCCGGTGGCCCGCAAGTACCTCGCCGAATGCGGCAATCGCTATGTGCTTTGATCTGTCCATGGTTGACGGCGCTAATGTTTCACGAAGAGGCTTGAGTTGAGCAGACTCAGAGTCATGGGACTGTCAAATATTTGGTATGTTAAACTACAAGGGATAGGATGTGGGTGCCTGGGGCACCAACATCTACCACGCATAATAATGGTAGAAGCAAGACAATAAGATAATATTCATATTAGTATCACTTAGAACATTGAACATCATGTACTAATTATCTTAGTATCTATACACATTGCTGTATATCGTTAGACTGGGTAATCTTCATGGTCGCTCAACACTAAATAATACAACATTCAATCAATTAACATTATCTAGTAAAATACTATACAACGCCAGGTGTTTCTCTACGTTACATCTGAATTACATACAACCATTATCTACGTTTCAAGACAATTGATATCGAATCAATAGTCCTTCCCGATCTCGTCTTTGTTATGGGCGAAACCTCCATCACTAGCAGACTGGAAATCAATGAGATGATGTCGATGGCGTTCTAGATTGCGCCCTTGTCTGTGTCATCAAGGGATAATACTATCATCTGTCGTGGCGGACGAGTCTGTGGTCTGTGTGCTAGGACCAAAAATGTCGATCTATCACATTCCATTGATCCGCGACTTTGTTCAGTAACAGCTCAGGTCAGCAAGCAACTAAATAAAGCCAATAATGACTCGTCATTGAGTACGATACACCTATTTATTATGCTATGTTGGTAGGGCAAAGTAATCATCGAATTAGGAAATTAGTCTTTCTTTGTGCACTACCATCTGCTACTGATAAACTTAATACTCTGTCTATGACTCCGTGATCTAGACAGAGTGCCTTTGTCTGATAGGAACTGCGGTACGATCCTTTAATTCTCGTACGACCATGAAACTCAATCTGTTTAACGTCGTGTTTAACATCAACCCCAGACGTCTACCGACTTAATCAGTTCCTGGTTCCTGAAAATCCGGGGTGCTAGGTCTGTGCGTGATACAGTTCGCACCAAGTACGTGGTGAAAAATTCCGTTGCCACATACCTAGGCGACTCCGAAAAACAGTACACTCCTAAAATAATATTAAAACTACCCTTGTGGAGTCCCAATAGGAAGGAAACTTAGGAAAGCCTCCCCCGGTTTCCACCCTTATGCAAGGGGCATCTAGAGTGGCCGCGGATGGCGGGAAATGGGGCTCCGGCCAGCTATATCGCATAACAGGTACATATGTAGACTAGGCTACCTATTATTTTAAAAAATATTGTAGAATATGCAGGTATACGTGGAGTAATCTGTTATCCGCATTCCTTCCATGCCGGATGTATGTATAGCTACGTAGTACGTGCATATACCCTATGATTGTTGTTTTCGGGGCCGGGAATAAGCAATATGACTGGGCTTTCTTGCATACTCCGGTCGAGCTCGGGGTGCGTTAACAGCGCCTAGCAAAATAGTAGCTGGGGTAATCACTTAGTTAGTTATTCATAGAGTGAGTCCCTTGCGAGTGTAGATGATAGAACCAAACATATGTATACTGATTTTCCTTCCCATGTTCCTCCTTTGACGCTTCGCAATTTATGGCTGAATCTGATACAAACAGGCAGCTAGTCTCTATCACTTTTTTCGTTTGCTAGACACAAATATTCTGATTGAACTAAGGCGTTTGTAATTCTTTATCAATCTTTGGCAATCCATGTAGGGTATGGATAGGGATTACCAATTAATGCTAGCTACCCCCTAGATATCAGCTATCCACCCCTTGATTAGAATTTCAAATAATCGGGACCCTCTTCTTCCCAGTCCTCTGGGTATGCACGGGTGTCCCTGCGCATGGCTGGGAAACCCACTTGCGCATCGTACCTGCGTTATGGATCGAGTCTGTGCGTGTGAGGTATCTGTCTATCTATAGTAGACTGCCAGGTCTGGGCTTGCTAAATCTGGATGATACTAGTTTGCGCACGCAGATGTAATGGTTTAGTCGCGTACAAGCTGATACAGACGTAGAATACAATAAATTTGCTTTCTTACCTTATTTTTACATACATATCTGAAGTATATGTAGGTGTGGCACTTGGTTGTCGCGGGTCGAAACAAGCCCGAGGATCGAAAGGTAAACATTGGGCCTTGCCCTAACATGCCAAGTCAATGAGCCCCGAACCTATGACCAGATCAATATTAATATGTTCATGTACCAAATTCAAATTCAAATCCAACCGATAGTCAATATCCACAAATACGAACTTTTAATGTCATCAATTGCTAAGTATTGACCAGAGTTAACTATAGCTAAACCTATCCCTTGCAACGTCAACTACTCGCATCGCCTGCCCTAACGGAATTGTGCAACCCCGCGCTTGTGTTGCATTTGATCCAGACTCAACCCCGATGATCAAATATGACAGCAAAGCAGCTCGTAATTATACAGTGCAAACGCTTCCAGTCTGTTTGCTGTACATCCGGCGTTCAGTAGAGAAGCAAGGAAAAAGGGGAAGGTTAAAAAGAAACATTGCCTGCACGGCTAGCCGCTGATCATTTGTCGATTTCAAACCGGGCTGATAAAACATTGAACTATGTGTGACAAGTCACAGCGGTCGTAAACCTATATGGGCTTGATTAAATGCTAAATTGGGCAGAAAAGGAGTTTATTGACAGCACGTGAGCTTTCATTAAGCTTTTTTTTGGGTCATCATTATAACTCTATTTTCTATGTCGATTCGTGTTCTGTCTTCTGACAGGGTCCATATCTACTGCTGGATTAATTTATTTCCGTATTGAGACAATATTCTGTGTTTCCAGTCTAGACCATCAATTATACATATCTCAGTGTCCAAGACAAACGATTCTTCACGCTTATGCTGTTTGATCTACAATCGCACCGATATACACATTAACAAGTAAAACAGATTCCATCAGATTCCCGACATCCCAGACTTCCATCTGACCGAAATCATCCACGTCAGCAACATTGAATTCTATGCAATGCATCCTGTCAAGATGTCCTGTTGGTAGCCGAATGGTCCGTATGGATTATGTATTGGGTACAAATTGTACTGCCGTCGGTATTGACATCATTCCATTCGCTATACGATCCGTCCACGATATACAGTAGTGTATCTCTCCATCAGTACGAGACCAAGTCATCTCGGTAATTCTCTTAAACGCGTATTTCTGCCAGGAATTGGCTTCACAGCAGCAACTTGTAAACCGGTCCTGAAGGATGGGCTTCTGAAGGATTACTAGTTTCTGGGGCTTGAGCAGTAAGCAGTGCCACCTCGTAGTCTAGTACTACTAGCTGCATATTGCAAATATGGCGGAAATGGCGGTGATGATATCATAGCCTTATTAGCCGATCTAGATTTCGCGATGTCAGGGACGGAGTATTTTTTTCGCGAGTATACATCTTCGAAATAGGTCAACCGGCAGGCTAGCAGGTGCGAAATAGAATAAATATCCATTAGAGGGTTTTCGGTTCAGGTTCAATGATAACTATCGCATAGTCCATACATGGCTTTCAAGATAATAGCGAACCAACGGTAACGTAACGAGCTGTGTCGTGCAGCTTCTATTCAATGTTAATCCCGGCGAGGTATGCATGTGTCAAGATATATTGTACTTGTTTGTACGTAGTATTGCTATTAGTGACTACTAGGTATTATACGATGCAAGAATCTAGACCACTACCCCGTGAACACGCCGATCGACCTGTTCATGGGTACGGAAAAGACGGGGCTGGGAACAAGCGCCGAGCTTGTGTAGAGCAGAGGCGGAGAGATTATTATTATTCCAGGCACACAAAACAGACAAAGGAGGACAGTCAGTCAGCATGTGGTATGGCTTTCTTTTCATTCGGCTTGATTTTTTCTCTTTTACAAGCCGACCGATAGTATATCACATGATTTGGCATTTATTTTTTGTCATTACCGAGGGAAGAGTATTACGCCGGAACCACTGTTCGAACCATCCCGCAAAAAGCAATAATAATAACGAGGCTTGGTGTGTTATTACTGCGGTGTGCGACTTTACGGCGTAATGACGGACGGACCAACCCCGAAACCGCAAAGTGCACCATCCTGAAGAATTACAAAATCCACTGCACCCGAATCAACGGTGCCAGGCCATGTGTGCGATGGCGACAGTGTCCACTGTTCGTTAGTTAGTGACACGAGGCCGGGGAACAGGGGTCTTTTACTTCCACGAATGAACTAAAGGAACGAACCCACTACGTAGCCTCATAGCAATACCAAGAAGGATTCAAGTCACAGCAAGAAAGTGAGTGCCAATAAGTTAACTAATAACTCACCGACGCGGCGGTTTCTCGCTAGGGCTACTTTTCCCGCCTGGCACACTGCAGAAGGATTTCGGCCCACTGATAATCAACCTCATGCAGCCTTTTTGGAATATTCAACACATGGCTAATATGAAGTGTCTATTGGCTTTCCGTGGAACCGGCGTTCCGTTTTATCAATTCATGCAGATCTGGGATTGGCCATCTGCTATTTAATGTAGCCTCCAGGACAAAGTCTGCACGATACATTTGAAAATGTTCCCTTTATGACTATTATTTCCCCCCTTTAGACTGTCTTATTAACGGGATACAGCCATTGTTTGCTATTTGTCCTGTTAGATTATGGTACAAGGGAACACGATGCGACATATCGTTCAAAATTACTATGAAACGGTAGTAATAAGATAAAAGTATAAGCCACCTACCCACTTAATATACAATTACGTAGTAATGTTGTCCCGGGGACAAGATCCATGCAACTTGCCATGTGGGAGGCGTCTCCCCGATGTTACGCTCTCCACTAGACAGTGGAGGTGGTCAATGTCGGAAAGGGGTATGTAATTACATCGCGACAAGTAATGTATTATGAAGTACAGAGACCTGATGACTGCTCGATTACATCCTGTTTTACAGTACGGTCAAGTGCAGGCCAACGATGTTGAGTTAGGGAAGACCTTTATCGGCACGTCTTTCGCCTTATCTGTATGTTCTTCCATTTTCTTGGTGCTCCTTTCTATCTCACACATTAATCAATTTCTCTTGTTGTTGACAATCTCAAGGAACACACTGCTGTACCAATTCAGTATTGTCTTCCAGTGGGCCTCTCAGTTCCGGCATATCGGTGATGAGCTTAACGTTTTCATATACGTTCTGTCTCAAAACATGATACTAATCTCATTGGTCATGGCTTGACATGGCCGCCCCCGTTTTTCTGGAACTTTCGAGCTGGCAGGGTTTGACGGATAGCCCCCGTCGAAGCGTTGTTTGATGTGGCAGCTTCCTAATTTGGTAATTTCGAAACTTTTTGTTGAGATTATCCTTTTTTTACTGAGCCCCTAGATAGCTTGCCTTTTTTCTTCTTCATAGGTGTCTTTATTAGTGAAATGACACCATACTGTTTCTGGTGCCTGAGTGGCCATCGATTCGTTCCGCCCAAAAGCAACGCCGTCTCAACGCAAGTATAAGGCCAAGACTATCAAGAGAGATATGTCAGTTGGAATTCAACAAGGCAGTAGCAGAAGCTCCGGCTGTCCATGGTAAAAACTTTTCCATGGAACTAGGTTCTATTCCTAAGCAACCTCCCCCTAATGTCGATTGTTAGGTGGATAACCTTTACTCCCTATTAAAAGATACATTTAAAGATGATATGGGTTTCTATTTCTATTTGGAACTCCACAGGCACATATTAGCATTGTTCTTGACGAATCTGGATTGTGCCAGATGATAAAGCCCTAAATGCTGCGAACTAAATAAAGTTTAACCACTTCCTTGGGGACTAAGAGAGTGCGGGTTTAATGATTCGAATTCTCTTATTTGGACGTTCAATTTTGGGCAGCACTCAGTATTAGAAATAGATCTCTCTACTCGTTTGCGGACGTATGCAGAGCTGAACGAACATACAGAAGTCAATCGTCGTCTGATAGCTGGAAACTCAGTAAGAATCATTTTCATAGGCGATGAGAATGCCGAGATGAATATCAAATTGCAACAGTTTGTCCCAATACTGTTGGAGCTTCCAATTGGGGAATTCAGTACATACGCTGGGGTAAAGCTAGGGTGGATCAAACGAATCTATATTCATTTATCCTACGTCCATCTATACTCTAGCCAATAATTCATTTCACACTACTTCGGTGATTTCGGAATTATTCCAGTTTGCTTCTTTAATGATAAATACAATTGGAATATCAGCTTATTTTCATCAAAAATGCAAAGCTATCACTCGCCTGATATGTCTATGTGAAGATGAGAAGAACGGACAAGGAAAAGTGACTCTTGACACTCTGGATCCGGATATTAGATCATGGTTCTACCGGAAAGGTGTTATCGAAGACAAACACATCATAGAACTGGAAAGAAAGGGGAATTAATTGGTCCATGCATATCTTTTGCTTTCAGCTGCAGGGTTGAGCCTATATCGTCAAACATTCTACGATTTTCTTCAATCGCCATTCAAGCCTGCTTTCAGCTATGCAAATCCAGTCTTAGACCCTTGGTTTTTTGAGCCGCTTTTCGTATCCAATAATCAACTATCTGGAATACTGAATAATAAGGAGTCAAATTCCTCTTAAAGTTTGCTCATTTTTGTGAGATGGCACATTTCTGTATTTAGCTTGAGAGAGTTTTGGCATAGCGATGATAAAAGGATGTCGCTAAACCCGGACTATAAATCTTGATCCAACGAACGAACGAACGAACGAACAAGTCTGCTCAGAACTACATGCATTTTTATGTTCCTTTCGATCTTTGGAACTCTCAGACAATTATAGAAGACTTGAAGAGCAAGGTAAAGACGTAGATCTTTTATATCGGTTACTTGTTATTATCAATTTGTTTTCTAGTAAATTAAATAGTCAGGGGGTTACTGCAACGGGGTATAGAGTAGTTCGGTTTGAGACATACAAATCAGGACAATTTGGCGGTACGGTTAACCGAACTCTATTTACAAGTGCTTGACTAACTTAAATAGGAGTGGTTAACGGTAAGCGTCCTCGGAAAAGGGAGGGGAATAACAATAGCTAATATTACTAGCGCTGGCCTGCTATATATTGATCAATATCTACCAAGCCAGTCTCTTCGGAGGCCAGGGTTCGAATCCCTGAGTTGTCGCTATCTTTTTTGATTCCTCTTTTGTTGCCAGGAGCCAGCCCATTTCACTTTTATTATCCTCAATCAGTGACGCAGACGGATATCATCTTCCGCTGGATCAAACTTCGTACGACATATAGTACTAGAGCATCCTGCAAAATGATAACAGAGGATACATGTATTTTACATGAACGAACGAAGAGGTTATTTGAAATTCCAGCTGTCATGGTGAACTTCGCTGCAACATTGGAATCATCAATTTATTCGGATAAAACTGTCATAATTCGTAGCGGCGTCAAGGGGCTAGTGATTCGCCATCATTAAATGAGACGAATGGCCCTAAAAACTTTCTAGGATAACTAAATATCACACTAGCTCTTCAATTATTGATTGGAGGAATAACCAGTGTCATCACAGCATCAATTGGCCCTAGTCGACAACATACTGTGGAATATTGCTGAGAATAAACACATGCTGAAGTAACGCGCTGCTGGATAAAGTCCTCCGCGCGTGGCAGTCAACGCAATAAGAACGCCAAAAAGATTTTTTCTACCTCTACTCCGTAAACTATGAACAAAAATTCTTGTTGGGAGCTTTCGTATCATCAAAGTGACGGCACTCGGACGCGCTTTATAGGTGAGGCTTTCTGTACAGTTTTGTGTCAACGGTTATTAGATTAGCTTAATTGACTGTCAAGTGAGTTGTGTTACTCGGCTATATCATGCACCGTAGTACGGGGCCTGAATATGACTCTTCATTGTATTATTACTCGGTATATGCTTGTATACCGTGTGGTCATGGAGATTGTTGGGAATATTGAAATTCGGCATGTATCTATGCAGTTTGGGGCTCGCAAGCACGTAATATTCAGGTGGAAGAACATGTGTATGTGGAAGAGGAAATTAATATAATCTGATATTCAGATTTTCAGACTCATGGACCTCGTCTAAAACTTCTAATTATTCAAGGTACGGCAGATGACTTCGATCGATAACAGATGCTATTTGAACATCATTCTATTGCTGATTGGACAGTATAGCGGATACTCAACACCGCCCGGAACCTGGCGTCGTCAAGCTAATCAAGTCGGTTGAGAAAAGGTCGTAGGTTGTTATTGTTTATAATTGCAACTTGATCAAGACAAGTGCCTCTCTTTAGTCAAACTTTCGACTTACGGATTTCGAATATCAAAGAGTACGACATATAGCTTACATCCTAAGAAAACGCTTTAGTCTGGTAACTAATTTCATTTCGAAGCTTCCTTTTATCTCTAACCACATCAACGGATAGTTCATTATGTCCATAGAATCTGTATATGGTAGAATAATGGCTTTTTATTTGGCCTGACGCCGTAAGAAACAACCCCATCCTTTACCTTCGCACAACTGGTGTACATATTAGCAGTCTATTTAGAATTCGTTCTCGTCGTCACCGGCGATGATCACGTTGTTGATCTATAACTCGTAAGAATTGCGCCCATATAAAGAAGGGTGTGTATTCGTTACCTTCAGAACCATGCGGCACAATTGTGTTGCAAGTAACAATTGCTGGCGCTTGCCAATAAGAGGATCAATAACAAAATGCTCTCTCATATCTGAAAAGTATTAGCACCAACCCAGAATTCCTACTGAGTCAGAGATTACGCACCGTTGTTGCCTGTCAACATGCAGTCAACACCAAGCCGACTGTTCTTCTCCTTGACTTGTCGTGACTTGATAGACGCAAGTGTCTCGATCGGGTTCAGACCCGAGTTCTCAGCAAGCGTCAATGGCACCGCATCGAGAGCATCGGCAAAGGCGCGCATAGCATATTGCTCAATTCCAGGGCTCTGAACCAGAATTAGTATAAAATGTAGATTCGGCATAGTAGGTTTCAAACTTTGACAGCAGCATCTTCAACGGCAATGGAGCATGCGATTTCAGCAGCACCACCGCCATATACGACGCGGTTATCTCTGACCAGGTTACGAACAACGCACAATGCGTCGTGTAGTGATCGTTTGGCCTCGTCAATAATCTATAACGATTAACCCCAGGACTCTTCATTGATAGAATAGAACATACCATCTTGTTACTACCGCGCACAAAGACTGTGACGGCACGGCTGTTGGCGCACTCTTCAATGACAAGCATTTTCTCTCGAGTTGTACCAAAGGTTAGCTCTCGGACTAACCCAGCCGTGCCAAGTTTGGCTTCGCTCAAGTCCTCGAAACGTGGAACAATCCGCCCATTTGTCGCAATAGCAATGAGTTCAATTTCGGGGCCACCGACCCATCGAACGGCTGGCAGTTTGTTCTGTAGAAGAAGATGGTTGGCCTCATCATCGAAACCCCACTGGCAAATGACGAGATTGGCCCCGGAATCCTTCAGCTGCTGAATCATTTCTGTGAATTTGTCTTTCTCGTACGATTGTAACCGTTTGAACTCCTCCACAGATGTGATATCAAGCTTGTGCTTCGTTTTCGGCTTGGGAGGCTCGAATGGACATGTGAGGATTGCCAGCTTCGCATCACGAACTACTGAAGGCATTTGAGGGTGTGAAAAATCCTTATCGACAATGACACCCTTCACTAAAATCGAATCCTCGAGGGCACCGCCAACCTTGCCATCAACTTTAATGAGCTCAAAGTCTACATCCTTACGATCGAGATCGGCGACCGAAAGGACAGCATCGACGGCGATGTTGGCGAACTGGTCATGAGATTTAGAGACGCTATTCTATCATCAGTAAAGTAAGGGCAAGATTGTTTCACAGACGCACATTTTGCTGCCCAAACTTGTCTTTGCAACTCTGGTCAGATTTTCTGTGTCACCCCTCGAGAATGAGATCTCGTCGCTGATCTTGTCCAGTTCAGCAATAGCAATCTCACAAGCCTGGTCGTAACCATCGGCAATTCGGATAGGATGAATTCCCTTATCGATTAGTTCGGACGCTTGCTCCAGCAGCGAAGCCGCTAGTACGACCACACCGGTTGTTCCATCTCCAATCTCATCATCCTGGGACTTTGACAATTCAACAAGAAGTTTAGCGACGTTGTTTGAGATTTCCATCTACCTCCACCATCAGCGGGCCTCCTATATTTCATTCGACACTAAACGAGAGGCAAACCTGTGATAAAATCGTAGCTCCATCGTTTGTGACTGTGATATCACCGTCTGGAGAAATGAGAATTTTGTCGAGACCTCGGGGACCCTAACGTTTCATCGATCAGACCATACTCCCCCTAGAACGGGAGGCTCGCGTCATACCAAAGATGTCTTGACGATATTCGCAACGGTTTTGGCAGCAACGATATGTGACTTCACAGCGTCGGTACCGTGCTGTCTCTTCTTCTTTCCTTGACTTTGTGTCTGTCAATCCTTGTTCATAACGTGGGTATAATTTAGACGTACTCTCGCACAACGATGAAAGGCCGTCCCTGCTCATCTTTCATTACCGAAGCTATCGAATACAAAATGTAAGCGACATCCGTATACGTGTCTATAATAATCAAAGAACGTGGGCTAACCTTGCGATAGATCAAGTTCTGAGGCATCAGTCAGTAAGTGTTCACTAATGAGGGGCATTGCGGACATACGCATAGCCATTTTGAAGGCAGTCTGCTAAGGCAGAATTCCCCAAACCCAACAATCAAAACCGGCAAAATTAATCCTCTGGATTCCAAATGATGCACCGTTTTGGCTGAGCTGCAAGACACGTCTTAGAAGCTCGTTGTCATCAAGTGCGGCGTTGGAAGCAGCTACCGGATAATGGGTTTTCGAGGATTTCTGGAGATGTGCAGATCGGGCTAGCCGCTAGTGAGAGCTCCTTCCCAGAACAGGCTTGGCGTGGATTGGCCAAGCGCCCGCTTGTTCTCTCTACGCGACTTCTTTTTGCGCGCCTGGAATTGATGCCTTTCGTTATTTATCGAGGCTTTCACCTCCGCCAACTCCAGGACCACAAGCTTTTTCGTGCTGCATTTGTGAGTGTAGTGCGCGCCTACTAGCCTGGCGCATCCTAGGCAAAATTGGATTACATCCGTGGGGTGGTTTCCCGGTTGAAACACCCGGGAATCAATATGTCTCCTGGTAAGTGCTCTACTGCTCTACTCTCTCTGCTTTGCGCATTGCATTGGTCAGGTCCAACGATTTTATAGCTGCATTCTTAACTAGAAAACTAATTGGATTTCTTTACTTAACGCGAAGATTCCTCTGAAAACGAGTCAAGCGGCGGCTCCATCCCGTTTGAGTCAAAGAAGACGCAAGCCAGCGATGATGAAGTTTCCAATAGCGACGAGGAGGAGGACGTGTATGTCAATGATTTCAGGAGTGCATATAATATCGGCTGAGATATTTAGTTACGTTGTCGAAAAGATTGTCGACCACCAATTTAAAAAGAACGTACGTTCAGAAGAGCTCTCTGTCAAGTGTTGCCTTCTGACTTGGTAACATTAGGGCGCATTGTTATTGAAAGTCAAATGGAAAGGATACGATGACCCTGATGATCAGACTCTAGAGCCGGTGGATGGGTTGCTGTAAGAAGCGATTTTTAGCAGGAAACTTTGTTCAACTTGGCTGATACGCCTTGTCTACATAGGGAAGGCGCAACTGAAGCTGTGGAAGAGTACTTTTCCTCGATAGGCGGTCGACCTCAGCCCCCAGGGAAACAGGGCCCAGGTAGAAAACGAAAGTCATTGGGGGAAGCGAAGTCGACAGCGACGCCCGAGCCCAAAAAAGCGAGAAAATCGAGGGGTAAGGCGAACGGCAAAGATAACCAGGATACACTTGCTGAGAATAACGAAAATATCATCACCGCTGATTCGATTACGAAGGACTGGCTGGAAAAGGATGTTCAAGGGATTGAGACCATCGTGCCAGATGAGAACGAAAACCTATATGTTTACGCGCGCTTCAAAGATGGCACCACGGCCAAGATAGCAATTCAACAATGTTATGAGAGGATGCCGATGACGGTGAATTAGACTCATCTTTATTCCTTATTAATTCTGAGTGCTGACGTTTGAGTAGATGCTTAAATTCTATGAAGCTCATCTGTACGTTCAAGGATATTCTCAAGCACAGGAATCCAACTAACAGTGTCTCCAAAGCACATTTAAGGGTTAGGGACGAGATTACCTGGTAAACCCTTCATGTGGTTGTACCAGATAGCGACAGAAGGCACCACTTTCTCTAATCGATCATGTTTTACTCAGGTTGCGGATGGCGTATACTTTGGTCCGTCGTTTTCGGGAGCAGGAAGTATCTGTATTTTGGTTCTCTGCCTGTTTGGCTACGGACGCTTTTGATGCTATTATTATATTGGTCATTCTAATAGCATAGCAAGGATTTTTGTATTATTTGTTCGAAGAATGTTTCTGCGGCTTTCATGTGACGATATTCAACGTTTCTTAATCCATGCTCTGCAGCGCAAGCTTATATAGCCTTGGACAGACGACGTATACTCAATAAATATTAATAAGAATGCTTCTCACATCAAGAGTCCAAATCTATTAGGGTATCGTACGTGCAAGGCTATCAGCCTTCTTTCATCACCTCCTGGTAAGCCTTTCGGCGGTTCTCTAGATAATCGTACCTTTCCCAAAAGTATTCTGATCCATGTTTTTTCTCTAGCGCGTCGATCTTTCGCGTCTCCGTACCTTGCAGTATTTCATCTTCTTCCTCCGTCCATACCCCCCGTACGTTTTTCGGGATTCCGTCTCCTCTGCTGAGAGAAGCAAGTACACGGTCTGCTAGTTCTGCATTCATTGAAGTGTAGTCGAGAGCAAGGACAATATCTTCGCCTTTCTGACCAGCACGCATCCGCTCCTCAATCCAGTCATTGACCGCTTCCGCATCATCATCCTTATCGTTATCCTCATTCTCCTTATCTTCAGCGTCTTCCTTATAGGCTCCGATTTTAGGAAGCCCCGCTAACGCCTCGAGATTTTCATATTCTGCCTTTTGAGACGCACTTATAGGTTGAGATTGGCTATTCAGCCGAGTTGATCTGGAAGAAAACTGCGGCTCCCTCTCAAACCTTACCTGGTCGGTCTCTTTGCTTGAAGGATTCTGCTGATGCTCGTCTGTTCTAGCATCGGAATCATGAGACTGGTGCAGTGTAGAGGGATCGGCTCTCGGTATGAAATCTGTTGCGCGCCGTCTACGCTTTGCTGCATCATTCATGTCGAATTTTGGAACGGCTGGAATACCCTCATCAGATAGCCTTTTTCGCTTGATTACATTCATGTTGCTTCTCGCTTGTGGTCGACGAACTTCTGCGGTCACGTAATCCTGGGTTTCTTCTGGAATGTTTGGATCCGACACTGTCTTTGATACTCGCGATGATGCCGATCTTCGTACAGAAGTCTCCGGTATATGTGGGATGGGGTCAGATTGAACAGTAGTGGCTTCGGTACAAGCTGCCTGGGAGATAGTCCCTTCCTGCTGGTCTACCTGGCGAGGACCACCTGGTCGAGGTTTTCCGCGGATTTTTTTGAGGTAGCGGTCTCGCCAAGATTGAAAGGTATGCCGTGGGTACTAAGCCAGTCGTTAATACGGTTCATCTCATATGCTGTTGCGTACCCACCATTTCAGCCAGTCGTTGATAAATTACGTTACCTGCAATCTGCTCACCACGATCCTCATATGGTTGCATCCAATCCCAAAGTATTTGATCGTCTTGGAGGTTGTAGGCAATCCTATGACCCCTTGAAGGAATATCATAGGCTCCAACCGGGCGGGTAGTCTTGCCAGCTCGGTGAGCTTCTAGATCCTCAAGTTGACCATTTTGAATGGATTTTTCGACAAATTTATATGAATACCTGAGCTTTAAATTTAGATCTTTTTATTTGACAATAAAAAAAAGCGGGATATCTTACGTATTTAGCGGAATTTCACGTTTGTTATGATCGACTAACTTGATGTCTGCATCTTTTTCTTGAAGCACGACTACGCCACCGTTCGCCTGAGCCCCGGTCAGACAATGTCCACAACAGTATTTCGCTAGGACAAGCGCGTAAACTTACCTTAATAAGCTCCTTAAACCTATCTCGTTGTGGAACATTGAGTGACAGCCAAAAGCTTCGCCCTTGGAAAAGCGTTCCTGTATGCCCGTCTGAATTGGCCGTTTTGTAGATTACAGTTGCAGCCATATTGCGTGAGTAAAACGAATGAAGTTGAAGTTGACTAAGTGTGTATTCATATCAAGCTTGACGGCCGGACAGAGCTGATGGACGAATAGGAGTTGAGAACGCCGATGGTTAGAAGTCGGTTTTAGTCGATCAAATAAACCATTTCATGATGCAACACAGTCTTGAGAGTGTTTAGTTATTATCAGATACCGGTTTCTATCAATGTATGCATCCGTTTGAAAGTAGGAGTAGGACAAGCCTAGATTGGGAGAAGCTATCGCGCCTACAGCAGGGGGTCACGTGAAGGAACGGGGCCTCCGCCGCAAGCGCGGAGAAATTAGCCCAAGAACCGTGAAACATCCATTCTCTGTTTGCTTCTTATTTCTCATTTCTTTAATTTTGCTCAAAAATATGTATGGGATAGTTACATACACTACCAATAATCTTATTTAGGCCAGATTTATGTGGTATATATCATGCGTGGCTTACGACTCAGCTAGCTTACCGTATCAGTCCCTCAATATGGGGTTACTACGAACCGTCGCACTTGTTGTGCTGACTATCTCTCTTCTTGTATTTGTTGCTCTTTTTGGACGATTACCGGCCTTTAGGTACGTTGAAGCTATATCTCTTTCAACATGTGGTTTGTCGCTCACACACTATCCAGGAGAACCCCTATTGGTTTTATGCACCGAACAATCTGGATTTACATTCCACGTGGATTCGCCCGAGTTGACTCGTTTCTCACTGGAGGCCGACTACTGTCGTGCTGCACTAGTTTCGGCAAGTATATGATGTATGAGAATCATCCGCTGGTGTTGGTTAGTACTGGTCTTCTCGAATAGCGGCTCATTCGCTCACCATGTGTAGATATTCTTCACCGCACTCATGTCAATATCAGAGCTTATATTCATCCCGAGAGCCTGGCCAAAGTTGGGCCCTCTACATCGGCTATTTGTTCCGATAGCAGTTAGCCTGCCGTATGTGTTCTTATATGCGAGTGTGACAACAAAGTCCTTCATCACTGCAGAGAATGTTAAAATCGAGTTGGCTCGATATCCATATGATCGAGTTCTATTTCACCCCGGAAATGAGTGCTCTACCTGCCGTCTCCTGAAGCCTGCCCGGAGTAAACATTGTAGCACGTGCAACGCCTGTGTCTCGAAACATGACCACCACTGTATTTGGCTAAGCAATTGTGTGGGTCGCAACAACCATCGATACTTTTTAGGGCTGTTAATTACTCTAACAGCCTTGATTGTATACGGAATGTGCTTGGGATATGCAATCCTGAGCGAGACTTTACAAACAACACTCTCTTATAATAGAGATGTACGCTGGAGCAAGGGACTGTCGTGGTCCGTATACTTCAGCTATTGGGGCATGGCTATTGCCGATGATATTCGCATTGGCGCCGTTTTTCTCCTGGCAGCAATGACAGCCCCCCTTGCATTTGGATTCCTTGTCTACCATACCTATCTAATCTGGGCTGGATTGACAACAAATGAGACCTCGAAGTGGGATGACTGGAAGGAAGATATTGCGGATGGCTTGGTTTACAGAGCAGAAAGAAGCGAACTTTACAGAAATCCGAAGCCGCGAAATGAGTCTATCGAACCAGAATCGAGTTGGCCAGGTACCAGTGACCAAGTACTTATATTGACCGGCGGCGAGCCTCCAAGAATCGGGTTTTCTATCTCTACCCAGTCGAACTGCATCTTGCAACCGGACGATGAGCATTCACCTGTCGATCCGAGGTTCCATCAAGTCGCGAACATCCGATCTGTGGACAACATATACGATCTTGGTTTTTGGCGTAATCTGCGGGATACTTTGCATTTGCACATATAAATATAGTTTTTACATGCACTCTAGTGTTGGATAATATTCCAGGATGATAAATGATAGTACAAAAATTGCATGCTTAAATTACGCCGCGATAAGATAACAGCCGGAGCGGAAAAACCGTGATGTCCGCAGCGGCCAAAGTGGGAGTTGTGAATGATTTTCTCCGCATCCGACTTTGATTTGATATCATCCGCATTCGCTGTGCTGCAATGTCCCCTTTGTGATCAGGGCCAGCGATCAATATGACAGAACGAGCTCCGTCGGCAGTTCAACAAAAATGCTATCTCGCGGAGCTTCTCCTCAAGATCGTACTTGCGGGAACCTTGAGCCACTATGAGACCCGGGGCATGATCGAGGACAAACAGCTCGAGCAGATGCTGGCTGCAGGGAAGAAGATCGTCTCAAAAACTCGCCATGAAGTACTTGTCAGGTACGATTTGTCATTAACTGATAATCAAATTCTATGAGCCTATCCTCACATTCGCACAGACAAAGCCTCGCGTGGTCGCCAGACATTTGGCAAGGCCTTACTGACGTGCTCACCAAAGCAATCCCTGTTCTGGAATCGCAATCCTTCGCTTGGAAATCCCCACCGAATGCGAACTACGATCATTCATCTTCTAATTTAATTGCATATAATTATTTTTCGTTGGTCAAAGATATCGAGCGACTGCGTGATCTCTGTACCATTGCTCGGAATCTTCTTGCGACTACCAATAGAGCACAAAACTTAGCAGCAGAAAAGGGGTTTGACCAACGAATATTGGCGTTGATTGATACATGTGTCAGGGTCACAGCGCGAGGTTTTGATGGCGACACAAATGCGAGAAACGAGGAACGCTGGCAAAAAGTGGTTAATTTATACAAGAGTCTGTTGATTATATGTCTACAGTTCTTGAATAATTTCATTATGCAAAATGAGCAACGCAAACTCGTTCTTTGGCTGGATATATTCGGATATCATTCAAATGGCGATTATAAGCTTATCACGCCCCTGGATCCCTTAGACCCGGCGAGTCCTCCTCCTCAAGGTGTCGCTCCAATTGTGAAAACTGGCGAAAGGTCAATAGAGCCCCCTCGAAGCGAACAAGCTGCAGAAGACCTATTAATCGAGACCATCTCCAGCTTTCCAAGAGAGCCGGCAAACATCAAGGAAGAAGCAGCGATGTTGCTATTGGCACAAATCAAAGACCATATGGAGAAACTACTCGGTCGTGATCTGCGGGAAATACAAGAGATGGGGAAAGATCCGGAACAAGTGAAGGAGATTCGCACAGCTCTTACTGCAATCCTTGGCCATAAAGCGGACGAAATGCGAGGTCTAAAGGACCGCACACAAGACCCTCCTGAGCCGGAGGAAGATCTAAGAAAACAGCCTATACTATGTATTGACAGGAGTGCAACGGCTGGATATCCTCGAATTTGCTGGGCGGACCTGCCTGATTTCGAAAGATATAATGCCTTCGCGGTCGACGCGCCTTTAACCAGCGAGGATACCAGTATGCCTCGCACCTATCAATCCGGAGTTGATGCCTTGCAGATAGCTAAAGAAGAGCTCATGGCACGTGCGCAAGAAGCTTCACAGGTTTTAGGTGAAGGCGAGGAGCACTATGATCATGACGACGGTGTTGGTGAAGATGACGGCCAGAGCTTCGATGAAGGTGCAGATGGAAGTCTCGATGAGGAGGAAGATGAAGAGGAGGACGAAGAAGAAGATGAGGAGGACGAGGACGAGGACGAGGACGATGATGATGATTACCGTGGTCGACCAGGCGATCAACAGCGAGGACTGTTGACGGATATTCCGCTGGTCCTAGGCCCCGCCGAGATTGAAGCACTTCCAATGATCATCAAAGCCGGGATCGTTGATAGTTTTGGTGTTAAGACTGGGGACCGGGAAGTTCTGAAAAACATGCAGGCTATTCGTTGCCACATTCTATTAACGCAAGAAACTGGTCGCAATTTACTCCGCGAGCTGTTAATTTTCATCGCCGCCTGGGATCTTCCGGACGATGAACAGTATTACAAATACATGGTCCAGATTATGGAGGCGATACTGAAAAATGGCCTGATGTCTCACGCTTACGCTGATTTCGGCCAACAAAAGGATATTATTTCGCCAGCACAAGCCGTCGTGATTAAGATCTTAACACATATCTTTAGACTGAAGTACTCGCCGCCATCGGCAAGTAATAGTCAGCCCAACGATTTCGTACCACCAAGCCTGGTGAGGGTGGATGTGCTTACTGTACGGTATATCTTCTCCATATTTCGTGGTACTATTGTGCCGGAAACCTGCGGCCTTATTTACCTCCAAGGCCAAATCCGTGCAAATCGGGCACTTCCAGAGGATTTTCCGCTGAACCTTTGGGATATGGAGAGAGTCTACGAGGGTGTTTACCAGTTCCTTGAATTCCTTGCCGTGCTTACGGAGAATAACGACTGGAAAGACCTGCTTATAAAATGGGAGATTGTCTACGATCTAGTCACATTGATCAAAGAGCTAGACACAAGCATTCCTAGGGGCTCTCTAAGTTCAATGGCTGCAAACCCACCAGTATCAGCATCCCAAGCCCTCAACGACTCATCCAAGGACCCCGCTCAGCCGGTTGCTGTAGAGCGTCCCTACGACCCCACTGATGTTGATGCGGTGGATGAGAACGGTGATGAAATTGGCTCTAGAGCCGACTCTCCGCCCATTACTGAAGACCCTTGTGAGTTCGAATGGCGAAACCTCAAGAAACTTGTCATTCTAGTCTTGTCGTCTCTAGTCTGGAAATCCCCCTCGGTTCAGGACCAGATTCGCAAGCACAACGGCGTTGAAGCTATTCTGTCATGCACTAATTTTGATGCACATAACCCTTACATGAAGGAACATGCCGTGATGTGCCTGAGATTCCTTCTCGAGAACAATAAAGAAAACCAGAAATCATCGAAGAGCTGGAAGCACGGGAAGTTGTTCGGGACGAAAACGGCTTACTGGAGAAGAGTGGCTACGAGGCAATGATTGACCAAGTTGGCAAACTATCCATCCAGAAGAAAGTCAATGGCACTCCTAACCCGACAGAACCACCAACGAGTCGTGTTGAAGAAGTGTTAGAGTAAATATGGTTCTTTCAATTTTACTGGGCGTATTGGGAATTGGAAAATCATACCTCATCTTTCCATGAGGACTTGCATAATGAAATGACTGTACGAAGGGAATACTCATGACTGAAATGACATGGCAGCGCTTTTTGACTTGCGCGTAGCTTAAGTATAGAGAATATGACTAGAATGATTTGACAAAAAATGCTCTTTCTACCTAGGTACAATCAGAGACTCATTCTCATAAACAATTCTAAGCTTATCATATACCTAACCATACATTCCATCCCAATCGTCCTCGTCACCATCCTCCTCTGCGGCAGCAGTGGCCCTCCGCTTTTCCTGTAGCTTTCTTCGTTCTGCTTCCTTCTCGCGCTGCTGTTTTCCAAAATCCGTCCGGTCAAGCGGACATGTACCTCGAAGACGAAGCCAGGGCCGTACACATTCAAGATCGAAAAGGTGTGTGGTATGGCAAGGTAATCGGACAACAAGAGGATAAGGGTCGTCTAGAAATGGATTACTGCAAATCGGACACGATTGCGAGGGCGTAAGGGCTGAGCGGGGAACGCGGTCGAGTACTAATATTTTCAGGTCAGTCTGGTCTGCTTTATATAGTACAGCCCATAGCAGCGGTAAACGGAAATAACATACAGTCGCAAAACTCCTCGTTGACACCCTCGACTTCCCTGGGTGGCAGTTCGGCTCCTTGAACTAAGGCCTCGATCATTTGATCAATCAGAGCAGCGCCATGGTGGTCGTCTTCTGCTTCTGCGCTATCGATATCGACGCCGCCAGATTCATGCTCTCGCCTCATCACATCAAAGGCCTCGGCGAGCGAGCGGAAAGCAGCGCTGACGTCGCCAGGCACGGGAACGGCATGCTGTCGTGTACGGGTTTCTGAGGGGTTCGGGGTGATTTCTGAAAGGGTGGCAAAGAAGGTCGAGAGATCGGGACGGCGGACACGAGGCTGGTCAGTTGTACGCGGGTCCGTGATGTCGTGTTCGACTAGAGTTATAACGAGCCGTTAGTGATAATACCCTTCCAACTGACTTTGCGACAATCGCGTACCCTCGTATGTTGCCATTTTGCGCTGGCAATGCGGGGGTGGTTTCCAAACGGAGTGGAACTACAGTTAATCCAAGCTTGCTCTTTGAAAAAAGATGTAAATGGCGATTTCGATTATTGGGAGAATGGTATCAGTTCAATGAAGACTGATAGGAGTGTAGATCAGAATGCAATAATGAGAATGAAGCAAAGTGGAAGCTCAGAGTTGAAGCCGCGGAAGGCAGAAGCCTCCATGCGTCAGCGCGGCTTCCCCACCGCTCTCCGACATCACTCCAACTACTCTACGGTTACATGCTGTCAGAGCTTCCTGAATTCGAGCTCTATTCTATTTCTCGGAGTTAAACAGCATAGCGTCGTCGAATACCTTTCGACAAATTGAAGTGATATTGATTAGCCGGCTTTGGCTTGTTAAACCCGGTGCCTTTGTTTGTCAAAATAGTGACCACGCACTACATCAAGAGCAAGCTGGAACAATCAAGACTAATGATACCCATGCGATAAGTATCCTACAAACCTATATATGTAGGTTAGTATGGCACATACAAAGAGACAAAGAGGCCTTTTCTTTACCTGCTTTATACCGGCCGTCATAATCAAACCGTGGTCCTCCCGGTAATCCTTAGGAATTCATCTTGCAAATGCTGCCAGACCTTGTCTCGTATACCACCCTGCCTCAGCTGGGCCAGAACCCTGAGGCAAGGCACGTCACCAGTTTCTCCATATGCGCCAACTGAATAGACACCACTGCCAGTCTCTCCGTCGGCGCCAACAGCGACCTCAAGGCCCTTCACCAAAGGAATCCCATTCTGCGATCCATCCAGCTTTCCTTTCTTAGAAGGATACCGCGAGCTCGTTGCCAAGAACACGTGTCGTTGTCCACTCTCCTCAATAGGTACTTTCTCCATATTGCTTACAGCGGTAACCACGGCAAATACGCCTTCATGACTGCACCGGATAGGCCCTTCATGGTTCTTCCTATGGGAGTCTTGACATAGCCCGGATAATCATGGATGAAGCTGATTTCGGGTGCCTGCGTAGCTATTTCCTCTAGAGTCAATGTCATCACGGAACAAGCATGTCCACGCGCATTCCAAGGAGCGACTTTTTGCCCTGCGGCGTCTTGTGGATTGATAGGGCCTTCTTTCGTTCCGGCCAAGACGGTGATGACACGTCGAAGCGATGGTCCTTCTCGAAGAAAGGGGAGGAGGTTGACGATAAAGCGCATACGAGAATAGTAAGAAAGTGCTTGAATAAGATTAAGATTTTCGGTTGTTACTGTCTCCGTGTTATTATTCTGCGGGGCCTGGAAAACGTTTGCATATATCAATGCATTTGATGCTATTAAAGCTCTCACGTACCACTACCCATGTCCAAAGTACCCTGGCTCTGAAATAAGACATTGATATATTTTCCTTCTCTGCAATCTGCTTACACACCTCGTCAACTCTTTTCAATAAGCTGACGTCGGCCTTGATGAAGTGGTATTCCCCCTCTGGGTTGACGCCGTGAAGGCGCTTGGTGATGGTATCGGCCGCGTTTTGGGAGCGACCAACGAAGTGAATTCGCGGCAGGGAGGCATATTTTGCAAAGTGAATAAGACTGCTTTCGCCAATTCCACTAGTTGCCCCTATAAAGACGGCCACTAGACGGGAAGGAAGTGAGCTCTTGATCAGCGTGTTAGACGCTTCAACGGCGGATACTGTAATCATGATCAGTCGTAGTCTTGGCGAGTTTGTGATTTAACATTATTTTTTCCGTTTTCCAGGATTGCACTGGATGTGCGTGAGTCCCTCAGCCCCTATATAAATATTCCGTAGAGTCTTGACAATCTTAGAGCTTGGTTGTTAGAGGCGTGTTGCACCGAATTCTCTCGGATCTAGGCAGACCCGACCCAATCAACAGACTGAACAATGGCACATTTATCGCAAACCAAGGGTTCAATAACGAAGGGAAATAGAACTATTTCGAAATTGGTAGTACCGATGATATCTCAAAAACTGTCAACTTGCTCTGATTAGTTGCCTTATCGATGGGCTGGCTTCAATTCTTGGAAAGATATACGATATACGAAAGTCAACCAATCCAATAAAATATTAAGCTTCCTTCAAACGAAGGAAATTGTAGCTCGTAACTTTATGCCGTACGATGTCTTTATGTAAGTGGGTTTATGTTGTCAGTTCTAGGCTCACCATGGAAGAGTAGTAGCCGAATCTGCAGTAGTACTTCTACATAAATAACGCCAGCCTCTTTGTAGCACTCCCTAATATATAGGCAGCGACAGGCCCAGGCAGCTCTATAAGCGCCTGAGTGCTATGCCGATAGTGACCGCTAACTAACCACCAAAACCGCTAAGACTTAGCCGGTACGGGGCCCTCGATCCGCCTTAATCCCTGGAACCCATAGGCGCCTGGGCTTCCAATTGAATTTTGGAATGTCTGATCTTATTACACTTCGAATGGCATGGGACGAGGAAACGTTTCAGCGTTAAGCTTCTTTCTTATATCTTCACAAGGACATCAGCTACATCCTCAGTCCCACAGCAACCCGATTTTCACCAATTTCCTCCCGACTTTGCTTCTTTGACCAGTCCATCCAACCAATCTTGGTGGCCATTCAACATGGGGTTTGGTCTCTGCGTTGCGAGTTGAGCAGCCGGCTTCCGATCTGTGCCTCTTGCGTTAAAATCCGCACAACTCCCCATTTAGTGTTCTCGACTATCCACGCATGATACACATTGAGAGCAGTGTTTTCATCCCCATCCTGCCACGCACGCCAAGTTAGCCGTCCTGGTGAGGTAGCTGTAGGGCCTATCGATTCCCACACTTGCGCCTGCAACGGAGGGAATCCAAAGGTCGAAAAGGCTGAATTTATCCTTCTTGGTCAGGATGGACCCGGAAGTGGGTGGTATGATCTGGGCCACGTTGTTGTAGTACGACTCCCACTTTGTTATGTCGACCAGATAAGGCCGCACTTGTTCTGCGGTGATGCCTGCCGCATATACTTCATTCGAGACATAGTTGTCTGGGGTTCCCGGAAGATATTGCTGCGGCCAGATGATGGTGGAAGACATTTTGCATGGGTTCGCTGAGCTGGGGAATGGGAAAATTGTAATATATATTATTCAAATGATCAATTGATAGAAAGCAGAAATGATACCATCAAGTCCCCGGGAGGTACGGTGTCATTTATATATCCCTTGCCCCAGTTAGGTGAGAAAACTTCCAATGCACGTGATTGATTAGAAATGACTTTGGCATGTCCAACTATGGCTATGTTTAAATTACAGAACCGGGTTTTCATGATGTAACTAGCGGCCATCGCCGCGGAGACATACTGGAGTCATCTGGATATCTGGTCCAGAAATAAAATGGAGCTATACAGTCTATGATAATTACAAGAGATTCTTATTCAAGGACCCTCCTTACTACTCTTGAATGAAACCTAGAAATAGTACTGATAAAAAGTAACCTTTAATGCAACAAGTGAATTATAGGCTGCCATTCGAAAAGGGGAATGCAAACGGCCATGGTGATAAGTAGTCGTCCCAGCACAACCTAGATGAGGAATTGTTCTATGGACCAAAGTCGATCTCTCGGGTTGAAAAGCACTATGTTGGTGACACAGGCATCTTCCAGATGGACCAAACCATGCAGTCTCGAAAGAACCGGCCCCCTTGTTTCCAGAGGTTATCGTTCCTGCCCGTATCGCCTATTACGGGTTCGAAACAGATCAGCTAACACGATACAAAGAAGCATAACAGACAGATCAGTGGGAGTCATACAGTAATTGATAATTGTCGCCAGGCGCTCTTTACAAACTGGGTAAATACCGATACCGAGCTTATCAAGGTCTGGGCAATTAGGTCCACCAATATAAGCGAACGTGACCTGTGCTCTAGTATACTGGGGGTCGGTAGAGTCGTTGATACTCATAAAGGCATCGTGTGGAGTATGCGAGTAAACCATAACACCAGGAGAGTAGTCCATAGGTATACCATAAGCCTGCCAGGAACCGCAGCTGGCGTTGGCTAGCTGAGTAGCTCCATTATAGGACATAAACCAGTTGGGGTCTCCTTGTTCATTGAAGTTATTGTCAGAGAGACAGCTGAGCTCGCCTTGGTCTACGTGTCTGATATTGCTGACCGGGACGTAATTGAGCTTGTTTGCCTTGGTTGCTTGTACCGCTCTATCTGGATTGTTTTGAAATATTCGTCAGCACCAGTGATCATGGAGGTAGTGACCTGGCTGCCACTCTAGGACTTGGCTTACCCTTGATAGGCGAGGCTATCACCGTGATAGCGGCAAGTACCACCCACAGATGCTGGAGGATTTTCTCGCACATTTTGATTGTCAGCTTATACTAGTAGAGGTGCAATCTAAATGCAGTGCAAGTATTTATAAGTAAAGTCTGCAACACTCTTTATTCAGAACTGACAGAAGTGGTAGTAGTCAAGAGAAGGAAGAAAGACAATCATAATAAGCATCACACAGACTATATATTCAAGCACTGATGCGGGTTAGTCGTTTCGAGTCAGCATTGAGTCCTTATTTCAAAAAGATCTTTGTATTGAGCTTGTTGTAGGCGGCTCAAAATAGGATAGCTTGAAGCGTTTAGTAATTTGATTGGTTATTCGGTAATTCGATCGTGTTTTTCCAGGCGTTTGTAAAAATATTTCATTGTTCAATATGGTTATTTATAGTCACGATTGGCTATAAAACCTTGAGGCCCACCTGGCCCATTCGAACAAATACATGTACCAGCAATTTCTCGATACACGTAGCACTCATAAATCACCGAATCCACGATCTAGATTATCGAGAAATTTTCAACATAGGTTCTATATGATGAATCGTGGGGTTAAATGGCCAGCAATACCTGAATGAAAATGGGTAAATTATTTGCTGTGTGCACATATAGAGCAACCTTAACTAGTATACCCGGTAGCATTGGCTATCTAAGATATATTTATTTATCGCTTGTTAGCATCACATATAAGTTGGGTCTTTAATGGAAGCCTTGGTACCATCTTGTGGTATCGTTTATATGTCGTTGATATTCTAATAATTAGGCCTTGGAGAAGGAATGGGTTCGCACTAGGGTTAGGGTTCCAACTATATGATAGAACGCTGATACAGTTGGAAATTATAATATACAAGGAATCTGAATTACATTTGAATATGATTCATGACTTTCTCACTTTTTGTAGTGGCGATATATTTATTAGCTCGATTGTGGACTAAGCTGACTGAGATGGGAATTTTCTCACTAGAAATACAGTGTAATTTACAAGTTTAATTGGTGCATACCTCACTTCAACTGCTGCTCAGTAAATCCTCAAACACCTCTCTGATGCAATTCACGACTATGCTTCCATGTGTCTCGTCTTCCAGTTTGAGATGTGCTCTGTTCCCCAATCGCGCGGCGATCTGCACACCATGATTGGGCGGAACGAAAGTATCGAACTTTCCATACCACAGTTGCACTGGTAAGTCTGGGCGAATATCCTCTATTTTAAAACCCAAGTCCATGCACATAACCTTTCCATCCTCTGCTATGGCATCAAATCCCTGCGCGAAGCTTTCTCGGGTCGAACGCAGGTATAAACGGGGCCAGTCGGTTTTTAAGAAATCGGCGTCCTTTTCATGGGCGATTGGTTGCTGAAGCAAAAGTTCAAGACGCTTCTCATCACTCAGATCTAAGCGTCCGGCCAGATCTCTAGACCAAAACCATTTGGCAAACCATCGAAGGATACTCATGGGAGTATAGCGATATCCACCTGCGAACCCAAGCTTGTGAATGAAATCTGCCCCTTTCATACCGATGTCAGGCGGTCCCATGCCGCATACAATCGATACACACCTGAGCTTTTCGGCAGGCAATGCTGCCGCGCAAGCAAGTGCATATGGTCCACCTCCTGATATTCCCTGTCGTGCGGTGTTAGTAAACGGTATCTGGCATTCATGGGAGTAATGTTTTATGCACACCAAAACACTGTAATGATCCAGGCCAAGATGGTTTGCTAGATGTTCTATATCCTTCGGGTGGTCAAGGAGTTTTCGACCAGGATGTGGCGAACTCCAACCAAAGCCAGGTCTATCCATAGCGATGATACGAGCTCCTAGTTCAAGGCCAAGATCATCGAAACCAGCAGCCTCCAAGCGAGAGGCTGGATGGCCATGTTGATACAATATGGGTTTCCCCGTTAACGCACCATATTGCGCATAACCTAAACTTCGTCCATCGGGCAATATGAAGGTTTGTGAACTGTTATTGTCTGTGCGGAATCGTGGTTTGGGAGTGTCGTCCATAGCACCGGTGCCGCTAAGCCGATCAAACTCCAGAAATATATGTATGTACGCCCAAATCTGAGGAGACGGAAAGAGTTGATGTTCTGCTTTTTTCAAATCAGCTGTATTATGCAGACTATATTAATAGCTGACAGGAAGCGGGGTAATTGTTCCCATGCCCAATTGGACTATTCTACCGCCAATCACTGATGGCTGGGGGGAATCAGCCCGTGCTGATTCTAGATGGTTTAACGTTGGCTTGGATGACCACCCCAGAAACAAGAAACTGTCAACTTTGCGCGATGGAGGGTGGCTACGGAAAGCGGTCACCTAATTCAGAATCCCACTGCTCATGTTTTACCAGTAGATCCGTCCTGATTATTCCCGACAACGTTGCCCAGAACCAGGGGTTCGTAAGCGGGAATACTCATACTCACTAAGCTGCGGCGCCAAAAGACCAGAACATCGAAGATGGTGAATCCTCGCTACTATTCACTCATATAGCAAAAGGGTTGTCAGAGCCGTCACACAAACTAGAATGGCGGAACAACAGCTGATTGAACAGTCGCCTTCTTCGCACTTTACTGAGGATCATGAAAGGACAGAATTGTTTTCTGCAGTTCTCTCGACACTTGATAGAGAACAGTTGCCTCTGCTTGCGGAGCGCGCCATTCTACAGTGCCTCCAATCACCATATCGAACCACCAATGCGAAACCATCATTCGGCAAGCCTCTGTATGGATTTTATCATGTACTCTTCTCGATAACCTTTGATATCGACCTTCGCTGGATGGCGAAAATACCCATCAACGGTACAGCAAGCAAAATGGGATCAGTTGTCTGCTTCAGCCCTAGCCTCTGAGGCGAACACAGTACGTCTTTTGAAGCGCGAGATCACTATCCCTCTGCCTGATGTTTTGGACTTCTCCTCGACCACGCAAACACTCTTCAATGTCCTTATATTATTACGATCTTCATTTCTGAAATCCCTCTGTACGACGTCTGGTTTGGACGCAGCCTGAACGTCGCCAGCCTCGACACCACCCACTCACGCCGAATCTGCGCCCTCGAGAACATCGCCTCGGCAATGGTGCAGCTGGATAGGTTTTCATTTAGATCTGGCGGTCGTCTTCTCTTTGGAAGCGATGGCAACCCATATGGTATCGGGTCTATACGACGAGTTGATCACAAGGCTATGCTTGACCGATGGTTCCTTCATAAGGATCTAGACTATGACCTTATACATATCGAGTGTGCGGCATCCAGCTACCAAAAGCATACTACACCCACATTCTCGACATGCACCCCGACAGAAACCGGTTCCCAAGGGTCTCGTGATGCTCTTGCGCCAGCTGATCAGCTGGATCTCTGAGCCCAGAGATTGGATCCTTTTGTTCTTGCACATATAGACTTTGACATCTAGAACTTCATCGTATCCGAAGATGGCGAGCTCTAAGGCCCATCGATTGGGATGGGGTTGCTGCTGTGTCTCGCACTCTTGGCAACGAGAGATATCCTGGGTGGCACTCGCTCGATTGGGATCCCGTTATGTGCGGGTATAAGGGGTCTTTGGAACATGGGGTGGAACCCGAAGGTGTGTGGGAAGATTGCCCGAAAGTCTCGCCTACTACTGCGGTATCTATGGTGATATAATGGAAAGGCATCAGTCGTATGGAGAGGAGAAGAGGATCTGAAGCCGATCGCTGCCGAATGTCCCTCATTACAGAAAACCTAGCTATAGCGGCGGATGATCCTCAGTGCTGAAATATGATCCCGCGCAAAATGGTTCATGAAATGGACTGCTGCGGGATATGGAGAGTAACTGGATTTCACGGACCTAGCCAACATGTTCGCCGAGAACGACATGGATATAGTGGTGGTGGAGAAGCTCCATAGAGATTTTAACACTTCTATCGAAGAAAGGGTTATAATTTGCGTTTGATTAGATGCTTCGGAAAGGCGGCAGGGAAGTTTCAGAACATAAATAATAGTTATTGGGAGATTCGAGGGCTTGATCGATTCTACATGCATGCCGAAGCCTATCACATTGTGCCTTCCCAAGATCAAGGTATCAGGAGGGTAGGAGAAGCTTGAACGATTGAGACATTGGCGCAAAGAAGCTGGGGTCTCATTTATGCAGAATAGAGGGAAACCTAGGAGTATTTAGACCGAACTTAGACCTTTCACTTATTCGAGGTCTACAAGCAAAGGGTTAGGGTCATTGTATAACCCTAGCCCTAACCCAAACCGTTACAACCACACGTATACATGCGATAATATTAGATGTACATGTTGACCTGATATGTCTCAGTAGATGTGGTATTGCCTGGCCTCTTTAACGTCGGTGTTGTGACGACCGGGTCTTTTGATAATAATATACTACTTTAAGAGCCGGACGCCTAGAGCGCGTTGTTTTTATTGATCTACATAATTGCGGTGCCTGCATCCATGGAAAAAGCGCTTAATTAGACGTTGTCGGCTAGATCGCATATTGTTACAGGATTTGATGATCCTTATGGCCGCCCAGTTTCGGGAAGCGCTAACTTTCCTTAAATATTGCTCTTCGACTCGCTATTGACAACATCCATCTGCTGATATTATTTGATTTTCTCTCCCTTCTTGAGCACCAGGCTAGAGGTCAAAGCAACACAGAAGTAGATTTCTTCTTGATATAGATCGAGCTCTTTGTCTATGAAGACCAAATACGAAGCCTTTTTTAATTCCAAGAGACTCTAGTTCTCCATCTACATATCAATCATCAGCCTTCAAAACAGCTATTATCATGCCCAGCCTGCCCCAATGAACAGCCAACCCAAGATAGAGCTTCTCCAAGCAGAAGCCGATGAAGATGACGACAGCTTCTTGCGTGTCCTAGTCGACAGCCAGAGTATCAAATATCTCACCGTTGAACCAGGCTTATATCCTACCGAAGATCTATGTTTCGGTCCAATGCTGCACTCCATTCTCCCCCAATTCCCCTCCGGAGACTGGAACGATGGATTAATATCCAGAGACCAAAGCACCGACCAAGCGCACTTTGCGCGTGTCCAGCGGACTTCGTTCCCCAGCGTCAAGTATCAATGGCACAAAACATCCGTGGATTATTTAGATCTTACATTCGGAAAGAAGCTGCGAACAGGGATATATGAGGTTAGCCATACGCGATATTTCGACAATAAGGTTATTATTGCCAAATTCGCCCGCTTTGAATGGGAAATTGGATATATGGAAAATGAAACGAGGGCATTTGAATGGATTGATGGGAGTGGTATTGGACCACAGTTTTTGGGGTATTTGACTGAGAATAGTAATGGTGGGCGGGTGATTGGGTTCCTAATGGAGCGGGTTACGAATGCAAGGCATGCTGGGCCAGAGGATTTCGCTGTTTGTCAGGAGACGCTGCGGCGGTTACATGGGCTAGGCATTCGGCATGGGGATACGAATCGGTTCAATTTTCTTGTTGTGGGTGACGGCTTGAGGGCGGTTTTGATTGACTTTGATACAGCGAGGAAATGTGATGACCAGGTTGACTTACGGGAAGAGTTTGAGGGTTTATCGGTGAGTTTCGAGGATGAGTCGATGAGGGGAGGTGGTGGGATTCTTTGCTAGGGTTGTTATATAAGAGTCAATTCTGTTAAATTATAAAGGCTGGAATAAAATACTCGTTAAAGTAATAGAATTAAAATAAATTATGAATAAAAGATTATATCTAGCTATTATATCATGAGATATTAAATTGTAATTTTATCCTAAAAAATGGTTAATATGTGAAATTTTCATAAATCACATTTTTCCCTTTCAACCACCCCAAAACCGAAGCCCGCAATGTACTTCCAGCACAAAGGTAGAAAGTATCAGCAAAAACATCCAAATCCTTTGCCTCTATTCGACGTCGTCGAACTATAGCTCCAGATTTCAAAATTGATATCAACTCATTCTTCATGGCATTGTTTTCAATAATATCTGTTTGCGTGATGAATAACGTAGTCGATGATGGTAAGTTAGGAAACCTATCAAATGTGTCTTGCACGAGACCGATATCGCTAATAGATACTGACCAGAACAGTCGAAGACGCGACATGTCAAGGCCGGGTAGCTGGCCGAGAAGAGGGGTTATCCCGATACCTCCAGCGATGAATGGAATCAATGTATCCTTGCTATTTTTATCGATATGGAAAGATCCTCCAAAGCCCATCATGGGTACCTCAAGATCCGTGCGTGGATTCCATTGAAATAAGTGCGAGGTCACTTTTCGGTTCTTTCGCACTGTAATCTCAAACTCGTTATCTGGTAAACCGTGTCCTGGGAATGAAGAGACTGTGAAGGTTCTAATAAGGTCGTCGTTAAGACTCAGTGGGTCATCGTCCCGCATATGACTGTAGCCAAGGTCGAGCTCATCTTTGAAAGAGAATATGGCATACTGACCGGGTTTATACTTAGGGAGATTCGTCGGAGATAACAGTCTAAATCGGAATCGAGCAGTCGATGGATTCAGGATTTCCTTCTGGATAACTTTTGCCATGATAGAATTGGTCTGTTCTGCGCTTGAAATTATGTCGGCTTTTTCGTTACGGAGATAACGCATCGGAGGTGTGTAAGGTGATTGCTCACCCGGGACTCCTCGAAAGGCCAAGGCTTTCTGGACAAACCGTGCTCCTACGACAGTCATTTTGATTACAAGGTTTGATCTTGGCAGTATGGCGTCTGCATCCTCTCCTATAAAAATTTCGGTTGTGGCTGTTATATAAAGAGCATTGCCAGTTTCGAAATCCGGAAACACAATGCCAGCCCGGTGGTTGATTACCATGTTGCCTAGCGACTGGTATAAGCGATTCCCAGAGTATTCTGGATAGACTAGGACAGCTCCGTCAGAAGTGTTAGAGATGACTCGTACGAAACCGGATGGACCGCCACGGTAATTTGTATCCATGTCAATGTTATTATGAGATGAGGATATAAACATGCAGTCCGCACGGCTAAGTAGTTCTATCGCCTGTGGTGGAAGCTGAGGGGAGTCAGAAATAAGTCGAGGTTCCGGTACCGCTGGTATAATATGTTTCTTATTCAAGTATTTGGGACAATTTCCTATGTACTATTAGCGTTTGATTTTCTAGACGATGAACAAGATTCAACATACCTAAACTTTCATCAATTTTGACGACCAACTGCATCTTCCCTCGGCTCCCTGCTACATCTGAAGGGGCTTCGTTATCCTCAGCATCCGTCAAAGTCCCCAAAACCATTCTCCCATGGAGCTTTACTCTGGTTCTATTCTCCAAGTCGATAGAAACTCCAGACAACATCTTATCTGCCTTGATCACCGTGCCGTCAGCGGTTTCACCCAGCAAAGCTTGTACCACGGGATCGTAAGCCCTATCAACGAGCGCTCTCATACCAACGACGTTCTTCCCTAGTAACCCCGCGAAACCAGCTTCGCCGCCCCATACGGTCGACCACGGCCTGCCCTCGGTATCCAATGCTCCCATGCTCAACAGCGGCGCGGTCGATAACATATAAGCCCCGTAGGGAGTGAGGAACGGAGTTGTTGGGTTTTCTCGTGGCGGAACATTGAGTTTTTGATGCATGGCCATTTCTCCCTCGTTGAAGGGGAGAGTGTCCTCCATTATAACCGACATTGTACCGTCGGTCTATCTGTGAGGGACGGTGATTGATGCTTTGTTAAGGGTACGTATATTGTATCAATATAAAGCAGCATATTTATAATTGAGACCGGTAACTTGATATATAACAAAACACGCCTTTTGCAGTTAACCAGTGAAGTCATCAACTGCTGGAAGATTCGCCCTAATAATGGGATTTTTACTAATCATGCTGACCAATTAATACCACGCTATTCCCGTTAAGGAATTTCTCCAGGGATGTTGTCATCTGATTCCAACATTGCTCTACCCAGTATCAGCATTGGTATATATATATTTTTTTTCTTGCCTGTGATTTTACATACACGTCAAATATGTCCAGCCATACTCACAAGAATAGAATATCTATTATGTCTGACAAGCCAGGCACCGGCGCAGGGGCCTCAGGCCCACATCGGCAAATGCCAAGTTCCAAGCTGCGGGTCCATAGTATCTATCGTTATTGATGTATGCCCATTCTTGCTATGTATTACTCCTTTCCATATTTGACGAGAAGACCTAGAATCCGAGTAAGATAAAAACCCGGCCTGTAGTCAATCTTCCCATTTTTATATACGGAAAATACAGCAATAATAGAGGCTGTGTCGCTGACGACAAAACATTGGCATGTCGACCGTGGCGTTGCCAGGCCATTGGTCGTAGTGGGGCAAGGGCCGCGCAGCCGCCCGCATAGCCTCGCTCGTGTTTCAGAGCTGTCATAGATCGAGGCCGCATAATATAAACTACGCTTTATCGATTATTTAATCGTATTATGACCTTTGTCTTCTGCATCACCCTTCTGTCATCTATTCTGGTGCGACGTCACTCGTTAACAGCCTCTCCGGTCAGGGCCTGCAAAATATTCTTGATGCATAGTGCAAGCGATTGATTGGCCACCGCGTTTGACTCCGTATTCACCACCCTCAGTCAAGACCCAGCATCTCCGAACAAACGCAGCTCGACAAACGGCGACGACTCAAGTCATCAGCAAACATGCCCAGTGTATTTTCCTCCTACTCTGCGGGGTCGTTCTACTTCACCAGAATATCTCTGTCCATTTCAACATTGATCGTGACGGGGATCCTTGTTTACTTTGCTGTCCATCTACACTCGGATGGATACAAACTCCCTTACGCACTTTTAATCGTAAGATACTCCTATCAACAACTATCTCTACCAGTCCACTGACATATTTTAGCTTCTAATCACATGCTTCCTCACTCTCCTCAACCTCGCCTTTACGGGTATCCTCTTCTGCCGCAATAGCCTGCACCCTGTCGTCTCGATGATCTTCAACATCATCATTTTCCTCCTCTGGGCCCTATCCCTCGGCGTGCTGGGATACAGCATGAAAGGTACCCTCGCCACAACCTGCGATGCCAGCAACTGGGGCACCTCGACCGGTATCATGGTCTGCCGCTTATACAAAACCCTCTTCTCGTTCATCGTAATCTCGCTTGTCGTGACCTTCTTCCACATCATCCTAGACATCATAGCCCGCCGCGACCGCCACAACATGTCTCGATTCGGCTCTATGCGGCGTGATTATGGCGAGGATATTAAGCTGCATGAGCGCAACGAAAGCAGCGTACCCGCGCTCGCGACTGGCCATTCTCTACCCCCGGTCCCGCCACCGGAGAATGTGACTGGTCTTCGGGCTGATGCGTATAACGCGTTTGGGGCTGTGCGGCCAGAGGCAGTGCCGTTGCAGCAGAGGGAAACTGGGTACCATCATGGTCGGGAAAACGACTATGGTAATACTGCGAACTCGTACCGTGATGGATTTGAGCATGAGTCACAGCAGCAGCATCATGTCGAGAGTAATGAATATTATGATGGTGTCCCTGATATTCCTGCCCCTGGACCGAGATGGGCGACTGGGGCGTCGCCGTACTCGCCATTACACTCTCGATTTGATGAGCAGCAGCAGGTTTATGAGTCGTATCGACCACGCCACGCACACTCCCAGTGACGGGGATTAATCTCAAGTTGATATTATTTTTTATATTTCGGCTTTTTCACTCATTTTCAGCGCATATTTATCAAGGTTGGGGTAGGATTGGACAACATGGGTTGGAGTTTCTTTCAAAATGAGTTTAGGCAATCATTGGGCGGTAACATTTTCATAGACATGGTATTCATGGCTAGTTCACATTATCATGAGAAATGACATATGTATTCAAAAGATTAAGAAGTATCAGGATATCATTCTTTACTTTTACGGGCTCGCGAGTAAGCAATTCGCTCCAGATAGGAGCATCGTGCTTGAAATGAGGTTTGTCGACAAAAAACACACACAAGGTCTAGGGTTTGGCTACATGATGACTTCGTTGGTCACGTCCTGTGAGGTTTCTTGTTAGTGAATGAATATAGAAATAATTAGATCGAACATACCCGTTTCAACTCCTTGAATGGAAGACAGATGCAGTTTTGTACGCGCACTTCATCGCCAACTCCACACTCTTTACCTAATATCGTGATGCTCTGCACCTTAACACCGTTCTTGATGATGCTCGTCGAGTGGCTACCCACGGGTGTCGGGGTGCCCTCAACACGAGCCCAGGCGCCGACACGACTGCCCCAGCCAATAATCGAATACAGCACGCACGCATCGTGCTTGATTTCCACGTCCTCGAGAATAATCGACTCCTTCAATCGAGCTCCCGCACCGACCACCGCACGAGGACCAATGGACACATTAGGGCCTAGCTTCGCGGAAGGATCAACTTGGGCTGTTGGGTGGATGTAGACTGGGGGAACAATGACCGCAGAGGGAGGCGTGAGTTCATCAGACTGTGCCTGGAAAGCTTGCTGCAAATACAAGGCATTCGCGGGAACAGCAGAGCCTGCTGTCTTGATCTGGCGCCAAAAGTCTTTCGTCTCATGCACGAAGAAGCGGTTGCTATCGGCGAGATCAGAGAGGATGTCTTGTTCCAACCGCAAAACCTCTGGTTTCTCGGCATCCTCGTCTTCGGCAAAGAACGACGGCTCGAGGTTTTCAGACGACGGGTAGGAGACTAATCGAGGACGGGTGGTTCGGCGCTTGATAACGCTGCGGATTGAAGGGAAGATAGTCTCGGTTGCAAACAGGTAGACGCCGCAGTTGATCAGGTTCGAGATGTGAGATTCGGGCTTTTCGACGTAGTGCAGAACACGCTTCGTGTGAGCGTCAGAGACGATGCAACCGAAATTGGTTGCGGCCTCATTGCTGACGCGGGTTCCCAGAATAACGGCCTCGGCGTCTTTCTCTTCGAAGAGATTGAGCATCTCGCCAAGAGGGAACGAGCAGCAGACGTCGGAGTTGAGCACGAAGAAGCGCTCGGGTTTGTTCTTCAGAATCGCATCGCGGAAATGGTAGAGACCTCCTGCAGTGCCCAACGCTTGGTATTCTCGCAGGTATTGAATTCGTAGGTGGGGGAATTCCTTGCTGGCGTCCTTGATGAAGTCCCGGAACACCGTCTCGTCATAGTATCCGACCAGAATGACCTCGCGAAGCCCGGGGACTTTGGCCACTGCTTTCAGCGAATGATAGATAATCGGATGGCCGGCGACATCGAAGAGTGGCTAAATCGGCGCATTGCTGTGAGCAACCCAGGTCCCAATGCGGGGTCAGGGGTGGTTGCGACGCGACCTACCTTGGGAACATCCAGTGACAGCGGTCTGAAGCGAGTGCCTCGAGAAGGGCCACCGACCTGGCAGAATAAATACATTAGCAAGTCCCGAATAGCTAACAGTGCCTGAGCGAGTTACCAAAATAACAGCTTTTGTCGACGCCATGTTGTTGCTGGGGTGTTCCCGGATCGGTACCCGAAGCATAGGCGGGCGAGATTGAATACGATTTAGGAACGCAGAGGACTGTGTGAGATGAAGCAAGTGGAGTTTCGCGAAGTCTATATGTGCCAGCAGTTCAATGGCGTGCAGAGCGCCAGTTGTCCTGAAGCCTGAAGCTGGCCAGGCGGTCAGTGGCGGTTGGGTTCAATACGCCGCATCAGGCCAAGTGGGGGCTACTGGTGCCTCAGGCACTTTCACATGTACTTCATCGATTCATACTACTTCAGTCATGTTTTGTATTGCTTCATGCCAACAATTTCGACTTGGTGATTTAGCCACCTCACAATTGTGTATTGTACCTCTATACTAGCTAATATACTCCTTGTTTCTCGTATACACCAGGCGAATCATTCACTATAGTTGAACTACCTAGACTCTTTACCGTGCCCAGAACAGGCAGTCTTTCTTAGCTCTTTATATGCAAATTCCATGAATTGGTGAACGAATATATCGGTTAATGTAATAATCCTGAATAATCTACTAAATCCGTTTGCTTCTGCTCATCGGGCGACCCCCGAAAGTCTGCAGCCTGGCCAGTTGGGGTTCCGTTTGTATACCTGCACCCAGTCCACCTATTTCTCTTCACCTTCCCTTGTCTTCCTTCCCCTACCCATCTTCCTCTCTCACTTCACTTCCCCCCCCTCTCTCTCTTATCTCTTCTTTCCTTCCATTTCAACCCCTCTCATCTTCGATTTTTGTGAGCTCTATCACTGTCGTCTTTGCATATCAGAACATGGGTGGCTGCAAATGAATTACAGCAGACAAGTAAAGGAATACTATACACAACTTCAGTGCATCGCAAACATCACGATGCCTTCTGCTACCTCCCCACCGGTAGTACCGGCTGTCCGTAAAGGGGAGGCGTTTTCCTTGGGTAATGGAACAATGTCTGGTTCTACGGGTTAGTCACCTCTATGCACATCATATTACTGAGCTAACCATCCCAAAGCCATGTCTAATAGTATCACTACAAGTACAGCATCTGAAGTACCTCTTCGTGGAAAATCAGAAACTCCACAAGCCTTCGGTCCCGCTCCAGAAACCGAGGGTATCAGTCGTATGACCAAAGACATGAAAAATCTAGTGAAAAGGATACAAGACCTAAGGCACTTAGGCATCGAAGACAGCAAAATCGCACTTCCCAAGATATGCGTTGTCGGTGATCAGTCAACCGGAAAATCGTCCTTGATTGAAGGCATGGCCGAAATCAAAGTCCCTCGCAGCTCAGGCACTTGTACTAGATGCCCGATAGAGATCAATCTATCGGAGAGCGACAAACCTTGGCAGTGCGTGGTATCTCTTAGCAAGGGATACGCCTTTATTCCAAGACAGAGGATCTCAAAGGCAAACCCTCTCGGTTCGTGGGCGCCTCAGGATCCCCAAGAAGAACACTTCATTACGCTCAATCGGAAGGAAGAAGTACAAGAGGCAATTAAATGCGCACAGGTGGCAATTCTAAATCCGCAAAACGACTCATCCTTGTATGTCCCTGGCGGTCTGTCCAGCTCAGACACTTACACGAAAGCGAAGTTCTCCCCGAACGTTGTCCGATTGGCTATCGCCGCTCGTGGGTTTCCAAACCTAGCCTTCTACGATCTCCCAGGTGTGATTAGTCAGGCAGAACATGAAAGTGAAGCTTATCTCGTTACTATCGTTGAGTCTCTGGTGAAACAGTACGTATCACAAGAGAGTTGCATTGTTCTTCTCACATTGCCGATGACGGACGATGCTACTAACTCGAGTGCTGCACGCATTGTTCGCGAGATGAAAGCTACCCAGAGGACCTTGGGAGTTCTCACCAAACCAGACCGAATGGAAGATATTGGTCAATGGGCTGACTTACTGGGTGGTCATAAGTTCCTCCTCGGCCACGGGTACTATGTAATTCGTAACAACCCTGACCCTACCGTTGACCATCTCCAGGCTCGACATGAAGAGAACTCGTTTTTTCGACGGGTTCCTTGGACAAGCGATTTGGCAATGTTTCAGAGCAAATTCGGAACCCGGAATTTACAAAGTGCTCTATCAGAATTGTTACTGGCCCAAATCAAAAAATGTCTTCCAGATGTCATCAGCCAGATAAACGAAAAGGCCGAGAGAATAAACCACGAGCTCGAGTTACTTCCAGATCCCGTGAAGCAGCACAATCCCTACGCTCTCTGTGCTAAGGTCCAGGAGCTCAAGGGTCGGGTTGAAGCATGTGTAGACGGAGGAATGGAAATACCCATGCTCAAAATCTTCAACCATATAGCCTCCGACTTCCGTCTGGCTCTCCAACAAACGAGGCCTACACTCAAAATGATTTGTGATCAGGATATTTTCCATAGGAAAACCGACGAGGCAGATTCTGATTGCGAGATCGTTCCAATAATGCACACCCCCAAGAAGAGGACTAGTTATTCAGAGTCCAAACCCGCAACGCCATCAATTTCGCGACAGAAACAGTTTTATCAGACGGAGCATTTTAATAATTTCAAGGGCAGGTTCTTCCTCTCCCCACGTAAGCAAAATGAACATTTGCTAAGACTAAAATCAAGGCCCAGCGCATAATTTTCATCTCACTGACATCCGCAATATTAATGAGGATCATTCGACAGGTACCACACTGACCAATATTCATCCTCAGGCTATCGATGCTCTTAACAAGCAGAGTGTCACACATTGGAGAAAACCTCTCGATATTTTCCTCGGCGCTGTTCACAAGTTGGTGAAACGCCATATTTTGGATCAAGTCAACAAAGTATTTGCACCATATCGAGATACGGAGCTTCACCGCCAGGTTTCCAGCATAGTTGAGCAGCATATTTTACAGCTAAAGCAGGATTTGGATTTGCAAGCCTCTGAGTTACTGGCCCTTGAAGTTTCTAAGCCGTTCACAATGGATCATGCACGCCTTCACGAGCTGGAAAAACGTCACCTTGAGGATTTTAGCCGCCGGCGCAAGTATACCAGAACAAAGAAGTACTTAGAGTCCCAGGGTGAACTACCTGACGATGCCACCAAGGTCAGTTCCAGAATCCAGCAATTTGAGGTTGTCGAACCCGATCCGTTCGAAAAAGAAATAAAAATGATGGCAGTAAGTTGGACTCACACCGAGAGTGAAGGGGGTTGACTGATTATTCTTGTCTCATAGAGCTCCCGTGCTTATTACGAATTGGCCTCAGTGCGCTTCGTCGATTCACTTTGCCAGAATGTGCATATAAAATTGTTCTGGAAGTGTAAAGAGATGCATGCAGTGATCGAAGATAAACTGGGAGTGTATGGGCAGGACTGTAAGTGTTGTCTGAAATAACCCTCCGCGAAAGCTAACAATTCATCAAGCTACGGCTCTGTGTGCTCGCCTCATGGCCCAAGATCCTGAACGCCAACGGTTGCGGGAGTCATTAGTCAAGGAGCAAGTAAAACTGGGTACTGCCCAAGAATGGCTTGCAACCATATCGATGCTAGAGAATGAGAGCAACGTAATGGACTACGACGAGAATACGTTTGCAATCCCACCACCTTCTACACCCGAAGAGGATAGCAAATCCCAGGTGTTCCGCGAGCTTGGGTGATTGATGAATCTCGGTTTGAGATATTTGCTCCGATCGTACGCAGCTGTCGTTAATGTTGCTAATTCAGTGCCCACCCTTCAATGCCACTTGAATATTTTCTTTCTGTTCGAGCCTGAATATTCTACCTGCATTCGGAATTTCTGATAACCCCCAGGTTTTGAGACTGGTTGTCGGAGGATTGGGAAGTGTATCTTTTTATGATGTTGTTGAAAATGCGATGTACGGAAGAGGGTATTTTGTCACTTCAGAGTGATCATTGTTATCATAATAATGTTGATACTCGAAGCGAACAGTAATGAAAGTCTTGATATTTGCAGAAGTCCCTCGTCAGTGCCCTAAGCCCTATACCCTAACCGGATACGGGGGAATCCTATATTAAATGGAACTAGGCTTGTGTAACTATAAATTTTAATTTAGAAAATTTCAAAGTTCTGTGATGAGAAACTCATGAGTTTGACAGATAGCTTTGTTGCTTTATTATCCAGATGTGCTAATCTATCACTTTGGGTGTCCACCATCAGGGCAAGTATACGCGTCACGATGCAAAATGCTAGCTACATAGTGAGATTGAGCATAGAAGAAAAGTAAGAATGGGATATATGTTACATTTATTAATGACTCACATGGGTATACATGGATATGCTGCTGATCGCATTCGCAACATTATTATGAGTCATGTTCATTGTTGTCATCAACCGCCTATAATGTTGGTTCAGCATGGGACAAGTGTATAGGGAATCCTCCAGGTCTCGGCTTCTTGGAATTGATCTTCGGTATGTAAAGAATAAGTTTCATTAATTGACGATTAGATGTGTCAAATTCTCATTGTAGCTGAGTCGTAAAAGCGAAACTTTGAGGAAGGCTCGGATGGCGACAAATCCTACGACGTCATAGGGTGAGGGTAGTTTACATATCGTGTGCTTAGCCCAGCTGCTATCTTGTTGGCTCATTGCATATAGATCCGAGTATATAAAGCCATCTTCTGTCCTAGGAAAGGGCACATTTTCTTTCATTGGCATATATGGACTGTAGGTTCCAAACATCGGCAGAAAGTGACTCGCCCGCCGCCCTTGTCCGTTCCCCGCACAGCCTTTTTTTCGGTGCGAACCCCACCTTGGTTTAGCAGAGAAAAAAAAGTTACCATCGCGCCCAATCTGTTGCTCTGAGAAGAGACATCGACATCATACTGGTTGGACCCGGCTCTCATACTAATTCTATAGCACTCGCATTATGGCGGATTCCGGTGTCAAGGAGGCTGAGGCTGGCGTCGCCAATCTCATCTTGGACGAGGTCACGGGTGAGAAGGTGTCCAAGTCCGAGCTCAAGAGACGCCAGAAGAACAGGGAGAGGGAAGCCAAGAAGAAGGAGAAGGAGGCCACTGCCCCTCCAAAGGCAGAGAAGAAGAAGTCTGATGAGGAGGATGAACTGAACTTGTCAGCCACCGTAAGTTGACTTCCATCGAGAGGCGCTTTGTGATTATTCGGGCTTAACTGAATTTTTTTTCCGTCTTGTATAGCAATACTTTAATATTCGGGCAACAAGGATCAACAAGCTACGCGAAACCAAGAACCCTGATCCTTATCCCCACAAGTTCCAAGTCACCACCGACGCGCGCCAGTTTATGAAGGACTATGAACCCTTGACCAAGGGCGAGCAGAAGCCAGATGTGACCTTGAAAATCGCCGGGCGTATCTTACACAAGCGAAGCCAGGGTACTAAGCTAGTATTCTACGATATCCGCGCCGAGGGTATCAAGGTTCAAGTGTTGTGCCAAGCTCAAAATGCGAAGGGTGATGTTCCTTTCGATAAGCAGCACGAACAACTTCGCCGAGGCGACATCATAGGTATCACAGGTTTCCCTGGGCGCAGTAACCCGCAGAGTCGTGACCAAGGTGAATTGTCTATCTTTGCCACCGAAGTCCTGCTTCTTGCACCATGCCTTCACGCCCTTCCAGGTGGTGGCTTGACAGACCAGGAGCTGCGGTTCCGTCAGCGGTATCTAGACATGATCATGCACGACTCTTCGCGCAACGTCTTCACTACTCGCCACAAGATCGTCAAGTATGTCCGTAGCTTCTTGGATGACCGCGATTTCACCGAGGTTGAAACACCAATGATGAACGCCATTGCTGGTGGCGCTACTGCCAAACCTTTCATCACCCACCATAACGAGCACAACATGAACCTTTTCATGCGTGTGGCCCCCGAATTGTACCTGAAGATGTTGGTCGTCGGTGGCTTGGAGCGTGTCTACGAATTGGGTCGTCAATTCCGTAATGAGGGAATCGATCTCACCCACAACCCCGAATTCACCACCTGCGAGTTCTACTGGGCCTATGCCGATGTCTTCGACGTCATGGACCTCACCGAAGAGCTCGTCTCCGGCCTCGTTAAGCACGTCACCGGTGGCTACGAAACCGAATACACCACACAAACCGGCGAGACCTACCACGTCAACTGGAAGGCCCCCTGGAGACGCGTCGAAATGATCCCGGCCCTCGAAGAGGCCGTTGGCGAGAAATTCCCACCTGGCGACCAGCTGCACACCGAAGAGACCAACGCATTCCTTAAGAGAATGCTTGAAAAGACTGGTGTCGAATGCACTCCCCCGCAGACCAACGCCAGAATGCTCGACAAGCTGGTCGGCGAGTTTATTGAAGAAACCTGCGTAAACCCCACCTTCATCACCGGCCATCCGCAGATGATGTCCCCTCTCGCCAAGTACCACCGCTCCAACCCCGGTCTCTGCGAGCGCTTCGAGGCTTTCGTGTGCAAGAAGGAGATTGTCAACGCGTACACCGAGTTGAACGACCCGTTCGACCAGCGTATGCGTTTCGAGGAGCAGGCGAGACAAAAGTCGCAAGGTGACGACGAAGCCCAACTTATCGACGAAAACTTCTGCACCAGTCTGGAGTACGGTCTTCCGCCAACGGGTGGTTGGGGAATGGGTATTGATCGTCTTGTTATGTTCTTGACCAACAATTACACTATCAAGGAAGTCCTCACCTTCCCATTCATGAAGGATGACAATACTGAGAAGAAGCCCACGGCTGCAGAGGTTGTTGGTATTACTCCTCAGCCGGAAGAGGGCATTCCACACAAATAAACTACGAAGTAGACATGTTTTCAAGAGTATCAGAATTATGATGGCATGGGGGTTTTCAGCTTTATTTCTTTGCAGCAGAGGCACATGGCTTATGTTGACAAAATAAATCAATGGTTCATAAATCGAGTTAAGTCAGGTCAATTAACGTACTTTCTAAAATGTTGCCCGGTCAATTCTTACAAATGTTGATTTCAAACAAATCTTGTTAATTCAACGAGGAAGTGTTTTTCTCAAGAGAAATGGATGTCTAGGTGATGTTATATATTCCGAGGTCTATGTACCAAGACAAGAGAGCTAAGTATACATGAGAGGAGTGTTATACAAAATATGTGCGAGACAAACTAAAATCAGTACTCAGGAACATATACAGACTTATACCTGAAGGGCTCACTTCGTTGCCGCATTAACAGCAGATGTAGTAATGGGCCGTGTCTTATTCCTCACAATCATCTGCAACAACTTGGCGGTCCTTGATGGGTGCCAAACCCTGCTACCAAGTACAAGAGTCCAGGTCAGCAGGAACAGGCTTCCTGCTTGATGAGTAGAGGCAAGATGCGTGGGCACAAGGTAAATCAAGGTTGAGATTCCCAGAGCTACCTGCACAAAGGTGAAAGCGACGACACCGTGAACACCTTTCTTCGCGACACGCGGCAGGAGCTTTTTCATGGATGGAGTTTTGGAATATGCCCACAAAGCCATCACAGCAGTGAACGTGGTTGTGGCAAGGATACGATGATCGAGCTGTACCAATGACGGATTCTCAAGCATGTTTCTCCACCACAGATCAGAGTGGTCGGAGTGCCGGGAGTATTTCCCATCGAACAGTTCGGCTTTTGGTGGCGTCAAGCCATTGCCCATATAGGGGAATTCGTTGTAGATGAGACCAGCATCAAGGCCAGCAACAAGTGCACCGGACATTGCGGTAATGAAAACAAGGAGGGTAAGGCCAGCAACAGATCGACGGAAGAGTGCTAGCTTTGGGTGTTTCAAGTCCTTGAGCTCGTAGATACCAGCCGCGGGCTTAGCTAATAGTCGGTGGGATCTCAAGATTGCAAGGCCGTTCCAGAGCATGGCTACATAGCAGGTGAATGCAGCGGCAAGATGAGCAGTTAGGCGATACTGGCTGACTCTTGGATGGCTGCCCGGAGCAAAAAGATCGTCTTTCAAGCCTGATTTCACCATCCACCATCCGATAAAACCCTGGAACCCAATAAGGCCTGATATACCAGCTAGACGCAAGGCCATTGGCTTGGAGACTTTCTTCCTGGCAACGAAATAGACTGCAGGAATGACAAATGACATCCCCACAAACCTGCCCCAAAGCCTATGGATCCATTCCATATAATAAATCGATTTGAACTCGTCCAAATTCATGTTAGGGTTCAAGATTTTGTACTCGGGAGAGGATCGGTATTTCGTGAACTCAGCCTCCCAGTCCTCGTTGTTCATTGGGGGTAACGAGCCGGTGACTGGTCTCCATTCTGTGATGCTGAGTCTAGATAGCCTATTAGTAACCATGCCAGCTGGTGAGATCGAAGAGCCTACCCAGATTCCGTTAATCTGGTGAGCCCACCGAAGATCACAATTCCAAACACGCTCACAGCGCTGCCCAGGAGCCAGTATGCGACAGATTTGCTGCTGACATCCGGGAAAAAGCTAGATTTAATCTTCGCGACCCCTTCTTTTGCTGGTTGAGCTGTTGTCGCGGTCGACAGTAGAGCTTTCCGAGGGATGAAGGAGGTTCTGAGTTTGCTTCTCAATGTCGAAATATAGGAATTGAGCCTCTCTGACTGCTGCGATGATAGAGGTGTCGAGGCCCTGTTGCTGAAGGGTCTGCCAGCGTAACCGCGATTTCGTAAACATTGTCGACAGGTGAACAGTTCCGACGAAGAAAAGCGAGCACCAATGCCCCGGAGTACGCTTCCTGAAGCAGTGAACGCTGCCATTTTGTAGATCTGGCGGGCTCACAAGCCTTTGGCAAGGGAATTTGGTAAAGCAGAAATTATCGATCAGTTGTTTCGGAACATCTCGCTCTGTTGTCGGCGCGGCGGGTCGGACTACGGGCCAATCACGCAACCAGTATTATTTATAACATATAATTTATAACACGGACTCGCACGCAGTTCACAATTTCTGCTCTCGCACAGTTTATTGTATGTAGAGATACCCACGGCCTTATATATATTCGAATTACAATTGCCTGGTTTTATATATCACATCACCTCAATCCAGTTACATTGCTTGAATCATGCATGCAGTTCATTGTATCCTTCTCAATACGGTTAAGCGTGATCTGGAGCTCTTTAGCGCTTCGTAGTTTATGCGTAGGGTCAGCGTTGATTCTCCTCCAACCCACGCTGCGCCAGCATGTCCTACGCTTTAGAAACAAAGAAGCGCAAGTTTGCCAGGGCCCTTGAGTCGATATCAAAGCCCTTGACAAGCGATGGAAACGCAAAAGCCGCTAAGGACCCCATCGCTGCCGCCCGGGAGCGGTTGGCCGATCCGCCATCGATAAAGAGAGTCCGTGTTGGAGATGCTAGAGGGGACGGAGAGTCGGCAAAGACGACTGTGTCTCGCATACTCAGAGGCTCATCGAGCTCACCCAACGTTCGCCCTAACTTTGTTCCGTGGGACCGAGAGCGTTTCCTCGAGCGATTGGAGACCTTTCGTCCTGTTACGCGGTGGTCTTCCAAACCGGCGCCGATAAATGAGGTGGAGTGGGCGAAACGTGGATGGTCATGTACAGACTACATGCGGGTGGCATGCGTTGGTGGATGCGGTTCTACACTAGTTGTAAAGCTTCCAGATGAAACAGATGACTTTGAAGATTTGGACACCGAGAAAGTACAGGAGAGGAAAGACGTTCGTAAGTGGAGACCCGACTGGTGCTGGGAGGATTCAGACGGCTTATATCTATTCAGGAGAGAAAGTTGTCGAGGAATATAGAAAGATGATCTCAGATGGTCATAAAGAAAACTGCCCCTGGAGAAACAAGGCGTGCGATGGTAGGCGTTCACAACAACACTGCAAAACTGATCAAACGTTGACGACTCATCCTAGCTACGATCCATCGCCTCCCACTTTCGAACGCAGAAAACGCTATTGCAGCGCTACGAGAACGATACTTGAAGATTTCGAACATCGAAAACCAACTACCGTCTAGAGACACAATCGAGCTACCGGAGCAGGTATCTCTGGCGGATATAATCAGCGTTATGCCTCCAGACTTTCTCAGTGGACACACCAATTCAGGCAAACAAGTACAGAATAAGAGTCCCGTAGAGAAGGTCAATAACCAGGAAAATCATGAGCAAAACATCGATGAACGAGTTTTCGCATTTGCATTATTTGGTTGGGACGTTGTTAGAGATGGCTCTAACGGTCTGCTAGAATGCCGCGCTTGCTTTAGGCGTCTTGGCCTGTGGTTGTACCAGCCAAAAGACGGCAAGGAAGCCGTTTATGAAAAGCTGGCGGTACATGGCGAGCATATGGAATACTGCCCTTGGATTGACGGCAAGGCACAAAGCGGTACAGGAAGGCAGACCGAGAAGCCAGAAGATCTACTTAGCGGCTGGCAAGTCCTGACTCAGAACATACAAACGAAGCATCGCAGACACATCAAGTCAACAACGGGTACAGCAGAAAGCACCCCGCGAGACTCGGATGCCAGTTCCCTGGATCTCACAGCAGCGGATGAAGCCGCTCAGAAAGCCAAAGATCGAGAATGGTGGTCAAAGCTGCGCAGGATGCGAGATGTATTACATGTGAAAGGGCCGAGAAAGAGCATTTCTGAAAAGAAGCATTAGCGCTGTTGTATCAATGGAACGATTCAATCTTTTGTTTCAAGCGAGGTGTTTGGCGATTTCCTATGACGATCTTCTAGGGTTTAGCATGCATATTACGGAGTTTACAATTACATTACAGGACATATCATTGATGCCATCGTATATCTCTAGATACTCTCGCTCTATAAGGGGTATGAGTGAGTGTAAGAGTCACAGCCGGCGCTAAGCCAAAAACAGCCGAACAATGAATGCGATTGCGTCTTTCGCGAGGCTCGCAAGCTGCAGCCGTATCGTAATCTCTGGAAGCATCCTGAGGGTCTCTCTTGGATGACTCGAGCTTGCACGATCACGCACCATGGAGGAGCAGACCGCCGCAAAGGACGGCCGGCGCGCGTCAATGTACGATCCAGCCCGGGACAGCTTCTTAAAGGAGGAGCAGAACGTCGACCGCTCGGCAGAACGCGACTCGCTCGACCAGCTCCAACTGACAGGCACCGCCGCTTCTGTTGACCAGCAGACATTATTGCATACTACCAGCTCTCCGGTAGGCATCCCAGTGTTATTCGTGCCTTTCTTCCGACTCAATTCTGGCACGTTGTTCGTGCACAGCTCAGACCTGATTAGTTTAAACTCATAATTATTAAACTATTGCCTACAGACTCCACACTCGCCTCATCGAGGTCACACTGAATCTGAGGCCCTTCCAAATCGAGACCAAGCTCCACACCAGAGACAACGCTTCCCTGGCGTCAGCGCTGGCTCGTCTCCAAAACCACACTCCCATTCCCGCTCTCAAAATCCCTCAAATCGCGCCGCTACTTCCACCAAAGACTTGTCTCAAAAACAAACCAAAAAAATGGCCGATGAACTGAACGCACCGCAGGCAGGCGGCCAAGCGAACAATACTGCTTCTGTAGAGCCGCAGCTGCACAACGGCTCCGCTGATGCTCAAGCACAATCGACAGATGAAAGGAAAAAGAACGCCGTCGAAGATGACAACTCTAGCCAACCTGCGAGCCAGTCCTCGCTAAAGCGTAGGCGTCGTGAGGAGAGACATCAACGAGCGCCTAGGAACGATGCTCCTTCAGCATACTCGCGACGAGACCGCTCGCCTCGGGCTCGACGCTCAGAATCGCCAAGGAGCCGAGCCGGGGAGTTCAGAAGATCGCGATCCCCACGACCTCGTGACCGGTCACCGACCCCTGAGGCACAAGCCAAGCAAAGGAAACGGCCTGGTGGGGGAGCACGTATGGGCATTGCTGGGAAAGATGTGCTGAAGCGGCGACAGGAAGAGAGAGAGCGTGCTCAGCAGCAAGAGGTGGCAAAGGACTTGCAGGATCGTGGCGTATCCGATGTAGTTCGTCAGCACTACAATACCGTTCCTCAACGAGGTCGGGAATGGAGAAAGACCGACAGCAAGATCAAGGGACTTCGAAGCTTCAACAATTGGATCAAGAGCGCGGTCATCCAAAAATTCTCGCCTGACGAGGAGTTTGTGGCACACAAAACCGGCACGAATGACTGGGCAGCTGATGCTGGGGGTCCGTCAGTTGAAGAAAAGAAGCTTTTGGTAGTTGATTTGGGCTGTGGCAAGGGAGGCGATCTTGGAAAATGGCAGCAGGCCCCTCAGGCTGTGGATCTCTACGTTGGGCTGGACCCTGCCGATATATCTATCGACCAGGCCCGTGAACGGTACAATGGAATGAGGCATGGTAATCGCAACCCACGGAATCGACGAGGCAATCCTCTTTTCCACGCCGAATTCGCTACCAAGGATTGTTTCGGAGAGTGGCTAGGCGATGTTCGCATCATACAAGACGTCGGCATTGATCCTAATGTTGGGCCCGATGCCAACCTCATGAACGCTCGTTGGGGTGGCGGCGGCTTTGACGTCGTAGTGAGCATGTTCTCGATGCACTATGCCTTTGAATCCGAAACAAAAGCGCGCCAGATGCTAAAAAATGTAGCCGGTGCTCTCAAAAAGGGAGGACGATTCATCGGCGTGGGTCCGAATTCTGATGTCATCAGCGCCAAAGTGGCCGAATTTCATACAAAACGCAAAGCAGAAAAGGACGCAGCTGAAGAAGAAACAACAGAGGACGGTGAAGTGGAAGAAGACATCCCCAAATGGGGAAACGGTATATATCGGGTGAGGTTCCCAGGCAAGACGCCCGAAGATGGGATTTTTCGTCCACCGTTTGGATGGAAGTACAGCTATTTCATGGAGGAAGCCGTTGAAGAGATTCCGGAATATGTTGTACCGTGGGAAGCATTCCGATAGTAAGTTTCAAACTCTGCTATTCTCTCGCCGAATTGAAAATTGACTTCTACTGTTTGTTTCTAGTCTCACAACTGAGTACAATCTTGAGCTCCTGTATCGAAGACCATTTTTGGATATTTGGAACGAAGAAAAAGACGACCCTGAACTAGGACCACTGAGCGAACGCATGGGCGTTCGTGGCCGTGGCGGTGGACCGATTCTCGTCACAGATGAGGAGCTCGAGGCAGCAAGTAAGTCTGAAGTTATCACTTGATTATTCAATGTTAAGTTTGTCTAATCCGCATTAGGTTTCTACCATGCCTTCGTCTTCCACAAGGTTTAGGGTGAGGTTCATATAATACTACTAGTTCTTGTACATCTATTTTGAGCGGATTTGTACCTCATCGTTATTATCAATAGGATCATTTAAATTTAAAAAAAGACTCAAGGCTGCGTTCGTGTCTACTATATCCTAATGTGGACTAGCGTCATCGCGACGCGCGATCTTATCGGCGGCCGCATCGCAACGTCTTGGTTTTAATTTTGTTTTCATTTCTCTTTTCAGGAAACAACCCTCGTCTGAACATACCTGAACTCGGATTGACTGAAATTTCACTCCTATCGAATTCACGAGCTCAGCTTTATGGTCTCATAAAACGCTCACATGACTGTAACAGTCACATCTAGCAATAAACACTAAAGGAAACACAGAGCAAGGACATAATAATCATGTCTTCTCGAGTATCCTCCTCTCGCCACTCTCGCCACTCTCTCCTCCGCGACACCGCGACACCATCACGCTCAGCTCACAGAAACAACGACGGCAATCGCCCGCCGACGCCAGACTACGAACCCCTCTACGCCCCTCTCAACGCCGCTGGTCAACGCGCTCTTGCCGCGCTCCTATCGGCGCCTTCATTCCGCCAAGTGGCGCAGCACATCCAACAAGCAAGCGACAAATTGACCGAGACAGCTGCTGAAGTCAACGAGCGTGCTACAGATGCAAGGATTCAGTATGAGAGCAAAAAACGAAAGAAACTCGCCGCGCGAAAGAAGAACAAGGCAGCTATTCGGAAACAGCAGGGCGGTACGAAGAGGACGGTGACGAATGAGGATGGAGAGGAAGTCACTGATCAGGAACAATCGGATGAAGAGATGGAAGATGACGAGGATGAGAGTAATGGGGAAGACGGAGAGGATGAAGAGGATGTTGCTGAGCTGCAGCGGCTGGAGGAATTAGAAAGAAAAGTCAAGCATACGACTACGCTGGCCGAGGAAAGAATGCGCGGTGTGGTAGTTGATGGGGAGTACCGTTTGAGCGGGCTCAAGAATGCGATTGAAGGGGTGCATACAGAGGCCGAGGAGGATGCTGCGGAAAGAAAACGACAGCAGAGGTTACGGAATAGGAGACATGCCGATGAGGACGAAGAACTGCCGGATGCTGATGAGGAAGACGAGGACGAGGATGAAGAGCCAGCTACAGTCATACCTTCCCAATTGCTGGAGGAGAAGATACGCGCACATCAAGCGGAATGGGCAAGGCAATCGTTGACACAGCGGTAAGCGAAACATCACCATATATATCTATCTATCTGGTTCTGATTCTGTTCTAACAACTCAATATTCAGATACGCCCACCATAACAATTACATCGGCTTCTACCGCGTCGTCCACGATGCGAAACACCCGGGCAATGAAACGCCCCCTGTCCCGCACTCCTCTACCTGGTTCTCCCATCTCGAATCCCACTCTAGATCCGGCAGCGCATCACCAACCACGGGGCGAATCCAGACACCATCGGACGACGAAGACGACGACGAAATCGCAATCGAGCGCGAGCGCATCTCGCTCACCTGCCCACTGACACTCCGCACCTTCGAAGACCCCGTGAAAAGCACCAAATGCGTACACAGCTTCGAACGTCAAGTCATCGAAGACCTCATCCGCAACAGCTCGATGACTGTGGCTGCTGGTGATCAGGATTTTCAAGGTGGCGGCGGCCGCAGTGCACGCGCCCGCCGTGTGCGCGCCGTGCTATGCCCCGTTTGCTCGGTTTCTATCACGCTGAATGAACTGGCACCGGATCCCGTGATGCTAAGGCGAGTGCGCAGGGCGAAAGCGGCGGAGCAGAGGGAGGAAGAAGAGGCGCAGTTTGGGACCGGTCGGCATCGGAAGGGCGGGCGGAAGAGTGGGTTTACTATTACATCTGACGACGAGGATGTTAGTATTGACGATGACGATGATGATGATAACGACGAGAGCAGTGATGAAGGGGATGGTCGGAGGGCTCAGAGTAGGGTACAGATTAAAAGGGAAAAGTCAAAGTCGAGGTTTTTGTCTCGGGCGCGTGAGGGTGTTGATGAAATTGAGGATGATTGAGGGATACTTTTCTTGCCTTTTCTAATGTCCCAAATAAGAGATTATGTTTCAATTAATCAATCAAATACAACACCATTAAATTATACACAAACCCTTGTATATATACAACATCCAAATTCAAACACGACATTGAGCTCGTGAAGAAACAAACAGTCGCTAGGTACGAAAGGAAATCGCAACCAAAAAAGAAAAAGGAAAGCGATTAGAAGGTAACCTGGTTGTACCTCGTCTCAAGTAGAAAGGATTCTAGATCCTTGGGTCTCCGTTGTGCTCAACAGAGTAGTCATCACGACCTAGAGCTGGTGGTCATGAGTTCACTTTTAGGTACACATGTGTTGAAATGTAGCTCACATCCAGCATACGCATGCTCAAGGCACAAATAAAAGCCCCCTGGTTTGAATTGGCATGTCATCAAAAACAAGTCACTCAATAACACTGTGTTGAAAGCCATCGCGGTCTATATATCCAATAGCGATATAAGATATGAGAAAGCCTATCGACAAACGCCTCAGGCTGTCGAGCAAGATACATCGCACATCCGCCGTGCGCAAGCCGCTCAAGATGCTTACTTGGTGATCAGGTTCAAGTAATCGGCGACGATCAAGGTGACCATTGCATGCGGCGCAATGCGGATGTAGTACGTGCCGAAGCCGCGGTAGAATCTGAGCCAGCCCTCATCCTGTACGACCTTGCGCGCGCAGTGCAAGACTCCCTTGTAAGGAAATTCCCCTGTTTGTGGGTTCTTTTGCTGTTTCTGTAGACGGGTCTTGATGAAGTCGAATGGCAGGGACAGGAAGCTGGCGAAGAAACCAGCAATAGCAGACGCAGTGAATGTCTGGGCCTGGGGGGAGAGGCTTGTATGGGCTTTCAGTTGTGATTTGGATTCCGAGAAAAATCCAAGCTGTCCGAGATTCAGGGCCATGGCGCGAACCACCGTCGGAGTTGCTCCAGCCCACAAAGCTGCAACTCCTTCACTCTTTGCGATGCGAGTTAAAGCATCGATGACGGAGCGGTAGTTGGCACGCGCCTCGGGAGGTTTCAGTCCATCTGACTGCATGCGGATGAGGGCAAGGTCAGCCGGGTTGCCAATCATGGCAGCCAGACCTCCTGCAGTAAGACCAGCAACTGCACGTTCACCGAAGCTTACAGCCCGACCCTGGCTCTCTGCAGTCGTCTTGGCCGTTGTAATGAATGTATCGAAGAAACCGAGCCGAGCGGTGGTATAGACTGCTTGTCGGAGCAGGCCAGCACTCAGTCCTGTATACAAGTCGAGAACTTTGCCAGAGGCAATGATGTTTTTGGTCACACCCAACGCAGTTGGCTTTGGACCGGTCTTCTGGCCTTCGCCGGCCAACTGTAGACGCACTTTGATCATGTCGACTGGTTGGATCACCACCGTTGCCGTCATACCTGCTAGCCCGCCATTGATGAAGGGGAGCGCAGCTCGCATGTATGGATGACGGAGAAAACTATTTGCCGTTGCAGACGGATTCTCCAGGGCGGATTTTGTTGATTCTCTAGCGGATTTGGTCGCATTGCTAGCAGACTCGGTGAATGATCTGGATGCCATACTGTCGTTTCGGTTCTCAGAAGTATCAGGCATTCAGGCTGTGCTAATGTAGTCCGGGTCGCAAAGTTCGAGGGGCCCTGTACAATTAAAGACAGTCAGAAACGTACAACGATATTAATGTATGCTTCTCAATAACGAGACCGGATGAAGTAGGGAAGACGGAAAGGAGGGGTGGGAGATGACGGCAAGGAAATGCTAATTGGTCCAGGTCCAAGTCATATACTCGGGGGTCACGCGGACGAAGGGAGCAGGAGTAGATCTTCTCTGAGGCTTCTAGAGCTGTTGACCGCCAGAGCAAGCTTTGCTAGCCTGTGGTGCATATGTAGGCATAGGCAAAGGGGTCAATGATATTATCCAATACTTACTTAATGCGAGTGGCGGATAGGACGGATGAAGAGGGGGAATAGAGTTGAGTATTGCGGGACAGCAGAGCAGCGACGGTCCAAACCGGGCAGCACAAGGTTTATATACAGATTTGATGGCGAGGTACCTCCCAAGTACCAGGACTAGTCGCTCTGTAATGGCGTGCATTAACCACGGCAAGCTACACCCATCCTACGTTACAAATGGGTTAAAGTAATGCAGTAGGGTGAGGCAGACTAGTAGCCTAGTTCACAGTTAGTCTCTTTTCGGATAAGAACGGGGCTGGCTGCAACCAGAGATGACAAAGGCGATGACTTGATCGATTTGTCTACATGCTGCCCATCACTAGAGGCAATAGTGGCGGTACCTTGGGGTACTTGGTTGAGCTTTGACGCTCGCAGGCAAAATGCGGGGTATGCATCGTTCTTGCGTCACAGGCCAGCCAATTGGTGGTACACACCTCTGCAGCAGGCCTCGGCGAAGTATAAAGACGGGGCCGTCGTAGCCCTTGCTGCTCTGATGGTTCTGATGGTTCTTTCTGCTGGCGCTGTGTTCTGGTGATTCTTCTGAGATAGACAGAGAAAGATGCTACTACTACTACTTTTGCCTGCAGAATAAGGCGGCTCCACTGAGGGCAGACCCGCTCACGTCATGATGCGCGACCTTGCCCGTCTCGGCTAGCGGCGATTTAGCTGGGGCTTGACCCGTCCACTCCGGCTCCTTCCGACTTTTGCTCTTATTAAGCATTCAATGTACCCTGCTCCAGCCCTGCCATATTGTTGTTCGATTACTACGAAGACACCACGCAGCCAGTCTTCTCCAGTACTGTATTCGGCATGGCGTGGCTCTAGCAGGCCTGCTCGCACCCGGCAACCCGGAGAGCATTGCGGCATGTCCTCAGCGTATACTACATACAACAGCTTCGGCTAATCGGTTAGACCGGCGCCCCTTTGCCCGATGCTGCTCACTCACGGCTGACGATTTTGTTTTAGCTCCTGCTGGCAGACCGTGTCGTTGGGTCTAGATACCATCGTGGTTGTTTGACTTATTTCCGTCGCGGGATGCGAAGTCGGCATCCGTCTCGACTCAGAGAGACTAGATTGCGGCGGAATCCACCAAGCTCCCGCCTATTATCGGCATTAGAAACGCAATTGCCTCGTTCCGATTCGCTCGGGGACGAGTGAAAGAATACCAAGACACAGCGTGGTATTTCTGCCCGACTATCGGATGTTCAGGCCGAAAACACAAATGTCTTTATCAAACACTATTACTCTGATAAGATTTCCGAGTACTCGGACCGAAGCGCAACAGCACTAATAGGATAAATGAAAATGCCTTGTCAAAGCGTCCTTCCACATCCTCGCTCCGTCGGCTGGCCCGTTGGCTGAACCTACTGGCTGATTGACACTGACCGCGTCAACCTGGACCCCCAACCGAATACGAAAGGGAGGCATTCCCAATCCTCGACGTCCAATTTGTCCGGACGTCAGTATTCCGCAAGGGTTAGTTCAGCTACAGGAGCATTGATCATGTTTTCGCTTTGCGTCTAGGTTCTTTGGGAACGGAGTATAGACGTTAATCCCCTATTTGCTGGTCGAATCGGACCGCTTGCGGTCCGAGATGCAGTCGATGGTCAATCGATGGTCAATTCTCCTTCATGGTGGCAGAGCTATTTAATTAATTGACATGGACGGGAAACATACTGGTGAAACCCAGCAGGGGTTATTCTTTATGGCTTGTTCACATCGGCCGATAGTCCAGTTGAACACCTCGTATATCCCCGTACCTTGTCTTGAGAACCATCAGTGAGGCATTTCCTGGACTGGTTCTTATACCTTACTTGTCCGCTCATCTGCGGATGTAACCTGGTAGATTATTGTTGCTGCCTTACACCAAGTACAACTGCCCAAGAGCCTAGGTCTTGGGCGTTTAGATGATGGATGAGTTGGTGAGGGCTGACTGTCTACAGTTTATCAATTGCCAGTTCCTAGCATTACACAGATCTGCAGCTACATAGGTACCAGTATGGACTGTTTTTCTGAGCAGCCTGAGTGGTAGTATAGGAAAGCAATTCAACACGTTGACGATATTTACAGACGTTATCCTACTACAGATCTAATCTGCAGGCTAGACTTGGTAGAGATTATCAAGTCCACAGTTTACCATTCTACATTCTATATAGCCTACATGAATATCATCAAATCACTCATACTGTACTACTCCAAGCAATAAACCACCAATCACAGCATCGCCCACATCAGCTGGAAACTAAACCAGCCCCGCTCATTGGCCGGGCCGCCCACCTCGGATTAGAGTATGCCGGAGCCAATAATATGCAGCAAACAGTACGTACAATGCGGTCATATATGAGTCTACCCCGCTCCAGCAGTCCAATGGCTGTCCGTATGCGCGACTTTCACAACCAACAACTTCCTGGCATGTCAGTATATATAGAAAGTCTTATGTTCGCCTAACCTCTCCTTCTTCTCTTTCCAGAATTGCCCTCTTATGAGTGCACTGTGAGTAGCCTATCCCTATACCCAGATGGAACTACGGAGATACTAACTAACAACACAGAACATGACCGATCAGCCTAACCCTATCTGCCGAACAACATTCAAACTAAACAATGGTAAACACCCAGTCCCATCCATCAATCCACCCATCACCGCTAACAGTCTACTCTTAGGAGCCAGTATTCCTGCTGTGGGGCTCGGTACATGGCAAGGTCAGTCCTAACCAATCCCTCTCTCTACCAAGGTTCGCCTACTAAAATACAACAGGGCGACCAGGCAGCCAAGATGCCCAACTCCTCCGCGAAACCATCATCCACGCCCTCCGGGGCGGCTATCGCCTCATCGACACCGCCCAGTCGTACGGGGTCGAAGACATCGTCGGCTCTGCGATCCGCGCCAGCGGCGTAGCACGTCACGAAATCACCGTGGTAACAAAACTCGTCGGCGCGGCGCTGCTCAACCCAGCCGCGGCGCTACAGAAATCCCTCAACCAACTAAACCTCGAATATATCGATCTATTCCTGATGCACTGGCCCCAGGCCCTGACGCCAGATGGCTCACGGCCATACAGGCCCGACGAGCGGCCGACATTTATGGATTCGTGGAAATTGATGGAGAAGCTCGTTGAGCCTGGGAGTGCGACAGCGAGACAGTGTCGCGCGATTGGCGTGAGTAATTTTACGGAAAAGACACTAAACACACTTCTCGAAGAGGCTACTGTCGTGCCCGCCGTTAATCAGATTGAATTACACGCGTTCAATCCAGCGCTCAACCTCGTCCCGTTCTGCCACAAGCACGGGATCCAGGTGATGAGCTGGAGCACGCTGGGCAGCCGCCAGGCGCCGGAGATTCTGACAGACGAGCCCTTCACAACGCTCGCGCAGAAACATAATACATCGCCGGCAGTCATATCGCTGTCATGGTGTGTGCAGCGCGGGGTAGTTGTGGTTCCCATGAGCGGGAATCCCACGCGGATTGACGAGAATATCCGGCTGATCACGCTGCCGGACGAGGATGTTGAGACGATGAATAATGCGTATAAGACCAGACGAGTGCGGCTGTCAGATGCGAATGAGAGGCTCAGGTTTGATGTCCCGGGAAAGGGAAGGCTCTTGATGGGCTGGACCAATGTGGAGTTTGGGTTTGAGGATGAGCAGGGGAATTGGCTGAATTAGTATATTATGACCATGTACGACCCATGTATATATATTGAATCTCATATAATAACCTTGAACCAACATTTGAAACCGAATAATCTACTTATATCCATGTAGATTAGTCAATCACAGCCTCGATGATGTCAATATCAATTGAGGTAAAACGCCTGCTATTTAGATAGAGTTAAGCAGCTTTGAAATGTACAATATAAAACACTTACAACTGACCATTCAAACAAGCGAACGAAGAAGGGGAACGTCACATCGAGGCAGCGAGACAACAAGGCGCGTTAGCACATGTATTTGTAAATAATTTAAATATCTGCAATAACAACAACACTAGTAACGTTTTGGAAACGCACTGCAATTAATTAATGCGCCTGCAACCGATTGACGCACTCGCAACGTTGCTGCAACGTTGCCAATTTGATAATGGTTGGGCATGTATAACTTTTTACGAAATGTTTCAATCTAGATACGCTACAAAACGGTTACATAACGGTTGCGGGGCGGTTGCGGGGCGGTTTCCAATATTTTCCCATATTGTACTATCTTGTATAAATAACAGTACTCACCGTGAGTCATGATTTCTCATAGCAGCACATCAAACCGTGTCAAATTTAGGTTTATATATAAAATAGCTTAAAAAGAGAGGACTTTGGTTGGCCGAAAAACCACTACACCAAAAAGGGGACCCATTCATTTGGTGAGGGGTAATGAATGTGGTACTTATTGGCTGATAACTGTTATTAGGAAATATTACGTGGAGACTCGATTTCGTATAAAATGTGAAGATCGATTATTTAAAATTAAGCAATCTCTTATATTAAGTAGCGGGAGGGCTGTGTAAAATCGGTTGCTTAATCCTAGGTTTTACTATATAAATACAATAAATCCACATTCAGACTCAAAGACAATCGACTATTCCACAAATCTTTTTATAAAAAAAGATGATCCGCTCTCTCCTCCCTAACCTCTATCTCGGCCGTCACAGCCCCGGCCCCCTCAACTCCCTCACCGACGTGCCCGGCGTGCTCGTCCACACCGAATCCATCAACAAGCCCGCCTCAGCAACACCCCGCAACCACGCCATCAATACAGGCGTCACGGTGATCCTCCCCCGGCGCGACTGGTTCCACAATGCCTGCTACGCGGGGTACTTCCGGTTCAACGGCAGTGGGGAGATGACGGGTTCGCACTGGCTCGACGAAACAGGCCTGCTCAATTCCCCCATCGTCATCACCAACTCGTTCGCCGTAGGGCCGTGCTACTCTGGCGTCTACGAGTACGCGATCCGCGAGTACGCAGGCTCAAAGCCGGCAGATTGGTTCCTCTTGCCCGTGATCGCGGAGACGTGTGATTCGTATCTGAGCGACATCGCGGCCATGGCGGTGACGCCGGAGATGGTGGTGCGAGGAATTGACCGTGCAGACAACAAGAGGGTTGACGAAGGGAATACGGGCGGCGGTACGGGGATGACATGTCATGGGTTCAAGGCTGGTACTGGCAGTGCGAGTAGGGTGATTGAGGGCGTTGAGTATGGGGTGACGAAGACGTACACAGTCGCGGCGCTGGTGCAGGCGAATTACGGCGCAAAGCGGGATTTGAGGGTGGGCGGAGTGCCCGTGGGGAGGATCATGATTGAGAGGGAGACGGCAGCAGAGAAAAAGGAGGAGGAGAGACAGGCGGATGTCAAGATGGCGACGAAGGACGGGAGTATTATAGTGGTGCTGGCGACGGATGCGCCGCTGCATCCAGTGCAGCTGCAACGGCTTGCGAAGCGCGCGACGGTGGGTGTTGCGAGAGTTGGCGGTTGGGGGTCGAATTCGTCTGGGGATTTGTTTATTGCGTTCAGCACCGCAGAGAAGATTCCTCGAGCGCCAGAGTTTAGCTGGAAGCCGACAGCAGCGCAGAAGGTTGGTGTTGTGCAGGATACTACGATCAATGCGTTGTTCGAAGCAGCGGCAGATTCGACCGAGGAAGCCATCTATAATGCTTTGGCGGCAGCTGAAGATATGGAAGGGCCGTTGGGAGCAGCAAAGGCGATTAACCATGAGGAACTGAAAGAAATCGTGGAAAAATATCAATCAATTGATACAGGTATCAATTGATATAGACCTATTACATATCCTTACATATATATTCACTCTTTTATATGAAATTGTAAATCATGTATTAACTATCCAAATTGAAATTTTAACCCACAAAAGAGATACGTAAAACAATCGTGTCGCATATTAATGCCGGGAATCAATGCAGATGCAAAAGTCGTGTTTGTACACTCTAAAACGAAGAACACCAATTATGCCAATCTTACTGCGCAGCAGGAGCATCCTGAACAGGAGCAACCGCAGGGACATCCACCACAGGAGCAGCAACAGGAGCATCCACAACAGGACCAGCAGCAATGACCTCTGGGGTGGCCTGGTCGGCGTATTTTTCAAAGTTGTTGTTGAACAACTTGGCAAGCTTGCCAACTTCGTCCGAGAAAGGAACAGAGGCAGTCCAGCTGTTCTTGGGGTTGAGCAGCTCATCGGGAACACCGGGGCATGACTTGGGCACGTGAAGGTTGAAGATCGGGTAGACTTCGTATTCGGCATTGGCGAGCTCGCCGCTGTGGATCGCATCCAGGATGGCACGAGTGTACTTCAATGGGCAACGCTTGCCGCCAGTGGTGGCGCCAGCACCGACCCAGCCGGTGTTGAGCAACCAGGCATTGGACTTGTGCTCGGAGATCTTGTCCGCAAGCATCTTGGCGTAGCGCATAGGGTGGAGGGCGAGGAAAGGCTGAGCGAAGCAGGAGGAGAAGGTGGCTTGGGGCTCGGTGACGCCGTCCTCAGTACCAGCCATCTTGGAGGTATAACCGGAAATGAAGTGGAACATGGTCTGCTCGGTGGTGAGCTTGGAGATGGGTGGCAGGACACCGCGAGCGTCACAGGTCAGCAGGATGATGTTTGTCGGGTGCTTGTCGGAGAGGCAAGGAATCTTCGCGTTCTCGATGTATTCGATGGGGTAGGCGCAGCGGGTGTTCTCAGTCAAGGTGGAGTCGTCATAGTCAACAACACGAGTGGTTGGGTCAAAGACCACATTCTCCAAAACGGAACCGAACTTGATGGCGTTGAAAATATCGGGTTCCTTCTCGGCAGACAAGCCGATGCACTTGGCGTAGCATCCACCCTCGATGTTGAAGACGCCCTTGTCAGTCCAGCAGTGTTCGTCGTCACCAATGAGAGCACGCTTGGGGTCGGCAGAAAGAGTGGTCTTGCCCGTTCCGGAGAGACCGAAGAAAACAGTGACATCGCCGTTCTGGCCCTCGTTGGCAGAAGAGTGCAGGGTCAAGACGTTGTGCTTGACGGGCATTTCGTAGAAGAGCACGGTAAAGACACCCTTCTTCATTTCACCAGCATACTCCGTACCCAGGATGACCATCTCCTTCTCAGCGAAGTTGATGGCCACCGAGGTAGCCGAGGTCATGCCCTCTGTGAAGCGGTTGGCAGGGAAGGATCCTGCATTGTAGATGACATAGTGAGGGTGGAAGTGCTCGAGCTCGGCGCGAGTTGGGCGGATGAGCATGTTACGCATGAACAGGGCATGATAGGCACGGGCGCAGACGACGCGGACATTGATGCGGTAGCGCTCGTCCCAGCCGGCAAAACCGTCGACGACGTAGATGCGATTGCGGGTGTTGAGATAGTCGACAGCGCGCTCACGGTTGATTCGCCAGACCTGATAGTACGGAAGTTAGCGACTGATGACGTCATGTGATCGGCCAGATTGCGGGGGAGAAAAAGAGGCCGAGGCAATAACGCAGCCGGCTTCAGCCGAGCGATGCATGTCGCACGAAAAGACACAAGAAATACAGGTAATACAAAAATGCTTGATCTGATGACATGTGGTAAAATCGCGCATTCCAGCTGACACCGGAATGGTGAAACTGAACAATGACCATTGAGCAGAAAACAAGCATTAGAAGCCGGCATATGCAAGGAACGTTAGGCTGCAGGGGCGGGCCCTGCAGGGTAACAGCACACGCGACAGGATCGTCCTAGTACATAGCACAGACATAGCGCAACCCGAAGAGAGTGAGAGAGAGAAAAAAGAGTGCGCGATTTAAAAGATGGATTAAATTAGATTAACATACCTCAGGAGTCATGGGCTTGTTGACTGGTCCCCACCAGATGTCTTTCTCCGATGTTGGTTCTTGCACAACACGCTTGTCTGAGGGCGAGCGGCCGGTTTTGGCGCCAGAGTACGCCGTCAGGGCGCCGCTGGATGTGATGGCAGTGCCGGTCTCGTAGACCAGGGCATCTTCGTAGAGAGCAGCCACGGACGGGTTGGCGACCTAGAGTACAGTTAGCAAGGGAATAGAACAAGGTTGACGAGCTTCAAGGCCGCCCGTCACCAGAGCAGGTCTATCATACAATAGCAACGCGCTCGTAGTCAATGTGGGCGGTTTCATGAAGCTCTTCCTCCAGTTCTGTGTGGCCCTTGCCGGGTCTGCGAATACCTATTAGTATGGATAGATGGAAGCAGATGCAAGATAGGGGGACGTACTGGACACCACCGGGGTGGAGGGCAGTGCGGTTGACGGATTGTGTGATCATCTTGAGGGAGGAGGAGTGGTAGTTGCTGGAGGCTTGTTTTGCGACTTGCTGTCGTATGAAATCAGAATGCAAAGGGCCAGGAGAAACCGGGCGCCGCTGGGGTATATTAGTAGCAGTTGGATGGACTGCGGCAGCGGGATTCCGATTCATGATGCGAGAATGCTGGCCACGTTAGTCTGTGATCTATATGTGGTACTCCACAGCCGACGGAGAATACCGGGCAGCGATGACGAACCTGAGCCTGATCGTGAGGTTAGCAAGGATTGGGTAATCGTTTCAGCTGCGTTAGGCTGGGGTTCAGGAGTTGACGCCGTAGAGATGGCCCGAAATGACCCGAAGGCTGAGCCGAGTGGACAGAGACTGGACAGCCGACCACTGAGGCAGTGGTTGATAGTGATAGTAAATAACGCGGGTGGAAATGACTCGTCGAGACAGGTTCGTTCAGTTGAGGGATTTGACGGTGGACGAGGTTAACGAGGCAGGTCGAGGGGGCGATGAGGCAGGCGCAGGATACTTCCGCACAAAAGTCACTTGACCAGCAAACTTCCTCACAAAGCTAACTTTTACTTTTTTTGCTTTTAACTCTGTTTTGTGTCAAAGCTGTATGCAATATTGTGCAGCTACGTCCATTACGTATTTATGGTACACGGCTTGTCGCTTTTATTCTGTATTCTCTCTCGATCTGCGACGAATTTGCAAGTGATGATATCATGGCTGGACGCTGCGAGCGAGACGAGGCAAATCCAGTGGCCAATAAGTGGCTGGCCGTCCCGAACAATAGTCGCCTCCTTGGCCTAGCACTCCTACTAATACTCCTAGGCTGGTCGAAATTGCGGAGAAGCTGGTCTAGCATTTTCGTGGGGCTGGTCAATCATATTCATGTCTTAGTCCGTATCGGCAGTGGAAAAGCACGGCTAGCCGAGGGAACTCCTTTTTTGCTCCTCCCCGCGCCTGGCCGAGACTACTCTAGAACTGGCTTGAGTCTGGACTATGACCCCGGAATATCAATTGTTAATATTTCAAGCCTGGACTCCTAGGTCTTGGAGTAGTATCTACTACATATATGGATAGCCGATGCAGTCTAGATCCCGGATTATATTCCGGATCAAGAATTAATCTTCGCCATTGCCAACGACACAGGTATATGCTGAAACAGTGGCGATCTTCCGATTTGTCCCGTGGAATATGTACTATCTGCTAGTTATGTAGATAACCAATAATTGTAGAGCCAGTTTCAAAGTCGTTGGGCTGCACCGCTTCGGATAGGATAGCCTAGCACACACAATCCGAAATTTAATACTCCGCCAATAGCACAACAATATAACATTCAAGCGACAATAATCAAGATATCTAGTCATAATATTCTCATATTCTTCCTGTTAATATTTTCGTATGTAAATAACTAAATATTGATTAACGTACTGGCCGATAGATCCCGATCGAAACATTTACCCGGCCGAGTTTGCATGTGCCTAGCCTCCTACATAACCCGAGCTTCTATTCGTTCGATCTGGACTCTGGACTGGACTCTGGACTCGGTTAGCCTGAGATATTAAATGAGCAATCTGGTTCTGCTGTGGCTCGGCACCAAGCCTCTCTCCCCCAATCAGTGTCGAACACCTGCAGACTGCATATACATGACTTCAATGCGCAAGACACATGGACAATCCCGGACGCACCAAACCTGCTGACCAGGTACATATGTAATATGCTCCGAGAAAAAAAGAAAAGAAGAAGAAAACAGAAAAAAGAAAAGAAGAAAGAAGAAAGAAAAAGAAAAAAGAAAGCCTTTTTGACCTTTCTATTCTTCTCTAGCAGTGGGGTAGGAGGTCTACACTTACGCCTACGCCTACGTCTACTCTACTCTACTCTACACGTATTCTGATCTCGTCAAATACTATTTATTTTAAAGAAATAAGAGACTTTTTGTATAATAAAGCGAATCACCATTACACGTATACCATATAAAACAATAAGTATGTTGTATATTGTTTTGAATGATCTGTTATAGTAGAGAGCTGCTGATTGGCTGCAACGCCCCGAAATGTCCCGACTTCCGAGAGGAGTGTACTGCATAGTTACTGCATATAGCATGCAGACTACTGTTGCATTTCAATGATAATAACGTAGGTGAGCAATCTTTTGGCGGTGAAAAAAGTAGCCCGAACAAACTAGCAAAAGGAAAGTAAAAATAGAAACCCTTCCTAGAGGAAATAATTATATCAGATTTGGTATTTTATATATCCTTGTGACGAGTATCTCTCACATCATATACAAGATTTACTCCATTGGACAACTTTCCATAGGTATGACGTATCGCTATCAGACCATCTAGGAGTATGTGTGATTGTAGATAACTTATACAAGAGTACCAGCTGAATGGCGGGGTACAGCCAATCAGCGCTGGCGTGTTTGGTCAGCTGGCAGCTGGATGGTGGGGTGTTTATATCTCCTTCAACAACCACCAGCTCACTTCTCCCGTCAAAACCCTGCACTTCCTCAGTCGATAATCTGAAATATCACCAGAGATAAACTGTAGGTTATCTACCGTGCTCTACAGACCCCTGCTGACGAACAGATCATCATGTCGCACGCCGGTTGTCCCAAATGCGGTGCCGCCATCAGTGGTGAAAATAAGAGCTGCTCGTCCTGCGGTGCCGTACGTATCCTGTTGCTCTTTCCTCTGATGGAATACACTCTAATTTGGTATAGAGCTGCCCCGTCTAGTCGAACCCAATATACGTATACGAGATGAGATGACGGAAGGATGGATGGATAACGCAGTTCCTTTTGCCTGTTCACTAAACCATTGTCTATCAAATCAATCAATCATGTCTAAACTATAAATATTCAATCAAACATATCTAAACTACTATACCAGTAGTCATTCAAACCATATGATGCATCAGCCTCATCGGCGCCACCGAAGGCATACTGTCCGTGGGGCTCATCGAACTCACACTCCGCCGCTCATTATTATTATTATTATTACTATTATCCAACATCACACTCTCATCCGACCCTTGCTCAGAACTCGTACACCGTCGATGAGTATTCGTCATCTCATCATTCTCCTCGTCCTGGCGCGAGAAGCGGTTATTCAGCATCGCCGTGTGGCGCTGCGGACAGGCGGTGCTGTTGGTGGGTAGAGGCTCGTTGTTGGATAACAATAACACTTCGACGGGGTGGTCGTGGATGGGTGGAACTTTGCAGTATTTGTATATCGCCTGCAGAACCGGGACAGAGAGGCCGTGCACGATGATCGAGAAGAATACGAGCCAGTATACCACTACAAATCAGTCAGAGGGTCAGAAGATCAGACAAGGAGGTAGGGGGTGGTACCTGGCACCATGACCTCGGTCAGATTGTTGATTTCTTCATCGCTCTGTCCCGGACTGGGGAAGAGGTTCTTCGCATACTCGACATAACACACCGAGCCAATCCCTACAACAGTCAGAAACCCCTCTCCCCTTAATGGAAGAGAAGGTGGAAGAACGTACCAATCGGCCCGAAATACCCCATAAACAGAGCCTCCTTCCAATCCCGACACACATTCGGCATGAACCGATACGCGAGTAGAATGGCTGGAATCCTTCTGAGCAGCAACACCAAGCCCGCGAGCGCAAACAGACGCCATGCAGTGAGTCCATGCACAGAGACCTTCGCCGGCAGCATGAGTTCATGCCACGGCATGACCAGTCCGATAAACATGAAGGCTGCGAAGTTGAGGAAGCGCTCGAGGGTGTTGTTGAACGAGTCGTGTCGCAGGTGCACTTCGGCGAGGAACCGGCCGTCCCAGTTCAGCGCGTTGCCAGCAGCAAAGCACGCCAGGGTCTCGTCGGCGCCGAAGCAGCCGCATGTACCGACGATGAAGAGCTGTACAGTCAGCTCAAGTCCTAAAAAAGAGGGTTAGGGGACTCACGCCCATGGCGAAGGGGAACAGGAGGTAGCTCTCGTTATCGACCCATTTCCTGATCTATCAGCACAACAAAATCAGGAAAGATGAAGAATGAGATAGGAAGAGTACCGTGCCAGAGCCCGATTCAGCAATACCCTACACACCCAGCCCAGTATGACACCGTAGGCAAACCCCAACAACACCATGAACAAAACACCCTCTATAGCCCAATGCTTCAACGCGGTTTCCAATCCGCCGCCATACCTTCCATGCTCGCCAGCACCTAGCTGGTCGGGGATCCCCTCTGCATGATCCATATCATCCAGCGAAACGGCATTCTCTCGCGTCCCCGCATACCGTAGCAACGCAACCGCGAAGAGCAGGATGGGGAAGCCGAAGCCATCGTTCCCACCGGCTTCGGACGAGATGAACTCGCGGAGCGGACGACGCACGTAGGTCTCAGCGAAGGGGCCTTTGGCGATGGCCTGCGAGAGGACCGGGTCGGTGCAGGTGACGCAGGAGGCGATTATGAGGGAGGATACCTTTATTATTATTATTTACTTTAATTTCCTCTTATGAAATGGGGAAAGGGAAGACGTACGAGTGATACTTTTGGAACAATCAGTTTTATGCACCCCGTCGTGCAGAGCCACATCATGGCCATGACGGGGAACAGGCAGATGGTCATCTCCACGCCTCGCTGTTTCTGGTACTGCTTTGGCAGCTCGTAGCCGACCTTGACGAGCTGGATGCCGATGACGATGCGCGATAGGTTCTAACAGCGATATTAGCATATTGATATCAAGTATGACACTGATATAGGATATACATATGCCAGCTCGTGCGTGCTATGGTACACACCGTCCCCGTCCCAGTCCAAGACATTCATGAAATTGCTTGCAGAGGGCCCGAAGACGATGCCGAGGATGAATGCGGGCACTTGGAGATATTAGTTTGTTTCTATTTTTTTTGGAGGGTGTTGACTGACGAGCTTCTCCCAGATACCAGTTCTGTTGGATCTTGGCCGAGAGGTATCCGTAAATCAGAACGAATATTCCTGTGCAGTCAGCGCCTCAAGCTTTGATACATATGTACTGTCTGGGGTAGTACCGAATACTGATAACGAGATATTCAGATTGTCTATATCGAGGATGGGCTTCAACATCTTGACTCGAGATAATCTGAAAAGTAGACTCTTTAAAAAAACACCCTATAACCTCAACAACGAGGTGCTGGCAGAGTCTAGTCTCTATACAGGGCGGCCACCAGCAAACGTTGACATAGACAGAGCAATGGATTAAACCGCTGTGTCATATCAATCCATCTCGAAAGTCTATCAATTACATGGACATCGGTACGCCGTCAACGACATAGCTTGCCGGGTATGCAGGTAGCCGATGACGAGGCCAGGAATGGAATGCCAAGCAAGGGCTTTATCTACGTACCTATTATTATTACTGTGAGGAAGGCAACTCCCCGAAATATGTATCGCGGTGGGGCGGCAGCTCCAGCCTTGCAGCAGCTTGCGTATCTATTTCCTATCTGGATAGCTAGCCTGCGACGGCATGCATATAGTAATATACCAAGCTGCAGCCAAGCTGCCTTATCATCACGAGCTATGAATACATACATATGCACAGAAAGTGAAATTGACTTGATTCATATAAAATAACGAGATACGGCAGGGGTTATTTCTCGCCGTTAAGAAACCCGGGTGCTAGGGCTAGGGCTAGGGCTAGAATGACCCCTGTCTAGGCCGATCGAGGCTCGTCAGCAACACATACTACGTATATACTATGTACGTGCGTACATACCACGATAATCCCTGATAAGGATTAAAAGCCAATTGTGTTGTTGCCTTGAGAAATGTGGTCGCCAAGAGAAAGCTTGTTTGTTGTATATGGACTGTGGCGTGGACATTCTACCAGCTTTAATACATGTACAGTGTACTGCGAGGGGCTGATGGGCTCTTTAAACTTTGCCGTTGCGTGATGATTATTGTTAGAGTACTGTCTGAAGAAGAAGGTGAGAAGATAAGATAATAGGGTATTCGATAGTCAGGTTGAAGTTGCTGCTCTCGTCTTGGACAAGAGTTTGACGAGATAAGACTCGTCATAAGTCGGCGGAATGGATGATATGTCTACAAATAAATAACTTGAGTGGAAAAAAGAAAAGAGAAAGTTTAAATAAGAATTGAGGATAGTAAAACAGACGATTAACTAGGGGCTTATCATCCCTGCACATGTCCGTAACATGTACTGTGCCCGTTCAATGCTACATGTATTGACGACGATCATCTAAACATGTAACTATTTCTGGACATGAAGACAATAAATTCGCAATGCTCAACGATATGAACAGTATCTGAGCAACTAGAAAAATATCTGCTAAAGGATATACAAGTCAAAGGGCAGGCAAGGGCTATAGTCATAAAGATACAGACAAAGCTCACAACAACGAACCAAGCTGTTTCACTCTCCGTACTTTGGTATTTCAATCTAAGTTCTCGACTCTAAGCAGTCTTCTTCCAGGCGGACCGGACGCCAATCAACGAGCTGATGGTACCAGCAATACCAACAATGCCGTCGTCCAGATTCACCCAGCCGAGAGCCGAAATAGGAGCAGTCAAATCGCAAATATCGGAAATGAGCTGGATGCGAGCGGCGACGCGTTCCCTAATCAGTCAAAAGTTAGCACCCAATCCATTAATCCATATTACTCCCATATTGTGTGGTTATTGACGCACCTCTCGATCTTCTTCGCCTCGACAACACCTTCGCCCTCCTTCCTATTCACCGTCTTCTCCTTCTCGCTCAGACGGTATAATGTGTACACACCAGCCACGAAGCTGAAGAACAGGCCGGAGAACCAGAACCGATAAGCGTGTTGCTGGAGCTTCTTCACACTTTCAATCTTCTTCACGCCCAGCGCATCAACCAGAGTCACCGCATCCAGAGTCAAATAGCCCGCATACCCGAGTTGTCGGCCGATAGCGAGGTTCTTGAGGACAGGGTCGGCCGGGTTCTTGTTATCAAAGGCCACAGCAGCGGCCTTGAGGTGCTCGACGAATTTGCCCGCGCGCATCACTTTGCGCGTCAGGCCGAATTGCTTCTTGATCGACTCCCATGGCGCAATCACCGATTTGGCATTGTTGGTGCGGTACAGGTACCACGCGTAGAAGCGGGCAAAGTATTGCAGCGTTCGCAGGACCTTGTCGCGGCCGACTGGCGAGTATATATTAGTTTCATGACGCTTATTGCGTACAGCTGGAAATAGACTGAATAGACTTACCGGTCGTTGCGACAAAGCGCAGGTAGTGAGCGACCGAGGGGTGGTAGACAACAGCGTCGGCGACCATCTTGATGGAATGATCCTTTCACGTGCTTGGGAGCTCCGGGTATCGCAGATTCACGCTGGATGCGGGAATCAGGCAGGAATCAGGATTGACGACGGACCCGAACGAGTTGGCTCGACGATGGTTATTGTTGAGGTACAAAATTCGAAGAATTATTATTGATTGAAATTGCCATGGAAGGACGTCGTGAATGATCGGATCGGAAGGAGAAGCGGCCTGCTTGACTAAGCATTGAGCCCTGGCTCCAATTCCCGAGCCGAGGCTGTCAGCTCGGTCGGCGCTTGTGGGGTACACTATAATATAGTGACTATATGGAGATTATTGAAGTTACAATAAGACTGGTACCAGGGAGTTATTGATGTTATTCGTAACTATCTATATAACGCGCTGGAAGTAGTGAGCACTGATCACTCCGACTTGTTGCCCATCGTCGACACATCGTATCCATTGGCGACCAGGTATTCACGGAAACGAATGTCCTCCTCAGCAATAGTATCCTGCAAAACATGAGCTTGGGCCGGATCGGAATGTGGTTAATGTGAGTACATACCTGTCCGATGTGAGGCACGAAAAGCCAGCAGAGAATGGCGCTGAAAATGCACAGCGAGCTGGAGATGAAGAAGGGATCTTGGCCGGCGCGGACTTCGTTGGGCGCATTCTTCTGGGCAATCGGGAGAACATAGGTGCCCACAAAGGCGCCGATCTTTCGAACCATCAGTTATGCAAATTGTCGTATCCGGAGGTGAGAAATACCTTTCCAGTAGCAGCAGCAATTCCGTAATACTGTCCTCGGACAGATGTCGAGCAACTCTTAGATGCGAGCAGACCGATGTTGTCACCAGGACCGAGCTCGCCAAGAGCCGAGAAGATACTATCCAACAGTCAATATCATGTCATCTTGATCATCTGGATGCTGCTACGACTCACCCAAAGACCACAACGAAAGCGGCGACATATTCCGGAGTAGCCAATTGCTTGTAAGCCGCCGTCATGATGAAGCCAACCACGCCTTGCGCAAAGACACCCCAGGCGAGAGTAGACTTGGGGCCGATCCAGTCACTGATGAATGCACCAGCAAAAGATCCGGGAAGGTAGAAGGCGTTGGTGACGATCGACCAGGCAAAGGTTTTCCACAGCGGCGCATCCGATCCAATGATAATTTTGATCCATCTAGACGAGTAGATGCTAAAGGAGAAAGAGGAGAAATTGTACAGAAACCAGATGAGGCCAATAGTGAGCTGTTTCTAGTTAGCGTCCAGTCGCACCATACGTTCAATTTCTAGACAAACCAGGCGCTTCCAATAGAACCTATCGTAGTTAGCCCAAGTCCATTGTGTTCGAATAAGTAGACATACTTGATAATCAGCCAGTACGGGTAGTTCTTCATGCGCTCTCGGTTGAACTCTTCGGGCTCTTTCAGCTTGTATCGTAACCAGAGGAGACTCAATGGAGGAATGACACCCAGGCCCAAGGCAATACGCCAGACAACGCGCAGATGGTTTTCGGAGAAGATGGCGACGAGAATGGTAGGCACGATAGCGGCAACGACGAAGCCAGAGTCGATCATGAAGTCAGTGAAGATGATAAACCATCGGTTACGTGTGCCCGACTCTAACTCGCCAGTGCTCTCGGCGCATGCAACGGACCCAGCTGGGTATTCACCGCCAATTCCGATACCCAGGAAAAAACGATAAGCTGTGAGAGCGGCAAAAAGACCATACTGGCTATCGTCAGCCCCATACGCGCCAGCACATAGCGCGGCGAATATAATGAGCACGATGGTCGAGATGAACAGGGACCATTTCCGTGACCAATAGTCACTGGAGATACCGAAAGCTAATTGGCCCACGACAGTGCCCACGAAGGCGATGGAAGAGACATTCTGACTGGCAGGGGATGTCTCATAGGTTTCGGGATACAGTATGCTGAGAATAGTGTTGACAGGACCGATGACCTAGTGGTATGTTAGTATATTTTTCCAAGGCGACTCGTGTCAGTGCCAACACACCCCGTTTAGGTAGCCATCAGAGAAGAGACCAGCACCGCAAGCAATCACGGGCCACAAGCGATCCCAGCGGCTCTTGGGGAGGGCGTCTAGGGGGACGGCATGCAGCTCGACATCCACAGGCGACGAAAGATCCTTTTTCTCGTCGGCGGGAGCGCTGGCGGGGGGTTTTCCATGTTGTAGGACAGCTTGTCAGGCGACAAGCAGAATCGCAGCTATCTATTTATTCTAGAACAGCCAGAAGGCGGGGAAGTAGCAATTTGGGGGTTCTGGGTACCACGACAATCAGGAAGGGAGAAAGAAAAAACCGGCGGGCCGTTTGGCGCGTACTTATACGCAGGTCGGTAACTACGCATTTTAGGTGAAGCGATCGATCCATCTCCTGCGCGTGTTATCAGCTCCACCGCAACCATCCTTCGTTTTTTTCTCGAAATTGGCGGGGCCGAAGCTAAACGTCCCCAGTGTCCACTAACATTGGAGCAGGCCGGGAGGCCACCCCGACGCCTCCAAGCCATCTTCAGATCCTGTTCCTGTGCGAACCATAACTTGTGGGCCTGCAATCAATCCGAATGAGTCAAGCACGAGGCCAGCTCTGAATGAACTGAAGGGAAGCCATTGATAAATGAGAACAATGCGAAAGAATGCCGGTTACACCGTATTTCGAGGGTGGAATCAGAGGTGGAATAAGAGAGCGTGATAGAGGCCGACGTGACATCTGATTGCAGTAGCCCGTTCGCGCTAGGCCCGGTCCGGCAATGCTCTGCATGTACCAATCTGGGAACTTGTTTCTTCCTGTTCCTTTTACTTTTCACTGTTCTAGTTTAGCTTGATTCTTATTCTCTGATTCTTGCGGTGATTTGCTTTGCTTTACTTTACTTTAATATTACTAACACTGTTTATTATCCTACTCTACTGTGAAGCTTGAGTCGCCAATCGACATCAAGCAGAGCGGCACCAAGTTGGTCGAGAGCGAGTAATCCACGCAATACCGCGATGTGATATCAAATCCTCCGACAAAGAGACATGCGACACCAACAACAATAATAATAAGATATGCTAATAATACTGGGTTTATTATGAACCGCTCTCGTTCTAAGCTTTCTAGCCCTACCAGCTCTCTACAAATGGCGGCCAATCGACGCCGCCCAGACTGCCACGGGTTGTGTATGCTAGCACCGAGAGGCCACGGCTAGCCGGCCGAGGATCCATGCTAACAGCTTCCAGAAGGCGATCAATGATAGCCTTATTAGCATATTAATTACTACGTATCTAGTGTGTGACGAGGACCATTGTATGACTTGGGTTAGTCGTAGTACGGCTGCATCTAAATATAGACGTAGTAGGACATATACGTACACCAACTGTGCATGTAGATCTTGTCAGGAGAGGAATGTTGGCTTCGCGGCTTACCAGCTCAGTTCGATGGCTTGGCTGGCAATTGGAAGAGTGTAGCATGACCTATGGCTCCTGCTTGGCCGTCGAGGAGAAGCCTATCCTAGCTAACCAGGTTGTTCTCCCAGAAGCATGCAGGTATACTCTCATTATGGCGAGTAGCAAAGTCTTATTCAGCGACGTATTAAGCACAGGCTAGGAATAGCACCTCTTCATGATGAACACAGTGGGGGAGCTCTAAGGTGGCTCTGCGAGTTTGATGCTCGTAGTTGCAGCTGCTCTGGCATTAAGAGTCTAGGGTGATAAGAGCAGTAATATAATGCAGCCTGTCAAATAATAGAAAAAACATCGCCTCGTGAGAAGCTGCCAACAGTCAAAGACTGGAGTCGGATTATTGATGCGGCCCGGAAAAACATGTCTCCGAGCTCGAGCTCAGGTACCGACGATCCAGCTCCTCCGTCATAAGCTCGATCTGCCTAGCTGTCCAACTTCCATCGCAACCTTTCTACCTTTCTATCCTGATTTACTCCAGGAAGATAGTCGGATTATTCAATCCTTGACCTGCTATCATCTATCACATCGCCATCATGGCCGACCCCCAGTTCGCCAAGTACCCCGACCTGTCCCTCGCACAGGACATCTTCAATCTCTCCAACCCATCATGCACCTCCACCGTCCGACAAACGTCTCTCAAGAAACTGCAAAATGCAATCACAGAACACAAGATGGCCCCGCTCTACCGGCATCTCGCACACCCCACCGAAGGAGTTTTGAATGCCCTGGGCGAGGGCGTCCCACAACAACCGCCGACCAACGGAGCTGCAGCCCCCGGGCGTCCCGTCATCACGTCGAACTTGCTCAGCGGGCGAAAAATACCTCAGAGAGTGGATCTTCCATGGGATGAGAAGCTTTACGATACATTAAAGGAGGAAAATAAGAAAGAGCTCGAGTCGTTCCAGAAGGAAGAGGAGGAGGCCGCAGAAGCGGCTGGCGACACCGAGGTATTGGCTGCTCAAGGGAAGCGTGCAGAGTTTTGGGCTCGTGTTGGAGACAAGGTATGTATAATCCATATAAATTATTCTATGTATGTCTTCTAACGAGGATGCGTGACAGGATAAAGCGATCCAAACCTACGAAGCTGTCTTGGAGAAGACCAGTATTTTGGGCACGAAAATCGACTTGGTTTTGGCGATGGTCCGTGTTGGTCTGTTTTTTGGGGACAAATTCTTCGTCAAGCAAACCGTGGAACGCGCGAATGCCCTGGTCGAGAGCGGCGGCGATTGGGACCGCAGGAATCGCCTCAAGGCCTACAAGGGTCTCCATCTCCTTACCATCCGTTCCTACAACCTAGCTGCGCCTCTTTTGCTGGACAGCTTGTCTACTTTTACAAGCTACGAGCTATGCAGCTACTCTTCTCTCGTTGTTTACGCGGTTCTTGCGGGCTCTCTCTCCCTGAAGCGAGTCGATTTCAAGGCCAAGGTCGTCGATGCGCCGGAAATCAGGGCTATTCTGGGAGACGGCGAAGATAGGCTGTCGGCGCTTACCGGGGCTGTGTCTTCTGGGCCTGGCGCAGGAGATGAAGAGATGCAGGATGTTTCCAGTGCGACTCCGGGAACAGCATCTGCTGTCGTGAACTTGACTACTTTGGGCGCTGGGTCCGGCGCTCAGGCAGAGTCGGAGAGGCCGGTTGATTTCTCCTCGCTAGCCAACCTTGTCAGCAGTCTGTACGGTGGAAATTACCGGTCATTTTTCGTTGCCCTTGCAGCTGTGGAAGACAATTTCTTGAGCCAGGACCGTTATCTCTACGAGCATCGTGCCTGGTTTGTCCGTGAGATGCGTCTGCGGGGTTACCAACAGCTGCTCCAGAGCTACCGGGTTGTCGGGTTGAGCAGCATGGCGAACGACTTTGGCGTGACCGTGGATTTCCTAGACAGGTATGTTTTTGATCTTAGTGTGTCTGAATGGTTAGCTGACATTACCTAGGGACCTTTCCAAGTTCATTGCTGCCGAGCGGATAACGTGCACTATCGACCGTGTAAATGGAGTCATTGAGACGAATCGGCCCGACGATAAGAACAAGCAGTACTCTGATCTGGTCAAGCAGGGCGATTTCCTGATCACCAAGCTGCAGAAGTATGGGCAGACCGTGAGACTGCGGGGAAGCGAGCGAAGTTAGAGCTGTATATTAGTCGTGTCTTGCATTGCATGATGTATTCATGTACTCACTAAATAACATTCATCAACCAAGCTCGTAGTAATGAATTCCAATAACAACAATAAAGAATAAGCATTAAGAATAAAAGAATAATATTATTGATATTATTGATAATACGATACGGCTAGGCTCGGCCTCCATCGGGACTTGCCGAATGCCGGTGGCCGAAGCGTTTTCACCGCCCAACAAAGACGCTGCCAGAGCCAATTTTGTTCTGTGGTGTTGTCGTTGCATGATCGCCCGCCACCAGCCAGCCAGCGCAGACCCGGCTAGGCCATTTGAGGCCCGGTACTTGTCTTGCTTTTTCCAAGAGCAGACAGACAAGATGGCTGTTCGCACCGCAGCCATCGTACGACTGGCCGTCAATTCATCTTGCGCTGCGTCGTCCGTCTTCACCGGCCGGCTCCAAGCCCGGCCGGCATCGACTTACATTGCGAGGAAACCAGGTACGGACCTGTCATTATTTTATTTGCTTTATTATATTGATCATCTGTTATTTGCCTCGAAAAAAAGATGATTGGTGTTGGGCTCTGCTCCACTCCTCCATATGGCATACCCCACACTAAGTCTCTGCCCCTCTGACTCACTGATTTGTGCGAGGCTGTGATCCGGGAATTATTCGTCTCGTCCAGATCGGTGTGCAGTGGGGGCATGTTATTTTGCATATAAATATCCAACACAAAGAGGAAGGAGAGGCTGATATCCAACTTGCACAGCAGCCAAACATCACCACCGGAAGATCGCCGCATATCCATTCGCCGGCAGTCGCACGATGGCAACCCAACGGCTCACACTCGACAACATCCGGCCAGAGGTGCGAGATGCGCAGTATGCGGTGCGCGGCGAGCTGGCGATGAAGGCGGAGGAGTTTCGCGAGCGGCTGGAAAAGGGGGATAAGAGCTTGCCCTTCGACAATATCATCTTCGCCAACATCGGCAACCCGCAGCAGCTCGGCCAGAAGCCGATTACCTTCTTCCGCCAAGTGCTCAGCATTCTGGAGTATCCGCAATTGCTGGAGAATGAAGAGGCGCTCAAGGCTTCGTTTGGATACAAGCAGGATGTCATTGATCGTGCAAGGACCCTGCTCAAGGGCGTGCAGACAATTGGCGCGTATAGTCACAGTCAGGGTGCGCCGGCGCTGCGAGAGAGTGTTGCTAAGTTCATTGAAAGGCGTGATGGATTCCCGGCTGATGCGAAGAATATTTTCCTGACCGGTGGTGCTTCGTCTGGTGTGAATACCATGTTGAATGTTATTTGCGAGAACAAGTCAACCGGTGTCCTGGTTCCTATTCCCCAGTACCCTCTCTACACTGCCACATTGGCACTGATGAACGCCCATTGCGTTCCTTACTATCTGGAAGAAGGCAAGGCGTGGGGAACCAACGTCAATACCATCCGAGAGTCGGTGGCTACTGCAAAGCGACAGGGGATTGACGTTCGAGCCATCGTGGTTATCAACCCTGGTAACCCAACCGGCGCAAGCCTGAGCCCGGATGATGTCAAGAACGTGCTTGATCTGGCCGTAGAAGAGAGACTAGTTGTCATTGCCGATGAAGTCTATCAAACCAACGTCTTCATTGGCGAATTCACATCTTTCAAAAAGCGGTTGCGTCAGCTACAGAAAGAAACTCCCGGCAAGTACGATAACATTGAGCTGGTTTCATTGCATAGTGTCTCCAAGGGCATGGTCGGCGAGTGCGGTCACCGTGGCGGTTACTTTGAACTAGTCAACTTCCATCCGGACGTTCAAGCTCAGATCTACAAGTTTATCAGTATCATGCTGTGCCCGTCGGTCATTGGGCAATGCTTGGTCGAATTGATGGTTAACCCTCCTAAGAAAGGCGAGCCTAGCTATGAGCTATATGATGAGGAATACAATGGCATTAAGAACGGCTTAAAACAACGTGCGACTGCCCTGTACGACGCGTTCAGGAAGATGGAAGGCGTCGAATGCCAGGATCCACAGGTCAGTTCCCCTACACTTATAAACCCCCTACACTTATACCCACTAACCCAACCCCCAGGGTGCCATGTACCTCTTCCCAACCATCACGCTGCCCCCAAAAGCGCTCCTCGCGGCGGAAAGTGCGGGTAAAAAACCCGACGAATTCTACTCGCTCGCTCTCCTCGATGCCACCGGTATCTGCGTTGTCCCCGGCTCTGGATTCGGTCAGAAAGAAGGCACACTTCATTTCCGCACGACGTTCCTTGCGCCAGGTACTGAATGGGTACAGCGGATTACCAAGTTCCATGCAGAATTCATGAACAAGTACCGCTAGTACTAGTCAGTCATGATGTACATAGATAAATAGACATTTCGGTCATTGAATCCATTCGTGTCACTTAAAGACAACACTTGAAAACATTGCACGTGCTCCCCTAACCCTAATCATACATTTGCCTTCTGCAAGTACAATATTGGAGATGACATACAAATTACATATACATTCGTCATGTTGTGATAACATCTTCTCCTATATCCAGGGGTTATATGTACATCTAACCTCACCCACCACTCCATCACCGCTATGGTCTAACCCTATACATGTAACCCACTCCTCCATGTACTAATACCTCATGTCACGCCCATCACCCGTCCTCGTCACCGGCGCCGCTGGCCAACTCGGCGGCGTAGGCGCACACGTCGTCTCCCACCTTCTCTCCGCCAACACGCCCGTCCGCGCGCTCGTCCGTACCGACGACTCTCGCGCCGCCAACCTTCGTTCCTTCGGCGCCTAGGTCGTCGTCGCCGACCTTACCAACCCCGAGGAAATCTCCTCCGCAGTCCACGGTTGCAGACGCGTGTTCTTCAGCACCAGCGTCTCGCCGCAATACCTCGAAGCAACCGCCGTCCTCGCCGCCGCAGCCCGCGCCACCCCAGGCGGTATCGAGCTGCTCGTCAACATGTCCCAAATGACCGTCTCACAGCTCGACATCACCCACTCCTCCTCCTTCTCGCCGCAGCACAGACTGCAGTGGCTCAGCGAGCAGGTTCTCAACTGGTCTGGCGTGCCCGTCACGCATCTCCGCCCCACCGTGTTTCACGAGAACCCTCTCTTCTGGTCCCTCGCTGCAAAATCACTTACTGACACCCCTGACACCATCACACTCCCCTTCGGCCGCAGCCTTATCTCGCCAATTGCCGCTGCCGATGTGGGAGCGGTCGCTGCGAAGGTGTTGCTTGAGCCTGACGCGGCGAGGTATGCGGGGCGGGTGTTGGAGTTGACGGGCCCAAGGGCAGAGGATATGTATAGTCTGGTAGAAGAGTATTCGGCCGGGCTGGGGAGGCTGATCCGATACGAGGAGATTCCATTGGAGACGTGGAGAGAGAAGATGCTGGCGAAGAGCGATATGTCGGAGCATGTAGTGCAGCATGTTCTGACCATGGCCAGGTTACATGCCGAGGGCAAATATGACAGATATACAAGCACGGTGGAGGATGTTCTTGGGAGACCGGCTGTGAGTATTTCGAAGACGATTCGAGAGGGAAAATTTCCTATCTCGTAGGCGTTTGAGAGAAGGCTTCATGTATGCATTTGAATAATTTAATGTTATATGTATTATTAGTATTGAAGGCTGGGTTAACTTTTGATATGTAAAAATCACATCGCATTGGGAATGCAGAGGTGGACTTGGTGAACTTCCCTCAACAGCGACTGGTATCCCCTGATGGCCAGACGAGAAATGTCCTCCTTCCCGTTACAGACTGGAAGTTTCCTCTAACCACCGATACGCTACTGGAATATGTGCCTTTTAAAAATGAATCATCACACAAGGTGCCATTTCCACCACTGGCTGGCTTGCTGGATGCACTGATCGAGAGCTGGCCCTGGGTGCCGAATGGGGGGGCGACTCGGGATAATCTACGTGTCTGCATGCCTGATCCAGGGCTTCCTGAAGGTATTCTCTATATGCTCTTATGGTTTGAGAACAAGGGTTCCTAGTTACGGCGGGCTAAATCGACTTCTCAAGGACAATGTAAATGAATTGATGCCAATCAGTAGTATGATATAGCCCTCTACCTCCCTTGCTTACATAGCTGACAGGGAGCATACATACCAGCATCCTCACTATCCCGTCCAACCCGAATCGAGTTTACAAGCACTGTCAAATAAATAAATTACGTCAATCAACAACTCATCACGCCCACAATCTTGATACCACCCCACTCGGCAAAAGCAAATACATCCAAAAGCAAGTACAGCACAGGGCTCGAGCACTGCCGACTTCCGAGCTACCCACCCAGACGATCACATACGTCAACTAGTAGTGAGTACGTGGACTCGGTGGGCTAAGCTTTTCACAAAATCAAGCCTTTTCAAGCGTGTCCATCGGACTCTATCAGGTAAGGATTGCTGCAAGGCGTCAAACTCGGTGTTTGGGACCCAGCCAATGAAGGAACAGAGTTTGGAGGCAGAAGCAGGAATCGGTCACCATTCAAGGGATCATATTACTGCACTACCTTCCTACGGAGGAGCCTAGATCCGTGCATCGTGCATGTAGTTGCGTGGATGCAGAAATGGGAAGAATGTGTTGATCAGCTCACCGCCTGATCGGGATGGGGTCTGTGCATATTGATGCAAGGAGGTGAAATTTTCAATCGAGTGGCTAGCTAGCCATGCCGTGGTTAGGGCTAAGCTTTTTGAAATATGCGCTTGCATATAACGTGTACGATCGGCACGAAACACATACAGACTAGTGGTGACAGGATAGAAGGATAGGAAGCAATAGAGATAGAAAAGCAAGTCTATTCTTTTATCTAAACAAAGCAAATATCCCCGCATGTTACTGTAGCAGAGGCGGGATAAACACTAGCAATGGACGAACATGTCCTCTGAGGTACAAGAATGCTCGACAAGGAAAGCATCGGCATAGCCCAGAGAATGTCAGAAATGTCCCAAGTGCAAGCACAAACAAATAGAAGTGTATAAAATAATAAAGATCAAATGTAAAGCAAATAAAAAAAGCAAAAAGAAAAACAAAGCAGGCTGAGCTTTATTTGGTATCTAAAAAAACACGTTATCATCATCTCTCATCAAGGCCATTATGACGGAGCGGGAGGTGGTGGTAAGGTGCCATGGATAGAGCATCATTGCTGATAACTCTAGCATGGTTAATTCCATGGCGGCTGTGTGAATGGCTCCTCAGCAGTTGACGTGGGCATGGAAGTCGGGATGGAAGCGCTGAGCATATTGGAAGCCCAAAACATCTCATTCAAGTCAACCTGGCTCGCGCTCATCTGTAGTTCCTGAGGCGAGATGGGTTCGCTAGTGGTGTAAGACTGGGCTTGGGAGACCGAGAAGTTTTGCTGCGGAGCCGAGATGGCTTTGGACTCCATCGCCATGCTTGCCTGGAGCTGCTGCTCGAGAGCTGCAGTCGACTCGTTGGCAGACTTGAGAAAGTCATCAATGTTGATCGACTCGAGGTTGTTCGACGATAGCAGCTGAGCTTGAGGCAGTCCAATAAACGACGACGCGGAGCTGACACGGTACTGATCAACATCAGAGCTGTCGCTGACACTATGCAAGTCGTGGATATCATTGCTTGATGCGCCCAAGCTAGGAAGAGGACCAAAGTCGTCAACCTCGGAGATGTCACCCGAGGAAGAGGCGGTCAGTCCAGGGTAGCTGGGGTTGCTGACGTTGTTGAAGTCGAAGCTGGCGTAAGAGGGAGCTTGGCTAACAGTAGTTGATACGCCGGTCGACGATAACGGGAAGCTCGACCAATCTACAGGCGGGGCGTTGAAAGCTCCCGCAGCGGTGGAAAGGTCCGTATCAGGAGACGCCAACCATGGATCTTGGTAGGGCTCTTGGAAGAACGAGCTCAATGAATCCGAAGAGGCATTGGTGTCGAACGCAGCATATGATGACAGATCGAGAGGGGAAATTTGAGTGTTAATCTGACTAGGCGCAGCCATAGCGCCAAAGACAGGCGAGCCATGCTCGGATTTGACCCGGCGTTGAGAAGGCCAGTCGTCAGACTCGTAATCAAGATTGAAACAAGGGGATGTGTCTGTATTCTTGCTGGTAGCGAGCGGCAAGTGATCTGCGGATCGCTGAGCCAACTCGGATGTTCCGTGGATGGTGTGGTGACGGGGGATGGTATAAGGTAGACCGCACTTGTGGGCCATATCGTTGTGTTTATGCATGGGTTTATGGTGACCATCTCGGAAGACGGTCAACGTGCTTTCGGACTTGGTTGACGTCAGGCGAGGTTTGCGCATCTCGGTCAGAGCAGTGCAGGGTGTAGGAGCAACACCGGTCTCTGGGACGGGGTCCAGGTGCTGTTCTTTCTTCAGAGCGCATGAGCAGCGCTGGCCGTGGAGACAGCGACACTTGTGCTCGCTCTTCTCTGCTCCGGTTTCCGCGTGACTGGTGACATGATGGTCTTTTTTCTTGTCACCGCAGTCGCATTTTGTGTGGGTTGTTCGTGACTTGCGTAGGCCGCGACAGTGAGGACATTGGGAGACTGGACGGCCTTTTTTGTTGATATGAACTAGAGTCCGATCTGAAGCGAGGGCAGTGATTAGTGAACTGGTTAGAAGATTGTTTTATCTAGGATATACCATTGTGGTTGCAGCCGCTGACTCGGTGGCCCCGGACGCAAGCTTCACACGCCCACTTCTCGCCGTCGATCAACATTGCCGCGGTGACTGTAGTGCACACATGCGACTCTGCGCGGGAAAATAGAAGGAGTAATATGAAAGTCCAGAGCTAAGAAGGGTGCCAGGACAATTCCAGGTCTTGGTTGCGACACGGTACAGGACAGGACAGATCAAGGTGTAAGACAGGACGGGACAGGAAGAATACAGAAGGCGCTCTTTCGATTTAGAGAGACGAAGAATACATTCCCAATTGGCCCAAGGGTGGCGAGGGCAGCAGAATGCGCGGGGAAGAAGGGGGAATTGTGGGAGAAATAACAGCGGGATCCGCCTGAGGTGGGTTTCTGGAGGATGCAGCAACGACAGGAAACGAAACGGACAAGGACACCAAGAAGAAGACGAAGAAAGATTGGGCCAAGAGCCTACGCACCGTTTGGCGCCGGCCGCGAGACAGGACACCAGCAACCGGTAGTGGCGGCCAAAATGGACAGAGCAGGACACTTGTTGAGTGTGTTCATGCGGCGGCAAACTGGGAGGAGGAAAGAGGAAGAAGAGAGGGTGCGAGGGGGGAGCGAGCAAAAGGTACGGGCAGGCAGGTGGGCGCGGGCGGTGGGCCTGCAGAGCCTGCGCTGTGCTGTGCAGTGTGCAGTGGCGCTGCGGCATGCGCTAGCCTTTACCGGCTAGCGCCCAGCTCGGCTCGATGACATCGTACCAACTGCACGTTCAGTCTTGCCATGATCGTTTTCTTATTTTATTTTGTCAATTGTTTCTGGTGTGCGGCGGTGTGTCCACGGCCGCGTATACTAGTCTCTCCACTATACCATAGACCTCATGCCTTTGAATCCATCCCAGACGACAATCAATTCAACCTCGCTACTGGCCCAGTCCGCAATACATATTATGTACCTGAATGGGAATATAGGCGTCGCGACAGCGTGACCAAAGCAGGAAGGCTTCCAGAAGGAATACCGGATCCTTCTAGGCGGCGCTAAAAGGCTTGTCCCGCAGTGCGATTGGCCCGCTCTTGGCCCCGCCGGCCAATATGCCAATGAGATCGCCCGGCAGCCTGCCAGTCGCCGGGTGGGCCCGATCAGCCGCCAGAGTACGGAGAGAGGCGTCCTCTTCAGGCTAGCGGGGTCATATTCAGGCTAGACTGGCATCTGTGCCACCTCCAGTTTGCATCCTTTGCACGTCATTTTACTGAGTATCCTCGTACGAATGCAACACTGGAAGGCATACGCCAGCCTTGGCAAATTCTATTCCCCCTTTCCTGCACGCTTCTTTCCTGGTCTGCTTCGATCCCTATTTTGCTTTTAATAGGTTTGAACAAATATAATTTATGGAACGCGTTCGTGCAGTGGGAGTGGGCCGCATTGGGGAAGATCTGTACGGGAAAAGACGGCAACTATGGGTGAAACCGCCAAACTGCTGTGCGGGATGGCGTCACAGTATGCACTGGACATACACTGAGGCCTGGCATAGGTTATGGTGTATGGACTGGATGATGTAGGGGCTCTTCCACCAATGGTTATAACTGAGTTCTCGATAATTCAATCTCCTCATTCAACTTGCAGGGGGAACACTGCAATGTCTGGGTGCTGTTGATTCCCTGCATTAATTGATGTTTAAATGCTTGCAGCTGTGTACCACGTAGAGGTGTAACTGCGACGCCAGGCGTGGGGATTGTCAATCGATGAGATTTGAATTTGGAGTAGATGAAAAAGATCTTTGCCTTGGGTAGATCAAGTCTCGCCTAAACAGTGCCTAAAGCTGCCAGAGCAAAGGGTGTATTGACAAACCAATGTCTGCGTCGATATCTACTAAGTGCATTAAAAGACATCCATAAAATAATCGAATACGAAATTAATATATATAGCAGTAATATGTTTGCCTCTAAAAAATACGTTAGTAAACAGCGGTGGATGTCGCCCGGATAATAGTATTAATCCGCCATCCGGCACGGAGACGGCATTTCTTTTCTACGCGATGATCCAGAAGCCCAGCGCCAACTAGTAGATCTGTAGAGCTTGTAGAGTCAACAGCTTCGTAAATCATCGCGCGATCATGTTCCAGCAAGTCCGCTCTGTCGTCAAGCAGCGGCATGCTGTGCGCGCTAAGACTTGGTCATCCCCGCCCAGAATGAAGGACTAGCCTGTAGATTAGAAAAGAAAAACTTCGCCCATCCATCATCATCGCCCTTCCGCAACACCACCCGCCCCGACCCTGATCCTCCCCAACTCCCGGAGCTTCGCTCCATCCATCATTTCACCCAACACCGTCGCTGCATGGAGCTTCACCAAAAATGAATTCTCGCGAGCAGCCTGATTTGCCTCCGACGCCTTCCTACGCCTCGCCTAATCCGGCGCAAGTCGGTCAAGGCGCCATGTACTACGGCGGCCGCCAGCTCACTGCGGATGAGATCCTCACTGCAGAGCTGTCGCGCGATGCTACTGGAGGGAACCTGGCAGATGGACCGAATACTGGTATGGCATCGCGCCTTCCGCGCTCGATAGAAACATAACTGCGTGTCGTATCAAACTAACGTGCGTCGCGTCTCGGATAGATCAGCAACATAACAACGCATTCGGTTTCCCCCCAAACCAACAGGTCGGTGTCGATCCAAACCACGATCTGAGCTATGGCGACCAGAGTGCTCGACGTAAGCGATCGAAGGTGTCGCGCGCCTGTGACGAATGTAGGCGGAAGAAGGTGAGCTTCGCGCCGCATCAACAAAACCCACAACACGTCAATTGACCCGACTAACTGTACGGATAATAGGTGCGCTGCGATGCTACCTCAGAGTCTGGTGTCGAGACATGTTCCAATTGTCGTCGTCTCGGCGTCGCCTGTCAATTCAGCCGTGTACCGATGAAGAGAGGACCCAGCAAAGGGTATGTGGATAAGTACGTTTTAATACGACCGTAAGGCTAATGATGGATTTGTTTAGCTATATTAAGGAGCTGGCAGAGCGTTTGAACACGTTGGAATCTCAGATGCAGCCAGGATTGCCGCACCAGGATATGCAGTACCAGGGCATAAATGAGGTCTCGTCTCCCCGCGCATACCATGAGTTCTCCCCTCCAATGGACGGGAGCCTTCTTGGTCGGAAGCGCACCTTCTCTATGAGCGAAGGTATTCATGGTCTTCCCTTGGGGCAGACGAGTCTGACCTCTCGCGGTCAAGGAGCTACTGTTGGTATGTGAATTACTTTTGGACCTCTTGTTCTCATATTGACTCTTACCAGGAGAAACAGCTGCAACCCTGCCTGATAGCTATCCCCTGTTCAATATCAACATTGTGCAGAACAAGATGACAGCGCCATACTGGAATGAAGATGGACGAGAGCACGACCTGACAAACCCCTTGTCTGTTGACTCAGTCGTGGGGATTCTGTCTCAGTCTGCAAATGAGGCAACGATATCGTATCCAGTTGACGAAGGGGCCTTGAAAACGTACGTTCAGCTACTTTTATAAAATTATGAATGAGTCTAATACATTGCAGATACTACGACAAAATCCATCCCATTCTGCCCATTCTGCCACACTCAAAGGAAAAGTCTCTGGCAATTCTTCATCAATGCAACCGACATCTGCAAGAGGTGTTTGCATATGCTCTATATTCCGTTACCCACACTAATATCGAGCGTGTCCAAGCTACATTTCACAATGTAGAATCAGTGAACAGTGCTATCGACCTACTTTCAACACATCTTCGGGATCCTCATAACCTCCGAACTTTACCAGTCAACTTAATCTGGATCCAGACTTTGTGCTTCCTGGTCATTGACTGTGATAAGCGCGGTCCCGACAATATGCATGGCAAGGACGGTGTTCCAAAGCAGACACTTGTCGATCATCTCGCCATCTTGGCCTATAAAGTAGCCAAGCAATTTGAGCAAAACCGAGACCCATTCCCTGACCTCCAAGATGTCGATTCGGACGCAAACCTTGCTCGTCGTGAATGGTTTGCTGCAAGCATTCTATGTCGGTGGCACCAAGTAGGGATTGGGGAACGAGATATCATGGAAGATGATCTTCAGGACATCCATCTGCCTTCGGACCCTAAGTTCATGGGTTTCGCAGCTTCTCAACTCGCTGGTAAGTAATCATCCATTCTCCACCCTCAACCACCTCCATCTCAATCAACCGTGCTAATTAAAATCCAGCCTACTCGAGCGAGCTCGCTGCCGCTTTGCGCGTAGTCGAGACGGACCCCGAGGTGTTGTCCGTTAATCCCAGGTCTAAGAAGATATCTCGTTCTCTTCTCTTCCACATGCTCCGATCTGTCCTCAATATCGAGCAACGTCTCGGCACGGTCGATCGCCTAAACACACCACCTGGATACTTCGAAGCCCTCGGACCACAAGTTTACTGGACTATCAACCTCTACATCACCCGCCCCCTCTACGTCTTCGCGCCTTACGAAGTCATCCACTCCGCCGAAGCCCTCGTCAAGGAAATGCACAAGGACATCCTCCCCACAACCCGACTTCCCTCGCCCCTCGACATCTACTCCCTCGCTCTAGCCACGTTAACCCTCCTAGAAGCATCCAAACTACCCCTCTGCGCTGAATTCTGCTGGGAAATCCTCAATAACGTTGAGCAAATCCTCGACCGCCGAGCCCAAACCACCGCTCTCGCCGGCGAATTCGACGATCTATTCTCCACCCCGCATTGGGACCGGCAACTACGCAGCTGGATCGAGGCTGAAAAGCCGACTCCTCATAATCAGCCATCAGACTCCATCACCCAAAACCAAAACAACACAACCACCAACGGCACATCCGCCGGCGCCAACCCCACCACTTCTTCCGCGCCACTTGTCGGGCCCAACGAGCAACGATCTCTACAACACCTCGCCGACCTGGCCGTCGGCGCCGAGGGCGTGGCTGCAGGTAGCGACGGTGCCGGCGGCGGTGCAGTCAACATCAGCCTTGACGGCGGCGCAGCAGCCGATGGTACGTCCGGTGGCGGAATCAACAACGTAAACAACACCGTCGATTTCAGCCTTGCCTTGCGCAGGGGATTTATGAATGTATTGAGTGTCGCGCCAATCCCGCGGCATTAGGTGAAATATGAGGTAAAACATTTGGTAAAATTCCAGTGCGGTGTATAACGGGGGTTGCTTTGCGTAGCTGAGCCGAGCTTTGATGCGGTAATCAAAATGGATGAATGTGATTTGTGACATCAATGTTTGCGGTGTTAGGTGTTACGTGTGTCTTCTTTGCTCTTTTATCGATTGTATCTTAGGATTGAAGGCGTATAGGATGGAGTCAGCTATTGATGGGATATGTATTATCAAGCTAATCAAGCTAGCGATATGAATTTGGATGTGTTGAATGCAAGAACATTGTTATTGTTTTGATTTTAGCTTTCATTGTTCGATTGCTCGTCTTGTAGGCAGTCCTACTAGACTATTTATATTAAGTATGTCAGATAACGAAACATATAATCTAACACGGCTAATGACACACTAAGACCCAAGGGCGATTCTCTGCCATACTCGCTCGACATCTTGGCACAGGGCACGAAAACCGTCATCTTCGAGTTGCTGGCAGATCCAATTGGAGACTAGCGCCGAGCGTTCTGATTCTGGTGTTGTGAGGAAACTGGATAGGTCTGTGGAAAGCAATGGAGTAACGTGGGGGGGTTTGGTTATGTTGCTGGCTTCTTGGCCCGTAACAGGTTGTTGATGAGATGTAGGTGAGGTGTCCAGTGTAGGCGGTGAACCAATGCAGGAGGCAGCTGGAGGGCCTTTGGCGTGTGGTTTGTTGTTAATAGGGTTAAATGGTTGGAAGATGGAAGTATCGAGAAGTAGTGAAGAGGCGTTGACTGCCAGCGGTGATGGCTTCTGTTCCTGGTTTGTGCCCCATTGTTTGTCTTCTAGTTCTAAGCGGAGCTGGCGTGCAGGAGAGCTTGTTGCGAGGACCTGTGTGGACTGAGCCGTATGTGGGCGTGGCGATGCTGTGGTCATTTCAAAACCAGAAGGGGTAGGGTTTTGCTGAGTGTTTGAACTTGTTTCGCTTGGTCTCGAGAACCGGGTTGCCGGTTGTCTGTTTAGTGTGTGAGATAGGCGTGTTCCGGGTCTAGAGAATGGAAGGTCTCGTTTTGGTGGCAGTTCTTTGTCGAGTGCTTGACTATCATATGCCGGTGCTGTAATGGGTCTTTCTGCTGCTTGCGTTGACGTGCGCTCACCTGTCATGTCCTTGATAGTCTCGTCCGGAATTGTCGCGGTACTAGTATCGATGAACCGATGCGATGGGAGCGAAGCCGGGGAAGACGCTACAAATCGAATCAGAAAATAATCACATAAAGGAGGATGGGCGAATACCATTGACAGACTGTCTGTCAGTTCCCAGTCTTGAGTGGTTTCTGGACAACCCCTGGCTCCACAAATGACTGTCCATGGATGTCGTACCTCGTTGTCTCCAATCGCTGTTTATACTTGAAAATGATGTGACTGGAGTCATGATCCTTGACGATGACGAGTCCGGTCGTATACTTGCTGACCGCGATGGGTGCTCGGTTGAAGATTCGCTGTAATAGCAGTTGATTTCTCTCAATATATTCAGGGTATCGCTCCAATCCTGACTTGAGCAGAACTTCAGCTGGAAGCGGCGCATCTAAAGCAAGTATTAGTCACTAGTCTTGACAAGTGAAGTAGAACCAACCTGATCTTTACCAAATGGATATCGAACGGCTAAACAAGGATCCTTGACGATAATGGCAACCAAGGGCTTGATATTCCTTGTTTGCTTCTCAATCGCTTGCTGGGTAGCTTCCCGGGCCAAGAAGTTCAGATCGAGGTCCTCCTAAAGCGTGTTATTAGTCCCCTACTGTATCAATCGTCGTAAAGACATACCAAATTCTCCTGGGCTCGAACGACGCGCAGCCTCAGTTTTGGTTGCATAAAATTAATTGCCGAGGGGGATGGCTCCTCCTTTTCGATAATAATAGTCAAATCGCTCGAGTGCGAGTGCGTCCAGTTAGGAGACTCATGTTGGTTGACGAGGGTTTCGACATATGAGTATTTGGCCAGAGGGAATTGGGCTAGCACCATAGATTGCTTCGACACCAACTGCCGGATAGACATGGCCGGGGGTTTCCAAAGAAGTCAATGAGTGTGCTGTTAAAACAATCCTGTATTATGCTCGAGGATGAGATGGCTGTTTCACCTAGTATGGAGAGTGGAAAGAGGAGGAAGTCGCGGACGGGGGCCCATACCACCCTGTATACATCTATATACAAGGCCATTCTAGCAGACTCATGCCATACAATAAATAAAATAGAAACTGCTAGTATTTGCATTTTAGTATATTCTATACACAATCAGAGGCTGTCAATAAGCACACAGTAACCATGATCATAATCATGAGGCATGAATAGAGCTGCACATGTCTTCTCTGGCAGCTTCTGTGCCGAGACAGACTAATGCCATTTCATCTTAACAGCGCTAGGTGTTTGTTTGCTTGCAATCCTTTGTTGTTCTTTTATTCCCCTTTTCTCTCCTCTCTTCACCTACTCCCCTCTATCTCATCTCTATTTCTTCCACCCTCTCTGTTCACAAGATAACCTATCTTCACGTGATATTCACGGCTAGGCCCAAAGAGCATAGGCGGCACATTGTGCACGTGACCTGCAAACGCGGTGATGGCAGGAGCCAATCGCCCAGCCGCGCCTTTTGGCCGCCAGGAAGAGGAAGCTGAACCTTTCTTGTCTCCAGCTGCAGACTGGCTCCCAGCATTATCTGAGCATCCATCGCTTTATTCAGAAGAAAGCTTTTACGAGTCCCTCAGCGACTTCTGTGTCGCAAGGGGGTAAGTACCGCTCGCCCGGCTCTGTCCTGTCCTGTTTGGCCACATCTTTTTGCTGAGTCTTTGTGTTATACTTGCAGTGCGACCCCGACACAAGGTTTACAGGTGCGTGGTCGAATCACAACTGCTTTCGAAACCTTCCATCTTTTCAAGAGGATTGCTGCCGAGGGCGGCCTTGATCGCCTATCCGAGCTCAAGTGGACTGCGATCTGCACGAGCTTGGGAATAGAACCGCACCTCTGCGAACAATTGAAAGAATCATACATTGAACAGTTACTGTATGTTTTTCTTTTGATCCTCGCGATTACGATTATTTTGACTTATCTAACATATTTGTGCGAGACAGCACGTTTGATCGGCACGTAAACGGGACTGCTGGGCCTGAGCCGCAAGTCAACTCGACACCCCCAGCTGGAGACAGTACAGAGCCTTCCTCGCAAAGCCAAAGCGCTAGGACTTCGCGCGAAAAAATCCTCGCTAAGCGTGCTGAGATTGAGCAACTTGTCGGCCTGTTTTGTCCCGGGCGTTCGGCGGACGGTTTCTTCAACTTTTATTCAAGTAGCCAAAGTGACGATACTATGGCATCCACTCGATCCTCTCTTCGTGGTTAGTCTGCGCCTGCTGTATAATTTCTGCCTCAACTAACCCATCACCAGAGGGCCTACGTCAGGCACCAAAAGTAAACCAGCCGTTTATCCCTGACACCGCCCCGGTGCGCCAAACTCGCTCTGGTGGACAAGGGCCCAACTCACTCCAAGGAACCCCCACCGGTCAGACACCGAATTCTCATTCTGCGGGGCCTGATATTTCAAACCCATCCAGTGCGCTTTTCAACATTGACCACTTCGAGGGAAAAGATACGAGACAGGTGCCGATGTCAACTCGAGAAGTCGCCACTCCTGGCAACAAGCCTGAAGTTTTTGCCAAGAGGACGAGGGAGCTAAAAGCACCTGATTTCTACGATCCCTATTATCCATTGCGGTTTCTTAATCTCCCAAACCGTATGTATCATCTGTGATGGATCTTGACTTCTCTTTACTAACATCGTCGTAGCCACCAACATTTACAAGCGCGTTCATTATGGTCTCCAGTCCGGAATACCAAACGAAGTAGACTTTGCCTTGTTTCATCTTGTCAATATGTCGCACCAGCGTGGTGACAAATTGAGATTTGAAGGATTTCCACAAATGATGGAGACATTGATGGAAAAGGCTTTGGACATCACATGGCTTTGCACTGGCGTCAAATGGGAATTTTTGCGTGATCACTACAAATGGCCTGAGCAGATGCATCGCCCCAATGTTCTCAATACCTTGTGGGGAACTAACGACATCCTTGATCGTATCAAAAAGATACCGGTCACACTTCCAAGAGATACGCTCGTGACTTACGAATACGCCGACGAATTGCGACTCATTAAGCAGGCTATGTTGGCCTTACGCAACATGTGTACTCTGCCCGAGAATGCCAAGTTCATCGCAAATTATTCAAAGGGACTTCTCCGTGACTTTCTTGTTGTGATGTTCAATCTTCCTTACGAGAATCGGTTCAATGAACTCACGAATGACGCTCTTGATATCGCAGCAGATGTCACAAAATTTCTCCCAACTGCCCCGGATGACCCGCTGTGCATTTCATTGTTCCGCTTTATCGGTGATGAAGACCGGGCTCACGTCACTCGAGGTCTTTTTGCTCTCACCGCTTTTTCAAAAGAGATCGAGGAGGGGCCTAAGGACCACCTGGCTATGCTGAATGTTGACAAGAAGCATCTTACACGCCTCTTACACTACACGCTACTTGAGGGTGACTTGGATATCCTTGAACTTGCCATGGACTTTTGGTATCAGTTCACTTGCATTCCTGAAAATGTCGAGTATCTCGCCAATCTTGTTAACATGCCAATCATGTTCGTCAAAAGAATGGTGGTGTTACTTACCTTTCAAGCTGTAAAAGAAGATCAGGAGACTGTTCACCAAGAAGAGAAGCGTGCTCCGCCCCCTAGCACAATTCCTAAAGTGCCACCTGAGCTTCTCAAAGAACTCATGGAATTGTCTGAACCCGAGCGCAGTTCTAAATGGCTCAGATGCTGTTTCATCGAGGATGCGGACTGCGAGATTACGCAGATTGCCTTATGGCAGGCGTATCAGGCTCGCTTTGTGAACCCCAACGAGAACGGTAGTGGTGTTCTACCCGCAGCTGAGTTCATCAAGAATGTGAGCACGACTTTCACCAACGCCCAAGCTCAGGTTGTTCCTGTTCAAACTGCTGGCGGACAGACGACCAAGTTCATCATCAAGGGAATACGTCCACTTGAAACGGCTTTAACATTTGATGGATGGCCCTATCTTTACTGCAGGTGGGCTGTTGGTAATCCGCCAAATCAATATTGCGACCGTGCGTTCACTCTTCCGGAGGATCTTCGCAAACATGTTTTTGAAGATCATATGGCACTTCAGCCTAGGAGTCCACCTGGATGCTATGTTCTTAAGAAGGCTGATAAACCCATTCACCAATGCAAATGGGAAGATTGTACAGAGTGCAGACGACCTAGTGATGATACTAGCTTGGTTGCTGAACACGTCGGTGCATCTCATTTGCCTTTACCTCGCAAACCGAATGCCAAGCCACCTAATCTTGCACGTAAGATTCTCCAACCGCGTATCGTGCGTCGTTCGTCATTTTACAATACCCCGGTAACTAGCGAAGGGGAGCCTTACGGTGTTGCGTACAAGGCATGCTTGATTTTGCGCAATATAGCAAAGTACACGTCCCCCGACGGCACTGCAGATGACGTCGACATCCATCATCCAAAATCGAGATTCGCATGCTTTATCACAAGCCGCGATACCCTCTTTAATAAATGGGATCACAACAAAACTTTGCGGGGACCGTTGACGGAGCTTCTTCTCTTGCTCGACGAGTGCCTGCCGACCCTACCCAAACGTCATGCATGATGTCATGGATTCTACGACATTGATGACAGCAACTTATGAGTACCTTGTTGCAAGTTATTTCGTTAGGGCTCATTACTTCAATCGCCTGCAAGCTCTGATAATATCAAAGGATAGATATCGATTTTTTTTTCAAGATCAACTGGTATGGTGTGTGGCTAGGGGTTTTTTCCCCCGGAGGTTTTAGGAGGCATCAAAAACAATTGGGTTTTCTTTCTCAATGGCCTGAGTGGTCTAATTCTATTTGACTGGCGCTGATTTATTTCAGGACGGTCTCGTCATGGTTTTATGGAGTTTCAGGTTGTCTGAAGGCTGGGGTGCAGAGGCTTTAGACCTACGGCGAATATGAGCGGTGTTTTTCAAGATTTCTTCCTGATGATGTACATTAGTTCAATCGATGGTCTAGTCAATAGCAATTCTAACACTACTAATGGATGAAATTTCAATTCAACGGATTGATAATACAGAGGATGGATTAATGTAAAATCATAGAAAAGACTCATCATTAGTTTTACTATCCGATCCACTTGCTATTTATGGAATACAAGCTCTCAAAAAGCACATTTCAATCAACGCGCTCCCATCTCCAGACACATCTCAAACCCACCCTCAACCCTACAACAAAAGCGCAAGGACACCACCCACAACACTACCCACAGCCGACACCCCCAACGCACTCGCCGCACCGGTACTCGGCTGCGCAGTGCTCGAAGACGACACTCCCGAGTGACTCGCCGAAGCTGTCTTGCTCGCCGAGCTCGAGGCCCCGCTGGTCATCGACATGGAAGTCGAAGTAAATGTTCCCGTGGTAGAAGTAGTAGCACTAGAGCTACCTGTACTAGTCGAACTGCCTGACGTCGTCGACGACTCGGCGCTCAGTGTCGAGCTGCTTCCACTAGCATTGGAAACGTCAAAGCCGGGCGATTGTGCAAGAATACCCGTATTTTGGGGTTCGTTGGAGATGAAGTTGATTTGGTATCCTTCCCTGCTGGGCTGTTAAACGCATACATGCTTGTCAATGGTGAGTGTAGGGACTTACCCAGCTGCTGCGTCGAGGTTGCTGAAGGTATACGAGCCGGCGCTGGTCTGCACGTTTGTGGCGATGGTTTTGGCGACGGCGGGATTGACGTGCTCGTTCACGAGCTCAATGTCAAAGGAGGTAGGGTCGGATCTGGGAGGTTGATGGTTAGGCTTGTCTTTTGGGATAGAGAGTTTTCTTACTCAACATGGCTCCAGGTTATCTCAGTCGACTTGGACAGGTCGACATTTGTGTCTTTGGTGGGCGAAGTGACTTGCAGTGCTGTAGAGTATATCAGTATGTGGTACGCAGACAGCATGTGATGGTTAATGTCACACCAGAGGCAGTCGCTGCAAACACAAACGCAGTATTGACCTTGAAATGCATCTTGATGCTGAATGCGAGATAGGTAAGAGTATGGCTGATAGATAGAGATGTCTTCGGGTGCAAACGAGTACTGTGTTCTCACGTCGAGGACTGGGTGCTACAGTCTTTAAGTATTCTGAAGAAAACAGGATTCTGTCAAGGGCTGCTCGTATGTCCCTCCGTTTGCACAGGAGGGCCGTCCTTCCTTCCTGTTTGGGCCATCCCTATCTGAGACTCGGAGCCCTCGCAGATCTCGGCGACCACCCTAGTTCAGTTCTATATCGAACCAGCTTTACAACATTATGTACTACATCATAGTATTAAATAACTGTTTAGTTACCAGTCATACAGACAAGTCTCTCACGGTAATGATACCAAGTATAACTGTTTATCCATGAGTATCAAGACCTGTCTGCAGAAGTATATAGGAGCTTTGTACGTGCATGGATGTCCGTATTGGATCTGCAAGGATGCATATGACATGTAAGTATAATAATTACATTCTTATTGTCTCAGACGCGGAGCGATTGTTATCTCCTGTCAAATGACAGGTTCTGTGCCGAAGGAAGTGACATGTCAAGGGATGGGACGCAGGATGAGATATAATAAGGGGCTACCGTGATAGAAGATAACAAGGGACAAGACAGGATTAAAATCCATTGTGTAATAAATAACAATATTCATTACTAGCGGTAACAACGGGTACGGCTGTAAACAGAAAGAAGAACGGCACTGCCCCGGCTCGACATCTTCTCTATTCAACATGTCACTGCCACTGTGATTTGTGATTTATATCTCTGCTATTTGTATCACCAGCTATTTACTATTCATATAGTTCGATCTATTTATCCTTATTCCCATTTCTAGAGTGATGCCTGCCTTAGTCCCTTCCTGGAGCCGTGACTACTATTCCGACGATGGTTGACAGTACAACCAAACTCCAAGTACGTGCTATCCTGGTTGAACGTCGAGGCACCGGCACAAACTAATTTTCTGAATCTGGTGTCTAGGAACTCGAAAATACCTACTCCCCCCCCTTGATTCGGCGCTTTTCAGCGCTATCGTCTCGGATTATGACCTCGCCGACTGCGAGAGCTTGAAGCAGCTCGAAGATATTTTGGATGCTTTGAAAGCGACGGCAGACGAACAGCAAGACCTGCCATTCGACCCCTCGGGTACGGGCGGCTTGAGTGCTGCGGATTTGGTTGATAATGATGGCAGTACATCGCGAAACGACACCAGCGGATCACGCGAGACCGATATTACGAGTCTGAGATCAGACCTTTCGTCTCTTGTGATAGACAGCGAGACTGCCAGGACTTCAAACATAAAATCATATATAATCGACTCCAATGGGATGCCGAGTCTGACGGGCATGACAGTCGAGGAAAAGATTGGCTATCTATCAGAAATGTTTCCGTCTGTCGCACAGTTTACGATCAAACATACTCTTACCAAATGCGATGGCGATGTGGATCGTTCCATGGATCTGCTTCTCAATATCGCCTTTTTCGACAGCCAAGAAAGCCAGTCCCCTGTTGACGAAGATGCTAGAATATCTATACCGAAAGGCATTGACGGATTCGTGTCTCCTCAGAACGGAAGGAAGAAAGGCAAGAATAGAAAAGCAAAAACAAGAGCTCCTGCAGGATTCTCGTCTCTTGACTCGCCAGAGTCACCTATTCGTAATAAATGGGACGATGCAAAAGAGGATCTAGATTTTATATGTTCTCGCACCTCGTCAGTGCTTAGGAGGGAGACCGTATCGTCAGCTTACCACCAGAACCATGCGTCTCTTCCAGAAACAATTAGATTTCTCGCAGCAGCGAACACTCTCAAAACCGGCAGCAACGACGAAGTGCTTGTAGCGCAGGTCGCAGAGCTTGTGCAAGATTTCCCCACCATTTCAATCCCAATATTAGAAGGGCTGCTTAGTATCACGGCTCATTCAACATCAGCTGCCAACGAGCTGGCTAGAGCTACTCTCGCTCAGCCTTCACGGCAAGCATCCGACATCGTTCGCATTGCCGCTCCGGCTCCTATTCTTGACGATGAAGAAGAGAGACCAGCACGGCCATCAGCTGCGCTTCCTCGAATACCACTAGAATACAACTCGGCGCAAACCATAGCAAATTCTCACTTTGCGGCCGGCTCCACGGCATTTGTCAAAGCATCAGCTGCTTATCGTCGTGGTAAATCCGATCGTCTGATGGGCGGTGCAGCCGCCTATTACGCATCAGTCGGCCGCGAGCATTTGGAGAAGGCGAAAAGGGAGGCATCTGCAGCGGCAGATGCGCTGGTCAACGCACAGTCAACGGTTGATTCGCTTGATCTTCACGGCGTGAGTGTTCAAGACGGAGTTCGGATTGCTAGTGACCGTGTTTCGCGGTGGTGGGAGTCTCTTGGGGATACGAAATATGCAGTTGGAGGATCAGCCCAGGGACCATATCGAATTATTACTGGCGCTGGTCGCCATAGTCGTGATGGCACGTCGCGATTGGGTCCTGCGGTTGGCAAGATGTTGGCGACAGAAGGGTGGAAAGTTGAAGTTGCGGATGGAGTCCTCATTGTTACCGGCAAAAGCCGCCGTCGGTGACTACCGTCAGGTTATTGGAATGCATTTTATGGTGTATGTAGATACCCTTTGGATTTGGATCTGTTAGATGTTGTTCTAGACTTTGCATCCATATCCAGGTAATGTCAGCGCTCGGATTTTACGACTAGCCAATGATGAAATAGAACTTGTATAATATCTCATCTCTATATATTTCAAATAGTCAAATATAGAAATTCAGCATATTTGCGCATGTACTTTATGCTGTATAGAATGCCGGCAAATGACGTAATGGCCATGCATTTGGAATCATTCTACGCCTCAGAGGCTGAGGCTCTACCCACTACTTACCACTTACTGCTAAGTAGCTAATCGAGCACTAGCGCCTATTCGTCTAGTCTGAGAGACAAGATTCCAAATCCTCCTCTGACCCCGGTATATAAAAGTACAAAAGACATGGCCGGAGTCTACCGTCGCGTACAACAAAAATCTATCTCATTGAATCAACCCCTCCATCAAATAACCTCCATAGCGTCGCTAGCTACCCGCAAACCAATACTTACAAAAAACCCCGCCGGGACCCCCTCCTCAATCTGTACGCTCCCAAAACCTCCGATCCTCAACCCCGCGCGCTCAGCTAGTATCAACCGCAGCCAGCTCCACACCAGCGCCAAACGAGCTCGGCTCCCTTCATCCAGGACTCTGAGAGCCGTCTCGCTGATGTCCTTTCTCGGCTCGCTTTTCGGATCCAGCGCACGCGCAGAGAACACCATGTCGTACCCTGACAAACGAACGGATGAAGAATGGAGGGCAGTTCTCAGTCCAGGTATCATCATTGCTTTTACATTCTCTAGATATATGACTAATCACACTACTTACCCCAGAGCAATTCCGAGTAATCCGCCAAAAAGGCACGGAGCCCGCATTCACTGGCGAATACGACAAACATCATCCCTCAGCGGGAGTCTACAATTGCGCCGCATGCGATGCTCCTCTCTACAAAGCCGACACCAAATTCAAATCTGGCTGCGGCTGGCCAGCCTATTTTGACGCAATCCCCGGCGCTGTGACGAGACATGTCGATAATGCTTTTGGCATGGAGCGAACGGAGATTGTGTGTAGCAACTGTGGAGGCCATTTGGGGCATGTCTTCAAGGGCGAAGGGTATCCGACGCCGACTGATGAACGGCATTGTGTGAATAGTGTGAGTTTGAAATTCTCCGAGAATGCTGCGGCATCAGAGGGGAAGTAGCTCCATATATGTCAAATATAAGCTCAGCGTGTGTAGAATACTAAATTGTAAAATTTTATTGTACTGTAGCGGTCTGATCAGATAATAGATAGTATTTAATGAAGGCCTACAGATAAGCGCTTCCTCGCCACAGCGGGTATTACTGCCTAGTACTGCGACCTAACTACCCGGGACCCATCCCGCTATTGTTTAATCGCGTCACTTCTCTACCACCACCCATTTCTCAACTCCCGCCCCCCCTTTCTCTCTTTTTCCCACGACACGCAGATACGTTCCTTTTTGGAATACCAATTCGCCCGTCATGTCTCGGCGTCCAGACCCGACTCGGGCTGCGCAGAACCAGCAGACTATCAAGAACCTGTTGAAATTGGAGGCGAACAAGACCTGTGCGGACTGCAAGCGGAACAAGCGTATGTATTACCGACTCGACGATGTCTTGGGGGAAACAAAAATGAAAAAGAAAAATCTTCTTCTTGAATATGTATCTGACTGTTACAGACCCCCGATGGGCGTCATGGAATATCGGTGTCTTCGTTTGCATCCGCTGCTCAGGCATCCATCGTGGAATGGGCACCCATATCAGTCGAGTCAAGTCGGTCGATCTGGATGCCTGGACTGACGAGCAACTGCAAAGCGTTTTGAAATGGGGGAACGCTCGTGCTAACAAGTACGTCTATTCCGTCTGCAAATGGATTGTGTGTTTGTATCGGAGGGATTGACTAACCCCGCTGTGTTAGATACTGGGAGGCGAAATTGACACCCGGCCATGTTCCTTCAGACTCGTACGTCTTTTACACCTACGGCCGAATTCCATTGATTATGTCGCTAACTTGGGCTCTTTTTTAGTAAAATTGAGAACTTTATTCGCACGAAATACGAGTCCAAGCGATGGGCAATGGATGGTCCCTTGCCTGACCCCTCTTCTCTCGGAAGCGACGACGACGTGGTATGTTAGATAATTGATGGATCATTCGGTTGAACATGATTTAACACCTTTATAGCCCCTCGCTGTCGTCCAGGAAAAAGCGAAATTGGAGCGGTCGGCATCACAACGGGCCCCTGTTGTCAGCCAGCCCCCTGTCCGTAGACAAGCGCAACAACAACCTGTTGATTTCTTCGGTGATGACAATACGATTAATCCTCCTGCACGACCTAGCACAACCGATCCACTCGCTGTTGCTCGTCCACCTCCCCCAGGAAATGCGCAACCCGCTGCAAAGCAGGGGAAACCAGCCGAATCGCTGTTGGGATTGGATTTCTTCGGTAGCAGTCAATCCACACCGACCAGTCGACCAGGCAGCACAGGGCCTGCTGCTGGCTCCCAGCCTGGAGTCTCGCGACCTGATCTGAAGCAATCTATTCTGTCTTTGTATGCAACTGCTCCGAAGCCACAACCCGCACAGCACAACCGTGCTACCTCTATCGGGGGTTCCAATCAGTCCAATGTAGGCTCCTTGACAGATGCTTTCAGCGGCCTGACATTTCCCACCAATGCCACGTCTCCGCCGCCTAAACCGCAGTCACAGTCCAGCGACGCCTTTGCAGGACTCACTGGTTTCGGAGGACCGAGGTCACCTGCAGCGGTTTCCCAAGTCACATCTCCAAGCTCTACAACTGGAAGCTTATTCGATAGCATAGCTTCCAACAACACTGCTTCAAAACCAGCTGCTGTGCGGACCGCGTCAATCTCTTCCAATGGCTGGGATAGCTTTTCTCAACCCCTGACTTCTCCATCCTCTCAACCAAAACCACCTCCACCATCCAACAATCTTTCGCATGGTCTATTAGACCTCTCCGCACCAGAGCCATCAAAACCAACATCTCCCCCCGTTCCTCAATCCGCCACATCGCCAGGGCTGACCTCTTCCGTCTTCAACCTTTCTTCTCCAGCCGCCCAGCCCGCCCAGAAAGCTGCACCCACAACATCAACATCAAACGTGAACAGCGTCTTCTCTGCGGCTGCCAGCATGGATCCATGGGGAGGCAATGCCTGGGGCAACCCCGAGCCAACCCCAGCCCCCGCCCCAGCTCCTCGAGCCGCACCAGCCCTCACTACCACTACCACCACCACAGTGACATCTCAATCCACATCTTCCTTCGCCGACTCCATGCGTATGCCAGATACCCTCACCTCCCGCGACATCGGCGCTGGTTGGGGAGCCCCCAGCAACCCTTCCAAAGCCGCAGCCAGCGTTGCCCCTGACGATGACTTCGGCGGCTGGACCAGCGCGGCCCCAGTATCATCATCCAGCACTGCCACCAGCAAGCCATCCACCGGTGGTCTCGGCGGCGGAAACGACGATCTCTTCTCGAATGTATGGGAATAGATCGACCCCCCAAAATACAAACCTAAACCTCTGAATGAAGATTTCCCTCTTTAATCTATGATCATGGATATACCGCATATCATCACAGATGGATGTACACACTCTATTCTTCCTTCTCATCATCGTCATGCATTGTCGGTCCTGTCAGGCTTGTGTTGTGTTGTGTTTTCTCATTTGTCATGATGATGGGAGTGAAAGCGTATGAACTGGCGGAAACGATTTAGTTCGTTTTTTATGAATATTTTTTTTTTGTTGATAGTTCGAATTCGATGTGCGTTTGTCAAAGTTTTGTGGTAGTGCCGTATATAAATATTTGGCTTGGTTGTTGAAAAGGTAGATGCCTGTATGTAGTGGTTATGTATACATGTAGAATGGATTCATAATTGGAAGAGCTGTGCGAAACTCAATATAAATCGAATACGCTGTAATTAATGTTTCGGGATATCCCCGTTTCTGTGTTTTAAATGTAGTCCTAGATAGATAAGGGACATATTATAGAACCAGCGACTTTGGATAGATTCAAAATAGAGTACATATGCAAGAACATCGTCGGGTAGAATTCGTCCGATGATTATATACCGACGGACTGATTTTGTTGTTATTTTCAACGCAATCATTATTTTGAACATCTTTTTATGCCCCTATGAACACAGGACTATTCTCTTTTCTTCCCCACAAGCAACCTTCTCAGAGGGAAAACAGTTACAAGTTCGTCAACAGGGCCAACCCCCAAGTATTTACAGATTCGACCCGCCCGTTGACCCGGTTCCGGAGGTAGAAAGAATTGAGACATTGGCGCGGCTTTCGTTGGTGACGCCTTCTCGCGGGCGCGTCCAGGTGCGGATGTGGCCTGGTTGAGTTGTTAGTTATCTCTGAGGCAGTAAAGATAGTGAGTGGTGTGTGCTGACCTTCAAGAGAAGATGTGAAGATCGAGTCTTGTTGGAAGCCTAACCAGCAGATAGGGTCTGAGCCGACGACTTTTGACTATGATGGATATGTTAGCCTTGTGGGTATTTTGTGGGTATTGTGATGAGGGTTGTCTTACCATGACAGGAGGAAGGAGGGCGGTCAGTTTGCGAGGCTCTACAGGATGGTCAAAGACTTCCTCCTCATCGCTATCCTTCGGTTTCTCGGTTCGGTCAGAGTCGGATCGTTTTCGGTTGCTTAGAGTGCTGTCTGTTCGGTGTCGACTTAGCTGGTGTATACCCGCTGTGACGCTGTTGCGATGACGGGCGTTGGCGTGGAGCTGTCATACAAGAATTAGTGAGACGAAATACATAATGGATGGAATATGAGCATGACATACCGCCTTCGGGCGATGTAACATGCCAACGTTAAAATCCCAGAGAAGCAGTCTGCAGTCGTCACCAACACTTCCAAATCGATAATTCCGTTCATCGCATCTCCAAGGATCAAAGGCAACCGCCGAAACCCACGAGTGGTGGCCTTGACAACGAGCAATGATTTTTCGCTCGGCGAGGGACCACACTGATACGAGATCGTCCTGTCCTCCGCTGACCATGTACTTGCCATCTGGAGACCAGCAGACGCAAATCATGCCACCGTAGTAGCTTGGGAAGATATCTGTGACTCTAATATTCGTTCAATATTAGACAGTCGGTTAAAAAAATTTGGCATCACTCACTCTTCTTTTAAGTAATCCAGCACACGCAGCGTCCCATCCTCTAGCACAATAGCCAAATGGCGATTATCAGGAGAAAAAGCAAATTGATTGGTTTTTTGGTTTGATACTTTCCATACCGCAACTGGGTTCGTCTTTTGATTTTTGGAATTGACTGATTTCAATATGTGCAGTGTTTTTGATGAAGAGGACCGGGGCTCTTCTAGTTCCGGGGTGAAAAGAGCGTCTTCTTTCTCCTTGTCATAAATTACCAACTGTCCGTTGGCGTGAGCTGCCAAAAACAGATTCTCTGAGCCGGGGATCCATTTGATATGTGCAACGGGACTGTTATTGACGGCACCGTTCTTGTTGATACGTGCATATTTTGCTGACATGGGTTCATACCATATAATATCACCAGCGGATGACCCCATTATCACATCAAGATGCGATGGAGACTTGCTCAATTCATTGATGTCGTGGCACAGCATATGCGCTTTGGTGAAGAGAATCTTTGCAAGGGGCTCTTCTTTATTTGGAGAACTGAGATCGAGCCATTGAAATGCCCTGTTGATATTTGCAAAAGCCAAGAGTCCGTCGGGTTTCCTGTCCGCTAAGCGTTTTGTAGACGACTCATGAGTAATGACTCGAGACACAAAAGAAGAGCTGCTTTTGACAATGTTATTTTTTGGTTTCCTTCGCTTCAATCCGTCTTTGACTGGTGAAATCATCAGCGCCGGATTACCCTCGCCAAATGCTGGTGCTGAGATATTGCTCCACGGTTCACTGCCACTGTCCGAGCGTCTCCCTTCTTTCTCACTTTCTTTGATGCTTCGGAGGTCGGATGTCAGCGACCCTGGTCTGTATAAATCTGGAGGACGCTTGCTGTTTGCTGTGATAACAAGCGACAGCTTTACGCCTGAGGTAGGGGGAGTTGGGACTGTCGCGAGAGGATTGGGATTCGTCACTGGGGCTTCGGAAGGGTGTGGTGGAGGCGTCGCAAGATGTAAATCGTCAACAAGCTCATACGTTCCTTTCAGTAGAATCCTATGTTAGTAACACGTAACTTGTGAAGCGGTTGGAAACTGATCATTCATACCCTCTCCCACCTGAAGAGCGCAGCCGCCTTCCGGATGGCTAATCACGTTGTTCGTCTCGATTATAGGTACCGCCATCCCATTAGCAGCGCCGGCCGCATAAGCGATAGGTATAGAGTACCGCGGCGGCGGAGGGGGTAGGACGCTAAGTAAATGGTCAGTATAGAAGCGATTGGTGTGTAATTGCATAGACTTTGGTCGTCGGCGATCGGGAGTAGGACCGAGAAAGTCGGATTCAAAGAATAAAGTATAAAGAAGTCACGTACAACATGTTGGCTGCGGCTCAGAACTCGGCAGAGATAAGACACGCGGAATGTTATAGCCAACTATAGCTTGTTCCCACACCGGGCCTTGAACATGCAATCGCTCCGAAGCGTCACGCAATACTGGATGCAGACTGGTTACTTGCGTTCCGGGCAGAAAGAATATATATGGTGCAATGAGTTGCCGGATCCAATTTCTCGAGGTGTGAGCAGCGGCGACGACGACAGAGCCACGCGATTCGTCTAACGAGGAAAGTCGTGCAACCTGAGCGACTGTAAGCTAAGCCGAGTCGGGCGGCTTTACATCATCGGATCTCGACCGAACGACTGACAGTGGACAGCGATGCGGGCGGATGGATGACTACCATATGTAGCAGCTGGAGAGAACGAACGGAGAAGGCGGCCACGAGCAGCAGCAGGTGATTTTACTAGGAAGAACGCTGGGGATGGCACGGACGAGAGGGGAGCGCAGAGAGTGAGGGGACGATGGGACGGTGGACAGTGGGCAGTGGACACTGACTGGGACAGCTCCGGGGTAAGAGCGACTAATTAGCCCGAGACTAAGCCGGTTCCTGGACAAGCGCCGATTGCCGCGTGGCACTCCTCACCCAATTATTAGTCATGTGTAATACTAGTTGTTGATTGCCATGCACTCTGCTGCTATGAGGTATCCTTGAAAAATGTCGAACCCCAAGGCATCAGGCCTCCCTAAACATGTCCTTGGCATCGCCCTTCCTCAATATGTCTTTGGCATCCAGGCCGTCCCTCTGCTGGCCTCTGGCATCTACGCGCTGCTATGCCCGCTGGATGCTGCCAGTCTCCCCAACTCCCCTCTGCAAGGCGTCGGCTTGGGAACAATCCAGGCAATGAGGTGATACTTGTCTCGGGCTTGTATACGAGATCGAGATGCTTACATTTGCTCTACGTAGTCTAACAACCATTTCACTGGGTACATGCCAGGCTGTTGCCTCGTACCAGAACAACATCCCGATGATGATAGCTACAATCCCTGGCCGGTTCCTGGCTGCTTTTGTGTTTTGGAGAAGCGGGGGAACATGGCAGAGTGCTGCTCCTTTTGAAGCCTTCATGGGGCTGTTGACTGCTGGGAGCATTTGGTGGTATTATCGTACAAGCCGGCCAGCCCGCAAGATGGACTAAATATGTTTATTGCTTGTTGAATAACTACAGTACTTGTGCTTATCCGAGGTGAATTTAGCTCTTTGTCAGAACTATCCCAGCGATCGCGTCCGACATGGATAGAATACAGCTGCAAGCCATTGCCTTGATATTCCCAATAGCTCGATGCCTTAAAACTGTATCGATTTGTTAGATAATGTAACTCAACGTAACAAGCAATGCTAACACGTACCGAAACTGGTTGATTCAAATCATATTTCCCCCCAACGGATAGCTGGGGAATCTGCGAGTACTTCTGGACCAATTGAGTTCGAGTGCTTTGTAGAACCTATATAGAGTCATCATCAGCCGATCTAACACTCGTCGTCAGGAAATGCACATGCCTGGATATAGCTTTGCCGAGGATTATTCTTCATCGTGTTGATGAAAGCCCACGACATGGCACCTGTTTCATTTTTTAGACACACACACATACACCCACACCATAACTAAGAACATTATTATGGAAATTGGCAAGAAAACTCACCCGTCGCTGCTCCTGCCATGCTCGTATCGGCGGATGTTTGACTATCTGCACAGCCGCTAAACATCCACACATCCTTACCTTCGTTTCTCCAGTCTTCGACAAAGTTCTCATCAGCCAGGCCGCTCTCATCAGCGGTCTGGGGATGGTGTAGGTTGTGAAAGAAGGATTTGGCGCCGCCTAGCAGCACTTTGGCGTCGTTCATCTTGTCCACAGAGAAACCTCCACGGAGCAAGTCCGAAGTTGCCATGAGGAGATTCATGCCCTGCTTCACATTATTGACCATGTTGACCTGACCATCGGCTTCGGGACGAAAGACGTAGGGGAGCTCGACGGCTGAGCCGGAGTGGCAGCAGTCGAAAAGAATGGTTAGGCGACAGTAAGGACTAACTAGGGAGACCAAGGCTTTGTGGAGCTAGGTTTTCAAGATACCATCAGTCACATTGCGTTCTCATACTAGAAAATCAAGGCATGGAGGTTGTTAAAGACTGGTTTGATCTTATCCTCAAATCTGGGTACCCACAGTATCACTTGAGATCTGTCCGTTTTGCTTGAAATCGACCGGACAAATAGTATCATCAAGACTGATACTTTGGTCAGAAATAAAACCTACTCGATTGCGCCGTGTGGAAAACGCTATTATTGGATTTGGATTAAATACGTACCCAGACTCCCTGTCTCCATCGGGATCCCTGACCTGACCTGGCAGAATATTCGAATCAACATGGGGATTCAACATAATATTAGGTCAACACATACTGCCATGCCCGGAATAAGATAACCACAATGAGTCCCCCGCATTATTACAAGACACGAGCCACCCAAATGCGGCCATCAGATTCGCGCCAGTGGGGTAGAAAGGCGTTCCCAAATTCTTTGGCTCATCCGTCAACATGACCATGTCGTTAGGATGAGGGGAGAAGCCACGTTCCTGGATGAGGTACTCGCGCACGTTGAAGGCATCGTTGATGCAGCCTTTCAGCTGGTTGTCAGTCCCGAAATAATTGATGCCGATAATGACGGCCTTTTTGCGAGGCATTTTGACAAGGGAAGACCACTAGATCGCTAGACAGAACAGAAATATCCTCGGCGATAAGCCTGTATGTTCGATATTCTCCTCTGAAGCCTAGAAGTCCCAGGAAGAGAGGATATATAATATCAACTTCCTCGATGAGTATCGTTCAGCTGCGCATGGACGCTAGAATCGCCATCGATGATTGGTTAGTTAGCACCGCAGGACACGCCTACAGTTCAAACCCCATTGCTAATTGGCTGTTTCCATTGATAAGCTTTATTCATGTGCCATTTGAAATCCGAGCCGTCTTAGCTTCGCCAGATCGGCTACTAGACTCCAGCACCACGATGAAGTGCGAGCTCATCGCTGGAGACCCGGTTGTTTGCCCAAGGCGGCCAGGTACCCGCTTATGGAGCAGGATTTTACCAGACACTTGTACAGTGCGGGTGTTCAGCACGTATACAGCACCAGGACCGATGATATGTTCTCCTAAAGGGAAAGCGCTTTTCGGGGCAGTCTAGATGGCATATTTCAGCGTCCGCTTGAAACATTTGTGTAGTGCCAGAACAAAAAGACCTATCTTCTACCAAGCTCTTGTACAGCGCCGCGTAAAGTACTTTTTTGGTGCAAGGAAAACATTGAAAATTTCATTCTCAGAAAGACCGAGCTTGAGACACCGAATAGAACCTGTTGTTGCCAACCATCGTTTTCTTCATTCATTCGCCCAAAGGACATTATTGTGATATAGCAACGTGTCTTAAATATAGCAATTCAACTTGCGATATCTACAAATGTCAGTTTCATGATGATAACTGCCTTCGAGACCCAGCAGTTCAAGAGCTTTGCGACCTTGCAAAAAAGCAATGGATAGCACGATTACTACCTACTACACGTTTATTCAACTAGACTTAGAATACATGTATAACCATATTACAAGGTCATATATTCTTTGTCTTCAGTTATAATTTTAAAGCCATGCTCATTACAAATATCGCGTATCATGGTGGCGCTGGATTCTACAGCTAATATAAGGTAAATATAGAAGGCAGAAGAGATGAACCTCATAGACTCTACAAATACTCGAACGCACCATGGTATCAATATAACACAAGGGGTTTTTCTAGAAAGCTTGTGAGGGTAGGGAAGTCTCTGATTAAGGGTGAAAGAGAGAAGAGGATTGTTTCCCTCCACACAGAGAGGGCTCGAAGTATTCTGTACTAGTTCACAAAACTGACTAGCTACATTGTAACATTAGTACCAGTGCAGATAACAACTAGGGGTTATGGCTCAACTCAAATTATGCAAATAGAGGCAATGGACAAGCCAATGCTGAGCAGAGTGAAGAAATAGCTAGCCACTTGTGAGAGTAACTTCTCAGTGTCTACAAAAGGAAGACATGTTGTACTCCCTGATGCACTTACAGTGTCAGAAGAGAAGACTTGTTCTCTCAGGGTGTGGCGATTTTTCAACGTCAGAACGACAAAGTTATTCTCTCCCAGAGATATGGCACTTTTTGAAGTACCAGAACAAGAAGCTCGTCTTCGCTTCACCAGATCGTCAGATCGGTTACTAGACTCCAGCACCACGGTGAGGTGCGAGCTCGTCGCTGGAGATCCGGTCGTTTGCCCAAGGCGACCGGGTACCCGCTTAGCAGCGAGTTTTCAATCAGACACTGGAATCCAGTGCCTGGGGTAATAGTTTGTTTCATTTTTGGGGATAGCATTTTGCAGTGCCGCTCATAGAGTGAGTTCATCCCTTTGAGTACCGAAAGAATTCGGTTAGTGCTCTTTAGAGCCTTCCTTAATTCCTTCCATTGAATCGGGGAGACTAATACTGAGGTTACGGAACAATTGCATCAAGTCCTCGTACCCCTGCAGGATCTCGTTATCTAGTCTCTGTTGCTCGTTCTCTCGCATCCGTCGCACGTACTCTAGCCTCCGTCGTTCGCTACGACGAGTTCGTGCGTTCGCACGCACGGGAGGTTCGGGCTTTTCCTCCTCGAGCTTGATCTCTTCCTCGTCTTCCTCTTGCTTGGGCTCTTGTGCCTCAAGCTGCTCCTGCTCACGCCGGAGTCTCCGTCGTTCGGAACGACGAGCTTGTGCGTTTGGAGGGTGCTGCACCGGAAGATCGTTCATGTCGAGGTTACCCTGGTTCAGGGCCGCACCCTGTTGTAGAACGTGTTATCTCAATCTGCCACTCTGGATGCTTCGAGGCACTTACCACAACGTCTACGATACGACGTAAGGCGCATTCCTCGTGATTGTGACCGGGGCGGCGCCAGAGGACGCACCATTTCCGGCCCTGGATACATGCGTGAGTAATATAGTATTGTACTAGAAGTGACCAGGTGTATGTATACCTTGTTCTTTCGAACGCCTCCCTGCCTGGGGTTCGGCCGGTCGCCACCTTCACGGTTAGGCTTCCTACCACCTCCTGAGCCAGAGGCGGCTGCTAGGCCATAGCGGTTGGTAGCTGGGGCTGCGACGGCATTGGCGGTAAGCATGCCTGACATTTTTCAGTCGAATTGGATACTGGTTGGGGAGTAAAGATGGGTGTGAGATGGGGAACCAAAGATGCGTATGAAGATGGGCAGTCAACAGATGAGTGCAGAAGCGATGGTTGGGACAAGATAGAAAAAGCGAGGAAAACAGAGAAGAGAGGAAAACAGAGAAGAGAGGAAAACAGAGAAGAGAGGAAAACAGAGAAGAGAGGGGAGGACAGAAAAAATAAAACAGGCTGGGAGTTGCGGTGCCCAAATAGGAAGGTGTGCAGCAAAACAGAACAGCAATGAAAAAGTGCCTAGCAACCAGCCACCTCAGGCTCTTCTGTCTTCCTCCTGCTTCTCTTCTGTCTAAGAAGTTATAATATCTTCTACACGATAATATAGTTCTTGCTAGGCCGACATTTGGGGGCTGGTCCTCTCCTTTCTGGCACCGCCCAAGCTAACGGCTTTTGCGTCTTCCATCTCTTCCCTCCCTCTCTACCCCTTGTCTCTTCTTCCCAGTTTCAGCCTCGACATCTCATATCTTTCCCACCCTAGAAGCTTACGTTTCTCGAAAAGAGCAAGCCTTCCTACTTCCAGCATGTCGAATGCTGTTGCTAACCAAGCCGCAAGCCACGAATCCGGTCAGCACGATCCAGGCGCCATTGCCTCCGGTTAAGGAGAGCGAAGCCTAATCTTCGGGGGTAGATCGAGGTGGTCCGGGAGAGAAAGGCAAAGGCAAGAAGAAGGTCAAGGTGTTTGTTGATACACCTCCACGTACGCTGCAATGCTTATAGATATAGCTTCAGATATAATAATTTCATTATAGATAAATAGTGGGTATCTGCTAGGAAATGTAGGTACATATACAAGTACAACAGCGTCGGCACATCCGAACATAATCTCTTTAGTGTTGATCGTCAATGCAGGTAAGCTAGGATGTACCACCACTCACCCGCCGCCATATCACAACAGCAGCCGCTCCGGCGCAAACCACCGCCCCGAGAGCTATTCCCCAGGCCATCCACTTGCTTTCCTCGTCTTCGGGGGTACGTGGGAATGTTGTGCTGGGCTCCATCGCCGCTTCGGCGATGTGGACGAAGACTTCTTGGATTGAGGACCATGTTGCGCTGACATGGAGCGGAGGTCCAGGTAGTCCCAGACGCGCTATGTATTCGTCGGGTTGGCACTCAGCCCGTTGTGTTGTTCGGTCAAGATCTGCCTTCAATGCAAGGAACAAGCTTGGGAGTTCCTCCAAATGCGGGTATTTGGCACGCAGTCTGGTAATATAGGCGAACGAGTCAGGGTCGGAAGAATCATAAGTGTATGCAACAACGTCACATTGGTCTAGAAGTTTCGTCTGGTTCTCTAGCAAGGCAGGCTCTAACTCTCCAAATTCATCGAGAATGAGATAACATTGTTTCCCTCCAGGCAGTTCGACTGTGTTGACTGCGGTTCGTGGTTGGATTGTAGGATGGTAGGTGTTGCTAAATCCCCGGGATAGAAAGGCGTCGAGTAAAGCCGACTTCCCTGACCCAGGAGCTCCCAAAACATGGCAAAGAACAACATTACGGCCCACCCTGCCAGGACGACGGCGACGCTTGCGTGGCTTTGTGACTTTCAAAGCCGCAGTAGTGCTGGGGTTGCTTCGATCTGATGATTCGAATCCTAAGTAGGCAAGGTATTCCAATGTCGTCTTTGGCGATGTGAAAGTAGTCATACTCCATTGGGCCAACCAGCCTTGGAGAGTGACGTGGCCGGATTCGTTGCGAACGGTGCATGAGGGGAATGAGCCATCGGTCCAAGAACTGGGCAGGCCAGGAGTTGGGGCGAACAATGATGCCAGCTCAGAGTCGTTGAGCCCGCCATCGTTGTCTTTATCCGAGAGCAGAAACAAGTCAACTAAGAAGCGATAGCCTTCCGGTGACAGCTCTGCCGAGGAGAAAGGGGGAACATCGAATTTAGGGTGAAGATATGTTTCTTGCAGTGAGAGGTTGTCGGTATACTGAAAGGTTCGCAATATAATCCACACAGTCTCATGGCGACCCTTCTCGGCATACAGCTTATTCAAGTGCAAGAAACCGTCTAAGTTGATCCCAGTTGGTGTGACAGAGTAAGGGTGGGTCTTCTGGATAGTCTCTTTAATATGAAGGAGGTCCTCTTGGCTCAATGGTTTCCCAAAACACTTCAGCTGGAAATCTTCAATCTCCATATCCGACAATATTCCATCTCGGTCTTTATCACATAGGTAAAAGATGCGCTGTAGTGCTGCAATCGCGGCAGGTTTGAGGACCGATTCTTTGGAGTCGAAAAGTGGCGCAATGGGATGTGTCACAGCTTTCTGGCAGAGGAAGAAAGCCTCGTTCACATTGCGATGCTCCCGGGCACTCGAGCGAATACATGAGTCAATTTCCTTAAATTCTGCCATCAAGGGCAGCATCTCTTCTTCGACGACTTCCGAGTCGCTGCCCAGGTCGGACTTGTTAGCGCATAGCACTACGGGAACATTCACGCCCAGGGAGCGGAAGTGAGGGAGCCAGAATAAAGCAACTCTCTCATAACTGTAATGGTCGGAATAGACAAGGAGGATGACATTCGACTTGCGGATTTCGCGGGCCAAGTTGCTTCGTTCCTGCGGGAGAGCCGACGTGTCCACCACCGTTGTGGTCGTCACATTCTCGGGTGTTCCAATCGTGGGAGGGATGGTGATTTGGGGCAGGACTGGCTGAATCTTGTTTGTGACGAAGACACCTTTTACTAAGGACGTAATCAAACTCGACTTGCCCGTTCCCTCATCGCCGCAAACGCAGATGCGCACTATATGGTCCTTTGATATTAGCCGTGGCAAGTCAGTTGTTTCCCAGTTACTGCAGCATACCCGTGGCCATTTTCGCTTTTGGCTCCGTGAGAATTGGTAGTTACAGCTTCACACTGCAAGAGGAATAATCACCGGCGCATCTCCATCGCAGGACTCGAAACGACGGCGGGCTCGAGATGGCTCGAGGAAGTTAAATCAACAAGCTAGTCATTATGAACCGGTCCGTGCTTCCCCGGAACGGAATAACCCGCGGCGGATATGCTATGCGTCACCGCGTGGTTTCGGATTGTTACTCTGCACGTTCTTCTCCTCGCTGCTGATCATCGAGAATGCTGTAGATCGAGTTGGTGAAATGGACAACTCTCTGAGCTTGTAGACTCTCGTAGGGCTCAACCATAGTAGGAACCAACGAATATGTCATCCCACGTAGCATCGGCACGCAAAGAAGTAGCACAGCCGCATCGTCCCGCCGTTGCCAACTGCTCCCCCTCGCAAACCAGGGCGGCCGCAAAATCTCTTCTTGCTTATGACATCTAGTTTTGCGCATATATACACATCTTTATTCTGGAAAGGTACTTTTATTCAGGCATTCGAGCTCTCTCTACAGTCAGGTTGCAACAGCTTCTAACGGGCGGCAGGAGACCCACCTCTTCGAAGAAACAACGAACCAACATCGTTATCGTCTCTCGCCATCATATTAAATCCATCAACAACCAAATCGTGCGTGTCGTTCTTGTCCAGTGAACCGTCAAACTAGTTCTCGAACACCGAGACAATGCCTTTGGGAATTAATAACCCACTTCCCTCGTCGATGAGGAGTAAGTCACATCCCCAGGCCTGCGGAGTTCCCCGCAACTGCAGTTGTGGGCGCAGCTAATCAATCCCAGGCGAGTGCAGGAAAGCTGGCAAGATCCTCACCTCATTCGTCGATCCCAGGCAAGCCTTTGGACCCGATAAGATTATCCCCCCGAGATCCTCGCTGGCGCAAAGGTATTTCTTGGTGTTGAGTTTCTCGGCTGATCTTCGAAGGCTAATGCACACGCTCTTCTTCTTCACAGGGTCTAGCTATTCTTTCCGTCCTCAAGGCAGGCTTCCTCGGATCTGGTCGATTTGGCTCCGGCATTGTGGTTGCTCGACTTGCCGATGGCTCCTGGTCTGCGCCATCTGCGATTGCCACTGCGGGCGCAGGGTTCGGAGGACAGATTGGATTTGAACTGACCGACTTTGTATTCATTCTGAACGACGCCGCTGCCGTCCGTAGCTTTTCGCAAGCCGGCAGTATCACATTAGGAGGAAACGTGTCGATTGCAGCTGGCCCTGTAGGTCGAAACGCCGAGGCCGCTGGTGCGGCTAGCACAAAAGGTGTGGCAGCTGTCTTTTCATACTCCAAAACCAAGGGGTTATTTGCCGGCGTCAGTTTGGAAGGCAGCGTCCTGGTTGAACGGAAAGATGCGAATGCAAAGCTTTATAATGGAAGTATCACTGCCCGTCAGCTTCTGTCAGGCTCGGTACCGTCTCCACCGGCCGCCGAACCTCTGATGCAGGTCCTCAATTCTCGCATCTTCTCGGGAAAATTCCAGAGCCGCGATGGGATGTATAACGATATTCCGGTCTACGACAATTCCCATGACGATGTCGTCTGGGAAGGTCGCACAGGCTCGGCGTACGGCGAGGGACAAAGGAGAGAACGAGGTGGCTCACAGTCTACTTATGACGACTCCTCTGATTATCGTGGTGGTGGGACTCGCCGTACAACAACCTGGCACGATAACGTCTATGACCGACAAGGCCCTGACTCCCTGAACCGCTCCGCCACAACAAGAACTAGGGGATATAATGACGACGAATTTTACAGTGACCGGTCACGGCCGACTCGTCCTACGGCTCCCAAACCTGTCTTCGGACAGCGCACAGGAGCCAGCGCCGGTCTACGCGAGGACCAGGCAATTGCTCTATTTACATTTGACGCGGATCAGGATGGAGATCTAGGCTTTAAGAAAGGAGAAGTTATCACGATACTCAAGCGAACCGACAAAGCAGAAGATTGGTGGACTGGCCGAATTGGGGAACGCACTGGCATTTTTCCCAGGTACTATCTTCTATTCATCTTTTCGAAATAAAAACCTACTAACAAGCCATATACAGCAATTACGTCGACCCTGTCACCAAGTGAGATTTGTTCTAGAATGTATGTATTTCTTGTACATTCTTGGTTTTGCTATGATGCCATGAAAGCATATTCTTTCCGTATACCAATTTCAGTGTTGATGTTGATGCAAATCCGTGGCCGCGAAAATTGAAATGATTCATGAGTATTCTGCTCGGGGTGTTGGTTGTTGTAGGCGCCGGGCTATTTGTAACTTGACAGTTGAGTATGTAGCCTCGAATTAGAATGGTCGAACTCTTATCATGAAGAAATTCTTCGGATGATCATTAACGGGTGAGCGCTCGAATAGTGTACTTCGAATGGCATATTCTTCTAGAAATCCATGTTACCTTTTATCCACATATGAGAGTGCTCCCTGAAACGATAATATCTTGCCTGAAGGCTGAGAAGGGACGAATCTTCCTATACAAAGGTGAATCCAAACTAAATATCACTTTATATGGGTGTTGAACCTATAGACTTCCGCAAATCACCTGATCATTAGGGGGCCTGATGCGTTCCTTCCTGTTTTGCACCGCGTGCAAATGGGGCACCTGCCCAGCCTTTTATTCGCGTCCCTCCCTCTCTTCACTCTACCCTCTTCCCTCTTCTCTCTCCCGCTCATCTCTCCGGGCTGCTACCAACACGTTCTTGGCTGGTCTTTCCAGCTATCGCCATCTGTCATGGACTGAAATATGTCGACAAACAACAGTTCTGTAGGTCTTGAGCAAGACATGCATGCTTCGGTCAATCCTCTCAGACCGCAGAGCGAAAGCCCAATGGAGGAGGTCGACGCCCTGGAAAGTGTGATCCTGGAAAAGGCAGCTTGAGGGTGAAGAAGGTGAGTTTCTAAGAATCATACTACTAAATCCCGGCAGAGCGTTCCATAGTCAACGCCCAAACCCACCCCAGAAAACCAGAACCCAAAGTTTCCGATTGTTGGCGAATAACCTGGGAAAACAGATGAACGAGGACAGTATAGGCTCGGTTGGCTCATATCTGCCCTCAACGGGCTCTTTCAATGACTCCCACTGTACAATACTCATCGCTCATGATCCTAGCATCGGAAATGGTGCATATTCTGTCCCCGCCGAACCCTCCGCCAGGGACCACCACTCCTGCGCCCAATGATGCATTATCGACAACTCCACCACATGTATCGGCTGCTACCGCCAGCTCTGGAGCAGGAACAGCTGGACCAGGAATGGGAACAGCATATTCCGGGGCCTAAGAGATTCTTGGTTTTTGTAGGCGCCGGCAATTTGTGACTTGATAGTTGAGTATGTAGCCTCGAATTAGAATTGTCGAATTCTTTTTCAACCTGAAAATTACATAAGTAAACTCTGGAACGTAATTTATCTATGCCCTTTTCTTCCTCCCACTCTTCTCTATCTTTCTTTGGAAAACTATTTAATGCGTACCATATTTGGTATAGAAGCTTGATATTAGACATGATCCGTATATACGAGGGTATAAACCATCTTTCCACCACTGTTAGAAGCGAGGTGATCTCCGTTTTTGTTATTTGGTAGATCCTGGGTCTGTAAATCTATTGACTAACGTACACAATGCCTTCACAGCCGACGAAATATCTACACTAAAGTTTTTTCATTCTATAATGGCCTTACATATTAAATATGCTCTTATACATAGTTTGGGTAAAGTCAGAAGTATCATCCATTTATTTCATAGACTATCATGCCATCGCAACTCAAAAACAGAAAACCATACATATTCTAGTAAGCTTACAACTTAAAAGGAGCTCGTCTTGGCTTCGCCAGCGTGGCTATTCGACAGCATGACTACTAGACTCCAGCACCACGGTGAGGTGCGAGCTCGTTGCTGGAGACCCGGTTGATTTGCCCAAGATCACCGGGCACCCCCTTATCCAGGGAGACTTTGTGGGTTCAACGTTGCGGTTTAGCAACCGGGCAGAGCAAGACAATTTTATTTTCAGTCTCGCGATGGACCAAGACAGTTATGCACCGTGTCCTGTTGTAAAGTATATTAGATTAACTGTGATACTTTGGAAACTCTGACAAAGATTCTTACCTTAGTCGGAAACGTCTGTGGTATTACACTCAGACGAAATTCTAGACAATCCTACCGCATGTTGCAACGGTAGTGAGAAACACTGCACCGTTTGTGGTGCTGCTAGAGAAATAAACTATACTAGAGATGAGTAAAGATGCACAGTACCTTCTTGGACAAACATTTGCGAGTAGAAGAGCTGAGGTGTTGGTCTCATAGTGGCTCTGTTTTTAAATCTTCCGTGGCAAAGACAGAGCCCCAAAACTTTCCCTTGAAGTTTTGACCAAAGACTAGATATTCGCCTATGTCCACCTTATGCCACCCAATCTGCTTTTTCATTTGTTTTTCTATCTGAAATGTGTGATGGGTAGTTTTACGAATGTTGACGAGTGTAGTGATCAAGGGCGTGGAGGTGTTGACGAACTGCTCCCTCGGTTGGAAAGCCTCCGTACCATGTCTAGCATTCAAATTGAGACACACAGTGACTGAGTGCATTTTTGTGCTGGTGGACTGAACCCACAGAATAGAACGTTCCGTGACAAGTCTCACATTTGAGGAATCCAGGGACCAGGAGGTGTCAGGTAATGCACTCCTTCCTTTCTGACGCAGTACGCGTAAACGCGCATTTTCCCAGTTCCCCTCTTCTGTCAAAACTTGGTTGGCCCCTTGTCTAAGAGCATACTCGTATTATTTGCATGAGATTGCTTTACGGCATACATCAAAGCAGTTTGAATGCTTTTTGGTACTTGCTCGTTCAAATCGAGCTGCACGATACAAGCAAAAGTGTTTATATGTATTGTCCTCCTTCATATGAGCTGGACGAGTATCCGTGTTTTCGCTCGCTTCACTTTGTTTTAGTTGCAGTTCGTGTGTGAAAATTCTCCGAGCATGTCTCACAAGGGACTGTTGGTGGCCAGTGACCGAGTACATTCTTGTGCTGGTACGAGAAAGGCACCAAAACACTCCAAATCTTCCATGGCAAAGATAAGGGATCGATATTACCAGCAAGCTAAGGGGTGTTCTGATACACAAACTTAAGGAACTTGATGATGCAAGTAACACTTGTGTCATAGGCTGTAAATTTGCCCAATGTAGCATGAAGTTTGTGGAGGATTAGCCAGCGAAGTGACCCAATAACATATTTGTCGGCTATAATGTAGAGCTCAGCATGGCCAATGAAGACGGGTGTACAGGTTTGCGTCGAACTTCCTAAGATGTTCCATCGAAGAGTTAATCACAAGGTGGATATTCGCCCGTGTCCACCTCATGCCATCTAATCCGCTTTTATCTTGTCTTGCCATCTGCATCGTGTTGACGGGTGGGTTTGGAAATTTTGTCACCTCCAGATGCGTCTTATGTGGTAGAGCATGCGTCGCATACGACATGGACATGTATAGAGTTGTTTCTATCATTTGTAACGAGCTCGGCTCGATTTTACGGTGGAATGGAGAGTGATAATTCATCAGGTAGCCTGAGATCTAAGATTAATCAGATGAGTTTGAGCGGGGAAGGAGAATCAGCTCTTACCATATAATGAGTATACTTTTCAAGACATCTTGACCAATCTTGCAGTGGCAGTTCTAGTATTAAGTGTTATAAGTTATTCAAATTCCTAACTCAGAATCCTCCATCTTGCTTTTTCAGGTTGCTGAGGCTTATTCTAGCTCTGAAAATGTCAATTTTTGGATGGTGTTTCCGCTTTGTGATGGCTCGCAAGTAGGAAAGCTTTTCCGAAAAGCTTCGTTCCGTTTTCAAACCATTTGTTTGATGATGGTGGTGATGAAGATAAAAATAAATGATAAAGAAGAGGTGATGATGACGATAATGATGATGATGATGATGAAGAAGAGAATAGGGGTGAGAAAAATTACTGCAAGAAGGGCATAAGATGCGTCCGTTGGCCAGCGCCCCCAGCGCCCTGCGGTGACGAATCCGATTATGGACGCGTCCAACTGTCAACTGACAGAATTGAAAAGGGGCACCGCCCAATGGCTGATAGGCTGCATTAAATACTGTCATTTACGTTTATGATACTATTACCTAGGGATAGTTTAGCGTTGAGAATAAGATAGCCAATTTTGATAGATTTGGTGAAGTCGTTTGCATTGAATGGTGATGATACTGACAGTCCGCTGAATAGTCCCAGATTAAGATGAAGAGACTTTCCGTATAGAATCAATTTATCTATTTATCAGGGATTTTAAAAGCTTTTGTAGTCCCCGTAAGTGTAGTTGTGTTATAAAAGGATCTAGGTCTTTTGTTATCGACTCGCATTAGTCTCAAGAGTATGCTATCTTTCCCCTATTAATGTCATTATTTAGCAATAAAGCAAGGTTTTTATGCTCCATGGAGATTGATATCCACTCCGGCACTTTAGTGCACATATTGACAACTCGAAATGGTCTTCGTTAATGAGCATTATTCGGAAACTAGTCTTCACAATTGCGCATGATCGCCTTCATGATGGAAATAAGCGAATTAGTGATACTTGAACTATGCGAGTTGCGAACGCTCATGTTCCTTCACGCTTTGCTAGGTTAGACTTATGACACATTTCACCATCACCAGGTGTCCAGAATTGATATCAGAACAAAAGGCGGTACCAGCGTATAACCTCGAGAAAGCGGTATGTTGCAACTAGCTCAATAGTCATTTCTTGCGGCAAAATAGGCTTTAATCATCAGTGTAACAAGGCATGTGATGCAGATAGTTAGGTTTACTTGTTGAAAGCACTCAGTTGCTGCCTAATGCCTTCTGGACTCGCTCCCTCCTCTTCTAGCATCACACAAGCAAATAAACCCTTTCGTCACTCTGTGTTCCCTCTCTTCCAGTCCCAACTTCAGGTTTGATATCCCGTATACCTTTTCTCTAGAAACCCTCATTTCTCACTCCAAACACCAAGCCTTCCAAGTTTCAAGACGTCGACTGTTGTTAGAGAGTTGATTTTGAATATATCAGCTTTCAAAAGTGATTCGTGAAAGGATTCTTCATTGGCTTTCTTTTAAAGATGCAGAACTACCGGCTTTTCTCTTTTTGTGTTAGATTATAAGGGTAAGTGAGCTAGACTTTACCGTGAGAAATATTTTGCCAACCATTCTTTAAGTCGATAAATTTTGCTACTACTATAACTACTACTAAGACTACTACCAAAACCAGCGTTACTACTAGTACTGATACTGGTGCTACTGCAGGTTCTACTACGTTCCGGACATGGCATGCTTCTAATCAGCACATGAATGTACCCAGTTACTGGGAAATGGGAACCTAAATACAAATGCGAGGCTTTCACTACAATCTTTTCGACATCGATTTCTATTGTTCACACGACCAAACTCTGAAAATTCGCACTCCATCAGGCAAACGTTAAGGACAAAATTGTTCGTCTAGCATCAAATAACTTAAGCGTTTAGAGTACCTACTCAATAGTACTCCAATCTGGATAATTTGGTTCTCTATGTTTGACTTTTTGTGCAAGGATGGGTTTCAAGCCGGTGTTTACAACAGCAGCGTCGTTTACACATGGCTAATTTTATATGTGGTATTCAAGGTGTCCTGCATGATGACGGATTGTTAGTGTTATTGAAAAAGCAAGATATATTGCCAAATCTTTTGGCTCTCGTCTGAATTACTATGGGTGTTGTGAACTGCAAAAAATTATGCAATTCTGAAGTATGAAGAGTTGCTGAATGGTGTGTATCAATGTTACCGTATTTATAAGTGCCTCTATCGCTATCTATACACCAAGTATTGTATAACGGACTCTAGATACTTTTCTTCCTCGTCCTAGACTGCTGAGGGAAGCGTCTAACTCCCATGTTGTCGCCGATATCCTCACTACGAGACCGCAAAAGGCACCAGGTCTTTGTGACTCTGCGAATATCAGCTGGACGTGGTCGGGACTAGGTTCCTCGAGCATACGCTGAATATAACGACATCCTTGTTGGACCTTGCACAGGTCACGTAGCTCTCCCAGATATTGTTACAGCGGAAGATTCACAAAACGTGAAACTTGCTGAGCTTCGGTTTCACCATTTGCGATGATTATTGGCATTGTGTACACTTATCAATGATTTGCGCGTCCGAGGAAAACTTCTTCCAATTTTCATTTAGAAAGGGAACTTCGGAGATTCATTAGCCACTGTCATGTCAAGCAAAACCCGCCGTTTACACGGAAGAGCTGGCGATCCACATCTGCACGAACACCGTCGAAAAAGACCAAAAGAGGCCGGCGAGGAATAGCCCTCAACAAACAGCTGGAGCTAGAGATTTTGCAATACAAGACGCAGCAAGAACAACAGAAGAAGCATACTCAACAGCTGCAATGACTTGCCACTATTGTTGACAATTAGATGGCCGAAGAGACCAATACTCAGCCGGTGTGAGTCCCCCTTTGGATCTGGGACTTTTGATGTTGGTGCCTCTGCTACCGCTTCATGATTGACCCCAGGTTTTGCAATCTTCGACAGTTATCCAATGATTGGCCAAGTCACGAAAATGCACGAGATCCTCTTTTGAAAGACACGAGCCACTGGAAGCCGGACGGAATAACACAATAAACGAAGTCAAACCTTATCCACAGGTAAAAATAAAGCACAATCCAAGCTATTCATAGCGAGTCTACCGGAGTTAAGCATCAACGCAGGACAAGTCTATGTAGTTTGCCACATTAGCACACATCTCCCTTGGTCCAGCCATATGCCCACTGTCAAGATGAATTGGGCTTCCATCAAAGACAACTCCTTGGCAGACTCATGGAGATTTGATAAAACATTCACATATGCATACCGAGTCAAAGAGCGCCATGACTTGTGCGGAAAGGAGGTTGATGCTGTCACACCTGGCCATCGCACTATTCTCTACAGAACGCAGGTCTTTCGGAAGCAGTGAGAAACTTAGCCTACAAGTCTGCGTGACAGAGTACTCAATATCTGCTATAAACTGGGGCTTGGTTGATGGCACATAGAATCGACTGAAAATTCCTTCCTGGCACATATAAACCGCAAATACTCGATGCTGATTTCATCAGACCCGCTGCGAGAGACTCTAGGCCCTAAACTGCGTAGAATAATTGATCTCATGGATCAGAAATTGATATCTCGGACAGTGAAGTAAAATACATTGGCAACCCCACGGTTGACCATACGACAGTCGATAAAAAGAGCCAAAATGTTAAATTTCACCTTCATACTTCCTACACATATATACACGGTTCAGATAATCAGTACTGAGAGATTTTAGCAAGGATGGCGAGTGCTTGATCACAAATTCTAAAAGACACAGGATAATAGTGCAAATGCCTACCAAGACCACAACTCTGGCTAGCTCCAAATCTGTAATGCTGCATGGACTCTCTGGTCTATTACAAGTGAGTTGCCTACCTCCATGTCCTTCAACGTCTATAATCCTACAGGAGCTCGGCTTAGCTTCACCAGAATGGCTACTAGACTCCAGCACCGCGTTGAGGTGCGAGCTCATTGCTGGAGACCTGGGGGTCAGCCAGGTACCCGTTCTTTGACAGGGGTTTGATCCTAAGGGAATAAACGACATAGATACGTCGTGACCAGTTATGAGTCAACATTTGCCGAATGTCGATCCTTAACTGCTTAATCAGCAGAAAGGGGGTCAACATCGCCGTTAAAACTGGGAGGCATTGGCTTTCCGCTGCTCTCTGAGTTCCACTTCATCAGACCATTGGCCCTCACTAGGAGGTGATATCTCCAATTCCATGGTCTGCGGCTCTAGCTGGCGCTGGGACTCCAGCTCCTGCTGTTGCTGCTGTGGTTGCTGGCGCTGGGATTCCAGCTCCTGCTGTGGCTGCTGTGGTTGCAGTTGTTGCTGCGACCCGAGCTGGGGCTCTTGGGGCTGACGCTCCAAAAGTCGTTGCTCGAAGTTTAGCCGCCTTCTCTCGTCACGACGAGCTCGGGAATTGGGAGGCCGGGGAGATGGGTTCTGGTCCTGCTGGGCAGGCCGGGGGTCGCGAGCCTGGTAGGCAGGGCCCCCATGTTGGGCGGGAGGAGGAGGATGGTCAAGAATACCTTGAGAAGCCAGCGCAAGATTTCCCTGTTATAGACGTGTTAGATTGTGACCATACTTGGGATGTCTTGAAAGCAATTGTTACAAGGCTGTCCAGGAGCTCGAGTCCTAGTCGACGCCGCGTTCCAGGTAAGTGCCAGCACTCAAGGGTGTCATGCCCTTGGCGGCGACAGATATTGCACCATTTCCGGTGCTGGGATCGTAAGCGATGTGCATTATACTCTGCGAGTGCTTTTTAGAGACTTACCTTCTTGACCTTGGAGTCATTGCCAGGGCCGCCTTTTCCAGGACCACCCTTTCCAGGGCGGCGACCTCCTCCACCATTGGGCTTTCGCCCTCCGGCTTTGGAAGATCCAGCCGAAGCATGCTGGCTGTCGTTGAGGGTCGCGACGGAGAGGTTGTTGGTCACGTCAGTGGAAGACATTGTTGAGATTTGCAAGATATCTATCGAGTAACCGATGAATGTAGCAAGAATGAATGTCTCGGAGAGAGGAAGGAAGAGAGAGAGAGGGAGAGAAGAGATGGATGGGGGAGAAGAAAAGGCTGGGAAGCGCATGTTTGCGTGCGGTACCCAAATAGGAAAGAAAACATCATAACCAGCAACCGATCAGCTGATTAGTAAAGCCCAGCCACAATTTACATAACACCAATCCCAATCGTGTCAAATATTACTAGTGTCTTTGATATGGAGAGGAATGCTACTTCACAGAACATTTGATCTGCGTTGAACAGCTGCGGCCATTGTATTTCTGCCATCTTATGCTTGTTGTATAACACATGTGGAAGAACATTTGAAGAATCACTGACTGGCAGCAGCTATTTACAACACTTAACAGACTTCGAGATGTCGCCTAGCTCTTCGTTCTATTTGGATTACAAAATTGGAATTTGCATGTAGTTCCCAGCGTCTTCATCGAATACGGAGTTTGATAGTATCCAAATGCTGACCATGGGCCTAAACATTCGTACAATCATGTGAAAAGGTTGAATTTTAATAATTACACCAATTCAGGTCAGATTAAATATACACTTCTTGGAGTCCCACCCGTAGATGATACAAATATTATCGGTGTGCTTGATATGGGGAGGGCTTCTATACTTAATCCGCTTTGGTGCAGCTTGGTGTTCCCGCATAGAGAAGTACATAGTAGAGTAAAGAGGGCTGGCAGAGGCAGGAGCGACCCACGCACTCTATCCTAACCCATGCGTTTGCTCCCAAGTCTTCTCCTAATCAACTTGAGTTCCTCTAATAGTTCTCTACAACGTTCTTCTCTCCTTACTTCGTTTCCCTCCGTCTCGTTGGGAATCTTAAAACATACTTCTCTTATCAAGTCCTTCAGTTACTACGCTGATTGCAATGGCACCACGGCGCTTCGAGAAAGTACCTGGCTCGGAGACAAAATGGAAGCAGGTGGTAAACGACGCACATTTGTGGGAGAAAACTCTCCAAGTCTTCAATAACTTCCAATCTGCATCCAAGTTAACACAGGATCAATTCTTGCTCTTTCGAACCATCGTTCTGAAAAGGGGAACATCTTTTGATCCTGCTAAATTCAATATCCAACAGGAGCACCAGCAGGCAAGGGCGCTTCTCAACGCGTCAACAAATTTTCAGTCCTATAAGGCTGACATCAGAAACCGAACCTTTGTTGGCCAAGGGGAATTTGGTTTACTACGTAAACAGCAGAGGGAAGTCCTGGAATATGACTCAAGTGATGAAGACAAGTTGACCAGGATTGATGAAACCCCAGTTAATGCCACCTTTATCAATCTGCTGCAAGCGATTTCGGAGATCCCTGCAACTCCGACTTCTCATTGGCGACATAGCAAGATGGAGTTCGTCGCAGATTTTCGACACGGTCGAAAATACACAGCTATCACGGACGGTCAATTACAGGATAACCAAAATCACGCCATAAAGGCAATCATCGAATGCAAAAAGGACGTACGCAAAGAGAACATCGTAGCAACTGATATGCAAGAGGCCGCTGAAATAGTGGCATGGATAAAATGCTATCCCAAACCAGAGCATCAGTATTATCTAAAATCCTTTATTTATATCGAGATGTCGTGACTAACGGATATAGGCGCATCCTTGTTTCTCAAGATAACACTGAGATTTATGTCACATTTGCAACGTATGACGACAGATGGTTGCGGCATCTCAGGTGCGGTGTTAGAAAGTTCGACGGCCTGATGCACATGTATCAGCATAGTCCATGGGACTTAGAAGATGAGCAGGATGTCGATGATGTCGCGGCAATACTTCTTGCCATTGCTCTTATGCCCACCCCTCCTTGAGTGGGTGACGGTGCATCAGTATTTGATCAAGTACACTCGCACTTACTGGTTTAATAAAAAACCTATCAAACTTTGAACCTCCGCGGAAACGCGGTCGGTACTCGCTGAATCAAAACTCTGGGCCCACTGAAAAGTGGCTTACCAGGGATTTCAGCGGTATCGACTCCAGCGATGAGTAGACACCTCTACGTGGTGCTGGAGACTAGTACTCGCAGTTCAGAGTTCAACTGTTTGAGGAAGCAAAGATCTACTCAAGGAGAACCTATATCAATGTCTTTTATACCGTGAATAAAAGGGAAGCTTATATGCTCTCATCTGTCTTACCAGTACAGTCCAACATCGCGGTTTGCATATCCTACCCGTCTCTTTACCTTCTCAATTTTCTCATGATTGCTGTTGTACTAACATATGCCGTCTCATAGGACAAAGATACCCTACGATGGTTTGCCTCAACTGTGGACGATTGTTCAGATCTAATCAGCATGGTATTATCATTGACAAAATTGCTTCATCTCGATCAGAGCGGGCCACGCTCACAGTAGCCAACTACAGCACCTGCATGAATCTAGATACTGTCTATTTAACTATTCTTTTAATCTACCTACAATTCAATGTATTAAATCAAGTCAACCCAAGGGGGAAGTTTGCTTAGATTCTGAGCTTTCAATGTATGCACTGTTTCAAAAGTTGATAACAAATAGGAAACACAAGGAGTCCGAAAGTGTACTCTTGATAATGATTACCATTGAAGACTGGCTACAGCAATAATTCTAGGATCGCTACATATAGAATTTATTTGAAAATATTCTAAGCAAAATAAGTAGACGTTAAATTCAAGCTTTGTCCTGGTAGGCGCCTTTCATATCTTTCACCATTCCCATAAATACGGTCGGTAGCTGATTATACACAATATATATAATCTTGGAGCTCGTCTTAGCTTCGCCAATATGGCTACTAGACTCCAGTACCACGATGAGGTGCGAGCTCGTTGCTGGAGACCCGGTCGCTTGCCCATGACGACCAGGCAACCCATTTTTCAACGGGATTTTGCAAGACATGTTTAGATGGATGCACCTTTCGGTGCTAGAATAGGCATTTGTAGCTCAATAGTGTGATTCTTTCAATATTCAAATAAAAGAGCTTAACTAGCTCAATTCCATTTTTTTGACTTCTTCTAGACGCTTGCTTGAAAGAAAGCTGGCAAGATAGTCAAGAGTAGTTGTATCCTTCTTTTCAAGGCTATAAAGAGGCGACTGTCGGATTACCACATCTTGGCCGTCCATACAAGCGTAGTAGATTCGAGTATGCTGGGGACCGACAAGAGAGACCATCAGAACCTAATACAACCGCAGAGTATTGACTTAGCTTGTGTAATCTTAATTTGATGATTCATTGAATGGGATAAAACATACTGGGAATCTCTGCTCGTCTTTGAAAAGAAACTCTGGTCCTTGAGCGTCTTGAATGTCCTCTTCAGCTGCATCATCCTCATTGATTCCCTTCATAGGTTGGTAGGCACGATTTCGCATAGCAGTGATAAGTTGCATCAGTTCACCATGCATCATCGAGCCATCATGACCCATGTCTGATTGCCTAGAGAGCAATATAACATGGGGATATTGGGTTGCATCATCCTCGCTTCTATACTCGTAGACTGCTGCATTCCACTTTTTGTTTGGAAATCCGGTTGTTTTGGAAATACCCTTACCCAAGTACAGGCCGTGGGGGATGCTACAATCGCAGTTAGTCTCGGCGATTTGATCAAGAGATTCGAGAATTGAGGTGATAATGATTTACCTGACTCGAGTAATTCCACTTAGGTCAGAAAGAGCCCAAGCACATTTCCCAATATTCTTGCGCGGGAATCCGCCAAAAACCCAATTCTCGAGGTAGGAAAAGAGAAACTCCGTGCATTTGTTTGGCCTCCACCTTGTTTCATAGATGTTATCCACATCTTTAGGCGGGCTATACTCGATGAAGTCAATATCACACTCTGCAGTGTCAGGATCAATCAACTCATCAGCGTCGATAGGATAATCATCAATAGCTGACTGCGAGAGCGGCGCGAACAGAATAGGTGGGTCGCAGCTTGAATAAGTAGGCTTATTATCTGGACGATCAAAGGTATGAGGAACGAGACGTATTTTGTTCTTCCTAAGAAACTCCTCAGTGATAGCACTGTGGTTACCCAGCATGCCGTTCTTCTCAGCTCGGTGCACGGTCTTCCACAAGGCTTGAAGCCTTGAACGAAGTCGTGTGGTGACGCTGGGCATTTTGAAAGATATTTGTAAGAAGATAAAAATGGTTGTGTCAAGTAATCCATCAAAGATTCTGGGAAACTGAGTTTAAAAAATTGCCAGGTTATGGACAAAGTGAAGATTGTGGGAGGAGTTGGGAAGTGCAATGGTAAACATTTGATCATATACGCGCAAGGCGGCAAAGAATGACCTATGTTGTCACCTGACCATTTGACACCCTAATATTACCAGCCACTAGCCAGCTGCATATTCGAAGCCCATCTACAGAGATGCCTTTTAATCCTAGAAATGATACTTGTATTTGCTTTCGTAGAGATTGGGAGGTATGTGATATTCCATACTATCATTCGAAATATCCCCGACTGCCTTAGATTATGATTGGCCAGTTGGAAACATCTTAATTGTGGCTTCAAGTGTCGCCTTCAATTCTGGCTTGTGGAAGGCCTGGATAAACAATCTATCTAGTGGGTTCTTTAAAATTTGCGATACCTCAATGAGTATTAATTTTTGGCGTTCCTATCTAGAGGCCTCAAGAAAGTAGGATCACATCAGAGTAAGAACGAATTCCCATTGCGCAATATTCTGCCACTGTCTCTCAAAGACATCAATATCTCCAATTTAAGACTCTATTAAATAGTCAGCACTAAGACATAGTGGGCTCGCATGGCCTGAGGACAGTAGACATTTAGTTGAAATAGAACTTAAACACATATGTAGACCTAATTTCCAGGCTCAATATATTCTCTAAAAGATCCGTTCAAAAGACAAGATATACTAAAGTTTCTTCACTCGATATTTATATCAAGTATCAATTAGTGATGTCAACATTTACCCCTGTATCTGCCCGTTGACTAACAATTGATCACTATAAGGCACCGAAATAGCGTTATTATCAGGATGGCGTGAGGCTCGTACTGACATCTGGAATATTAAAATACACTCCCCCAAAAGGAGAAGAAGTCTGATACTAAATTTTTCTTCCATATCCCGGATCGAGGGCATGTCTTCGGCTTGGCTGTAATTTCTGCCACTCATGTCTTTAGCAGATTCAACATTATTTTCTAACCCAAACGAGCTGTATAGGTCTAGGTTTGCGTTTGAGCACTATCTTGTGTGGCCTTGAGAAAATTGAAATCTTGAATGGTACTATATTTAGACTAATGGTGGTCCTGATGGCTAGAGATCAATTGATATGCAGCAAACATTGAATATCGTAACTTTCAAGGCCTGGAGAGACGTCAACTGCCGATATATAACAGCCTTTACGGGATTATGCTGGCCATATTACCTGTTGACGTCAAGATTTGACCGAGTTTCACGCTACTTCGACCGGCGATAACTTCACAGATATCGGTAGTTATCCAGTTTTTCTAAAAGTCAAATATGGAAGCTGTGGCTGTAAGCTGTAAAATTAAGCGACCTCATTGCATAGATGGTAAAGTTAAGCGTTAATTTTGTGGTCATTATGGCTCTAGAATACCTTAAATACGTGCCTTTTGCTGTAACCCATAATCTTCAAATCTTCATCCCTTAATATCCGTAGTTAGAGTAGGGAATTTCTCCACCTTGGTATAGTTTGAGTAGGGTCGATTGTCGAATGTGTTAATACTATCTAGTCACTTGAGTTCTTAGACATTCTTAAAAAGACGCAGAAAATAACCGACAATATCCACATTGTAGTGTTTAATGACTAGCATTTCTCCTAGTGAGGCAATGGGCATTCGTATGGATGAATGTAAGGATCAAGTTGGTCCCAGGGTTTGCAACCGTCTCGGAGAGGGCAAAGAGAGTTTCAATTTATATTAAGGTGCAGATTATGTCTCAAAGAAGAGCATATTGTCTCTCATTTGATGGTCAGGCCTTACTACAAACTTCATACTTACGGGTTTCATCACGTGATCAATTAGGGCTCATTCCAAATGCGGAAAACCCGAGACAGGCAACTTTGAATGATATGCTAGCAGCGTCAATGGAATTGCCACCAAGACAGGCCTTTGAGATCAAGAAGTAGATATATGAGGTCTTACTCCACTATCGAACTTAGAAAGTCGACTATCTAGCAATACAAGAATGATGACCACATCGCTAAACGCCAACTCTCCAACCATGGTGAGTAGCGAGACGTGAAGAGAAAATAAATGACGACTCTGGAAACACCTTGATATAGGATATACAAATTATGCCAGTCTTGATAAGTACACCCAGGGAAAGGAGCGGAACATGGGGCATTACATCATAAAAACTTATCCAGCAAGAGCGGTATAAAATCCGCCCGGTGAGGATGTCCGAGGCAAGCGATATGAATATTAGCAGAGGCTATCAATCTCTAACAAAGAGAGATCTACTCTAAACAATGTGTGTGACAGATGCGGAAATTTCAGAGCCATCTAGATACGGCGTCCGTATCCATACTTACTCTGTTTACTCTGCTGTAGTGTACGGTGCCATCTAGGACAAAACAGTGTCGGAGATAACCTGCTTTTATACGTTGCCCCGTGGCGAAGGTGTGTAGGCCAAACACTGTGAAGTAGATCTACCCCATTCCGATTGACAATATTACGAAGGGAATTCCAACTTAGTACACCCTCGGGGCGTTATCTAGGCCGTCGGATTGTTTCGGTGCCCTGTCGGTGCCAAGAGAAGAGCCTAATTTTCACACCCCGATGGCTTCAGCGTTTGGTCCACACACCCTCGCTGCGGGGCAACGTATAAAAGCAGGTTATCTCCGACACTAATGACCCATTTCATTGTTCATTTGGTGCCTGGATTTATCTTACTGAAAGGAATCAAATGCAGGAGGGCCATTGTGCAACCAGCCACTAAGGTCGGTGTAGCAGGGTATCCTGAAGTAGCACCGTCAGTGAGTCATACCGAATATAAGTGCGTCACAGGACACATATTAGTGTCCTCCTCATCAGGATAAAGACAGCAATGTTTGCCACTTTAGTATTCTCGCCCTTTTCTCCTTCTACTTTTCAAAAAAAAGTTATTTGGCCGCGGGGGTTGAGAGCACAGTTGGCTATGAAGAAACGCTTCTTGTCTGATTCATCATTTTAAATGTGGTTTTCACTCGGGCGACGCTTTCAACCTCAACCTAGGCTCCTGAATGCTCCGTGGGTGCTTAGTTACCTTTCTGGTACCTACGTTACTGGCATTGGACATAGCCGCGCTGTCCCCGGCTCTGAATACTCTGATGAACGGCCAAAGCTACCCTTTTCACCAGGTCGTAGGAATCAAGGTCTTTTTAGATACCATCAAAAAATTCAATAACCCTCTTCGAACCAGCCACACAAGGTAAGTGAATTAGCAGCGGGATGTCGCTCATTCCTAGTCGCGATATTCATATTTCTTACTTTTATATCTAACTTCAGATGGAAGACATGCAGGATGTGAAATCTCGAAAAAAAGGAAAATCACGAGAAGACGAGATGTGTGTAGATCTTTTGCATCGCTGGTAAGTGGATAATTTCAATACATAAGGCTGTATTATCACTGACCGCATCATAGTATCGCATTTGTGGTGATCACAGACGGGCTTGTATTATATCAAAACTTTTTTTCAGACGCCGACTGCACCATCTCTCAGATCCAACTCTCTATCGCTACAACATGCGGTTCTCTGGCAGCTCGGCACTGTTGTGGGCTGCAGAGCATGGACACATAGAAACAGCCAAAACACTGATCAGCCAACAGGCGAACATCCATATCACAATACTTTTCGAGAGCGCGAGCAACTGGAAGCCAGGACCGTCAAATAGCACGGCAGATGATGAATTATCACTCTTCATTCCACTGTTTTCTACATGATCTGTTAACTATCATAGCGAGACAGAACTACCAGATGACCCAAGGTTTTCGATGCAATGATCAACAAAATGTGCCACTGCAACTAGTTCTACTAGTACTATCTCTCCTAGGACTATCACTCCTGGTACTACTACTGGTACTACCATCAAATTTGGTATTGTTACTGGCGCTGCTGCGGGTTTTCCTGCCAAAACCAATACTGATCGTGCTACAGTGACAGGCGTGTATGCGAAGCATGCTCCTAGACAAGGGAGCCAACCCGAGTTTGACGGATGTCAATCGCAAAGGTGCTCTACATTACGCCCTATATCACGCGCAAAATGGAAGAAGTGACACCGAACTAAGTGATCTTGTCTCTATCAACACAGCGAGCGAGCAAGAATACAGATGCTCCTTCCATTAACATGAAGGACAAAAGTGCATGTAAGCACATTCGCGTTTACCATGCAGCTCATTTGTTCGTTTGTTGAAATTCACCTCTCGACACGCTTTGTCAATCCCATCGAATGGATGGCTGAAAATTATTCCTGAACTACGGTTCGTTATCCTAGCGTTGCACAAATGCTTAATACCGGCCCGGCACTGATAAGGTGCTGTGTCCTGACACTGTACAACTGTCGGAGAAAATCTCACTGAATAAGTGTGTACCTGGTCGCATTAACCAAGTCTCCAGCGATGAGCTCGCACCTCACCGTGGTGCTGGGGTCTAGTAGCCAGGCTATCTATGGATGCTGGCGAAGCTAAGACGAGCTTCTTGTAGATGCATCTAGGCTATGAATCGTAGGTAAGTTTCGTGCTGCTTGATAGGAGCTTTACCAAGGGAAAATATCGCTTGAATATAGATTAGGCTAACCAGGCTATTGTCAGAGCGGTGGTTCTTCAACGACCAGATTTCATGTTTCGACTTCCGTGTCTTGGGCTTGAGGGAAAGTTTCAGATTTATATGATTTCAGATTTATATGATCTTAGCACAATAAGTATCAATATATTTGAAGAGAGAGACGGTTTATCTCCTGTCTAACGTAGCATCATGCCCTCTAGGCCAATACCGAGGTATAACACGGATGTTATGGGGATATTAATATTATCCAATGGTACTTCTCTAATTCAGCCTGGGCCTGGGCGGCTGCAACGTTCTTCTGATTTCATGACGAGATGTTATTGGCCCCAGCGCATTATCACCATATTTTATCGTATTATTCGTATCATCGGTATCATCGCGTGACAGTGACCCGACTGGCAAATTGGCAGACATTCCCTGGTGGGGAGCCCCTGTATCAGTGTTATTGCTGGTGCCAGGGGCAATGCCTGCTTCTGTGAGCTCTCGAAAACTCCTTCTATATTCATGACTATTCTAATCCTTGTCTCTTAGCTCTTATCTTGAGTTGTAGTTGCAGTTGCTCGCAGTATGGTTCTCACAGCGATTGGGTGCTCAATACAAGCGAGGACACATCGAAGATTCTTCTTCTCAAAAAGAGAACTACACCAGGCCCGATCAAGCAGCGACGACTCTAGACTCGATCCTGTCCCCACCCACATTCTCCGGGCAGCCCGCTGACACTGTAGCTGGCTGTCAAGACAAATTCTATAATACAACGTGGCGATTGACTCAGGAGTCCCCTGTGCTGGATTATTGGATTATTGGATTATTGGATTATTGTTCCTGCTGGAGCTTAACACGTCGACGTATCACCAGACCGAGACCCGCCCAAATAGTTAACACAGCGAGTGCTGTTCTCGGCGCGTGAGGAAGCCCGGGGAAACGGCGTGTTCTGGCGCTGTCCAACCAGGTTCTGGACCTCGCGGGCAGGGAACAGACAAACCCAGAAAGGGGGTAATTAATAGCATAGATAGTTTATGAATATAGAATACAAATAAGCGATTGCCTCGGTCACGTCATGCGTAGATCCAGCGCCAGACGAGGCTGTCCGGGGTACAAGAGCCTAAAGGCTAAAGGGCCACGGCCAAGCAGGAGCAAGCAGTAAGCAACGCAGGGAATAATGTAAGTGGGCGGCCCGCGCTGAGCCTGAGCCACATTTCTCTCCCCATTTCGCGACTCCAACCAGGCCTTCTCCCTAGCCCAAAGAAAACGAAACAAAACAAAAATAAAACCACACCCCCCAGTCTTTGCCTCCCTGGACTCGATTCCCGACTCTCGACATTTGATCCCGAGATAATGTGCTAGCGAAGTCGACCCTTGCAACAGCCACTCGCGCATGGCTCTCTCTCTTGTCCGATCTGCTCCTCGTTTCGATGACTGCTGGTAGTCTCGTCCATCCTTTGGCCCAGGCGGCGCAGCAGCAGCATCCCCGAGTCCGCCGCCCCGAGTCCTCGCTCTCTTCCTAAGGAACGCCTGAGATTCTCTTGTGCGTGTGCGAGTCCGTGTGCGTGTGTGTGTGTGCATCGAGCCCTTCCGATGCAGGTGCGTTAACTCCTCGTTCTACCCTACCCCTCCATTCACCAAACCAGTACCTGAGTGCTGCACGCGCTCCCAGCCTTGTTCTCGGCTACTGCTAGCCTGACCCTGATATTATTACATTGGTGCAGGGAAATACCAGCTGACCTGCCAATCACCTTCACCAGACTACCGCCAGTTCCTACGAAGCTGACGGGGAGTACAAACGAGGCCATGTCCCCAATCTCTCAATAAGCGACGACAGCCATCATGTGACCGAGACCATAGGCCATCTGTACGGCGACAGCTACGATCGTCGAGACTCCCGACGACTGAGCTACATATCCTCCCCACTCGGCGAGACGCTGTCCGTGACCCCGGCAAGCACGACCACGACAAGTAATGGAAGTATGGAGGCATCCAGCAGGACAGGCGCCGTCCCGAAGAACAACAACAACAATAATGGCCAGAGGTCATCAGACGGGCCGTCGCGGCCACCAATCACCACAAAAGCGTCCTACGAGAGGGAGCCCTCGTCACCCGTGCACCTATCTCCCGCCGACACCGCCAACTCCTCCTTTCCTCTCAACGATATAGACTATGAGTCCGATCCAGCCGCCATCACCCAGGAACTCCACAACCTCGCCGCCATCCGCAGAATGTCCATGGACGTGACGGGCGACCCCGATTTGCCGTCGTTCTCGAATATCCAAGTGCCGTCCATAGCCCCATCCGCGTCGGCCGACGAAAATGACGCTTCTCGGCTGTTCTGGGTGCCTGCCCGTCTTCACCCCGAGCTCGCTCCGAAGGAATTCAAATCGTTCTTGGAAAGTAAAACAGAACAGATTAAGCGGAGGTCCGGCGATTTCTCTTCTAGCTTGTCGGTAAATGGCGAGGAATCGAGTGGCGGTTTACGCCGAAAACGATCGATGCTTTCGAGGCAAATTGACGACTCGACTGAATACACAGATGGCGCTGACAAGCTGGAGAGGAAACGTTCAGAAGGCAGATCAAAAACAGACACACCCAATCCGAATCTGCAGGAACTGGAGGAACTGGTTGATGATACGAAACAATTAAATAAAGAAGCATTTGCCCTGCTAGGAGGTGTCGAGCGTCTGGATATGTCGGCGACGGAGGATAAGCCTATCCTCCCTCCAGCCCCTCCTGGTCATAGCCTGAAACGCTCTACTAGGACCCAATATCGAAAAGGCAGCTTAAAGAAGGGCGAACGACCACCTTATTCAAAACGACTTGGCAGAACCCCAGAAACATTAGGAGGAGACCCGCTGTCCACAACAGCCGAGGATCCCCCCAAAATCAAACCTCTAGCCCGATCATCCACCGATCCTGGTCGGAGTATCTCAGAAAGACAGGTGCCCGAAAGACCAGTCCAGCCAGTGCTGTCAACCGATCTTTCGCCCAAAGGCAACGCCTTGCCACCGGGAAGCACATCAAATTCCACGTTTGACTCTATTCTCGACCCGAAAGCTGCTGGACCTTCGCAGCCTCGTCAGTGGCATTCTCGACTCAGTTCGAATGGCCGGTCCACGGTCCAAACTCCCTCGTCCGCTCAGCCACTTCCTCAAATAGTGGAAACACCCCCTCCTGCCGAACCGAGCAGACAGTCGTCGTCTAGTTTGCAGTCTTCTATGATCCCTGAGCGGACATCTTCCCACGATCCTTCTGTCTTCAACAAGCGGCCAGCTTCGCAAAGACAACATAATTCACAAACATTAAACGATATTACCTCACATCCAGCACTGTTGCCAGGGAACTCGACACGAACTGATAATTTGTCGGTAATCCCGACTTTTATTGAAGATAAGAAACCAGAGAATAAGAAATCTAAGGATAAAAAGGATGAAGGGAGTCGCAAATCGAGTTGGCCGTGGTCGCGTGGCTCGGACGACAAGGAAAAGAAGAAGGACTCTGAAGGGAAGAAGAGTAAAACAAAGCAAAGTGCGGCAGAGAAGGCATACGATAAGCTAGATAACACCCGTCTGGACGTGCTGCAGACATCCATTGATAGCGTGCCTCGAGGCCGCGAAAGTTTGGTCTTAGAGCGACCCGTTGATCAGCGACTCGAAGAGGAACGAAGAAAGGAGAGCGCGCGCAAGTCTTCAGACTCGAAAAAAGATAAAGAAGGCTTGCTTTCGTCAATATTTGGTGGCGGCAAGAAGAAAAGCGGCGGCGATCACAAGAAGAGCTCCTCTCGAACATTATCCCCGGAGCCTTCATCTATTCGATTAATCCCGGATGAGGATTATCCCTGGAGTCGGTTCAACATCATGGAAGAGCGGGCCATCTATCGTATGGCTCACATAAAGCTAGCGAATCCTCGTCGACCGCTTCATTCGCAGGTTCTCCTGAGCAACTTTATGTACTCGTATTTGGCCAAGGTCCAGCAAATGCATCCCCAGATGGGCATCCCGACGTCTCCTTCTCAGAGAGTGCAGCAGCAGCAGCAGCAGCAGCAGCAGCAGCAACAACAACAACAACAACAATCAGATCAGCCGGATGAATATACCCAATATCAACGTTACCAGGAGGTGAGTTCACCATTGGTTTTGGTAGCTTAACATTGTCTAACGTGCGCAGCAACAATACGTGGATCAGAGCTATGACGAGTACGATTACGAATCCGACGATCGCGGCGACCATTACCAATCTCACTCAGGAAGCAGTCGACAGGGCTACGAAAACGACAACGCATATGGCCAGCGCCAGCATTACAGTGGCTCTTATGGGTCTCTTGGAGACGCGGCACAGTTAGACAACGACGAGGAGATGTGGTGAACTCCCTCTCTCCCTCTTTTCTCTCTTAGTGACCCTTTCTTTATCATAATCATTCTCACCTCAGGTTCTTATGGCGTCTACCGGCGTCTTAGAGGGCATAGCGTTCGATGGATAGTCACCATTCTCATAACACATGTATTCCCTATTATTTCAACGTTTTCTTACTTACATGCTGTGACGACTGCGACGGGTTATTTAATTAGCATCCATATTGTGTATTTAAATATATCAAGCATTGGAGGTGCTTGCGGGTTACAACAAATCATAATTATCAACGTTAATACTAGTACGTATCAATACCGCAGTAAGTAGAAGGACCCCGGGGTCATCACGTGACCAATCGTCGCCTGCGCCACGGGGTCATGGAGGATCGACATCAACGTCTTTCTTTCTCTGTTACGAGCCATCTTCATGACATAGAACCAAACCGCGAACCAAATCCCAAACCACATCCTCGCTGTAACGTACCCCATTATCTATACATTTGCTACTCACCACCGCCAAAATGAGCGACGCCTACGAGCGAGAATCGTACGTCCAGCCCCTAACATGCTGATCAGACCACGACCGACTGACTTCCTCGCAGACAGAACAACGCCCTCCTCAACTCCCTCGCTAGCAAGACCTCTGCCCTGAAATCAGTGACTATCGACATTTACGATAATGCGCGGAATCAGGAGACGTTAGACAGCACGGTATGCCGCAACCCCTCTACCTCAATTATATTTGTATATTTGTATAAGTGTGTACTGATCTTTTCCAGAATGAGGTCTTTTCCAATATGTCCACCAGCCTCCGCGGCAGCGCCGGCCGTCTCACTCGCGCCGCGCGCGCAGGCGACAAGGTCGCGGTCTTGAAAATCGCGGGGATATGCGTGGGGGCTGGCGTCGGGGTGTGGGTTGTCTTGGGCTGGATATTCTGATCTTCTGTTGCGGTTTAATATCCTGTCGCTTTCGTTGTTCGCCTCGTTTCGTTCGCCGTTTTTATTCGCCTCGGTTGGGATTGGATTTACTAGCACGTTGTCTATTGTTTGGCTGCATTTTTGTCTGGGAGTTTGATTGGTGCGATTGCTAGCGGGTTTACAGCACAGCATGAGAGGGGGAGAGAGAGAATGGGGATGATGTATATTGAAGATTGGTTTGGTTTGGGATAGGGTAGCGGGTAGTGGGCAGTGTTATGTATTTATTGGGCATATCAATATGGGTGTGCGGACATGTCGATACTTATGAACATTGATGCACGTGTAGAGTACCTATGAGGATATCTGGTATATGTATTTAACATCGTGGAATCAGATGTGTACAGATACATGTATAGGCATATGCAAGCAAACCCAGCTTTGTATAATCATCAGTATGGCCAACTAGTATACCTGTTCAGCCTTGAAATGAAACGATTGAAGGATATCAACCACTAATCAACACTTCCCTATCCTACATATAATAATAGATGACTAACCCGAAACTCCCCGATTTGACCGGTGATACTCGGGTTCTCTAAACCTTACTTGAAAACTCTCATCACTTATGACTTGGAAAAAGGGGTTGTTGGGTTGTTGGAGGAGGGGCACTGGCCTGAAACTGGAGCTTTGCTGGATGTGTGTGTCGGTGTACTGGCGATGGAGTTGAAAAACTTGACAGAGATTTCCGTGCGACCGTCACTACGACAGCGGTAGGGCTAGCTCCAGTCTGCTATCTACTCTCTACTCTCGAGTCGGACGATGAGAGGGAGTTGACAGATCAGATCCACACGAGGTATCCGCAGTGAAAATTTGTGTAGGTCTAGTCCGTGCCGGGAGGGGCCAGAGTTATTGGGTCATCCCTCTACCATATATAGTACAGGATACGTCGAAAGGATTTAGGATACTGATAAGGCGACGGAAACCTCCGAGTAGTCTCGACTAGTTTACGCGAGACCTGGATCGTTGGGTACGTACCTGCAGGATTCATGCTACTATCAGTATCGCAAGGGTTAGCTGCGCTGACCGGCATAACTGAATAGTACTAGTAAATACTAAACACCCTGGATCTAGATTCCATACACATTCTTGTAGACTCCGGCAGAGAATTGGCCCGAGAGGCAATACATCCACGGGTTCGCCGACGGTGTGTCTGTGTCTGCCCGATAAGCTCAGGCCATCGGCATCCCGGCTCCCAACTTCAAATCACGGAGCACAGCACTCCTCGTCTAGACTCTAAACCTAGGGATGGGTCGGCAAAATTTCTGTTATGGAGCTGCACATCCCGAATGTACCTGCTAATACTCCACTACCTAATTCTCAATGTGCAAAATGTTGGCACTGCCTATTGGAAATTGCCTCATAGCAGTCTGGACGGCTGTGAGTAGGTCTAAGGGATTCATCGATGTGTAGGAGATCATCAGGTGTTGCATGAGTTATATATGTGTGGATGTATGTTCGTAATGATGCAAGTGATATATCATCAATTACACAGAGTGATATGAGGCTGCCCACCAATAGGAATTTCGAGGCGCAAACCTCGGCGTGCAATATACACATTAATAGGATTATAGTATTAGCAGGAGGAAACTGGAAAATTATCCGCTTCTAGAACACGTGCCGGCGGCGTTGATGATCTGCATTGAAGAATTGCCCATCGTTATAAGATAATACAAAATATTATTATATTATTATTATCATCGTATGATCATTTCTTCCTGGTAATATTCGGGTTAATACTAATAGTAATAATATTTGGTGATGAATTGAATAAATTTCGTGCCGAGCTGTCATGTGTCGCTGCGAACGGAAGTGCTGCAGGGCCGGATGCATGCAGCTGTCTGCCTCTGCACGAGAATTTTATTTGTTACAGTAGCAATCACGCCATGCTGTACTACTACTCATCCTGCATAGTAAGTATGGTATGGAGAGCCGGGCCCGACCCGGGCGCGGTACCGCGGCCGGTTTTCCTGCCTCTATATTATTAGATATTATTATTATTATTCTCGATAAAATAGAGTCATTCAGGCTTTAACTAGGCTTATCACTGATAACGATGGTGACAGGCTCTGCCAAGGCTAAGTTTTAAATTTATTACCGGCAATACTAGAGCGGCTATGCGTGCGCCGCTGATGTATGGATGCTTATGCTGTATGCACCATATCGAGTCAGGGACCATTGGTCAGCACTGCATTTGTCTGACGAAATTTAATATGCCATGAACAGATGACTGCGCAGTAGCAGATGATTGTTGCATCTTCATATGTACAGTGGTAGCGGTAGACTAGAGTGACAGTTATTTACTATACAGCATAGCATAATAGATTGTATTGCCACATCCGTAAGTGTCAATACTAAAATCCACTCCCAGGTTCATCGGTGGACCCCATCATCTGCTAATCACCATTTGGCATTTAGTATTCATCCTTAGCTTAGAGCCCTGCGGTGTTATCAGCCTGGATCGGAGGGGCACGCCATCCATTCCGGCGTGGGCCTGTGATGGACCACATCGTCTCACCAATTTTCATGATTTCTTTCTTCTGTCACTCACTTCCTCCTGCCCTCTTTTCTCACCTTGCCGTGCATACTGCCTCTTTATTCTTCCTTCACATACTCATCCTGGATTGTCCTGTGCAGAACCAGACAGAAAATAATCTGCGCATTGCTGCACACTATATTCCGCTTCCGGCACTCGCTCACATGCGCGGAGGGCTGCCCTGGTTGCCAACATGGAAGCACTGAGTTTTCTGAGTGGTGCTGGGATAGCCAGCAGTGCCAAATACTTTGACATCCGGTATGCCCCCGTTTCTTCTCGCGTGGAAGCATGTGATACTGATTGTGCAGCCTCGAGGATCGATATGTCGTCTTCCGCGGCGGCGAAGACGAGGCAGCCAGCTTCCATTTGCGCGGTACCTTGGTGCTGTGTCTGTCGGAACCGCTGACCATCAAACACTTAAAGCTGTCTCTGACAGGCATGTCGCGCGTGTGGTGCGTATCACTCCTTCTATTCTCTGGCGCAGAATTTGCTGACTGAGACAGCTGGCATCTCCCCTCCAGCGCGACGTCCGGCGGTCGCAAACCTTTCAAGGAAAAAGTCTTCTTCGAGAAATCGTGGATATTCCGCGATGCTGGCAAGGGAAAGACCGAGATCTTGCCCGCCGACAACTACGAATTCCCCTTCGACGTGATCTTGGAGGGCTCGCTGCCAGAGAGCGTGGAGGGCCTACATGATACGTGGGTTACGTATCGCTTCAAGGCAGAGATAGGCCGCAAGTATGCGCGCGACATTGCCATTCGCAAGCCGGTGCGCATTGTGCGGACTCTGGACCCGAGTGCGCTGGAACTGGCACATGCGATGGTGAGTCGAGACAATAAAATAATAAACTATCCAAAGAAAGAAAGAAAAAAAACTAATAATTTCAGTCGGTCGAGAACATATGGCCGAACAAGGTCGAATACTCTATCAGCACCCCCAGCAAGGCGGTGATATTCGGCACCTCCGTCCGCGTCGACTTCCGGTTGATCCCCCTGCTCAAAGGCCTGAAGATTGGCCAAATTACGTCGCAGCTGATCGAAACACACGAGCTGACCCTAAACCCCGACGACCCACTAACGGTGCAGAACACGTACAAGTCCACGCGCACCATCAAAACCGATGAATACGAATTGGACGAGGACCGCCAGCTCGAAATCATCGATGAGGCTGCTGAGGGCTTCCAATTCCATCGTTTCCTAGACCTACCACACACCTTGTCTCGTTGCTTGCAGGATGCAGAGGTGAAGGGCATCAAGATTCGTCATAAGCTGAAATTCCGCGTCCAGCTGCACAACCCAGATGGGCATACAAGCGAAGTAGGTTTTCGTTATCAAATCAACAGTATGACTTGTCAATGCTGATATCTCTAGTTACGTGCTACCCTGCCAGTGTCCGTCTTTATCTCTCCAAATATGGCCATTGACGACAATAATACTCTAGTGGAACACAATCCAGAAGCCGCCAGACAAGCAGTCGACGAACTCGCCCACCAAGCACCCCCGCTCTACGGCGAACACACCTTCGACCAGCTGTACAGCGAAGTCGACATCAGCGGCTACCGCACACCAGGACCAATGAGTGGCTCAGTTACACCATTTGGCACCCTGAGCCGCAACATTTCATCCGAAGACCTTACTTCTCTCAATGAAGCCGTCTTTAGCGGCGATATCTCAGCGTCGGCACTGCACAGTCGTCTGAGCCGGCTGCACGCGGTACACGGCAGCCACGCCTCGTCCCCCGGCACCCTCGAAGCCCACGATGTCGACCACCCGCAGCAGCCCGCCACCGCTTCTCACCCATCGCCCGACTATTTCAACCTCCCAAACCGCCATTCCGCATCCAACTCGCACAGCCCCGAGGGTCCCAGCCAGACTGGTTCTCGCCGGGCATCCGACGAACACGACCGCGAACAGCTCGACTCGGGCCTGACGTCTGGAGCCGCTACGCCGTACCATCCACAGTCCTACGAAGTCGAGAATTTGAGCCGGGTACCCAGTTACACCACGGCAATGCGGACATCAGCGCGGACCCATGTCGACAGCTATCTTCCAGACTATCAGGCTGTGATTTCGAGCTCGGCGCCCCGGCCCCCGCCTTTACCACAGCAGGTGCATCTTCGCGGTGGGGGTACACGCAATTCGTGGATGACGAGCGAGTCGCCCAGAGCGTTATATTAAAAACCTTGCCATATCCATCTAATATCACAAAACATACATCCTCGCCATCCTCTCTACCCGCAGACGACATATTCTCCTCTCAACGTTGCATGCATACTTTTTTCCCCCTTTCTCTTTCTCTTTCTATTCAGCAGCATTCTTATTTGGAGTTGTGCGGGCCGCTTCTCAATTGAGATACCACGATGTTTTTTTTCCCCTTTCTCTTCTCTTTTCTTTTTGTTCTATCTTTTTCTACGGCGTTGATACTGGCTTCTAGATCAGATTGGACCGAGCTCGAGGGCTACAGGTGACACGACGAGATGAGACATGGATACTTCATACTATAGTGAGGTATCGTTAGTACAGTAATGTTGACATGAAGAATTGAATACATCAACCTTTCAAAAATTATACATAAAAAAAATAAGCCAAACCTAATTGACTGATGACGACTGTGGCTGCTCGCACGATGGGGCTAGTTGTGCCACATGCAGACTTGTCTCGGCGATCGAGTCTTAACAGTGTGTATATGGTTCGTGTGGCGCCGCTTTCAAAGACAAAAGTATGTGGCCATCTTTCAAACCCGTGCAGCATGTGTAGCTTTACTAGTGAGAATAGTATCCCATAAGAGAATTAAACATTGGATCATATAACGCTCGACAAGCCTACGTATTACAATGATTCATTGAGGAATGCGGATCATTTTATATCTTGTGAGAGGGAGGTTGATATCTTGCACCCTCCTCTTGGACGGAGCTCTAGTCTACTGCAAGGCCACATATGTTCTGTATTGCTCCTGAGCGGTACGACTGTGGTCATGTAAGTCAGATTGTTAACATTGAAATTAATTATTCTAAGAGCTGAATAAAGGTTTCAGCCGATCACGAGTTATGGTGCTTTTGATGATGAAGTTCTCAACATTGATATAACACCTAATCGGGGCAGTAGGCTGTAACACTGAACTCGAGATCCTTCTAGGGATAGAAAGTCTCACATAAAAAAGTAGGGTGACAAAGTTTGAATATAGTGCCACAAAAGCTCGTGGATGGTGTATCAATATATCAATACTAACAATCTTTTAATCTTTTTGCATTATCTATGGTGGCCGTCTAAGAAGCATGTATTTAATCTGATATAATCCATATAAATGCAGATAATAGATAGCAAATATTCATACTATGTGCAGACTTTTATTGTCCTAGTGTCACTATGTGTTGCGCCTCCATCGTCAATGAACGTAGGGTTAAAATTATCATAGTTGTGGAGAAGGAGAAGTTAGCTGCGTACTGTCAAATCTATGTACTGTATAAGAGAGTACTATGTAGTTTTATGTACAGGAATGAACCGGCGACTAGCGGTGGCTGTGCAGGCTAGCAGTGGTGGTGTGCGTTGTCATTGGTCGACGCTTCTCAAAATTGGGCTCTCTCTTTGCATGATGAGTGCGAATAGACGATTCTCCTCGACAACGATGACGACTCCAGGGGTTTTCTCATTGGTCAATTCGAAATGAAGATGAAGTTAAAAAAATTGAAATAAAAAATAAATAAAAAATGAAGTTGAAAGCGAAAAGCTAAAAAGATCGAATGGGCGAGCGCCGGCGGCACAGTGAGGTCATGCCGATCTGTGCTGTTTAGGCTTGCGCTTGCCTTTCCTTTTCTTGCGGTGTTGCCTGACTATTTAATAGCTTCACTCCCAACAACATTGAACTGTTGGTTAGCCCCATCCTTATATTCTTGAATAGTTACTTCCTAATTGCACACACATCCTGTGCGACTTATTCTTTTCTTCTACTATTGCCATTCTTCTTGTTAAAGCTTAATTGTTTATTTTGTCGCTTCCACGGTTAGGCGCCCCCCCGCATGCCTGGTCAACCCTACCTGTTGATCGCTAACCTACTTCATAGATACGCATACGCATACGCATACGCATACACATACATAGTTAATATCAACATGTCAACCCCTGCAACTCCCATCGAGCACTCGCTGCCGCACCGCAGCACAACCGTGCGCAGCACCCTGACCTCCGCCACCAGTGATGACGAGGGCGTTGTCGGCGAGGATACCAGCGAGGTATGTCATACAGGTTGATGGACATTTCCGTCGCTAACCGGAACAGACTACTCGCCTCCTCCTCGAGCGTCTGCAGGCCTGGAAGCATATGTGCGGCTATCTAGAGGAGTATATTGATGCGACTGCCAAGATATCCAAGTCTCAGGCGAAGGATTATGAAAAGATTCTGAAGGTATTTCTCGATAGTGATGGGTGAGGTCGGTACTGACGCTGGTCATAGACAGTCAGCAATCCCCTCAAGGAAGGCCACCATTTTGATCAGGATCTCGACGGTGTCGTGGGCTTGTTTGAGAATCTACGCAACAACACACGGGTATGTCTTTCTATATAATAATTGTATATAGGTGCTGACGGTCATAGGGCGTCTCCAACATGTACCTCGAAACGGAGCAAAACCTGAAAGGCCAAGTGTCACCCATCCTCGAGCGTCTCCACAAGGAAATTAAAAACAAGACCAAGGAGCTCAAGGGTGGCGCGCTCAAAGGCTCCAAGGCCGTTGACAAGGCCAGAAACGTTACTCAGAAGCACATCGAGCTTCTCGGCCAGTACGCTGCCGCCCACGAGTCGGCCTCACACAACAAAATCGAGGCGTACAATGACCCGTACGTGCTGCGCCGCGGTATCAACCACCGCCTCAACAAGCAAATCATCGAGGAGAACAATAATCGCAATGACATGATCACGGTGCAGAACTCGTTCGCGCAGTTCGAGGCCCACGTCATCGAAACCGTGCAGCACGCCATGAGCACCTTCTTCCAATTCATGGGCGGCCAATTCGACCGCCAGCGAGCAATGTACGGCGATATCGTCGGCAGCGCCCAGAATATGCCGCTTGACTATGAATGGACGCGCTTCGTCAGACGCAACGACGGGATCATGATCGACCCGGACCAACCACCCAGAACGCTTAGCAGCATCGCCTTCCCCAACCAGAGCCATGTCGCCACCAAACCCGTTATCGAAGGCACCTTGGAACGGAAGTCGCGTGCTATTATCAAAGGGTTCAGCACGGGATACTATGTTGTCACGCCGGCCCGATATCTGCATGAGTTCAAGGACAACGACGATTTCCTTAAGGACCCTAACCCGGAACTCTCCCTGTACCTGCCAGACTGCGTGATTGGTGCAATTGACGGCGTCAAGTTCAACGTCAAGGGCAAAGACGTGTCAGGCGGTAAAGTTGGCAACGCATTCTCAACTACCACCGAGCTGCAATTCAAAGCCCACACTCCGAACGATGCCGAGAAGTGGTGGCGCGTCATCAAGGACTCCACTCGCGTTGCCAGCCCTGTCGCTGAGAAATCCAACCCAGTGTCCCCAATCGCTACAACCCCAGCTGCAAGCCGAAATGTTAGTGCGACGTATCCGCGGGACGAGAAGGCGTCGCCGCAGGAACTTCCACCTGCTGAAAGCACCAAGGCTGTTGAGTCGGAGCCTGGGACGGGCGTGAAACGTAGTGCTAGCCACTACCACGGATCACCTGGGGGGACTGGGGTTGAGAAGATCTGACCTTCTTCTTCTTCTTCTTCTTCTTCTTCTTCTTCTTCTTCTACTTCTCCTTTTTGAATCTCGTTTTGTATATTGACCAGCTACATACTGCACTAATTTTGGGATACGACTTAATATTGCATGCCCTACTTACAATCAAATCTATATTTCACCACCGTCCAACAACTACACCTCTTTTAATCTATACTAAGAACTAATCCCAGGTCTCTCCCACCTCAACACCACAATATCCCTCTTACCCCCTCCCCTACTCTCCGCCAACAGCACACTGCCCTTCTCAATCGTCTGCAGCTCCTTAAATCCACACTTGCGCATCACCGCAACCGACCCTGCATTTCCCACAAACGCGCTGCCCATGAGCACCCGCAGATTCATCCGCGGAATCGCCCACTCGCTGAGCACCGTCTGGACGACGATAGCCATTATACCCTTTTTATGATGGGTGGACGATAGCCAGACTACACCACATTAGCATCTCCCTTCACCGATACATACACACATTACACATTTGCTATATATATATTCATGTAGGGAGTATGCATGGTATTGGTAACCTACAACCTATCCCCCATACCACCTCCTCACCCCCCGCTTCCAACGCAGCATTCCGCTCCCGCGCGACCCGCCGCTCATTGCTCTCCGCCGGCTGGATTTCGTAGTACGTGTAGCGGCTCAACATTACATCGCCAACCAGCGGTGCCTGCGCCACGTCACTTTCTCCATCTTTGCTTGTTGGAGCAAGGGCAGATGTATCGCGGATGTCCCGAAACGGACACCCGTCTGCCCACGCTCTTACATTCGTGCCATCTGGTTGAGAGTGCAATGTGGTGAATATCCGTCGACAATCCTCAAACCCGCCGCGCACGAACGAGGCTGCGTCCGCGGCGCTGTACGGGTATGGTGGGGACTCGAGCCAGTCGTAGACGGCGACGTCGTTGAGTGCGGCGGTGCGCGCGGCGATGTCGGCGGCGGGAACGGTGAGATGGTCTCTTGAGTCGGTCGAGGCAAGAGAAGGGGACGCAGGGCTGATTATGGACGAGGTTTGCGGGTCGGTTAGGCGTGGAGGGGTTACGATGATGTGTGACAGGGGAGGCGGGAGGCGGATGTATGGCTCGGAGGTGAGGGGGTCCGTTTGGATGGGCATTTTGGTTGTTGTTTTGGCGTAAAAATGTATGCTTGTTGTTTTGCGTAGGGTTTGCGTTCAATGTTTTTATAGTTGAGGGTTAAGATGCCGAGGTGAGTCATTGCTAGATTAGATGTAACTCTACATTCATCTGATATTTTGATTGGGTGATTCATTTTATTCCTGATCCTGAATGAAGAACTAACCATATGCGCCATTGATGCCATTGATGCTACTAAGGTATCATACTCCGTAAAAGCCATACCGCCTGTTGAAAAAGTTAATAAAAGATGAAGGAAAATTAAAAATCTTCAGGACTGTGCAAGTCTTTCAGCTTCTGCCCGAGAAATCTCCCCAGCGCCGCAGATTTTGACTCCAACGCTAGCAGTATCTCCGGTGATGCATTCAGATTCAGCCCTGCGAGACGTGCTAGATCATTGCTTCGGTCGATCTCGTATTGTGCGGCTAGTAGCTTATCTGTGTCGCCTTCAGATTCGACTGCCCGCGACTGCTTCGACGCCGCAGATGACTCAGTTGGTCCTGCTTCTGCTGCCTCTGTCGGCTCGACTGCTTCGGTAGGATCTTCTGTTCCTGATGCTATGCTGCTTGCAACGTTGTCAACAGTCTCCGGATCCTCTAACTTTGACGGTCCAACCACCGCCAGAGCAACCTTATCCCCAATCTTCGTCACAATGGCCACTCGGTTGTCCTGCTCAAAGACGATCGACCCAACATCGCCCAACGAGAGCGACGGCGCAGTTACAAACGACGACGGATGACTGGCAGGGTTCACACCGGTCAAGTTCCCTGACGCGGACGTCTTGGCGAAGGATGTATAGGCAGCTCCATACGTCGCACTCAGGCTGCGCAACCGGCGGATCGGTAGATCGGATGCGTACGCAAAGATGGCACCATTTGTGGCGAATATCCTTCCAAGGTCAGCTCGCATGCCGTGACTGCCATGTAGTATAACTCACAAAATGGAGGTGATTTCTGGAGGCGAGAGGTTATCCTCGAGCAGATCGCCGAGGGCCTCGGAGTCGAGCATGCGGATATCTGGAAGTGCCGGCGTCATGTCTTCGGAGCAGCTGTCAACATCACTCACGCTAATGGTATGTGCGTCGGTGTCTGTCTCGTAGGCAGTGGCAAGATATGCTGGGGGAGCACGAGTGCAATCCTCCGGAAAGAAAAAACAGTTATCCCAGCTGTCCTCGTCGAAGATGTATTCTATCGGCTCGGGCGAGTACTCGAGGAGACTCTGGGCGTACTGCACAGTGCTGCGTGCCCAGTAGGGAATAAAGACGGTCTCGTCGTGCTTGTGTTCAGAAGGGAGGAGGCCAGGCTGTAGAGTTTCCATTTTTAGCCACTATCTTCCAGTCGCAGAACGGAGAAACCAGGGAATCAGGAAGGCAGGAAATCAGGAAACCAGGAAGCCAAGAAACCAAAAAAACCAACAGGGATGAAAGACGTGCAAGTCGGGCATATTTAAATCAATAGCAGTTTGCAGACAACAGAGTCATGCGACAGCAGGCTGGCAGTTCAACCTGGACAGTGCTACTAGCCGGCGTGAGCCCAGCTGGATGGGGGTACACTGCATACGATGTCGCGGCGATGATTGGGGGCATGCCACTGAGCATCATAAGCAATTCCCGGGCTAGGCTGCATTTTCTGGCATTGCGCAGTCAGAGAATGACAGAAAAGGCGCATTACGCGGCTGCGGCGCTTGCGACCAGATTGCCAGGCAGCACCGAGGAACGCTATGACATTTCCGTGACTTGCAGTGGGATGGGAATAATACCTCAAATTCTCAGGTCCTCCACTGGTAGCACGTCGAGACTAAGCGCGCAGCAACCGGGGTTGACGCGTAGTGGCGATCGATGGTTCGCAAGAGAGACCCAGTGCAGAATTAAATAATTAGTTGCTTTTGCTGCAGCTGGGGGAGGTTGGGGTGAGGCGGGCTGAGGGTGTTGTGAGGTGCAGGAGCTGTCTTGCAGTAACTTACTCTTGACTCCCGAGTATTCTTACTGCTAATGTCTTAGTCATGAGAATTAGGTGTAATAATGCTCCTTCGAGGCTCCTTCCCCGCCAGGGCCCCGGCCTCCCGCGGAAGGTGGCACCGGCCCGTTCCTGCCTTGCTTATTGTTTTCTATTTAGCAGTCGTTAGTACTGCTATTTTGATGGATCCTTCTCTTGTATTGGGCTGCTCTTACAACACAGCATCAGGCTGCATCCACATTGCAAGATGCCGTATTATTAATCTAGTTACGCCGCAGCTGCCAATCGCGCCCACTTCCAACAACATCACTCCACAGGATCACTATCCGCCATGTCGTGCCGCAAGCTAACCAAGCCACCGTCTGACTGTGAACTCCGACGCTGCCTTCTACTGAGTATACAAGCAACACTCATGATACATACGGCTGCACAGCTGACTCGCAGACGATGGGTTACCAGGAGTATGGAGTCTGCACTAGGAGTGAAATAGTGAATCACCCCGCAACCAATGCAGGATGTCGTGCGGAGAACAAGATGGGTTGCTGGAGGCCCGAACAGCTTGTCCGTGGTCATCCACCTGGGCACAATCCATACAAATCGATTCCTCGATCTCGCTGATCTTCCAGAGAATGCCAGCTGACGTACTCACGATACATAATTGCATTCTTCGACATCCGCTTTGCGGTTTGTCACTGGAATGCGCGGTTCAAACATATACAGTGTTTCATACGGAGGTATTTTAACAGCTCTCACATCTTGGACCGAACACGGCGACTGCCTTTCCATGGCCTCATGGCTTACTCATAAATCTGAAGTAGCACCTGTGAGTAACCACAGTAGATAAAGTAACCTGTGTGACCATGCTTCGATTAGCTCGTATTGACTTGCTTCAGCCAAGGCTACTTGGTCAATTGTATGATCATTGAGCATTGAGCATTGAGCCCTACTATCATATTGACATCAATTTCTCTCTTGGTTTATACTGGTGACTGTCAATACATTTGATGTATTTGGGATGGCGCAGATAGCCTCAAGGTGCAGTTGATTATTGAATAGATATAAAAAGATTGATTAGTCATTTCACGTCAATGGACATGCAGTCTATGTGTTATTATAAAGCCATTAATTGATCTATTGCAGATGAAGTCGATTGTATACTATATTATCCCGTATAGATCGCAGTCGCGGCTGATTGGCCGCGGCGGGTTGCGTCATAACTTGTGGTCGACCAGCAGCCCCGCATCATCGACATCTTCCTCACTCCTCATAAACAGCGCCGATGTTATTACTCCCGCGACTCTCATCCCCTATCCTCAATTCTATCAACGTACCTAGGCTGAGTACCATTTTTATCGGAAGTAGGCATAGCCACTACTTGATTGGTCTTGCTTCTAATCACATTTGTCCAGGAGGTATCAGAGCTTTTGGCACCATGGCGGCGACTACCGATACTTCCACCTACAAGCTCAATCGTAAGTGATAGAGTCGCTTGCATTGCTTTTACAACCTAACATTCGATTAGATACAATGATCCGGGTCAAAGACCCTAAAAAATCATGTAAGTGTGGTGTGAAACCCCGCTCGCGCTACCACTAATAATCTCAGTGGAGTACTACAAGTTCCTAGGACTCAGTGAGATCAGGAAGCTAGACTTCCCCGAGGCCAAATTCTCGCTTTATTTCCTTGCCTACGACGGTGCTAATTCGCTTTCTGGTAAAAACGGCGTGACTGACCGCAATGGCGTGCTGGAACTCACCCACAACTATGGCACCGAGAATGACCCCAACTACAGCGTTGTCAACGGAAACACCGAACCGCACCGTGGCTTCGGTCACATTGCCATCTCCGTCGACAACATCGAGGCTGCTTGCAAGCGTCTCGAGGATGCCGGCTACCCTTTCCAGAAGAGACTACAGGACGGACGCATGAAACATATTGCTTTCGCAAAGGATCCTGATGGATACTGGGTGGAGATTATACGCCGCCATGATGAGGATGTTGGAACTACCACCGATACTTCTACCTACCGTCTGAACCATACCATGCTGCGAGTCAAGTCTGCCGAGGTCAGTCTTAAATGGTACCAGGAGGTCCTGGGCTTGAAGCTGGTCCGCACGGCAAAGAACCCGGATAACAAGTTTGATCTTTACTTCTTGGGATACCCTGGGGCAAACCCCCCTATCAACGCAAACTCTCGCAACCCAGTTTCAGAGTGGGAGGGTTTGCTTGAGCTTACCTGGAACTATGGCACCGAGACCCAGGAAGGTCCTGTCTACCATAACGGAAACGACCAGCCACAGGGATTCGGCCACATTTGTAAGTCTTCATTTCAGTCCCAGCCTGATCTTTATGTATTGACGGTCCCCGTTAGGTATTTCGGTGGATGATCTGGACGCGGCTTGCGCCAGATTCGAGTCACTTGGCGTCAACTGGAAGAAGCGCCTGACGGATGGAAGAATGAGAAATGTCGCCTTCATCCTGGACCCCGACAACTACTGGGTGGAAGTGGTCCAAAATGAAAAGTACAGCGAAGCCCACAAAATCTAGAACCGCAGTTATACCAAAAAAACATAGCTGGCAAAATTTAGTAATGAAGTTGGAATATTTAGAAATTGTATAGCAATCTACATCATTGGCGTAATCGAGTGGACCTATCACCCTTTTAGTTTTTCCAGTTCCGATGCGAACCAGGCGGAGCGCATTTCCAACCACGGCGCCACTTGGAGGCAGATCCTGCTTCCCCGCACCGCCATTTTCAGTACATGTATCCCACTGTACTACAATACTACAGTACTACAGTACTAGTTCTCGCAATCGGCTCGACCTCTCCATGACCCAGATATCGTCCTCGCATTGCCTACCCAGTTTCCAAGGCGGCTAGATGATTATGCAGCATTCGAGCACATCATTTGGGACTCGGTGGGAAACCCGGCTCCGGTAATCAACCATGTCCGCCTCTCAGACAGCAACCCAGCCCTCTAGACAGGGCAAAAAGGCGCCGCGGAAACACGTTACAACGGCGTGTGTTCCTTGCCGCGAAAGCAAGATTAGGGCAAGTCTCTTTGGAGTCCGTGACTGGAGTATCGCAACTGACTTACTGTTCTGGATAGTGTGATGGTGCCTCGCCGGATTGCGTGAACTGCCAGAAAAAAGGGAAAAAATGCATGTACCAGCATGGAGACGATAAGCGAAAGTATGAATGAACCGACAGGAATACCTTTCGAGCGGTCTCACTAATAATTACGGGGTTTTAGGGTTTCGCTACGCGCAGCAACTGAATTATTCTCAGCGAGAATCGATCAGTTAACCCAGTTTATATATGACCGTGGCATGGAGCCACCCGCCAACGATCCTGAGGCTGAACAAGAAATAAACCGAGTTTTGGACACCCTTCGGATTTCGCGAGGTGCAATGCGACGGCATGTGCCTCAGCTGGAGAACCATTCTCCGCATACCGCAGTTTCTAATCGAAGCGCCCACTTTGATTATCCGCATGCTTCAATACCATCTGTGCTGCCAAACTGGTCTTCCACTTATCCAACTGCCGATACCCCGCGCGGTGTCGTACCAACGCCGGAGCAGCATCTGGCTGACGGTTCAAATTTCACACATGCGGGTTTCGACTTCACATTGCCCACGGCTGAGTGCTTAGACAATCTCTATGCGAATCTGCAAAGTCCCGAAAATCCTCTTGCGGACGAGAACCCTCATAGCGGGGCCGAGCGGCCTTCGTTATATTTACCAGGAGATGCCGCTGATACTGACAGTGACAGCGGCGACGACCCAGAACATGAAGTCATAGAGCAGCTGTCATCTCGAATCGGCACCCTCAAACTAGCCAGCGACGGACATCTTCGGTACTACGGCCCGACGTCAAATCTAAATTTGGTGGATGTGGTTGCCACATCGGATAAACGGCCTGGTCCGGATGCTCGTTCTGTCCGGCATGATGGTCAGGAGTTGCTGAATCATCTGCGCATTGGACAGCATGTTGAACAGAGTCTGGAGGATCATTTGATACAGTTGTATTTCACGTGGCAGAATCCTAGCTTGTATGTCGTGGATTGGGAGATGTTCGCGAGCGCCCGTGCTAAATGGAGGAATGACTTGGATGATACACCTTTTTTCTCGGAGGTGCTGACGAACGCAATGTAAGTTTTTTATAAAGGTCTACTCTGGTTGATGCTAAATTGTGTAGGTGTGCGCTTGGTGCTGCTTTCGAGGCTCGCTATCACCCTACATTTATCACTTTTCCAAAGTCACTCTCGGAGTTTTTCGCCGACAGGGCGAAGGCCCTCTTGGAGATTGAATTGGATTGTCCTTGTGTTGCTACGGTCCAGGCTCTTGTGATTCTCAGTAGCCACGAGGCCGCATCGAATAGAGATGCGCGAGGCTGGCTATATAGCGGTAAGAATATCTATCAAATGTATATAATCCAGTCATGATCTAACTTCTCAACGCAGGTATGTCGATGCGACTTGCGTTCGACCTAGGCTTGCATCTTGATATGACACCTTATGTTAAAAAAGGGAAGATGACTCCTTTGGAGGCTGAGGTTCGAAAAGTCGCTTTCTGGGGAAGCTACGTTGCAGATCAGTATGTTTTAAGAAACTCAGTTTGTGAACTCCTACTAACGGTTTGTCAAGCTTCTGGGGATTCTATCTCGGCCGACCATTTCGCATGAATGCTGGAGATATATCTGTCTGCAAGCCAGCATCGGCCATAGACCGTACCAGAGAGGAGACTTGGCATGCTTATGGAATGGGTGATAGCCATTTGCCAGCTCTAACAACAGGCCTTCGAAGCCCAAGTGAGCTTATTACTCGGCAATTCGCCAATTTGTGGGAAATGATTACCCCTGTGGGCCATATCTTGTTTGTTGCTCTAGTCTTTTTGGTGGAAACCCGCTAATGTTGGGTAGGTACGGATGTCATGATATCGATAGGCATGACCTGCAACGAATTACATACCAAGTGACAGAGGATCTATTTGCCTGGAAGAGCAATCTTCCTTCCTCGCTACAAATTGATCTCGATCATGACACTGGGCCGATCTTACCACACCTATTGATGCTACAGTATGTCACGTCCTAATTTCGCTAGACTCTGCTGTTTTATAAACTAACAACACCAGTATGCAATACCACCAGATTCTCATTTTCTTCCATCGCCCGTGGGTATCTAAGAGCTACATTCAGCCTCAAAACCCAAAACAAGGTCCCGGATATCAACACGCACGGAGAACTTGCATTGAATCAGCAACGTCGATTGCCCGCCTTCTACGTCTCTACGAAAAATATTACACATTCCGCCGAATCAACAATCAAGTCGTCGCAATCATCTTCACCGCGGCCTTGATCCTAATTTTCGTCACGATCTCTATGTCATCTCAAACCGCAGGCCGGTTCCGTCTAGACGACCAGTGGCAGCAAATCGACATGGTTGCACATTTAAATGTCTGTTTCCGAGCCCTCGATGAGCTCGGACAGTCTTTTGAGAACGCCAAACGAACGCGCGATTTCCTTGTTAGCCTGCAGCGACGATGGCAAAACCACATGCGCAGATCCGGGATGCGGTCGAAACGGCTGCATGGGAAGTCTACTGACGGGTTGACAGCAGGCTCTGCGAACGATCCTTCTGCTGCAGCTGCCACCGTGGCCACTGGCAAGAAAAAGCCCCGATTAGAAGGCATGGAGTTATCCCTGTCAGAACCCTCTTCCTCCAGACTCGGGGCCCCTGGCCACGACCTCGTCGACCTAGGCCGAATCGGGCTGAATTGGACTCCTTCTAGCCGGGATCTCAAAATGCTCTCGGACGATCTGGGGGGCCCGCTGCTCTCGTCAGACACTGCGCCGTTTGCTGCTACTGCAAATACGCTATCCAGTCTAGACGAGATAGCGCCCGCTTGGTGGGATTCGCCGCCGGGTGCTTCGAGTGGTGGTGGAAGTAATCATAATGGTAACGGTCTTCGAGACAGGAAGTTTAATGGGATGTAGGCTTGTAAGATGATTGTTTTCCTTCCTCTATTTTTGTATATACCCGAGTTTACCCACATATATGAATATACTGTTCACCTACTGTTAAATATATCTCAATAACTCGATACTTGCATAAACTGGACATTTGCAGGGGCATTATGCCGGTTGCCGTCGGCATTGATAGATGTACATGTACTGATGAGTTGTAAAATGGACCAGAAGTCTGCCTTTGAGAACGCCTCGCCAGCCCGAAGCGGCCGCCGAGCCTTAAGCTATTTGTTACCGCTTGTATAGCGTATTCGCGACGCCATCGGAACAGCGGCCTATAGCCTAGCCTGCATCTAGCACGAATCACGAGCAAGAACCCACACACTGGCAGCTAGACTGTCCCGGCCGATGACGCTGATTTGGTACTACAGATGTCTTCCTGCATAAACATGTATTCCTTAGTGCTACATAGCCGTATAGGCCTACTGGCAGCGTGCCAGCCGTTGTCGGTTAATGCACCCTGGGCTCCATAATAGTTTCGCCTCACTGGTACATGCAGACTAGTCTGTGCTGTAAGTGATCACCTGTACCGGCGCACCATTTGCTGTTCTCGGCAGGGCTTCCAGTCTCGCAAATTAACGCAATCATCAATCATTCAATCCCGAATCCTCTACTACTATACTACGTGTAACTATTCTGTAGCTTAGCATCTTTACTAGCCGGTACTGCTGCATGTGAAGATCTGGATTACGGCCGGTCGGTCCCATAATATCGAAAACTCATATTACGATGAGTAGTGGAGTAACAAAATGATCTGATTATCATTTGGCCCGCCAGTACCGGCCAAGTCTCGAATTGATTTAGCGGCTGAATATCACCCCGTCGCCTTTGCTCTCGTCGCAATCTCCCTGCCCTTTCCCCCGCAAGCCCAATCCTTCGACATTCGTTCATTTCCATCGCGACCATTACTTGCGTGTCTACTTCAGCTTGACTTGCACTTGCGGTCGTCAGAACTGGGCTGTTAACTCGGAACGGAGTTAGTTCTAAAGGGAAGGGGAGCCCCCCCTCCCCGTTTGATCTGCACCTCTTCGCCCGCTTACGGGCATGATGCACCATGGTTGGAGTCCCTCGCAGCAAGGGCTGTTCTGTCTGCCGCAATAGGCGCGTTAAAGTGAGAATTTTCTCATTCCTCCCCACTAAGCAATCGCATTCGATGAAAGAGACTGACTTGCGATACTCGACCAGTGCGACGAGGCTCGGCCCGAGTGTGGCCAGTGTCGACGGTACGGATGTCAGTGTCCCGGCTACAATCGAGGCTTGAAGTTTCAGGATGAAGGGCCCGGTCTGCAGCGTCGCCATCGACGTGTGTCTGACCGAAGGGCTAGCGATGCAACGAAGAAGCCATTGCTGGATTTAACCGAAAACACAACCTCCTCCTCCTCCTCGTCCACTACCGTCGTAAAAAAGAGGCACTCCGGCGCATTGATTCCACAGGTTACGGCAGAGGAAGCACTCGTCTTGATGCGAGCCCATGCAGGAAGTATTGACGAGAACCTCTCGCCGTCGCTTATTCAGAAATTGTTCGTGAGCCAGCAACCCAGGCTTTTCATGGACTTTGTCTGCGCTGCGTTTCCGACCCTGTTCTTCCACAATAAATTCCGCTCGGAGGTTTCGTTCCCCGAGTATATAATGCAGAATTTCAATATACGAGCACACCAAGACTCGGCCGTGTGTTGTCTGAGTGCCGTATATCTCGCATCCTTGACTGGAGATTCACGGCTTCTTAGGGCGAGTCGTTATATGTATGGCAATGCACTACGGAAGGTGAACCAGGCGTTGGATACGGATGAAGCACTGTCGGATATTCTACTTAGTACGGTTATGATGCTTACGATTTACGAAATATACGCCCAAACAACGCCGAATGCGTGGATTAAGCACGCCCGCGGGGTCAAGGAAATGTTTCTCAAGCGTGGCGCCAAAAGACACATGTCGGGCTTTGGCCGGTCGTGTTACTACGCATACCGGGGTTTTCTGGTTGCCCATGCCATGTATGAGGGAATCCCTTGCTTTTTGGACCAGGATGAATGGCAGGATTTTGCAGCAAAGGTGCAAGAAGAAGATTCCAAAAAACCCGGAGAATGGTCTGTCTTTGTGCATCTTTCTGAAATGATATTCATGGAACTGGTAAAATGCCCACGGTATGTTTACGATTTCCGACACCTGCCACCGACCACCCCTCGAATTATACGAGGAGCCCTTATCGCCCGGATTCGCGAGAGTTGCACTACGCTCCGTCAACTCAGCGACGAATTACAGGCGTCAATCATGTACCATTTCCAAAAGAAGCAGGGAATCGAAGTCAACAAAGAAGGCTTCGTGGGCCCCCCGCCGGCAGTTTTTGCCGATACAAATCCAACATTATTACTCCAGGGTGCTACCCACTGCATCAACGCGTTGGAAAAGCTGCTACGATCAGCCGACGTCACCGAGGATGAGCAAATTTACTTGCTGAAGGGTATCTCTAACTCACCTGAATCTGCACGCGACGAGTACCTCTCACCAACCCCCTCCGCCGATTCGACCTGCGAAACTGTCTCATCTGGCGCCAGTCCGGCGACTGTTGATAGTAGTAGCGCTACTACTACTGCCACCACCCCAGCTAGCAGCGGTAAACCCTTCACATTGCCCCTTCGCATGATCTCTGAGTTTAATCGTGGCCCATCAGCGCATGGCAAAGGAGGCGGTTCCCATCGACCTGTGGTATGGCTAGATCGTATCGCGTGTTCCATGGGCATGATCGGAGCTGATATTGTAGAAGACGATCTTGACGCAACTCAAACAGTGCGAGGAGAGGACTTGGAGACTGTCGTTGAGGTTATCGAAGAGTGATATCATTTGAACTCAGCATCGAAGAATATGATGCCCCTGCCCCCCCCCCCCCCCCCCCCCTGGGTCTACTTTTCTCTTTTTCTACTCTACTTGTGAATAATTTACCATCGAGGAATGGTTTAATGGTATATATCGTGCTGGAGTCTGGGATTGGATGATACGGTTATGAATTGATGAATGTAAAGTTATGAAATGGCTATGTTCTGAATTCAGCAGATAGTTCGCGTCGTGCATTCTGGTTGATTGACAGACTGACAGATTGATTGATCTTTGTACCAGTCTATATTGGTATATGTTGCCAGACAATCTATCTATGTACATACAAGCAGGAATATTCACTTCGAATATGCATGGTATAAACAACATACATACGAACGCACTTATATATGACACTTACCCCGTACTCGATTTCAATCGATCACCTAATGTATATGTTAGTACTCCATTGAGTTTTCAAACAACGTCCTCAACTCCTCTTTCTCGGCGTTCAATTCCTCGCTCAAGTTAGGCGCCAACATGAGCACGCGCCTCTGCGGAATCGTGCCTTCAACCAATCCGTCGATATCAGAGGTCTTGAAGCCCAAATCCTTCAGCCCTCTAGGCTGATCGCCGAGCTTGATCAAGAATTCACTGATAGCTTCACCGAGAACCTCGCCTGCGCTCTCGCGCTTGACGTTGGAAATGTCGATGCCAAAGGCCTCGGCGGCTTGGAGATGGCGGTCTGGATTCGACGCGGCTGTAAAACGGAAGACGGCTGGTGCAGTCACCGCGACCGAGACTCCGTGTGGGATAATCGGGTGGTCGACTTCATAGCCGGCGTGCTTGTAGCCCGGGTTCTGCCCGGATACTGGGTAACTCATCCCGTGGCATAGATGAACGCCGGCATTGCCGAACCCGACGCCGGCGAGGGTGGCGGCGAGGAGCATTTGAGACTGGGCTTCGAAGTCATCCGGGTCCCGGACAGCGCGGGGCAGGTATTTGACGGTGCTGCGGAGGGCGTTGAGAGAGAAGATATCGGAGATTGGGTTTGCGCCTTGATATGCTGGGCGGTTGATGGGGTTTGTGGGACGAGGGGTGCGCTCATGATAGGGGATGGCAGTCCAGGACTCGAGCGAGTGGCAGAGCACGTCGAGACCAGAAGAGGCGTGGACGGCGCTGGGCATTGTGCGCGTGTTGATTGGGTCACAGATGCCAAGCGTGGGCTTGAGATTACGGTGTGCAACGCCAGTTTTGGCCTTCTTGGACACCAAGTCGAAGATTGCTGTGCCGGTGGTTTCGGATCCAGTACCAGCGGTGGTGGGGACGGCGATCAATGGCTTCAATGGCTTGGTGATTGGGAGCCCCTTGCCGAGAGGTGCGTTAACAAAGTCCAAAAACTCAGCATCGGCAAAGACAGTGTAGAGGTTCATCAATTTGGCGGTATCGATCACCGAACCACCGCCTGATATGAAGTCAGTTTGTGTGCCTGTATTGCCTCGGCTATGTGATGGTACTAACCAACAGCGAGAAATGCATCGGGGCGATATGGCTTAGCAAAGGCAATGGCTTCTTTGATCCTACAGGGAGTTAATTCCGTTCGTCTGCAGTTAAACAGGGAAACGTACGAGCTGTCCTTGGGCTCAACTCGAACCTTATCAAAGATAGTGAATTCAACTCCTTCTTGTGACAGCCCTTCAACAACCTGTTTCATGGCATCTAATTTGGCTACATTCGAGTCTGTCACTACACAAACCCGCTTGGCGCCCAGATTCTTAAAGTCCATGCCGACTTCTTTGGTAGCTCCTGGTCCAAAGCGTATACTGGACGCGGCCATCTCAAAAGCATACTCCTTCTGGCGGCCTGGGTCCGTCGGAGTGGCCATGTGTCGACGGACATTGTTGGCGAGGTTGATCTGATGGCGTTGATGGTGGTGATGGTGGTCTGGATTGCCGTGGCAGGGGCAATTGGGAGGATGAGTAAATTGCACTGTGCGTAGCAGGGAGAGGGCTCTATTGGCAGCCGAGGGAGCTACCCTGATGGCGGGAGCAACCATTTTGTCGATAAGAGAATACTTCAGAAATACGAGGACTAGGAAATACTGCAAAATGAAAAGGCTCCCGATGTAGAGGTATAAATGAGGCGCGACGATGAATAATGGAGGGTAGAGGGCTCAATGCGGGGAGACAGGCTAGCCCTAATCAAGCCGGTTCGCAGCGTTGTCCGATCACCGAGGCTATTGCGGCCGCCAAGCCGCCAGCGCGCTTCCGGCAAGCGCGGACCCGGAGTTACGTGGGCCAATGACCCCGCATTTCCCCCCTGCGGACATCCTCGATGCTCTCTCTGCTTTCCAATCAAACGAGCCGGCCAGCTCCAATATCAAATCCCATCGGCCCCGTTGGGAATATAGGCCACTTGCGTGCTCCTTCCTTGCTCTCTTCCGCCTCGCCAGTGGCTTAGGAGAGAGGGGCCACCTGATTGGATGGCGTCCTCCGCCGACCCTTCCCAGCCTTTGCTCGGCGACCAACAACAAATAGAACGGCGCCAGCAGCAGCAGCGCTCCGACGATGTCACTAGGAAGTCCTCATCCCCATCGGCTTCTCATGACTTGTTACGTCGGATAACCGAAAGCCACTTCATCGGAAATCGTATGCCGAGCTGGTCTTCGAGAGGAGACGGCGGAGAGTACGGCCACCGCTACCACGATTATTACAACGAGTACTATCGTGAGGAACCATCTAGCTCTATTCCTCGCCTAAGGGCCAAAGCTCGGTCGGCCCTCTCGTCGAAATGGGGCCATTATGCTGTTTTGTTTCTGGTCGCTGTTGATGTGGCTTGCATTTTTGCCGAGTTTCTGATAGAGCTCCATACATGCGAGCTTCGGGAACGACACCAGGTTGTGGATCGTCGATGGGAAATCGCACAGGAAGCTTTGGGGCTAAGTGGGCTGATTTTTTCGTGTCTCTTCATGGTGGAATTGATTGTTACGGTTTTGAGTTTTGGACTACACTACTTTAAGTCCAAGTTTCATATATTTGATGCCATTGTCATTGTGGTCGCTTTTGTTTTCGATGTTGCATTGAGAGGTCTCGTTGAGGAGCTAGGTTCACTTGTTGTCATTCTGCGTCTCTGGCGAGTCTTCAAGATCATCGAAGAGATGAGCGAGGTCAGTGCTGAGATGATGGAGAAGTATGAGGACGAGATAGATAAGTTGAAACATGAGAATATGAAGCTAAAGAGGAAGCTGCGAGGTTATGGCGACGAGGATGATGACATGGAAGCCAATGCTGGCGGCGACGAAGAAGAAGACAATAACGACTGAATGTGAGCTACCAGTTGCAGGATAAGTCATTGCAACATTATTCACCTAGGTTCTCAGGGCTTTCTGCATTTTTTTTATTGACTTATTCCTTGATACCAATTTGTGTTGCGTTGATTGTTACACTTGTTTGCAAAGTTGGTGCTGTTAAGTATCTATGGTTCTTGCATTTATATTGTTCTGTATTTTGAGTTTGCCCACATGCAAGATTTAATATCATCAATACAAACCATCATGATTTCCAAGATATTGGCTATGAACACATATCCTCTAATTATAAATTGATATCATCTGATTCGGCACCATTCCTTAACATTGCAAAGCATCCAAATTGATTACATGTATCATTGAAAGGCGTCAATCATGCTCGCATAGAGTAAGCACCACATCCACATCAGCACTACAGGAAGCCGTATGAGTGCCCGATGGCGACACTCCATTCTCCCAAACAAAACCTCGACAAGCGCCGCTGGAGGGTACCAAAGCAACGGTGTAATTCGCGAAGGGATCTCCGTTCACATCAGAAATGTCGTACCAAACCGTGGTGTTATCATCAACCAGGCTATATGCATAATCGGTCTCGGGGCTGCTCGTGTATATACCGTCTGGTACCGTGGTTATCTTCAATGAAATGCCGCCGGTCTGCGAGTCATGCCGGAATTCTTCAGAGTATGTTTTCCCGGTATCTATCGTCTGTACGTCACCGATTCTGGATCCTACGGACCAGAGGTAGACCGTGGTATCTGTGCAGTTGTTGAAGACGATTGCACTGGCAAGAGTATGTGCGAGACAGGGGAGCAAGGTTGTCAGGGCGAAGGGGAGAAGGAAGTTCATGTTGACTGAAAGAGTGTACAATTTGATAGACTCCACGTTCTTGCTGCAACGATTCTGCTTTTATAGTCGCTGGATGAGCTTGCTTCAGATGATATATAACAAACAGAATGGGGTAATCGCATGATCATATCAGTCACCCTTCATGGTGCCGCAAATGTCTTATATAGACATTGACCTGAACCCACTCCTGGTAACCTTCCACAATTAAAGTTACTCAAGCCCTCCAGATGTCTCTGAGAACTTGGTAAAGTCCAAGTGTGAAAACAACAAAACAAAATTGTGGTAACCATGGCATGCCGGTTGCCGAGTTGATTGTGGTACGCCGTACCCCATGTGGCGTAGAGCAAGATATTCATGATAGTGGTGTCTTGAAATCTAGAACTACTGAATTCACGAGTCTGCAAAAGTTACTATGGAACCTGCTTTGTTGCTCCATTTGCTGATTGGCCTTCAGTCATAGATATATGTTGTGGAATGTGAGTAATCAAACTCCTTCTTCCCTCCCCCTTACCTCGGCTCTATCCGGGATTGTGCCTTTGTCTCCGGGATTCTAGGATTCGGGAATGAACGCTAACCGAGAGTTGTTTTTGGCAGAATTGAATAGCAGAGGTTTCACAGTCTTCCAGGGATCTTGGTGACCATATCACGCTGGTATTTGCCAGAGCAAAAGTAATGAGACATGAAGCTATCGACCGCCACAGTTATTCGAAGAGACAATAAACAAAGACTGCCCGAAGTCCTTTCGTAAACTTTACAGACTTCCTTCAAATCAATACTGATTATAATACATAAATATTAAAGATTAAGTTTGTTCTAGATGGCATGACGATCTGCTGATTCTTTCTTCTTTCGCATCAGTACCTAGAGGAATAGATTATGATCGACAAAAGCTCAGTCAATCGATTATTCGAAGCATGATTAGGCCACGTGCAGGTTGTGTTGATCACCAGGCCAAGGATGTGACTTCAAATGTGTAGTAGTGTTACAGTCTCCCCTGCAATATCTTTTTAGTCTGTGTCTAGACAGTAGGATCAGTGTACAAAAATTCATTAGAAGTATTCCCGGAAAAGCAGGCCGGATTTTCTGTTACCTGGTGGAAGTCCCGATTGCCACCGTCGCAAATATTTCAGGTTTTGATTACCCAGGAATGCTCGCGATTTCTCGGCGCATTATTCTGTCCGACAGATCTGAGGTATTAAGGTAGGGTTGAATGGATGTTAAATGAGGACCCAAAAGAGCCAAACATTTGACTAAAAAATTGAATTGTGAAGTATGTATAATAAAACCAAAGAACTAGTGGTTATAATCTGCAATATAAATTAAAATGAGAGGTCGAGATAATAAAGGCTATCTGTCTATCAAACTGCTTGAACAATGCACACATGACTGTTTTTTGCTGTTATCATATTTTTACTGCATTCAAAATGTTCACTCAAGGTCGTTGGGTTTAAAAACTAGTCCACTTGCTTTCAACTGCAGCTTATTTCTTGTATTCTCAGAGCCTTGAGTTTAAATGTAAGTATATTTCGTCTCTAATGTTACTAAGTCTAATGTTCACAAGATGTTTCCCTACTTATGAATGTCTTCTTTTAAATTGATGGGTATTTGTGTTCCCTTTACGCAGTAAAAGAGGTTTACTGCCTCCGATATTAATTGATATGCGTTGTACGCCTGAATCGAAAAAGTACATCTGAAGTCCCCCCCCCAAATTAGAGGCACTAAGTTTTCACTACTATCAAAGTAAGTTTTCTTCTAGCCTTTCAATAACTGATATAGCGAGAAAAGCCAACCTTAGTTTGGTAAGCTTTTGGCAGAATGGAAAACGAGGCTTTCTCTTTAATGGATTTTCCAGCTGCATAGTAGTTTTATTCCTTCTTGAATTGGGAATTTTAACTCCCAGCCAAATCTCCATCCCCTATTGGAAGCTAAAATCCATAAATTAAATATTTTTCCTTTCAATTAACGTATCAGAGAATGGATGAAAATTGCTCAAACACAAGGCTGTCATGGGTAAGAGTAGTGCTACGACAGCAAAAAATAAACGAAATTCGAGGCTGTAAGCGGTAATTGTGTTTTTTTTCCGTTAATTTGAATCAAAAAGCCGTCCAAGTTAGTTACCGAAAGGTATAATTGTTTAATAGCAGCACGGCATAATCATGTCCCAGAAAGAGCCGATAATCAGGGTCACAAAATTCTTCCGATTTTAGCTTTAAAGAGAACTTTTCGAGTACTGAAAAGAAATATCCAAATCAACCATACTTTACAACGGATCGAGTTTTAAAAAAAAGAATAAAACCGAAGATCTTCTAGAGGGTCTGGCAGACATCACAAATCAACTTAACCGCCAAGACAGGGAAATCTTCAGTCTTCGACTGAAGAATGTTGATCAAGGCGCAAAGTATTCGAATCAAGACACAAAAATTGACGAGTAAAACAAAAAGCTTGTTGCTCTTCAGGATACCATTGTGAAGATGAAAGTGACCCTCAAAGACCAGGAAGAGCAACAACTTTTCACCCATTCCGTTGAATTGGAGAGGTTCAGCTCACATTTTGACGAAAACGCCGTTACTAAACAAAACAAAATGATTCAGAGTGGAAATGTCTTGACTGATCTCAAGACTATCCAATTCATTAAAGACAACCATACACTACGATTCGAGGCTGTTTTGAAAGGATTTGAGTACTGTTATGGGTTCTCCGTAATGATGAAGTCAAAATCATTGAAGCACCTGGCTATATCCAGGGTATTATGGAAACGAAGATGAATCTCATAGGTCGATTAGAATGGGACAAAGACATGCAGTTACAGGGATTGGTAGACATATGTGATATGTCATCCAGACATGGAAAAATAGCCTCAATCCTGCGGCGGACACCAAGAAGAGCCTGGAGTTGCTTGATGAATTGACTACAAAAACCCACTGAGCATGTAACATGACGTTTTCATAGTCTTTCTTTCGATGTTGTTCCCTTATTTGTTATTCGACTATGTATTGAACATGATTTGTTTTATTGGGGTTGATTCATAGTCTATTATGATTCTTGAGTCTTTAAGCTGTTGATTATTGTGTCTTAAGCCAAAAATGAAGCTGATTCTTAGTGTTATTAACTATTTCTAGGAGAATAAATTAACATTGAGTGTATAAGATAGAATTCACTAATATATTCTTTCCAGCTTAATATAAACCATGAATATACCTTCTCTAATGCGATATACGAGGGGTCTGTAAATGTTGATTTTAGACGAGGGTATGATTTCATTAAATCTTTGCGAGTACATCAATTGATATGTAATTGTCATATGCGTAGACTCTCTACGGCCACTTGTACTTAGGTTAAGTGATATATGTAAATATCCAGCCCATGCGAATATAAATCCTGCAAAAGTATATAAACATTAGGATTTCACATCGCTTGATTTCTGTTCGGTCTTTTCCTCCGTCAAGTCTTCAATATTTTTAGTCTCCTTCTTTTCAACACCAAAAATATGCTCCATTTCCTCGAGGGATCGACCAGAAGTCTGTTAAAATAGCTGTTAGTAATTGCGAAAAAACTCTCATGACGAAAAATACTCACTTCACGTAAGAAGAGCCACGAATAGCCAACAATGGCGTAGTTGAAGATGGCAAACATCAAGAACGTCCTCCAGTGAATGTTATCGAGAGCATGCGGCGTGATCTGCGACATGACGAAGTTGAATAACCATTGCGAAGCTGCCCCAATGGCAACACCCACATCACGAGTACGACTAGAGAATATCTCGCCCACGTACAACCAGGGAAGAGGCCCCCAGGACATGTTAAAGCTGAAGGCCTCTGCGTAGGTCATGATAATTGCAGCTATACCAGCATGAGACACGCCATTTGTCGAAGCGCCAGGCGGGTGAGTTGCGACAAGGCATGCAATGATCAACATGAACGAGCCCATGGCAAAGGCACCAACCATGAATGGTGCTCGTCGACCACCGATCTTATCCAATATCAGTAGCTGAAACGTCAGGACGCCTACTACTTTTACAACGCCGAAGAACCCAGTGACAAGGCTGGCAGAGTTTCCGGCCCCAACGCTGGAGAATATTTGATTTGCATAATAGGCCAGAGACGTATTTCCGGTAAGCTGCGCGCAGAGTTGGATTGTGATGGCGATGAAGACACGGTAGCGATTTGCAGGAAGTAACAGCTCTTTGAATGTGAAATTCTCTTTGAGACGAGCCTCTTCCTCGATACCGGCCAAAATTTCATCAAACTCTGATTGCAATTCTTCTGTCTCATCCCCTCCACGGACCCATTTCAATGACTGGCGCGCCTTCTCAGTTTTACCTCGCTTGGCTAACCAACGTGCGCTTTCTGGAATTGTCAGCATACCGAACAGCAACAAACTAGATGGTAATAGTTGAAGCCCAAGAGCGATCTGCCATTGCTTTGTCGCACTGGGCTGGTCCTTTCCAACAGCGTATGTCACCCAGTATGCAACCATGACCCCTGTCGCAAAGAACAATTGGAAGCAAGCCCCGAGTTTTCCTCGAATCTCCTTCGGCGACATTTCCGCAGCAAAAACAGGAATCAAGACCGTGGCGCCTCCAATACCAACCCCGGCAACCACCCGACCGGCATAGAATGTGCCAAGTGTTCCACTGTTGATAATCTGCAAAATGGTTCCGATTGAGAAGATGATAGCGCTGACGATAAGCCCTCCGCGTCGACCGAAGCGTGCGGTCACGGGCCAAATAATGAAGCAGCCAAAGAAGGCGCCTCCCTGCAGAATCGACACTGCGTTGGAATTGACATTGGTTTTTTGAGCTTTTGTGTATCCAAAGTCGCGTTCAAACGAGGCCAGAGTTAAGACACCGCCTAAAGGACCAGTAAGTTACTTGTAATCGCTCAACTTCACCGAAAAACCCACTGATTACGCCAGTATCAAAAGCAAAAGCGAAGGATCCCAGGCAGCTGACACACGCAATGTACACGGCCCGGACAAGGCCAACAGTGCGACCCATGGTTGAGCGTTCTGTTCTTGACACTCAAAGCCGTTGATGAAGATGAGAACTCATCCCGGAGCCCGCCCACAATCTCTTAATTCAACCGAGCTAGTGTTGGAAGCAACAGCACTTATCAGATCGGCCATAGGATTCGTCATAGTCTATGTTATGCCTGACTTTGCGCGTGGATAGAGGTTGCATCTACATACGATAACATCTTGGCGCGACGTGAGACAACCCCATGATTCGCCGCTGGTAAAGATACCGCTTGAGTCTAACTTAATGTAGTAACTGCGCTATACTAGTCTTGAGTTAGTATCTTTCTTCCCCGCAAAGAAAGAGCGGAGAAGGCGGGTCTGACCACAGCCATGATCCAAACTCCGCGCAGTATAATTATGCATACCTTGCTATGTTTATTTCTAAATTAGAATAAAGGTAAGTGTTGCGCCACGCCTCCGTATATTGTTTTATAATAAGAATTGGGGTTGATGTTAACTTATATGTACGAAACAAGATTGACTAGGGTGGAAATTTGATGTCAGAGCGTATGCAAGGAATACCGCTTATTTAGTGCGTATAAATTGATATAGATGAACAAAAGTTATTCAGAGACACAAAGAAACAAGCCGGGAAAATCTTGCAGAAATTATCTTAATTTTATGAGTCTCGGTATTTCAGGTAAATTATTCCTAATACTATGTGACCAAGACTCCCCCGTATTTCCTTTTGACAGAGCCATATGCAGCAAGTAATACAATCTCCTCCTATATGATGTCTCGAGTACCTGCAGGTAGGTGGGGACTCCCACAAGATCTTAATGCTACAGTGCTAATGTTTGCTGCTCTTGTAAGCTCATTCACCTTAGGGCGAATATATATAAATATATATTTATAACAGTTGATGGAGGATCGTATGGGAAATAATGAATTGTAGCAAAAGGTGCCTACCGCAGATACCTGTATACCTAATAAGAACGAGATAAAGAAGGTCGTGGTGTCAATGATGTATCAACTCGAAATAATTATAATAATCCATGCGTAAACATGGGTATAGGTACTGAACCATTGTTTTCATTAAGTTTAGGTCGGCTCCGTGAGGAACGACTATATAATAATACTATTTAAACTTGAGGGATAATAAATTATGACATATTTCCGAAATTGATAATGACATTTATCTCGTAGTCAATCTAGTCCCAACAATTTTATAATTCCTTTCACTGTTTGTTTAATTGATCTTTCTCCTCTAAAAAAGACCCGTTCTGATTCGAGGTATTGGCCAAAGAAATAGACAATCCACGAGTTCTCTGACGATCAGAAACTGCTCTAGCTACTCTGGGGCTTGATGGTTCTTTTTTCTGTTCTTGCTCCGCATCAATGCATTGAAACCTTGTTAATACCGTAGAAAATTCAACGATCTTGCAGGCCCCGCTTCCATTTCGACAAACACTCGGGAATACTGTAAGCACAGGTTTGTCCTCGGTGATATTCCCATGCTTATTTTGGTCCAACTTTTCTTGGTCACCTAATGGTAAACGATCCCAATGCCCTCCATCCCATTCTGGAAGCTCAAAGCTCAATTCGTAATTTCGTGCACTATATTGGAATAAGCTCCAAGTTTCGCATGCTCGATCGACAACAATTTCCAGGCTTTTGCGAAATTCTTCATAATGCAGTGAAGGAAATAAATCCAAGAAACACGATCCTATGTTTCTTAAAACCATCTTCTTTTTCTCCTCAAGAACTAAGGTATCTCTCTCAGGATCAATGGCTAGTAATATAGCACGACAGAATGATTCCTTCTTTGAATCTTTCACTGCTAGATCTCCGAGTATTTCTCGAATGTCATTTTCACTCTGAAAAATATAAGATGGCTGAAAAATATGCTCAACCAATTCTCTCGCAAGAATAGCAAGGAAGACAGCATAACGCATCTGTTTTGCTGCGGTTGAATTCGACTGCGGCAATGGAATTTGATGAGACATGATTCCAGGCGACCTTAGCTTTTTCCAAGCTTGCTGGTTCTTTGCCTAAAATCAGCTACATATATTGAAACAATAAGAAGAACTTATCTCACCCGAATATTTTCATTGGGAATATTTCTTTTCATATGTAACGAAAACGCCTCGGCAGTGTTCTCCCAAAAAGAAAAGAGTTTTCCCAACCTAGGTAAATTAGCGAACTCAACTCACCAATACTGGGGAAACATACAATGCCTCTTCCTTGTCTTGGTTCAAACTTGCTGCGTATCCTCCTATCTCATCTAGCTTCCCGGAATTTACCTTCATTTCCTCTTCCATCTGTAATTTCTCTGACTCGAGTTTTTTGTATTTTTCTTGCAGAATTCCGTGAGCTTGCTTCATCTTGGAACCCCCAGCCTTTAATTTATCGATAGAGCTATCTTTCTTTTTCAAGGTATCCTGTAGCTCAGTGATGTTCTCATTGGCCCGAGTTACCGTTTTCTTTTCTTTATCGTAGGAATCTTTCAACTTTTGGTACTCCCGATTGAGAGCCTCGAATTCCTTCCGCTGCTCTGAAATGGTTTCTTCATTTGTAGCAATAGTCAACTTCAAAAGATCAATCTCCTTTGCCGCCTCGGTATATCTTTGCCTTTCTCTTTCATTTACATCGAGTAACTCCCGATATGTTGTTTCTCTAACTGATTCCAGTTCTTTCACTTTATCTGTTAACTTTGCTATTTCTGCCTTCTGGGAGTCAACCAGCTCGCGCAGTCTAGTGTCTTGTTCTACAACTGCGGAGGCATACTTGAAACTGGTATCATGGGTTAGGCCTTCTACCACTGTGACAAGGGTTCTTAGTTTCTGTAGCCCATCGGTTTGCAGGTCAATGACGGTGTCATCCATATTTGAAGACTGATATTGGAACGAAATGTAATTATTTTAAGGTGAAGCTTGTAAATTTGGGTGTTAGCTTGGATAAATAATACTTGACAATACTTTTCCAAGGCGACAGAAATGACCGGAGGCGACCAGCGTCATTATGTAGATAGATGCTTTGCGAAGCTGACTCTAGCGCGCAACCGACTTCTAGGCTATAATGAGAAGCAATTACGTCAATCTAAATGTAACTTTAGTCACTATTTCCTTAGCCTTGTGAGGTTTCTTTGTTGGTTTTGGGAAGATGGAGGGTGGGAATCCAATATCGTGAATCGGGATATAGGATTCCACCTACTAGCCATGCAAGTTTTAATGTCAACACCAAATAAAATTCGGCTTACACTCATGATATGCAATGCAGGGCAGAAGGCTGGCGATTTAATGATTTGAGTATGTGTTGTAATGCCAGTGGTCGCCTCGTCATTTTCGACGAAGGGGCCTTGCCCTAATTAGTTGATATATGATGCGGCACAGTCACCCCTCATCACATGCAGGCCTAGCTACATATGTAAGAGGTTTACGAATCATGCAATAATACAATCTTAGCACCTCCCTAGGTTATGGCCCAAGCGTTCGAGAAGAATGACTTCCTACCATATATAAGCATATTATTAGACGCAGAGAAAATCCACGATAAAAGCCTGCCGGACAGCATAATCTGATCTATGGAATAGAGTTCTTGGTAAAAGGCCATCAAGATAAGGTAAGTGATTCTTGTGGTGCATGGCTCTTGACAAGTCATTGCTCCAAAATGCAAAAAAGCGCAGTTAGGTGCATGAGAGATGTGTTCTAACACCATGCACAACGTTTTTACAGCCTGAAAGGATTCTTTACGAGCTAGCAGCGACTGAAAACGGTTAATGTGAATTATAACATCAAACGCAGAGGGAGATGCGGAAACTGAAAAACTAAGACGAGGGTTGAAAAAGTATTACTCTGATAGTTAGGGTTGGACCCGAAACTGCATACGGGAAGACAACTTACTATACATTAGCGAGTATCAAATATTTGTCTAAGATAAAAATTCCAATGATAATTTCTTGATTTTCTAACGCTCATTGCTTGGTGATATTTCGTTAATATTCATAAAACCCTCTTCCAGTTTTCACTCCAAGTTTCTTCTCGGCGATCATGTCTTTCAAAAGAACTCTTGGTTCTTCAGGAATTCCAGCTCGATCCTCGGCATAATGATTCTCAATATCTAGTACAACATCAAGTCCAACCACATCCATTAGCTGAAACGGTCCTGATGGCGTCTTTAGGACGTTTTTGAAAATATCATCAACTTCTTTGGGCGTCGCAACCCCTTCTTGAACGACGAAAAGAGCCTCTCTTTTGATGGCTGCCCATATTCTACGAAATATAATCAGTACAACTAACACACCCACTTTGAAATATTGGTTTCTCACCTGTTGTAAATGTACCCTGTGGATTGACGTCGAACATGGAAAGGCTGGAAACCGTGTTTTCTGGTCTCTTCCATCAGTAGATCGATGATCTCGGGCTTTGTCTGCTCAGAACCCATAATCTCAATTGCTAAAATAAGTCAGTTTTGAAAGATTCATTTTCAATACGAATGGGAATTTTGTGGATGTAAGCTTACCTGGAGTCTCTGGTGGCCAATCTATAGACACCCTCTTCAGATCAGCTAAATTTTCACAAAAGATTCGATTTTCAAGAAGAGACATATCTTACAGGAATGTAAGCTAACGAAGCGCTCGTTATTCTTGACTTTTAATCCTTGTAGAATTTCTGAGATGGAATAACTACTTGAATTGGACGCAATGATGCTCTCTGGGCTTGATGCTTCGCTAAGCTGCTCCAGTACCTTTCTCTTGAGATCCAGTTTCTCTGGAACAGACTTTTATCCAAAAATTGTTAGTCATATATTCAAACATATCAACTGTTGCAGGACAAATTAACCTCAACAACCAGCCAAGAGTCGCGCAGAGCCTTCTTGAAATCCGAAGATGAAGCTGGTGTTAGAGAGACAGAACCCCAACTATCAAAATCCTTGCTTATATATTCGAACTCTTTCGAACTGCGCAAAGACTGAATATCAGTCCACGCTCTTGAAAGCTGCTCGTTATTTTGATCAATCAGATAGACAGGTCTTCCTAGTCGCGTCCACTAAGCCCCACGTGTGAGATTTATTTTAGCACCTTAAAATCTAGCATTTTTTCTTGTATAGAGAAGGGTTTTTTACCATGAAAGCAAGCCTTCTTCCTTGTGTTCCAGCCCCCAGGATCGTGACGGCCTTTGAAGATAGTGATGTTAATGTAGTCATTGTAAATGGTTTGGGGCATTGACAAATTGCGACACGTTCTTCCAGTTTTTTACTCCAAATACTCCAAATAATCCAAATATTCGAATATCAATTCATAAAGGTAATATTCTATACCACTCGCAGAGTGGTTGGTTCATACTGAGACGTACTGACATTTATACTCTGAAATAGCCCTCGGTGTGGCGCTGTGATCAAGCCTCTTGGGCAACCCGCGAATAACAGTAATCCTCCATCGACAAGATTGGCCTGCCTGGCCCTAGAGCCGATGGATACTCCCTAGCGGCGTCGCACAAGCCTTAAAGGCTCAGGGCTATATCCATATTTGGGAATCCTCATTTATTAGTGGGGACACCGGATCCGAATCGACCCAAATTGCCTACTCATGGGCGGCTTGCGGCCCGAAGTATCGGATCCGATTCATATCGAGAGGCCGAGGTGACTATGCAACGGCATTGTCTCCGAACTTTGACTCTTAATCATGCCGTGGATTTGCTGATATTATTTGATGCATTTTGAATGTTTCAAATGTTCCTTGGCACTGCTCAACGTTGATGTGAACAGTATATCAGTTGATATTGACCTGTGCCCTGGCGTTGGGGGGAGTATGCCACTGACCATTAGGTTGAATGGGGCTCGTATCTAGTAAAAGTTACTGAATGGAGTCGAGCTTGGAAAAGAAGCGATTTCTTCCTGTCATAAAAATAAATATCAGATCTATTCATCATGGCTGCCCACACAACTGTCACCAAGGGTTTCATGTCGAGAGCAAAGACGAAACCCCGCACGGAGACAACTACTTCGTCGTTTCCCCACTTGAACTATGCAACCTTGTCAGTTGTTTGCAACGTTGACTATTAACCATCTAAACTTCCAGCCTACTCACCATAGCTTATGCCGAAGCTGGCGAAGAGAGCTTGTGACACTTGTATCGCTCGGAAGGTCCGTTGCGATGGAGAATTGCCGTGTCGAACTTGCAAGTCATCAAAACGGAATTCGCCATGCACCTATGTCAGGCCTGCTCAGAAGAGAGGCCCAAAGGTCCGGCAACCTTCAAAACAGAGCAGTGGAAATTTTGAGGCTCCTCAGCCGGCTGAGAAAATTCAATCGACTGTGCTGCAAAATAGGAGTGACGTCTCATTAGAAAGTGCCCGAGAAATTGTTTGCTCATCGCAGACATCCCCACCGTCTTTGGTAAAAACAATATCACAAGTCATCAGGGAATATGAGAATCATTCATACAGTGTATGGCCTGTCATTCGATCCAATATACTTGTTCAACAACTTGCTCTATTACCTTTTGACGAGCCTACATTTTGTTTGGCAGCAGCGCTCTGTGCTGCCACAATAGCTCAGTTGAACATAAGTCCACTTGAACATCATGAAAACGAGAAAACAGTACTGATAGATAGCTCGCACTTGTCTCGGGACTGTATTCGGATCAGAGAGCAGAGTGATTTTCGAGAGCATCTCGATGTCCGTTGGGTTCTCACATCTTTTTTCCTCCACGTCTATCACGCAAAAGTAAATAAGCGAACCTCAGCATTACTGTTTATTCAAGAAGCAGTTTCATCGGCAAAAGTACTGGGCCTTGATAAAAACAACCAGGCTTTGCAAGGATCAGTTGCGGATGTAGTTGACAACGGACAAATTCTGTTTTCTTTATTGTGGGTTTCAGAAAGGTAGAAACTATTCTCAACCCTAGTCTCTTATCTGGAAGCTAACTTTGAAACAGAGGCTATAGCGTGCATTTAGGACTGAGGCCCTCATTTCTTGACCCTCTATTTATTCCTTTGGTTGAGGATGCTGTTAGCAATCCTCATATATACGGTTTAATTGAGTTGGCCAGGCTCTTTACCATATTTGATTATTGTACTTTCCTGGATGTATCAGAGGAAATACTCATAAAATCCGAAAAAACATTGAAAGCTTTGCAAATTTCGGCAGAAAAAACAACAAAATCTCGTTTGGCTGACCACACTATCACACGGGAATGGATGCGAACTATAATCTGGCAACGTGCCTTATCGGCAGGCTATCTTTCTTCTTACTCGCAGTCAAATTTGACAGACTTTCGTTTCCCAGTTGTCGTAAGCCATGATCTATTGGTCGCTCTCCGGCACTTCTCCTCTGACGATTTGCTCCCTTTAGGGCGCGATCAGGTATGTATTTGCTTTAAAAATGACTTTTACACGACTATAGTGCTTATTCACGGGTCAGCTTTTGAAATGCTTTGAGATAGCCAACACTTTGGCTGATTCGCTCCTATGCAATTCTGTTCCTGCAGAAACGACAACCCTACGTTGCGGCCCATATGAATTCCTGCACGCTCTATACCAGAAAATCCATCCTTTTATATACCTAGATACTACTCTTGACACAATATTGCGAGAAAAGACTGCACAAGCACTTTTGCGCGCGCCGTCTCACTTTTGGAATCTTAGTCTACCGTTAGCCATGTACGAAGATTTTTCTATCGGCCAAGAGATCGACAATGCCTTGGTATAATGTCTGATGATAGAACATCATTCTCATTTTCTAATGAGAGACTAGAGTAAGTTAAGGCTATACATCTTTTGCCACCTGCAAAACTATTCGGCCGGAAACGTCACCTCTTTCGAGTTCCTCATACACCTGGGACAATTCTCTGAAAGGTCTTACCTGGACATTTGGTACAACAATACCTCGTCGTGTCAATTCGACCGCTTCCATGCACTCCTTCAGCGAACCTATTAGATTACCAGTGATTTTTAAACCCTTGATGACAATGGTCGCAATGGGAGTCTCAATATAGGGTCTGCCTGGCGGAATTCCAATGCAGCTGAGTGTTCCTCCAACTCGAAGCATTTCGGCTGCATGAGCAAAGGCTTTGGCGTTGCCGGCCGTAACAACTACTGCCTGGGCACCTCCATTGGTAATCTTGCGAACTTCCTGAACGACGTCTGGGATTGCAGCAAAGTCAACGAATTCTTTTGCTCCTATAGAGGAAAGATATTCGCGCTTATCATTGCCACTATCAACCGCAATTACAGATGCTCCATGGGCTCGTGCATATTGGACTGGAATCGTTAGTATACTGATAAAAGTGTGCAAGCCTCAACCAACCTGCAAGATGTCCCAGACCACCACCAGCGCCTACAACAACCACCCATTCGCCGATTTTGAAATTGGCATTCCGAACTGCCTATAAAATGGGGAATTAGTCTTATTTATGTCTTCATTCAAAGAGATAAACGCAACCTTATAAGCCGTCACTCCAGCGCATAAAATAGGGCCTATCAACTTCGGATCAATATCATCGGGCAGGATGGTCAAATTATCAGCATCCAACGCAATATATTCTTGGAAGCTTCCGTCTTCATGATGCAAATGATTTGTACTCTTCACACAGTACTGCTCATTGCCCGCCAGACAAAACTCGCATCGACGGCAGATCCTACTCAAAAACCGGATGCCGACAAGACCACCCAGCTTGACACTTAGATCACAGTTTGGCCCGATTGAGACTATGCGTCCAACACCCTCATGGCCCCCGATGTGCGGTAGTTTGATATTGGTGATAGGTGTACCCTCGTGGCTTGCAGCTGTTCCACTTTTGGTATGCAGGTCTGGTCTATTAATGAGTCCATAGTTCTTGAGATGTGAATTATTGTATGCGTACCGCTTTGGCAGACGCCTGTGTAAAGAACCTTGGCCAGAACTTCTTTGTTGCCGGGAGTCGGGATAGCATAGTTGTCCACAAATTCAACTGGACCACCAAGCTCTCTCACCAGTGCAACTGTTTGGGTTGCCGGGATCGATTCAGCCATATCTAGAGATGTTTGCCACTGGAATAGGGGGAAAATATTTTATCGAGAAGTATTGAAACGTTGACGAGGGGATTTTGTCTAGTATTTGTACTTGTCAAATCTTCGATCGACAGACAGTCAAACCATAAACAATAACATTTAAAAAGCAACCTGTCTTTCTTACACGTGTACAAACTTGCGGATTATCTGGTTTCACAACCGGTCAGCTAGCTTAATCTTACTCGTCCTCGTGATTAATTTCTTTGGGATCTCTATGCGTATTCAATAATTCTCCGAGTCTCCGAGTATAGAAATCGACTCAGACTTGATTCACTGTCCAAATTGAGTATACTTATCTCACAAATACTATTCTCTTGACTATCATTTCTATTTCTTTTTCTCAAGCCATTTTCAATACCATTAATAAGAAGGGTTTACTGTAGCTCATGCATATGAAAAGCGAGATTCATGTCAACATCCCGTTAGCGAAGTATCAACTATCGTTCAGTTTGTATGTATAGTGTACCCCGCAGAGAGAAAAAAATAAAGCTGCTGTACTTGGCTCCATTTCGTGGGGGGCTTGATTCTAGGGTTCTGATTGACCCAATGTATTTGATCCGCACCAATGATGCGTTTATCATCGATGTAATTTCTTCTTATAGGCTCTTAACAGAGTTACACAAAATATACGCTTGATAAAAAACAGGCTGTTGCAATAAGCCTGCTCGGAGAATTTTAACTAAAACTCGGAGAAATGGATGTGGGACTAAATACGTGTCAGGCGGGGGGTGGAGCAGTGTTCTAGACTTGAGAATTCTAAATATATTCATTTCCAATAAGTCTAAGGAAGTAATCGATGGTATGGGTTGAATTAAAACTGGGAATAGTCACGAATTACAAGCATAACATTGAAGATATGGATTGAGATAATTATATTAGCCAATGACGAATTGAGAAAAGATAAAGTTCTAAGTAATGCCTTTGAGAACGCATTAACATTACTCAACGAAGTTTCCAAACTTTCTTAATATTTTCTACCACGAGATTCCTCTACCTGAATCGTATTCGTGTACACAGAATGATCGAGTTGACCTGTCTATCGTAACATGAGGGTTGATGGCTCCAACGGCCGGCTTAAAACAGAACAATGGATGTTACAAGCAAAAGGATTACATATTAAAATAGGAAATTAGTCCTATTTCAATACATGCTATTAGGGGTAACACTATATACGCGATAGAAGGAGAGAAGCAAACAAGAGATGTAGTCTGGGTAGCCTTTGCGATGTATCAATTGATAAGATTAAGTTTTGTACATATTATTGTACTCTCGTTGAATAGAAAATGCTTTAGTGATGCTTCGAATTGCATTCTTGTGCTAGTTTACAAGGAAAAATGTCGATATAGCGTGATCAAACGAAAAGGAAGGGTGCCCCTGGGCCTGAAAATTCACTTCGTTTACTTTTCACTACGTATATTATAATCAATACGAAAATCTAATAAATATTATAATATATTAATAGAGAATTAAATTCTCAATTTTCAAAGATAATTTTCATAATAAGGTAAGGCGTTGCGCAGTGATTATCGATTGATATGGCAGGGTCAATTCATATGAGGCAGGGCGCTGTGGTGTTACATATATATTCACATGTAACACACATATTTGAAAATTAAATTAGATTTTAATATAAAAAAGCAACATAAGCATTCAATTAAAATAATTAATTTTTAGGAGAGCATCTGCTAAGAGTAGCGTATCTTTTAGCAGCCAATCATCTGAGGTGAGATAAGGGCTGGATAGCAGTCCTTTCCGAGGCACCACTCTCATACAATTGCTTTGTGGGTTGGCGACCCTTCGGGTCAACGTCATAGTAGCGCTACATATATCCCCTAGTTATCACTCAGATCAACGCAATATAACGTCTAGAGGAGCCAATACCTGCTTTTCTCGCTTGATACAATTACAGCATGGATACTGGCGGTCGCACTATTGAATATTCAGTAGATTATTTGTTTGGATCTTTCGTGGGTGCCTTACTTTTTGCTTGCGCTGATGGCATTCGGTACAAAAGATAACAATTCTCTTCCTTTTCCAATGTCTGATTTGTTCTGATGATGAAAACAACCATCTTGGCGTTCATTTATATTTGCTGTGAGAATCAACTAAGAAAGTTATAATCTCGATCTGGATTGGACGGAGGTTCTCTTTGCATTTTATCAAACTCGAAGGTCTGCCCTCTCCTCGAGACAACAATAATACGATATGCGAAGAGTTTCAAATAGGACTGTGTGATTGATCTTGGTGAAGAGAACGACGAGAGACGGGTTGTTCCGACGAGAGATGCGGGGCGCTGAACTCTGGTGCGTCAGGCATGAGGACGAATATTTCCTTCCTGTCTGCTTCAGACGTAAGGGGCACGAAAAAAGGTCACTCACAGTCTTTCCCAAGCCCATATCGTGACAAATAATGTCCAATTACATTAGTTTATATATTTTATATAGCCTTTCTTATAAGGATTTTTTTTAAATGAATCTGAATAAGAAAACAATTTGAAAGTTAAAAACGGACCCCACTGCCCAGCAGCTAACAGGCTCGTAACCAACAGCTGGCTATGGCTAAGGTTTACTATAAATACAAGTCTCATTTCAATTTCAGCAGCACATATTTTTTGTTATAAACCTCACGCTGCGCCATTGCCCTTTGCTATGGAGAAAGTCTGAGATCAAACCTAAATCAATGTAACATCTATGACTTTGTTCATCCCAACCAAGTACTTCCTACCAAGACAAAAACTCATAGCGCCAACTTCAATCACGAAATGAGCGCCACTCAGGCTCCATCGAGCTACGCAGAGCCACTGGCTATTATTGGCTTCGCAGCAAAATACGCCCAGGAGGCGAGTGATGCCCAGAAATTTTGGCAGTTTCTCATCGAAGCACGCCAGGCTTCAACGCCGTTCCCGAACGATAGGCTAAGCAAGGACGGATACTACCATCCTGATCCAGAACATGCAGGAACTGTAAGCCTTTTTTCTGCTTTATTTCTATCTGTCTTTTTATTTACTCGTCTTGCAGTTTCATGCCAAAGGCGCACACTTCTTATCGGAGAGCCCGAATGTTTTTGATGCGGCGTTTTTCAATGTCAATAAAACCGAAGTTATGACGCTCGATCCCCAGCAGCGTCTGGTGATGGAAAATGTATACCACGCAATCGAAAATGGTTTGTTTTTGAACTTTTTTACCAGTCCTACTGGGTGGCTAATGCCATATTGCTTGGTCTATTAGCGGGCATTCCAATGAACCAAATTGTATCATCAAATACCTCTGTCTTCGTTAGTGGGTTCAACCATGACCATACAGATAGGTTGAATCTCGACCCAGAGGTCTCGCAAAAACATCGAGCTACAGGGTCTGAAAACTCAATGATTTCGGGGAGGGTGAGCTGGTTCTATGATTTAAAAGGTCCCAGCATGACCGTGGACACCGCCTGTTCAAGCTCCATGGTTGCTTTTCATCTAGCAAAGCAAAGCATACTTTCAGGGGATAGTGATATGGTGCGATCTTTCCATTTCCTTATTCCATTTTTTTCCTGCTCTCCACTCTTTAGTTACTATATGTATAAGTCGTTACTTACCGTGATGAATACAGGCAATTGTCAGTGGCGTAAACGTCATTAGTGCCCTCCCTCATACACTTGGCATGAGTTATGCAGGATTCCTTAACCCCGAGGGTAAATGCTTCACATTCGATGACCGTGCTGATGGATACTCTCGCGGTGAAGGTGTTGGAACTGTAATTGTTAAGTCTCTTGAAAAGGCCCTTGCAGACGGAGATACAATCAGAGCAGTGGTCCGAGCCACTGGACTCAATAGTGACGGTCGTACTCCTGGATTGACATATCCAAATGGTGCCGCCCAGGAAAGGCTTATTCGAGAGGTGTACGCGTCGGCAGGATTAAGCCCACAAGATACCCTTTACATCGAGTCTCATGGAACTGGTACCAGTGCAGGTGACCCCATCGAAGTTAAATCGATCTCTCAGGCATTTGAGTCTGCGCAACGAGGCCAGCCAATCTACATTGGCGCCCTGAAAACAAATATTGGCCATACCGAAGGCGGCGCCGGAGTATCAGGAATCATCAAATCTATCATGATTTTAGAGTCTGGTGTGATTCCACCAAACGCCAATTTTGAGCAGGTCAATCCCAAAATCCTCATGCATTCGTGGAATGTGCGCTTTCCGACCAAGGCAATTCCTTGGCCTTCACCCGGTGCCCGACGTATATCGGTCAACTGTTTTGGTTTGAGTGGCACCAATGCTCACTGTATATTAGAAGATGCGCATCACTATTTCCAACAATACGGTATAAATGGGGTTCACAATACCCGTGCCATTGTTCCATCAGCAGATGAGGTGGAGCAAATGGTGTTAGGGAAATATGAGAGCGATAAGCTGGACAGTATGTTAGATGAAGGTGTATTCACAAACGGCTACAAAATAAATCCAAGTTTGAGGATCCCAAAGCTTGTCCTATTGTCTGGATTCGACCAAGAAGGACCTAAGCGACTCTCAGCATCATTATTATCGTATATACAGCACCGAGGGAACCTTATTACCGGTCAAAATAACGAAGAAATGCTGGCTAATGTTGCCTTTACGCTATCAGAGAAAAGGTCTCGATTTCGATGGAACACCTACCTCTTGTCGAGCTCCCTGGATGAACTCCAGAATCAGCTAAGCTCCGAATCATGCCTCCCCAAAGCCATCAACAGCCAAAAACCTCCAAGAATCGGTTTCGTCTTCACTGGCCAAGGGGTTCAATACCCCCAAATGGGTCAAGAGCTCTTAAGCTTCCCAACATTCAAAAAGTCACTAGAAGAAGCCTCTGAATACATGCGCCGCCTAGGAAGTTCGTGGTATTTGCTTGGTGAGTACAGCCCGTATCTAGTTCGCTATGCCTCTAACTAATGCTACAACAGATGAGATCCTCAAGGAAAATTCCGAGTCACAGATTGATGAGGCAGCGTTATCCCAGCCTTCCTGTACTGCTATTCAAATTGCACTTGTTGATCTCTTGAAAGAATGGAACATCTGCCCTCTTCGGGTTACGGGCCATTCATCCGGTGAAATTGCTGCTGCATATTGTGCTGGGAAGATCTCTCGCGAGGCCGCGTGGAATGTCGCCTACCACCGTGGTCGCATAACGTCACATATTCCGGAAGAGACTAAGGGTGCGATGCTTGCAGTGGGAATGGACTTTTGCAATTTACAGCACCTTGTGGATCAAATTCATGAAAATAACGAAGGAGAACTCGTTATCGCTTGCTTGAACGGCCCCAAAAATAATACAGCTTCAGGTGACGAGCACATGATAGCAGCTTTGCAGAATAAATTGGACAGTCAAGGCATTTTTGTACGTCGACTTCGAACCAAACATGCATATCATTCATCACATATGAGTGGCATTGCCGATGAATATCTAGATGCTATGGGCCATGTTTCGGGCGGCGACAGGATCACATATACTGAACCGGTCCGCATGTTCTCTAGCTCAGTTGGCAAGGAAATCACCGACGATACACTCGAAAATAAATTCTGGGTCCACAACTTGGTTGCAACGGTGAAGTTCACTACGGCATTAGAGAATATGTGCGTCGACCCAGATGGCAAGGCTCTTGATCTCGTTCTTGAGGTTGGGCCACATTCAGCACTTCAGTCCGCAATTAAAGACATACTCGCAGATAAAAGATCAATAACTTACCAAGCCACTCTTAACCGTAACGATCATGCAACAACGACAATATTGAACATGGCTGGGGCCTTAGCTGTCCGCCAAGTCCCAGTCAATATCCGGGCCCTCAATTGTTCAAATGAAGTCAATGAAGTCACCAGAAAACAGCCGAAGCTTCTTGTGGATATGCCATCGTACCCGTTCAACCACCAGGAGTCCGGTCTCTTCGAGACTAGAATAACTCGGGCAATGCGATATCGGCCTTTCCCACGCCACGGCCTACTTGGAGCACCGAACCACGACTCGAATCCCTTTCGATCGACGTGGAGACATTTTCTTCGGGTGAGCGAAAATCCATGGTTAAAGGACCATGTGGTAAGGAGCCTTCATCTTTAACGTATACAATTCAAGTCTAAACTGAAATCTTGTTCCAATTAGATTGCCGACAATATTGTGTTCCCCGGGGCTGGATATATCGTTATGGCAATTGAAGCAATCCGACAGACTACGAAAACATCCATCGTCGCACTGAGACTTCGAGATATCTTATTCAAAGCGATTCTGATTGTTCCAGATGATAAGGAAGGCATAGAAACCTGTTTCTCACTATCTCCAATGGAAGACTCAAATGTCACAACTTCCACCTATTGGAGCAAGTTCTCCGTTAGTTCTTACGACTTTAATCATGACGAGTGGACCGAACACTGCACAGGATACATCGCAGTAGACGCAGAGAGTATACCCAACCCCATTACTACTGGCCACGAAGAAGAACTCAATATCAATAACTGGACCTATGTCCAGCACCAGAAAAACCACTGCAAGAGGCCGACAGACTTTACCCGTATATGTGATAATTTGAGTTCCATTGGTATCCGATTTGGCCCGCTATTTCGCAACATGTCAGATGTTAAGATAAGCGGCCAGCGTGATGGAACTATGACAGGTACGATAAATATTCCAGATGTTGCGGCCTCTATGCCAAAGAACTTTGTCCATGAGCACTGGGTCCACCCGACAACTCTGGATGCAACACTCCAAGCTGGATTTGCTGCAATTTGTGACTACAACGGCAAAGAAGTGCTAGCGCGTGGAAATATCCCTGGGTTCGTTAAAGACATTTGGATATCATCCAGTATACCAGATCATGGGAAACTAGAATGCTATGGGAAGGCATCCCTGCTCGCACATGATACCTACAACTTCGACATTCATGTATGGGATACTGATTCAAAAAAAGGCTGTATTGCATTGAATGGTATTCGTTTAATGCCCTTCCAATCAGGATTTAACACCAAATCTGATAAACAACTATGCCACTCGATAGAATGGGGAGTGGACTTTAACTTTCTTTCCAATACTAGCCTTCCCAACTCAATTGCAGAACCAATGGAATATGAAAAGGAGAATACATGGTTTACGGAGCTCCAACTTGCCGCTGCTCTCTTGGCTGAAGACGGCCTTTCTGAACTTGAAATGCACGACTTACCGATTCCACTACAAAGTTGCTACCAGCGATTTTATGATTTGCTTAGAAAAGTTAGAGCGGATAGGGCAGCCGGGTTAGTGCCTTCTGTAAACGACTCGGACTGGGAAAAATATAAAGACAACAAAGCCCTTAAAATAGATCTTTATGAACGCGTGGCCAGACGGGATACGAATGGCGCCGTACTGGTCCGTATGGCATCTCAAATCGTCTCTTTCTTTCATCAGAAAACAGATCCTCTATATCTTATGTTTGGAGAGGATGACCTAATGACGAGTTACTATGATGAGGACATGAAACTGGGCCCCATCCCTGACCAGTTCCAGTATATGATGACTTGCATCCGGCATACATCATCCAACCTCAATATTTTGGAAGTCGGTTCAGGGACTGGCGGATTCACGTTTCAGGTATTGCAATCCTTGTGCCCCATAACTAAGGACGGTACAATAAAAGGCAATTGCATCGGCAGCTATGACTTCACAGATATTTCTCCAAGCTTTTTCGAGAAAGCTAAATCCCGTCTCGGAGACTGGAATCATATAATCAATTACCGAAAAATGGATCTGGGAAGCGACCCTATGGGCCAAGGATTTCTTCCTGCGTCCTACGACATGATTGTCGCCAGCAACGTTCTTCATGCAACAGTTGACCTTCACCATACCATGAAAAACATCAGGTCTCTTCTGAAACCTAATGGAAAACTACTGTTTCTTGAAGGTATTCGACAAGATACACTGTATAGCAACATGTCGTTCAGTGCGCTTCCTGGTTGGTGGCTTGGGAGGGAACCGATTCGAGAGTGGTGTCCGTATATCTCAACTGATCAGTGGCACGAGATCCTTTGCCAGACAGGATTTTCGGGCCTAGATGTTACGATCCCCAGTTCTCGTTTTCCTGAGTTTAATAAGATTAGCATAATGCTATCGACGGCTGTCCAGAATGTTGAACCAAGCCGTCGCCCACAGATTGCTATTATTGCTCCTAAATCTGACGACGAAGATGTTTCATTAAGATTAGTGGATCAAATCAAGAAGGAGTATGGCGACTGTACCATACTGTATCCTTCTGACCTTCTCGGCATGGAGTTGAAAGAGACAATTTGTATCTCCCTTTTGGAGCTTCAGACACCGATATTAAGGGGTTTGGGTGAAACCCTGTACGGTCAGGTTAAGCATCTATTATCAACTTGTAATCGCCTTCTGTGGGTGACAGGGACACATCACCCTTCATTTGAAATGGCCACCGGTCTTATACGCACACTTCGGTGGGAACGTGACTGGCATGGCCTCAATCTCATTAGGCTTACAGTCGACACCCAAAATTCCTCGAATGACATAATTGCCAGGGACATATCTAGAATCGTTCGTTATCAGTTTCTAAATCAGGATCAAAATAGAGAGTATTGGAATGCCGAGTATAGCCTCCAAGGTGGCCAGATTCTTACCAACCGGATCGTTGAGAACGAAGATGCTACTGAGGTCATCAAGTCCAAACTCTCAATCCCTGATCCAATACCAATGACTTGGGAGGAGATTAAGCAGCCCGTAAAAATCCAAATCGGGCAGCCGGGAGCACTAGAATCGCTGTATTGGACGGCTGATAGCTCGGCTGGTCAGTCTTTACGACCGAAAGAAATTGAAGTTGAAATACGTGCTGTTGGGTTAAACTTCCGGGATCTTTTGACAGCAATGGGTGAGCTGCCACAGGACACAATCGGTGGAGAGGCAGCTGGTATTGTCACACGATTAGGGTCACAAGTTTCCAAGTTTCAAATAGGCGACAGAGTTGCTTATTTTGGTGACCCCCAGTATCCTGGCACATTCCGCACCTTAGGCACTGCCAACGAAGAGCTAGCAGTGCAAGTTCCTGATCAGTTCAGCTTTGAACAAGCTGCTAGCATGCCGGTGGTCTACACAACCGTCATACACTCCCTAAAAAACGTTGCCCATCTACACGAAGGAGAATCTATTCTGATTCATGCAGCAGCAGGAGGCATTGGTCAGGCAGCCATCCAATATGCAAATTTTGTAGGGGCTCAAATATACGCTACTGTTTCAACGGTCGAGAAGAAGAATCTTCTTATAGATAGATACGGAATTCAAGAAGATCACATCTTTTCGAGCCGTGACCTGAAATTTTCAGAGCAGTTGAAACAACTCACACCTGATGGGGTTGATGTGGTTCTTAATTCCCTTTCAGGTGAAGCACTTCGACAGTCATGGGAGTGCATTGCACCATTCGGACGATTCATAGAGATTGGGAAGCGGGATCTTCTAATAGGTGGCAAACTTGACATGACCCCCTTTTTGAAAAACGCGGTTTTTGCGAGTGTGGACCTCCTCACTGTGGCTGGTCAACGACCTAGCCTAGTTGGCAAGCTACTTGAGGACATGACCCGACTATGGAGTAAGGGGTATATCCGGGAACCCTATCCTTTGAGCGTCCTGCCATATAGTAAGTTACAGGCAGGCTTGCGCTCACTGCAGACTGGACAGAATATGGGAAAGATTGTCTTTGTACCGAATGGTGGGAATGTTCCAGTTATGCCTGAGTCAATCTCGCCATACAAACTAAACTCAGACGGGTGCTACATTCTAGCCGGAGGGTTGGGTGGGATAGGACGCAGCATCGCCAACTGGATGGCATCCAAGGGGGCAAAAAGATTGATATTTCTCCACCGCCCAGGGAAGCTCAGCCAGGCAGCAGAAAATACAATTTCTGCTCTGGAAACTATGGGGTGCCAAACATATGTTTTTTCTTGTGATATCTCAGATAGGGAAAGACTGGGCAGTGTCATCAAGCATATCGAAGAGAATATATCCCCCATACGAGGATGTATCAACTGTTCAGTCGCTTGGAAAGACGCTGCCTTTGAAAACATGTCATATGATGGATGGCTCACGCCTATGAATGCCAAGGTTCGTGGCTCGTGGAATCTTCACGAGCTTTTACCTTCCCACAATTTGGAGTTTTTCGTCATGCTTTCTTCAGTGGCTGGAATTATTGGCACCCGTAGCCAAGCCAACTACAATGCTGGGAATTCATTTCAGGATGCCTTAGCAAGGTATCGGGTTGCCCAGGGTCTCCCAGGGGCCAGCATTGATTTTAGTCCTGTCGTCTCCGTTGGCTTTATTGCTGAGAATCAGGAGTATGTGAAACACACTTTGAAAGCATTAAATCATCATCGAGAGGATGAGATGCTAGCCATAGTGGAGTTCGTGCTTGACCCACGTCGCTCCATCACAGAGACGACTTCTCAACTAGTCTGTGGGTTATTTACTCCATCAATGTATGAAGAATGCGGAATGCCCTCTCCAAGACATCTCCAGTACCCAATTTTTAGGCACTTGCAGGATGCATCTTCTGATGCTACCCCCAAAGAGGAGAGAAAAAACCAGTATCATATACAGGGCTTGTTGCAAGCGGCTCAGACATCAGCAGAGGCGGCGGATGTGATTTGTTATGGTATTCAGAAGAAGTTAGCATCGGTGCTGAGTGTTTCTGATGAAGACATCGATCCATCTCGTTCACTGCGGGACAATGGGGTCGACTCGCTCATTGAAATGGAGTTTCGAACGTGGGTTTCAAAAGAGCTGGGAGTGACTCTGGGCAAAGCAGATATTAACACCAAGAGTCTGGCACATTTAAGCACGAAAGTTGCAGGAAGTAGCCCATATGTTCACTTTCAATCTTGAATGCTATTCATGTAAAGGCAACCACACTGTTTACAGTTGTCACAAATGGATAGGCGATGGATTCTAGAAAATCATCATGATCGAACAACATCTAATAGATAATTCCTGCAATACTATTCTCTAATATAAATTTCGCAAACAACCAAGTAGGAGAAAAGGCAAAAAGAAAGAAAGGGGGGGAAAGACAGTCCTAGGCCATTCCATATTTATCTTCTGAAAAATAATGATGTTAATGGCATAGATTGCATTAGGATCGAATGAAAAAAAAAACATATTGGATACAAGATATATATCAAAAGTCATGTCTAGTGAAAATCTCCAAATGGCGTCTACTGACCTAACCTCGTACCAAATTCTGAAGTGGGGCGGCGACGAAATGACGATATGCGTGAACCCCTCCTAAATCATGAATAAGAAAGAACAGAATTTTCATTTCTCGCAATCCTCCACCTCTTCTAATACAACCACTCTATCCCAATTTATCTCTATAGCTATATTTGATCACAAGAAACCGATCCCAATGGCTAACTCTCTCACGAACCCTGCCGTCGACGTAAGTATATATACTAGCTTGAAAAAAAAGACCCCAAATCAATATCAATATACTAACGTTGAACTATAAAGCCCCTCCAACTTTCCTCCTACGAGACCTCGTCCTCCGCCATATTCTCCTCTTTCACAGCCTCAACAGCCTGGTCTCTCGGCACCGCCCTGCGCGCCCGCATCCAATCCCTACCCGCCGACCAGCGCAAACCGGCCGTAATCTCAATCACGCAAACGCAAGGGAACCAAGTCCTTTTCCAGGCAGTCACAGAAAGCGGCACAGGTCCCGATAATGAAGAATGGGTGCGCCGGAAACGCAATACGGTGTTGAGATGGGGTCTGAGCACGTGGGCGTTACGGCAGAAGATAGCTGCTACGGCGCCTACGGATGTGGAGGTTGCATTTTCCAGGAAATTTGCGCTTAAGAGTTCGAATGGTAGTGGGATACCAGATGATTATGCTATTCATGGAGGTGGGTTTCCCGTTAGAGTGAAGGGGATTGATGGGTTAGCGGGTGTTATTGTTGTTAGTGGGTTGAAGCAGGAGCATGATCATCAGGTTATTGTGGAGGCTGTGAAGGAATTTATTGAGAAGGGAGGGAATTGAGGTTTAAACACATAGAAACTAGTGTCAATAGCGATTTAAATAGAATACAGACACTGATGATGATAGAACTTGGTATCACGTTGATTGCTGTCTAACAATCATTCTTTAGTAGAGTACAGTGTAGAACATACAACAATGGTTATAATAAAATCTCAGAACTCCCAAATGCCCATTTTCTAAAAGATAAACGCCTACAGCTCATCGTGGCCGCTGGGCTCGTCATCCTCATCAGGAGCAGCGCCGGCGCCATACAACTTGCTGGTGATCGGGTAAGCAGCGCTAGACAACTTCTCACGTTGCTCTTCAAAATCTTCCATCGAAGCACTGGCGCCGTATTCCTCGAGCCAGTCAGTGGCTTCCTTGACAGCTTCCAGAATCTAGAGAATGAGTTAATATTCTTGATTACACAAAATAATACTTGTTGCAAACTTACAGTTTCCTTGTCGTCCTCATCAAGCTTGCCACCAAGGCCGTCTTCGTCGTTGGCCTGGTTCTTAAGGCTGAAAGCGTAGTTCTCGAGTGCGTTACGGGCCTCAATCTTGCCACGAGCAGCCTTGTCTTCCTCGGCAAATTCCTCAGCCTCGGCGACCATGCGGTCGATCTCTTCAGGGGTAAGTCGGCCCTTGTCGTTGGTGATGGTGATAGACTCAGCCTTGCCAGTGCCTTTGTCAGAGGCGCTGACCTTGAGAATGCCGTTGGCATCAAGATCGAAGGAAACATCGATCTGAGGAACGCCACGAGGAGCTGGAGGAATTCCGGTAAGCTCGAATTTACCCAGGAGGTTGTTGTCCTTTGTCATAGAGCGTTCTCCTTCGTAGACTTGGATCAGGACAGTAGGTTGATTATCGGCGGCGGTAGAGAAGGTTTGAGACTTGTGGGTTGGGATGACAGTGTTACGAGGAATCAGCTTGGTCATCACACCACCAGTGGTCTCGATACCCAGGGTAAGAGGGTTGACATCCATAAGAACAAGGCCCTCAGAACCTTCCTCTCCGGAGAGAATTCCTCCCTGGACGGCAGCACCGAAAGCGACGGCCTCATCTGGATTAATACCCTTGCTAGCCTTCTTGCCGTTGAAGAATTCCTCAAGAAGAGACTGAACCTTGGGGATACGAGTAGAACCACCAACAAGAACAATGTCATTAATGTCGCTCTTCTTGACCTTGGCATCCTTAAGAACTTGTTCAACGGGCTTCAGGGTGCGCTTGAAAAGATCCATGTTCAACTCCTCGAATTTGGCGCGGGTGAGGGTCTCAGAGAAGTCCTTGCCCTCATGGAACGCTTCGATTTCGATACGGGTGGACATCTGAGAAGACAGAGTACGCTTAGCCTTCTCAACCTCGCGCTTCAATTTACCCATGGTCTTCAGATCCTTGGTGATATCGACGTTGTTCTTCTTGTTATACAGCTTAACAAAGTGATCCATGACACGGTGATCGAAATCTTCACCGCCCAAGTGGGTGTCACCAGCGGTAGCCAAGACTTCAAAAACGCCTTCATCGATGGATAGAAGAGAAACATCGAAAGTACCACCACCAAGATCGTAGACAATGATCTGGCGCTCGTCACCAGTTTTGTCCAGACCGTAGGCGATAGCGGCGGCGGTAGGTTCGTTGACGACACGGAGGATGTTCAAGCCAGCGATAGTACCAGCGTCCTTGGTAGCCTGGCGTTGGGCGTCGTTGAAGTAGGCGGGAACGGTAACGACAGCGTGTGTAACAGTCTTGCCGAGGTAGCTTTCCGCGATCTCGCGCATCTTGGTCAAGACCATAGCGGAGACTTCTTCGGGGGTGAAGGTCTTTGGGGTCTGGTTGACATCGACTTTGACCACGGGCTTGCCATCTTTCTGGGCAACCTTAAAGGGGAAACTCTTCAGATCCTTCTGAACATCCTTATCGTCAAATTTGCGACCGATCAAACGCCTATGAAATATTAGCGCTGAAAAAGATCTCTAATTTTCTCGGTGAAGGGTTTACTCACTTAATATCGAAGATCGTCCTCGTCGGGTTGGAGGCATACTGGTTCTTTGCGGCGTCACCGATCAAGCGCTCCTCGTCTGTGAAGGCCACGTATGATGGGGTGATACGGTTTCCTTGGTCGTTGACCAGAATTTCCACTTTGCCATTCTGCATCACACCGACGCAGGAGTATGTTGTACCCAAATCGATACCGATGACTAAGAGCAGAAAGTGGTCAGACTAGATTTGTTACGAGGCAATCTGCAAATTGACTTACCAGTGCCGTAGCTCTCAGAAACATTTTGCTCCTCGGAGGCATGGGCAGTTCCCAGAAGTGCCAGAGGAGCGATAAATACCAAAAGAAGGTAAAAGACGGTAGTCCAAGCAAAGGGCTTGGACTGGGAGTCCAGCCGGGATCCTCGAGACATGGTGTGCTATGCTTCAAAGTGATAATAAAAGAGATGAATAAGAGATGCGTCCAGAGCTCAATCCCACGACGGCAGCTGCTTTCCTTCGTTGAGGAGAAAAGCAAAAGCTGTTCAAAAGAAGGGAAGGTGTAATAGTCCCAGGGGAGGAGGGAGGAATGGGGTGTGGAGGGAGGGAGACAGGATGAAGGAGGAAAGAGAGAGCGCGGATGGGAACTTCTTCTTGTATGGCGCGCGCACAGGATGGGCCATGCTGGCCTTTTCGCCCGCCTCCCATTTAAGGTTACTTCTTGTGTCCCCATTGGTCCACACCCATAGAGCCCACGAGAAGCTGACTCATCGCCCGCCGCCAATCAGAAAGCGACAACGAGCCTCTTTCTCATCGAAATCGATGGAATCCTCAGTGAGGCAAACACAATCAGTATAATGAAATTCTTTTACATTCCACATTTAGACAGACCGGCCCGTTCTCTACCTGCTGCCGACCTATTCGCCACTGACTTTCCTTCCTCTTCTTCTTGTGCTGCGCCAAACTTCATAAAAGCAGCTTGGAGCGGGATGTGGCAAAGTATCTACGTGATGATCTGGCCAGTGGAGGAAGTCAATATTAGGTGGTGATATTAATAGTCTTAACTAGATATGGGGCCATAGGGTCTACAGCACGGCCGCTCGGGAGATCAGCCGACGTGGTATCAACAGTCATGTCAGTAGACTATTACAGCCGATCCTAGAATACGAATAAAACAACGGGGTTTTAGTCTTTAATAACAGAAAGCCACAAAGCCCGACTGTTAGTAATTCGATAGCGTTTCAATCTATTTATAGACACGTTATTGTATATTTCTAAACCCTTGAAGTGTTTCTTTACTCAGACTATTAGTTGATGTATAAAGAGGACTGCCATTGGTTCCACATATTTCCCGTGTTGCATGTGCTACATGAAATTGGTCAAGGGAGCAAACACCCTATTCTTAGTGGTGGACTCATCTATCTTAATTTTAAAGATCGGCTTTGTTCTCTAATATTACAACCTGGTCCCTGGAGGTCGATTGTTCCTGGTGTACTTACAATCAATCCAAGCTAACCGTTTTAATGTCTGTTCATTGGGATGGTTCCTTTAGACGTGACAACCTATCTATCCCTTTGTTTTTGTGTTTCTTTGAAGCGTTGGCTATGTAGTAGTAATTTATTTTAGCACCTGTGTTGCATTGTTTTCAAAGTCATTTTCCAACGACAGAATCGCCTGCAGATCCAACTGTAAACCATTTTACGGGTCAAGTGGTTAAACTACATCTCGTCATCTGTTTTTCACTCAGATGCTGACACGCCACTGATTTTGGTCATAGTAATAAGCCTCAATACATTATTTAACTAACTTAACTTAGTTAACATACTCTTCTGAAGTTTATTCATCAACAACCTTAAGCCCGGATCTGGAGTTAGGGCATACCGCATCCTTCTGAAACGCAGGGTACTGACACTCCTAAATAATATTTGCATCCCTGCACCCCCTTAAAGAATCCTCACATTGTTATGGTAAAGCCAAGTAACAGCCGTAGCCGCTCAAAGCGACGACGTATTCCGATTGCCTGTCGCACATGTAACGCTAAGAAGGTGCGATGCGATGCTCAAGCAGGACGTCCTTGTTCAAACTGTACATCCAGAGGGGTAGAATGTGTTCTCATTAATTCTCAACGAGGAAAGTAGGTCCAACTACCTTATATTGGCACACGCAGATGGTGAACATTAATCTCACGGCCAGATATGCACGACGCCGGACTATTACTTGCGTGCAAGATCAACGTTCACAATTCGTATCTCCATCCAACAGAACTGACAATCAAACTCTACCACATACGCAGCAAGATATTACGTCGCCAACAAGGTCACTGCACAACCTTGATACAGTGCAACCGGCTTCGAGAGAAGATTCTCCAGCCATGCTCTATGCCCAAGTTGCTGAGTGTAGTATCAATCATCTCCAGCATCTCATCACCCCCTCTGCCAGAACTTACTTTCTTGGAGAAGCCTTTAGCTTGACTTATGTAATTAATGAAGTTCTGGCCCCCTTTTTCAAAGGGTCTACTCCAAACCACCAGGATCGATTGCATTATCCTATTCCTGAGGCTTCGCACAGAAGAACACAAGTAGATACCTCGTACTTGGAGCAAATCAACATTCTGCAAAATAGAGGGGTCTATCATTATTTATCAAACCATCATATTCAAAAATTCCTCAATTTCTATTTCAAATGGTTCCATCCGGCTTTCCCTATTCTTGACCAAGAGCAATTTAACCACGATGTCCGATCTAACAAGCTATCCTTGCTCCTCCTCAACACAGTTCTGATGATTGCGGTTACTATTTGCCCCGCAACTTACCTGGTAGAAGCTGGGATACCGGAGCGATATGCAGCACGAGAGATATTCTACAGACAAGCAAAGTTATTATACGATGAAGACACCGATAAAGACAAGCTTCGTATAGTGATTGGAACGTTTCTTCTGAGTTTCTGGTGGGGACGACCGATGAGTCGAAAGATTCGTGGCACTGGCTTGGAATCTCCGCAAGCCTAGCTCAAAGTCTAGGACTGCATCGATCGTGAGAACATGTTACTATGTGTTTTGCCCATTGGCGCGACCTTTATTAACTCAAGATTTCAGCACCTCGAAATCAGATATGGACCCGGAGATTAGCAGAACATGGAAAAGAATATGGTGGTCCATTAGGGTTAGTGGGAGTTCTATTTGATAAGCTGTAGCTAATATCGTACATTTGGGCTCAAGATACGGGAGGCCCTTTTGAGTGGATCCATCGGACGGCCACAACGATATGCAGAGAAAGATAGCGATATTGAAATGCTGGAGCCTGACGACATTATCAGAAGTGGTTTTCAAAAGCAATACATATGTCAAATGGCCCGGCTTCGCAGAATTCGTAAGCCAGTATTAACTAATTCCTCGATCATGTGCTAAAATGAATAACAAAAGTCACCAACGTGATAAATTCACGATACTCAGTACTGCACTCTTCCAGATGCGATGATCAACTCGAATTAGAAAATGCTTTGGCATCGTTTCAGCAGAATATACCTTCTATACTTTAGTTTCATGGTTCTGAGCCTGAATCCAAACAAAGACTATGGTCAGTTATGCTCACGATGGCTTTCAAGTATGTTGTGTTTCTATCATAGGATATTTGTAGGAATTAAATCGACTGACTTGCAAGGTAGCTATACGGTTATCCTTCTGTGTCGGCCGTTACACCGGAGTATCCATGGTGGCCAATCTGGGAGCTGGGGTAATCAACCCCTGGCTTTTAGATCTGCTAATGATATATCACGAGTCATTGATGACCTGTTGACGGATAATATGGGCTAACTGTGTCAAATCCATACGTCAGTTCTTTTTGATTCCTTTACGTTCCTTTTATCCTTTGTAATCAATTGACTTTCAACAGTATTCCTGCTTTATTTAACGAATTAGCCATACATATATCAACAATTCGCTTTTCGGACCCGGTAGGCCGAGAACTTGCTAAAAGTCGCCTTAGAATATGCATGTTCGGTCTCGAAGCTCTTCAATAATCGTGGCCTGTAAGTAGTTGGATCTTGATCATGTTCACGACTATGATACGCAAATTGGAGTGGAAATGTCGCGGGGACAGGTTAAATACAGTCGGGGGGTTCCCTCAAGATTTTCAGGTGGACCCAGCGCCGCAATATTCGAGGGATCTAGCTAACTTGCCTGCTGACGTTGTCTTAACGATACGGCGGTTGCTAGTGGCAGTGCCGTAGAAGGATCTTGTGGTATACAAGGCAATGGTAGTTTTCGTACTGGGGTCTCGAACTTGCATTCGACAAGCACGTGTCACGATATGAATACGGAAGGAGTCCTTATTGATGACTGGGAATTTCTCCAGAGTCTTTTTGATATTGATTCTCGTCAAAATTAAGCTACTGAATCAATATTCTTTCATCCAATTGCGTCATAAACTGCATCAAAACCCGATAACTAAAATGAATAAGGAACATGACACTTTGCCCTCTATCAGTTACAAAATAGCTATGGCTGACGGAGGTGTGGCTACTCCTCCTTGGACGTGAAGCGGAGCACTTGTGAAAAAGAAACTCCACCGATTCGCCTCTTCACAAGCTTTACTAAGCCCCTCCAAATTCCATAACTCCCCAATCGGAGTCCCCCAATGAACCAGAAGCCATTCGTGCAAACAGCAATCGGGTGGATTAGGACATACTTCGAATCCATGTGCATCACCGGCGACCGCAGAAAAATGCTTTGAATACAACCATCGGACAGTCTCCATACTATTCTCAAGCCCGATCAAATCTTGATTCTGCTGAGTTCCGTGAATACGAACGTCATTCGATGCTTCTCTGCGAAGGAAGAAGCGTTTATGAGATTTGTTCAATATATACTTGTTGCAGATAAGGAATGAGGAGAGCGGGTATACGTACTCATGCCAACGCACGAAGTCGGTTCTCATGATGAAAATGTCACCTTGCCGGCACTCTGTACCCTGAAACCGAAGCACCTCTTCGACTTCAGAAACCGGTATTCTATGCGTACTAATAGCAGATGGTAGGACTTCGTTGGGATTTTTATGTTCCCACCATCGTACCTAAGCAATGTTTAGCATTATAGCATCCAAGCTAATAAAATGTTCGCGGTTTTCAATTGATACGAGTGAATATACGCACCCAATCGACAAGTACTCCACGACCAACAATGCCGCCTCGATTGCATATGTCTGTAAAAAGCAGCCATTAATATAGAAATACCTATCTTTGGTCTATTACAAGTCTCACTATGAATCCCATTTTGTGGAGTTTCTTGTATTTGCTCTACTGTTGCACCATTGTAAAACAGAGCTTGATCTTGCAAACCCCACTGCAACCCACAGTAATCCGTGTTAGAATGATATTCAAAACAAGGATCAGACACTGGTTCACTAACATGCTTGAGACCGTCCCATTGGGAGCTTGATTGCGTATTTATCCGGAGCTCATCATCAAACGCAACAACGCCTAATTCTCTCAGGTCTTTGATGCGATGATCACATTGAAATCTACCATAACCTGGATAATCTAGGTGGTTCAAGCTCCAGTCAAGTTGGACATGTTTTCCCAGCTGTATCTCAGTTGCTGCTGCTTTAACGACTTCTGGGGTGAGGAGGTTAAGAGCTGATAAAGATGTTATTCTCTGTTTCCATACAAAACAGTGGGTCGACAGGGTAAGAAAATAACAAAAGAGAGAGTGGAATCTTATGCTGTACTTCCAAGTTCATCTTTCTTTCCATCCTGGTCAAAAAACCCCCAGAGACAGCCTATTGGCTGGTCATTGACTTGAGGGAGGTCCTCAAATGCAGGAAATACGTATTCATTAGGGCTTGACATTTTCAGTATTGTCCTAAAATATTCAGTGTTCACAGAACTTTTTTTACTGAAGGTCAATGTACACATTGATCCAGATAGCAGGCGCAATATATACGATGATAACTGAGGCGCTCTTCAATCGGCTTCATGCGGTATCTATATATCTCGGCTTCTTTGGACGGAAGTCACTGCCGGCACGGCATCTTCCCGAAACATTTCAGAATAGTCTGTATCACAATACATGTAAGATGGTGATTCGATGAACCAAGCATCTTTGAATTTTGTTTGTGAAATTTTTGACTATCGGATGAAAATATATGCATTATAGTTTAGTTTCGGGGCCCTCAAGAAGTAAATTCCTTAATGAACATGCCAAAAACTATGTTTTAAAATGTTCATGGGCTTCAACATCTACACCGTGATAGGAAATTGGCTACTCTAACAATCCAGCCGCTACCGTTTCTCCAGCTGCACGAAGAACAACTCTGGATGGTGCTTCCAGGGGCGCGGGTTGATCTATCTCTACCACAATCCTTGCAATGGTGCCGGGAGAAACAATTTTCGGTTTCTTTTTGATGGCAACCCCTGAGCCCTTGTCCAACGTGGCGACTAGACGGCTGATACGACCCGAGACATGTAGCCGGCCACGGTGTACATCGATCTGCATTGGCATCAAGTGATCAAACGCCAGCACCTTGGTAGTAAAGCTTTGTACGTTTTGAATCGGCGAGACGGGGCTGCACACAATATCGCCTGATCGCAGGTGGATCGGGTCGATATTCGCAAGGTGAAGTATGACATTTTGGCCTGCTACTGCCCAATCACCAGGTTCTCCGTCCCTTTCCAAGCCCTTGATCAAAGCTGACTCCCCGCTAGGCATGACCAACAGGGAATCGCCCACCTGTAAACTGCCCGCATCGATACGTCCAGATATTGAGAGGGGGTTTTGAACACCCCCTCGGAACACGTCACCGATTGTCATACGCAGTGGTCTGTCGAGGGCGTGAGAGAAAGGCTCTGATGTTTCGAGTTCTTCTATTAGAAGAGACCCAGTGTACCAGGCTGCATTAGGGTTTTCGCTGCGTCTAGTAATATTATCACCATGGTATCCAGAGCAGGGGATGAATGACAAGTTTTTAGCCTGGAACCCTGCCGTTGTCAAGAAAGATGAGACTTGTTGTTCGATCTCATCAAACCGGTCTTTCGACCAGGAGACTGTGTCCATTTTGTTGACAGCAACCACCACCTTTTGAACACCCATACTCCGTACTAGAAGGGCATGCTCCTTGGTCTGTCCTTTAAGGCCTGACTCGAAATTGCCGGTACCGGCGTCAATTACAAGCACAGCAAAATCCGCCTGACTTGCACCAGCTATCATATTGGGTATAAAATCGCGGTGGCCCGGCGCATCAACAATTGTAAATCGAGTGTTGTCGGTTTCAAACTGGTTTGTTGCAATGTCTATGGTCACACCTCGTGCACGTTCTTCTGAACCTTGATCTAGCACCCATGCGAAGGCAAAGGATCCTTTGCCAATCTTCTCAGCCTCTCGGCGATATTTTTCCATCGTTCTCTTGTCGATGGCATTTAAATCAGCAAGTAAGCGCCCCATCAGCGTGCTCTTACCAGCATCTACATGGCCTATCAAATAACAAAATAACACCTATAAGTAAAATGACAATTGTTGACGATGATGACGAACTCACCAATTACCACAAAATTTGCGGCCTTCTTCTGCCGTGACTTTTCGTATTCTGCTAAGACGTCGAGGTTTTTACTTTTGACCCTCACTGGTTCTTCCACACTCAAGGCTTTCAAGTTACCGGACAAATCGCCTTGGTTTTTCTTATCTCTGGGGCCTTTTGATGATGCAGCCTGCGTTGACTTGAGGCCTGGTTATTTGTCAATCGGCGCTGGTTCATCTCATTCCTCGGATAGGCAAACCTTTGGATGCACCCTGCGCATTAATCACAACATCGTCGGGACTGGGTCCTGCAAAGTCAAAGGCTTCAGTCAAACTCTGTCCATAAACTTGCATAACGTCAAAACTGCTGCCGGGTAGGTGGCGAGGCTCAGGTGTGGATAGATAGTTTTCATCCCCAACGATTGCAACTGCGAAAGTCGAAGGAGGCGCTCGTATATTGACGTTCTCTTCAAGCTCCCGTTTATTTATTTCTGATACAAGTTTCTCCTCATTCAGGGGTTGCTCAGCGACAGGAACTTTGCCACGTTCTTGGGCAACAGAAGGGGTTCCTGGCTTTGAAAGACGGCCTCCAAGGCGACTGCCCTTATTAAGAGCCGAAAGTCCACCTCCCGTCTTTTCAGATACTCTGGAGGATAATCTTTCAGACAACGAGCGTTGCGTAGGTTTTTTTTCACACTCTTCCGTGTTTATTGATTGTTGGATAGTATTCAATTTTTCGCTGTCCTTCTTCTTCCGCGCTGCTGCGAGAGCAGCTAACTTGGACATCTTGCCTTCCGCCGCGCCTCCAAGTAAACCCAATCGCGGGTACAAGGGCTCCACGATTATATCTGCCTTTCGGTCATGGGGAATGTTCAACCATGGAGCATCACGGAAGAAGTCTGCAGCTGAAAAATGTGAAGAACATCGAGGTATGAAAGTATCCACGGGATATACTAGCAACATCAAGTCTGTCAGAAAATATTCTCACTTGCGAAGACGAAGTCAGTGGAAAGTTTTAAAACAAGTACAAGAGCAAGACCTACATGATCGGGTAGAGCGAAAGTCCGTCATGGAGTTTATTTTGTAGCATCTGAGCCTGGCCACCCTCCGTGCATTTTGCGAAAGTGTATATTGAACGAAAATGACAAAAAGACATCGACTTACCTGCTCCAGTCGTCGACTTTGTGGAGGCTGTCGTTTCCCTTTTCTTGATGTCCTTAAGCTTTTTACCTAGCAACGCCAGACGCATTAGCTGCGAATATTATGGACTAGACCAGTGGCATCGTACTGCGTATGTAGTTCACTGATTTGTCTACATCGTTGTAGTAATGCCACAGAGCTTCTTGAGCCTCTTGTCGCGATGCAGTCACCGGCGGTTGCCCTGTTTGAAGCGCACTCATAACCTCATTTGTATATGCCTCGAGCTGCTCTTGTTCTTCAGGATCCACCTCATCGTATTCATCTTCGAAATCATCGTCGTCGTAATCGAGAGACTTGACCCTATGGCGGGACATCGTGTAGTGCGGCGGGGGGAGAAAGCGGGGTTTCGTAGGTAACAGCGACTACTCGTGAGCAACTTAAACAAGGGCTATAACGCGTGTGCTGAGAATATTGGGGTTGGTGATAGAGGGCGCCTGATCTAGGAGTGGCGTCAGCGCTATGAAGGGGGGAAAGTTGCTGGAGAATTAGATGAAGAAGTGATTGTTTGCGCTGCCGATTCAAGAACGATATTGCGTAGTGGATCGTCCTTACCATTCCCGTCCACCCGCCCACGTCACTCTAACTAACAATTCACGACTGGCCTGCTCTTTCACCCAGAATATTAAAATTATTGCAATGGAGTTTCCACCTTGTTACATGCTTACAAATTGACTGTGAAAGCAGCTTCTACGACTATATTTCCACATACGACTCCGGGCGAAATAGGTGCATGGAATCCTTGATTGAGGCAAGACGGGCTTTCCATCCACCGCTCTGGTTCCATCAGAACAAATTAATGCACGAGCAGGATATATACTGTAAAAAAATTAAAGAAATCAAATAGAGCGAACAGAGCCTTCTTCATGGTGATTTGGGCGATCTGTACAATGCTTTATTGATTGAATTTTGTGCTATTATCGTGGCTTGTTTCTCCTGAACGCCAACGGCGATCACCGACAATTTGGGGTTCCTATCAACAAGCTAAGATGGATACCATTTATCGCAAGTGGCATCCGAAGGCGAATCAATGCACCCTAAGTCATCATTCGTGGAGCCAAGCTTAGCCAAGCAGCGGGCACTCTTTGGTTACATCGACGCTTAGATTTTGACACTTTAATTAGCTAACCAACACGACAGGGGACGATGGCGTCCTCATTGAGGACCAACCCACAAGTCGATGGAAAAGATAGCACCATCTCGCGCCAATCAGGTAGCTATCTCTGATTAATGAGGTACATCACTCAGAAATTAGCTTGAATGGCGAGCTCTGCCATGCGATCCTCTATTTTTCCTGTATATAGTCTAGTGATCCCCGCACCCCAGGCTCTCTTTCCTTCTCCTCAGCCAAGCCATTGAAGAATAGCCGTCATGAAATTGTTGCAATCTGTAGCGCTGCTTGCTTCAGTAGTCCCTGTTCTGGGCTCTGATTATCAAGTGAAGGAGCGTCACTTTGTTCCCCGTGGGTGGAATGCAATTGGTTCTGCTCCGGAAGACCACCGCATTGAGCTCCATTTCGCTTTGAAGCAAGGTCGTTTTGAGGAACTCGAGCAAAGTCTCTATGAAGGTATGACAAATCAAATGCCCACCGCCTCTCCGATCGTGTTTCGCAGTCAACTGACATTTTCTATACAGTCTCCACGCCAGGAAATCCCAGGTATAGGCAGCATCTCACTCAGGAAGAGGTTAATGACTTGGTCAAGCCTACAGATGCCACTCTGTACCTTGTCGAGGAATGGCTTGACAGCCACGGCGTGGATGCTGCTGAGCTAGATTATAATCCATCGAAGGATTGGTTTACCGTCACTCTGCCAGTGGACACTATCGAGCGTTTGCTGCAGACTAAATACTCTGTGTATGAGCACGAAGATGGGACCCAACTTGTTCGCACATCAAAATGGTCTTTACCCGCACACCTCCACGAGCATATCGAAACTATCCAGCCGACCACTTCTTTCTTCCGTCCACGCCAGGACGGAAAGCAGTTCAGGATTGCCGATGAGTTGGAATCGTTCGCTCTCAATTCCTTGAATGAGCTGCAGGTGGAAAACCCTACAGTAGATAGTGTCTGTAACAAATCTGCTGTCACTCCACTTTGCCTCCGTACCCTTTACGGAACAATTGACTATACTCCTCAAGTCCCTGGCAAGAACAAGATTGGCATTAACAACTTCCTGAACGAAACTGCCAACCATTCTGATGTCAACATCTTCATTAGTCAGTACAGGCCGGACGCTAAGGGTTTCAACTTCACAACTTTCATAATCGATCACGGCGATGACCAGCAAACTCCCAACACCCCGCAGCAGCTCGAAGCCGGCAAAGATATGGAGGCCAACCTTGATGCCGAGACTATCGTTGGTCTCTCCTATCCCACTAAGCTGTATACTTACAACACAGGAGGTTCACCCCCTTTCAAGCCCTCGGCAGGAGAGCCCACGGACTCAAACGAGCCCTATGCTACCTGGTTGAAATTCGTCTCGAGTCAATCGGACGCCGTCCTCCCCCAAACCATTTCAACCTCTTATGGTGATGACGAGCAAACCGTTCCGTATTCGTATGCGAAGTCCGTGTGTAGGCAATTTGCCGTTCTAGGAGCTCGGGGCGTCACCCTGCTTTTTGCCAGCGGTGACTCGGGTGTTGGTACCGCCGGATACTGCACGTCAAATGATGGCAAAAACAGAACAGAATTTACCCCTGGCTTCCCTGGAAGCTGCCCATATGTTACCACCGTTGGAGGAGCCATGGATTTCAACCCTGAGGTCGTAGCTTACAATCCGCGAAATGGGTATGTAAGTGGTGGCGGTTTTTCCAATTACTTCCCTCGTCCACCATACCAAGAGAAGGCTGTTGGAGAATATGTAAAAGGACTGGGCAACCTGCATAAGGGTCTATATAACAAAAAGGGACGCGGTTTTCCCGATCTCGCTGCCCAAGGTCGTGCCTTTGCTGTTGTTTGGAACGGTACAGTGATAGGACTGGATGGGACTAGCGCGGCCACACCAGCTGCAGCCGGTGTTATCACCCTTGTGAATGATGCATTGATTGCTGCTGGTAAGCGTCCTTTGGGATTCCTTAACCCATGGTTGTACTCGGAAGCATACACAACATTCAACGACATCACAAACGGCTCATCGCTTGGGTGCAATACATCCGGGTTCCCTGCTAAGGAGGGATGGGATGCTGTGACCGGGTTTGGCACATTTGTAAGAACTCCTGATGCCATAGATTAGTAAACTGAGATGCTGACAATATCCATAGAACTTCCCGAAGCTGAAAGATCTCGCCTTGGAAAAGTAGTTGAATGACTGCAAGGCTTTTGGGTGCAAATGTACATTTTCCCCCATCAACTCGAATGAACTATATCAATCGATATGTCTGGGCTATATGTATAGATAATAATCAGTACTATCCATTAAGATTGCAGCTATATACAGATCAATTGCATGTGATGTTGATGTGAGATGAAACCTTTTAACGTCTTATATGAGTTTCAATCACCGGATATAATATTCAAAGATCCAATGGACTCAACATCGAAAGAGGCAAAGGTTTACGCCGACGACAATTCAATATTGACTATCAAACCCAATAATGGAAACATATTGCATCCCAAGCGATCGTCAATCGATAAATCCACTTTTAAGGAAACATATCCAATTTCCCTTGCTATAATCAGTTAAATCCACATTAAAAAGATATACTGTTACGAGCAAGCTGATATATCAATGATATACCAGCTATGAGCACTAGTGCTATCGCCAGAAGTCCCGTCGTTGCCATTAGTAGAATCAATACCGACAACCTCGTCAACGTCAGAGTCCGTTACGGTCACATTATCTCCACTAGCAATCCAGTACTCCGGGCTGAAATGGTCGTACCCTAGAAATTTTGGAGGAAGCTTGGGGACGATATCGTCCGAGTGTGTAACGCGATAGTTGCTTCCTTGGTTTTGGTTAGTAATGTACGTTGCCAAAGCCAAGTTGCCGATACGAGGCTGTCCATAATCGTACTTAAAAAATCCGAGTTAGTTTTGGAAGAATATTTATATTTAGAAAACTCCAAAACATACCAGTTCAACGGTATATCCAGAGGCGCGGAAAACCGTTGCCGCGATAGCAGCCAGAGCGCCTCCTAGGCTGTGACCAGTGGCCACGAACGTATAACCTGAGTAAGTCCCAAGAGCAGATTCTATCTGGGTCGTAATAGCACTCGACACGGTTCCCCAGGCGCTCCACCAGCCACTATGTACCTCACAACCGGAGCAGATACTGCTGAGGTCGGTAAGTGTAGCATCTATGTTCGCGATCCAGTTACTAAGATCACTGCTACCACGGAAAGCAAGAATTATCAACTCGTTGGTCTTGTCGACTGCGATATAACCTGTTGCATCACCAAAACTGTTCGATCTAGATATGTCCTTGTCAGTCTTCAGATCTTATGCCACCAGTGGCTTGATTTGGGAAGCTACATACTCATCAAAGTCATAAAGAATTGTAGTATCAGCCGCTTCGACCAAAGGGCAATTGCCAGCAGAGCATGCCAAAGCAGAGCCGGTAGAGTCGAGATTGGCGGAGCAATATGATGCAGCACTATACTGGGCAAACAAATCCAATTCATCGAGAAGGGATGAGCTTATGGCTAAAAGGCGAGGATGTCAATGGACATGCCTTCTTCGAATTGCAAGACAAAAAAGAAAGATAAGACGAACTTCGACGCATGATAGGTGTGGGAGCTGCCATTCCCGGCAGTGCCAGGCCAGCGCTCAGCCATACTAAAGCAGAGAGCTTCATGTTCCTGTGGTTACTTGCTGCTGTAGCTAGAGCCACGATAAATCAACCCTATGATCCTGGGGCTGGACTATGGTCCTTGACTGCTCCCGAACTACTTTTACATTTCATTTACACTGTACCTGACTTTGTTGTTTCTTTTTATACTAGAAAAATATGCGGGGTCGTCACCAGACGCATTCTACGAGGCTAGATTAGAAAATGAAAGGGGGTAGCTTACGACACCTGCACTAAAGATCTTGCAGCTGTTGACGAGCGATCAAGCGACCGAACGGTCTACTTGATGGTGATAGTAACTGACAATAACACACGTGCATCATTTTGGCCCCCCGAAAAGTGCATTTAATACGAGGAAATCGCCCGTCTTCGAGGCCACGTGAGAGACCGAAGTGGACGGATCAACCGGATAGGCTTTGGAAGCATAGTTCCTTGAAGTCGGCTGAAAGATACCCCTCATAGAGCGAAGATCCTCTGTAAGTGATTTCGCTATTAGTTACAGAATTGGGAGGGGAAGCCCTAATTCCCCACCCAGCTAAACCCGGACGTGAGCCAAAACAGGAAGGTTACAGCACCCAAAAGGCCCTAAATAGAGACTTGTTTAGCTAGAAACCCGCTGTAGAAAGAAAAGCGAGGTACATAGCTTGTATTTTAGTACCCTTTAGCTAGTTCGGCGAATTGTCAAATCCATGAATCAATCAGATATTATTGTTACTCCGTACGAAGTGTTCGGATCAAACCACCCAATAAGCCTCGTGAGTAATTGGGCGTAGAAAGTCCGATGACGAATTTTCAGGCTACTCATTACGCTAGTCCCAGCGCACCAATAGAGGACAGCCATCAAGCGATCTCATAAACAAGCTCTCAAAATAAGCATCAATGCTCTTTTACGATTCACTACTTAGGAAGGATCGACATAGGCACCGGATACGTCAAATGCAACACGGACAGAGAGAAAGCTCCGGTTAAAGTACATGCATTTTATCGCTAGACATCGCCAATTCGGGCAGTTGTTCTGGGTAGAGAGAGTAATTTTAGGAAAATATCGAACACGCTCTAATTAACGACGATGTGCGCCGTCTATCGAAATTAGCTGTACCCAGCGTGGTCAGCGGCTCGTTTATCCTTTTCATCAATCAGTCTGCGTTTCATTGATGTTCTGAAAATGTTCCACGTGTGCTTGGAAAGTCGTTGGAAAATTGAAATATGATGGTAATATTCCACTGTATTAAAGCAACATTAATTACTACATATATATCAATTGATAGATTCAGAATACACAGGCCTGTCGAGAAACACATCACTCTTATACAATTCTCAATTGGTGTATCTCCTAGCAAGCCCTAGTGTTAGTCCTAGGAAGGAAGGTATGATATTGCTGTTGTAATGCACTTATTTGACGAAGTAGCCTGGCTCAATTCCTTGTTAATATCGATCCTAGAAAATCTTCAATTTTGGGCTTCCAATGTTGGTGATCGAACCGAGTACGATTTTGACAAACCGACATTTGAAGATGTAAGCTTAAAAATGCTTACAGAGATGCATTTTATACTTTCTGTTTGTGATCATGACCCATAGGAATATACGTAAATTCGCAACCCAGCTAGCTCCTCGCAGTACAGCGGGTCTTCGCATATTGAAGCATCTATCATGAGAGTTATGTAAGTTCTGTTTGTTGCCAGAGATCTCCTTTCTCTATTGCTGAACACGATGTTCCTCTTAAAATATCTGTGTAGCATCCTAGAATCCCTCTATCAAGTCAAACCTTGATAGCACTGACAACTGTTTGTTCACGAAGATTGGAGGTTTTGACAAGGGTGTAGGTATATATAGACAAGCACACACTTATTATTATCTTGCTTCTTACACTTTTCAACATTTAAAGCCATTAATATGAAAAACTAGGTAATTACAAAGCAATAAACATTGTGAATTGTTGTGGTTGACCGCTCTGGATGACTTCAACACTCAAATCCCAGAGTATATTTTCACGGATACTTAATATTTTAGAGCCCTGGTAAGACTCAGTTCAAGAGAAAATTCCAAATAATTTAAATTTGCGAAATTAATATTAAGAAATTATCGACTCACAATCTTTGATTGTTGGGTTTCGAAAAGTTTCACAATTTTAGTATCTTGAGTCGACTGCAATAGCGTTCATGCTTTCCAGGTTGGAAATGTTGGCAACCTGGCAGGATGTCTAGAACGCAGGGGAGCTTTTCTCTACCTTATTTTTCCCTTTTGAGACAGCTTTTAAACGACCTAGAATCTTTGTTCGAATTTCGGACTGTTGGCTCCAGCAGTCGTTGCAAATATCAGATAGTGGCATGAACCGTGAGGACTCGGCATCAATGCGGGAAGGTATGAAAGATCTACCGTGCTCCTTTCCTTGTCCACCTCATTTTATTTAAATACTGCCCTATGCTAAATGACTAGGAAGAGGACACCTCGATGTAACACATCGACAGCGATCAAAAACTTGTTATGATCAGCCCGGACCAGGCAGCAACCGATTCTATGATATAAAATTGCCCCTTTCTCAAAACCAGCTGTGTCCTCTTAATGGTTGATATTATGTTTACTTATTCAACACGCTTGAATAGTGTATGTTGCAGTTGAAATCGCCAGCGAAGCTCATTCAGTAACCTGGCTATTCGCAAGCAGTTAGCCCATCTCCGCTAATCACGTGACTGTATACAAGCATCCGCCAGCTGCGTTGGGGATATTCCGCTTTCGACACGACGGCGACGTGACATCAACCCCGGCGTTTCTGCCTCTTGCCCAAGGCCGAGGACCTACAGAACCCTAGCTCAACAGATTATAATCTCGAAATTTCGATCTCAGCTGTATCGCAGGGAATGCCTTTCCGTTAGGTCCGTCCACCCCGCGTTCTTTCCCGTCCGCGTTGGGCGATGACGCCGAACTGCGATTTGGCGATTTGGCGCTGTGTCGCTTGGGAACTTTGGCCTTAGCAAAGAACACTGTGTGAAGGGCACTTTTTATCCGAAGCTTCCAGGGCCACTGAATTACGATCATCTGAACAATCATGGAGGCCGACTGGGATGAAGTGTCGCGAATTGCGGTCCCCCCGCCAGGCCCGCATATTCTGCCTACCGTTGCAACTACTCTCGCATTTGATGACATTCAGGAGCTTTTGTGGGCTGGAAATGAATATGTAAGTGCTGCGTGCTAAGGGAAGCAATTAACAATTGACAAAAACGTTGTATCTACAGGGACGAATTGCTTCCTTCTACGGCCCTGAGCTCCAACGATACACCTCCATTCGAGCCCACCCGGTCTCCGAAGGCTCCGTCCGACAGTTTCTTTTCCATGAAAAAGGCGTTATATCTTTGTCTTCCAAAAGTGTCCATATGGTCACTCGCCGAGGACTAACTCAATGGCATATCACGCACACCGACATGACCGACCTTCGTTGTATGAGTTTCACCGCACAGACAAATCGCATCATCGTTGCAGGATGTCAGAAATCGATGTTCTTAATAGATATTGACAAAGGAGCGGTGACTGATAAGCTATCAACCGAGTATAACTACACCATCATGAAAAAAAGCCGATATCTTTGCGCTGCAACTGATACAGGTTCTGTGAATGCGCTGAGCTTGGGAGATTTTAAAATTGTCAAGAGTTGGAAGGCTCATGGTGCCGCAATAAATGACATGGACGCGCGAAACGATTTTTTAGTTACCTGTGGCTTCTCTGTACGGCATTTAGGTGCTCCCATCGTTGATCCTTTAGCAAACGTATACGACTTGAAAACCTTAGCACCACTACCTCCGATTCCTTTTCATGCCGGTGCAGCGTATGTGCGCATGCACCCCCGCCTTCATACAACCAGTTTTGTTGCCTCTCAATCAGGGCAGCTGCAAGTCGTGGATTTAATGAACCCCAATACAATTAACCTCCGTCAGGCAAATGTCAATTTCATGCTAGGGATTGAAATCTCACCTTCGGGAGAAGCATTGGCGATAAATGATGCCGAGTGTGCGATTCATCTATGGGGCTCTCCCAGCAAAATACACTTCAATGAAATGAGCAAAGAGACTGAATTTGCGGATGTCGCACCTCAACCCCAAATAGTCGACTGGTCGCTTGAGACACCTTTGAATGCGATCGGGATGCCATATTACCATGAGCGTCTGTTCTCGGCGTGGCCGAGCCATCTTGTATTCGATGCTGGTAGTCCACCAGCTCCAGTAGATCCTTCCATCATACCATATTTACGACCAGCAGAAATAGGTCATTATGCTGCAAATCCCAAGAAGGGGCGCCGGTATCAAGTTGAAAATACACGCCAATTGATCTCTGCCGAGCCAGCTTTGGCAGCACCGAGATTTTTGAGTGAAAAGGCGCGCGAGTTGCCTAGGAACAGGAGCGATGGGGCCGTTGGGGACGTCTCAGACTCTCTTGCAAGTGCAAAGATCGGCGCCGTGGTAGAGGAAGACCCTTTGCTCAAGTATAGTAATGTTGAAATCAAGTACAGCAGATTTGGAGTCGATGATTTTGATTTCAGGTATAGTCTTATAATGATATCATATTGAACAGCACTAACCCAAACCAGGTACTACAACAAGACCGCATTTTCCGGTTTGGAAACCCATATAGCGAATTCTTTCACCAACTCCCTTCTTCAACTGTATAAATTCATCCCTCTAGTGCGAAATCTCGCACTAAATCATGCTGCGAGCAGCTGTGTATTCGAAGACTGTCTCTTGTGCGAAATGGGTTATCTCTTTGATATGTTGGATAAAGCAAATGGCCAGAATTGTCAAGCTACGAACCTCCTCAAAACATTCAGTGGTTTTCACGAGGCTTCCAAGCTGGGTTTATTGGAAGAGAATCTGACAAACAAGGCGTTATCCGCTGCCATTCAATCAGTCAATCGATTTATTCTGAACCAAGTTTCTGGTGACACTCGCGCTGTCAACCCTGAATCCGACGAATTGGATCGAAACCTCGCAACTGTCGCATCTGAATCTATTCGGTGCATGTTTTGCCGAAACGAAATCGTTCGACCAGGTAACTCTTTCGCTAATGAACTCATCTACCAAGCCCCTGATATCAAACAAGCTCGGCGAAACATGTCGGTCAAGTTCTCCGCTATCCTGAAGTCTAGCATTGAGAGAGAAACACAAAATCGGGGCTGGTGCAATCATTGTAGACGATATCAGCAACTCGCAATTCGAAGAACGGTTCATCGCATGCCGCCAGTCTTAATGTTAAATACAGGGCATACAACTCATTTCCGCCAGCTTTGGGCAACTCCCGGGTGGCTACCCGAAGAGCTTGGAATCGTTGTTGAAAATGGCTTGTTACATTGCTTCGAAGGCGATGAGCTTCGACACCGTATACTGAATAATACTCCAGGGCTAACGGTGTACGAACTAGTAGGCTTGGTAGCTGAGATCGATATCACTGAACACCAAAAGCCACATTTGGTATCTTTCATCAATGTCAGTGTATCCGCACGGCATATGGAACAGAAAAATAGATGGCACTTGTTCAACGACTTCTTGGTTACTGAAGTGCCTCGAGAGGAGGCATTGAAATTCACCGATACTTGGAAAGTACCTAGTGTTGTGGCGTACCAGGTGAAGAGCGCGAGGCACAATGTGGATGATTCATGGAAGGCCAAACTAGATACCACGTTATTATTCCATGAATGGTCGATGAAGTAAGTTTCTTCTTAGTTATCTCTTTTGAAGTTTTCTTCTTTTTTTGCTAACAACCACAAGTGGCGGTCGAGTCACGGAATCTTGTCATATCCTTGCTCCTGATGAACGACCGCAGCCAGGAACTCCAGTTGCCCTCGATACCGAATTTGTGGACTTGGAGAAAGCTGAGATTGATGTCAAAGCTGATGGCTCCCAGGAGATGGTTCGGCCAAGTAAGAGCGGTCTGGCACGGGTGTCTGTCTTGAGAGGATCCGGGCTCCACGAAGGCGTCCCTTTTATCGATGACTACATTACCATCAAAGAAACCATCGTGGATTACGTGACACAATACTCTGGTATCAAACCTGGCGACTTGGATCCTCGCACCAGTCAGCACAACCTAGTACCTCTGAAGGTCGCCTACAAAAAGCTTTGGGTATTACTCAACCTAGGTTGTGTGTTCGTCGGGCACGGTCTAGCATCTGACTTCCGAAAAATCAACATTCAAGTCCCCAAGACCCAAACCGTGGACACCCAGTATCTCTTCTTCCACCCCGCAAAGAATCGTCGGTTGAGTTTACGATACCTTGCTTGGGCTGTGTTCAAGGAATACATCCAGGAAGAAACCGCCGATGCCACGGAAGGGCACGACTCAATTGAGGACGCGCGTATGGCCCTACGACTCTGGAAAAAGTTCCAAGAATACGAAGACGCAGGCATCGTCAACCAGATGCTTGAGGAAATATTTTCTCAGGGATTCAAACTTAGTTTCCGACCACCTCCTCGAAACGGCGGTAACCCTGCTGCAGCGGCCCTCAACCGTCCTGGTACAGCCATCAGCAACTCGGCGAACGGCAGCGGTCGCAACACACCTGATCTCGCAGGTAGTGGTGGTAATAATAGCAATAGCAATACGACAGCGGGAAATAGTACCCCGTCTACTCCACGACAGGCATTCAGACGAGCGAATGCTTTGACCCCTAGCAACGGGACATTCGGTACCCCTGGACAACCGGATTTCACGACCGGGAGCCCTTTGAGATAGTTACATATGTATACTCGTTAGACGGACCGATTGTGTTCTTGGGCTGCAAGTCCCATTTTTGTCATGACCGTATATTGATACTCATATTAGTATAGCCTGAGAACTTGTAGCCAGCGGGTCAGCTTCATACAAAATTACATCTACAAATGTTTTTATGTCTATCACTAATGTAGCTTAAGATCAGATCAACCTTGAATAGAATGGACATATTAACCTCACACCAACACAACCAGCTTCTTCGCACTGACTCCTTTCGCCAACAGATCAACCCCCTCCTGCACTGCTTCCAGTCCATTTCCAACTACCTCAGGCGGAGGAGCATACTTGACTTTCTTCTCCACCATGGCCTGATTGAGCCATTTCCAAACCGGCTCCATATACTGGGTATCGTGAACATCCAGCTTCAAATTCGTCACAATCGTCACCCCCTTCGATCCCTTCGTCTCTGCGCCTGGAATCACAGACGCGACCAATTTCCTCCCCTCGCTTCTATCGAGAATCTCACTCAAGGTATCTAACGCCGAATCACTAGCAATAGAACAAAACGCACCCTCCACCTGTTTCCCTTGCAAGTAACTCAACATACTATCCACGATACTAGGATCATTCTGATCGAAGCATGCCGCAGCCCCCAGACTCTTAACCATCTGGTGATTCTTCCCACTTGCAACCCCAATAACCTCATATCCTGCTTGAGCAGCCAACTGCACACCACAAGAGCCCACGCTACTACTAGCCCCCCACACAACCACCGTCTTACCCAGACCACCACCACCATGCGGTGGCTTCGCAGCATCTGGGATACTCAATGCAAGCGTGCCGACTGCAAACAAGGAACTCGCAGAGGCAAGTATCCCCAATGGCAACACCACGGCGTCCTGATAGGACACATCAACGGGGATCTTCGCTATCTGGGGAGCCTTCAGAACCACATATTCCTGAAATCCCGCGTAGCAATACTTGCCATCGCGGGTATCCAGACAGCTAGCAGTGCCGATAACGCGATTGCCGAGCTCGTACCTATCTGCCAGAGAGGGGTCAACTTCGACTACCTCGCCGGCAACATCGCAGCCGAGAATCGCGGGATAGTGCTGTATGAGGACTCCGAGTTGCTGGATGACTACGTCGGCTGGGTTCAGTGCGATTGCTTTAGTTTTGATAACGAGTTCATTGGTAGTTGGGGAGGTGTAAGGGGCGGATTCGACGACGTTGGTAGCGGATTTTGGGGCTGGGAGCCAGGATGCGCGGTTTTTGGGGGACATGGTCGAGTAATTGCGTTGAATTGTGTGGTGATTTTGATAGGGGTGTGTCAAATGCTTCAATTGTTGTTTGAATCTTCGTTTCGTTGAGCCATGGCTGCTCTTTATACTCGTTGAGACCAATTCACACCATACATAACCTACGACTTGTCTACTCATATCACCGCTATCACCGCTAAGGCCGCAATTAACCGTCTATCAATGACTTTACATGAATATATTGTTTACTATCATTTACATCCTCAGTCAGACATTAATCCAGACCCTAACCCGCTTTCTCTAATTTGGACGCTCTGATAGGTCAACAAATACACGCTAGTGCACAATTTACACGCCTTTCCGTTTACAGCGATACGAGCCAGATCAGGAATAGAATCTGTCAGCCATAAATGGAAGTCTAATGTAACTAAGCTTCTTCATTAAACGTAATTGCTGAAGGTATTTGGACCTTATCTCCGATGGTGTTCATAACTCGAACAGGTCGTTGTCAGGAAAGCTTTTAACTCCATGGATTATGGAGATTTGATGATGTTTCTCTGCACAATATGTACTTCATGATATGGATTGCTTGTACTCATTTTCAGCATTAACCTGACGCTGGCTTTGTTCAACTGGTATATATTCGCTTCACAGGAGTCGATTGTTTTGTCTTTAACTACATCGCTTGCAAACAACCAACAACCAACAACATTAAAAAACGACAGAAACAGCCAGGGACAAATATCTGCCATGTCACCCAACCAACAACCTAAAACAAACCAACATACAAATAAAAAGGAGAAAAGAATATCATAATAGATGACTACTAAACTTTCATGAAATGAAAATAATAGCTTCCCTAACATAAAAATGCATGCACGATGCTCACTCAGCACATCCCAAGATAAGCAAACAAGGTGGAAAAGTGCAGGTCTCGATTCAAGCACGGGCTAGCTTTGCTGGATGGAAATAACAGATACACAGTAATCATTGTCGTGGTTGTGTTTTGGGATGGTTTCATCGGTAAAATGAGGCTGGGTTTGAATTTACCGAGTTGGCGTGTGGTGGCTGGTAAGCGTTATATCCAGGACTTGGTTGTCCTGCGTTTAGTGTTGGATACGGTGTAGATTGAGGGCTGGTTGAGGGGATGACGGGTGGCTGCTGGGTTGGTGGTGGTTGATGTGTTGCTGCTGCGGTGGGATATGGTGGTTGTGGAGCGTGTTGCTGAGGCTGTGAGGGTGGGAACTGGTGCGCACCAGGGCGTTGGTCGTCTGGAGAATATACTGATGGAGATGGTTCGTTGCCTGGTTGTGGTTGTTGCTGGAAAGGCTGCACTTGTCCTTGTGGAGCTTGCTGTGGAGGCACGCCAGCTGGAGCATATGAATAACGTTGTTCCAGAGGTGAATCGTATACGGATGTTCCTAGCTCTTGAGGGTGTTCGTAAGTTGACTGGGGACGGTGATGCACAGGCTGGTAAGAATCTGGGGGTTGTGACTGTGGCTGTGGTTGTTGCTGTTGCTGAAAAGGCCGGTTGCCTGTTGGTGTCTGGTTGCGTGGATCAGGGGATTGGGAAGTCTGCGGGTAAGGGTGTGCAGGCTCCCCAGAATAATAACCTGGACCATTGAGTTGGGTGGGTTGAGGGGTTTGAGATTCTGATGGGTCAGCATATGATTACAAAACAATACAAGAACACATACCTTGTGGTCGAGCGTTGTAGTACTGTTGAGGATCGACTGGTGCAGGGGTTGGATGGCTTGGAGGATACCCTGGCGGTGCTCCTCCTGGTGGATAACCATAAGCCTGTTGAGGTGGTCGACCATACTGGGGTTGAGCTGGGTGAGACATTGAAGCCTCAAGCAGGGATTCGTAATCTCGTCGTGCTTTAATAAACTTTTCATTAAGCTGCGTAAATTCATCTAAGAACAATATTAGTGATGTCAAACAGCATACTAAGAAATAAAACAAACCTTTCTTTTGAGAATATTTGCCGATAAGCTCGATCAGCTTTGGCCGGATGGCTAAAGTAGAGTGGTAGAGGGTCGTAATTTCTTCGTTATCTTGAACATTCAACTCGGAGCTGCTAGTACTAAGCAACGTCAAAAGCTTCTCTACATTTTTGATCTGTCCAAACACTTCCGCTTCCATGTGTGCTTCACGCTGTAAGTCTTCTGGCGTTGGATCGGGAAGCTTCTCAACGTAGTTCAAAGGAAAAATTCCCGTTTGGCCGCGTAGGGAGCCTTTCCACCAGTCTTTGTATACTGACTCCAACACGGCAATAACATCGCCTTTCCTAAACTGAAGCTCCCCTGGTTCAGAAGGTTGGAAATCGAACAGGGCTCTGACTCTTGAAACCGTCGCTGCTGTTGTTCCAGGTGGGATGCCCTGAGAAACCGACTGAGCTGGTTCGGCGACTGATTGTGACTGATTGGTAGCTGAAGCTGCAGCAGCAGAGCTGGGACCGGCTGTGACACTTGACTCGATCGTTGGTTTGTCTTTGATCGATAAGGCAAGGGCCATTTGAAGCTCCTCCTCTTCCTTTTGTCGGTCAAGTTCCGTGATTTGACGCTTTGTTGGTTTCGAAGGGGCCTGTATATTCGGGTCTACACCAGTATCAGCACAGTCTGATCATAGTTATTAGGCCAGAACGCACTTGTGGTTTTCAGTTTCATATAAGCTTGCTCCATGATGCCAAAGTCGGGGCTGCTAGAGAACATTTCGGTCCATTCTTCCATGCCCTCTAGTATTTTCGACTTCACTTGCTGGTGTGTGTTCTAAAAACAGTCAACAGTCTGCGGATACATTCTGCGACAAATATATAGCAATCAAGTTTTTATAACATACTCGGTCGTTCGCTAAACGCAACAAAGCTTCTGTAAAGCTTCGTGAAGCCAGCTCGCGGTGTATCTTTAGTCCACAGTTTTGCGCCAGGGCATTCGCCAACTAAGAGAAGATAAGTCAGCGCTTCCTCCAATCAACATTGTGAAGAAGTAAAGCGAACCTCGAGTGTATAAAGCTGTACATTGGCGTTGCGATGCGCAAGCCTCTTGATCAAAGCCGCAACCGCATCTTTGGCCCTAATACGGTTTGATTAGCGACCACCAGACTAGACTCAATTAGATCAGTGCCCATACCCTGAATCTTCATTATTAACTTTATCGCAAACATCCTATCGATTATCAGACACCAAGACTCGGATTCACAAGTACTAGCATTCACAAGCAGGGCGTCAAGATGTCCGTACCAGAATAAATTCCCAGTTCTCCGAGGTCAGGTTCTCATCCGTCGCCTTGGCTATTAAAATACAAGACATCAGCACTCCGAACCACACTCACTTGTATCAGCGGACACTGATGCAAGGTGTAGGAAACCCACCGACGGCGTCGTCAAAGGCATTTTGCTGTGCGCGAAACATGATCTTGAGCTATCTCCACCAACTGCCGGGGTCGATATGAACTCTTGATAGGACCTCTGCAGTATCTCCGCCAGACTTTGCTACCCTTCGAAATGAGAAGCCGTGGTTGGTAGCTCAGGCTAGGTTGGCAACGGGGCGCGGCGCTGTTGGTATGGGTGGTCGCTTGACAACAGCGCAATCGGTCAAGATGGAATCGGGGAAGTGAGAGTACTGTGTGTAATTTCGGTATCAGGGTTATGATTCGAGCCCAGTGTCTGTCAAATGCGAGATCAGGAGAAGGGTGCTGTTATGTGCTGTTATGATTATGACGGGCTCGAAATGCTGCAACCTAATCAGGTGCGGGCAGGAGCAAGCGCACAGCCACTAGTAGGAGCCACTTTCGGCAAGCTATGACGCACAGCATCTGTCGTCAAAGCTACACGGTCTCTCTACTATCAATTGATTACTACGATGCATTTGTTTATACACCACGTTAAACCAAGGAAAATGTCTTATAATTATAAGAGACAAACCTCACGGTCAATCTGAAGCAATCTTGGACGCCGTGAATCTATATCTACACAACATTGACAGCCCTCCGGTGATGGGGAGCGTGGAAGAGCAGGCGTTTTTTCAGCCACAAAGTTATATCCAGAATCTCAAACAATAAACTCACACCGCCAATCGAACAGCACACATACAGGTGCTGAGCATCTCATCAAATCGCGTATAAACTGCGGGACGAACCGCAAAGGGGTAATATTTTTCCGTCAAGAAACTAAAGACCAAGTCAAATGGAATGTCATTGTCGCCTCGAGGCACAGGGTATTATCAAGTCGTAGAAAATGAAAACAGAAATATATAATTCATCGCAGTTCAAGCGCCTTTTTGAGCCTTTTCTTGAGCCCGGCTGATGCGGGCTGACTTGACCAGAGGGGAAAGACTGGCGAGGGGCTCACACGTCATCATGAAGGGATGCTATAGGAGTTATAATTAGCTAAACCTGGAAGAATCTTCTATCGCAAAGCGCATACCTTTAGTAGGTCGTGGGCGGAGGCTCTCTTTTCGGGGTCAACGCGTAATGCAAAATGGAGGAAGTCCCGGAACTCTAGCGAGAGGTTATGTTCGTCCTTGATTTTCGGCGTTCCGTTCGTAGCAATCAAGTAGAGCGCCCGAAGTGGTGATTCGGTCAAGTAGGGAGGCTCGCCTTCGATCATTTCAATCGCCATGATGCCCAAGCTCCAGATGTCCACTTTCCGGCCATATTCCTTCCGGGTAACAACTTCAGGCGCCATCCAGTATGGGGTTCCCACCATCGTGTTCCGTTTGGTTTGGGAGTCGTTGATTTGAGCGCAGAAACCGAAATCGGCTAGGTTATAATGTTATTGGGTGTTTTGGTGGCTAGCAGCGAGTTTACTTACTCAACTTAATCTCTCCTTCCATGGAAAGTAAGATATTGTCGGATTTGATGTCTCGGTGTATCACACCTTTTGAATGCAAATGCTGCAGGCCACTGAGTGTCTATACCAAGTCAGTCTCGCCTTTTTGAAAGTATGCTCATCAGGAGCAGAATATACCTCGCGACAAACCGAGGCAATCTGGCCTTCGGTCATCATATTGAAAGTCACCACATCGGTTAAACTGCCTCCTTCCATGTATTCCATGACCACCCATAAATCAAGACCGTGCAGATAACTGTCCAAAAAGTTCACAATGTTTTTGTGTTTGCTGTCCTTCATAACGAGGATTTCATTGATAATCAAATCCTTCTTCGGTTGCAAATCCAGGTTCATCTGTTTGATAGCCACACACTTATTGGTGTTATTTTCGTATGCAGTAAAGACCCCACCAGATGCACCTTGGCCGATCTTGTTCAAGTTGTAGTATCTCTTTGTCGGGTCTCCCGGTGTACAAATAGCCTGCAGCTTAGCTCGCACATCGAAGGCGTTGCTTTGTCTCGCACGGGGGCGAGGACGTGCAACTGCACTAGGATGCTGATGCGGTGGTGGTTGAGGGATTGCAGGCTGTGCGTTGGAAAACTGATGTTGCGGTGTGGTTGGGGTTGCCGTTGCTGTTACAGGTGTACCTTGCTGCTCTGAGCGTTGGGGTTGTTGCTGTGCATGCTGCTGTTCTTGTAGACGTTGGCTGCGACTTCGGTCCAATTGCTTGTCTGTGATCGCTTGTTGGGCAGCAGCCATGGCCCTCTCCTGCTGCTGTTGGTACTGGGTAGGAGAATTGATGGCTCCTGGGATAACATGCTGCGCAAGATTTGCATCGATAGAGGCTGGCTCGTCTTCAGGTATAGTCGGGGTGATATTCTGGTCTTGAGGTGCTGGTATAGGGGCAGTTTTGATAGCCGGGGGTTGAGGGGGTGGGCGAGAGGGTACCATTCCACTGCCAGCTGTCGGCGGCTTTGGGGCTGCTCGGTTGGGAAATATGATGCCAGGTAGAGGAGGAGAATTTACACCTGGAATCGGCGGGGGAGAGCGTGGGTTTTCAAAACTTCCTTCGTGATTCTGAGGAAAGCGAGGCCCGATCATCGCAGAAGCCATGCCACTAACTGGGCTATGTGCTGGGCTGGCAACTTCATAATCGCGGGGGTGGGCATGATCGAATTTGTGCCAAACTTCATCATCATCACCCAATCCACCAGCGTTCTTTTCGTAGAATCTCATAATATCAACCATCGTCTGTGGGTGTTGCTCTTGCTCCTTCTTGGATATTCCGCTAGCTTGCAACATCCGTTGCCAATCCTTGGGTAAACCCTAAACGCATGTCATCAGCAAAAGGAGGTATCGGACAAAGTAGTGATACAAACATACCGTAAACTGGCCGGTCTGGTTGTCATAACCCACGTGGGTGACATGGACGGGATTTTCGGGTGCAGAGATTTTGATATTGCGCGGGGAGCCTAGAACGCTGTTGACGAAACTCGAAAATGTCCCTTTCCTTCGCGGTTTGATGCCAAGCCCGTCGTCCGAATTCCTCTTCGAATTCGGCGCATCTTGAATCTGGGGGAGTGCCGTGTCCATGCGGGGTTGCAGGGCGGAGAAACTGGCCGACTGTCTCAGAGGCTGCACACTGCGGGGGTCCGGGCTTGTGTGATATGTTTGCAGTCTCGGGGGTCGTTGAGCAGATTCCGGCTCGTATTCTTGGTTTTCTTGGTCAACTGATTCCGTCTCTTGGAGAACATTGAGCATGGCCCGCGTGTCGAAGGGCGGACCGATCAAATCATCTGGGCTTTTCCCGTTGATAAAGGAAAAACGGCCGGCGCGAGGCTGTGAAGACTGGGTGAATTCACCGTTTCCAAGAACCGGTGAGTGGCCAGCACTGGCACTCTGCTGATCGAGGGAGGACGACGACGAGCCGTAGGCGTTTGACCGGGTGCGCGCGTGTTCTTTGCTGCCGCCGACGTGGCCGCGGGGGTAAACAGGGGCGGAGGGGTGTCTCTTGAGCGATGGATTGCTCTGCTGGCTCTTCAATCCGCGACTGAACTGCGGCGGATCCTTGTGAAGCTTGCTGCTTGGTCGGCGAAACCTGAAGCCGGAGGTAGATTCTCTGTCCATGCTGAAGGGAGATCGACGACGGCGGCAGCGAGGCTGCTGCTGCTGCTATGTACTGTCGGCGACGGCAGTCCCTGCTGCAGAAAGCGAGGGGGGATTGGGTTGATTGCGTGTCGGATTAGGTTCTGACTGGGAGCGGTGGGATTGGTAGGAATTCTGAGGGGTGGCGGCGGGAACGGTATTGGACAACGTGGGTGGTGCAAATCTGGGCTAGAACGCAGTGTGCTACCTACCACCACTTCGCAGGCCTGCATCGGCGATGCAGGCGGCAAGGGATGAAAATAGGGACGCTGGACGACGATACGATCGCCGCTATAGACGATGGGGAATGCGACAAGACGTTCCGGCACGTGGAACAACGGACAAGCCAGGCGCGGGGAGAGGTGCGACAATCTACAACCTCATCAAAGCCATGCAACGGCAACTGGCTCCGGTCGGCGGAAGGCAAATGCGTGGGCGAGAAAGCTTGGCGGGAGCGAAGTCAACGAAGTCTGAAACCTGCACGCAGGCCTTAGGATCGAGGCGGCGACATGGAGATGGCAGGTGAGATGGCAGAGGGGACAGATAGCGGAGGAGGAGGAGGAGGTGGTGGTGTTGCGATGTTAAAAGAGAGGATGGTTGGCATCGCAGCAATAATAAGAATGAATTTCGCCAACAGCCTAACATGGCATCTCTTGTCCCCTAATATTAACGGCCCGCGCCCGCGGCTGCCTGCCATTGGTGCCGGCCGCCCACTCCGCGCCCCGCCTCGGCCGCTGCCCAGCGCCAACCCTGCTCTTCTTCTCTATAGTTCCTGCTTCTTTTTTGTCCCCATCCTCATGCTTTATTACTACTGCTCCGGCGTGCTGTGCTCAACCATTCCCTCAAAGTTCAGGCCACGATGTCATCATCGCCTCCCTCTCAGTCTGCACTTTGCAGCCACGAGCCCGTTGAGACCATCTCAGCTAGCCTGAAACTAGCGTCACGCCAACCGTGATGCCGAATTTCTGACACTGCCACGGCCACTCCACTGCGAGGTCCTGATCGAAATTCTAATTATGATTAATCTCAGGTGCAGGCTCGCATCGTCCCAGACCGCCGGGATGATGACCCTCTCCACATTGTTGTACAGGTGCTCGTTGTATCGGTGATTTGATGTCAGTTGATCTCCGAATATTGCTTATCCACGGCCTACTATCCTGGCTGCTGGCAAGATAATATTACTGATATTAATATTGGGTCAAAGGGGTCTAAGTTCTAACGGTCTAAATAATAATTGTTCACTTATTATGTTAATAAAAACCAGGCACCAGCCCAAGCTTTGGACGCGACCAAACACAACGATCGCCAAGACAACGTGAACTCGAATACCAGGCTTTTTATTTTGTCGCTTGACATTTGTTGTTTGCTCTTCTGGGTTGCATCAGTAAAATATAATTAAATAAATAATTTAATATCCACGGCGTCATGGAGAATTTGCAGGTGGAGGATCTAGACCGCCCGATGGGTCCTTTATTTTATTTGGCTTTGTCCAGTCTGGTTCTTTCTACCGCTGTTTTTTTTCAAATGTTGATTCGATATTATAATTATATCACCATCATTAGCTTATCTACCTAGAATAATGCGCCTTGCGCATTGGCACCGAGTCGCGTAGTCCACGACCAACAAGATCTCCAGCGCAAATGCTATACTGTCACTTACAGGTTGTGATAGCAGAAAAATCACTCGCCATAACCTAGCCACTCTTCCAGCCAACCCCAATCTCCGTTCCTGTCCTGTGCGATCTCATTCGACATGCAGCTTTGCCCGCTCTTTAACAGGTAACGCCCCCTGAATCCTGATCCAACCCATTGTCAATCCAGGCCTTTGGTGAAATGATACGCAATGTCTTACGATCCCCCCTGCGTCTGAAACAGTTTCGAATTAGATGGAAGTTGTTTACTGACAGCTAATCAACTGTCCAGCGCCGCCGGCTGCTGAAGATGGGTTGCATCCGAGTATGGCTGCTGATAATGTCAAGCGTATACTTAGTGAACCATGCATAGACCCCTGAAAGTCGGCCTAGCTAATATTAGACCCTCTTCTTTACCTCATCCGATCCAGACTATCTGCCGACATTCTTGCGGTTTGCGGAGCACTATCAGGAAGAGAAAGAGGAATAAGCTAAGGGATTATCCATTTAATACTGTTGGTAATTAATTGTTTCTGGACTAAAAATACATCGTTCATCTCCGACTTTGGTGAATTCGCAAAGCCATTCTCTCGTCCAAAAACCAATCCTAATACGCAATATCTATAACCCAATACCGCATGCTCACATAAAACCGCTCTGCAGGAACCATACGCCGAAGGATTGCTTTCTCCTTGTACAATAATATCTGCCACCATTCATGGGCGCTTAGAATGGCAACCCAATGGACCATGTCTTCTTCGTTGTGTGGCGACGACTTGGAGTCCTATTTTTTATGTGAGTACATTAGAAAACGGTCTTTTCAATAAGCTCATGTGCATATGAGTATTCATACCTGCACGAGTTGTCCCAAAAGAAAAGTACCGCCAGTCCAACTATTATCCATTCAGGCTCATGGAGTTCAACGGCTAGAGACGTGATGTTCCAGAATGGTATCCATTTCATCTTCGGTTCAGTCAAGTCACCCATATTGACTCCCATCAGTGACCCTGAGGATGACTAGTCAAGAAGACACGTGAATATACGAAGAAATATGAAGGTGGAAGATATGTGAAGACAGAAAGAAGAAGATATGTGCCATTACGAGATGAGCGCAGAAGCATGAGGCTCGGCAGATATAGGCTTACACCAAATAGAAAGGCAGGCGTAGGCGCAGGCGCAGATTCCTCTATGTGAATGCATGATTATCTTTTGATCGTCTGGATTGCATCTCTTACTCTGAATAAGTAATGGGAACTTATCGATCAACTACTTGATTGTTTTGTATATGAATTAGAGCAAATCACAAAGAGCAATTATACTGTCAGTCATGAATGCTTCCATCAATAAATCTGGCATTCACACGTTAATACTTAAACTACACTGTCCGAAATAAAGAGGGCAGTTTGGCAATCATCAATGTTAGGGCTGCTGGTATGGTGATCAGACCTGGGAAACTCTACACCCATATGACAAGAGTCTGGATATCAATTGATAGCACCAGAAAGTGGATTGCGTACTCCCCCATGTTGTATCCCAAGTATCAATATCAATTGATACATACATGTAAATCTTTAAAATTTTGGACGTCAGCAATGCTGTATTTTCCCCGAGAACTATTGTGTAATATCATATGTGGGATAATGCAAAATTGCGTTTGTATAAGTCTCAAGGTATATACATAAAATCCTTTTCATACATCTATCTGATACCGAGTCTGCATAGCGTGCGTGGCAAAAGCTGTTACAACAGACTATGATTTTACACAAGTAACATCATATATTACATGAAGTACTAGTCCGACTTTAGAAAGCATTCTCTTTGCTTCTTGCTCCAGATCGTGCGTGTACCATACCTTGAGCGTGCAGATGTTTCGTTTCTGTGTGTGCCGCAAGTAAGTTCGTTGTATAGCGTTGAGCAGTTGAAAGTAATTCGATTCGCTTCCGGAAGCAGAATCCCCGTTTCGACATTTGCACGTCTGACACTGAATGTAAACATCCGATTGATTCTCTTTCTTTCACTCTCAGCCCATAGCAGCGTCCAATATCACACGTAGCCACTTCTCAACCTGATCTCGGCCCGACGCTTTGGCTAGATTGGCACTCCCTATTTTTGAGCCGTGCAGGTGGATCTCATCTTGGGAGGTATGAGAATGTGCTGCAGAGATAGCTAAGAGTTCCGCGTCCCTAACAAAAATGGCTTGCGTTCCTATTGCGGTCACCCCGAAGTCGGAGGGTAAGCGCTCTTCGTGGGTCGCCTCCCCTTCCACCTTTGCCCCTTGATTATCTGGAGTACCCTTCAAATTCACAGACACCTCAGACTCAACTGTCGCTGTTGTTGATATCGGTGGCGGCTGGCAGTCGATGACAAGGATATTCTTCATATCGCAGTCGTCAATAATTACGTCGCCATCTGCATCCTTGATTCGGCGGAGCACGAGGATGGCATGGTCAGATGTCTTGTAAATAGTCGAAATTTCGAACCCTTCAGTTTCTGGGAAGAATATATCCAGGACTTGTGTCCAGAATTCCGAGGTTTCGTTTGCTGATGAGCTCTTTCGCAGTGCTTGAATTGCGGCGAGGAGTCGACCCGTCGACATGATGAATTCGGGGAGATAAGATATCGCCATTTTTAGATTCTATTCAAAAGTTCAATTGTAGGGAGATAAGTGATTCGATAATAGTATAATAGTGCATCACCTTCAGCCTCGCTCGGTAGACAAAAGCCAGTGAGGTGTCGAGTCTAGGCAACGATGGGTTGAGATGACAAGGTACTTTGTTCACTACAAACGCACAAATCAGCATAACAGGTACACAGAGGGAACGGCCATTCTTATGAGTGTTTTATATATGTGATGGCCATGCTGGTCCTCGAGCTGTCATGTTCAAAGTTTGATCAGGATGTCGGTCATTTTGTAACTGCACACTGTGATATCATCCCGCAAGGCGATTAATCATGTGTGCAATGAACCAGTATGTCGGTCAACTGGTAGTAACTCGCATACGCAGCTGGTATCTAATAGGAAAATCAAAATTATAAAGCTTTGTGCATTTATGTTGTATAGATAAAGTTTATTGACATGTCCAATCTGTCGGATCTTTACTATTGAATCTTACATGCTAACTTTGAGTTTATTCGATCTCTTATCTTTTCCTTATCGATAATCCATATGTAGAATAGACTAATTATAGTAAACTGTTTGGTTAGCTACTGATCTTATAAAAGTCAACAAGACTCGATGAAACGTTGACCTAATATAACCAGAACAGAGTCTACTCAGCCACAGAGAGCCTAAACTGGATATTTTATAGTAAAACTAATGATTAAATATTCTGCCTGTTATCACGAAACCCTTGCTATAATAAGCGATTTGTACAATACCATTTGGAGTCTCAATGAGTATCATGTGACAGCCATTGTATACGCATCAGTCAGTTGGACTCGGCCATTATGACTGGCATAGTCACAATATCACGATCATTCACAACGCCACGTTTATTTATCAGATAATCCGCTCTCGGGCTCTTATAATAATCCTTGGTGATAGTGTAGAATATAGTAGTACTGCATACTCTGTGTGACTATATGCTTGCGGGGAAAGATCCCATTGGCACAGACCAGACTGTATTACAGCGCAGTTGCAAGATAATAGATAATAAAGAATAGCCAAAATTAAACCACATTATTCTCGAGTATAATGTATAAATAATATAATCAACCAGCCTTGCTCGTGACAGCGAAAATAGAGCAGAGCTACTCGGACTGCTTGTATGAACAGGGAATAGCGCAGGTTGGGGTGCCAAGTTTCCGACGCCGAGAAAGTGGCCTCTTCCAGAATTGTGTCAACGACAAGAGAGCCTCGACTCACCTCACTCTTCCACTCTCCCACTTTCACCCTCACCCTTACCCTCACCCCTATCTCGCCTCTTCCTCCTTCTGTCACCCCTCCCCACGGGCTCCCCCCAATTGCAAGCCCGTTCTCTTCTCATTAGTTACCGCTGTGATGCATTAGTTTGCGTTTCTGCGCAGTAGACCTTCTATCATCATTCTCTGCAGCCTGTCTTTTCTCTCCTTCGCCCTTCTTGGTTGCAGATATTTCGAGTATTTTCAATCCCCTATTACGAGAAATATTCAAAGTAAGTTATTGCTTCCCTGCGAGCTTTTCGGGCCAATTGTTGATCAATGGTGTTCTGCTAGTAGTTGCCTCTGCCGACTCATCAATTGCGCAATCAGGGGAAATCTGCATAGCCCTGTGTCTTTAGTATCATCATCATAATCATCTTTAGCAGCGGTATTAATTGTTTCCGTCACAATGGCTTCCGAAGGTCCTGGCCTGATCGTAAATGGCGGCCAGTCGTCAAAGTCCCCCGCCGCATTACTCTCGGAGCAACACGAGAAACACAACGTCACTATCGAGGACGTGGTCGATGAAGAGGATATTAAGCATCCTCCCCCATCCCTTCCCGGCCAGCCAGTCATCGCCGAATCATCCGAGACACCTGCTCCTGCGACACCCAAACCCAAGAAAGCTCCAGTGTTCGATGTCCAATCCGAAGAGCTGTTCCCGGCCTTGGGAAGCGGTCCTAAATCTAAAGCTGCTGCAAACGTGCCTACGGCATGGGGTGCCAAAAAGCCAGGCGTAGCTGCCACTCCTGCTAATGGAACACCAGCTGCTCCTCAGCCATCGGGTATGTTACCAATCCACTCGAATTGTCTACAAACCTAACAATTGCTCTTTGATCTAGCTTCCTCGGAATTTTCTGATATCCCAAAAATCATTTCCCTGCCTGGAAAGCATGTGGAACAACTTCGGCTCGCCCCATCGCAGATGCTTCCTCGAGGCCAACTGAAGAAACCGGTCAGAGATATTTTGCGAGATATTACCAAGCGATCCAAAGCCACTGTCGATATGCGAGGAGGCCCTAATGGCTCCATTATTTTTGAAGGAAAAGGCTCAGCTGATGCCGTTCGTCAAGCCCTCAAGGAGGTCGCTCAACAAGTTGGATCGAAGGTAATAAAGAATTGTCCTCTTTCAAAGGCAAGAATCCACTTGCTAATTTGTTTCACAGCAATCTGTTCGAGTGCCCATCCCAGCTTCTGCAAGAGCCCATATTATCGGCCGTGGAGGTGTCGTTGTACAAGACATTCAACAGCGAACCGGTGCTAAAGTCCAGGTGCCCCGCGCCGAGGAATCTGCTCCTGGTGACGAGGACGATGACAGCGTCACCATCGACGTTTTAATAGAAGGTGATGCTGTCGCCGCGGAAATGGCCCGTCGCGAGATTGAATCCATTGTAAAAGAGCGTGCTTCAAATATCAATCTTCGACTGCGGTCGATCCCACCCGAATTTTTCCCTTTTATTGCCGGCGCTCATAATACAAGTGTGAATGACATTGAAGAGCGCACTAAGGCACAAATCCGAGTGCCTCGTTACGATACATGGCTGAAGCAGCCTCCCCCACAAGAAGCCAGACCCGGCCAGATTCGCTTCGTTCCCGACCCAGACCGACACATTCACATCTCTGGTGAGCGAAATGCTGCCCAAGAAGCTCGTGCTGAGATCGAACGTCGCGCTGCTGAGCTTCAACGTCAGCTCACTTTGCGCCAGCTCGCTATCAATCGTGGCCAGCATCAGTTTATCCTTGGAGACAATGCTACCGCTCTTCACGACTTCCTTGCAGAAACAGGCTGTGCTATCATTTTGCCTCCTGCTTCAGAAGACAGCGAATTTTTGACTATCACTGGTCCTCTAGAGAAAATTGAGGTCGGTATCAATCGTGCAATGGAGTTGGCAACGAGCATGCAAATGGCCAGCATCGACTTTTCTAAACAATTATCGGCCGAGCATGCCAGAGCTCTTACCTCGTATCTTCAACAGCGCCAGGTTATCCGCGAGCTGGAACGTGCATATGATGCTCGCATTGTACTTCCCCAAGCTAGCAACGGCCCGGTAACCTGGGAAGTATATTCACGTGATGGGAAGAACACCATTCGTGCTCGCTCCGATATAATGAATCTTATCCAAGCTCATCCACCAGCTAGGCTTCGTTCTGTTCCCGTGGATCCATACTTTCACTCCTTTCTGAGTTCAAGAAGTACACCCCAATTAAGGGAGCAGTACGGAGTTCACCTTATCGTGCCAGATGATCTTGACAGCTCTGAAGTTGTTTTGGTCTACGAGGGTCAGCAAGAAGATGCTGACTTTCAAATTCCGAGACAGAGACCATCGAGTGAGGAGATTGCGCAGTTCGAAAACGCTCTGAAATCCGCTCAGGAATTCCTTGTCAGCACCCTAGGTGACCAGACAAATATCGTCCAGAGTTCAGTGCCCATTCCAGCCAAGTGAGTATTGCTTGAAAGGTTGAATCAACAAAAGCTGATGTTTTCCAGGTATACTGACAAGACCCGCAAATACATTTCACGGGAACAACAGGCAGATGTCGATAGCATCCCTGTGCGTGCCATTTTCCCAGATTCTGATGTTCGCAATGGCCAGAAGGCCAATGCTGCCGCTCAGGATGAAATCGCGTTGCGGGGCCGTTCGGCTGATGTTGACCAACTTACTGCTAAAATTCTTGCATTTATTGAACAACAGCAAAAGGACGACCTGGAGCGGGACTATACTATTAGCTTTGATTATCCTCAAAAGTTTGCTAACTTCCTTATTGGCAAACGTGGCGAGAATATCAACAAGCTAAGAGAGGAATTCGACGTCGATATTAAGATCGACAACGGAAAGGTTGAAGTCAAGGGCCCTAAGGCGAAGGCTGATGCCGCCAAACAGAGGATTGTTGCCTTGGGTAGGAAATTGGAAGATGAGACTACTCATATTTTGAAAATTCCTGCCAAATATCATCGCGATCTGATCGGCCAGAAGGGTAGCCAGGTCAACCGACTTCAAGATCGCTATAATGTCCGCGTCCAATTTCCTCGCGCTGCGGCTTCTCCCGTAAACGACGACCAATCCGTCGCAGACACCGCAAGCGAAGTTGGCGGTGGGCGATTTGGTCGTAACAATCAAGCCCCTGATGAGGTACATATCAAAGGTCCAAGTAAGGGAGCCGATGCTGCTAGAGATGAAATCCTCAGCTTGCTTCAATGGGTTGTGGATCATTCTAATTCGGCAACTGTCTCTGTAGCCCAGAGTCAGATTCCGTCTTTGATCGGCCAGCGTGGTCGTGAAATGGACAAACTTCGTGCTGAAACTGGTGCTCAAATTGACGTTCCTAGTGCTCAAGATACCCCTGATGATTCGGGGCGTGTGGAAATCAAGATCAAAGGCACAAAGAAGCAGGTTGAAGAGGCAAAGAACATACTCCAAAAGCGAGCCAAGGAATTCGATTCCATCGTTACCAAGACCATCGACGTTGATAAGAAGTATCACAAGGCCTTGATCGGTGGTGGAGGTGCGAATATTCGCAAGATCATTGTTGAAGCTGGCGGTCCAGACGACAGCACGGCAGCTCGGGTGGTCAAATTCCCTCGCCCTGAGAGTGATGAGAGGACCATCAAGCTTGAAGGCAATGGTGCCGTCGTCGAAAAGATCGCTGCTGCGATTGACGAGTTTGTTAAGGAACGAGAGGACCAAGTTACATCAACACTGGACGTTCCTCAGACTCAGCATAGGCTACTTATCGGACGAGGTGGTGATACGAAACGCGGTTTCGAAAGCCAATTCAATGTCTCGATCGACATACCTAAGCAAGGATCCGGGCGTACCGATGTCAAGATCAAGGGGCCAAGCAATGCAGTTGAGGAAGCTAGGGCTCATATTGAGTCCCTTCTGAAAGAACAGCAAGGTGAAACCGTCCAGGTGCCAAGATATTTGCACCATGTTGTTTCCGACAACGGATCCTTCTTCAGACGTCTGCGCAACGACTACCAGGTGACAGTTGACCATTCTGGTCAACAACCACCGGCTAAGCCCAGCCCAGTCGACTCACGCGAGGCTAACGGGGCATCGCTCCCATTAATCACAGATGAACCCGATGCAGCTAGTGATGCTCACTCTTGGAAAGTGGTTGAGAATGCACCAGCCGGTGATACATCTGTCACCATTCCGTGGGTCCTTTCTGGCTCGACAGAAAATGTCATCAGGGCCAAGACTGCTTTAGAAAAGGCACTCTCTTCGGCATCTCAGCAAGACGCAACTGGGTATCTGATCCTTCCAGACCCAAAGACTTATCGATTCGTTGTCGGACAAGGCGGTAGCCAAATCAACGCTATTCGAAAGAAGACTGGCTGCCGAATCCAAGTGCCCAAGGGTCAAGCCAAGGGCGAAGCCATTGAAATCAAGGGCTCCAAGGATGGCCTAGAAGAGGCCCGAGACATGATATTGGAAGCCGTGCGTGTAGGATCTTCGTCACGTTGATTTTTTTCACCAGAGCAAATATTTTGCTTTTGTTTGGATTGATTAAAAAAATATTTTTCTATATTATTTTGCGGGGATGATATCTACATATTTCTTTGTACACTTCTTTTATCAAAAATTTTCCTGAACAGTTATATAACTTGTTCCATACTAGTTATTTTTGTGGACTGGTTTTTCGACGGATTCTGATGATTCACTCATTGGACGTCACAAAACGGATCATGCAGCATAGTGCAAAAAAAGACAGATAACAGACAGAAATGAAGAATGAATAAGATCCTCTACTCCCTTAAATGATATTAGACAATCACACCATCATTGATGTTATGTTTGCTATTATTGATTAAAGGTTTTCATATGTATTTGAGATATGTCACGATCCTCCTGATGTACAGTGTACATCTACCAGAGCAACAATTAGGTTTTCACTAACATGAATAGACAGTGAAACACTGAAGTGTAATAAACTCTAATGATTAAACATAGACATCATCATAAACCCATTCATAATTAGCTGGAGACTGGACTAATTAAGCAGAAACATAGATACCAACACTGGAACAGTCAACATTCCAACTGCGAAGGTATTCATAAAGAACCAAGGCACAGAGATAGAGTGTGCATCTCCAGTACCCGCAACAGAACTTGGTCTCGAACTAGCCACGGCCGACGTAAATGATGGAACAGTAAACGTGGGAATAGAAATGGTAGGCTCCGACGTCGCGACGGCCGTGTCTGTCTCTGTGGCAGGACTACTGCTGCTGCTAGTACTAGTAGACGAAGAAGATGATGATGACGATGACGACGACGTCTTCGGCGCAGCTGTTGTCGCTGTCGCCGGATTAAACGGCACAGTCGACCCCCCAGCAACAAGAACCGCGCCACTCGTCGTCGTAGACTGACCCTTCTGTGCCGAACTAGCAGCACTCGCGAGCGAGCTACTCATGTTCTCGAACATGGACGATGCAGCGCCGGAATTCGACGCTGTCACGGATGCGCTTGTCGAACTGCTCGTCTGGCTGGATGTCAGGGAGGGTGCGTGTGTGGTGGAGCTGATGTCGATCTCAACGTAGACCTCTATCCACCAGTAGTAATACCAGTAGACGGTTATCACGTCGTAGTAGATTTCTGTCGTTGATGTACCTCCACCACCGCTACCACCACCACTACTTCCTCCTCCTCCGCTGCTACCAGTTGGCCGGCATTTCTGTTGCCCATTCACCAACACGCAATCGTACCCAGTATCGCAGTGCCCGCCATCCGCACAGCACACTGCCGAGGCCGGTGCACAGCCATCAGGGCAGCACTGATATCCAGAATCGCAGTAGTGACTACCAGTACAGCATTTCGCGCCATTGGGGGCGCAACCGCCAGTACAACATTTCTCGCCGCCTCCGCAAGCGCCACCGCCCGAGCAGCATGTGTCTGTGGCTTTGAGGATGCATGTTCCATCGGTCTGGCAGCAGGCGTCGAATTCGGGGCTGGAGCAGCAGCGGCCGCTAGCTGGGAGCAGAGGGTGAGTAAGTTTATCTTTTATGTACAGGTGAAGGGATCACATACACGGGCAAAGCTCGGAGCCCACTGGACAGTAGCGCTTTTCTAGAGATAGAGCATCATTGCCAAAGGAGATGATGGATGAAGCATTTCTGGTTAGAGGGTTTACTGGAGTATACGGACTCCAGCCTCTATCGATGTATGTTGTTGATGCGTCGGCAGCAGATATCCCGATTGCGAAGATTAGGGCTAGGAGGTAGATCCTGACTACCATTTTCATGACATCAGCAGGGGTGATGTGTGAATGGATTTTGTGTTGCCGTGGTCTACTACGGAAACTAGATTATATATTAAAATAGAGATGTGGTACTGTTTAAATACTTCTACCTCTTAAATGCACTGACCCTCTGTCTAATTCTCGTGCTCTATCTGTTATAAAATAAAGTTAAACTAACAGTTTACTCAGCTTCTGACATTTTAGTTATTACTAGTGTATGATTTAGCAGCTCATGTACAGGCTAAAAAGAAAACTCTATGACTGTGCCCTATGTTTATTAGTATTTCTACTAGAACGATAATCATATCTTTTTAGTCTCTGTTTCGGATCAACACCAACCCTTTCTTGATCTCTGGACACCTCACCAGTTGATACACGAATTCGATTTGCATCTTAAGAGCTCGTCACTTATCTTGAATCGATTCATACTGCTTTTCGGCACCGTTCCTCGTATTCGTCTTGGCGGAGGACCAAGTATGACTCGATATAATGTCGCTCATTGGTTGGAGCTGAGGGGTGCCTCGTATTACGACTTGCTAGGGGCTAACAGGTGAACATCGATGCTGAATGAACAAACGAGCAACCTCGCAGGGTATAGTGGATACCTGTGAGTAATGAGCTCTTGTGTATTGTGTTTAGTATAGGCAAGGTTGAATTCTCAGTGCACTGTTGTCTGGTATCCCTCTAGGCGATAGAGCAAAAGATACTACTAATCACTAACTGCACCGCTGCCTTGTGATATCCGCCACTGCTTTATCTATATACCGGAGAAATTTGCAGGTTTATTTTGGGGGAAAATTGAAAGCATCAATGACATTTGTACATTCATTTGACAACTTCATCAAGGTTACTCCTAGCTCATCAATAAAGCTAATATCAAGTTTGCGTATACAGAGCTAATAGGTATTATGATTACCTAGGTAGTTTCTATTGAAAAGCGTTCTTCTCGGAGACACCAAGTCATATCAATTGATATTCTCAAATGCGACAACTTAGCCAATAACCAAAAAGCCGTTGGCGGACTTTTGCTTATATTGCGCCACCAGATCAACTATTTTAAATTGCTTCCATTCTATTCTTATGTTTTTAAAAGATGGTGCAATTACCCGAGGCTAAGATCTATTTTCCAAACACCGGAAGTCGCATCTTAAGAGCTGTCATCACACCGCATGTTGGCCTTCATCACCGTCGTATTCGGTCTATATGTATTGGCTATAACGCAAGGATATACCCTCGGTGGATCAGACGGAACAATAGTAAATATCTAGCAACAATTGGGGATTTCAGGGAATCGAGCAAAAAACAAACAAGTCCAGATCCTTGCCATCAATTTCCAGCGAAAAAGACCGGTCGATGGCGTCGACAATTGGTGAAAAATATTGATTATAATGGTGAGCACAAGAATAGTGAGAAACCCGCTTGTCAGGTCTACCATGATAGCCAGTGTTCATTTCCAAGCCTCAAAAAAGGAATATAATATGAAAAGTCGTATCACAAACCCGACATGCTGACTCGTTCTAGCTTATGCCCAGATTGTGACTTATATCTAGATCATACCGGCGGGAACACTGCTTCAGGAGATGAGAGGTCTACACGAAGCGAAATCATGGCCCGAAAAGAAAGATGGGGGAAAATGTCGTTACGCCTTCTCGGCGTTCAATTCCAAGTAGTGGTAGGCACCGTAGGCGAGAGCAGCAACCAAGACGACGGCGTACAGGCCAATGCCAAATCCACCGGAGCCTGAGCCAGAGGAGCTTGAGGATGTGTTCGCAGGTTGGGAGACCTTGGGCTTCGGGTCATCCGCCTAAAGAGAAAGTGCATTAGCTTCATGGGTGACAGATATTCCCAGAGATAAGATATCGTCTTCAACATACCGATCTCTTGAGAACACCAATCTTCAAGCCTTCCAATACCTCGCGGGCCTCGTCGCTGTGGCCGACATCCTCAAAGGCCTCGGTGGCATCCTGGCCACCGACATCGAGAATGACCTCCTCACCACCGCTGCATGGGGTCTCACGTCAGTTATATCATCAGCGCATCGCGCGGAGAGCCAGAACGTACGGGTGCTCGTCGACGAACGAGGTGACGTCGTAGACAATGTCGTGGATCACAAGGTGGACATCCTTCTTGGTGGTGTGGGTGGAAACCTCGGCATATGTGAATTCTTTGTCGGCCATGGTGAGTGAAAAGGATATGATTTCCTGGAATCAGCGATCAAGTTTAGCCTCGGTGTACGAGATATGTTTCTGAGGTTGATAGCATGGTAATGGCAAGAAGAAATGATAAGAATAGATATAGAGATTGAATGCGAGCCTCGCGGAACCAATCCGCAGAAACAAAATTCGGGACCGAACCATGCGAACTTGGGGGTTCAGGGGCAGAACGGCGAGACAGAGATGCACAACACTTACAGAGCACAGCAGCAGCAATCAGATCGCGAGGCGCGCAGGAAGCAAAGGTGGTCGGAATGGCGTCTGGTGGATGTTGCCAGGTGTTAATAATGAATCAAGTGAAAGACTGGCAGGCGTTGTTGGCTGACGGGGGCAGTCCGGAGGGGATTCTTAGTTAATTACTGGGGCGGTCAGGGCCCAGCTCCAAATCACGGCCCCGCGATTGGCTGCTCGGCTTACTGCCGTGCAGTTACTGTTTAGTTATTAGCACTTATTAACTAAATTAAGTTAATTATTTCGTCTTCCCTTTTCTTCGGTGTGTTTCTTTCCTTATCCTGCCTCAAGACTCAACGCTCAACGCTACTGGCCATCTAGAGTCCGACTGTGCTATTATCGGCTCTTCTATCGTGGTATTAACACACATGCTCGGGGCAGTCCTAGGTAGCCGGGGCATCTCACGGCATCTTCAGTCCCCAGCAGCCAATCAGCTCGCCTCCATTGTCAATATCCCATGGGCCAATCTCGTGCTTTAACCGACAGCCGAGAATGCGGCATAGCTGGACGGAGAGGAGAGATCTGTTGAGGAACGATTTTCGTGATGTGGTTACTGGTACCCCCAATAATCGAGTACTAGCCTGATTAGTGGACGCTGGGGCCTGGAGTAAGAATCAGTAGAGAGATCAGATAGCGAGGATTCCAGAATTCGAAGTGGGTGTCCACCCCACACACGCCGATATCTAACCTCGTTTTCAGTATTTTGATATTCTTTTAATTTTTGGAGGCGGACGAGGTGGAACAGAGGAGGGGAAATTTTATAATCAATGACATCCGCTTCGTACGATGATTACAATATAATCCTTGTTCTTATGTGAACTCGATTCGTATAGTTTAACCGTTATCAGTTAAAGGGGGCTCTGGGGATTCCTGATATTGACCGCCGGTGGGGACAATATTGAACTCTAAGGAGCATGAGGATGATAGAAATATCAATTAATAACATTTGAACACCACTGGCATCTGGCTTAAGCGTTAAATTTATCAATATATATATATGCTGAACTCTGCAAAGCATAGAGTGCTCCATTCCGAAACAAATGCATCAATCGTAATATCGTAACACGTCTATACATGAAACCCCACGACCTCGTTCCAGCAGTAAATAGTGGCTTCCTAGAACCGGACTGTGGTGATTGTATACATGAAAGTAGGGTATATAAGTCAATGCGCGCTGAATCTTCGCTATCCAAAATCATCTCAGTTTGATATCCATCACCAAAGATAACTGCAACTAGTCCCTCACTTAGCAGGAACACGCTCGTAAAATACAATGTATGCTTGTTCGTTCTGAAGCCGATCGGAAGGTCGAAGATCTCGGGGGTTGAAATCAATTACTCGTTCGTCGTCGAACCGCCGCCAACACTGGCGCTGTGCATCCCGGACCAGCGAGATGTAGTGTCCTCCGCTCAAGGTCGAGCCGAGATGGCGCAGCACCGCGTATGCATCGTATGTAAATGGCGGCATGGTGGGTGAAAGCGCGACCGGCGCTGGCGCACTAGATGCATTCGCTGGGTCTGGGTTGGCCGCTGGGTAAGGAATCACAAAGTTGTCCATGCGCAGGCCGTGAAGGGGGAAGTTAATGGGGGTGTGTATTTTGCGCGCCGACTGCGTCTTGGATGCAGAAAAGCGCTTGAAGTGGACCACAAGAATCTGGGGAGCTCGGGTGATAATAATCTGCTTTGTTGCCTCCCGCTCACATTTGCAATAAGGGCATTTCCAAACCTCATCCCCGCTTAGCATTTCCTCCTTGCAATAGCTCTGCAGACATTGATAAATATCACCGGTTCCCGTGGGAGGTATCTCAACGCTGATGCTATAAAAAGCCTCATAGGTGGTCGACGTCCGCTTACAAGTTGTACACCGTAGACGACTTGCGTGTTGACCGGCAAACAGTGAGGAGATAAAAGATTCTTCGCGATGGCGGTATCGATCCCACTCAATATTGGATACTTTTGGAACGGGCATTTTTTCTCGTTGCATTTCCTCTTCAAAAGTCAGCGGCCGAAGTTGAGACCTTTGCCAATTGACATTCAAATCCTCATGCAGACAATCGACAACAAAATCAAAGAATTCTTTTGCATCCTGTTGGCGATCTATTGCCCATTCTCGGTTCATTCTCCCACAAAAATTGCGAAATGAAGTAGGCACGATGACTTCCACATCATTCCTCCAGAGTGAGCGAACCAAATTGGCAAATAAGCCGGGCATTACACCCTGTGAACCTTTCCAGTTTTTCTGAACATAGAATCGGTATCTATCATCAATGAAGAATTTGCTCATCACTATTGTCGCACTCAAGCATTGTAGAGTCGAGTTCATGTAGCACGTTACGCCGAAGTTTGTGAGTCCTGTCCGTGGAAGCTTTAGTCTCGTCATTAATGAACTAGGTGTGTACAGGGCCGTTTTAGTTGCAGAGTTTTGACGAGCGAGAGTTGGTTGTATCTGACGGCCATCTGCAACCCCCCCGTAACTCGGTCGTGGCACTGCAGGTGGTGGTCGTGATGGAGCCACTGGTACAGGAGCAGCAACATAATTTGGCACTGACGGCATAGCTAGGCGCGGTTCTGGTACCACCATCGACTGTTGAATAGCCTGTGGCTCGGGGAATCGTCTGAGAAAATCCTCGTAAGTATGCACGAATGGAGACGGAGGCTCTTGTGCATCTACACTGTCTTCAGGCTCCTCTGTTATAGTTCCATCTTCTTCGTCGTAAGTGTTTGCAATAATCTCCTCGTTCTTGGTACGCTCCATCCATGCTGTCCATTCATCAGGATTGAGAGGTGTAAATTCGCGAAGGCGCCGCTTCCGAATCTCCAAACTAGAATTGGCGCTGGCCATTGGGACCCTACCGAGAGGTCTTCCTGGTTTCGGAAGAGGACGCTTGGCTTGTAGTGAGCCCATTACGGCCGCAGTGGAAGAGGTGGCCAGTGATTGGGATCCGACTAAATCCACCCAAGCATCAAGACCCCCAACAAGTAACGCGGGAGGTCTCCCATCTTTCAAAGGCTTGTAAGCATTGAACTCATACAAAGTATCGTAGAGAGCTCTCAAGTGAGGTGCTGTTGTGCCAACTGGGGACCCGGCGAGATAACTGACAGAATCCGTGTTTTGGTCATAATATACGACGAGGTCGAATTCATTGCGTCGTTCAAATAAAGATTGCTCGTGGTCTGGAGAAACCACCAGTCGTTCCTCCAATTCTTCTGCTGAAACATTTTCTTTTAAAACTACTGGCTCAATGCATATAATTGATGTGGCATAAATATGTCCGCTGTCATAGTGATCACGAGACCGCACATCTATCACTAATACATTGTATTTTCTCATATACTCAAGTAGTTGCTGAGCCCGTATGGTCGTATTGTAGGGTAGATCTTTCGAAGTACTCTTATTCTCATGAGCAAGATGAATTCCATTGGGAGTACGTGATCTGTAAGGGTTGTCATCTTCAGAATAACGACTCGGACTGCTCAATCTCGACCCAGAAAGTTGGGAGTATCTTGGATTTGTTGCCCGAGAGCTTTCACTTGACGTACGCGGAGGATTCGATGGTGGTGGCTGCGATGGTACGGACCATATAGGACTGTAAGCAGGGCTTGGAGCTCTAGGCATCGGTACGGTACTAGTATCTAAAACTTGCTTGCGCGGCGGGACCGGCGCATGTTGAGATGATCCGATAGCACGCGGGCCTAAAGGTCGTAGAGCGCCCGTGCTGGAAAGAGTGTTCATCGTGTTTTCTGTGAATGGTGCCGAGGTCTGCGGATAATGATTGGAAAGCGTGCTGGATGGAGGAGATGTGGTTGGAATAGAATTGGCCTGGTTTGTTACATATTGGTTGGCAGGTGATAAGTTCTGTGATGTTTGTAACCTGGCGAACCGCTGTGCAAGTATATCATCTGTTGTCGATCTTCTTCCGTTTGGTCTCGTAGCACCATTAGATTGGGGCAATTTTCCGTTCGCCTGAAAGTCCGTCGGACTTGGCATTCTGAGTGGCCCTGCAGAAATCTGCAGATTCACCGCCTTGTGACTTTGCACTTGAATACCGCCGTTAACAACTGAGTTCATAGGGCTTGTATTGCTTGCCAAATTGTCTTCGATGATGCGCTGTTTGATAGCGTCCATAGTGGACTGTTTCTGACCTATCGACTAAGAGAACAGTCATGTCAGCGTACGGATCCAGGTCTCCAGAAAATGAATAAAACAATAAATAAAATAGCTGTAATTTGAGGGAGACAACGTACCAGCATCAAATTCGAGAATTGCTTGTACAATTCAGGATGATCAACGGCGAGAACCCCGAAGCCCTCATGCCGAGGAATGGTATTAAGAGTGATTTCAGAGGCGCGCAGAAACTGAACATAGGCTGTTCCAATATCTCCTTGATCGATTAACGTTTGACTTGCCTGTAGGGTTTCGGTGGCGATTGATAGGAGGTGAATAATCTGCTTCTATTAGCAGCAGGTCTCGATTGTCTTGCTAGACGGGGTGGGCATTACCGGACTCTTTTCATCCACTTCTAAACGGGCAGCTTGGTCCTGAAGGTCTTTAATATATGGGTACCGTGCTCGTCTGCCCCCAGTGCTGGGTAAGGGTTTGCCATTTGAGGCCGAGGCCGTCCAACTCGATCGCGCGCCTGCGAGTGGCATCCCGCCAACGCTCCCTCGGTGCATACCGACCGAGGAGCCAGATGCGTTGGGCAAGGCAGTTGCACCGGGAGACATTATTTGAAAGGCCGAGACAGTATATAGAGCATGGTAGATGGCCTGGGCAGGTGAAGTGGAAGCGAATGACAATTTCTCAGGCGACAGAATTACAGCTCGGTGTCAAGATGGCCCCTCACTTTTCAGGAACAACATATGACTGCCACTAGGAGCCTGTAATGCAAGTGAAGGGAAAAAAGTCAAGAATTTCAAAAGTCGCCTGCGAGCAACTTGGGTGATGCCCAATCACAGAAATGGACAGAAGAGCTTCTTGGAGGGTTTCCATGGAATGGCAGCGTCGTTCTGAACTGCCAAGTTGATACGCGGACATAACGAGGGCCGGCGCTCACCGCCCAGGCCTATGACGCCACTGATTTGCCTGGCGGTTGGTGCCTGATTGGCCTGCGTCAGCCAGTACTTACTAGTCACTCGTTAAGCTAAGTAACTTACGTACTGTGGACAACGGACATTGCCATCACCATCTCCACTCCACTCCACTCCAGCAAAGGCACTGCTCAACCAGGCGGCAGAATATACACACCACAGCTGTGTTTCACGCTGAACAGTCCCGACTCCATACCGCTTCGACCTCTATTCTGACTTCTTTGGATGCTCGAAACCTCTCACCTCCACGTACCTGCTACTCCTGTACCGCCTTGTGCCGTTCTTGAATAACGTCATTGGTTTACGGAGCTCCTACCTTGCTGCCGCCACACACAACAACATCCTCGTTGATCACTGAAGATATCTCTCGGAGCAATAATCGGCCTCCGTCACCATGGCGGGCTGGTTCTCATCTACCTCCCCGCTCGATGAGCAAATCGAGAAGGCCACCGCTTCCTCTCTGTAAGTCCGCTTGTTCATGCTGGGCTGTCATGTATGTTGATGTTAACCCGTATGCGCGCTCTAGGGAGGACATCGCCTTAAACTTAGAGATCTCCGATCTCATTCGTTCAAAAAGCGTGCAGCCACGAGATGCGATGAGGTCTTTGAAACGTCGACTCGAGAACAAAAACCCGAATATACAACTTGCCACCTTAAAGGTTCGCACCTTCGTGCTTGGTTGATAGCTGTGTAACTGACGATCTTTTCAGCTGACAGATACATGTGTCAAAAATGGCGGATCTCATTTTCTTGCTGAGATTGCATCTCGCGAATTCATGGATAACTTGGTGTCGCTATTGAAGTCGGAAGGCGTTTCGCTGAATTACGAGGTCAAACAGAAGATGCTGGAATTGATCCAAAGCTGGGCGCTGGCAGCTCAAGGGAGACTTGAGCTGATACATCTTGGCGAGACTTACCGGAGGCTACAAAGTGAGGGATTTCAATTTCCACCAAAAACAGAGATTGCGAGCAGCATGCTTGATAGTAGTGCGGTGAGTGTCTATCCCCATAATTTTTTGAGTGTCCAGGCTCTGATTTAGGGATGTAGCCCCCGGAGTGGATTGATTCCGACGTCTGTATGCGCTGTAGAACAGCCTTCACCTTTACAAATCGAAAGCACCACTGCCGCAATTGTGGTAATGTCTTCGATGCACAATGCTCTAGCAAGACTCTACCTTTACCACATCTTGGGATCCTGCAGCCAGTGCGAGTTGACGATGGGTGCTACGCCAAACTTACATCCAAGAACTTCCCGTCAACAGGTCTTTCGGAACGCACCGCTTTTAAGAACAATTCCATTACCAAATCCGCCACATCTATGGAACCACGAGGAGCTCGGATTGATTCGAGTTTTGATGACGACTTGCGCAGAGCACTGGAATTAAGTTTAGAAGAGGCAGAGGGACGTGGTGGCTCTGGCTACACCCCGCAGCCTACTCAACCTCCAGTTCCTCATAGCACAAAACCAACTCCGAACACGGCCGAGGAGGAAGACGCCGATTTAAAAGCGGCCATTGAAGCGTCGCTGAGGGATATGGAAGAACAGAAGCAGAAACATACGGCAGCTTTGAAGAGCTCTGCTGAAGTTGAAGTGCCTTCTGGCGGTGCTCTAGATGTGACCATCTTGCCCAAGAATCCATACGAACTTAGCCCTGTCGAAGCTGAAAACATTAATTTGTTTGCAACCCTCGTTGACCGTCTCCAACATCAACCCCCTGGCACAATTCTACGCGAACCGCAGATTCAGGAACTCTATGACAGTATAGGAGCTCTACGACCGAAACTGGCGCGCACTTATGGCGAAACGATGAGCAAGCATGGTAAGACCTACCTTTAATCACACCAATCGAGCAGTATTAACGTCCAATATAGATGCCCTTCTTGATCTTCACGCAAAGCTGTCTTCAGTAGTGCGATATTATGATCGAATGCTTGAGGAACGTCTGTCAAGTACATATTCGCAGCATAACATTGGGCCCTACGGGTCGGTACCTCCAGGTAGACAACCATATAATAATTATCAACCGTTCGGTCAGAATCCACCAGAGACAAGAGGTGGAGCAGAGAACTTTTACCTATCCAACAATATTCCAGATCAATTCAACCCAAATATCCAACCCCAGCGTACAGGAACGAGTTATGGTACAGCTACTCCAACTCCCGGGGTAGGAAGCCCTAGTCCATATCCAGCGCTTAACGCCAGCGCTGGGGACGCGCCGAATCAACCTTGGAATCAACATAGCTCCCAAGCCCACCGACCACCATCAGTAGCGGACTCTGTTTCATATGGAGGTCAGTATAACACACCCGGAGGGGCAGGAGGCGCCTATCCAGGTCAAGTACCCGGCCCTCAAGAGCCTACCCAAGCCAGAGAAAACGAACCGTCATATCAAACTCCAATTAGGAGGCAGGACTCTCAATATCAACAGTCGGCGGCTACACCAGGCCCATATGCTACTCCGCAACAGTTCGTGTCGCCAGGTGAACATCAACAGGCCGGTTACCACTCTCAGGAAGCTGCTTCAACTTATCAAGCTAGTCCTGAGGCACAATACCTGCCGCCACCACAGCAGCCCCCGCATCCTTATTCTCAACAACCACCATACGTCCCTTCGGCTGGCCCATATCCAGGCTATCCACCAGCACAGATCGCAGCCGCGTATCCCTCGCACCCACAGATACAAGATCCTGCTCCTTCCAAACCGATAGTTGAGGAAAGTTTAATAGATCTCTGATTATCAACTGCTTGCTATCTGCTGGCGCCGTCTCATTGGTTTTCTCAGATTGGATTCCCTATTCTATTTTCTCCTTCCCGATATTCTATCTCTTCAAAATGTTATGATACCGATCAGCATCTGTAGTGTATTGGTATGTCGCGAAATAGCGCTGTCGGATCCCAAAGTTTTCTGATCCCATGCCTTTGCGTCACTTGGCACGCTGGGGAAGGGATACGATTTATGTACAGTACGGTGGTAGCGATTTACCTCGATTTACCTCGATTTACGGCTTAAATGTCATAGAATATTCCATTCCCTCCTAGTCATAGCAATTTCAGCATTCAAACCCATGAGTTACGATTGATCCTGGGATATTAATTATAGTAATGGCTCGTAGTAGACGCAGGGTTCTAGGCCAAGGCGGTGACATGAATCATTATGCCACCCCCCCACATCCTGCGACACTTCCATCCCCCATGCTATTCTAACAACCACCACAGATACTCAGTACTTCTTCTTCTCCCATCATTTTCAAGCACTATACACAATTTCTGACGTGAACTCGAGGTTGAGGTCGAGGGCACGGATCCGGCTAGGCTGCAATTCCGCGAATGGTAATACAGGGGACGCAGATGCAGTAAAAGTCCAGCCACATCGGTCAAGGCCGGCCACCAATTGCCTTGCGCCGTCTTTATATCTTGCAGCAAAGCGAAACCCTGTGCAATCAAATCATCAGCACTCAGAATTTAGCACTGCATCTGCCGACTAACCCCGCTGTTACTCACGTCGAACAGCCCAGGCTCCCTAGTTCAAAGGCGGCAAGAATAAGGGTTACATGCTGCTCGCGACCGCAGCCTCTCTGTGTCGTTAAGCTCCGATCCTCGATCGCACTTTGAACGACTTCCTGGATCGGATTATCCCCCCCATTCGCCTTCCTTTTTCCTTTCTTTTTCTTGAGGCGGCATGTCACCAGCCAGCAACAATACTGTTACGTCCCCAGGCAAACGCCCTGCCCTGGGCCGCCGTTCCGTTTCCTCCCACGCGATCGTTTCGACACGCACGTCCTCAGCCAATACTACGACGGATGCGACCGAATCCAAGGCGCCCGCCACCCACAAAGCTCGCGCCCATGTTGTAGGTGGTCATCGCTCACACGGACGTAACCCATCATTTGGTAAGAACCTGAATAAGCTGCAGAGGCTGCATAGTACCCAAAATGCGCAGCTGCTCACCGAAAGTTCGATGATCGGCACAGGCGCTCGTCACCATCAGCGTAAAAAGTCCGCTCCTGTGACACCAGCTGAAAGTCCACGAAGCTCAGGTGCACATATCCGCTGGGAGGACACAAATGCGTCTCTAGGCGATCACAAAGCAAACACTGCCTCGATACGAAAGAACTACTCAACCCCTGCACTCCATCGCAATACATCTGCTATTCTCGGCAAGAAATCGCTCGTGACAGAACGGCCTCATTCAGCGAAGGGACGGCCCAAGAAGTCAGTAGGCTTTGAACTGGCTGGGGACTCGGACTCCGAAGCAGAGTGGGAGGATAGTACACAATCTCCAGAAAGCACACGACGTGGCTCTGTTGCGCCATCTGCCAAAGATAGCGCTGAAAACAGTCAGGTTCTAGTAGATCCTCTAACATTTGTGAAGCGCCCATATCCCCAAGTACCACAATCGAGAAGTTTACCGGAGTCGATCATCAGTACTCTACCTCAAGACGCCGAGGCCACTGATGATGAGGATTCAGAAACCGAGCAACGGTCCTCGGTTTCTTCGAACGATCAGGAACACCATATACACACTCAGGAATCAGACGGCATAGCGAATCGTTTACTGAGCTCGTCTCGGACATCCAAGGCCCCGCCAGCAATGTCTTCTATATCAGCAATGGGCACCGCCACAGCGGTTGATGCAGCCCGTCGAAATGCGTCGCTAACGAATCTAAGTTCCAGCCATGTTGGATCACGGCAGGCCCCCCCGACGCCACTCACCCTCGAAACTCAAGCTACCCCTCAAGGCACATCCTCATCGATCGAAGGTGGTGTGTCTCGTTTCATTGAAAATAGTAAAGCTAGAGCACATGCCACGTCTCGAACGGATTCCGATCCCAATACGCCGTCGTCTTTCCTTCCACACTACCATCCACAAACACCACCATCACCTGGTCACGCTTCGTTAAAGAAAGCCAAGGCTACATCCCCTCGACCCCGACCTCCCGGCGAGGGTCCACCGTCCCGGACTCAGCAGAAATTGTGGCTCCAACGTACAGCTACTTTGACTACATCGCCTCCAGATTCGCATGGATCGCCAGCTTTGCCTCCATCCACTATTGATCCTGTATTTATGGCAGCATCACATTCAAGAGGTGGGCAATACGATAACGGACGAGGTACCGTGAATGGAAGTGTTAGAGTAGGGACAGCTCACGATAGTGAAGCTAAGCATATTCGCAAGGTCTACGAGAAAACAGCTTCGGAGATAAATGTTGTTCGACGCTTCCAAAACCCCACCAAAAACAGCTTCAGCCGAATACAGAGGCTTGGCAATGAGATTGGTCGACCAACTTCGAAGTCCGGTTTAGCGGGGAAAAGTGTAAAATCTGCGCCATCATTGACAAATGGAAAATTCTTACAAACACCACGCAACAAACGCTCGCGAGCTGCTCATGTAGATGCTGATGCTGGCGCCCAGTCGAATAGTCGACCAACGACAGCGAAACCAGGTCGTGTGTATTTCCAGGAGCATGATGATGTGGTCAACATTGGCGACCCAGCAGAGGCAGCTGACCGTCTAGACGTTGAGCATCAGTCTGATAACCAACGTCCTGTTCAACATATCATTTCGACTTCTATGAACAGAAATTCAGACGGGGATTCTGTCGACAGAGATAGCGACGGCTACTTTGCTTCAGAACAGGAAATGCTTCTTCGTCGAATGTGGGAAAGCCGTGGAGAAACCGCCAGCCCGGGATAGCCTGGGTAACGAGGTTTTGTGTTGCATATCATTGTTCTTGGGATTAGAAGTCTATCTTTCGGGCCTCCAAGACAGTATTTTGTCACTCATCCTCCTCCTCTGGCATTCCTTAGGGCAGATATTTGGCCCTATTTTGATACAATTCCACCTTGCATTATAACCTCTACAACCATCACCTCCCTACTATCTTCGTCTCCTGCCTGAACAGATTCGGAATTTGGACAGTTTTGCCGCGGCTTTTTTGCATAACATACAAACGGCGTTGATACATATATATTCGTTGTCTTCTTTTTACTTGTTTAATGGGAGGAGTCCCCCCTCCCACTTTTGACCTTCCTTACTTCTCAGCTTTTGTCCAATTGTGTTATACTCTGCATGATGCTCTTTGTATAAGTAGATAGGTGATTCCCAGTATCTTTTTTAGCTTCTTATTTTACATTAGGACACTTAATACATACTTCTTTCAATGTCAAAATTTATGTATCCAAGAAACAAACTCTAACTGTATTGTTGCTCTAATGCGTGTGCTTTCGTCCAATGTCTAATAATAAAAATAACTGTGAAAATAAAGGTATCATACAACTAAGAACACAAACATGACAACTTATTATGTATCCCACACTCCAAAATAAAATAAATACAGTGAAAACAGATAATAGGTGTGGAGACCTATTATAGAGAGTGAGTTGAGGGCTTGTGTTCGTTAAACAGAGTTCTGTGTCTTTTTGGGTCGGCGATGATTCCGACCTTTTTCGTCTCCGCGAGGTGTCTGAGTTTGGGCTTTTTTGCTTGATTGCTGCTGCTGCTCTCCTCCACGATTCTTGCGTCGCTGTCGACCTTTGTTATTATTACTACTGCTAGGTTCACGCCCAGCTGCAATAGCTGCTGCTCTGGCCTCTTCTTCCATAACACGTCTACTTTCCTTGTCCCACCACTCCTGAAACTCTTGCTCCGCTTGGATATCCTGCAGGTTGTGTTTCGCGGTTGCCGCCTCGTGAATCTCATCCTTTTCGGCCTGTTGTTGTAATAGAATGGATGCGAGGGAGGCTGATTGGTCATTGGATGAGGATAGACCACCGCCGGATACGGATCTTCCTGGGCGAGGGGTGTGGCGAATGGATTGGATGATCGGCTGAGCCGGAGATGGTGATGAATTGATGGGAGTTGGCTTGGGTTTGCTTGGACCTGGGCTGGGCTTTCCTCCTGCTGACGTTGCTGTGGAAGAAGGGGGTAGAGCGGGTTGAGAGAAGCTTCGACCTTCGTTTTTGTTTGACGAGGACATTATTGACGATAGACCAGGGCTAGGCGTTGGACGTGGAGATGGTGCCCCTGACACAGTTTGCCGAAGGGTCATGGATGGCCGCTGGGTGATTTTAACTTGGGCTCTCTGAGCGGTTGGCTCGGGTAAGTTGTCTTTGAGATCCTGGGTAGGTTTCTTGGGAACTGGCTGCCATGGGGACTGCCGAGCATCACTTTCGCGCTGCTGTGCAGCTAGGGTTTCTTGGGCCTGTATTTGCTGGAGCTTTTTCCGTTCTCGTTGAGACATCTTTTGAGAGAAGCTGCTGCCTGATTGGTTGTTTGCGCGGTTTGACATGCCCAGCGTAAGATTTGAAATGCGTGACTGCGAGGTTTCTACCATGATACCTTTGAGATCACGCTTATTGCCAGATACCACAGGAGAACCCCATGGTACTCCGCGAGGTGTTGATGGACTAGGAGAGCCTGCATGCAGCTTCGACGCTAATGGGCTAGGAGATTCCAAGAAACTTGCGACTTCGCCGCTCTCAATTGACCCAATTCTATCATCTAGGCTGTTGGGATCACCAAAGGACTCGCCGTGGCTCAGGGACAGGGAAGGAATGGTAGCCTGAGGTATTTCACCCAGATCATCTGGAATCGCTGTAGTCATGGACATCTTGCCCTTTCGAAGTGGAACTGGAGACGTTGCGCTTTCGTCGTCCATTTGAAACATCAAGTCACCAGTAGACTGCCTAGCTTTGAGTAGTGGAGTGCTTGTTAGTGACTTATTTTCGTTAGACTGAAGAGCCTTGATTTTGCGAGCAGATGGTGATGGGGTAGCCTTATCAAATCCACCTATTCGTATCTTATCATACAGCTCGTCCTGGTCACGTCGCGAGCTGAGTCTCATGGAGTCGATTCTCCTTTGCCGGTCAATTTGAACAAGAGTGATTAATTCCGGGTACTTCTCGAACATGAATTGCTCCGAGTTTCGACCGCGAGACACAGGGTACCGAGCGAGTTGATTTTCTTGGCAGACTGAGTCGAGCTCATCCATCAAATCCACTTCCAGATCGCCGAGGAGCCTTGAATATGTTAGAATCAAGATGTGTGATATTAGGCTATTGTACTCACCTATTTTCTAGCATGGTTTCAAGGTTAAGACAAATATACTCTAGAGCGGCTTCCTTGAATTCAGTCACAGTGCAGGGTGCAACTGCGTTCAGTAAATGACAAACATTGCGAGTATTTACTAAGAGCTCAGTCAATAAAAACACTCATAGGGATTAATAAACGGAGGGTCCGAACGTACCGAATTGACCAAGCATTTTCTGACAAATCTCAGATAGTCGATCAATCATAAGCTCGTTTGCGGAAAACATGACGTCTAGGACCAAATCAATAAAATCATCAAGGGGGACACCCCTGACATCGGCAAAAAGCTGCTCCTCTTCCTCATCTCCATATAAGTAGCGAAGGACAAATTCAAACGTATGGGAATCCATATCCTTGAGATCCACGGAAATAATATCTTCATTTCGTCTGGAATCGAGCCATCTTCCGCTAGAACGACCATGGAAAAGGCCATCGAAGAAAGGACATCTTTGGCAAAGCAACTCGCTGTGTGCGCGAACTGTCGCGTCCTTCAGTTGAATCGCAACATCGCTGCTCTCAAAAAAGCGGGGATCAACGAATGCTGTCCTAATATCAAGATTTAACGTCTGAGCGGGTTCGACCATCACCCGGGCTGCTCGTTCAAGGGACTTGATTTCCAAATGGGTAGCAATACGCATAACCTCAGTTCGTACCTGTCGATACCGATACGCATTGACCGAGTCATGTCTGACATTGCGCCATATATCCAACACATCATCGGTGTATATAAAAAGCACGAGGTTTAGAAGTGAGAGGAAATCCACTCCTCGGTAGGTCATCTGAGTTTCACCGTTGCGGTCAAGTTCAATTGTCATGAAGTCGGGCATCGAGAAGGACTTCGTTCGTCGAAACTCGCTCAATGCTGTTCGCAAAATAGAGCTCCGACATGCTAGAACAAATTCATGACAAGGAACCCGCGTATCGGACAAAGTACTCTTGACCCAGACCACGCCTCTTGACTTGCTCAACGAACTCGCTTGAACAATCGGTCGGATTTCACTTTCAATGTCAGATGAAAAAAATATAGCGGCCTTAATCCTGGCGACCTGGGACCCAGTGGCGGTCATATCATCTTCCAGATTACCCCCTAGAGACTTGAAAGGCAGGAGTTCGAGAAGGTCGTGCCATAACGAGGAAGGAGAAATTGTAACCTGCTCCTTTGTAACGTCGCAGTCTCTTTGGGAAGCTGCAAAAGCACCAAAAGCGTTGCTTCTCACCGCGGTGACTCTAGATAAACCAGGAATTCGCACGAATTTATAATCCTTTGAGTTAGATTCCTTGATCTGAATTCTCTTCTCCTTTCTCCATGCCGATCCAGAGGTTGTGCAGATGATAATAGATCCATCCTGCCCGACATCAACATCTGCGGCGACCATGTGAGACTTTCCCACGGACCAAACACGTTCTGGAGTCGTTAACGAATTCCGAATCTTGGCTGGGTTTGTAGTTGAAGAGGTGGTTGAAGTATTCTCAGATTTGTTGTTCACTTGGACAGTGTACACTTCACCAAAAGTAGAGAGTGCACAGATCGTGTTCCTACCAGAGGTGATTTTGACAATCTTATTGACTGCGTCCCCATACCTCGTAGAAAGGAAGCTTTCCTTGATAAAATATGAACTGAAATCAAGAGGGAATGCAACTTTAGAATAACCGTATTGTGTGAAAACCCATACTTCACTGCTTTCAAGAAGGACTGCGGTAGCTCTGTCGATAGCTGAAACCATGCGGATTGGCGAGCTAAACAATGACACCCCGACACGTCGTGGTGTTACTTGGACTTCAAGCGAGCGTGCATCAGAATCAACCAAGCCAAGTTGTCCCTCGTTTTTGCCAAAAGTGTAGAGACCTGAATTGCTGAACACAACGGAGTGAATCGCGGAGGCGGCTGCTCCCAGAATGATTTCTCGCTTGAATGGATTGAAGATCTGTCGCGGCGTGCTTTGAATCGGGATGTCGTTCTTGTTACTCGTTCGTGGGAGGTTATATCCCAATTGGCCGTATTTATTACTTCCCCAAGTGAAAATCTCACCTTGCTCCGAAATTGCAATAGAGTGATCCTGACCAAGGGCTACAGATATGACTTTCTTGCCAACGAGCCCTCCAGTTTCGATACACACAAAATGGAATCTGGTAGCCTCGTCCCCAGTGCCCAAACGACCTCCGGGTCCGAAGCCAGACATGTATAAATTGGACTCAGGGTCATTTGTCAATATTGCTGTGTGAAGCTTAGACATAGAAATGTCTTGAAAAACGATCGGTTTGCTTTCCACGAGCGTCGGAAGATCACTTTGAGGACTATCTTGACTGGTGTCTGTCTCCGACTCTCGGTTATGCAAGCGTCCTTCTCTTTCGCGGTAAAAGCGCTGAAGCAAATGACGAGGACGTTCCAGTGATATTCTTTCGGGGAACTGCCGGTCATCCTCGTCTCCTAGGCCGAGAGTCATATTTTTGTTGCTACCGAATGTGAAAACCTCGTCGGCCAGCAGATTGATGCGTGGTTTCAACACTGCTCTTGAATAAACTCCATCTTCAGCATCGTCACCCTCGTAGGCAGAATTGTTTGTAGATGAAACATCGCTATCACCATCAGCTGCGGTCGTCAATTTTTGAAATGGTTTCCCGTCAAGAGACACGATTTGCTTGATATCACGCCCAACGATCGTCGCACCAAAAACATCAAATGGGCTATTTCCCTCACGATCTTTTATCTTTATCAAAGCTTTGCCGGGATTTTGCGTGTTATTCAGCGCACTGAAATCTGGTACATCCCTCGCGATCAAAGCTTGTGCAACTGCGGCGTTTCCGGCATATAGGGCTCTATGTAGAGCTGTCCACCCACTCTCTGAATCCTGCGCGTATATATCGACAAATGGTGTTTCCAGAAGAGCATTTGCAAAGTCAACCGCCGTGGGTTTGGTAGACGAGGATATAAGATGCAAGATGGTTCGTCCCTGCTGATCGCGGGCATTCACTTGCGCTCGAGACCATGATGTCGGTTGACCTCGTACAGTGGTATTGCGGTCAGAAAATGACGATGCGCCTGGCGAGGCTCCGGCGGTTTTCTTGTTTCGCGACGAAGGATTTGGGGACGAGCCGAGCTTGGGACTTTCGATCTTGGGGGTGATGCTTCCTACCGCCGAACGTTGGCCAGTCGGCGCATTGCTAATGTTTGCCAGCAAGCGCTTGAAACTGTCCACATCATCCTGGAGAAAGTATTTCAGAAGCGTGCTACTCATGTGTCACCGAGTCGATCAGAAATCTTTTGTCAGCCGGGAAGCGGAGTCCTCGCTGTAATCACAAAGGATCACGGCGTATTTAAAGGAGCTCTTCAGGCCGGGGAAGATTTCTGAATGGCGGAGAAGGGGAAAGATGAAGCGAACGAATGTCGACGCGTCGTCCTCTCAGTATCTGATTACTTTGGTGTCAGAAACGCGAAACCTAAAGAGGTCGATTTGGGAATGTGGGGTGGCGATATAAGCTATCGGCTGGACGGTGACAAGTCAATCGAGGCAGTATCACGATGCGCGAGGTTTCGAGTCAATACTGATAGGAAACGAAGATCGGAAGGAAGGCGAGCAATGAAGCCGAAGACGAGTAATGCGTGATATCGCGGGGTACTGGCAGGTTTTGTAGATGATGACTGACTGCGCGCGGCTGTGCGCTCGGCAGCTCCAGGAAGCACGATGTTATCGGGGTAGCGGGCAGCCAATCAACGCAGACACACCCCTCCATGCGATTCAACGACAGGCTCCCTCTTACTCATCCTCAGTGCTTTTGTGAGCATTGTCGGGCCCATGGCTCAAGGTCACACAGCAAACCCCCGCCGCTGGGACTTGGCCCCGTGCGAGCTTCTCTGGACCGCAGTCATCACTGGAACCTGCTCGGTTCGCATCCGGATTCTGCCATTGCCATGACAGCTCTATATCATTATGATTACTGCTGACGGTCGTTCACCATTCTGTCAGTAATAGTTTAAGTAATGTTTAAGTTAATGGGGCGTATTATTACGAACTATATTCAGCTTGGTGCGTGACTCGCTCAAGCAATTGTATCGGGTTGATCCCGACTGTAGATTCGTATGCACATAAACCTTGTCGGTGACTGTCGACGAATACTCGCTGATGAGTCGACTTGTTTCACGATTTATCAACGCTACAAATTGCAACAAACAGATAGCTATCAATGGATGCTATTATGGATATTCACGACTGGTAGTTCATGGATTAGCTATTCTTAGACACGCCCCTGATGATAATTGCCCCGAGTCATGCAGCTAAGAACATGAGTTGTCTAGCACACAACTTTATCGGCCATTCGCCGTATGTTGCTAGACTGCTAGTAGAAGTGATGAATCTCATGGAGAATTACGACCACGGTGATATTTCTTGCGCGTCCAGGCAGTTTTCAAACGAGGCGACCACTCGCGTGCTCCATCGTCGTGTGCAGGCCGCATCAACTGGGATCGCACACGCCGGCATCAGCGAGTTGCTTGACTGCAAACGAGTGACACATGTTCTAGGTCGCCCATCCACAACGGTCTGTTGGCATCTATGCACGATACTCCAAACGACATAGAGGAAGGTTGTGGTAGAAGTCATTGCGATCTGTTATGCGGTGCTGATGCTTCCGTCCGTGGACATGGATGCTGATCATTCAGACGGCCTATCTGGATACACACAAGTGAATGTTTCTAGTCAACTCCAGTGGTGAGCGTCTGGCTCTTTTGGTGGAGAGAAAGGTACCGACTTGCACATGATAGATGGCCAGGTCACTAAGTAATTCAGAGCCGGTGCTAATCTGACAACTGAGTACTGTCATTCTCGCACTCCGCCAGAAATCGCATCTTAAGGCGTGATGAGGAGCAGTGATCGACCCGTGACAGTACCGGGTATTTCTGACAGTACGAGGCAGACCTTGGTGCCTGCGTCTGGGCCGCTGTGATTGGTCGGATACGAGAGAAGCTGCCCGGAACCGCATCCGCTTAGCCTAAAACAGGATCGCGCCAACTGATAACGCCTCGAGCTTACCGTCTGTTACGGCGAGCGCTTGTAATCATTTGGACTAGGCGCCTGCAGCTCCCCACTCGACAAGCCCAGAGAGTTTGCCCTCTCGCCCTCCTTCCCATGTCGCGCTCTCTCTCTCTCGGTCTCTCGCTCCTCTTTCTTCATCCATCTCTCTCCTGCGCCTGTTGTCCCCCCGTTCATCTCAATCCATCTTGCTATATATACACTCCCAGCCATTGCGTGCGCCGCAGCTGATTGCCTGCCGCTAGTCCTGTCTATTGCTCAAGCTCAGCAGGCAAGTGGATCCCCGCCTGCCCACAGCTTATTAGTGCCTCGCGCAGCCACTTGACCGCCTGGGCCCCCGTCGAGTCACAGGGTGTGTGCGTCACAGGTCGCAGTGCTCTGTCTGTCTGCATCCATCCCAAGTCCGTCCCCAACAGCCTTCTGCTTCTGCGGTATGTTTCCCTTCATCTCGGTCTTGCCGCCTGCGCCCACTAGCAACATCCGCATCTCGCTGACTGTTGCCCATAGCCTCGACCCTATTAGTCCTCCGTTCCCATCATGGATTTCTGAACTGTGCCGTTTCTCACGCTGTGAGGAGGCACCGTTCCCCATTGACTGGGTTTAACCCGCTGCGAATGCGGAGAAGCCCTTAGTCCATCTGCAACTGATACTCGCTCTGCACTGTTGCCTGGTTGACCGTTTGACCTACAATGCGCATTTTCATCTTGTCTGCCTTACTCGGAAACATTTTTGGTTGCTGTGCCGCTCCATCGCCTTGGCTTTTTTAGCATCGCTGCTTTTTGTCGGAGCCCTGGTCCTCGAGTTAGCATGGCCAGCCCTTGCCCGCCCGCTACCTCTTCTTGCTCCGCTTGACAGCTTTTTGCATCCCTATTTCTCCCTCTCTGGTGCTGATATTGCTCTCCACGGGCCTTATCGCATCTGTTTCCCACGAGAGAACGAGCTCATCGACCGCGGCACTGATACGCGAACACCCACAATGCACCAGCATCCACGATCGCCCATGCCGGCGAGACAGCCAGGCCAACGATTATCAGGTCTAGCCAGGGACGATGTCCCAAGAGACCAGGATGATGACCGACCGCCGTCAGGGGCCGCCTTGGACACAACGAGGGGTCTCGGAATTGACCCTGGCGCAGAGGCTGCGGCTCCTGGAAAGGAAGCCATGGCAAGGCTGAATCAGATCATATCCGTACGTTTGCTGAACATACAAACCCCTTTTCCATATCATCTGTGGCTACTCAATACTAATGCCCTTAACAGAATTACCATACAAAAGCTGCCTTAATCATTCTGCAAGCACGAGCTGATCTTCCACCCGTCTTCAGCAAAGGGTCTGACACCCCAAGAGTCAACCGTTGGGTAAGTCTACGGAACTGCCAAGTTCCGGCAAATGTAATATAACGAGCGTTTGCTAATATTCGTTCAATCAATTAGTTCAATGTCGACCTTGACGAGACCGATGAATACCGAGAGAGCATAAGGAAATGGAAAACTTGCGATGCCACCGATAATCGACCGCTGCCAATGGTCATTGAGACATATCTAGATGCCAAGTCGTTGACAAATAGCCAGACCCTCGTTCTCATTGACAACAATGGGAAGCGCTGGGATGTGCTCGAGGCATTGGCTGCGTCTCAAGACACGGTAATCAAGTCAAGGCCCAAGGAAGTGGTTCTAGAAAGATGGAGAGTGGAGCTTGGCCAGTCAGTTACAAGGCCACCACCTGATCTAAGTGCAATTCTACCGGCAGTCTACAAGAAGAGTATCGTCCTGTTTCGGTCCCTGCACGCATATGCTAAATTCCTTCCAACCTGGAAGATAGTCAAACGAGCTGGTATTATGCGTTCAAACCCCGCCTTAGAAGTCAAGTATCGAATTCGTGAAGCTCGTGATGAAGATCAGACGTTAGGTTTCGATAACCTGACTCTTCCCCTACAAACAGGAAACGAAAAGGTTGTCGAAACCTACTCTTTTGGTACCACAGACTCACCTGCTGGTCCATTCTCGATTCAAGTTACCTACCGTTCAAATGTTGATTTTAGAGTTGATGACTCGGAATCTCTCCTGAGTTCGCGATTTATGGGTGCTGATGACACTTATTTTCTGCCTTCGTTGCCGTCAGAAGAATCCAATAAACTAGCTGCGCAAGAACCAGGGTCCCTGCCTGTACGTAGGAAGGGCATGGAAAATCCTGATCGTAGCCAGGCATATGGTAGCCTCTCAACCTTCCACCAGGTAGGGCCAACAACTGGCGCTAGTCCTATATCAACCTTGAGGGCTGCTCGAGATCTAGTTGGCACATCCCCGTCTTCAGCATCCCCTCCCCCCAGGCTTCTCCCCGCTGCCAAAATCGGGTCAGGAAGTCGCACTGCTGCAATAGCCAATGAAAGCAGCTCAAGCATGGCGAGACGTCCTTCGGTGTCATTCAATCCTTTCAAGGCTCCGCCATTATCCGCATCGCCATCTTTAGTTGATCCACCTCTTGGTGCGTCACCGCGCGCAGCTACGGCCCGTACTGCATCAGGGAATCCTAGCGATCCTAGGGCGATGCTTCCACCTACGGTTCCAGCTTCTGCAGGCCGCGCATCTGCCGCAGAACAAATAATATCATCTTCAGCGTCTAGCTCACCTCGGCCAGGTCCAACATCAAAATATAGCAGCTCCTTCAGTCATCGAAGAGGCAGGCTGTCATCTGGTGGCAACGCACGTATAGACGAGGACAACACCTCAAGTGGGAAAGCAAGTGCGACATCATCAAGTGCTCAGCCTGGATCGGGTATCTTAGCAGAACCAACTGGCACGAGTGGGGAGTCACTGCATACTGACGACGAGAATATATCCGACTTCCTTAAGATGCTGGACATGAGAAAAGATCTTCTGAATCCCGTCAGAGCTGCGGCTGTGGATGCTGCAACTCGCAGGACATCTGCTGCATTGACTCGGTTTCAGAGAATGCGAGATTCAAATGCTGCCCTTTCTGATTCCATGTCCTCATCCCTCCTTCTCCAACGATCATCAGCATCATCCAGTCGACAATTATCTAGTGTCCCCGCAATGGTTGCCGGTACATCAATATCTACCGCTTCATCTCCGGGGAAGCCTATTTCGCCACATACTCCCCATACACCTGCCATCCCCTCTCGTCTAAGTTCCAATAGTATTGTCAACTATAACGACAGAGAGGGAGATTCTCCTCTACGACAACCAGACGCTGAACAAGATTCTCAGCCTGAAGAGAGTACAAGTTACGACACAACGCATCGTTCCACTCGCCCAGGTGCTAACGCAATTGACATCCCTAAATCTCCTAGACCCCTTGGCCCCAGTTACCGGCGTTCGAGTTCTGCTGCTCAAAACCGTCGAATTAGCACTGGCGGTGGCACTGATGAGGAAGAAATCTTTCCTTTTGCATTGAGAAGTGTCTCGTTAGGCGCGGAGGATCGAACTAATCTGAGTCTTAGCACTCGACTTCGCCAACAAGATAACGAGAATATAGGTGCTGGCGGCACCGGTCAACAAGATGCAGAAACCGCACCTCCTGCAGACGAAGCTAACAACAATGCTCTACGCGATTTTAGTTCCCAGCGAGGTGGCTATGGGGCTAGCGCTGCATCATCAAATCATCCGTATCAGACTCATTTGTCTCATAGCCGGGGACGAGGATCCTCTGGGGCGCCACCATCGAATGGTTCTGCCTCCGGTAGCCTTTCCCGCGGAAGCGCGATACCGTCACATTTAAGTGAACGCGAACGTGAACGTGATACGAGTGCCAGTGGAAGTAACAGCGGAAATTCCTTTACAGATATCCGACGCGGAACTGGCCATCGGAGTGGCTCTGGACGCTCGACTGCACAGCACGCAACGGCGTACGAAGAGGATGAGCCTCTCTTATTTACAATGAGTGATTTTGGCGCATCAAGAAGGAGCCTGGAAGAGGGTAGAAGGGGTAGCGTGGGTGGTGAATCGAGTGCTACGTCTGGAGGGTCCAGGCGTGGTAGTGGACGACGGAATCCTGGAACAACAGGTTTCCATGCTTGGCAATGATGTTTCCGACTGCTGTTCTACGCAAATCTTCAAGTTGCTTCGGTCGAGTTCGCGCTTCATTGATCTGCTATTCACGTTGGTGATCCCCAATCTCAGCACTACGAGACAGCCTCACATCGCCGTTACGTAGCGAATAGGATAAACACTCCACTCCACGAATCTTTTACGATCAACGCAGTTGACATTCTTCGACTCTCTCCACCCGTTTATTCCACACTCATGAAATAAAACGCTCTAACACTAACGCGTACGTGTTCATTCGCCTCTACTTGGGTTTTTTTATCATCTTGCACAATAGACTAGGCATGCATTCGGCGAAGAGCATTACGCCGCATCCTGCATAGAGGTTTACGATTTGGAAGACTATTGATTTGGCTTTCTCTGTTGCATTTTTCTGTTCTTCGCAATTCGGCCGGCGGCTGGTCCGGTTTCATTTTGCATCCATCGTCTTCTTCACTCTTCTCAAGGAACGCGGGTTTTCCCACCCTTTTTGATTTGGCATGGTTCTCTTCTTCTAGTTTTCACGTGTCATGCGTATACAGCATTATTTTCACTTGTGTGTGTTTTAGTTAAGTTTGGAATTGTGTCTGACATTCATGCTGTTCGATCTTCGCTTCTTGGACCTTATTTACTGTCGTATTTTGTTTTCTTGCCTCTTTCGAAGAGCATGATGATTTGGTGTTTTGGTTTTTTTTCTCCTGTTCTGGAGTCGACCTGGAGGCTGGATGGTAGGTATCAAGATATTTATTTGAATACTTTTTACATGAGCTATTCTACTCAATGCTGAATAGTTGAGTCAGATTGTTTTTTGAATCTCAACAACACGAATTTAACGAATCTAAACGGGTATCTTAAACTATCTAACTTTTTGGTTCTTCTGGTATCATTACATGTAATACTCGTCTCCTATCAACCGACGTATTTTATAGGTGTGTTAAGCTCGGTACGAAGATTCTGCGAGGTTGAAGTTTAAGTGCTTTTCACACTCAGATCAAGTATCAGTCATCCGTAAGTTTTGTTGCTGATATACCCATCAGTTGGAACGGATCTTTGTACAAGGGTCGCCTGTGGATGAGATATGCGATTGCTTTCCGAATCACAACGGCGTACATGACGTCGCGCCTTCTGATATCTCTATTGAATTCAGGATAGCACTCAAGCATCATCGCAATTTCATCTTTACTCCTAATGTATTACCTTGTTTCATTGAGAACTCCTTTGTAACATATCACATTCGGCGGAAGGTATTCCCCGATGCACTTCGGCGTGCCTTGCTCTTATAACCGGTGTCCATTTGCGCTGGCTCCGGATTTGTACGGGCCTTCGACTTCACCTGCGGGGTAAACGTCATTTCTTTTTCTCCGACTGCACTGCGCCGAATAGTCTTGTCTTTAGTACGCATTTTCTGCGTGCGGGACTCGAAGGATCGGTCTCGGATGGGACCTGCACGTGTGGATGACGATACTTGCATTTTTGTGTAGGGCTTTCGGCTGCGTTTATACGAGATTGCCTCTGTTGGTTGCTGGTTCTTAACTCGGGTCGAATGTTTTTCCTCCTCATCATCGCTATCGGACCCGTCACTGCTGGATCCGGGTGCTTCATCGACCGCTTCTTGTTCGACAGCTGTCAGACCACGTTCTTTTCGTTCAGGTCTCTCACCAGTATTCGTGCTGGGGTTGAGCATTTGGAATTCGTGAGAGGTCTCGTCTACGGCAAATTCTGCATCTTCGAACATTTGCTGGAAACGGCTATCACCCAACAAGCCCTTGTCAGATGAAGCGGCAGTAGTAGGCTCAGGAATAGCATCGTCCATCTTCTCGTCACCGCCTTGCTCAAGCACACGTTTGGCGTTGCGTCGTTCGGCTTTCTCTTGCTTCTCCAGGAGTTTCTCGGCCAGTTTACGGTTGACTTTGACTGTTGTTTTCTTTTTGCCACGGATACGGCTTTCTCGTTCTTGGTCAATTTTCTCTTTGACTCTCTTGGCTCGCTCTTCTTCCCAGATGTAGGGGTTTGTGATCAACCGGGCCTCCTCATAAAGTCGTTGAGCAACAAAATAACCGTGCATGTATGGTCGTAGAAGGTTTGTTTTCCCGATCAAATGATCCAGGTTCAAGCTGCGGAGTTGAGGAATAGTCAAGAACTTGTAATTATCGTAGACAGATGTTGCCTGGCTTCCAGTGAAGGCTTGAGGGTCGTTGGGATCCTCTGCCATTTCCTCCACGATATTATCTAGGAAGGAGCACCATTTCGGAGCGGGCCCAAGCTGAGGAATAAAAAAAGCGTGTTGTTGCCTTCCTTCATTTGCCGTCAAGATCATTCCACTGTCTTGACACCACGCAACAGAATTGATATCAACAGCCGGCTCGACCGAGGTCCACGGCGCGCCATTGCGCGGGTCCCAGATCTTGATGATTCTCTTATCTGAAGAGAGAATCTTAGGCTCCATAGTCTGCTCTCGTGTTCGGGACGATGGGTTGAGAAACTTTAGTGTGTGAATTGGGTAGCTGTAACCCTGGTCCTTCTTCAAATACGGCACGGGGGATCGTAGATCGTACAAGTGTATAAGCCCATTCGAAGATCCCGTTCCCAATGTCAGGCCAGACCTATGGAATTCCAAAGCGGTAACCTCATGGCGCATTTCTCCTGGCTGTGACTGTGACGGTGGCAACAAAATCCCTGCGCGGCCGCGGGCTCTCGAGTCCCACAATTCAACTGTGCCAATTGAGGTGCCAAAAGCCAGAAGGTTATGGCTTTCTTCAGCTATAGCTCCAGTATTGACTGCGCCTGTATCTACGCCACCTTGAAGAGAACCGCCACCGGTGGAATTGAAATCGTCTCCGCCGACGTCAACCTCAAAGCTGCGCATGTATCGGCCGGCCTCTAAATTCAAGCGGAAGACCTCTCCGCTTCCGTCCTGGTTGACTCCGACGGCAGGGATAAGAGCCTCGGTCGACTGCCTGTCATAGACGAGATCACGACCATAGCGGGGAAGCCTCATGGTGTAGTGGCATCCTTGGGGTGTGTGAAACTCAAGCGATCGATCTGCCTGCAGATGGAGGGATTTCGAGTAATCGGAAGATAGCAGGAGGAAAGTTGTATTGAGAGATACTGTATGCCGTGCAAAAGACAGTGATAAATGCGGCAAATAATGAGTGTGAATTTGAGGTTTGTACGTGCCTATATTATGCAAACTTTCAGCACTTGAAAATTTTCACCCAAATTGACTGGATTTGGCATACCTGTACTCACGACCCACTCGCCGTCCTCACTGATGCGAATACATTGGCTTGCTTCTTCGAATTCAAAATCTTGGAGCAGCTCGACCCGGTTCGCATATTCCGGGTCGTTCTTCAAACTGCGCTTCCTCCGCCTTGCCAGCCATTCTGGAAGTGGTCGCGCTGTGGAAGAGCCAGAGATTGTATAGACTGGCACAGATGATTGGGTAGACAGCTTCATTTTGTGAAGCCCCAGACCTCCTCCCACTGGATTTCGTCAGACAGCTTAGAAAAAAATGTTGTTTTTTATTATCAGCAGATTCGGAGATAACGAGGAGCAGGAAAAAAAAACGGCGTAACTTTAACCAAAAATGCCAAGATTTCCCCACGTGACGGGGTCCCTCCATCGGAACCCGGTTGTGCTGATTGGGCGCGCGGTCTCCTGCCCCGGAGCAACTTCAGTGTAAATTGATTGCACCTGCTGGACATAAACGTTCCAGAACTGCCCCATTTCAGACCTGGTTGATCTGCATCTCGCTCTCCTGATCTGTCTACTCAAATACGTATTCTTGCGACTTGTCTCTGAGATTGTATCTGAATTCTTCGCGAGCCGATGTCCTTGCGACATGGAGACACTCGGCGGAAACTCTTGATCTTGACCTCCCCTCTGATATAACGCAAAAGAAGTACCTGTTTCATCCACTTTTTCATGGTACTCCTCATGTTCCAATGTGTGCCATCGACTGCGTTCTTGGAAATGCAACCGTGTACACAAGCAGAGTTCGAATTTTCTACTTCGTTGGTGAACAGCCTTAGCTATCGGGCTGGAGAGCCGTTATTCTTGTGATGATGGAATTTCCTGGTGACGCCATCACTAATATCAGTGCCATTGTGAGTATCCTCTAAGGCGTGAGCAATAATACGATAACGAGTTACTAAACTACTGTGTAGAATGGGTTCTCTGTAATATATTGGAGGATTTACACTGAGGAAACTAGCATTAACACTCAAGCCTCCGAGACAGTCGCAACTAACGGTTACAACATTCTCAAACTTTTGAGTAGGCTCAAAGATCTTGAGATTAAACTTCGAAGCCTCAACTGCTTGGTGTCCTGCTATCCTCGGCGTCTTGGTCTATGGGTTTTTTCTTCGACCCCGGGTTTTGAAAGTTTGCATCCTCTTACTCAAGACCCCACTAACAAGGACTCGAAAGAGCAGGACAAATTATCTATCGGAGGATCATTTCTTAAGGGTATTTTTTTTCCCCTATTTTATTTTTATTTCTTTCAAGGTTTCAATATATTTTGGTTTTGTCGCTAACATATCAACAGTCTCGGCTTCGGGTAGCATCACTGCTGCTGACCTCATCAGATCTCTATCTACGGACCCGTCCTCGGTAGCCGGGGGGTCTTCCAATCAGTCAAGAACTCCTGGAACAGCACCAAATGGATCCAGAACAGGCGATGCCCATAGCAATTCTGTGGCGATATATGCCTCGTTTGTCTCTGCGGTTGCAGGTGTAATTAGCTTGCAACTTATTCGACGATTTAACGCAATACCCTTAGGTGCTCGGACATTATTTACGTCTATTGATCGCAGCTTTTTCGACGATCCGAACATAGCCAATGAAGATGCGGATTCCCTTCCTGCTTTAACTACTCTCCGAATAGAAGTTTCTCCAGTCGGAAAGATCATCGTTTCTTTACATACTGTCTATCAAGATGGGATCTCACGACTTGGAGACCCTGGTCTCATGGAGGTCAACTTGACTGATGTGAGACCAAATATGGATGTTTGGCTTGCTCCGAATGGGACGGTTGCTCGGCTGATCACTGTTAATACTGAACAATCTACTGTTTTTGCCGCGAGACAAACGAAGAACGATGCGAATTCCCGTCAGATTACAGAAACTAAACAAAGATTCTGGAAAGATTCTGTAGTAGAATGGATGAACAATGTTGGCTTGCCGGTCAAGTGTCCGGAGGAAGAGCAATGGGTCGAAGTGGAAGTATCAGAACCGTTCTATGCACGACTCGCGGCAGATTACTTGCGTCAGATGGACGATAGTCAGTCATCATCGCCCCTTAAACGTATTCTCTGGCCTTCCAGCTACTGCTTTCGGAGAGCCAAGTCTGCATCTACGACTTTAGTGGATGAAATTGATCTTCTCGTGACAGAATCTGACGATCCTGTGCATTTTGCCGAAAATTGGCTAGGGACAGCTGGAACTCGACAAGGAAAGCCCGCAGCAGCCTCTTCAATCCTACAACAAATACCTCAAACTAAAGACCTATCAACGCCTAGGGTTGATTTTTCAGAACATATTGAAAGCCTTGCACGTGTAGCTCAATATCCAGATTTACAAAGTGCGAGCACCGTGTACCCCACCCCACCCGATGGTGCGCTTGCATCTGCAATGAATCAAGCTGCCTCTGATCCTTTTGGGGCCGATGGACATGAAATGAGTATGTCGCAAATATCAGCGGATGGCTCAATTGCGAGACGAGATCAGATGGTCAAAGCCTTTGGTGGCAATGCTGCCTCCGGGCTCAAGAACGAATTGGGGGTCGCAACCGGCCTTTACGATACACATGGCGATGAAGATTTATTCGGTGATATAAACGATAAAGATTTTGGACCAAAAGGAATCACAGACGCTGATTTCAACTTCTTTGATGATCCCGAGATTGATGACTTCGAACCCGCTAAACCGGATGTTGAACCTGTACAGGAAACACGACAGCAATCACTACCAGAAGTTACCGAAGCTCGGAGCCCCACCGAAGACAATTTTGGGGAAAAAACACAGGACGAAATAGCTACACAACCAATAAACATAGATACGCAAAGTAATGATGAGCCAAAGGCTATCTTGAGTGTGGATACGAATCAAACGAATCAAACGAACCAAATGAACCAAACGCAAAATATTACTTCGGACGAGAAAGCATGGAGTCTTTCAAAACAAGCTATAAGTCCTCCACTTAGTCCTGTTGAAGTCAAAAGAATTCTATTTTCAGCTAAAAACACGAACGAACGCAATGAAGGAGCAAAGAAAGACACCAAATACGTCGATGTAGATCCCGACAAAAAGCCTAGCCGATATAATTCAATTTCTTTTCAACAAGGTTTGACTATGTCTGACCAAAAATACGCCAACTCCGGTCATTTCTTCTTCACAGCGCAGAAAGATAAACCTCCGACTGCGAGCTTCGCATCCGAAACTCCCGAGATTCCCACTGTTGGGTTTCCTCGTGGCCGCAAGCAACGCTTTACATATCCTAACGATGGTAGAACAAATGGTGCCCATCAATCTCCTCCAATGCAATTTCTGCCGCGGTCTGCTTCTGTTTCCAGTAGTGACACAAGCTTCGATAGTAGTGACGATGATGGTGAGAGAGGGGTGTCGCCGATCCGTCTGACGAATTTGAAACGAAAACGCCCACTTTCAGAGGCTGAAAGATCCACAACATCTTCCTTAGAGAGGCTATCCATCGCTTCTGAGATAGACTCTCAGCTAGCAAAAGAAGACAGTTCTGTGTTCTTAGGGAACTTCTTTTCCGTGTTCACTGATTGGTCCTTGGCGGGTTGCTTCTCCATTAGACAGAATCAATATTCTCCTGTCTTAATCCGCAAAGACGACCAAGTTCAATTGGCCCAGCTTATGGTGGATCAGCTTACTCAATCGTCACTTTCTCATAATATTGATGGCAGCAAGCCAGCTCCAGACCTTGAGGATGATACCGTATCACTCCATACTTCCTTTGACGATACCACTCTCGGTGACAGTGAAAGACTGGACTTGAGAACTCTCGTTTCCATGCACGATAACATACAAGCTTCTGTGGAAACGTCTGTATCTCGGATGAACATACAACGCAAAGATATAAAGGGCTCAATAATGAGGCTACCACCTCCTCATCTACGTATTCACCGTGGGAGAGATTTCATAGAGGTTCTTCCGTCATCTATCTCATTTTGGGAAACTTTTGGGCTAGAGCCTGCAAATGGGCAAAAAGACGTGTCTTCGTATTGCATTTATCCACATTATTCAGCGGAAGGGGCCGACACTTTTGTGACACGGCTGGGGCTTCTTTACTCTAGTTGCAACTTGGGTAAACACGTCAGAGGAGACAAGTCCAAGGCTTTTGAAAATGGAATGGGGATGTGGAATATTGCGAAAGGGGATGGGTCGTACGTGCGGACAATGCAAGCGTTAAAAAATCTTTGCGAAGGTCTGGGATCTGCTTTGTCAAAAGCGCCTTCCGTCAGAGAAAATTTCGTCATCTACGTCATCAACCCCTTCACACATGGAGCAGCATTTGCTGATATTTGCTCCGCATTCCTACATCTCTTACACAAATACATCGGTGATGTTGACAAAAATAATGCAAAAAGCCAGATGAATGAGTTGGTTCTGCAAATTGTCCCGATGAGTTTTGTGTCTTCACCTACATCGATAGCAGTTCCCACGCAATTGCAATGCCTTTCTTTGGCTCTGGAAGTATACAGTCGATGTCCGCCGAAAGTTGCCAACTCTAGAATTACGAACTATGCACCGCCAGTACTTCTCGCAGATAATGTTCCAAAAAACCTCCACTTTAAGGTCACATCCGAACGTATTTCCCCCTTTCAAGAGGGCCGATGCCTACATTTGGCCGTCTCGCGCAGCGTTGACCAGCGTTGGATTAGTGCTGCGTGGTCTGATAGCTCGGGGTCTTGTCAAATATTGATGTCATATTGTGTGAGGGTCCGAGGCTCAAATGTCAATCGCATTCTATCCGAAGTCCGACAAGAAATCTGGGAAACTACCAAAGATATTATGGATCGAACACAAACCAGGTCAAAGATCTTCTTGGTTAGAACGGAGCCCATTGACCAGGAAGAAATCGAAGGTATGTCTGAAGTGTGGGAGAGAAACATAATTAAGCTAATGAATATACTAGCATGGACCGGGCTTGCCGAACGATATAATCAATCCAAAGCTATTCCAGTTGAATTGACCCTTTTCAGTGTCAGTGTCGCACCTGGTATTCGTTTGGAACTTCCCACGACTCAAATTCAAGCCAACATGATTAACCCTTCATCATCAACCCCAGTAACTACTCCATACGGGGGCGTATCCTCACCTGACCAATTTGGGGTCGGAACTCCGGCCAGTGGAAACCAGGCAGCTTTTGCCGCGGCCACGCCAACGGAAGTATCGGGTCTTATAGAACCTGATTCAGATACGGTCCTCATCGATGCACAGGATGAGTCCTGGGCAGTCATTCTCTCCCATCGTCTCAGCAATTCAGCGTTCATGACCGAATACAAACCCGCTCTGATCAGTGGGTATCTCCTACGTCGAAGAGGAGGTATTGACAGCCAAGGTGTTGCGACAATGTCAGTCAATCTAGTACATACACCCAGGCCTCCTGGAACACATGAAGCTGTGCTCAGGGAAGCTCTTGCCAGCTATCGAGATCTAGGGACTCTTGCCCGAGCCAAGGGCACATTTGCGGTACAGAATAATACATTGCCGTGGCATATCGCTACGGCCGTAAAGGGACAAGAATTTCTAAGTTATGTTCTATAATGAAAGTTTACACGGGTAACGGCGTTTCTAAGGGCAAGATCATGGACAGTAATTTCAGTTCAAGCTTGTACATGTCATTCATAACTTGCATCAGCGCTGGATATACCACATCGTTCATTTTTATTTGTAGCATTGTCTTTATTCATTCACATCATTCCATAGAATTTTAGCAGCAAAGCGATTTTCAACTCATAATGTGACTTTTGCATCAATTTCCGTACATAGATGTCAAAAATTAGTTTGATGTGTCAACCAAACATGGGGTATCAAAGCATCCGTATCCTTTCACAACACTCATCTCATCCACCAGCGCATCCTTCGTCTTGAATGACCATCCTCCAACATTATTCAGGATCACCTCACAATTTGACCCTCCATTCCTTGAATTGGTTGACTTCCAAAGACAAGTTCCAAAAATCCCTAACTCAGACACAACCTCGTCCGCAACAATTCCATCCGAGGACATGAGTACATTGTAAATGTCCCGAGGCGAACGAATCCTCTCCATCAATATATATGCAGACCATTGAGCTTCAGGAATACCGTCCAAGAATCTCGGTATGTCGCTCCCATAAATATTGTGGCCTCCTCCCTCGAGCGACGGCTTGAGGATATAGTTGTCTGCCGCGAGCAGATTCGTGGCAAGTTCCCGTCCTCTGACACCAGTCGGGGTCGAATTGTCGAGCGGATACGTATTAAAAAAGGTCTCTCGAATCCGACCTGCCCTGTCAGGCGCCAGCCAGCGTTCCAGCACGTCTGGCACGACAAGGGCTTGCTGAACCTTCTTCGCCGTCGTGATATGCCCCAGTATCGACGGACACTTGATTGCACGCGAGAGCTCAAGTCGGATCCGAATTTCCATCCCAACTTCATCGGCGTATTCCTTCGTCTCATACCCAGCCCGATGATAAACGACCGAAACCTCCACGGATTTCCTGCCAGCCCGACCTTGGTTAGGATGAAACAGCAATTCGCCTGTTTCTGCAAGTGAGGTATACTGTAGCACATCCTGCCACTCAACACGATAGGTGGGAATCGGGCAGCCCCCTTCCTCCCAGTTCCATAATGCGTATTCGATGGGTCGTTCATCGGTGATGTTGAAATTGTTCGGTTGGACAACCATCAGAACGGCAGTGGGATGCTGACAGCTTTTAGGTGGCCCATACATCGCATGCGCTGAGGCGAGCACGGATGCGATTCCGTGGATTGTACGGTTCCGCGGTAAAGAGGATAGGTTGACACATATATTGTTTCTGGTCTGTCTGTTCTCTGTCTGCTCGAGTTCAAAGTCGTATACATTCGTGCGAGTCAGGTACCGGTGCATATCAACAACCTTGTTCGCATGCGACCCACCGGCGCAAGAGTACGCGTTGAATTCTACTTGTTTTAGAGACACATTTTCCATCCAATTCTTCTCGTCGCTGTCGCCGTCACTATCATGATCCTGATGATGGTGCAGCATGTAGTCAGACCGGAACACCCCCGCAGACACCTCCTGCCTGGGATATCGCATCGTCCCATTTCCCCGTCTTCGTCTCTCGACTTCCTCGTGCACAGTCCATAATGCATCTATCAATGGTTCTTGTTTTCTCAGTGCTCGCGTCGTCGTCGACAGCCACTCCTCATCTTCAGCAACTTTGCAGTATAGCTCATTATATATATGTTGCAGCTCGATTGCCGTATCGAATAATTTTCTCGGGAATAGAGTTGGGAAAACACTCACGCCGATTGGATGTAATAGCACACTGTTTTCTGTTTCTGAGCCGATGACTTTTATTAAAGAACCGTGGTTGGCTTGGTAGTCTTTTATTTGGGTGATGATTGACTCGACTATGGAGGGAGGAAGATCATCGGGTATTACTGATAAGGCTGGCATTATTGTCAGGAGCGGGGCATCCCAAGAAGAATTGCTATTGTTGATTATAAGGCTCAAGAGACAGTCAGAATTGTAGAACGATCGATCCACTTTGCTGAGCTGGCAAAATGGCACATGGGTTTAAAATCTTTAGCCTGCATAAGAGAATGGTATATCCATGGCACCACGAATGCTTGTGGGGGCGCTGACCGCAGCAGCGCCCCATGGGAATCTGGCGGTCAAGGAAGCCAACGCATTCGCGGGTGGAGAAGCCAAAAGTTATAATAGACGGCATCCCATTGTAGTGGAATGTAAACTGGGAGCTTTCTTTGAGATCAATGTTTTCTCGGCAATCGATTTCTCTACTGGTGGGTATAGCCAGATTGTTCGGCACAGGTCGGTGACCAGAACACCAGGATGAGGTATGTGGATATAGGTATCAGCTACAAAGCCTCAGGTCCGATAATGATTACGTGGCTAACTAGAAGAAGGGAAAATACGCTACGATATACAAGTACATAACAGACAAGGCATACCGGCGGTGTGGCATCACGGCGGATGTCGGAAGTTCGCTGCCATGTAGAGACAAAGCACGACGACACCATGGCCTTTGACTGACAGGAAGGGATATCCCTCAATGGGCACCGGGGAGTGACTTGTGGCACAATCTCTTGATTCATTCACCGATACCACAAGAGCAAGCAGAACTCAATGCAGCTTCGCGTTCGCTTTCAAGTTGGCGCCGCGATCACCTGAGGTGGCAATGGCACGACGCCGAGAAATCGGCCATCGGGATGATCCATCTCAGAAAGAGCGAGAAGAACGGAGAACAGGGACGAATTGCGTTTCTGTCCAAGTTGTGTGTGTGGGGAGGGACTGTATTGAGGGCCTGTTCGGTCATGACAGGTATGATACCAAGAACAAGACGACAAGGCAGCATCTTAAAGGTGACACCTGAGAGGTAATGGGCCACTTTACAAGAAAGGCATTGATATCGAGTACATTGAGGTCACGTTATGTGATGTTGGGAGAAGACAACAAGGGAAGCGACAGCTGTAATAGAGTGGCCCCGCGCCGATGATCGGGTATGTTAGGCTCCCTCAAGCCACCAAGGTCAACAAAAGGACAGATTGGTGATAAATCAGAAAAATTTTCACAGGTCCGTGACCTTATGAGTAAGGCAGATTCATTCAGAAGGTCTGACAGGCAGCAATCGGATTGTGGAGGGGAGAAAGGTACGGGTAAGGTAGTTGGCTTTCTCAGCAAGGCTGACTGCAGAACCTCAACGCCGGAGCGTCATCGGGAGCGAGAGCAGACAGGAAGGATTGGCACGATACGAGAGCTTACAGACTGGATCTAACCCAAGTCCGTTACTGAGGACACAGGCAGGAGATGGCAGATGCCAGCTGAACTGCGCGCATGGGCCAGCGCCGTTCTTAGCAGCCTGTATCACACTAGCCTTCACAGCCGCCCTAGCCACAACCACCATCAAGCCACGTCTTGTCATCATTTTCGCAATTGCTCTCGTTATGTGACGTTTCCTTTCCATTCTCGTTTCTTCGATATTATTTCTTTTCTTGTAAACAACAAAGCCGTTCACTCTGTCACACCAGCAAGAGCGCTGGTTGGGGCCGAGATTGCGATGTTCCCATACCCCGCCCTAATTATAGCCATAACTAGCCCTCAATCTGTACTATTTTCAGAGCAAAAAAGTTTCACAGGGGGCTTTCCCACTGCATCGGTAGGCTGGTCGTGTTCCAAACGGGCTGCGTAGACGCCAAAGAAGAAAAGAATGAAACGAGGGGATTGTAGTTGTCGCGCTCTTGGTAAAAGGAGATTAGTGGGAGGCTGGGCGGCTATCTGACACGCTCAATGTCCAGCATGCCCCTTCAATTCTCCGACCCATAACGAGATGTCGCGTCTATGCAGGTTGACGTTGCGCACGAGGGACAATTGGCGCCTCTCGTCCAACCAAGACGGGCGCGAAATGAAGCGTCTCATGGTGTTCCTGGGGACAGTTCGCAGGGACCTCGTGGCGCAGACCGAGCCACCATCCGCACGAGCCTCCTGAGGCTGAAAATAGAGCCTGCCCGCAGCAGGATTCGCTAGCAGTTCATCTCACTCGAATATAACGTGCTATCTTGGGATTGCGATGAAACGGACATGCCATAATTAGGGTCGCAAGGAGAGGCCCTGTGTGAGCGGTCGTCTCAGTAGTCGCCCACGCTCTACATTGATTCTGCCTTGTGTACTGGAAGCGATATCTGTGTACGCGAAATACACGGCGTCCAGGTTACAGGAATCATGTCGTGGTGTTCGTGCTAAACGGCGCTCTGTTAACATTGACGACATGGGTATGAGATGTGGCTCGTATTACCGGAGGCTGAAGCAGTTGACTCCGTCGGAGGATTCGTCGTCACTGCCTGGCGCGAGGCCGCAAAGCCACACGACAGAAATCAGCCAGAACACCAGGGTAATAATACCGTAATGGCGGTATTTGGCCCTCAGGCTCAGCAGGCCCACTCACACTGCCGCGGCAGGTGCCAGGCTTATAAAGGACTAGCGCTGTCCTCATGAGGGCGCATTTTGTGGCGCGTGGACAAGGATGCCAGGCATCATCCATGCTTGACCTGGTATCGTACCGTATTAGTTACGATACGCTGGTAATCGTAAACCGCTGCCTGCGCTTTCCGGAGACCCTCTCTACTCTCTAGTATAGTCGATAGGCCAATGCTGCTCAAGCTTTAAAGAGCATCCTCCCCCCCTCCACCATGCATTCACATTATACAACAACCATCTCTCCATCCTCTTGGTTATATAAATACTCTGGTCTCCCACCTACTTCAACACCTGTTCTTATTACTCTATACTATAGTGCCACGCTGCAGTACATACTCCTTCTGCACGTGTCTCACTGTCCTCTACTATATAGCCTTTGAATAGGCGGTCGTCCCTTCCAGCCAGCTCGCATACCACCGCCAAACTGTCGTCCCCTCGCAGTCCAGCTCGCTCTTACTTGGACTACGTGCTGTCAACTCGGCCGCGTAGTGATTCTTTCTACGACTACAGGCCCGTTCAACGCTCGCCCACTATGCCTTTCCTTGGTCACGAAGAACCCGTCACGCGGGTGCGTGACCTCGCCGACGACGAAACCTTTGTCCTATCTGAATTTGAAGGTCACGCCAGCAAGTGCTCCCGCTGCGTAGACCCACTCGACACCTTCCGCGAAGGCCGCTCCTTGTGTGAGCGTGGCTTACAGTATGCCACCGACGTCGCCAATTATGTCTTCAGCAAAGAAGGAAAGGCTTTCTCTTCCGTCGACCAGATCCTCGTCCGTATTCCACGCGGCTTCAAGTCCTCTCGTCGTCTGCTACTCGCCATCGAAGAAGGTCTCCGCTTGCATCATGACCGGCAACCCGTGATCAGCTACGATGCCTCCTACCCCGTCGGACCTCGACGACCAGCTGAGGCGGTCACTGAGATTATCGAACGCGCTCCTCGCACTCGTCGTCGAGTCATTGTCTATCCTCGATCCTCCCCGAACCGTTCCTCGGTATACGAACCCGAGCGATCTGAGCGGTCTGAGCGGTCCTCTCCCAACCGTGGCTCCCTATACGAATCCGACCGGGCTGACCGTCAGGGGCGTCGGTACATTCGAGTGCGCCGCTGAATCGCGCAAGCATTGATGGCAGTACAAAAACTATATATGAAAAGATCCTGATCTTTGCCTCCCTGCGAGTTCCTCGAACCGGTCTAGTTCCCATTGCGCGCAAGTCGCAACGAATGATCCGAGTCCAAAATTGCGTTTGATTCGAAACTAATGCAACAATCGACAAACCAATAACGAGCTCCTTCCTGTTGAGATACTTCCAGGAAGTCTGCGGTCACATATTCTCGAAAATTTTCACTCTCGTCGACTTTTGATTAGTTGAAGTTGAATGTTGATGCGGCTACAAATGAGTCACCAGTCAGAATGCAGACCAAAAGTCCTACTACGCTTTGCTACTGCATACTGCATAGGTCACCCGAAGATGCAACCTGATTGGTTGCAGCCGTGGCCAGCGCGGCCCGTGCCGTGCACCATGAACCATTGTTTACTACGATTGGTCCTTTCTTTTGTGCAATTATATTCATGTAAGAGTTATGATTATCTAACATGTATTTACTATTTACTCTTCACTCTGAATGACACTATTCTCGATAACACACTTGATCAATACCATGTGCTATAATTGTATCAATAGTCAAAGTGTAGAAAGTGACCCGCTCCACCGTCCCGCCGTGTTGAGTGCATAGCCTTAGGCTTATCCTACTTGGATCCACCCCAAGCAAGCTAGCCCAAACACAGCCTCCGCCTCCTCTATCCACAGCAGTCATCTCAGTATCTATTATCATCTTTACTCTGTGCCATTACCCAACTCCCACCCCCCTTCTTCCAACGAATGACTCACCACACAAAATCCATAGAAAACGCCATACATGTGGATCTCTGCAGCCCACTCCCGTTGCATAATGCGTAACCTCTTCCGGCATATAATGTTTATAATGCTGATGTCAAGAGGGGCATGTTGAGGTCTGGACTGCTTGTGCGCGCTGACTTAGGTTATCGATAAGCTGGTAGTTCCTGTATGACTCACTTTTCAATTCTGAACGATTGTTGGTGTTTGCGATTACATATGTACTTGCATATTCTATTGAATATGGAATCTTCATTGTTTACCCCGCACTTTAGATCTTCGCTTTGGCATGGTTGTGAGTCATAAGAGACATCGATGATACAATGTATGTATGTACTGTATACCGTTGACAGATAACTAACTATATATATACTTGATCGATAATTCTTTACAGTACACAGGTAGTTGTACCGGGAGAGAGTATACAATCCTCAAATTAAAAAAAGAAAATTATCATCCGCAATTAGTATTTTCTCGTCAGCCGCACTACATGTAGAAATTGAATACGTTTAGTTGGTGAGAAAAATTAAAGTTCTGCCGTCATGGTCATTGACTTGGGGCGCAGTCGGACACGATTACGTCGGAAGCTTAGTTTGAACTTTTGAAGGTTAGGCCAATACCAAGTCTGTGTGGAAAGTAGTCCTCATTACCCCCGTTTTATCTACGTCGTCCTGATTAATTATCGAGAGACAATATGTGTATTGTTTCAGCCGGGGTATGTTTCATTGGATATTTAAGTTTTTGGTCCTGGTGTTTGGAATCAGGTCGCATATCATATATTCCATTTTCAAAAGTTATATTAGAAAAATTCTATTTTATAATACCGACGGGCTGATACAGCAATGATCCGAAAAACTAAAATACATATTTGCGTAAGACTAAGTTGAGCGCCCGAGACGGAGGTCATGTGCATCGACCAATAAGCAGTGATCGCTTCAGCTGCCTTTCTTTTTCTCTCTATAATTCGACAACTAAGCGATGATTCCATACTAACTGTGGCTGGTGACGACCCGACCGAAAACATCCTAGCGATAGAAATAAGCTGTGCCGGGCGCGCGACACCTGCATCATCACGTCAAGCAGTAAAAAAAGCAAAATGAGGGTGTGTGGCTTATGGTCTGGTGACGAGTGAAACCAACCTTGAAATGTGTGGGTTTGTGTATTATGGGGTTTTGGGTACGGTAATTCATATGTACTTGACAACGTCATTCGGCGCGCCCTTTGACATTTGTGTTTGCATCGCGGATGCTTTTGGTCATGCACAGAATCTGATGGAAGTAGGGAGATGGGTACGTTCATCTTCGGTAATTTGATATTGGAGGTGTAGGTAATTAATTTCTCGTTTCGAACTAGGCCGCACTATCTATCATGATCATCATCTGATGGCCGCTGCCCCTCCATGACGGACGCTATCAGCACTATACTATATGTACCGTCTAATACCGGGTTGATAATATTGATACATCTTCGTCGGGGAGCGATCCTGATAGTAATATTACTATGTTCACGCGGCCCTTTGCATATAATCCCCGCACGGAAGGCTCGGGCCTCAGCTGCAGCACGTCGATCTTGAATCGTAAAAATTGCCCGGTATAAACAGTAAACAGGTTCAAAGACATGTCTTATCTGGTCTTATCCTGGTCAGCAGGCCATATAAGACAAACTAGCCTCCCACTTCCGGCATAGTTGAAATCTATCCCTGAAACCGGATCACCGCTCGGAGGACATGTAGGCAGGCGTTATATATCGGCATGCATCTACGATCTGGAGCTTTGACAGATTCAAATGTTGATGTACTCTTGATCATTGGGTGGGGGGTGTGCGAATGTTGACTAGTTTCAGATGCTGTCCATAGTATGGAGTATCAAGCTGTTACTGGTTTCTCTTATATATAGCTCTGATGTTGGAACGTTGATGACTGTTGTTGACTAACTTTGAGGATGTGCGATGACGAGAATATTAGTTGATGGTTTGAGCTCTGTCAAGGTTGTAGACGAATCTGGAAGTTGGGTTAGACTTGGGTTAGGAAGATATTGAACCTGGATGCAACCATCGGAGCTGTGGGTTGCACTAGAGGTTATATTGACCTCAATGTATACATACATAAGAGTACGATACATAAGAGTTTGTAAATCTGTACTGAATTTGGTTAGCATGCGTAATCGATTTTTCGCATATGCCTCGAGATGGCAGTCCATGGATCAGCATGTTTTTGTATGTGGGAGAAATGTATGTCTATACAGACTTCGGAAGTAGAACGTGCGTATTTCATCATGCCTACGTGCATCATGATCTGAAGCAGATTCAAAAGTTATAATTCGATTGAGAAGGAAGTTCGTGTCCATCCATGATGAAGTTAGGTCTATAGGAAAGAATCACGCTAGTCCTGATATGGATTATCACGTGGCTTCGGATATCAACTTTCACCCGCAAACTGAACATCAACATCAGCTACCAAGCATATCAATTGATTTCACGTACAGCACCTGCGTGGCTTGACAAACCCGCTCAGCGGAATAGTCGCCCTTTCTGTTCCACGAGAATAGTTATCGCAAACACACGACGTGGCAAACGAGACCTCAAAATCGACGCCGAATCGTTCTACAATTTCAACTGGACAAAATGGCGAAAAAAGGTATACTCTTCCATATCATTTTGAATTATTATGCTACTTGACACATTTTGATAAAATTTAAACTAACGGCCACTACTCCAGGAAAATCCCGAACCATCAGTGTCCGCCTCATCTCCATGGCTATGACCGGTTTCTACAGAACAATGATCCGACCACGCACCCACCGACCACTCAGTATGCTCAAATACGATCCGGTAGTACGGAAAAAGGTTCTATTCCTTGAAGCCACCAAGGGCGGAAAAGCGAAATAAAAAAACGATAAATCAAACTATAAACAAAGAAGAAAGAAGAAGAGAGAAAAAAAAGACGACTCTGATACGATGATTCGAAATGTAATATTATTTTGTACGGCGCATTGAATACGCGGTTAAGCTTCGTCTTGCATTGGGATTTTTGGAAAGCATATTTGTGATATTATACTTGAGAGACGCATGGTTGCAGCGGGCTTTTTGTCGGTTTACGGCTATATGTACGATGATATATCTATCGTGTGCATGATTGATCGAAGCCAGACAGGAGGTCATGTAAATAATATGAAGGCTCTTATTTTAGGGACTACCAAAGACAGTTAGAATCAATTATTCTCAAACCTGATCGTGACCGCTGATCCTTGGTCAATCCTGCCGTCGGACCCCTGCTCCGAATTACAGAATCTATTTCGCATAAAAAAATAAGGTCGAAATAACAGACCTAAGCGGCCTTGACAACTCAACTCATCCGCCACTTTCCTGTGGCCGCGTAATACGAAGGCAGGTTGGGGCCAAAATTCCCCGGTTATGGCTCCAGTCTCTGATGCGTTAATGCGCCAGCAAGGCCTGGTGGTCGCACATAGATATAGCAGGGTTATTAGGGTTTACCAGGGACATCTACTCCCTGCACAAGCCATCTAACCTCTTTGTGTTGCTCAGTAAGCCGTGATTACTAGTACTCTGATTATTAGATTATTATTTAGGGTCGGTTGTACTATCTTTCCGTGGAATCGGGAATAAGCGGCCCCCAGGACGAAACATTGATCTCTGGCGGTTGACCAGTTGGCTGGCTATTCATCGTGCAACCGGTAGGCCTCTGACGATGCCAGATCCGTATCTAGCCTTCGGTTCCACATAGCACCATGTATAATTGTTCCTTGTGCTAATACTAAAGAGGCAGTACCTGCAGAGGATGACCGGCCATGGACATGATTTCTCCGATCCTTTGATCTAATAGAAGAAATAATTCAGTTGATTCTGTCGCAGCCCAACTAGTTATTGTTTATGGATCCTAACGCAAATGTCGGGTGACAACACTGAGATGAATGAGAGCTTTGATTGATGTTATGGCCGTTTCCCAAATTAGCATACCTAGTGTTGGTGATTAATTGTCCGGACAAAACAAATTAGTGGCTGGCTTTTGTACCTCGGGTGTTAATGTCATCAAAAATGGACGTTTGTAAGCCACTCGGCATGGTTTGGTATAATGATTCAATATTTAGTCTGCCGGGGTAGACAAAGTCTCATCTCCGACTAGCAGATTGTCTTTGTATGGCGGAGGTTTAGCATTCAATGGTAACAATTATTCAAGCTGGACCCGTCTGACTTTCTTTGACTAGTGGTTTAGCGATTTTTCTAGAAACAGACTGAAATCTGATAGGGAGACCTGTCAGTCCGAATGGGCGGATTGCGGCATTGTTGAAATTATGAGATTAATATAAGCATCAGTATACCCTGACACGTCAAAGGAGCGCCGGTAGCTCGCAGAAAGGCAATCGGCCGGGTCCACTTGTCATGAGTAATCTCCGACACTGCTGTTTCATCTCACAACTATTTTCAGAGCAAAAGGATGTCAGATTTTTGAGTCGTGATATAAAATCCTTAGGAGAGGACTCGGATCGAGGTGAATCCTGTGATTTTCTTAGTGGTTGCGAAGAGCAAACAGGGACAGTATCAACTCAAAGCGATCGGCGCCGCGTCACTTCAGTTTCCGAGAGATAAAACAAATGGGACGGACGGAGATCTGCAAGAGCCAAACAGGCCAATCAAGACAGCTGGAGATGGCTAGTCCTTGTTATCTAACATGGAGAAATGAACTGCATTCATGCATCCTTGAGAGCTGTTTTAAGAGACGATGAGTGGAGACTCCGCCCGCAGCGCGCAATTGGCCCTGCTTTGGATTTTCCCAGTTCAAGATTGAAGACACACCCTGCACTGTGATTTGCAGCTAGCGTAGACTGTGCTATATAGTACGGCTTATGATCGATGTGATATTGTAATTGTTGTGTTGCTAACGGCGGCCTAGTCCTTTAGGCTGCCATGACGGAATGCGAGACTGCTGCATCGCCAATCAACACGGCTCATCCCACGTGATCTACCTGCTTTTGGGGCTGCGGCGGTGACTCGTCGACCACTGCACATCCGCCCCAAAAGCGCCTCCAGTCTGGAAATGCTCGGCGTGCCAGCCGAGAGACTAACAGCGATGGTTCCGTGTCCATGTGCCGGCTAATTTATTGGTTCGGACGAACACTGAGCAGGATTGTCATCCGCTGGCTGCTGGCGGGCGGCCATCTGGCATCTGTATCTGTATCTGTATCTGTATCTGTATCTGGTTCTGGCATCCGAATGTATGACAAGTGGGTGACGGTGGAACAAACGCCGGACAGCGTATAATTAATTGTACGGACATTAGGTCGTAACTGGTTGAATGGTCAGCTGGGCATCGTAGTTCCACGGTCCACTGTTCTAAGCAATAACAAGAACAAGACGCACACCACGGACGATCAGGAGCAGCGAAACGTCCAGAGGTTCCCGCGCCGCATGCACCATGGCAGCCAGTGTCACTGTGCCTAAGGGCTAGTTAGCGACGTAGCTAGAGCAGGCAGGTTAGCGGACCGGGCACAAGAATGCCTGTGTCCTCAGGATGCGCTCAGTGACAGTCTCGCGCTGGACTGTGTAATTAGGTCGAGGAAGGACAGAGTTCTGGCTGGGCTCCGCGTAGTTGCTGCTCCTGCCGTACAACCTGGGTCGTGGCCCATCCCGCCTGCCACGCCTGCCACGCCTGCCCCGTTATTCTTATTATTACAAACTACTACTAATAATTACGCTACTAAGTTAACAACTACTCTCTCTGTCTTTCTGTGTCCTCCTCTTTTCTCCACCGCTGCTTGAATTGCCAGCCTCCCAAGCTGCCCTGTCTTCTCTCTTTTGCATCTCTTTCTACTCCTGCTGACGGTCATTGCCTCCCCCCGCTTCCTCCCTAATCGCCCTCCTTTTGACTCGATTCCTATCCTCGCCCGTTCGTCACGACCCTCGGACCTCGATCCTGACAGCGCCGCCCAGAAATCCTGGCCTGGCCCAGTCGTCGTCTATCGTCGCCCCCCCGCTGGCGTCCTCGCAAAACAGTAATAACATTTAGGAGTCGCCGTTTCGTCCCCTATTGACCGGCCACCCCGGTTCTCGATTGTGCCTGTTTGCCTGTCCCACCGCTCGCCTTTCCAATGACCGTGGCTGCTACAAACGCCGTGTTTGATCTATCACCCGTGCTTGTTTGAGATCACTCATCCACGGCGCCTTTGCATGCCCTGCGGCAAGGAGCATTCTGCATAACGGTCGAATTATACCAGGCCTACGGCTGCGCTACTGTCGGTCGCATTCGAGAAGTACAACCCAGCCAATCTCGTCTAGCAAACGATTCTCTAGGGCGGCACGACCTCGATTGGGTTAATAAACTCTCGCCTCGCCCCAGAATCCAACCTCGTTTCGGACTGCCCAAATCCGATCTTGTCGATAGGATTGAGGGTACTTTCCGCTCACATCTACCCGCACAAGAAGCTCTCCCATAGCGCGAACGGAAATTGTAATGACGGGGATCGCCAATTAGATTTTGCGTTCAGCCTTTTGTACTTCGCTACAGAAGATGGGAAACTCCCAAGGAAAGCCGGTGGTTTTCACCGACGAAGGTGAGTTTTTGCCATGAGGGTCAATGGCTTGTCTGACATGTAACTCTTGATAGTGAATCTCAATCACTTCCGTCTCCTTCGTGTCGTGGGCAAGGGTGCATTTGGCAAGGTCCGAATTGTTGAGAGAAAGGACTCAGGCTTGACTTTTGCCTTAAAGTACATTCGTAAAGAAGAAGGTATGCATTGTGCTGGGAATTGTGTTTGTATCCCCTAACGCAATATCAATAGTGGTCCGTTCAGAAAGTGTCCGCAATATCATCCGAGAGAGACGTATGCTGGAACACCTCAATCATCCATTTCTATGCAACTTGCGCTACAGTTTTCAGGACATGGAATACATGTGAGTCTTTCGCAAGAATTACCATCCCAGAAGTCGGCTTTATTAATTTCGGTATAGCTACATTGTTGTCGATCTCATGAACGGTGGTGACTTACGATTCCATATCTCGCGAAAATGTTTCACGGAAGAAGCTGTCCGGTTTTGGGTCGCTGAATTGGGATGCGCATTGAGATATATCCACTTACAAGGCATTGTCCACCGTGATTTGAAACCAGACAATGTTCTTCTGGATTCCCAAGGTCATGTCCACTTGGCTGATTTCGTAAGTCCCATACTGAAGGGTCTGGTCTTGGATATGGGAAAGCTGACCACTGTGAAATAGAACGTTGCGTCCGATTTTAAGCCCGGCAAACCATTGACGAGTAAATCAGGGACCTTGGCCTACTTAGCCCCAGAAGTCTACGAAGGAGGGGGTTATTACAATGAAGTTGATTGGTGGTCGCTAGGTGTGACTTTTTATGAGTGCATTTACAACAAGGTAACCCTCAAGCACAACTTCACATTCTTTTCTTCAATCTGACGTGCCCCAATTAGCGCCCGTTCGAAGGTCGCAGCCAGGACACCCTCAGTGAATCCATTACGAAAGCACAACCCAAATACTATGTCACAAACCCGGCCGTATCAGTCCCATGCTTGCGAGCTCTATCGGCTTTGATGGAAAAAGACCGAAGTAAGCGAATCGGAGCAACCGGCTTTGAAACATTCACATCGCACGAATTCTTTGCGGAAATCGATTTTGGGGCATTGGAAAGAAAGGAGATCGACCCAATCTTCACGCCGTCGAGCGATAAAACTAACTTCGACGCGACATATGACTTGGAGGAGCTACTCTTGGAAGAAGCGCCATTGGAAGCAAGGGCGCGGAGACAGAAACCTCGAGCAGAATTAAGAGATGACGCTACAGCCAAGGAGATTCGTGAGGACGAGCTTCACCGTGTCATTGAGACCATGTTCGAACCATTTGATTACACACAGGTGTCGTACAACGGGTGCGGTTTACTCATGACTTGACATTAAGATGACTTGAGCTTACATATTGATTTAGTAATGCGGCCGCTGCTTTGGCAGCAACATGCGATCCCGAAGATCACCTTCTTTCTAATGGCACTAATACTGGATCTGGATCGTTACACTCACGACAGATGTCTCAGTCAAACTCGATGAGTGGGACATCCCCTCCTAACTACGCCGACAAACCCTTCACTAACCCTAACGCACCTCCTAATGTTGTTGTACCTTTACCTGAAGAAGAGAACGTTTCTCGATCGTCGCACAACCGGCCACCGGTGACTTCAGCACCTTCCCCTATTTCACCATCTGCTGCGCCATCGTTTAGCCGTCCACTTCCACCATTGCCGTCAAACCTTCGCACGAGAGGAGCCACGCGAAAGATGAGCAAAGGCGGCGGTGTTCAGATGGTTTTGGAAGAAACGGGCAGCTGGAGTGAGCTGGCAGACCAGAGTACTACTCTCCCTGCAGAAGGATATGAAGCATTACTTAATAAAGGCCAAAAGCCACCGAATAGTGGCATGCTGGCGTTCCTGAACCGCAAGAAGGGACGCGAACGCAGCCCCAAGCCTACTGAACCTGGTGTTCTTGGTAAGGAGGGTGCTCGGCACATCATAAGTTGATCGAGGCCAAGCAAGCTACTAATGCGCCTGCAAACAATTTTGGTTTCCTCTAATGTTGTTGATCGGGTTACCCTTTGAACGCAACCTAGTGTTGACGCAGCCGAGCAGCCTAGGGAACACCAATGGGAGCTGAGCTCTCGCTCTATGATCTGCTCAACTATGCAGACCTATTGCGACATTCTGCGGCTGGTTGCAGTTTGAGAGACATCACTGGAAGCTCACATTGCTCGTGTATGAATTCTTCAAGGAAAGCATACGACCTCGTTGGCTGCGTTGTTCGATTGATGCGTCTTTCGAAATGTATTTTCTATACCCAGTTCTCAGGCAGTGAGTTTTACATGCCGCCTTCTTCCGCTTTCATCAAATGACTCGCCCGCACCCTCATCGGCATCGAACGGCTATACGGTCGGCAGCATCATAATGGTCTCGTATGCATGGCGTATTGTTGTTACTTTTTCTTCCTTTTCCTCTTTTCATGACGTCTGTAATAATTCCAAAAATTTTCAATCTCCTGCCTTGTGTTTTCTTTCACCGGTGGATACTTGACGATCATGTGCATACCCCATCGTTTTGCCTCTACGATGAATCCCGTTTTTCTTGTAATTACCGAATCTTTTTTCATTGTATCATTGATAGATATCTGAGACTGCAAAGGTTGTTGTTGTTGTTTGTGGGCTTCCCACGTGCAGTTGTCTGGACAGAACCAATCAAAATAATAAATACCCATTCCATTTCTCATTCCTTCCACAACTTCCAATTCTCCGTAGAACAACCTTAAGCACGATCGCCATGTCGATCGATCTCGCTTTATGTTCGTTGATACCACTGCTATTAATACCTCTTAACCATCTCTCGCAGCTCTACACTTGTTGGTCCTACGAGAATACGATTTATCGATTTGCACCCCACCGCCTGCGTTGTCGTGGCAACGCCGCAGCCAACAACACCAACATGGCACCCAGGCATCCTCTATTATTGGCACATTGGCGCCGAGGGGCTAGACATGCTTGGCATTTCATGGCGGCACAGCTTTTTGAAGAGACCAAAAGTCAAATCGATCTTCTTGTCTCGGCGGCGCTTCCAAAACCGTCATACCCAAAAATCTCGGCTTCGCTGGGCGGTCTTGGGACGTCTTGTGATGAGAGTAGGTAGAGGAGGTTTTGGGTTTGTCTCGGGCTCTAATTGACCAGACGCGCGTACGATTTCTTCCCCCCCCATCCTCACCAAATAAACAGCCGCATTTATTTACCATTTTGGATTATTAGGCCATTGGGTTACATATAAGCCCGACCGCACGAAAAGCTCGGGCTTCTGCGTCATCATTTAACCCCTATTCTACTTCTCTCCGTATCGGAAATTGATGTTGTGTTGGATTGGTTCGAAATTCAATCGAGTGCAAGATCTTTGAGATTGCTACCATCAGGAAATAAATACATGCCGAGTCAATCACGTACTCGCGATCGTAATCGCGAGCGTGACCGTGACCGCGAACGGGCATATAGTTCTCGTCGACGGTACGATCGAGACGACGATATAGATGACGATAATAATTATAATGACGGCTATTACCGCCGGCATCGCACTTCGCGACGAGGCCAATCACGAGGCTACGAATCTCACGAATACCAGGAAGTCGAAGTAGAAGAACAAGATGATGATGCGGAAGAAGCAGCAACCAGACAAGCAAGGCGCTCATCAAGACGACCGACGAGATCCCCGGACGAGACACGACCTAGTCCGCGGCGAACGAGACCAAAGGAAGAATATCGCAGAGAGCGGGCGCCAAAAGCAAAAGAGTCACCCGCTACATCGCCGAAGAAGCGCATGGACCGTGAAGGGTATAGAAGAGGGACGAGTCGTGCTCGAGATGGGAGTCCGGTGAGAGAAAGAAGACATCGGCCGAGGCATGACGAAGATGTCAGTGATAGAGAGCGAGATCGAGAGTTGCGCAGACAGCGTCACAAGGAACGAGAACGAGAGCGTACGGCAGCGAAACATACGAGTACCGACTCGACGAATAGTGCGTCACAGCTACTCAGCGCTGACGCTCTAGCTAAGCTCAATGAGCACTACGAGCAAGGAAAAGGGCGAGAATACAAACGAATGAGCCGGCAGGATCGGACTCGAGATATTCCTAATGAGGACCTTCGGGTAGACAAAAAACGACGGCGACGGCATGAAGTTTTGGATGAGAAGAACTATGATGAGCATAACGCCGAGTCTCCTCGCCAGTCCCAAAAGAGACGATTGGTCTCGGGAGCAGTCATGGAAGAAGGGCGAAGCAATAAGCTAAAATTTTGGAGGCGAGGAGGCGGAGGTGGTGGCCCGATCTTTGGCGGCGGCCGCGGAGGGCGTGAAAATGGAGGCAGGGAAAAGGATGGTGGTGATGATGATGATGATGATGGAGAGCCGTTTTGGAAAAGGCGAAAAAAGCTTTTAATAGCTCTTGGGGTGATTGTTCTTATTCTTGCCATCGTGATCCCAGTTGCAATCGTCGTGTCCAAGAAGCAAAACCAGAATAATAATAGCACAGGCAGCTCGAGCAGCGGTGACTCGCCTGGCAGCTCTACAAGCAATTTAACATCCAGCCTTTCGAGCATCTCAAGGGACAGCATACCAGTAAGTTCTTCACCCCCATTCTTACAAAATGGTAAGCTAACACTCTTCAGGCGGCTGCACAAGGAACCTACTTTGACCCTTTCACATGGTATGACACTCGGGACTTTAACTTGACATATACAAATGAAACTGTCGGTGGTCTGCCAATAATGGGCCTCAATTCAACATGGGATGATTCAGCGCAGCCAAATAGCAATGTTCCGGCTTTAAAAAACAGCTTTCCGTATGGAAGCTCACCTATTCGAGGTGTAAATATCGGTGGATGGCTCTCAATCGAACCATTCATCACACCGTCATTTTTCGCTCAGTACCCAATCACCGCCGGTATTGTAGACGAGTATACTCTGTCCCAGAAGCTGGGTTCATCCGCTGCATCAACAATTGAGGCGCACTATGCCACATTCATCCAAGAAGAGGATTTTGCAGAAATCGCAGCTGCTGGGCTTGACCATGTCCGAATTCCTTACTCATACTGGGCGGTGACAACGTATCCGGATGACCCCTATGTCGAGAAGATAGCTTGGAGATACCTCCTAAGAGCTATTGAGTATTGTCGGAAATATGGGATACGAGTCAACCTTGACCTACACGGCCTACCTGGTAGTCAGAATGGCTATAATCACAGCGGCAGACAAGGATTAATTGGATGGCTCAACGGAACGGATGGAGCTTTGAATGCTCAACGTTCCTTGGACATTCATGACCAACTTTCCCAATTCTTTGCCCAAGATCGATACAAAAATATTGTAACTATATACGGTCTCGCCAATGAACCACCACTACTTACACTTGATATTGCAACGGTACTTAATTGGACAGTCAAGGCAACCGATATAGTGCAAAAGAATGGTATCAAGGCCATGATCTCAATGGGCGATGGGTTCTTGAACCTGGACAAATGGCAGTACATTATGAAGACTGATGTGCCTTCTAATTTGTTGCTGGACACCCATCAATATACCATCTTTAACGTCAACGAAATCGACTTAGCCCATGCCGACAAAATCAACTTGACATGTACGTCCTGGTTACCGATGCTAGAGAAAGTCAATAGTACGACCAACGGGTAAGTTTCTTCTTTCTCCATTTTTGAGCCTCTATCATCTAAATCTAACGGCGAAATCCAAGCTGGGGTCCAACAATCTGCGGCGAGTTTTCCCAAGCTGACACAGACTGCGCCCAATACCTGAACAACGTAGGCTCCGGCACACGCTGGGCAGGGAATATAGGCTCAACATCCGATCCTCGCTGTCCCACAGCCACAGGCAACAGCAACAGGAAAGGAACAACCTGTAGCTGCGACATGGCCAATGCCGCCGTCTCATCGTACAGCGACGACTACAAAAAGTTCCTACAAACATATGCCGAATCACAAATCTACGGGTTCGAGAAAATGATGGGATGGTTTTATTGGACCTGGCAGACTGAATCTGCGCCGCAGTGGAGTTACAAACAGGCGAGAGATGGAGGGTTTATGCCAAAACTGGCGTATGAGCCATCTTTCAAGTGTGGGGATGCGATCCCTGATTTTGGGACTTTGCCTGAATATTACTGATCGGAGTTGTCTTGATTGCTTTTGTTTAGCCTCTAACTTTTGGCGCTTGCATCAGGGCCGACGGAGTTGGTTTGATTTGATTTTGTAACATATCGATTGGCTCATATCTCAGAAAGTCGTTTCTAGTATATATATTTACACTATACATATTGATCTTTCATGGCATGTTCCTCCATTGAAAGGGGGATACCAATTACTGGGAATTCTGCAAGAAATGTATGACACAAGCAATGCATTTATTCCTTGAAGCCTTCCACAGGATCCCATGATTAGGATAACGTGGCCCGATGAGGAAAGAGCGGCGCCAGTAGAGCTATAACTCTATAATCAAGGATCCCATCAGTTTTATCGCCATCCATATTAATTCAAGTTCAACAAGACTCTCCAGCATCAATTGTTGGGCATGCAACACGAGAAGGCTGCAGATCTGTCATGTAGTTGCTCCTGAAGACTCACAGGTATAATTTAATTCTTCTATCTGTTAAAATATTAGGCTGATGAGTCTCTATATGGATAGATGTATGGGAATAGGCCAGTTTTTTTTACCTTTGTGTATAAAGTCTTCTTCAAATGTTATTCCTCTCTGCGCATCTTTAGATACCACGGCCTCTAATATGTAGATGATATTCTTAATATCTCAGAAGTGAAAAATGAAACCATGGGATTGGCATTAGATAAAACAAGGATCTAAGTATATACAAAGCCATCTGGATAAACGCTGCTCGCTTCGCTCAAAATAGTAAGGGGGAAAAACGAATAGGAAATTGGTCCTCACCGAGCATGACGCGAAACAACGAGCGCGACCTTGACTCCATGTCTCGAGGTGCAATTGAGTCCCAACTTTTCCTGCCATGGTTTCTCGTTTCTGTTCTCCACACGCTCGTAGTACTGCAGCAGCCTTATTGTCGAGTACGTGGCCAGGCACATGGAAAGTTGTTCTGCCAACAGTGGTTATTATGCTTGTTGCTTGAGACACGAGGAGATGATGTAAACTTACGTCCCAAGCAGGTTCGAGGCCCTGCATGAAATGGCATGTAGGCTGTCTTCTGCCTGTTTTCTAGCCACCGTTCAGGTCGAAATTCATTTGCGTCTTCTCCAAAAAACTCTGGGAGCCTATGCATTGCATACACCGAATATCCCACCGATGCGCCACGTGGTACGCGCAGTGGTGATTTTCCATCAGCTCCCCCGCCATGAGGGAGGAATGTATCGACCTCAGCGGTTCGCTGATTGATCGCAACAGGGGGATAAAGTCGCAATACTGTTGGAGTTCTAAGTATTAGCTTCTCTAGAGACGTAGGGAACTCAAGTTTACCTTCTTGAAGGACCATACGGAGGTAAGGAAACTTAGAAAGATCTTCAAGTTGCGGGCGCTGCCCTTGCAAAGGACTGATTTCTGCACGAATCTTATCGCAAACATCGGGTCTTTGACAAAGAACGTACCATATCGACGCTAGAAAAGAAGCCGTACTGTCCTTACCGGCAAGAAGGAGGTTAAGAATGTCGTGTTTGATATCTTCCTTGGACCTCCCTTCGCCGAGAAGCTTGTAGAAGAAAATTTGCCCTTTATCGTCACTGAACTCGGGCAATCTAGACTCCTCAAGGAAGTTTTTGCTTGCTTGTTCGATGATTTCATCGATGAATGAGTGAATGGTTTGAAGGGACTCGTCCAGCTTTTTATCACCAAAGAGAAGCTTCCAGCAAAGTCCTGACAAACTGAAATCATCAATTCCAGACACAGCGCGTTGGGAGTAGTCGAATGCTGTGGCAAACCTCTGTCCCCTCATTCCACGGAGATCTGAGTTGAAAAGGTATGGGAGTACATTTGTCGATGTGCCCAGAAAGAGATGGGTCGAAATGTCAAGGGCCATGGCATTGAAAACAGGTTGGAGGTCAACGGTACTTCCATCTGCGGGCACAGATTGCATCAGGCTTTGCAGATGACTTTCAAATATATCGACTTCAATCGTTCTAACACGAGACAACATAGGTCGCAATGTACTGCGGTGCTTCTAGAAGGTCATGCAAACTTGATTAGAGCCACCTCAGTTAACACGAGAATGATTTCACACGAACCTTCCATACTGCACCATCAGAGTTGAAAATCCCACTACCAAAGAGCGGCTGCAAACTTTGCCTCCGTGTAGGTCCATGGCCAAAGTCCTTAAATCGAATTCGATCGGAAAGCATGGCGTGCAAATTAGCTGGGTCGACGGTGTAGACCGCCTGTCTCCCAAGACTCAGATAGGTGATTGTTCCGTTAAAACGAGAAATCATTTCTGCAGTAAACTCAAGGAATCTATGATTGTAAACTGCTCTGGCTAGGTCAAACAAGACATCGAGGCCAAGAATTGGATCTTTGTGAGGGTACCATAGGGGCTTTTCGTATGTGGAGAGTGCCGGAGAGCCTGTTTTATTCAGCCAGATCTTTGATTTTGTGAGCGCAAGAAAGATTCCAAGTGAAATGACGAAAATAGATAAGGAGCTCAGTCTATTTACTGAAGGGAGAAACTCATAATTATTGCCAACAGAGGATGTGAGCGGACGGAGAGCTACAAAAGCGCTCGAAGCTAGCGAAGAATTATCCATAATGATGGCGATGAGTTGGCTGCATTGCTCTTGAGGACGAGGAATCACCCATTTATAAAACTAAAAAAAATTTCTTCTCCATGTAGCTTCCAGACCCGCTATCTAACGCCCTGACTCCCTTGTCATCTGTTGTGGCAGTTTGTCACAATGAATTCTGACACAAAACTGACAGCTTTTGAGCAAAAGAAATTCTGCCCTGTCCCATTCCTGTCACAGTGGAATGTTCAATAACAATTGACACAATATTAAGTGAAGTTTTTTTGAGATGTATTCTATCTTCTGTCTCTTCTGAGTTGACTCTTGAAAAAATGAGTCGCTGTGACTCAGCCCTCCACCCAGTGACACACAGCGTGGAGATGTGGCAATCTAGAACAATCGTGCCCTGAAGAAAATACAAAATAGTATAATATCTAGGTTTCACCTCAATTGTGACAGACGAAGAGAAATTTCAATTAACAAAGGTGGCTATTAGTGTGTGTGTGTGTGTGTGTGTGTGTGTGTGCCACTTGTCTCAATCGGCCACAGATGGTCACAAGAGTGTAGTACATAGGTGAGGTCCTCTTAAATCACTATTAGAGAGGAAGTTAAATGAATAATATGGATTATAAAAATTACTCTGCTCTATTCAATTGCATTTGGGGCAAGCTTTCATAATGCCACATGATTTTCTAGTTGTTATTGTTAACACACGCACACATTCAAGTCGAAGAGGTAAAAACACTTTCAAATCAATTTTTGAAACGAAATCTAATTCCTTATTCCTCCTCCAGGGACTAATTCTTGTCTACGTAATCAAAGGAGACAATATTATCTTTTTCGTCGACAGAGACATGAGTCCATGAGGATGAACCACAGTCGTGTTGTACAGAGGTAGTTATGACTTTTTGGAATTTCAATGAACTTGGAAATAACATAATTCAATTCCTTTGCAGAGTGATAATTGACCGAGTTCTATATCACGGAACCCATCTCTTGAGAGTTCGACGGGCTAGGCGCTGGCACATTTAACTGATGGAGGATTTAGCATAGCCTGAATTACAAGTTGATTATGATATACAATGCCGTAACAAACGTCTGCGTCATGTAAGAAGTTCCAAATATAAAAAGGAAACGACTTAATGAAAGCATAACCAAAAGGATCCCAGATTGCAGAGTAGAAGAATCGTTGGTAGAAAGAGAGTTGGCAGGGAGGTAAACTGGTAAAATTTAAAGTTGGATTTTGACCAGAAAGTTTCGGTGGATGCATCCTTTTTCCGGCCAGTCTACCGTAGGATAGTCTCCTCTCTTGTTCGAGAATTTGGCTAACATATATAATAAGTGTAATACTATATACAATCTCCCCATTGGGAGTATGGTGGTAAATTAAATCATATCAACGTGCTGTATTCCCACGAAGTATTTCTAAAAGAACATTGATACTGTCTACACAACCGCTTCACAACCTTCATCACATCCCGGATCCTGCTTTCTAGTCTTGACCAATGGTTGGTCTAGCGAGAAAGATTGAATTCCAAGGCTTGCTATCAGTGCCGCCGCACAAGCTGCAGCACAGAAAATCCACACATGTCGCAGGGCAGAATTGGTGAGCGTCGAAACCTGGCTTAAGGATGATTGTGTGCCCAGGGCCTTTTTAGAAAATGAGCTCTTGATAAAAGCTCCATCAGTTGCCCAGCTACGAGATTTGAGAGTTTGTCTCTCAACTCCACTGGAAACAATAGCACTACCGATTGAGATTCCAAGAGCCTAATGCATTACAAGACGTTAGATAAAACATGCGTGCAGTAGGTAAACACCTTGAGAGCAGAAACTTACTGCGCCAAATGAGCGCCAGAAGGAGTAGAGGGTCACGGCCAGCGATACTCTCTCAGCATCTACAGCTGCCTGGACCGCGAATCCCATTGCTCCAAACAAGAGGCCCATGCCCACTCCAACTGGAAGATTGAGAACGATCCATAGACCTTTTGGGGTCGATGGTGTAAGTAGGTACAAAATTGCCGAGCCCATGGTCGAGATTGCCCAACCCATCCATATTGCCCATCGGTATTTGCCAGTCCAGCTCACCAGATAGCCGATCAAAATGGACGCAGGTACCAAGGTCAGCGTTTCCGGTAACACAGCTAGTCCGCTGTCGAGACTGCTGAAGCCTTTGATAGTCTCGTAGTAGACCGGCAAGTAGTACATTATACACCAGAGAACCATGCCGTGGAGCATAGTGCAAAAGAAAGTGAGCATACACGAGCGGTTTTGGAACTGCTTAAGCGGTATCAAAGGATTGTGAGCCCACCGCTGTTCATAGACGAGGAATAAACATAGGCCTAACACTCCTAACACTAGTGGCACGAGAGTGTGTGCATCCCGCCAGGAATATACGACAGATGCCTGGTTGGCATTGGTTTAGCAAGGGTGGTCTATGACCTGAGAAGGGAGTGGGGAAGCTTACTTGCATGATCGGCACCATAACCGCAATCAAAGACAAGGTTAAAAGAAGGAAGCCAAAAATGTCCACCTGCAAGAGTTCTGACAGACATTGCTGGGTACTGGGTAAAGGTGGAAGCGCAAACCAACAGGCGAGAGTGGCACTAGTGCTAGCGATCACATTGATTGCAAAAATCCACCTCTAGAAACTCAGGTCAGCTAATCTCTTTCAATAAATGACCATGACATAAGAATATAGGCCCCTTACCCAGGATCCTTCGGTAGTTATGATACCGGAGAGAACTGGTCCTACTGTGGTGCCGATGGCCCACGGCACGCTGATGAAAGCGAACCATTTGCCACGTACACGGAGCGGAACGATATCTGTCACAATTATGTCGGTAAGGGCAGATATTCCTCCGGACCCAAATCCCTGCAATGTACGGGCCGCGAGGATGGTTGCGTAGTTTGGAGCGACCGCCCCCATGAGTGACCCGACAGTGAGGAGGAGAGCGCTGCCTGTCAATGCCGCCTTGCGACCGAAAACATCTGCCAGAGTTGCGCAACATGGTTGGATAATAGTTGAAGTTAGAGCAGTTGATGTCCCCAACCAGAAAGTGTTAGGGGTGGACAAGTGAAAGTCCTGAGCAATGGTCTGGATTCCATTAGGGCTGGACCTTGGACACAAGTGGCACAGGTTGCTTACCTGGAGGGCAATAGACAGTGATGTCGTCGAAAGTGCTGCTGCCAACGCCAGAGCTGACATGGAGAAGAATGCGAAATAGAAGTTGCTGGGGAGCTGTTGGCTTTCCTTTTCGTCCAGCTCGGCAGACAATGATCTTTCTATCTCCATTGCCGCGTGAGAAGCAATATTATGATAGTAGATAGTGATTCAAAAAAGCCACCCAGCTTGTCGGTATTTTATTTTAAGTGGAAAAAAGAATAAAATAAAGGAATTGGGAAAACGAGAAGATAATATCGCATATTGCCTCATACTGTAAAGCTATACGACTCAAATGGGACACGGAAACGGTGTCTCGTCTGTGACAAGCATGTCACGAATTTCCCCCGCCTCCCGCTACAAGTGTGAACGTCACTCTATTTTTGCTAGTTTCATTAGTATAAAATAATACATGGATGCCGATATTGAGGAAAGTTATATAGAATAGCTCTTTGGAAAGAGCTGGGAGACATCGAAATCCTGTCGAAGAATTTCTACATTGCAAAGTCAGTTGTGCTTGACTAGCAACATGATTCAAACTTCATTTATAACGATTACTGGCTGGGTATTGGCTCTACTAGCTGGCTGTATGATATTTACCCGGACTTTCACTGAGGTCCGTCATGCTGTCAATATACGAAGCCATTCGCGAGAGTCCCATACCGTAACGACCATCCCGTACACGATTCCGTGGCTCGGCCACACCATCCTGTTTTGCACAAGACCTCAACAATGGCTGGCAAATTTAAGGTGAGTTATCACAGTCTTATTCTTATATACGGACAATAGAGACTGAGTGTAAGGTGAAGTCGACAAGTGAACCGTGGCGTATTTGCCCTTGTGCTTGGAGGGAAGAAATGTCACATAATAATGTCACCTAGTCTGGCTAAGGAGGTGCTCGCGGTGCAGGCCCCAGTGAACAATCACGACATGGTCGGCCATTTCATGCGCAATGTTTGGGACGACAAAGGGGCCATGGGTGACATGGATCAGACTATCCTCTGGGGCAAAATCCATCGTGCAATGTACCAGCTCAACCGGGAACCGTTTCTCTCGCAGGCCGGTAAGATTATGACTGATAACATCGAGAGAGCGGTATTGAGTCTTGTTTCTAGTCGTGAAACAGGTAGCAATTTGAAATGGCAGGAAAGAGCTCATGTTGTCGTTCACGGACCAAACGAGTACGAGGCTTCTTTTTTCCCGCTTATTCGTCACTTTGTGGCAGACATGGTTCTCCCGTCTCTGTTCGGAACAGACTTCATAAAAAACTATCCGGACATTGCGACCGATCTTTTTGCGTTTGACGCCAACTTTCATTTGTTTCTCATGGGTCTTCCTCCCTGGATACCCTTGTCTGGATTGAGAGAAAGTGCCGCTGCTCGGGACCGAGTGAAAAGTGCAATGGAAGATTTCCACAATGCCCTAGTCGCAGCTAGTCGAGGAGAAAGGACTACCGATGGTCGGTGGGATAATTTGGATGACGTCAGTAGCGTCGTGAAAAACCGCGTCAATCTTTGGGAGGAGGCTGTTAGCGAGCTCTCCAACAAAGAAGCATGTATCGCCTCTCACGCCTTCCTATTATGGGTGACATTGATAAACGCAAATGTAATTGTGTTCTGGCTGCTGTTCCATGTCTACCAAGACTCGTCTCTACTAGCAGCTATTCGCGAAGAAGTGTCACCCTTTGTTCATATCCGGGAATCTCCAGGCTCCCCTGAACGGTCCACGATCACGCTCGATTCGCCGGAAATACGGGCACAAACACCACTTTTGCAGTCAGCCTTTTTAGAAACAATGAGGCTCTATACTCAGAGCAACAGTTTCAAAAATGTACAAGCTGATTTCGTAGTCAGTGAATCTGAGATCGACCAAAATATCCGTGAACCTAACTCCTTCGTACCCAAGGGGGGATCGAAAGTCCCGGTATCACAGTCGCAGAGGACGTATCAACTCCAACAAGGGGACATGATATGCGTGCCATTTGGTCTCCATCAAAGTGACTCTAGGTACTGGAATCATCCTGAGAACTTCGACGGTCGACGATTTATTATCCAACAGCAGGACTCCGCAAGAAGGACAAGTTTGTCAAATGGCAGGGTTTCAGTGGATTCCACACGAATCAGCCCTTGGGGCTCAGGCGCATCCATATGCAAGGGCCAGAAACTTTCATATCGTGAAGTGCTCGAAATTGCAGGAGCTATCCTGCTTTGCTGGGATATAGAGCCAGCTGGCGCGGCGGGGTGGTCCCATCCAGGACTCGCTAAAGCTGGAGGTACAGCAATTCCAAAGAGAGATTTTAGAATTAGATTACTTCGAAGAGTACCTTAGCAACCAATCTACGTCAAGCTGCCAATGTTTAGCGTGCCTTTTTTTTGGGAATAGATACGCATACTCCTGGAAAACCGCACATAGCGACTCATGTTGCCAGAATTCAGGTCGCATAGGAAAAGCAACTACATAACTAACATACATCGGAGAGACTTCGCAGATAGGAGATGAACATCTGATGAATGCTATACCCACCTTCCATCTCCTAAAACATCTGGTTCAAAATCCCAGTCCAGCTGCGAGAGATCTGTCTGGATATTGTTATCGGCTTCTGTGAATAAATTTGATTGAGTGCAGAAATTCGAAGCGCCACTGTCCAAATCAGCACCATAATTTGATGGAATAAGATGAGCAAGGCCATCATCACACTGTGGTAAATCCGAATTCCTGCTGCTAAAAGTCAGTAAACTTTTCTCATAAAGAGGTCAGCCCTATTACCTAGAATTTGATGAAGTTTGATGAAGATTTGACTTCGAGATGGCTGCCTTGTAGCCGGCTCGATACCCGTCCTGCCAGTATTGCACATTGCGAGCCATCTCTGTCTCTCCTACCACTGAAATGGCCCCAGCCTCGAGGTCATCTAATAATGGCTCCGGCGGCTCCGATTTCTCGATGGTTGTTTCCTTTCTTAACAGTTCCTGAAACGAGGCTTCGTTCGTTGCGCTGCCCACCAGCTCCCAAGGGCTGGAAGAAGATGATGTTTTACTGGTTGCAGAAGTTTTGCGACCAGAGGAGGTTTGCTTATTATGGCGAATAATCCCGTTCCAGAGAACATCTCCTTTTGATTTCATTTCATCTAACATCCGCCATGGTGATGATGTGACGTGTATCCATTTCGGGTGATATCCTTGGATGTCGAAAAGCCCAAGATTGCGGGTCTGAAAGCGCTTTCCAGCGAAGTCAACAAAAGCAAAATAGCTGAAGACGTTTTCATTCCGAGACTCTCGGACAATGGTACATTTTGCTTGCTCCCGCCCCACCAGTCTTTGGATTTCTAGAGGATCAAAATGCGCTGGTGTTCCACGATAGATGAGAATGAGATATCGAGCGCTGTATCGACGATCGGCAGCTGGTCGGATGCTGGTCCTTGTTTTGTTGGGGGACATCATTATTGTACAAATTGTCTTACACGATTAATCCTTGCTTGTCTTCATCTTCTATTTCTAGTGGAGCGCCTGGGAGTTATTGCGTTCACGTAGTCGAAATCTTCGACGGGAGCGAGACATTTCACACACGGATGATAAGAATATATGAGCGATTATAAAACCTGCTTCTTATGCCAAAGATTGATTTGAGTTAACTATCATCGCCGCATCACTCCAGTTTCAGATGCCGGCACTAAATATATCGAGTTCCGCTTAGCCAAGCACCTCCAACATTTTCAAGGCTATACCAACAAGTTACGGGTCACCAGGGCAGCGTTGTAATTCGCCCGTAGGGTACTGTGCATATACATAACTATAGAGGTATATAGATCACGGGGGCGAGAAGCATGTATCAGTAGGATATCCTTAGTTGAGCACCGTCGAGGCTTAGACGCGAGTAAATAATCAATCAATACCAACTAACTTTACGGCGGACACCAGCCAACTCAGGGGGCCATGGGGGCCAGAGATAACGATAGCCATTGGTAAGTCGTTATGAGTTGAACCCGCCTTTAAGACGTTTCCAAGTAACCTTCCGGGCATCAATTGATAATGTCAGATATTATGTATTGTTAATTAATTATATCGTGCTTTTTCAATGCGTTTTTGTAAACATATCCATCTTAATGGATATATCTTGGCACCAGTTACGCATACGATTTATATACCTAACTAGGGTTAAGACAGAGAAGCTCAGACTGATAGAATCTGTACTGTAAATGAAGATGTAGAAATTCAGGACGTTGTGGTGACCCCGGACGGTATCAGAGTAGTATCCCCCATATTCTGCTATTCGAGGCCTCCAGGATCTAAATGATAAAAATAGAATGAGAGGCACTGATCTACGCCACTTCTGTGAATAGCATCGGTTTAGGGGAGGCAGGAGCACGATGGTAAATGAGGATGACTGCGTTCAACATATTTTTAGACAGGCTTTTCCAAATTCCTATGATACCCAGGAAAATGCATATGGTAAGACACTCACCGCTGGGGCTAATGTTCGAATATAGCACTAATTATTAGTGCAAGGCCATGCCTATAAAAGTAGCACTTACCGCTGCACTAGAAGACTCTAGGGCTTTCACACAGTCACTCTATGGATATATGAGACGCGCCAACAGGAGCTACAACTTCTATCTTTGGTAAGGAAACTCTATAGCCTTACTACTTCTAGTATAACGCTAGGTCTCGTATCTTCCAGAATTTAGCACTATATTCACTCTGAGAGACTCAGCCTACCATCTTTCGCACCCCAAGCTGATTCTTTACTCCAAAAACCCTCTCTGTGCGATTCCTGCTCTTTACCAAAGTAATCTGATACGCTGTTGCGCCACCATTTCGGGCCTGGATGGTTGCTGACGCCAAAAAGTACAGCCAAATGCGGTACCATCTTTCACCGTACTTAGCTACCACATCGCCCTTGTTGCTCTTCCAGATCCCGTACCAGCGCCAAATAGTGGCTGCATAGTGGACCCCGATGGTATCGACACTCTTGACTTCAAAGCCAGCATCTTCTACAAGGTTGATATACATACCCAGTGGCACCGACGCATCTGCCCCAGGGAAGATGTACTTGTTCATAAATAGTCCCCAGATCAAATCTTCAAATTGCCAGCGCTTACGCAGACCACCAATCTGCAGAAAAAAGACCCCTTGGTCTTCCAAAAGGTCGTACATCTGCTTCAGAAATGCTGGTAACCTACGGATGCCCACATGTTCTGCCATTTCAAGACAGACGATTTTGTCGAAGCGAGATGACGGCGGAATGTCGCGATAATCGAGACAGAGTATGCGGCTCTGATCTGATGGTATTCCATGTTTCTCCAGGCGCTCTGATGCTGCAGCGGCACCATTGCGACTCAAGGTCACGCCGGTGACTCTCGCGCCATGTTCCACGCTCGCGAACGTACTGAAAGTTCCCCAGCCGCATCCTATATCCAACACGGTATTCCCTGGTAGTAGCCCGATTTTTTGACAAACGATAGTCATTTTGTTGTTCTGCAGCTCTTCAATTGACTCCACTCGATGTGGATCAGAGATTATTCCGGATGAAAATGTCATCGAGTCCCCCAGGCTGAAGTGATAGAAGTCGTTACCGCGGTCATAGACTTCATGTGTCTGTTTCCGATCTGAATCAATTACAGATGCCGACCACGTCAGCGTGAACATTTTCAATGGTCAATTCAAAATCGAAATCGAACATACCGCGACTTTTAGTGTGCAACAGAACATCAGGAACCATGGTGAAAAGAAAGAACTTGAACAATTCTGGTGTAAATTCAAAAGTTGCCCAATCATATCGCCGCTCAAGAGCTTCGTGACAGTCGACTTTGAAGTCCACCAGCTTGTCGAAATACATTTCCGTGAACTGAGCCATTGCAATCTTTCGATGGCCTCGATATCTCTCGCTGTCGGCGGGGTTTTTGAAATGCAAGTAATTTTCGATGGGTTTCTTGTCCGGATCAGGCGTAACTTGTCTGATCGGAATTCTGGAGGCAATAGTCCAAAAGAGAATCAATATAGGAATGCACAATACACATGTAAGCCCTAAAGCCATCCCTAGACCGCCTCCAAAGGCAAGCGTTAACCCAGCAGGAACTCCAACAAGGGCAAGTAACAAACGGTCGTAGCTAAACCGTTCGCACCCTGGCCCATCCACTGTCTGAACGGCATCGGGGACGGTGGGCTGTTATACTGTTAGCTTAGCTTCCTCGAGTTCGGAAAATTGACTTGGAGGATTGATGTGGCCACCGACCATTCTGACCAGGTGGTTGATGGTGTTTACAAATGCTTAGTGAAATAATGTAGTAACGCCTGAGAAAAGTTCCCAGGTTGTCACGATTCAGTATATTAGTATATGATCGACTATCAACGCTCTGCCTCTTCCTTAAATACGTTTTAATCCGGTCGTCTGGTACAGTGGGATGAATTAAGTTTGAGGATAACACTGAAAAGGCGGTAATTACAGTAAGCACTAAATATTTAACCAAACCGAAAACTGACAAAATCTCTTGTTATAATGTATAATTTCAGACTATCCTCAAACACATTTCATCCTACTGTAAGTACAGAGGTGCGCAACCAAAAGTGTCCGCACATGCTAAAAGACCAAGTGATATTGTATAGTAAGCAATAAAATACAATGAAAATAAAATAAAAAGTACAATCTGGCTCTAATTATAGTATCAAAGTAATTCTTCTATGTGTTTTGATTACTTTAATCCTACTAGTGTGAACACTAACAGTAGCGTCTGCGAACACTTTTGGGGCGCACTACGGAGTGGTATATAATTACGCTGTTTCCATCATCCGGCACTTGTTGCCAAGTGGGGTGTCATTGTCCAATTGCCTGTGCGAAATTGTAACTACTTAAGTCCCCATCAACGGTAGATTATTTATAATCCAACACCATGATAAGCACCATCAGCATGTGGTCTTCCTTAGTGCCTTTCTACGGCGGAATATATGGGTCTTATGGCCAACATTCATAATCTTACAATCTTACGGAGTACATATTGAAAAATGATAATATAGTGGTTTTATATCTTATTCCACGAGTCAACCGTGCACCTGTGTATTGCATATAAAATGGCCATTTTCAGCATCTGAGGATCACACTATAATTCTTAATATCTTGGTAGTAAAGATTCTATAAGATATATATAAAAGGTTTAGTCTTGGTTTATATGGAATTATGTCGAGATCCTATAATGTTAAAAATAGCCATTTTATATGCAATACACGGGTGTGCGGTTGACTCGTGGAATACGTTAATAAAGCTAATTTATGTAAGATAGAGCGCCACGTAGCGTTTTTATAAGGGTTAATTTTTATGAAGTAGGGCGTTGCGCAGCGCCCCCTTCGCCTCCTGAGGGCCCGAGACCATGCCGCATAACAATTGAAGCACCGGTGCGTATTACCTTTCTGCGAGCCTCTTGATGGCCGGCCTCAGTGCGAAGATGGCACATTTCTGTATTTAGCTTCAGAGAGTCTTGGCATAGCGACAGGCAAAGGATGTTGCTAAAACCTGACTAGAAATCTTGATCCAACAAACAAACAAACATCATATAAATCTGTCTTGTCATATCTAAATGAGCGCTGCTATATAAACGCTGCACAGTATTCTGTCATATAAAAATACTATATATTACTTTTCAAAATGTGGAAATATTGAATTACGCGTGCTAATAAAACTTAGTAATTAGTGGATTTCGAATTCTTGGCCTTAAAAGGCAAGTAGTTCGCCGTCTAGGGGAAATTCAAACACCTAAATTAGTACCTTGGTGCTTCTCCTAGTGCCTTCCTTGTTATCTGTGAGGCCCCACGGCGTTATACAGTCTTGTAACACCATAGCACACCATTGATGATCATAAAAGGCTTTACAGAGCTGTTTAACGGAATAACTATACCGGCTATATGTAAAGCCCGGAGTCCCTCGGCCGTTCCGGTGTGATACAGGCTCAACCTTAGGTATTAGAAATGAGTCTAAAGTCAAGTATGAAATAGAATAATAATGCGAAGTATATTAATTGATTATAGTTGATATCATCGGTGTCAGAACTATCTTTTATAGTGTTGAATAGTGCGGATGTTCAGTAAACTCCCGAACTCCGTCGTCATGTTAAATACGTGCGATATATCGAAGAATTAAGACCATCCCTTGGATATAGCGGGTCGTGATAAAATAAGCCTTTTAATTGTCCTTCAAGCCGATCAAGGTTGATGTGTTCATCCGATGAAATTGCAAAATGCGCCGCTGTCGTCTTTACTTATTGCCGTTGGCGCTTTTCACCTGAGCAAGGCGTTCCTCGTCCGGTTTTTTATTCCTTTGGCGGTCTTCCATCTTGAGCGACTGAAGCCCAGTCTTGTGTTCTGTATGTTCCTTAGCTAACGTAGTTTGCTTGATCCAGAGGCTAATAGCCAAGCCGGTAAAGCTGACGCAAGCGTACAGAATAAACATTTTTTGAAGCGCATTCCAGTATGCCGTCCTAACCGTCTGGATTTGATCCATAGGAAGGTCGTTAATCTTCTGGATGCTGGCGGAAGCTTCCTGGCCGCTGAATTCCTCGGCCAGCTGCTGGCCTAAGACGGACGCTAGGTGGTCTCGCTGTGAGGCCATGACATTGTTGAAAACGACGCCGCCAATGGTGACGGAGATGGACGTGCCGATTTGACGAGCGAAGGAGAAGCTGGAGGTCGCGACGCCAATATCACGAGGTTCAATATTTGTCTGGATGGCAATGAGAGGCGCCTGGAAGTTGGGAGCAGACCCGATTCCGGCAATAATCTGGAATAGGATAATTCTGTCCCAGTGCGGCTCAACGTCAAGATAGGTCAAGAGACCTAGGCCGATGGTCATGACGAACAGACCAATGACAATGGGCAAGCGAAAGTTGCCAGTCTTCTTGATTAAGACACCGGCGCCTATCGAGGCTAGGGATGAGGATATGACGTATGGCAGCAGATACACTCCGGACATGAGAGAATCAGCTCCAAGCACAGACTGGAAATACATCGGCAGCCAGTAGGTTCCACCCAGGAAAGCCATGGCGTGCATAACGCTCAAGCTGTAAGCGGAGATACTATTTCTATAGTAGAAAATTCGGGGAGGAATGACGGGGTACTTCGCAAATTTGGACTCGTAGAAGCAGAAAATTGCAATGGTAATGGCGCCAAAAACGAGAAGGCAGATGATAGTGGCGGATTTCCAAGCATACTGAATACCACCAAACTGAAGGCCTATGAGAATCATGAGTGTTCCGCCAACGACAAGCAGGTTGCCAATCCAATCGATGGCAGCAAGACCCTGTCTGATGGGCGTGCGAGGATTGTGGAGCTTGAGGAAGAAGGTCAAAGTCGCCAGAGCCACGCCGCCAAAGGGAAGGTTGATGTAGAAGCACCAACGCCAAGAGACCCTGCTAGTGAAGATGCCACCGATGACAGGTCCCAGGGCTGAGGCCATGGCCCAAACCATGCCGAGCATACCAAAATACATGCCGCGCTTGTGCAGGGGGAAGAGATCAGAGACGCAAATGTTGGGCAGCAGAATGGTACCGCCGCCACCAACACCCTGGATAGCCCTGGCAGTAATGAGCATAGTCATGCTCTGGCTAATGGCGCAAAGAAGTGAACCAAACAAGAATACACTGACCGTGACAAGCAAGGTTTGCTTGCGACCGAAGATGTCTGAAATCTTTCCCCAGACTGGCACGACGGCGGCGTTTCCAAGCAGATACGCACTGCCGACCCAAATATAGCCGATACTAGAGTTAAAATGGGTGACAATGGTCGGAACGGCAGTAGTTATAATGGTCGTGTCGAGAGCAGAAAGGAAGAGGGAAACTGAGAGCGCGCCCATGATTAGGGTCGTCTCGAGTTTCGTTCTGCCATTTTTAGGCAAACTGTCGCTCTCTGTGGGCTCATTTGTACTCGTCTGATCGCCATTGGCAATTTCAGGGTGAGAGATTGTGTGTTGAGTATTGTCAACAAAGGCGCCTTGTATAGAATCTTGTCTTTGGGTGTTGGGTGTTGGGCTGCTGGAATTCACGGACTGGGCCGTGAATTCAGTCGTAGCCGGCATAGCTTCTGCGTACTCTGAATGGGGGGTATTTTGCTACTAGATCGAGGTATCACGAATAGCTGCTGGTGTGAGACCGTTTTCCTGCTGTTTTCGGAAAGTTTGGTACTCCTCTGTCGTGTGTTTTGAGCCATACGAAACCTCCGAACTGGAAATGCAATGCAATCGTTTGTTGCTGTTGGTAGAACTACGGGGCCGGAAATACGCTGAATTATAGTATACTCGCAACTTTTACATACGTGTATTAGCCGTATCCTAATGTCGGAATATTTCAAAATGCTGGCACTAACAGTTTTAGGATAGGTTCAACACACCCAAAATTACGGCAGGGAACACGAAATCAACAACGACGTGTAACATTCAGGAATTCTGCTGTCTAACTAATTGATAACGAATAGTAGTGTAAATTCGCATATAAATACGTCTAGATAGATGAGTTCTTTGCAATAAGTTCATTTTTTTTTGCTGAGTAATCTAAACACAGATGAAGACATTAAACCCTTCTATAAAGGACTAGCCAATACTAAATTAGGCTAAATAATAGTTCAGTAATTTTTTACAGCAATCTATTTAGAGACCGGTCTGCCCACTTAGCCCTCTTAGCGAGTATGTACATATATTAGTTCAAGACTACGACGGAAACACACTCTTACGTTACGTTGCAACTATTTGCCAAAACGAGACGGATGCCAATATTTCAAGACGTCGTAACATCTCCATAAGGAATAATAATAGGCAAACAGCTCTCCAAGTTGCGGCCGAGCACGAGCTGTTCACGTGCTTCTTGACGCTGGCGCTGATAGAGATGCACGAACGAAGCTGAGAACCCCTCTCCATATGGCAGCTGTTAAGGGACATCTAAACGTCGTACACTACCTACTGCGTCAGGGAGCGAGTCATGATGCTTTAAACCGATTTGGAGATACGCCGTCGTTTGATGCGGCAGAAAGAGGAAATCCTACTGTTATCCAAGCTCTGATCCACGACCTGCGAGGCCCACTAAATGGTATCATATGAAAAGGGGATGTGTCGTAAGTGTTACGCCAAAATGTAGTTCGATCAAATTCTTTAGATGAGAATTCCTATTCTCTCAATTTTGATAGGTTTTGATTTGAATAATCCAACTTATTATTTTGTTCAGTTGATACAGTCTCTTATGTCCTTTTCATTAGATATTTTGTAGGGGGATGAGAAAAATTAGGGAATAACCTTGTAAAGAGGGGTTGAAAGGAAATTTGTATGCAAAATCAATTTTTCCAAGGTGTCCAGTTTCTTATATCCAGGAGTTGCCTATGGCAGGGGTTGTTTTAGATGGGTTTGACTTTATTCAAACTTTTGTCATATTTTTCTTCTTTTTTCCTTTTGCCATTTAGTTATGTACATGTGCTCTAATAATATATACACACACTCACTTCATATACTGTACAGTGTATGCGCCAAAAAAGAGAAAAGAGAAGAAAAGCGAAATGAGGGCAACAATAAATCAACGTTGTTTGAAAGGAATACAATACAAGATGTAATCCAACCAGAAAGAAATTATTATTAATCCTCGATCTCGCTTTTTCTCATCGTCATCAAAATCTTCTTCGTTAAAATGGTGGAAGAGATGTATTTGTGAAGTGAAAAACGTATTATGATGATATCAATTCTTTCGTGTTTCGTGGATCCCATTAATAAAACGAAGAAGGAAAGTAAGTCCAAACCCCGTCATGAGAATAATAGATAACACCTAGCCAATGCTGTAGTATTGGATTCGTATATCATAGTAATAAGCATAATGCCTTCGTTAACAATACTATATATTTTGGATGCGCCTGTCGGAAAGTTCACATGAATAAGAGTAAGCGAAGAGTGTTGAGATATGATTGTGCAGAATTTTGGAAGTGGGCTTGAGGTCACGTTCCTCGAGCTTGATTGTATTTATGCTAGATCCTCGAAGGTCAATTATAGACGATCTATCGGTTCTTATTTTTCTTGAGATGTCGTGGTCTATTGGTTAAACCAGCCACCGTGCTCCCAATTGCCCGGGACATAGGTCAGGGCATCTCGTTCTTGTTGTTCTCCTTGAAGACCGCACAGAAGAGAATTAACACGTTTGAAGTCAATCGGTTTCATGATGTATCCATCAAACCCAGTATCAATGTACTTCTGAGCGTCTCTCTCAACGAGAGACGCCGAAACTGCAAATATGGGAACTCGACCAAATGGCTTCGCCTTCTCGGACATGGTGCTTTCGGAAGACTTTTGTTCGAATTCTCGGATCATCTTGGTTGCACCCATCCCATCCACAATAGGCATCTACGGGAGATATAGGTTAGTTAGAATACCACCAAATTCTCACATTAAGACTTACCTGAATGTCCATCAGTACCACATCGTACTGCTTCGGGTTCGCCTTGTAAGCAGTAACACACTCTTCTCCATTGACAGTCAAGTATACCGAATGCCCCAATCGCTGGAATCGCTTCTGTATAATCTTACTATTCACCGGATCATCTTCAGCAATAAGCACATGCAACTTCACGAATTGAAACATATCCGATCCAGTTCCAACCGGGGATGTGAGCTCAGTAATAGAGCCCTCTGATAGGACTGCATTAGACTCGGCTCTGTCTCGAGTAGCAATCCGTTTAGGGGACGCAGGTCTCTCGACTTGCGTTTCATCAACTCGCAATGCACTTATCGGAACCCCTGAATCGGTGACTGGCTCTTGTCCTGGTATAGGAGGAGAACCAAGGGAAATCCTATGACGCAAATCTGGGCTGGGAAGACTGATTGGGCCAGAATTTTTGCGGCTTTCAGGACTAGCGATTGCTAATGTAGACATGTCAAAACTGCGAGATTTACTGAAGCTGCTTTCGGGGCTGCTGTGTTTACTCCTGCGAGGCTCAGATGATTCGGGTTTGCTAACCAACGCGGGCTCCTGAATGGCACTGATGAGGCGATCGGCCTCGCTTCGACCACTTCGCGAGCTGCCCATGCTGCCGCCGCTTCGGTTACTTTCAGCGCTGTATCTTCGCGTGTTGGCCTTTGGTCGTACGTTGCTATCGACTAATAGAACCTCACCCTTCGTCACCGGTGGTGTAGATGGTAGGCCAGAGTCCTCCTGTTCTATACGGTCCTGTGTGTGTTCATCCGAAGGCACAGGGAACTTCAGCATCATTTTAAATCGACTGCCTGCGCCCTCCTCAGATTTTACGCTCAATTGCCCGTGCATATTGCGTATGATTCTAGCAACCAATGCCAATCCAAGACCCAAAACACGTTTCTCACCACCTTCGGGTGAATCTTCAGCGCTGTCTTTCTCATAATAATAACTCTCGTCTTCGGATGACACCTGCTCGAAATTTCGAAATAGATTGTCAATGGTAGCCTGGGACATGCCGGATCCAGTGTCGTGGACAGTTACTTCAACATCCGCGAAAGTTTTTTCCTGGTCGTCGATAGGTTGTGCGCTCTGCACTGGGGAGCGCCACATTTCGACCGATACAGAGCCTGACTCGGTATGTTGAATAGCATTAGAGATGAGGTTTACAATCACTTGACGAATACGGCGCTGATCGCCGAATACCGATTTGGGCACACCAGGATATACCTTAACATTGTAAGTAATATTCTTGCGCTTTGCCTCGCAATCAAACATATCTGTTGCTTCCGTGAAAGTAGCAGTCAGGTCAAAAATCTCATCTTTGATGAGATTCTGGCCCTTTTCAGTGTTCGTCAGATCTAGTAAATCATTAAGGACATAGATCAATGACTTGGAAGCCGAATGAGATCTGGCAAGATTGTCGCGTGTTTCGGAATCCAAGCTTCCTTCTAACGCGATTTCAAGATGATTGATTATCGCATTTAATGGTGTTCGCACTTCGTGTGCTGAGTTGGCTAGTAGCAATTTCGTGAGCTGAGTGTTCTGCATGGCAGCCTCTTTTTGACGCCACACTTCAATGAATTTTCCATACACAAGACATAGAACTGCTGCAGTTTCCACATCGGTCTCTGTCCACTCTCGTGAACGACTCATCACCGTTTCACGCCAGGTTTGAAAACTTTGCCTAGGCTCGAGATAGCCCGAAGTTCCTGACCTCATTTTCTTCTCGTAAGGGTTGCCTGCCCATTTAATCTCGGTTAATTGACCGCGTCTGAAGAAAACAATAAAATCTTTGCCGCCTGCAGAGAGTGGGACATAAAGAAGGCCTGAAATATGCTTGAATCCTGGGGGATACCGTAGGTCCGGGAAATCCCTGTTCACGTCGTGTGATGCCATGACAGAACTTAACTGGCGCACTTTCAAATATTCGAGCAAAGCTAAAACTTCATGAGAGTGAGTAAGACGACCCAGTATCTTGGTCTCGTCGCGGATAGAAAGTGCGCCGTAATCGGCATCAAAGAGTTTCAACAAGTCGTCGGAAGAAGCAATAATGTATCCTGATGGATTTGTTTCGGTAGGGATAGTGTTGATTAACTTGCGGGCCTGAAGGCGAGAAGTATAAGATAATCTTTCGATATTGCGAGAGACCGTGTCGCCAATCAAACGACACATTTTGCGCACAGGAAACGATACTCGCATGCCAGAAGCGCCGTACGAGTGACAAGTTATCAACCCCCATAGTTCGTTGAAGGCGACTATGCTGGTTGACATAGAAGCACGTACGTCCATGTGACTTAGGTATTTAATATGAATGGGAGACATGGCTCGTAAATAGGCATGGGTCATATCCAACGGAGTTTCAAGATCTTTCACAGTCCGACAGACAAGCCGCGAAGTAACCAAGTCTCGGTCATATAAAAGCCTAACCTTGTTAATTTTGTATAGCTCACGTGCTTGTTTTGGGATATCCGACGCAGGGAAATGAAGTCCCTTGTATAGATCTTTGGTAGCCTTCGTGTCCACCAACTCAGCAACAACCATGCCATTCCAGCTGCTATCAAACTGGTAGATCATGATCCGATGAAAGCCAGTCAACTCCTTAACCAGTCCCGCTGCAGTGTTTAAGAGCAAATCGAGTGTGGAAGCTGCCGACAGCTGTTCTTGAATTTGAGTCAAGATGTTAAAAACCTTCATCGCTGCGGCTTCGCCTTTCCCTCTACGAGCATTGCGCAGCACACGCAGAGGGCGGCTCATGTTGATTGTGCTAGCTGCTAATTCCTCTGGTGATGGGTCGATTCCCAGAGTATCAGACGGCGCATCAGGAGTGGTTTGCCCGGAAACGTTCAATGGATTGACGAGGTCGTCCTCGAACTCAAATTCACAGATGATCAAGTTTTTATTGGCGTCATTGACATGCATGGCACACCAAAATTTCTTCATCTCTCCAGCAGGGTTGGCGATAGATAATATAAAAACTTCCGGTCCATGTACGCGTGGATCACATGCTTCATCTCGAATAAAGTCAATATGGTCTAAAATATTATCTTCTTGCTCCTCTGACAGAATATCGGTGAAACTTCCCAAGGCAAAAAGCTGTTTGGGTGTATAACCGATCAATGACGCAGAATTTTCACTAGCAACACGAACAACCAATTTCCCTTCAGATTCCTCCTCGAGAGCAATTAAGGCTCCAAAACTTTGTACTGCGCCAGGAATATGAATTGGTTCATCTTCACAATATTGAAAATTAGCACCATCTCGTCCTGTGATGATAGCATGGCCTGCTTCGGTCACAACGTGTTGAAATCGAGAGGTCACAAGATCGAGCTCGTCTTGTGCTTGTGTGGTACTGCGCGGGGGGTCTTGACTGGCCACAGGAACACCGCCGTCCGCACTCGATGTGAAACTGGCCCCGTCGCTAGAAAGATGCCCCGGGATGTTATCCAGAGCTGGGTGCTTTGCCGTTAACCCAGACGCCTTTTCCTCCGTTATATTCGTAGCTACCTCTTGCTCTGAGGCATTCCTCAACGGATGAGAGACATCCGATGTAGTCCGTGCAAGCCCTTCATCGTCCTTCTGAGACTGGTGTATCTGACTCCACACTGTTTCATCAATCGAGTATTCCCGCGAGTCTTCCCTTTTTGGAGAGAAAGCACGACTTGAATGTTGTGGGGGATTATGTGATTGCGGTGGAGGCGACTGTGAAGTCGAGCGATTCGAGACGGTTGGATCAACGGAAATGACCGATCGGATGGGGAAGACTCGGTCGGGGGTGTCGAGGCTCAGACGGGAGAACTTGGGCTTCGCGCTGGTAGGAGAAGATTGAGGTGAAGCGGAAGCTTGTTGGTCCGCGTCTTCCGTAGCAGGGTTCACTGGCGATGGCGTGTCGCCCGGAGGTGTGGGAGACGCCATTGCTGCGATCTGGATGCTCAACTACCAAGAATGACCTCCAAAGAGAACGAGGTCGAGCACAAGGTCCGCAAAACCAGTCATGAGTATGTATGGAGGCGGGGTCTGGGGCCGTTGGATAATGGTCGGTTATCGAACTCTGCACAAGGAGCAGGGCATTCGAAGGTTCATGTATCAAAGAAAGTGCACAATAGATGCAGATAAGAAGGTGCTCCAAGTGAGTGATCTCGCATTCATCCCGCCAGCGGGTCGTTCCGCGAAAAGAAAGTGTGGTCTGCAAGACGACCGGAAAAGGTAATGCTAATTCTTGTGTTGCCGGAAAGCCCCTCACCTTGGGAGGAAATAATTACAGGCGTGAATAACGGCAAATTAAGAGGTGATGCGATCTGCTGAAAAGCGATGCGCCATGAGGAATCGATCGTTCAGAAATGATCCTGGATAATAGCGGTTTGACAGGAGGGAGGGGTGGTAGTAGAGAGTATCGCAGGAATAATAATTGGAGGTCCAGCTAGTGGGAGCGCAAGGTCCGGAGAGGGCAATCGTCGATTTCCACATCACGACGAATAATACGATTGCTAGCACTTACCAATGTGGCAAGCAGGGCACAGCCAGGCCGTTACTGTTAATCCACCTGCTTCCAACGGTGGCTTCAGTCGACATTTCTGACCCGCACTTGGGCTTTTCAAATTTTCTCCGACACACGTTGGAATGCCACCCTGGAATTACAATTCCTAGCACTATTATCGAAAATTTTATGATTTTAGCATAGAGTTAAACCCAGCAGTCGGAAATGTCAGGGCAGGATATTCAATATTATGATCAACAGCTTCTGTTGTACAAGGCATGCTCTTTGCTACTTCCCTTAGTCTCCTACATAGCAGGGTCTCTCACTCATAGCTGAACTCTTAACGCCGATAATGACGCCACGAGGCTCTCTCTTCTCGGCATTGGCTACAGATGGCACAAGACAATGCGATCACCTTGATCAGACGGTCTATCAACAAGGGGATTGCACTAAGCAGTTGAGGAATATGAGAGTAGGGACATCTGGACCCGCGGCGAAGGATTGGTCAGGCCATCCAATTAGTCCTGAAAAGGAAAGGTGCGCGCAAACGAAACCAAGATTGAGTGCCGCTACTAAGTGGGGGCTTATCCAGTTCCAGCCAATGGAGAACGTTCCGAGGAACTTGAGGTGTCCTTGGCGGAGGCGCAATCCGCCCTATCGCAGCCGCGTCCGCTGTCCGCTAGTCCCAGTTCTCCGGCTCCAATGGCTGTTTGCGGTCAGCGTGGCTGTCGGTCGCCCGAATGGGAATTATCTCCCCGCCCCAATCATATTAGCCGGAAACATTATTAGTAATTTAATATCCTAGTACTCAATAATATTGCTGCTGAATAGCGCGTATTGACATGGACGCGGCGCTGTCAGTGCTTGCCAGGAACCGTGTTAGTTGCTTCATTCATCTATAGTAGTTACGTGTTGCCTGCCCTAATCTACACAGAAATCAATCATATGATCAACCTGCACTTTTCAGTTGCGTGATATCTCTGCTTCTAACCATGGGGCAGTTCTCTATATTCTTCCATTATTCAGAACGACTGGTATCATAAGACTTGATTAATTCGCCGTACTTATACATATACAGTACAGAACCGCAAGAACCCTCTCCGAAAAAAATTCCCAACACCAGTAATGACCCGGCAGACCTGCTGCCGGGAGGGTCTGCATTATGATTACCCACGACGACCAAACCCAAAGAAACCGCCCCGTCCGCCCTTCGACGACGAACTCCCAGACCGAATACTACTGTCTATCGTAGATACCGTGACCTTCATATGATCCGTCGACGCCAGCTCAATGCCTCGTTCCAGATCAAACTCCTCGTTCCCACGTCTAGGCTCTCGTTGTCCCCATCCAACCATGTGTGGGTGATGCGCTTCATCGAAGCGTCGCGATGGGCCGTTGATATGTGCAGGTGCTGGCTCGGCTGTGTGGGATGTCTGGAGCTTGATCATTCCCCGTAGTGAACGATTCCGCCTTGGATAGTGGAAATTTCGGGGTGATCGCGTGTATTGAGCTGTTGAGGGGGGGTTCATAGCATCGGAAACATGGCTGGTAGATCGACGAAGGGCTTCTCGGACATTCCATTGTCCGCGCTTGGTGGTGAGGTAGAAAATGGAAGATACGACTGGACAAGGTGGGTAATTAGAATATGTAGTGAATAGATAGACGAGTAAGTGATTACACACCTGAAATAATGACAACCACGCCGACGATCACGGACAGAATGATGATCGGATACTTGAATTTGCTGTCGTCAGAGTCATTTTCTGACCCAGAATGTGATGTGCTTGTGCTATTCTGAGTAAGGGGGTCGTTGGAGTCGGGAGTTGCATTATCTTGTGCTTGCGACGATTGAGGTATTAGGAGAAGGATGACCAGAAACGCCCACTCCCATATCCATATTGGAAATCTCCGTGCAGGAAGAATCATCTCAACAGAAGGATTGATGCATGTATAAAGTCTTGTAGCGGACGTTGGAAATTGATATTAATACATTAAATTCATCGAAGAGGATGACTATGAAACGGCCAGCCGGTGACCAAGATGTGAAAAAAACGAGCGATGTAATTAATGATTTATCCTACAAAGGAAATAAGGGGAGAAAGAGAGAGCGATAAATAAGACTTGAATATGTTCACAGAGCATAGAAATAGGAGAAGCTTGGGGTTTGGCAAAAATGAAAATCAAGATACCACCCACACCATCTCTGCATTGACCTGAGTGTTAAAAAGAATAACACAGTCGTATTCCCCTGCTCTCCAAATGCCACCCTTTAAACGGCCATGCAGATGATTTTCGCGTGTGAACATCTAATCTCATGGCAGCGCACTACACCCATCCAAGCGACAAACCAGTCAAGGCTGCAGCTTGATCTGCAACACGAAACATATCAGCCACACCTCAAGGCCTGGCCTACTTTGGGACAATCTTTGTTACAGGAGGGGTTCTGTCCAATCAGCGGCCCAAAACGGCCTTTTGCCACTGCGCAGCCCTAAAGCATCATGTACATTTGAGGGGGTGCTGGCCAATCAGCTACCCGAAACACGTCTTCAGCTGAATTTTTAAATTTAGAGCATGCTTTAGTATCCCCCTTCGGCCTGCTTTTCACATGTGGTTTCAGATTAATAACGGATTTAAACACACTAGAGTAGTCTGTCGTCATTCTGGAAAAGTTTGTTTTTAACCAGAAGAGGAAAAAGAAAAACCTTACAGCGTCGTTGGACATGCATGCATCGCGAGGCTGATAAGAACTGTTTTTTGAAAGCTAGCCAATCAGTATACAGCCTAACCCTCTTGTCTCACTTTTTTTTCCTTTTATGGTTTGCCGATCTAGCACATGTTTATTATTTTTGGACATTTGACTGGCTGTGTTCGTCTAATGTTAGCCAAGATGTTGGTTCATCGGCAAACCTTGACTTCAACGTTGCATGGACAGTCAGTGTCGAGTGCATTATGTAGTATCGCTACTCATGTTCAAATATGTCATACGTGCAGGTAAAAATCAAATAAAATGTACCGAACTTTGAAATCGTGATATGATAGCGAAGGTACCCCGAACGCCATATACATCTAATCCTGTAATCCACCTGTAACCCAAATCGCATCCCTAGTTCTACGGCTGATGTCTAAACCCTGCGTTAATCGTGTTAAAGGAGATTCAGCTTGATTACCACCTTCGACCATACACAGAATCTTCAGAGCGGCTACTGTCTCTGGTTTGCTTTCGCCGCGCATCTTGCAGATTTAGTTGACTCGAAGATGCTGAATAAGCATCGCCATACGATGCCGTGTCATCATCATCTTTGGAGAGCAATCTCGTTTTTTGCGACAGGTCAGGAGCATCACGCTCATGCTCAAACCGGGCTTCTGCATCTCGGCCGAAGAGTGCCATCATGTCACGCATGGTGAGTTTGCCTGCTGCAGTCTTGCCTTCGATGGTAGCATTGGCAAGTTCTCGTTTACGCTCTTGAAGAGCCAGAATCCGAGCTTCCACTGTTTCTTTAATAGTCATCTTGTAAATCTTGACGTCCACGGTCTGGTTAAGCCGATGGACGCGGTCTATTGCCTGTTCTTCGACAAACTGAAAAAGGAATTAGCGACGCGTTATAAACTTTGGAATGGAAACTACTTACCGGATTCCAGAATGGCTCTAGAATAACTACTCGGCTTGCGGCGGTGAGGTTGAGACCAAGTGAACCAGCTCGTAAGCTGCACAGCAAAACACGTGTGCTGGGGCGATTCCGCAGTTGCTCGAGGCTGGCCTCTCGAAGGTCATTTCTCATCCCGCCGTCGTAACGTGCGTATCCTAAATTCGCCCGCTTTAAGAAAGGCTCGATCTTGTCAAGCATTGTGGTAAAGACAGAAAACACGATAAACTTGAATTCAGGAGCTTCACGCTTCAGAATCTTCATCAAGACTTGAATCTTGGTGGACGGGAGAAGAGTTGCCTCTCCGTTGCCGTAAGCATCGCTTTCTTCGTCTTCTTCTTCGTCCTCATCCTCATCTTCGTCTGAGGCCTGGGAGCTAGAGATGCTAATGACTTCATTCACCTCATCCTCGGTATTTGAGTCCTCCGATCCTATCCAATCACCCCCGCCTTCAGCATCCTCGTCATCTGATCCTCCAGCTTTGCCTAAATCAGTTGGTATTCTTTGACTCTTAGGGACGACCCAGTCTCCATCTTCTTCATCGTCACTATCATCTATGACCTTTCTATTTCTTCTAGAGCGGTCTTTACAAGGCTCCGGGTCACGACGATCGGACCTGGATTTAGAAGCATGCTTCTCTTGCTTCTTGATTTTTTTCTTGTTCTTTTTTCGAATTTTCGTAAAGTCGACATCCAAATCTGCACACTCACCACATCTGCTGGAACCACTGTTAGATTCCGCCGACGTGAGATCTGCTTGGCAAATATCACATTTCTTGTTGACAACGCTGAGGCCACCCAAGAGATCCACAATGTTATCCACATCGACCTGGTTCTGGGATTTTGCACCCTTCGGTGCATTATTCAACAACACGTCCTTGTCTTCGGCTAGATCACTATTGACGAGATCGGGATGGTTGCACGCTTGACGAAGTCGTAACAACATGACCAAAGCACTTGCATAATTGAGTTTAGATCCCATCATCTGAGAAAGTCGCCTATCCGTTCGTTGTTCTAATCGGTTGTAGAACTCAAGCTCTGCTGGTGAAAAATCGGACTCAATTTCGATAACTTCACGCTTGGTGATCTGGAAACCGGTCGAGGATTTCTTTTTACCATCACCTTCCCCTTTTTCTTCTCCGGGCTTGAGACTGCCATTTAGTTTAAGAACGTCCTTTGTGCGCCTTTTCATGAATGCCTTGAGATAGACTTGTAAGCGTTTGATAGCAAGACCACCACGACCGTTATTGAGCGGGCGAGTGATCTGATCTCTCCAGGAAGCCAGATCATCATAAGGCTTAATTCGTAAGAATTTGATGAGGCTTTGCAGCTCATCGAGGTTGTTTTGAAGAGGGGTGCCTGTCAAACACCACCGGTATTGGGCCTCTAAAGCACAGGCTGCATGGGTGGCTTTCGCGTTTCTGTTCTTGATGGTATGGGCCTCATCTAGAATGATGCGATACCAATGGACTTTGAAGCAGCCAACCTTGCCTTTTCCACTGGCGGCATGCTCGGAGCTCAATGTGCCGTAGGTTGTTATGACAACGTCGTATTTTTTCAAATCGTTACTGAATTTCGACCGATTCGCACCGTGGTAGACGCATACGCTCAGTTTATGTGATCTCTCGATTTTGCTCTCAATTTCCGACTCCCACTGTTTGATGAGAGCCAGCGGGGCAACAATCAGCGTGCCTTTATCGACACCTTCGAACTCCTTTTTCTTCGTCTCAACTTTGGCACTTTCCTTGCCATTCTTTTCGTAGGTTGGCTTTGGGTTTGTGAGGATCAAAGTAATAGACTGAACAGTTTTTCCAAGGCCCATATCATCGGCAAGAACACCACCTTTCGGCAGAACGCCTCTTGTTTTCTTTTGGCCGTTTTCTTTGTCACACATCCATTCCACACCCTCAATCTGATGCGGAAGTAATTTGACTTTTAGGCCTTCTCGTGTACCATCATCAACCTCTTCTTCATCCTCGCTCTCTGCATCGTCCTCTTGATTGTCTTCGGATTTCTGGCCGACAGAAACTTTCTCAAGCTTAGAAGCCAAATCGTTGATATCTGCCTCAATCTTCTTCTTCCTAGCTCTTGTCCTAGGCTTGTCATCCTCATCTTCAAAAGCTCCTTCAAGCAACGCTTTTATATTCTCCTGCGCTTGAGCCGAATCGACATATGAGTAAGCATCAATCGACCCGAATTCCTCCCGTGGATACGATGGTGCCTGGAAGGACTGGGATGCGCTAGGGCCCTGGAACCCGACACTGTCGTTTGTAAGATCAATGAAATTCTTCAAGGTCTTAGAGGCATTCGACACCTTTGGAACCGAGGGCTTTGACGAGAAAATAGAAAGCGGGGCCTGCTTCGTTGTCCAAGTATGTTGCGTCGGGCGCGGTATCTCAACAACATCATCGTCAACGAGGGAAGTGGTGGTACGATGGCTGGTGTATGCGGAGGGAACTACCGGCTTGAATGGATTGAAGGGCTCTCGGTAATGAGTATTATTCGACGCTTGAGGTTTATTAAGCTGGGTAGATTGATGATTCGGGCCCGGGCGATGGTGCTCAACACGCGGCTGGTTGCTTTTCGGGATGTTAAATGGCAGTTGTGCTTGTGCTTGTGTCTGCTGTGATCGTAGAGGAGTTGGCTTTCCAAACTCTGGCTGCGGGCTTGCCGACTCTTTTGTCTGTTCATTTGCTTTGCGAGGCAACAAGGGATGACCCCTCGGAGGGTTGATTTCATTCACCATGTTGATGATGTTCTCTGAGAAAGGCGATTGAGAACCTCAGAGCATGCATGAGCTCAGGACAGCTCCTTCTAGAGAAAGAACACCAGATATCAGTTTCCTCTCGTGTCTATGACATCTTATTATCAGAGGTAAATCGTGAAAATAACTTACCTCAATAAAGGATATAGCGTACACAGACAGGTGATTATTAGTCGTAACGCAGAGGTGTGGGATGGTTGACTGGTTTTTGTTATCGATAGCGGGAACGTTTGTTACTGTTTAGGCTCCGCTGCGGGGTGCCACAGCAACCGCCATCGCGCCACCAGATTAGCGCCTACGCAAATAGAATACAGTTGAAATTAAAAGGCATCTATCTGCAGCTCAGACCTGTAATTTGATAATAAAATATCCAATTTCCATATAGACGTGTAAAAATTCGTTGTCGAATAATCGATGAGTAACTGCTATCAATTCACACCAGCATCAATGTCATGTTATATTTCTCCAATTACGCTCTCCAGTAGCTTAGGCACGATTTCCCCAGCATCGCCCTGGAAGAACCAGTCATTTGGTGTCAGGCTTTTCTTAAGAACATTATTCTGATCCATATCAATCACAGCCACCCGAGCGCCCTTTTCTCGCGCGGTATGCACATAGCCCGCTGCAGGATATACTTGGGAGCTTGTGCCTATAACCAGGATCAGGTCTATTTTGGGCGAATCTCTTATCCAGCTATTGACCGTCTGTATAGTTGCTTGCGGTAGAGCTTCTCCAAACCAAATGACGCCGGGTCGAAGCAATCCGCTGCATTGGGGGCATTTAGGTAGCTCGTCAGCCGTGAGTTTGGGAATGGGCACATTGGGATCTGCAATGTCCAACTCCCTCCCCCTTTGCGGCTGCGCTTGCATTGCGTCATACAGCGCTTTTGTAGCCTCCTCGCCTGTCTTATCCGTCGTTGAAGGGTCAGGGTGCGCGCCTTCAGTGGGGATTGCGAGAGCTGGGACAATGGGATCTGTGAAGTCATCCTTTCTCGAATAATTACAGTAAAAGGATGTGCATCTAATATCAAATAACGACCCGTGAAGAAGGTGCAACTGCTCAGATGGGTGGCCAGCACGAGGCGATAGACCTAGAAAAGCATATCGACGCCGGTAAGCAAAACTAATTGTCTTATCAAAATTCAGGAATGAACAAGTCTCACCATCAACATTCTGACTCAACGTAATAAAATTCTCATTCTTTTTCGCTAACTCGGCCAGCGCGTAATGTGCTCGGTTTGGTTTCGCGTTGACGGCCATGTGTCTGCGGTAGCTGTAGAATTGCCATACTAGTCCTGAGTCCTCTTCAAATGCTTCAGGCGTCGCTAGAGAAGTAGCGTCGAAGGCGCGCCACATTCCTCCAGCGCCTCTGAATGTGGGTAGTCCAGATGCAGCCGAGAGTCCAGCACCGAGAAGCGCAAGGATTCTGGTGCTCTTTGAGAGATGATCTGCGAAAGACTGCAGGTCGGCTGGCGGAATGAGAGCCATTGCGACTGAGATAGTACTCGTAACTCAAGACCGTATAGTAAAGATGGACGGTTCACTGCGAATAATACAAATATGATTCCTCTGGCTTATGTGAAAGTAAGGCTTACCTTGAATGGACAAGGTCTAACAGATGATGATACGTGGTTTTTGCAAGTTGTTGGACTCTGCCGCTCATGAGGCACGCAGGCAAGTGAACAGGCCGCCAGCCGTGCCAGGCAGTATCTATTCATGACGTGGCATCGGCCAATTATCATGATCGATTCTAACAAACGAGGCATCCAACACCCATCTCTTCATTTTTAGTATCTATTTAATATTTATACACTGTAGAATTCAGCTTTGTACAATTTTGATTATGTGACCATCTGTAAAATGTTTGCTTCAAGTTGCTCAAATGTTTGTTAAATTTCCCCGCACCCCGCACATGAAGTATATAAATTGATTTCAATGTTGTTAAGCGTGAACGGCACGAATTGGCATAGATAAGAAAAGTATAGATAAAACTGGGCAATATTCATAAATAACTACTGTTGTAAATGTTATTGGATCATACAAGCCCCGCGCACTCTTCGTCAATGCTGCTCCTCTTTCGGTAGTTCGATGTTGGTAGCGGAAACAGCGTACTGCTCATTCTGTTGGTTTGAGGTATCTATATATGACCTGATATAGCCTGGGAGCTCCTTAACCTTGTTTGCAGGAGACGGGATGGGTTCTCCAAAAACCTCATGAACAGGAATCACGCCTGTCCAGACGCGATTTGTTACCTCTTCGTTCTGGTAGTCCTTCTTTTCATCAGACACCGCTCCATCCCGAATTTTGCCGCTTCCTGTAACAATCTTAACCTTCAAGATCGAAGTGGAGGCTAGCTCGCCCTTGTCTGGAGGGGTTCGACTGTTGTCCCAACGCTGTGGAACCACAGAGTCTGTGATGAGTTTCATAGCCCAGGACTTTTCCTCATCATCTGTGACTAGCTTTGCGTAGCCATGGAGAATGGCTGAACGGTAGTTGTAACTGTGGGAGAAAGGTGTGAGGGACATGATAAGCCCATCGACCTTGGCTGCTGAGATGCAGACGGGCAACCCTTCCTCAGAATCGCGAGCGATATTCATCATCCGCGCACTGACATAACCATGAATATAACAATCCAAGGGCTCGCCCAGATCAGCAGAAGGATACTCAAATGAGCCCATCTGGCCGATCATTGGGATCGTTGCTGGGAACGGCTCGTCTGGGCCCGGGCTGAACGATACATGAAGGACCTGGCTGGTATTGATGATCGAATGAATTGCTCGGATATCATAAGTTGCTGGGAAAAGTTGGCATTGCAGCTCGACTAAATGCTAAGGTGGAAGAAGAAATACCTCGATGGCCATAGCGCTTGACCGTGTTTGTGCTTCGTTTGGGATAAGTGAGTGTTCGGCCCATGACGACCTGTGAGAGCTACGGGTTGTGATGGAAACTGAGAGGTAACCGAATAAACTACAATGGTGTTAATTGTCAAGATAGAAACGACGAGGAGTTGAATTCAGCCATCTGAGCCCCGCGCAGCAGCCTTTATAGCTGGCTACAGCGTCCGGTCGATGAGTCTACTCATCAACAAAGTTTCACGAGCAGCTAGTTCATCGCAACGTTCCGAGCAGGTTCCGAGATAAAGGGCCACATGCTGGCCCAATCGACGAACCTTGCACCAGAGCAAGCCACTGTGTCCGCGTTGGTTGTTGATGAGGGCCGAGTAATCAGTAATCGTGGTGGAGCTGATTGGCGCCTGTCGCCGAGCCTCGATGTACTTGCCGGCCAGCCTCCGCTCCGCCCGCGAATCGCCTCTTGGCTGTAAATAATCACCGGCTTTGATTAGCGATAGCAAAGTCACTGTTCAATACGCACTACCAACGCATTTGGAGCTCCCGCATCCATATGGCTGACTGTTCGATGCCCTGTCCGCCATGTTGAAATGCACCACTGCCCTTCTGGCCCAATCGCGGCATTGTGGCACGCACGTCCGACGTGGTATCGCCCGTGGTTCACTCTGGAAGTCTCCGAGCCGCATTGGATATCGATCGAGTCTGCAGCAAAGAAGAGCCTACACGTCCGTTTCGGCGGCTGATCTGCAGTTCGGCCAGCCTATTCATGAGACCCATCCGCATTTGTTAGGTCCAGGCGAACGTACGTGGTCGATTGAGGATAGCTTGGGATCCTGAGCTCACAACTGACTGTCCACCCAGTGACTCCAGGTATCACCGCGCAAGAGTATGCCCACCGTCGCTCGAGACTCGCCAATCGACTGCCAAAAAATGCAATTGCTGTTGTGGCTGCGGCTGATGTGAAATACCGCGCCGCAGGTATATTTTACGAATACCACCAAGACTCCAATTTTTTTTACCTGACCGGTATGCACCTTGGATTTGTGTTGATGGAGATATAACGTGCTAAAGCAGGAAGGCAGGGTTTAATGAGCCTAATGCACTGGCTATAATAGGTGAGATTTCGCGTATTGATGAAGTCTACATTCCGTGTGCTGACAGTAGATAGCGAACGACGGGTCAGGGAATAACCATATTTTCCACCTTTACGTCCGAGAAAAAGACCCGAAAATTGAGCTTTGGGAGGGTGCTCGTTCTGGAACTCAGGCAGCCATCGATGTGTTCAATGCGGACGAAGTGAGTCACCACAGCGAGGATCGTTTGTTGACGGCCGTAAGCTGATGAAGGGATATAGACTGGAGATATTGAAAGCATCAAAGATACCCTTCTCCCGATCTTATCTGAGTCGAGCGAAATCTATACAGACATAAAAACCTTCCAACCATCAGGATCCGCGTTAGCTCGGTATTTGTCGAGCAACGACGGAGAATCCGAAATCCAGAAAGTGCTCAAAGAGCGGACTGTCAAACCGCTTCGCCCAATATTGAACGAATTACGGGTATTCAAAAGCGAGAGTGAGGTCGTCAATCTTCGCCAATCTGGTCAAGCCTCCGGGAGAGCATTTACAGAGTCTATGCGTCAGCATTTCAGTACCGAAAAGGACCTGTCAGCATTCTTACAATACCAGTTCAAAGTCAACGGCTGTGATGGGAGCGCCTTTGTACCTGTTGTTGGGGGAGGACGGGTATGTGCTGGAAAATAGCTATAGGGAAGTGCCATTGCTGACGGAAATAGAATGCCCTTAGCATCCATTACACAAGGAACGATGACGTTTTACGGTGATTACATGTCATTATTATTACCAAACAGCTTCAATAACATACTGATGATGATCTTAGGGACGGACAAATGGTGTTAGTGGATGCTGGTGGTGTAAGTACTGTGAGTGATTCTGTGTTGCAGAGCGCTGACTCCTTCTAGGAATACGGCGGCTACATTTCTGACATCACGAGAACGTGGCCGGTCAATGGCAAATTTACGGAACCTCAGCGCGATTTGTATACAGCGGTCTTGAACGTTCATCGTAGTTGCGTATCTCTGTGCAGAGAGAGTGCTGGCTTATCTCTTGATCGTCTGCATGGAATTGCAGAGCAGGGACTCAAGGACCAATTGAAACAACTTAATTTCGACGTTTCCGGTAACGTGAGTTGGTATCTAACCGTCAATACGTATGTACATTAGTTGACTGGTCGAGTTGCAGGCGATGAGGACCTTGTTCCCCCACCACCTCGGCCATTACATCGGGCTTGACGTGCACGATTCCGCTGGCTATCCAAGAACTGTGAATCTCAAAGCCGGCCAGTGTATAACTATAGAGCCGTATGTCCCCTTTGAACTTGCTAAAGTCACTTGCTCATACTTAATAGTGGTATCTACGTTCCTGACGATGAGCGGTGGCCCGAACAATTCCGGGGGATTGGCATACGCATCGAAGACAGTGTCTGCGTGGGTGATGAAAACCCAATTACCCTCACAACGGAGGCTGTAAAAGAGGTATATCTATCTACATGGTCAGCATAGGACGTGCACTAATCGAGGTTCAGATCGACGATATTGAGGCGCTTCGCTCGTAGGCAGTGGAGGACATTGCAACGATATACCCAATGTATAGTAACTGGCATATTTGGAACATCTGTGTACAATAGACATCTCCCTTACATTTCAATGGCATTTGCATATGCATATGACATTACCTTTTATTATTCAATGTAGCGAATGTATCGAGCATAGCAACGGGTCTCCCCACCGGCTGGCAGAACACGCGGTCCAGCTATTACCGGCAGAAACAAAAAACCTGCCAGCTTACACCAGGATATTGTAAAATCAGCCAGCCTTCAAATTGAAATTGAAATTGCAAATTGCAAGCAAGCAATGGACGCGCCCAAGAATGTGCAGCGCGGGTTGCATGCAAGTCGAGGTAGGCCCGGCAAGTCGCGCTATTGTTGGTTGTCCGGGCTAGCTTGCTCCAAAACAACTCGCGGATCCACCAAACAACAAGCTTGCTTCCCGCTCTCGCTCTCTCTCTCTCTTCCCTCACTACTCTCTCCTCTATAAACAACCAGCTACCACCCCCATTGAGACTCTCCCTCAGACTACTCAGGCCTCCTGTAGTCTTTATCAGTACCTCTCGTGTCGTCTGCAACCATCTATTCCACATTATGACTCTTTAAGCGTGCTTGTCATCGTCGCGGCGTGTGGTGCGTCGCGTGCTCCAACACCAGTAACTGGGCCCCTCCCTCGCTAGGTACTGTCGATTATCTACTACTACTACTACCTCTGCCATTTGTACCTATCCATACCACATGGCCGCTGTATTTGTACCCCCTTCTCCTCAGACATCCTTCGCCATGTCTACCCGCCGACCGCCCCTCGCTAACGTTCCCAATGCCGCCAACTCGCCTCACCACGGCGGGAACGCTGCTGTAAAAAGAGCTCGCACGGGGTCTCATGTCGACCTGAATTTATATGGACAGCCCCCTTCCAAGAAGCAGATGGTCGACCGGGAAGATATGGCTACACACTCTCCCGTCAAAACACGAACGATCATCTCCCAGAATGCTGAATCGAAGGTGTTCTCACGACGGACTAATAACGCACAGGCAACTGCTTTCGAGAAAAAGCTCATTGCAGCAAGAGATAAAGATCGGCAACCTCAGCTGAGAAAATATGAAAAGGTCACTGCCGAGTCGTTGGATAATATCAAGCAATGGCAAAGACATTACCGTAAGGCGTTTCCGGGCTTTGTGTTTTACTTTGATAGTATCCCTGCGGATGTGAGGAGCAGAAGTCTCAGGGAAGTGGCTGCATTGGGTGCCGTAAGTATAAATATTCTGCTTCGTTTAGTCCTCTGTTTGTGCTAATGGAAGAGCCAATAGCGCGAAGAAAGATTCTTTTCTCGGACTGTTACCCATGTTGTTACGTCGCGACCAATACCTGAACCCGATGCTCCTAGTCCAACTGAGAGTCCTACGCTTGAGGAGCCCCCTGTGGATGGTCCGCTTCAAACCGTAAATCCATCGTTGTTAGAAAAAAATGATCACCGAAGGGACCAAGGAAACAACACCGATGTGTTGTATCGGGCACGACAGATGGGTATGAAGATCTGGGCTATCGAGAAACTGCAGCGTATGTTAGCGGCGATCCATGAGACAGACCCTCCTCTACCTTATCAGACCGGCCGAGCCGGATTTTCCACCACCAAGGCTCGCGGGGATACAGAACTCTCTCAAGTTCTTCGAAATGAACGTTTGCACGGCCCCTCTGATCGCGATCCGTCACACCTCTTGAAAGATCTGGTGTTATTCAAAGGCCCCTACATCTATATACATGACATGGATGAAAAGACTCGACCGGTCATGGTCAGAGAATATCAAAAGGTTGCGAAAAGGCAAGATGGATCTTGGCCTCAATTCCGCAGTGCTCCCCTCGGAAAATGCCCGTTTATTGAAGAGGCTCCATCCAGAAAAGAAATCGCTCGCATGAGAGAAGAAAGAAAAAGAGCGGCTCTTCAATCTGCTATAAAAGTCGATAAGTCGGATAAAAAAACCCAGCAACAAGAAACACACGAGCAGGACAACTCTCATCAACAAGAGAACGCGAACATCGTCCCAGTCAAGGAAGACGTGGTTGTATCAACCCGAGAGCAGACCGAACAAGACGAACCGCCAAAAATATTTGCTGCTCCGGGATCTCCTCGCAAGAGCTCAGAAGGCTTTATCGCGCCGACTTTGACCCGCACGGGCTCATTCCATCTGGGTCGGGAGCCAGCTGCTTCTGGAGTCCAGCCTTCTAATATCACATCAGCGATCCGGTCGCAGATGATGTCCTCTACTGCAGCTGCCCCTGGAGCCAAGGCAGGTCTGAGCAAGGAAGTACATGAACTGAAACGCAAGGTTTTGGAAAAGAGCAACGGAAATATAATCAACAGCACGAATATTTCATCGCAGCGACCACTCGACATGCTGGTGAATCTGAAGCCCATGCCTATCATGCCTTCTCGGTCTAAAAGACCAGCGGAGAAGATCAGTCATGTCCATGAAGAAGATACGACACAGTCAGAAGACAACGGTGGTACTAAGTCTCGGGTTCGCGATTGCGTTGGCCTTGAACAGAAAAAGGTCAGAGAAAAGATTCGTGATCCAAAGCCAGGTTACTGCGAGAACTGCCGGGATAAATTCGAGGACTTTGATGAGGTATGGCTGTCTTTTGGTCGTGACGCTAAACCTTGGCTAATATATTTGATAGCACGTAATGACGAGAAAACACCGAAAATTTGCGACTACCTTGTCGAACTGGAGTGAGCTTGATGCACTGCTTGCCAAGCTTGAACGTCCAATAAAACATTAATACAAGAACAGTCACGATCAGCTACAGAACCCTAGCAGGGTTGAATTCATGTTGCGTTTTCATCGTTTGGGTTTCTATTCGATGCGCTGCACTCGTTAGCTTCGTTTTGAATTTTACAGCCACATCTCCCGCTTGGCACTTACCAATCATATCATTCTTTCCTATTGCATTACGCTGTGTATTCATTATATACAGTATTCGAGGCGTCGAGGCGTTTTCTTGTTGTCTTTGACATGGGCGGAGTTGATGGTTCTCAGCCTGACGATTTCTCGTTAGGCTGTTTACATGTCACCAAATCAATCATTGCACTGATTTACTGCTGGAGGGACAGTACAAACCATACGTGGTCGAGACTACGATTTTATCTCGCCACGACTCATATAGAAGTATTTGAAACGGCTTTCAAATACCTCAATTATCACATAGCTACAAATAAAAAAGGCAAAATGCATGTGGGCTTTTGTCATACATAGCAAAGGGGCTTTACAGGGGTGCATAGCTTTATATACCATTGCACAAGAGCCATGTGCATGTCCATCAAGGACAATCATTCATTGTTTTTACTGATGAGGGGAGGATGCGAAGGCATTATTATACATGTAGCGAAATATAGCTGCTGTACGTTAAAGATGGTGTCGGTGTATTGTTATATTCTTTTTCAAAGCTTCAGCTCGTACTCTACAGTAATTTCGAATAGCTGCGGGTCATACGCTCATCTAGTAGGATTATTAGGCTGACACTTTGCAAGACTAAGTTTCAGTTCTAAATTGTTAGAACATTAATCTTGACCATGATGCGTCTTCTTTTTGGTATTGTATTATTTTGCATACCATTTAAGGTGAAACATCACGTTGTTTCTCAACCGTGGCTAGTTGGGGTTGTTGGTATCACGTTATCCTTAACTAAACTTTGTTATAATATACATAAGGTCATCAGTTTTTTGATATTTTTTGAGATGATTTTTTACCCAATTGTGCATGTATTCATTTTTGCAACAGGCATCCAAGAATTCTATAACCGGCCCCTACGTGTAAACACTTTGGGCCTAGTTAATAATTCAGGTGGATAATCACTATGCGTACTATTCTGCAGTAAGGTCGATTATTTATAATCGTTTACATGTGACGAATAGATGTCAATAATGGATTTTTACACTAGCAAGGTATTCCTCATATACTTCAGTATTAGATAGGTTATGTGATCTGACAATCGTGCATGTAATCCGTCATCGAATAGACGATTCCCAATGTGCACTGCCCACCACCAAGGATCTATCTCCTGTTTCACAATCCACACCATGTTACCACTTTCTACTTTCCCATCTACAGTCGTAATTCAACTCTACATGTCACACCATTCCAGAAAATACGATTCATAAATAAACTTGAAATCCGCGATGGTAACTCACCGACCGGACGAAATCAAAACTTCCGGTAGGATTCCAGCCTCACTCTCCGCAAGACCATTGCTAAAGCATAATAAACAGATAAACCAGACAATATTGCACAAGCATCCCAGCCTGCTCGCAACGCTTTGCGAGACCAATCTCAACGTGGTAAGTCACGCTTGCTTCTACACTTGCTATATGCTCAAAACAGTCGTAGACATTACCACTTGGATCAGGGTCCTGTATGTGTTTTGTTTTGCCGCCCAGGCCAACAGTATATTTCGTCTGTATCAGATACGCCAGGAATTTGATACGTGGGATAATGCTAGTATCCGGGATAAGGTGAATATTGTTTGGGGGGTTGTTAGCATGGCTGCGATGGTTGTTTTTTCTAGCTGCTACGTCGTGATGGAGCTTCGGGGGAGAAGGGCAATAAAGAAAAGATGAGTAGTTGAGCGGTGACGAATTTCGAACCTGTCACGTATACTAGTAGCAAAATCTTAAAATTGGTTTTGTTGGTATGGGCAGAATGGGCTGCGTATAGGCAGAATACATCTCCATTTCGTCAAGCACGGCGTCTGTTGGAGCATGTCGAGCCTCCAAGGGCATGATCATACATGGATGCCCCCATATAGTTACCGATACATTGGGCCAAAACTAACTAGTTCCCATGGGTTATTCTTCTAGCGGCTATCACGCATACTGGAAAATTACATGCTGTGCCCCTATCTGATTCAGTTTGTAGAGTGCTATCACTAATCCAGCTTGTCCCTTCAACGTTGGGTTCACTTGGAAGCACACAGCCATTCTTCCTACTAAGGAGGTTTGCCCCAGATAATGGATCTGCAAGAAGGAATTTATGACATTGGCTTGTCATATTAATCCAAGGCAGTTGATCATCTAATGCTGTTTCGCAGCTGCTTTGTCCCAAAAAAAATGGAGAATTAACCTAAGCTTTGAAATAATGCTCACCTAAGCTATTTTGCAATGCCATATTTATGATGAGATGATTTATCCAGTGTTTTATTATTTGGATGTTGGGTGGCAGAAGCATGGCTTAGGGTTATGTGTTGCAGCGCAATAAATCCGCTTTAAATCTATCCCACCCGGCAAACTTAGTCTTTGTCATCCAAGCTCTGGTAATATTATCAATTAACTGCCGTTAGTGCTGAAGGCACTGGAAATAATTCCGCGATGCAAACATTCAATTCTATAGCTTTGCTTAAGCTTATAAACAAATATTTGTAATAAACATCTTGGTGAAAGTGATTCCTCGAGAGTATATTGGTACTCACCTAGTACTGCTAGGTGAGTATTGACTCGATATAGGCTGCTAACAGCTCCTTAACGGACCTTCGGCGCCCGAGGCTGTAGAGTGAACGGCAAGCATTTGCTTTGAAGACAGACATGCCACAGCAAACCGCTTCTCGGGCGCTCGACGCTGCGATTGTTAAGGAATGTACTTGAGTTTGGCATAGCTGTTTCTAGAAATAGGATATTCCGCAGTATACTACTACTGAATTACTATATCACGAAAGAATTAATCATAATTGCTTATGTGGGGTGTGGGGCCGGGTGGGCAATGTTAGTATGCTGTATCATGCATGCATGACCACGCAGTTGCATTGTCTCGCCATCGATGGTGTGCTCGGGGTGTATATAAGTGGCGCGATGTGTTCTGATGCCTCTATTTCATATCAATCAACATTTCAGATCATTATTCCTAATTCTACACAACAGCCAAACAAACCAATCTCTTCATTTTATCACTTTTCTTTTATCGGATAACTTGCTTATAAGATGGCTATCAAGAATGTCGTTGTCGTTGGTGTAAGTCGAGCTTCATAACAGCTTTTATATCGTACTTTTGCTAATTGAGTTATTTCCAGGGTGGCGGAAACCTCAGGTTTGTTGAATATCCTACACCAGCATCAAAGGCATGACTGACAGAACAAGTCCTTCAATCGTGAACGGTCTTGTCACGTCCCCACATGGATACACCGTCTCGGTCCTTTCACGAGAGTCTTCCCAGTACAAGCCCCCAGCGGGAGTCCAGCAATTGAAAACCGACTATACTTATGACTCGCTCGTCTCCGTGCTCAAGGGGCAAGATGCGGTCGTTTCTACCATTGCCGGCACCGCTCTGCTCGAGCAGAAAAAGATCATTGATGCAGCTATTACTGCTGGGGTTCAGCGCTTCATTCCGTCTGAGTTTGGGTCTGACACCAGCAACCCACTAGCCTTGGACTACTTTCCGGCCTGGGGCGAGAAGGTCGAGGTCCGCAAATACCTTGAAAGTAAGCAGGATCAGATCCAGTGGACTGCTGTTTATAATGGGCTCTTTTTTGACTGGTAAGTCTGCATTTTCTCAATCTGAAAGAACCTTTTTTGAAAGAAAGGACGCGTGAGTGCTGATTGTGTCTTAAGGGGTCTCAAAGTCGGTTTCATCTCAGTCAATGCCAAGGAGAAAACCGCTTTGATTTACCCAAAATACAAAGATGTCGCTTGGTCGGCAACCAACCTGGCCGACGTGGGCACAGCTGTTGCACAGGCATTATCACCTGGAATTGCGGCTAAGACGGCCAACCAGATCCTGCGCATCCGCACAGTGACGGTTTCACAGTCGGAGCTGCTAGCTGCCTTGGAGGAGCTAGTCGGAAGCAAGTTCACGGTGACGGAGGAGGATCTCGATGCGCAGTTCCAGGATGCGAAGGAGAAACTGTCCAAGGGGGATTTCAGCGGTGTGGGCAAGCTCATCACACGCGCAATCGTGGATCCGCGCACCGGCAACAACTTTGACGAGGCTGGAAACGTGTCGAATGGGCTGCTGGAGCTGGCGACCGGAGACCTGAAGCAAACACTGACGGCGCTGCTGTAGATAGATGCATGGTGACACAGTTATCTGCGGTACCTGCAGGAAATAAGACGAAATCCTTCAAGAATGCGCAGACAACAGAGCGAAAGTAGTAATAATCAGCCTCGGCTCTGCACGTAGCCGGATCGGAAGAATGCGCCTCCACCCCCGCTAGCGCTAGTCCCCTTTGAGGCTGCAAAATCTCCGCCACTCCAAAATAAACGGCTGCCAAATGCTACATCCTACGCGGCATATAACAGCACAGTCCTGAGGGCAGAGGTGCCAACCTGCCTTAAAAAGCCCCTCGCTGGCCACAATGGTTTGGCCGCTGCGGTCGCTCTTGTTTCACATCGCTCTTTGCTACTCAACGAACAACCATCGTCCATCAGCCCCTCTGCATAGCATCCTCGTGACATCATAACCCTATCGCCCTTTGTACACCTTGACCTCTGACAAGGACACCATGAGCTCGTTTCGCGCTGCTCGGGGTCTCAATGCCCCCCTGAAGGCTATCGCCCGCTCCTCCGATACCCTGCCCGTCTTACAAGTCCTTCGACCACCCTGTCATTCTTCAACGGCGGCTAGAATATCCGCTCCGTCTGAACAGGTTCGGTACAGCTCCCACGCTCCCATGGATACCTCGCCGCGCCCTGAGTCTCGGAAACCGGTTACTATTACATCGTTACGAAACATGTACAAGAAGGGCGAGCCCATTGCCATGCTCACTGCCCACGATTTCCCGTCCGCATACGTCGCCGATTCCGCCTGCATGGACATGGTCCTGGTTGGCGATAGCCTGGCAATGGTTGCGCTGGGCATGAATGATACGAATGCAGTGACGTTGGACGACATGATATTGCATTGTAGAAGTGTATCCCGCGCCGCCAAATCTGCCTTTGTGGTATGACACGCTCCTAAGTGATCGGGAGAGGAGAACCCCACTAATCGTCTTTTTCTAGGTTGGCGACCTCCCCATGGGATCCTACGAGGTATCCCCTCAACAAGCAGTCCAGTCTGCAATCCGCCTTGTCAAGGAGGGCTTTGTCCAAGGAGTCAAGCTTGAAGGGGGAGTAGACTATGCCCCGGCCATCCAAGCTATCACCACCGCAGGGATTCCCGTCGTCGCACACATCGGTCTCACCCCGCAGCGTCAGAATGCGCTCGGAGGTTTCCGCGCACAGGGAAAGACTGTGGCTGGAGCTTTGAAGCTACTGGAAGATGCATATTCCGTCCAGGAAGCCGGTGCATTCATGGTGGTCCTTGAGGCCATTCCTGCCGAGATTGCCGCCATTATCACACAGAAGCTGCATATTCCTACCATCGGTATCGGTGCTGGCAACGGCTGCTCCGGCCAGGTGCTTGTGCAGGTCGACATGACTGGCAATTTTGAGCCGGGCCGTCATCTGCCTAAATTCGTCAAGAAATACGCCGATGTATGGGCCGAGAGCAAGAAGGGCATTGAACAGTATCGTGCAGAAGTGAAGACGCGGGAATACCCAGCAAAGGAACACACATATGCCATTTCTGAGGAGCTAGTTGCTGAATTCCAGAAAATCGTTGATGCCCAGGAAGGCAAATCCCACTGAGTTTATTTGAGGGCAGGACTCGTCTAACGACTTCACGAGCATATTTTTAATTAATGCATTTCAGTATTTGAATTTGCAGATAGGATAGCCCACATAATCGCAATGTACGTATCATTGCATGATTAATCCACCCACATACTCGCTGTCTTCCAAGTTTCCCTTCAGTAAAGTAGAACAAGGATCTCATAAAAAATAGCACGGGCGGTTGCTGAGTGGGTTATTCCTCAGCATTATTCCCTTCAGTGCTCCCTGACGTAGCCAACGCCGCTTTTCTTTCCCTCTCTCTCTGGCGTTTCCTAACTTTCTTTTCTCGGTTCTTTTTATTCCGCTTCTCTGCATCTGTCATAGTGCTCGCGGAGGTAGTCGCAGCAGCGCGAGTACGCAAAATGATGCGCCGCTTCTTTCCCGGTTTTGATTTCTTCTTTTTTTCACCAGATGAGCCGGATGACGATAACACTGGAGTTATCGTGCTCGTAGGTTTGGGTACTCTATGATCAAATGCCTTGATTCGGAGGACCCGCCAGGGTAAATGGCAGCCTGGTAATTTCGTTGACCGTGCCCATTCACGTAACTGGGTACCTGTAACAGCAACGTCCTCGAATTCACTCCGCTTTCTTGATTCTGCACTTGCTTGTTCTTCATCATGTGGTAAATGCATCAACTCCGGTTTCGTAACGTAATAATGCCATCCGCGAAAGGGCACAACGAAACGGCCTTCTGATTGAATGTCGCCTGGTGTTGGCGAGCGTAGCCGGATCCTTAGTTTTTGCGGTTTGATAATATCTTCACTACCATCATGATCTTGATTTGTTTTTACTGTCGAGGGATCTTGCTTTTTCGGTGCGCTGAATAGTCGGAATTCAAATTCCTGTTCCTGATCATCTTCGTTTGTCTCTTTCGACAACTCGGCATTTTCCAACCCGCCATCTAGAGTCTGGCCTGCGCCTGTGTTTTCATTACCATTGTCTATTGTGAATGTATCAAAGGCAAGCAGTTTCCCCAATCTCGAGTATGCGTCGTCATTGTCTGCAGCAAGGATGTTCGGTGAAGTCGCAGGAGAGGAATGAGCTGAGAGGATTTCATCACGCCGGACTCTGTTGAACGAATGTCAGTGATTCCACACCGGTAGCTGGTGCATGACCAGATTCTTGGTCTCATACCGCTTGGCTTCTGGCAGATCAAACATAGTGACCATTGACTGCAAGGTCGCGTCTGCTGTACACAGAGGAACTTTTCTGCGTTGAATCGTTGGTGTGGGGAGATCAGAAGAATGATGCGCTTTACCCGTTCTAGACTGACCCACCTCAGCATCTACAGCCTGCATTATACACATAATATCAGCATTGATTAGCTATGAAATAAGTATATGTAAATTCTAGTAATCAGAAAGGAAATCCTTGTATGTACAACCCAGATGTATGCAAAAAAGTATACTAAAACTATGTATGTGTATGTGTATGCATATATATACTCTGTTGTATTGAGAAGGCTGCACGGGCCACTCATGCGTCGTCCAGCCACTTCCGTTTCTCCCGTCACCTGCCCAAACTTCGAGCATTGACTACTGTCGTCATGCCATACTCGCCCCAACAGGACCCAGTGCGCTACCTATAGGATACTCTGTCCATACGCTCCTTTTCCTTGTTCTGCTTTCTCATTGCAATGAGTTTTTAAATCGCCTCGCTGAAGAGAGTCCACCGGCTTACCATTCCTTTGACCTTTGTTTTCCGTGGCTGTGTCGCATTATTGAAGAAAAGCAAGAAACTTGCTTGCATAGATGGGTGCCTGTCAGTCGTGTCTGGGCCTGGGAAGTCGTGAGGAGAATGAGGTATGGTTCTATTCTTCCTATTCTTATTATTTAGGTAGTAGTTAACAATCTTGCGACAGCCTGAACATGCCCGACTCATTGAAGATGAGATTTTTCCAGGCAGCTATGGATATGGCTCTGTGAACCACCCAAATCATCAACAATCAGATCCTGAAGATCTAAAACGAGAACGAGAAGCATTAGAGGCGATTTGCCAGCGCGCATCAGAGTACGTACGTTCGCTCACATGAAAGAGGACAAATCTAATATTGTTTGTCACAGCTCAGTAGTTGATATCTGGTCCTCCCACCCCCATCTCCAACCCCAAGCAACCCTGCGCAGCAACAACGGATCTGCCACATCGTCGCGCGTCCCTAGTAATGAGACAGCCACAGCCACAGCAGATGGAACCCCGACAGTGACAGCGACAGCGACACCCAGTGGCACAATAAAGAAAAGCCCTCCACACAATCTCGCACCAATACCCAAAAACTGGGGTGAAGTGGTGGTCTCGCCGCGTCGCAAAGGAAAAAACACCACACAATCTAACACGGATATTTTTGGAGTTCTGAACGTTTCATAACCTTACCACCGCCACTACATCGGCGATATGATTATGATTGAAAAGAACAAGAAATTGAGTGTGATGAACTCGATGATGGTTTTCTATTTACACATCCGAAATAGTGATCGCTTTGACCCCATAGATCTGCAAAGTGGTGGCTCTGTTTATTACCTGGCTGGCGTCTTGATATACCCGACTTTCTCTCGTCTTTCTCTTCCCTGTATTTTTCGCGGATGCGTTTAGGTGGCTTGCCTTTCCTTTGATTTTCTTACATATGCGGTTTGTCTACGGTGTACAGCGAGGGTCCCTTTTAATTCTTGTTCAAGTATATAGGCTAGTGCTGTTGTGTCATTTTACGACCCGACGTTTATAATTAATTGCAAATGAAACAGATGAATTCAACTGAAAGAAACAGTTATGTACATGTGTTGCTAGACAGGAGATTGGATAGTTAGATAGCTCGACGATATAGATCCATATATCCGTCAAATGTGCCAGTTTAAAATGCATTTCATTGCAGGATTAAACAAACACAATTCAGAAAGAGAGACAGAACGATTTCAACTTAATGAAAAGATTCCTGGGAAACCAGTCCCACCTGCAAGTCAACCGTGCAGGAATCTGTATTCCGTCACAGAGTAGAGAATGGATATAATAGATACTAAAATAAGTTCTTAAAAAAAAAAAACTCCCACTCTCCGAGGTAGCGCCCGCTAATTCAAATGATTCTCCATCAGAAGAGGCTTATTTAGTCGTGACAGGAAGATGGTATGCACGCGGTGGTTATATGCAGATTTTGTAAAAGAAAAAGGAAGAGAATCAGACGTCATCCATTGTGCCCGCTGGCTCTTCGCCTCCGGACTCGTAGCTGCCTACAGAACTTAACTCGTCGTCGGATTCGGTCTCTTCGCCGCCATCGTCGGCTGCTTCCTTGCTGGCGTATTTGGCAACGTAATCTATGAGACAGGTTGTGAGGGGCGTGATGGGAGGGAATTAGAGGATTAAGGACTGACCTCGCACTTTGTTTTCGTAGTTCTTCGGGTCTCGCATGAGCATCGCCGCCGCTTCGCCGTTAAGAGGGTCGGCTGGGTTGGGATAACGAAGTAATTGTGGTAGAAAGACTTCGAAGATATTGATCATGTCGTACATTGGTGACCAGGTCTGATTGATGACATCTAGGCAGACAGATCCAGAGCTTCCAACTATTAGTGTATGTTACAGTGTGTCCAAACTGTTCTATCTTACAGCTCATCGATGTTCGGGTGGAAAATGCGGTTGACGAAGCCGATGCTCGGGCTTTTGTAGGGATATTGATCGGGTAGTTCGACGTGGATCTTCCAGTGGCCACCTGCAAATGGGGCTGTGATTGATTAGCATGTACCCAATGACCTTCTTCTAGTAGCGGCGTGCATACTTTCTTCAGGTCCCTTGAAGCGAACGTAGAATTCTTGCCTGGAGTTGAAATCGTGAGTATGAACAGCGAATATGGACGGTATGTAAAAAATCTCGATCACGGATAAACGTACACTATCCAGACCCATGTCAGTACTTGGTGCAGCTGGAGATATACTGGGTTGAGCTCGAACTCACTGTTGTCATTGACCAGCGTCACTTCATAATCACTCATCAACATCCTATAAAAAGATTAGAAACCGACTGACCAGCTCGTTTCTAAAGGCTGCATACTTCATGACCTGTAGCAGACTGACGTCAGTACTCCGACTCCCTTTCGCTACTTGATCATGCATTCTGTAACTTACATCCGTCTCGATTCTGCGCTTTGGACTACTCATCTTGGGCGAATTGTTGGAAATTCTTTCAGGGAGGCAACAGGAAGTGGTTGAGTTGTTCAACAGGGTACCCAGCAGCGAATTCGTTCTGATCACGCCAAAGTTTCCGATAGTGGCGAGCGGGGTAGCCGGATAAGAGGTTTGCGTAGGGGTTGGGATCAGAAGTGAGGCAATCAAAGGGACCAGAGTGCTCTTCGAATTCCAAGGCCGACGGACTGTCAAGGCAAAAGGCGACAGGGGACTGAATGTGGTACAGAGGGCGGAACTGTTCTGGCTGGCGGTGGTGAGGAGGAGATGTGAATGCGGGAGCGAGAATGATCGTCATGACATACAGCGATAGGAAAGCTATCGGAAAGTGGTCATGTGCTCCACTCCGACAGGCCAGTCTCATTCTTTGCCTAAAAAATCTCTTATACAAGGGCATTTCAGCTTGCATAGGTATTAGTCAACTCTATGTGGCGTAGCACCGCGTCGGGTGAATTCCGGCCTTTATCCATCTATCCACGCTTGTAGCAGCAGTGCCGCTATCTGGAGATACAGATATTTTTCCTGGGTCCAGCCAGTATCCGAAGTTTTCCCGATACACTTACTGTTTTCATTAATCGTAATTATTATTGTATTATTGTCTCTAGGAACGTTCTTTGTAGATGTTACCGTCAAGTACAGATAATGAAATTCGGTCGTTGCTCAGTCTGCCGAAGCTAACAAACCCGCCGGTGCTTGCCTGTCCAACGTTTCTCCAACAACTCTACAATAATGGGGAACTTTCGATGACCAGCAAACACGTCCGAGCTATAGTGAAACCAGAGATTTTTGAAAGCAATCTATCACGGACTTCCATATACGACACGATTCTAACAGACAGAATATCAAATGGAACAGACTTCGTCGTCTGATGGCTCGCATCGCAATTCCCCGCAGCCAGCAGCCACACCACAAGCACAGCGCCCAAAAGCCGGTGGTGCTCGTGTGTCAAGCGGAGATGCAGCTGCAGGAAATAATGCCGCGCCTATTCCAGACGAAGATCACGGCGTAGATCTGCCTATGACTATGGCAGCGTCGGTGGTCTTGACTGCACTTCCACAAGACGCCTACCGAGCCCTGGCGGATGCTGAAGCCGTAGATATAGGGAAGGGTAGGTTCTTCATTCATTTAATATCCAATATATGACATGGCCTTGACAGGAGAATGTTATTTGTTTAATTTTTATTATATTCTTCGTGGTCACTACTCATTGCTTGCTGCATAGTCACGGTCCGATTTCAACCTCTTCCTTCAGCACCAATTCTACGCAAAGCAGTGTTCAAAATCTCTGCATCGCAAAAATTTGAAACCGTAGTCAATTTCCTGCGCAAAAAGCTTGACTGTCAGGAGACCGACTCTGTTTTTTGTTACATCAACAATGTGTTTGCTCCATCTCTTGATGAAGGGATTGGAGGATTGTGGAGGGTAAGTCGAGTGTCGACGAGATGAGTGCTTTCGTTAATCCACTTCAGTGTTTCAAGAATGAAACGGACGATCAGCTCTGGGTTCAATATTCCATGACCCCATTCTTTGGGTGACTCCTGATCAGTCACTCTGAGCCATCTTTATTCACCCATCCATCGACGCCTTGTTTCTCTCCCATCTCAAAAACATCCTATACCTCCAAGCGTGATCTCACGCCATATACTGTTATTGCTTGATGGACTATATTAAGCGATATGCTCAATTATGATTCGCAACCCATCGCAGCCGATTGTTTAGCGATATTTTAGGACCAGAGAGTGGAGTCTAGTACTCGGGTGTACCAAACGATTGTCTGGCGGGTTTCCAGTTGAAGAACATTTATTCCTCCCTGCTATTACAAAAGAAATAATGATTGATTGCATTGGCGGAAACGCAAGTTGGCCAGCCCGGTAACGGTTCCATCCTAATCATGCAACACCGCAAAGAATATTTTTAACCGTGTTCGCCGTGAAGATGCTTATGAAAATGCATATGCCGATAAATGATCCGAGACACTCAACGCCAGAAACATGCATGAATAGAAAAATGAAAAGTTGGGAAGGAATGTCGAATCAGTTCTAACAAAATACAATCAGTATGGCGGCTTTCGTGTTGATCGAGGCCGACGCACCTTATGATAGTGTTCCAACGCCCTCTGCATATCTTCTAGACTGCTCTTGTCGCCATAAGCATCCAGCAGCTGGGCATTTTTCCGTAAACGCTCTTCCTCTTGCAATGTCTGTTGTTGCACACGACGCTGGGCCTCCAGGAAGGTGGAAACACCATAGCCAAGGCCCACGACGGCGATCACCGGAACGCCTCTGTCGCGCGAAAATCAAATGATATTAATATTTGCATTCTCGCAAACGATAAAACAAAAGCAGCACTTACATTTTCGTGAGTCGACCCAGCTTGAGCACGTGCTTTGGCGTCGGGCCAGGCCGGCTCCCAAGGGGGTTGGGTCCGCTTGGAGAGGCGAATTGGTCCATGCTGATTTATATGATTAATTTAATCGATAGATATCAATCGAGAATTGTCAATATGTTCTGGTGAAGCAAGTCGTGTGACTGGTGACTTCAGTTGGTTCAAATTCAAGTTCAAATGTTGAATGTTTGGGACGACGGCAGAGGGCGACCAGGCTATTTACACATCGGCTCGAGGGGCGGCAAGTACACGCATTACTATTATTATTATGTACTGTATGGGCTCTGCCAACATATGATGCGGGGGGGATCTCATGCTCAGCGACTGTGCCTCTCTAGAGTCCGGGGATGAGCCCAGGGTTAGCAGCGATTCTCGGAACCGAGGAACGCGGTGCGGGTGACGTCGGCACACTACTAATTTCTAAGTGTCGGGCGGCAGAGTTCCGCCAGTCAGAAGAGCTCTGGCTAATGTAACGTTAATTAACCTCTTAGAGCGTCACATCACGTGCACCGATGTATGGCTCTACAAATTGAGATATCAATTCATAGTTGTATTATTAGTGGCAGATAAAACTGCACGGTATTTCTTGGCTGACATGAACGGAGTCATAGATAGACGTGTTACTATGTACTATCAGCTGTCTGCAGTTGAAGCACTTGTATAACAACATGAAATAATGATAACTGAGCTGTGATAGGCCGGTTCCTTTGGGGATAGCGGGATGGAGCCTGCTGTGACCTTACTAATTAGTTATCGACTTCTACGACTAAATCCAGTCGTCACAATCCCGGTGTCTTGTCTTGTGCGACATGTCCATGGAAGATCCAGAGTTCAGCGGCCAGACAAGCGACGGGCTGACGCGGCTCCCTCCTGTTGCGACAGAGGAGACGCCGCTTCTGCAAGATGGCCCTGAACCTCAACCGCAAGCTGAAGACACAGACGGCACTCCCATCGCCAAGCAGCCAACGACCACCGAATTAATCGTCGTCCTCTGCAGCATCTGGATTGGCGTCTTCCTCGCTGCCCTGGATGGCACTGTGGTTGCGACGCTCTCCGCCCCAATCTCGAATTCCTTCAATTCGTTGTCGTTATTGTCGTGGATCGCAAACTCGTACCTTATCTCCAACGCCGCATTCCAGCCCTTGAGTGGAAAGCTCACCGATATTTACTCGAGACGGACGGGCTTGATCTTTTCGAATATTTTCTTTGCCATTGGGAACCTGATATGTGGGCTCGCTTCCGAGGCATGGATGATGGTTGCTGGCCGCGTGGTGGCTGGCATTGGCGGCGGCGGGCTATTGATTATAGCGACCTTCGTTACATCCGACCTGGTCCCTCTTCGACACCGGGGCGTGTGGCAAGGCATAGGTAATATATGCTACGGCTCTGGCATGGGGCTGGGTGGCATCTTCGGCGGGTTGGTCAACGATTCTCTCGGTTGGCGATGGGCATTTCTGATTCAAGTGCCTTTCGTCGTCCTTTCCGGCATTGTGGTTACTTTCACCGTCAAAATCCCAGCCAAGGAGACTGATCGCTCACGTATCAAACGTGTTGACTTTCTGGGGGCTTTCACCTTGATTGTCTTCTTGGTTTTGCTTCTCACGGGCCTCAATGCAGGTGGGAACCAAGTACCTTGGAATCACCCAGTAGTTCTCACCACCCTACCACTTTCAGCCGTCTTTTTTGTCATTTTTATTTATATCGAAGACAAAGTGGCATCTGAGCCAATCATTCCAGTCCGTCTACTGCTAGATCGGACAGTAGGCTCTGCTTGCCTTACAAACTGGTTTGCTACCATGACCGTGTTTGGGACAATATACTACCTCCCAATTTTCTTCCAAGTCCAAGGCCATTCAGCGACAGCGGCAGGCGTGCGTCTCGTGCCTCAAGCTGTCGGCACTGCTGTTGGATCTCTCGCCTCGGGAGTGATCATGAAGGGCACTGGCCGGTATAAACTACTAAGTAATATCGTCATGACATTAATGATAGTTTCGTCCGCTGCCATCTGCACCTTCCAGCTCAATTCGCCCGAGTGGCTTCCATTTGTGTGCCTGTTCGGCCTAGGTATCAGCTACGGGGCTATACTAACGGTTGCCCTGGTGGCACTCATTTCCGCAGTCGACCACCATTATCATTCCGTCGTGACTTCTGCCTCGTACGCATTCCGCAGTACTGGAAGCACCATTGGAATCACCATTGCCTCAGCCGTCTTCCAGAACGTGCTCAAGCGACAATTGTGGTCTCGATTCGGAGACCGCGAGGGAGCAGACGAATTGATCCCCCGGCTACGAGACAACCTTGAAGAGATCTGGAATGTACCCAGCGACTGGCTTCCAGGAGTATTGCAGGCCTACGAGGTTTCCCTGCGAGCGATTTTTGCTACGCTACTTGGTTTAACTGTCCTGGCCGCGCTCAGCAATCTGCTTATTAGACAGAACACGCTGTATAGTAATCTGGCTCGACGGTGATCAGAACGAAAATGCCAATATGACTGATGGTCGATGGTATGACAGATATGCATTAGTAGAACATAGATTTACATAGGGTGCAAGCACCAATGAATATTGAATAACCAAGTAATTAGGTTCTAATCTTGACCTGGCATAATCATCACAATCAAAATACAATAATATTCACCAATTAGAGAATTGGAAGACGGAAATAGCCAACTCTCCACTTGTCATTGTCCACGTGTATTAACGGGTCAAGATACAGTTGAAGTATGGTTCGAAAGGATAATGCAAGCATGACAAGATGGCCAACTGATATCCTTGAGACAATACGTTGTATTGACGGAGTAATATTGCACGGATGGAAAGCCACGATGTCATGCAGCTAGCCGTGCATAATGCATGTTTTTGTAGCAAATAGTCGAGAGATGAAAAATGCATGAGTCGCCTGTTCGAATAAAGAAGCCAATTTTCCAGGGCATGTCACATGGTTCGGCGGTGAGGCTGGCGGCCGGCTGGCTGGACCTCCCTAATCTTTTTTTGGGCGTGCTACCAACTTATCTACTACTTATCTCCAACCAGGCGACGTGTCGCAAAACAGAAAAACGAGCAATGTCGACCATGAGTCGGGTGGATCTGGCAGTCTGGAACATTTGAGCTGGCTTGAAATTTCTTTTCCTGCTTTGATTTCATTCTCCTGACGCTGCTTCTTCCCCGCTCTTTGCTTGCATCTAGTCGCCTCCCAATCAGAACCTGCACGAGTTTCGGTGGCAATCATTGATCCACGTATGACGGTTCAGCAACGCGACCTAATATTCCGAGGACGTGCAGGCACGGAACAGGTGGCGGCGGATAAGCTATAATTCCCTGTCTTTCTTGAACGTATGGTGCCAGTTTGCACGCTCTACAGACGCCGATTCCCTCGATTGGTACAGACACGCGGGCTTACGACGATATTGATCGGTCCTTGACTTGAGAATCGCTCCGATTGATTCGCACATTGAACGGTTAATTATTTCCTTGATCGTTGATTATCACCGTCGATATTGATCTCCTTGAACATCGCGACGTCTGAAGTTTATTCTCGATCGAATACATTCTGGAATGGCAATCGCTCTAAAGAAAGCATACTTGACAGAGTCGACGGCATTAAAAGGTCTGCATGTTCGAGAGACTGCGATGGAGAATGACTCCTTTTCAGACAGCTCCGACGATAGCGGCGCATTTGAAAAACCAGGGCCATCGATAATACAAGAAAATGCAGACATTTCCCACATACCCGCCCGCCGAAAAAGGGTGCTGTTGTCGACAGAGAGTGCTTTTGCTGCCAACTTTTTACCCCCCCTGATACAGAGCTCGGACGTAGAACTCCGCTTGATCACTGACGAGGAGCCATCTGCGATACTCACGGGAGCAAGCAAGGTGCCACACTATATGGATTCTGTGGATAGCCATACATTCGACAACCGGACTGGGTCGCGAAAATGGTTGCGAATCAAAGCGGCGGAGTTGAGCGAATGGGCTGATCTTCTCATAGTTGCTCCAATTGACGTTGGGACAATGGGCTCGATACTATACGGCCTTACCAACACACTCACACTCTCGCTACTCCGCGGATGGGATCTGACGAAGCCCGTTATTCTTGTCCCCGGAATGACGATTTCAGAGTGGAAGAACCCGCTCACCCAACGGCAGTTAGAAGCGCTTGCCCGAGATTGGCCTTGGATACATAATATACCTCCACTTTTATGGAAGCTTACCGGCTCGGAGGAACTTAGACAGCTCCCATGGGAAGGGAAAGATCTCTTTGGATCACTCCTTTGCAAAACTCTAGGATTACAGCATGTTTCAGCCAAAAATGATACAGCCTCATCGAAACCAGTCCCACTATCTGGAAAATTGGATACGCGTGAAAGCGGGTCGCTTGCGATTCCAAAACTTGCCCAGCAAACCGCTAAAAAGTTGGACGAGCTACGAAATGGACGCCCGAAGTCGTTGCCATTAGAGTTATGGCTCAATATTTTTGAAGATCATCTTGGTGATTGGGAAATCGCAAAAGCAGTAGGCATTCCTACGAGACTTTCTGTTCCCAAGGAATGGCAGCCACATATCTTGAAGATGTCTGCGCCGGCGTCACTCGAATATACAATACTCCGCGGTTCATTCGCTGCTATTACTTCCAAAATCAAAGAACTAACGCCGTATACACCGATGCCAAATTTAGCATGTCATTTAATCCTCAAATTCTCGCGGACTGATATCCTGACGTACCTTCTCGAGAAGCACCCCAGTCTATATACTACAACGACCCGCTTCACAAATTTGCCGTACCTTGCCTCAGCCATCTATGGAAACCCTACCGTTATGACCTGGTGGCGCGACTCATCTGACTCATCAACAAAGGCATACGGTGCTGATGCTATGGACGGAGCCTCACGAGCCGGGTACATCAATGTGCTGGACTGGTGGCTATCATCTGGCCTACCACTGCGATATACCGAGCGCGCCCTTGAATCCGCCAGCGCCGAAGGACGCGTCGAGGTTCTGGAATGGTGGAAGCAGGCATCCACAGCCGCGCCTGGATTCAACCCGATCCCATTAAAAGTTGGCAAATCAGTGCTCCTGGCGGCACAATCTGGCCAGACGGATTCCCTAGCATGGTGGGACGCATCCGGAATCCCATACACTCATTCCGAGTCCGTTGCGCGCATCGCCAGCACTCACGGGCATCTCCACGTCCTCCAACTGTGGCAGAAACTCAAGGGCCCGAAAATGATCTTCGACAACCAAGTGCTCGTCGGAGCGACGAAGAATGGCCATGATGAGATTCTAGAATGGTGGCGAACAAGTGGGCTGCGTGTCGAGTTCAAAACATGTGATATCGAAGAAGCCCTAGAAGACGCGGACCCTGCATCTGGTGCCGAACAGCGCGTGCGACAATGGTGGTCACGCAACGGCCTGAACTTAGGTGTAGGCACGAGCGAATGGATGAAAGTCAAGGTTCTGACTTGAACGAATTTTCTTTTATATCTCTTATATCTCTTATATATATACCCCATTGATTCTTGTACTTTCTTTTCGTATTATGAGGAAATATTGCATAACATGTGAGAAGGTGCCTGTGTCTTTGTTGATTTTGGGATTGATTGCATCAGCATGGGGAATTCGGGGGACATTTTATCATTCGTTATTTTATGATAATCAAATTAAATATTGAGTATTCAAAAATCTAACTACATGTATTGTTCATTTTACATATCTCCTTACATATGTATTGACTCAATATTCCATACCTAGGACATGGCAATGCTCCTGGTCCGGCAAGCTAGCATACCACGGTCTCGGCCATTGCAACTTGGCCAACTGACCCTCTTTCTTGCTATACTCCTTCATTTTAAACGTACGGAATACCTCCTGGGACGAATTATACCCCCTCACTGCGAGATACGCTTCTTCCGGGTTCGGGTTTCCACTTTTCGCAAACGCCGTCCACATATCTTGCACCGCGTTGGTGTAGTAAATATCTTCGACCACTCGCACGGGCTGGTCGAATAGGTAATATGTTCCAAACACTTCGAAGAGGTCTCCTGAATGGCACCGGTAGTATGGCGTGTTTGGTTTCCCGATTGGGAAAGAGCACAAGCCATAGAAACTGTAGAATGGAAGTGCGTAGGCGCGCTGGTGCTCGTAGACCCAGAGACTGGTGAAGGCGTTGGGGTTTCCGACTGGGGATGAGCCGGCTTCGATGAATTCTGTTGAGTAGCACAGGATGACAGTGTCGGTGGCGAGGTTGATGGTTGCGTTGTAGACACTGGGGTAGTGCTGAGGAACATCCCAGAGCCCCGACGAGCTGATGGCATTGGCTTGTGATTGATTGATGGAGCGGGCTGCAATGAGAGTTGCGAGGGAGTCGTTAAAGTTGGTTGCATCCGGCGCAGAGGCTGTTTCGAGAAGAGATTGGGCTTCCTCCGGCATGAAGCCCAGGATCAGATTCACGGCGTTGATGTCGCCTCTGCTCACGAGCGATACGGGTTGAGCGGGCATGTAGTTGTTGTCGATTACTGTTTGCCAGGATGATCTGGTGCTGATGTTGAGTAGGGTTTCTGCCGGGATAGCCTGGAGGCATTTTAGTCGTACTTCGCCAGTAGAGTTGTGGCAAAGAGGTTGTAGATAAGGCGAGACTTCTCCTGCAGCTACGGTGCGATTCTTCACGAATCCTCCGATCGACTGGGCGATGGCGTTATGGAAGAGTCCCTTTGCATTGGGTGAGACGACTAAACTCATGACTGAGGCTGCACCGGCAGATTGACCAAAGATAGTGATGTTGTCGGGGTCGCCTCCAAACGCAGTGATGTATTTCTTAACCCATTTCAGTGCAACAATCTTATCAGACATGTCGTAGTTGCCGGGGATCGTATCGTCGAGACTTAAAAGACCAAAAATATTCAGACGATAGTTGATTGCTACAAGCACAACGTCTCCACGGCTTACCAAACTGTCTCCATCAAAAGTCGAATCACTGCCCGCACCATTGACCATACCACCGCCATGAATCCACAGCATGACAGGTTTCAAGTCCTTCTTTGAGGGAACACCGCCAACTGGAAGGGATGGGGTAAAGACTTGGAGATGCAAGCAGTCCTCGCTGTTGCCCCACGGATTAAGGCCTTGAGAGTTTCCATCAAACGGGCCGACTTGTAAACAGGCTGGTCCGTAGTTTGTTGCATTAACCTTGGTGTCTATATACTCCACTGGTTGGGCGTATTTGAATCTCAGATCTCCGACAGGCGGTTTCGCAAACGGGATACCTAGGAATCGGAATGCCATATGATCTCGTAGACCTTGGAAGGAAATTCCACCAATGCTAGGAGTCTGCACCCGAGGCAAGGTAGAGTAATCGGTGTCTATCTTCTCGACAAAAGGCGCCGAGTTTGTGCATAGAAATGGTAGTTTTGCGCTGTCGGCATTGGCGTGTACCACAGCCCCTTTAACATCTGTAGGCGCAGAGGAGCTGCAAGTTGACCAAAACAACAATCCATTGGCATTATGGATGTACTCTTGATACACGAGCTCGGTCACGAAATCACCGAATTGGCGACAATCAAGCAACTTCTCCCCGTACGAGGCACAGGTGTCGACGGCATCGTCGTATGTGCTGGAATTGCTGACGAACAATGCGCTGGGTTTCTGGCCATGGGTCGTCCAGTCTCCATCATTATGAAAGAGTATTGTCACCGAGGACGACGACGATGTGTGTTGGGGGGATGCTGCTGCTACGGAGAGTGCGTATAACCCTAAAATGGAGACTGTCCGCATCGTTAGGTTTTGGGTTGTGAATCCTCACAAAGCATAAGCTAGTAATATAAGACTCCAGCAAACCGAATCATTCGCGACTTGTTACAATATTGGTGTATATCGAAAAAGAAAAAGGCTGGCGAGTGGCTTAGCTGTATTAGTACCAACAAAAAAACGCATATCATCGCCGCCCCATTTTCTGTGTTCTCACTACTATTTACTCCACCAGTTGAAGGGCCGCCATACGGAGAAACGTGAATAGTGGCCGAGCCAGTGAAGTGGGAGGTTGCAGGTTTTTCGTGGAGGTAATTCGCCCGAAACGACAAAGTACATGTAACATCGATTTGGGAAGTCGGGGTAAGCTAGGCTAGTCTGCAGCTTAGTACTTAGTGGTAGTGTCGGTTGTCAGTATTTACTACTTATTGCTACGCAGTTGCTATTCCCTTCAAGAAATATTAACTAATGCTTAGTTCCAAGTCCTTTCTTATATCTGCAAGGAGTGGGCGAGGAGAATATAGCAACACCAACCGACGACTCGAAAACATACGAGTGTCACTACTGGTTGCTCTTCTGCAGATGACAAATGTAGTAGCGCTATGGGGAACGCGCTTTTCTCCGCGTTTGTTTAATGCCTATCGAAGTATCGCGGATTCGCGCCCTTTAACGTCATTCGTCAAAAGGAGAGTGTGGATCGACCGACGAATTGTCAGATTGACTATGATTCGAGAATAGTAAGCCGGGGTAGTATGAATCATAGATAGCGAGTCCGGGTAGGAGATCGGTGGTAACATGTATTAGTTGACGATTACATTGTATTAGGTAGAGATGTTTCAAGCATATGAAATAGACAAATAAATATAGCTGCATGTCTAGTATATACGGAGAATGAATCGATTATTTATGAGGCCATGAATGACCTTTTCTCATGATCGCGTCGCGCCAACTCCAATAATAATAGAGAAAAACTATTGCGAAAATATGCAATGGAAATATAAATGAGATCATCTAGTTCGTAGATAAGGCGGCAGCTGGCGTAACTAGTGATGCTGGAAAGATTATTGGCATGACGATTAATGTTGCCTTGTAGATCAATGTGATACCTTGAAAAATTCATGTCAGAAGAAATATCTATAGTAAACCTGGTATATCTTGCCTGAAAAAACCAAGAGAATTACCGCAACCCTAGGGTTCTGCACGGCAATGACGGAAAATAGTAAAGAGGAGATGGTCCAAGCCGAGACTTTAACGCCGAAAAAGCTCCCCAGTGAAGAGATATCGTCAAACCTGGACGCTGTTTCCTCGAGCACAGATTCAATCTTAGCTGCACGGGTAGTCAATTTGTCGAGCAATGTATTTGCAGCCTTTGTACTCGCACTTAAGGATGCTTGAGCTCGGGCTTGTGTTTCCATGGTTTTGACTTGCATAGTCTGGGTTTCGAGTAGTTCTTTTGCCTGATGATTAGACTTTTCTAAATGAGCCTCGAAAGAATGCATGCGCTAGGGGTTGATTAGATGAATTCGCAAAGCTTGACGAAAGAAGGAACGAGCCTCGATCAAAAAACTTTCCTGTTGTTGGATTGCTGCAAAGCGCTCTACCAACCACTCCTATATCATTATCAGTATGGACCATAGTTTCTGAGACCGTAGACTATACCAGAGCTCCATCAACCCCAGCTACCGATTTCCCTATGTCATTTAACGATGACCGCATGGCAACGGCTAATTCATAACTGGATTGCATGTCTCGTGCGTCTCTTTCGTAGGTTTCTTTGATTTTCGAATTTTGTTGTTCGATACCATTGTACAAATCTCGGAGATGAGAGTTCAGTTGATCGATGCCTTGAGTAGAGCCCTGCATTTCCTTGGAAAATTAGATCGCTGTTCCTATAGTCTGTGATAATGGCTCACCTTGTTTAAAGCCACTGTATCCAGTTCTACGTCTCTAAGTAGCGAAAGTATTTTGGAGATACTGAGTCCCACCGAGGCTTCAAGCTCGTGATATAAATTTGCAAAGATGCCTCGGGCCCGATTCTGGTCTTCTTGAAGCTCGGCCATCAATTGGGCTCGAAGGTCGTATACAGTTTCCACGAATTCCTTGTGATGAATTCCTTCCGACACGGCATCACGCAGGGAGTCTTGTAGGCCTCTGTTGAGATTTGCCATATTTTCTGCCAGTGACTGATGTAGATGGAGCATTTCCTCCTTTTCGACTTCGATGCGTGCTGCCTGGCATATCACAATGGCGTTCTGCCTGCTGTTACTATAGCTTGTCCACCACTGGGGTCTTGATTCCAATGTTTTGAGACAACTTTCTATGGCAGTTGGCGATAGACTGTCCATGCTATCCTCAGAGCTCAGAGAAACTCTATCTTGCAGCTTGTCGGGTGTGATATGCAGCAACGAGCAGGGCATGGGAATTGGAGCGCCAGCTCCCGTGAGTTCACAAAGAGCTAGTCTCGCTGCGTACACCGACTTGATCTTGTCCAGCGCAGTCGCGACATCAGAGCGTTTAGATTTATCAGAGTTGCTTAGGCCCTGACAAGATGTGAGTAGCTTTGTGGCTGCAACTCTACTGCAGGATCGCGAAGATTTCATGGATTCAAGGAGCTGGATCGCAGTTGAGAAAATCTGGTTATTTTGTAGCGAGCGCGACTGGAAAAGGCTGACGAGCTCAAGGTTCTCCGCCGACTGCTCTGGTCCTGCCTCAAGTATGGTTAGCTGTCAGTCGATGTTTCATTCCGACTTGGTGATATGGCTTACCCTTTGGCAGAAAAGCTGGGTACGAGTCGAAAATTGATGCGTTTACAAGCATGGAAAGGATATATATGCATATATAATGCAAAATCATCTTTATTGATCAAATTGACAGGGCGAACTTTTGCTGTAGAGAAGAGAAAGCCTACGTTTCAGTCGACGGGAATGGGAATATCGGTGTAGAAGATGAAACTAGATAGAAGAAGCACACGAAAAGAATCCAGGATATCTCGAGAGGAGACTGAAGTTAAGGGATGGTCTTGAAGATGTCTTGCAGAAGGGAGAGATTGCAGTGATGACAATGTGGGCAGAGCAGGAAGGAGCTCCAGGTGAGGCCCGGCAACAAATGAGGCATGAAGCACGACATGAAGTGGTGTTTAGTTCCCAGCACGGGGTCGTTTCTCTATAATGTCTAGTTGGTTTTATTTTCTATTTCTTTTTCATTGGAAAGTTGATCATATAGAATCCGCCAAATGGTAAGCTCTGACTACTGCTCTACAAATAGATAAACAAATATATCACGTGATGCGCTAGTCCTCATAAGGGAATGACTGCGGCAGAAATTCGAGATAGTTTCGGAGCTGGAGCGCTTTCTCGACACGACAGCCACCACTACCGATGCCTTGCCACGCTTCAAAACGCTGCTTGATGCAGCTTATGAGAGAACCGGTTCGCACAGGAACGGTTCCTACATTTCTTGTTCCTGCACTTTCTCATCCATTGAGGTCACAATGCTTTTCAACAACCTCAGCAGTCAAGTCCCGAGTCGGCAGCTCGCCAGTTTCCATTCCTCCTGAGGTGGATCTGAAATTTATCGATCTTCCGCAAACGCAGACTCGTGACAGGTCGAAAGAGATTCCAAAAATCGCCATTGAAGTGAACGGTCCATTGGGTATGTTATTTTGATGCTACTTGTTCGAGGCCTGATCCTAATTCATGCCATAGGTCAAATGAAGCTGAACATACCTCCCTTCGTCAATGTCGCTCACGATGCGACGCTCCGAAAAGCAACAATTACCGTCCATGATCCAGAAATTGCTCACCAGCGTGCTATGTGGGGTGCGTCTCCTAAATGATGTTTTATATGGACGAACCTAACTATTCTCATTGTTCAGGCACGACTCGCGCTCATCTTCAAAACTACATTCTCGGCGTCTCTGAAGGCCATGTTTGCATTTTAAGTCTGGTCGGTGTCGGGTACAGGGCAACTATTGAATCAACCGCTACCACAGTATCACCAGAATACCCTGGCCAACAATTTGTGTCGTTGAAGGTTGGCTACTCTCACCCAATCGAGTTGGGAATTCCGCAAGGTGTAAAGGCTTCAACCCCCCAGCCCACTCGCATTTTACTCGAGGGGATCGACAAAGAGATTGTCACCCAGTTTGCAGCTGAGATCCGGGAGTGGAGGAAACCGGAACCATACAAGGGCAAGGGTATTTTTGTGAATGGAGAGACCATTCGCTTGAAGTCAAAGAAGATCAAGTGATTGTGTTTTTGGGGTTTGCTCCCTGTATGTACGTTTATTCGGTTGGTTGTATATTTAGGCATGGCATTCGCAATTCTGTATTCTATAATGCTTTGTGCTCAAAGTAGTCAGACTTGGTCCACATGCACGCCTCTATTTTAAGTTTAATACAACCTGGACGGCCTCTATGACTTGGTCTTGAAGAGCAGCAGGAGCAGCAACTACTCCTTTGTTCTCAATCAATGTTCTACCCTTGCTGAAATCAAGACGCTTGCCATAGATATCAGTGACCTGACCACCAGCCTCGCGGACAAGAAGGTCTCCAGCGGCATGATCCCAGATTTTCTCCTGGTAATCTTTCCTTACAGGCAATCGGAGGTAGATATCTCCGGCGCCTCGAGCAATTGAGCAGTATTTCGCCTGAGAGTCTAATCTGACGCTCGGCGCTGTAATACCAAGGCGCTTCGCAACTGCAGCATTGTCGCCTTGGTTCGAGTGACCAGCTTCTACTCCTTCGCAAAACACGGCTTTAGAAGTATCAGGCACTGGACGCATCGAAATAGGGTTACTGGGTGCAAGGCCGCCGCTTGTAAGTGGCCGACTGATGGCTCCTTCTCCCTGGACAGCAGAGAACAACACTCCTTTGCCTTCTTCATCTGACTGGTTGCCACCAATATCCGCACTGAGGGACGTGGCATCATCAACAGGCAAGTTAGGGCATCCAATGACACCTACCTTCACGTCACCATCAACTATCAGACCAAGGCACACAGCGTATTGGCCTCCTCTCAAAAAGCCTTTTGTGCCGTCTATAGGATCCAGTGCCCAAATCCGGCCTTTGGGTCCACCGGGAGAATTGCCCTTATCAATTATATCCAGCATCGCTTCTTCACTTGGCAACGGGCCACCGAGGAGTGCATCACTGGCGCTATCATTCAATTTGATGTCCTTGACCAGGTCCCAGATCTCTGACCGCAAAGCAGTGTCTTGCCTCAGTTCGCTTGACTCTTCTTCTCCAACAATCTCGTCGTTGGGAAAGTTGTGCGCAATGGCCTGAATGATTAGAGCCTGGGCGCCAAAATCACCTTTGGTGACTGGGGACTTGTCGTCCTTGGCCAGTTCTCCCTTGGCTTTTTCATGGAATACCTTCTTAGTGAGAAGTGTGGCCCTCTGGACAGCGAGTTCGGCGATCCGACGTTCCTTTTCGTATCCCATCGTAACGGTGGCTGCTGGGGATGCGAGGAGGCGGGAGGAAATGGCTTGGAGACGGGGTCGAAACCTGGCGAGAATGCTTAGGGCCAGGATGACTGCGGAGATAATAATAACAGTAGAAATCCGACTCTTACTCTTTGCGATGGCCAGCATGCAGTCAGGATAGAGCCAAGAATCAATTGAGAGAGAGACGGTTTTTCTTCACACCAGAAAACGCAGCTGTCGCAACCCTCAACGACCCGCCAACCAATCACAGAGCCTAGTGCCTCAGCATCCCGCCCTAGGCCAGATCAGGAAGCGGCACGAGGGGTCGATGACGGCATTAGCTGCTGAGGGAATTGATAACCCCCTTGTTTACTCCAGCTTCTTGACCTTATGTTATGTTACAGCGGTTTGCTAGTTGTCTCTCTTATTATTTTTACCTACTTTAATATTTGCCTGCGAAGCGGTGGTGCCGACTGTTCCCTTCGTATTCGCTGCGAAGCCATCTCGGACTGGCCCCGCGGTGGGTGAGGTCTACACTGCAACCTTCGACACGTGCTGCCTTGAAAAACGACACACATTGCGTGAATCAAGATCACATATCGGCATCATTCGAACATTTCTTCTGGCACATATGAAGGGTCTACCGCCACGACACTAAACCTTCACCATGTTTAAATCCGATGTGAGTAACATCCCAATCGCCCTTCTCAGCTGGGAAAGAGCTTTCAGGCAGCGACTTATCTGAATCCGCCTCTCAGAAACCGTATACGGCCGTTACCGTGCAAATAGAGAATCTAACGAGTGAGCAATATGAAGTCGATGACTGGAGTGGCATCGTGGACTTGATAGAAGTTGTTCGCATACAATCAACCGGCCCGGCAGAGGCTAGCCGTGCGCTGCGAAAGAAGCTGTCAGTTGGCATTTCTTACCAATTTAAATCTTTTCCTAAACATTGTCTAGCAAGTACGGCAACGTTCACAGACAGCTCCGAGCTTTAACTATCTTGGATTTTCTCATTCAAAATGCCGGGGAGCGATTCTTGCGTGTTTTCGCCGACGAGCCCTTACTTGAACGTCTTCGAATTGCCGCTACTGATTCTGTCTCAGACCCGGAAGTTAGGAAAAAATGTCAGGCGCTTTTTGGGCAGTGGGCCGTGACTTACAAAGACACCCCGGGCATGGGTGGTATTACAGGGCTGTATAAGCAACTACCGAAAAGAAAGCAACCGGCACAACAAGCCCATGCAAAAGTGTTGAGAGATAATGCACAGCCGACGGATATGTCGATGGGCCATTCCGTCTCTATATCCGTAGGAGACGGCCCGTCGACGGCGTTGTCATCCCCCAAGTCTAAGAAATCCAAACGAACCTCAGCATTTGGGTCGGCTAGCTCGAAAGGCCCAAAGCGAAGTAGCCCCAAGCCATTCAATATGGAAAAGGAGAAACCAGAGATCTTGCAAACAATTGCGGCATCCTCGGTTGCCGGTACAAACCTTCTGAATGCCTTAAAACTAGTGAACAGAGAAACACACCGAGTCAGTGATAGTGAGGATGTCATGCTCCAATTTGAGAAATGCAAAACCTTGCGCCGACAAATTTTGCGTTACATTCAAAATATCGAGAGCGGTGATCTTCTTGGTAGTTTGATTCATGCGAACGAAGAGCTTGTCACTGGCTTGATGGCTTTTGAAGTTCTGGACAAGAGTGTGGATTATGACAGTGATAGCGAGGATGAAAATTTTCATCTTCAAGGGATAAATGATGATTTCTCTGGCTTGTCGATTAATCCCCCTAAGCCGCCTCGCCCGCAACGACCGACGAGCATCCCCAATTTTCCAAGCGGTAAAAATCCTTCTCCATTCAATGTGGATAATCTGGAGAGTGCAAGTGAGTCGGAAGCCGAGGAGGATGATAATGAAGACAATCCTTTCGGGGATAGAAATGAAGTCAAGACCCCTGCTGTTGAAAAACACCAACCAACCTGGTAAGGATTCAAGAATGCAGTGAAGGAAGAAAGATAAACTGATTCCCAATAGGCGAGAAGTCTGATATCTGCACATTTGGCTCTTATTCAAATTCGAAATTTGGAGTTATACTTTGTTAGTAAGCTTCTGCGCACAGTGCCAGCTCCAGGTCTTCGTCAATGTGCTCATTGGTACTGAGTAGTCTCGTCATGCATCAGTTTAATATACCCCAATTTACGTAAATTGATCGATAACAGGATGACACGGTTTGCGACAATAAAGCTTGACATATCCATTTGGCATTTTTTTGGTGTGCATTTAATGTATGCATCAATAATTTGTTCTTAAATTGTAGCTACCTGGAGAACAAAACAGTTATTAAACTTGCTTCACCAAATATTGCCTGTTGTGGTTTATTTAGGGTTTAGGGTAAAACCCAGGCAAAGATTACCAATCCACCGACACATCATCAATATGATGAGGTTGACCCAACCTATAGAAAGACGGCACGCTAATTGAATATATTTGAGGCCATCACCTTTCAAGTAAACTAAATGCTAGGCTGCTTCTCATTGAAGACTGGGAAAGCCCGCCCTTCAAGCGCGGCCTTGATCTGTAGAGCGACGAACCGAGAAAAGAATCTGGCGTGAGCAATGCCACCACCCATATACCACAAACCAAGCTCTTTTCAAATGAATAACCAAGGTTAGACATTGCCAGTTATCAAATTAAGCAGTAAGGAGGGTTACGTACGCTCCATCGGTTTGTAAGCACCTTTAATTTCCCCTTCATCATCCACCCCCCAAAAGTCATCTGCCCTATCAGCCACCTCATCGCCGAAAAGTTGCCGTGCGGTATCGCGCATGTTTCCTAGAAAACCAGTAGTAAAAACAACCGCATCTGCTTTGAGATGACTTCCGTCGGCAAAGAGGAGACCGTCTTCTGTGTAGGATACTGGCAGAGATCCGGATTTCATTTTGATCTGGGGACAAACATATCAGCTTAGTCTACAAAGAGATGGAGAAGTTTAGCGTTAAACAACACTAAAGCAAGCACAAACCAATCCATCAGCAATTTTCTTTGATGTACCAGTGTCTATATAATGCCCACCAAACATCTCGGTGATATGATACAGAATATCGTCATCACGATCTAGATGAAACCCAGCCTTTTCGAGATTGGCATATCGATCGGGGTTGGCGGCGTAGGATGCTCGAGTGTCTTCTAAACCTAACTCCCTCATTACGCTGAGTGGAGGTAGAAAGATTTTTAGGTCGCCGATTTTAGGTGGTGTTTCCACGTTATACATCGCTATAAGTCAGAAAATGGGTTGTTAGATGGTAGTGCAATATAGATATGTAGACAAGATATTTTACAATTCAGGTAGTTCATGTGTTCTTGAAGGGGAATAACATCTAGAAAAAGTTAAATTCAAATTCAAAACATTAACAAAATATTTTATGAAGCGGAATTATACATACATGTTTTGCTACGCTGTACCATCGTGACTGAAGCCAACCCGGAGTTGACCATATCCTCGGCAACATCATGCCCTAAGTGACATATTCACATCAGTTGTATTGTTTACTGAACAGAAAGAAATGAATTTACCTGTATTTGCTGTGCCCACCACAACTCCGTGTTTTCCTTTCCAGTCAAGTCCGTTCTTGTAGTCCTGCGAATGTATCGCAACGCCTTTAAACATGTCCTTTACTGCTCGTTACTCTCTTTTTGTTTTGAAGATCACAATAAGTTGGAACAAACCTTGTTCGCATACTCTGGAATAACTGGTACCAGACATCCTCCTCCAGCAGCCAAAACGACATTCGAGCTTGTAATTGTAAATATTTCAGGTTCTTTATTAGGGCACTGTTTTCGGAGATTTAACGTCCATAGCCTCGTAGATTCCGCCCATGATCCCGACTCTACTGTTGTCGAGAGCATGACATTCTAAAACCGAGTTATCAGCTAGCATAACCTACATACATTGTATCGAAATCATACAATATCGAATTTCTGAACCCATTTTTGGAAGGCCCCCGCAAGATGATCTTTCGTCAACCACTCTGGGTCGTCCAGCGCAAATGTGCGGCCAAATGGAAGATGAGAATTTTCTCGCCCGGTATGAACTAGATAGACATTTACCCGTCAGTCTCCTCAATCAGAAGCGAGCGATCTATAACACACTCTTCAAGGAGTCATAACGCAGCCTCCAGCTGTCCCCTATCTCATGGGTTCGTTCAATACAAATGTACGACACTCCAAGAGCTTTCAAGCGGCCAGCTGTGCACAAACCAGCTTGTCCTGCTCCGATAACAATGCAGTCATATTCTGCTGCCCTAGCTCCGTTCGGTGGATGTGAATCACTATTGTTGTGTTGAAAACAGAGCGAGGCGGGATCAAGATGATCAACATTAGCATAATCTCTGAGCTGATCCAGCATCGTAGAGATGATCCATATCTTCCAATCGCCATTTTCATTGGGGATCAGATACAAGAATCCCAAACATGAACTTGCAATGGGTTCTTTCAATATGAAGGTGAAGGATACGACGATCCATGCGTTATTGGGATTTGGTCTTACAACAAGAGCCGTTTCACTTCTCAGTTTAAGGGATCCAACTTGTCGTTTGCCGCATAATGTATGCCAAGTAGGCCCTATGTAGGCCGCTGAATAAAACGTTCTAAGTGTCCCTGTCAGAGAAAAGACGTCTCGCCATATTGCATGAGGAACAAAATCGTCTTTCTCTAAACTCGCTATTTTTTCACTGAAACAGTTGGAAACTGCTACAGCGTCGGTATTCTCGGGGATATTTCCGGTCGGCAATGCGCGAGGAAGACCATCCAAAACCTTCCTCTTTTTTGTCTCAGTTATAGCCATTATGAATATGCTCTCTTATAGTTCTAGAAAAATTTCCTTTGCAATGGGGCTGTGTTAGCTTGAAACTTCTCCAAATAAATCAATATAAACCATTACAAAAATTTCTATCGCCGGTATCAAGTCTTACTTATATTGGGACGTTCTGATGCTGCAGACTTGTAGTTTCGCCTCGATTCTTTTTCGCGAGTACAAAGTCAGACCTAAAAAGTTTACATTTACTTATAATAGAAAACTAGTATTCCAATGCAGTTATTCGGATATGCCGGAGATGTTCTGCGGGTACTCTCATACTCCGAGATAGTTACACACTATTTCGCTAGTCAACGTCAGGTGCAGATCCCACAAGATTTCCAAATTTAGACAAGGGACGGCTTTTATATATTCTATGTGTATGATAATGACTAATTACCAATCCCCAATTCTGTGTCTATGTGATAGCGACTCGCTGCATTGCATATCAGCAGGGTTGTGTCCGATTTTCTGGCCTATCGGAGAAACATTCGAAACTGTCATGCATATCGCATCCTTGACGGCGCCAAAAAGTTTATTGATTGGGCCATTAAGTCAAAATCGCGCTTCTAAATAGGTTAACTGGTTCCTAATGAGTTTATAAACATTGTTCTTTTTAAGAAAACCACGACTATACACCAGTTGACGGCTTATAATACATTCAAATATAGGAAGATATAAAATTAGATCAGGAAACTAGAACTTTACATTTGTCAACTGGTATGGCACTGACTAATTCAGTGTTGGTTTCATGAGATACTTAATAACCACATGCAGTATTTACTCAACACATTTCCAGGCATTCTCGTCGGTGTATGCGCCAGGCCCAAAGTAAATGTTGTGCTTAGGATACTTGCAGTGTTTGCGTGTCCACTCCACAGAACCATTGGTCGCTACAGAGCTTCCTCTAACATATTCTGGCGGAATGCCATCTTCCACCCATTGAACCAATGCCATCAACACATTGTCCTCCGGAGACAGACTTGTCAATGTAGCCAACCCATTGCCTATCTCTGTCGCTCCAGTGCCGCCTTGACAATGGCCCATTCCGCTAATGCGGAAGTACCGATAAAATTCGTCTAGTGAAGAAGGATCTAAGCCCATCGTCTCTGATACTCGACCATAGTACCACTTGGATGTATCAGAGCTGATGAGTGGGTCGGCCATTCCGTGGTACGTTAAAACTTTGCCGCCAGCTTGACGAAACGGTTCCAGATTGCCGTTCCAAGTTTCGATGTCGAAGGGATTCTGAGCCAAAGCGACTTCTGCATCTTTCGAAGTGAAGCTGAGAGGGTCCCAGTCTGGATTGTTGTATACTACATAACGGTACCAATCCGTGCTAAAGGGAAATGGTTGTCCGCCGTACATAATATAAGCCGCTTCAGCTTCAACGCCTGGTTGCATACGAGGATAAAGAGCTTCATTATGTACACCACGCAGGGGTTGATACGTTGACTCAACGGTGTGAAGCTGGGCATTAGATAGACATATTGACGAGTTGGTAGAATTTGAATCACAGCGCAAGCTTTTGACATTAGGCTGGCAGAAATCCGGATCCTCTATGATGCCGTCTTTGGCACCATCAAGAGCGTCGCATTGATCAAGAACTAGATCGCCAACTACTGACCACTGTGCTGGTGTCACGAATGTGGAGGCATTTGACGGTCCTGTCAACGGATAGAAACGTCCGCTCCATGAGAGCAAGTTCACAAAATTGAATGCCGGAGAGCCAGCTAATACTCCATCGAAGAGATCAGGAAAGCTCTGGATCATTTTCCAGCCTTGTCGCCCTCCTGTCGAACACCCCAGATAATACGATTTATTGAAGCTTTCGTCGTAAAATTGTTTGGTGAGCTCCTTGCCAATGACTACCCCAGTATACACTGACCTCCAAGCAAAGTCTTCTACAACATCCGGGTTTTTGTAGAACGCTTCACCCGAAGTGCCATTATGACCGTTATTAGCGCCGACAGTGGCAAAGCCCAAGGATGCAGTGTAAGCCAGGTCATAGTATTGAATACCTAGAAGGGTATTAGTCACACCCTAACCTTTACAATTGTACTTTCGGGGCGTAATTGTTACGTCAACATACAGCCGGAGATACCTCCATTACCCGTGCTCAAAAATCTTCCGGTATAGTTTCGTGGAAACCAGGCTTCCAGTGTAATCTGACTCCTGTTCGACGTAGCCACTGCCATTGCCACACGGCATGTATCCGTCAATACTTCCTGAGCACTAGCATCACAGGAAGGAGGGTTGTCGGCCAGTGACAGATTAGTGCCACCAGGAACATAGGATGCAAAATTCACTGTGACATTGGGAAGATCGATACGACTGCCGAAATTGAGACATTTAGTCTTGAATGCATCTTCTGCCGCAGTCAATATGCTTAAGACCAACGACAACAAAGGTACTAGACGGAGATGAAGCATCATCGCTATGAGAAAGACGTGATGACCAGAGCGAGTCGCAGAATCTCGTCTCTAATATCAATTGACTTGGTAAATACCAATAGTCAAAGGAGACTCTTCTCTGTCATTCCTGGGGAAGTTGCAGCTTATAAGGTAATTTCGAAGCTTGCAATTGATAGCGAACAACTGCCGCCACCAGCCGGGTAGATTGAAGCCCCTGCATTCTGTCGAAACGAAGCTATCCGTTATACGTATCATTGGCCGTTGTAGAGTTGCTAAAGATGTCCGTCCACGTAGATTTCCAATGGGACGGCAAGCCTCTTTGTGGGGCCCCAGACTACCAAGCTACTTCCAGTGTTGGCCTTTGCAGATCCGGAGGAAATTAAGTTCCTCAGCAGCCACCGAAGACTCGGTATTTCTACTCGGCAAGAGGGCTGCTGGCTTGGCCGCGATCCTCGGCATGCATTGTTCCGACTATCGAGTATACGGTAGTTGCTTTTTGGAATTTGAACATGGGTAATAGTGATAATAGTGTCCTCGAGCAGCTGCTACGGCACCATTGTCCAGCAGGTTCGTTCAGCACTTGCGCATCTCATTGCTCATTTGATCTAGACAGGGAGACTCGGATGCATCGAGAGGTTTGCGAATCTACAAACGAAACGAACAAGGAAAGATCGTTCATCGCATTATACAAGCAAACGCTTGTTTGGCGGTGAGTAAAGGCAGAATGCCGCCAATTCAGCGTGCTGTTCTGGGGGCACATCATTGTCGATATAAATATTAATAACGTGTATAAATTCTCCTCGCTCCCTGGTCCTGAATATCTAGGCTGGTTGGTTTCCCTACACTATAAAGAAATGGCACAGCACGTGTGTGAAATACGCCGTCCATATTGGATATGTAGCTAAGACCGCGCGCTGACCGCCTTTGAAGCTGGGGCAAAAACACAGAGTTCTGGCACTGCAGCTTCCTATGTACAGCATACAAACAAGACGCATTGATTTGGAATACAAAATCTCGATTCCAATTTCCGGTATTTATTCTGGCATCTTTATTTTGGTATCGACATATATATACAGCTTTGCGACAGCTTCCAACGCTGTTTAAATCGTTCGGCAGTCACATTTAGCCCGCCGCACGAGCTGCTACCACTGAACGCCGACCGACTCGCAACGCGTTGAAGATGGCTGACTTCTCAGAGGATCCCAATATTGTGGTAGACGAGTTTGCGCAAACACGAGAGGCTGACGATCTATTCGATGATGAAATTATCCCTGTCTCCGGCGATCAGCAGATTCAACAAATCCATGAAGTGCCAGCTGAAGAACTGAAACCCACAGAGAACGTCACGCAAGAACCAAGCCCCTCAAGACGGTCTCGGGGATCGGGTCGTGAAGGTGGTTCTCATGAACGTGGGCGCGGACGGGGTCGAGGTAGAGGACGCGGTGGGCGGGGCGGTGTAGATACGGGGACGAAGAACGAAGCTGTTGTCAAGGATGATAAGGAAGTGGCCGGAGGAAAGGATCAAAACACCGTCGAACAGTCTGAGGATCAGGTGAATGAAGAAAAGGATGATAATGGCGATGAGACCAAAACTACGGCAAAAGCAGAGGTCGCAAAGGTTCAGGCAGTCCGAGGTGACCGGAGTGGTACCGGCGGCGTCAAAAAGGTATGAGGATTTCTGGCTGAACACCGTCAAAGGATCTTTGTCACTGACATACTACAGCCAAAATTGACGGATGAGGAACTCGCTGAACGTATGGCGGCCGCCAAACTCAACGCTGCCAAGAAGGCTGCTGCGCATGCTCGTGCTGAGGCTGATGAGGCCTCATTCCAAGAGCGCGAGAGAGTTGCAGCCGTAAAGCGTCGGCAGGAAGCGGTGAACCGCAAAGTCATGGACAACGAGCGCGAAAAGAATAGGATGCGCAAACTCGGCGCACAGACTGGGCGCGAATGGGATGCCGAAAAGAAAGAAGAGGATTACAGTGGCCGCCGAGGCGGTGGCAGTCAATTTCGACGTGGTATGCATGGCGGCGTTGCTGGTGTACCACGGCGTGAAAACACTGAAACCCCCGAGCGAATTGACGACAATGCTAGCCCTCGGGGCCGGGGGCGAGGTAGAGGTGGCCGTGGACGGGGACGAGGTCGTGGTGATCGAGGAGATTTTTCAAACGTTGGCGGTGGTCCGGCTGCACCAGAAGCTCCATCTACCCCGGGCCTTGACAACGAGAGCGAATTCCCTGCTCTCCCAGGCGGCTCTTCAAAAGATTCTGGAGCAACCCCTACAGGTGCGACGCCTACGACGAACGTACCTAAAACCACCATGGACAAACTGGTCTCATTGGACTCTTCATCTTCGCCGGCTGAAGGCTCCTGGGCAGACCAAGTTGACTCTGAAGACATATGACATGCACAATATGCAACATACCCCTAGAAATGATGTATTTATATATGGCCTGTATAATTATCATAGTAACTACCTCTGCACTATCCTCTAGCATACAGCCTCCAGCATAAAAAGGTACAGTGCCTGTTCGTGGTATCAATCTTAAAGTTGAACTAACTCTCCAAACCCTAAACTCATCCACCCCCAGGAGAACCGGGTAATTTAAGCTTATTTCTCTCCATTGTTATTGCATACGACATTTATGAATGTTCTACCCAGTTATTGCGGTATGAAAACTTGGTTGGTGGCCAATCCAGGATTTAAGCTCGTCATTCGCTCACTATGATATCATCCACGATACAAGCACATATGCCAACCGCTACAACAATCTTACAACCTGATCAGAAAACTCGTGTGTCAGACATATATTTTTGCATTGTGTCGTATTTGACACAATCCATCAACTGTTACATTAGTAGTATAAATACTGCTGCTCTCTAGACATTTGTCGAACTAGCATTTGAAAGAGCTTGATATCCATTATATACAATTAACAATGGTAGCCGGCAAAGAGGAGAACCTCCCAAGAACATCCATTACAGGCGGCGCCAGTGCATTCCCCACGCCAGCCAACAACACTGATGGCGGCAAGGGGCGGGGGGACAAGGGCTCCGTGAAAGGCGGTGGAAAAGCTGTGTCGAGTAACGGTCACGGCCTCGGGCATACACCAGCACCCAACCCAGCAGCGTCGTTTGGTAACTACCTGGGTCTGTCCGAGCAAAAGGAGGCAGCGAGAAATAATGATGCTCGGAGAGTGGCCGAATCGGCGGCCGCCACGGATCCGACGACTGCATCAGGAGGTGAGACATGTGAAACGGAGGACCATAGTTTTATGAGGCATAAACCGGGGTGTCCAGAAACCTTGCCGGGCATGTCGTATGTCAAGGGAGTCCTGGGACGGTAAGTGTCTATTTCAGAGGTTTTAACTAGCTTTCAACTAAGTCCATCTTCGTTTAGGGCCACCAAGTACGATCGTGGAGAATGAGCGTAACATTGAGCTTCTGATGAGAAAGGAAAGAAATGGTTGAGAAATGGGCACGCTCCTTCAAATATTTTCATGAATTTAAAATGACTAAATTTTTTTAAGGTAATTTATACCTTGAAATTACTCTGTTTTCGATATCTTCCCCTTAAAACGATCACGCAGGACAATTAGTCTGCTAATCAACCTCGCCTTAAGGCTGTAGGCACGCAGAGCAGGCTCATCTGCAGGGATGAAGCGACGGACTAGCAAGTTGAAAATACTACCGAACCCTAACGCCATGACAGTGCTAGTTAGAATAATAACGTTATAAGGCATACTGAAGTCGGGAGTAGGAAGTGACAATAATAGGCCTGTTGTACGGAGGTAGACGGATGACTGGTTTTCTTTTGCCAGGATTCTGATTACCGCAGGTGCCACGTTAAAGCCCCGATTTGCATCTGGTGGATACTCGGTGTATCGTAATATGGCTTTTTCAACATCGTATATCAACGTCACGGTAGAGTCAGCGGGGACTGAGAGCACTAGTTCAAGCTGAGTTCCTCTCTCGCGATCAATGGCAGGCCGATAGTAGATGCCCTTAATAATTTCCGAAACTGGTATTTGCCGTGATACACCGTCATTACCTACGACGGTGGCCTGTAGAGTATGAAGATAAGGACGCATGAACCAGGGTAGAGACTCAAAGTAAATGAAGTCCACGGTATCAATCGTAGATGGATTTCTGAAAATTACCCGCATGCCACCTCGTTCCTGTCCATGTCCTATAATAGTCCGTTCGGCATGGACAACTTCTTGTTGCAAAGACAGATTAGTTTCTATCTCTTCCTCAGGTAGATTTAGATCAAAATCCTCAGATGGCGGCAATGTATAGCATCGTGAGATCCCATCGGAACCCCTTGTCTCGGACGCGCCTGCAGTAATGAATACAGATCTGGTTTTGGGTACCTTCAGACAGACAGTCATTGATCCGGGACCTTCGTCGGTCAAAGGACAATGGCCCCGAATAGGGCGTCCAAACACCTCAGAAAGTGTCCATCCAATTTCGGATTTGCCTTCTAGAGGATAGCATGTATCCTGAGAGTTATACGGCTTAGACGGGTCACAGACGAGTTGTTCGGATGGAATAGGGCGAGGAATAGGATTATCTAATCAGCACATCAGTATCAAGGGTAAGAAATGTTAGGAGTACGCATACCGCGGGGACGTTTCGATCGGTCAATATCCAAAACCATGTCGACGCTCTGCTCGACTTCAACAGAGCACTCTCCATCGTCTAAGAGGCAAGTTGGCCTGATATCGATAGACATACTCTGCCACGAAGCATCAAATAGCTTATGGCCATCGAAAAGACTGGAAATTCCCGCCTTCCCCTTGCAGGGGAGCATTTTCAGGAACGGCGTGAGATTCTCCGTACACACGACCTCACCGGGCAGGGTGCCGTGAAGCAAGTGTAGCTGATCGATATTTGCATGATCACCTCGAGGCTCGAATGAAACAACGGGGCGTGTCGTTCGTGTGCCATCGACGAAATTCAAAGAAGCGCAGAACAGTCCGGAAAGCGATTGTGTTAAAGAAAGCCAGTTGGAGAATGCCCTGCAAACGAAGGTATTAGTTCACCTTTCAAAAGCTCCCATACATAGTACAAACATACTCTTTCTCACTCGAGGCTTCAATCCATGCCCACAACTCCACACCTGTTGCGCCTTCTTTGTAACCTTCCCATGGCCTTGTACCCCAACTCTCGGCATCCCACCGACCAGTCGTGAAACGGATATGAAGTTCTTTTGTATGTGTATGCTGTAGAATCTGGCCTAGGGAGCGAGGCAAATAGCGATAGTGTTGATTTTCGAAGGAGGAAACCGACGAGTTACTACGGAAATTGAACGAGGCAAGCAGCGATGACCCAGGCAGGGGTTGCAGTTCGAGCCGTTCATGGTATTCTGATGCGCCGAGGCAATTGGCGATGAGAACAGCGAGAACCGCGAGGAACGGATAATAGAGATTCATCCCGACATTGTATATCAGTAGTTTTTCGGCCGGGCTTGCACAGTTGCGACTGTATTCAATATTGTCATTGCGGAAGAGCAATTAATGACAGCGAAACCAAGCGGCAACCCCAAGCATCAGCCTCAGCTCGGCTTCCGATTGGACGGATGCTGTGTTGTAGATCGCCCTAATGGGCCTTCCTGTTTATGGAGAGCAGCAATCAGCTTTTGCTCGTTCTGGCCGACGTTAATGAATGCTATGAACATCATTTTTACCATATACTCTCCGGCGTTATGTTGTTCAGCGCGTTGTATTGTCCACATGTGCTTTGTCGCGGAGCTATGTGATTGGCTGCCATAAGCGCAACCGCCACTAGTGCGAAGAGGCAACCAGTCTTCAACAATGATTCTTTCGTCCCTCGCCGCATCACGCAGTCGCCCACGCTGGCTTTTGTTTGTATAAATCAGAATCAAAGAGTATATCTACACGTCAACCTAGGATGGCGGCAGAACAGAGAAAGCTGCTTGAGCAGCTCATGGGAGGTCAGTGTTATCATTCTGCGCGCCCTCAGCAGCTCCAACAGATGTACTGACTTTTTTCTTAATAACAGCTGATCAGCTTATGGGCGTTGGGGCAGGATCTCGCAATTCACAACTCACCATTACCGATCCGAAGGTCTGCCGATCATACCTCGTGGGCACATGTCCCCACGACCAATTCATCAACACAAAACAAGACATGGGCCCTTGTCCGAAGGTTCATAGCGAAGGCTTGAAAGCGGAATACGATGCTGCTTCACCAGCGGAGAAGGCGAAATGGGGATTCGATTACGACTATCTACGCGACATGCAGAAGTACATAGATGAGTGCGATAGGCGCATTGATGGTGCCCAGCGACGGCTGGAAAAGACTCCCGATGAAATAATGCAAACAAACAAACTGGTATGGTTTCTTTCTTTTTGAGAATTTAATCCATTATCTGTGCTCCGGGCTAACTTTTACTCAGTTGAAACAAATATCCGAACTCACAAGAACTATAAACTCCGGTCTTCTTGAAGTGTCTGTGATGGGCGAGATGGGCTCGATATCACTTGCAATGAACGAACTCTTCAAAATTCGGACAGCAAAACATCAGAAAGAAGCCTGTGAGCGTGAGTTGAAACTACTATCAGATACCTCAGGGCCGTCTGGCCATCAAAAGCTACAGGTCTGCGACGTGTGTGGTGCATATCTAAGCCGTCTGGATAATGATCGCCGATTGGCAGATCACTTTTACGGGAAAATGCATATGGGTTACTCTGATATGCGTAAAACCTTCAAGAGGCTCAGTGAAGAGTTAAAAGGGCGGGCGCCACCATCAAGACATGATGATGGATATGGTGATGATGGCAGCTGGGGCGGACGTGGAGGAGGCGGAGGCGGCGGTAGAGGCTACGGACGGTCTGGTGGTGGTGGCTACAGAAAGAAGGGAGGCGGTAGATGGTAGATTTAGGTGTCTATTTAGACATCTGATCTCCTTAATGACCCCATGTTCTACATATCTTCCTTTCAAATGTTGCATAGCGCAGGCGTTCCACAAAACCACAACCTATCAATCCATCACTTTCATACCTTGGTATGTTACGTGTATTCTTGAAACTGTCCTTTAGCAAATTCTATATGTAATAATGTATAGGCTAGACTTCCCTTGCTACGGAAAAAAAAGACATGTTTGCCCTGTAACTTTAAATATGAGGATTTTGAATTCCTTCATACACTTAAACTTATCCCCTTAGGTATGATACTGTATAATCTATCTGTCCTAAACACAAAAAGTGAGCCTCACACTGCTTATCCAATTCTGCCACCTAATTCCTCCGCTGGCTCTAGGTTCCTGTCCTCATATACTCTTTGTTTCTCGTTGTCAAGCGAAGGTATTTGGCTTCGCTTGGTTTCACCTAACTACGAGCTTTTTCCTTGAAATATTTTGAAGAATAAATAGACTTGATTTATATATTAGATCGTTCTGTATAGGATAGAGATGAAAAAGGAAAACAATAAGGCGCGCTCAGAAACTATGATATATGTTGCTATTCCAAAAGCCTATTGGATGTCTCGTATAATGACTGCCCATAGTAATGTGAAGAGAAAGCTAACAAATATCGTGGCTATGATAGTTATCCTATTCGGGCCTTCAATGGTATGAATGCCCCATCCAAGCGCCTGACAGCCACTGTGTAATAAGTCGGGTCTTGATGTATACTGCTGTTCAGTTTCATCGGAAGGCGGTTTAACCATGTGTCATGAATATGATTACGTTTTGAATGCAGTAAATGAAGAAACACGTTGGTAAGTATTGGAGAAGGGTCGCTTAGCGGACAGGGACAGAACTCCCATGTGTTGGAACCGATTTCTTCTTTACACGAGAGGGAAGGAAAAGATTGGCATTCTAACGTCCCTATCTTCGGCGCAAAACTATAGAGTATAGGTGGCGCTGGTGTCTTTTCCAAGCAGGATGTTTGCTTACATTGAAAGATTTATCTCAGCTGGCTTGAACATACCTAGTCTATGAGTCTTGAGCGATTTCGGACCTCATCATATCTTTTCTTCATCTTGGGGAGGAGCTGCCCATCGAAAACAATATTGCTGTCGACAGTAAGGATTTTGTGATCTCCGGTGTTTAAGCATAATTCAAATACTTATTAACCATAAAAACGGCACGTCTAATGTTTGATCCCTGTGTTGTCTCCAAACACTGACCTTGCCGGTGGTATATATATATACGTAGTATTTCGAGTCCTACATGTATCACAAGTCCCATTAGCGTTCGCACCTAACCGCCAATAGCAGATGGCAATGACGGTAAGTTCACCTCGTGGAATCAGCCTAACGTTGGTTGCGTTTGTAGATGTGGGAGATCAAGTGTAGAAACAAACTCCTAATACTTCCGGGGCATCTCCTTGAAAATCTCCCCACAAGAGCCTCACCATATCCCTAAGCTACCAGATTTTGGGGGTATTAGTTGGGGGCGACATGCATGCCCCGGTATGTCAATCGGTTAGACTGTCAGACTCTTAACTGTTTCGGTTCCCTGAAAGCGCTTCGGAATCTGGAGGTTGCGGATTCGAGTTCCGCCCGGGGCTTCTCCTTCTTGTTTTTTTTTGCTTGTCACTAGCATCAGTTAGATTCGAAGTGTCGTTCAGCCATGTTCGGCATCATACAGTTATCAATAGCTAGTACCCTATCTTGGACTCTCGATGAGGAGTGAGGGATAGCTCTGGGAAAAGTCTAGGTATTCTTGGTGGCAAAGAGGAGAGGGCCCCGGATGAATGAGGGTTGTCTCTGGTATCTTCTGCTGGTGACAAAGCTAGTGGTTGGGACATATTTTGCAGGAGAGACAGTAGCGTCTGGCTACATGTGTAAGGTCGTGGTTGTCTGTGTATGGGTTGCTCTTATTGAATTTTCTGTAGAGCTGCACTGTCACCATCCCCAAATGTTGGGTCATAACAGGGCGGCGAATAGGTTTTGGTTATGATAAGAAAATGTGTTGCATGGAAAGCATGGAATCACATATCATCTATACCTTGCAATCAAAGGCCGCAGATGAATCGAATACTAGACAAAATATGGAGCGTCCACCATGCCCGTGTGGTTGAAGTGCAATATCAGTTGATGGAACCAGCCTGAGTATGTGATAGATATATGAGCCTGGTTCTGGCAAACACGATATTCCAGATAGAAAAAGGAATCTGTGGAATAAACGAGTGCCTTCAAGTGCCAAGTCGATATCAATCGATCTGTTGAACAATACGAGAGGGGAATGCCCCGCCTCACTGCTTACATACGCAGTTGGGCACGGAGCAATAACTAGGGGTCAAGTGACCTAGTTGACCAGTTTAATGCCACTTAACTAATGTACATATGGAAAACTAGATGCCTAGTTTTTCATAGCATCGAACCCCCCTCCGATAACAGTGCTGCAAGTTTGTGAGCAGGCACATATTGAATTTCTCACACCTCATTTGGTTCTTTCTAGATCATTTAGCTGCGCTTGATTGTAGTACAATTTTTTATTTGCGAATGATAAACTTTGGGATTAGAACACAGCCTTTTCAGTGTAAGGAAGCAAAGCATCTCACTAACTGGCTCAAACTATACTACATATTATATACACGTTAAAATCGCGAAAAAAACCAAAAAAAACACTACGCTGAATGACATACTCCATCGGCTATTGCCAACATACAATCACTCCAACATACTATATCTGATATGAGGGCTCCCTCAGTCTGTCCCTACTGTTCCAGAGTAGGTGCCATTGCTCATGTGGTAATGTACGTAAACCATCATCGCAACTATATCAGAGAATATTGCCTTGATATCGGCCCAATGAGCGAAAACATCGCTTGAAAAGAAGAAAGAAGAAAGAATAAATAAACGTATACTTTAAGCTAGGGTTGAGGCCCTAGCTGACCATTTTGGCTGGATGATGTATACTGCTGTATAGCGCTCATCAATGAAGGATAGTCATTGGCAGCAGAAGGATTCTTGGTGATTATTTCGCGGACAATGTTCAATTGCGCAACGTCCGCTGAAGGAGCCTTCTGCAATAGTTCTTCGATTGCTGGCGACTTCGCATGAGGGCCAAGGACATGGGCTGCAGCCGCAGCTCCAAATAATGGAGGAACGGGGTGTGCTTGTTGCGGAGGCGGTGTAACTTGGCTCTGCTGTTGTGGGTTATTGTATGCAGCGTTATGGCCTGGTTGAGGGAACGAATGGGGAGGCTCAGTAATACTAAGCGAGGGATCAGATCCTGTTATAGGCAGAGGAGGTGTTATCTGAGAGCCTTGCCGCGTTGCAGGCGTAGGAGAGGCATATTGTTCATGATATTGGACCAAGGGCGTCGAATTCAATGGGCTGGCAACAACCATCGGATGATCCTTGTCCTGACTGCCATTGTGAGGCGTCGGTTGCTCTGAAGATGAGTGGTCATTTGTTTTGACAACAAATACTACCAGGAACATTTGATCAGGCAGAGGATCTTCAATAGAATTGTTCTCCAAGAGTTGTAAAAATTCGGGTTGTTTGTTCGCACCCGCCTCGATTGGAATAATATATGTATCTTTGACGGCTGATATAGGGTGTTTCCCAACGACCCCATAGCGATTGCGGTGCATAAAATAATTGAAAAGTTTATCAAATTCCGATCGCTCATTTGCTGGAATAGGGGGGGCAATTGCTATCACCGAGACATCTGTTGAGTTACTGAATCGCAATCCACAAAGATATTTGCTAGCAGGCTCAACGGCAATCCGACCATCTACTACGAGCGTGGTGGGCACCAGCTGACTCCATGGAATATTGCCACTCAAGTCGGCACCTGCAACATGCCGTGCAGTAGATGCGAACGCGGCAACAGGATTCATAGATATTGTTCCGCGCCAAACATCGCTGGACTGGAAATCCTTCGGTGAATAGGGAGGAGATTCTGTGCCTTCATCCTTGAGAAGTTTATCAATATCTTCATCAGCCTGGACTTTATCACCGGTGGGTGGTGGTTGATGTAAGTGAGCCGGAACTTCCGGGAAGATATTATCATGATTTGTTGCTCCGGGAGAGTGAGAACGAGCGGCATCCCCATTCATCTCGCCCAGTTTTTCGGTAGGCACTTTACGATTCTTTTCAGCAACACCGGGCTCTTGTGGCTGCTGGGAGTTGGCAACGGTACGTCCTGGACCAGATGGACTTTGGGGAGTGGCGGTATTGTCAGCTTCGGCAGCAGCACGGTGAACAGATGTTGATGAAAATATAGACTCCGATGTGCCAGCCTGGCCATCACCCTCGATGACCTCCTCACCCTTGTGTGTTCGTCTAATCCGCGGCCCTTGCTCCTGCATAATTATATGTTGCTTCTCTGCCTCTCTTTTAATTTCTGCATCCTTCTGCTGCTGCTCCTCACTCGCCATGTCTTGAGCTCTCATGGTCGCGAGCGCAGTGGGTGCGAGACTACCCGTGAGTAAACGATCCCGCAAACCAGGATTCTTCTTCACATTGAATACAATTGTGCGCAGCTGGCTTTTGTACGCCTCGTTAGGTTCTCCAGATCCGTTGCATAAATGTGTATACATGGCATGCTCAACGGAGAGACCGAGATTTCTCGCGACATCTTCAGCTTGTCTGTCGGCTGGCAAGGCGTAGGTACCGTCCTTTTGAGCTCCTGTGATCTGATCCTCAAAAACGGTTATGAGATGACTTGCGGCCTTTTTCCGAGCATCGCTCTGTATATCATCTGGCTTCTCAACGATATCTGATCTCTCAGCAATAGAGGCTTTCCGTGAGACTGGTTCGACAGAGCCTGTTTTTCGAGATTGGGTGGGTGATGCTTTTCTCGCCTTTTCATTGGCTTTTGGCTCTGATATCCTTTGCTGCTTTTGCTTTGGACCCTAAAATTGATAGTTAGTCACACCATAGCAGAACTGTATTCGCATTCACTTACAAGATCAGGCGTAGAAGGCTCTTTGAGTTCTTCGAACTTGCGTTTCTGCGTATTACTTGGCTTTGAGTCTGTAGTCGCTGGGGTCGTCGGTAGCACGGGGGACTTGTTGTCTTCAGCGGGTGTTTGTAATGTACCGCTGGCAGCAGGATCCTCTGTTGCTGGGGGTGGAGAAGCCTGAGCTGGTGCAGGAGTCGAAGGCCCACTCGCTTGGGATTTTACATCACTTGGCCTTGAACCACCCTTTTTGCCCTTCTTTCCTTTTTTCCGTTTGGCGGCTTTCTTCTCCTCAATTTCTTGCTGTCGACGTCGTGCGGCTTCCTCCCAAGGCTTCTCTCCCCGTGCCATCTTCTCCAAGAGATCCTTGTGATCCTCAGGCTTACATTGTTCGCAATAGTATTCTTCAGGCTCACTGCCCTTTGCGAACGTTAAGCCCATGCAGTCGTTATGTTGCCATGCTGAGCAGCGGTCGCAGCAGATCATATCTCTTTCGATGTCTTCTTCTTCCTCATATTCACCACAAATACAGCGGATTAATTCCTCCTCCTCCTCCTCCTCCTCCTCGTCACTCGGGCCTGGAGTTGGTTCGGCTGATTGTTTCGAGTTCCTGTCTCTGGGCTGAGTCTTTCTAGACTTCTTCGAAGGGACATCTTGAACTAATTCGAGATTTTTATGCTGGCCCTTGGTGGCACGTCCTGATCGTCGAGGTTCATCTAAGAAGATACTGTCAGTTCATGATTTCAATGTAAATGAGATTCGTGCCTCGCCCTTGATGCACGCAAGGACCCAAGGCACTGATGGAAGATATGGATTGAAATTGCTCACCAGCCATGGTCGATGTAATGTAGCAGAGGTGAAATAGTATGATAATTCTACGTGTAATAGAGCTCTTTTCTAGCGCAAATTACCTCGGTCTAGCCGGGCCACTACGTCATCAAATTGCTAGAAAATACAAAATGCAATCCTAAACGCGGGATTCACGCTCAAAGAACAGGAAAATTACTTTGCCCAAGCCTGTTCTGTGTGATGGTCACGCGAAATTGACTGCAGTCTGTCTGTCGTTGGCGGTTCGCTCTCAGACACCGGCCTGTTCTCAGCAATGCACAGTCTGATGTTGCCGCTGAGAGGTATGGAATATCAAGTAGCTTGCGTCTTAAAAAATCGGTTCAAAATAACTCTTGCTTGCGATGCGATAGTGCGTAGGGTATCTGCAGAGGATATTGCGATCGTCGAGGTGCGCAATCGTGGTGTGGCGAGCCGGCTGGACGAGTGACAGAAGAGAGTTGAATGTCTTGGAATCGCGTTGCCGGGAAAATTATTAAGGCAGCTTAGCGTCGGGTCATGTGATTTCACAGAATGCGGAGAATCACAAAGCCCCACTTTTCCGTTCTGGAGACCACCAGCCACCCAGACCGGCTGACTCAACGCAGAGACACAGCCGCAGGGGTTTATCGCCCAGTCCACTATTCCACTTTCGGCACCTCGATAGCCAGACTGGATTTGCAAACGCCACATCTCGTCATAGCCGTCCGCCGTTCAGCTGTGAATAAAAACACCACAGCAGAAGATTATTGTCAAGTTTCGACTACAAGCTTGACCTTCTTGGCCATAGGCTCGTTAACATCTACCTGAAATCATGGCTGATGTCCGGTCTTTACTTCGAAGCGAACTTGCATCTCGAGGATCGTCTGGACAGAGTGGAAGTACGGGGACGCGAGTCACGAAGAAGCGAAAAATCGAGGCTACCGATGATCTAATACGCAAGAAGTCTAGGCCTACGACGCCTGGACTTGAACAGACTTCTGAGCACAGTGATGCGGCGGATATAATTTCGCGGGACCAACAACTGAAGACTGCCACAGATCATGCTACATTGCATGAGGATGAGGCTGGGCCTTCGCTGCCTCCCAGCAACGACGAGAATGAAGACGTGTTTGATGATAAAGAGCCATTCATTGTGTCTCCTGAACTACAACCTGCACCCCCGAAGCAATTAGTAGATGAAGACGAGTGGGCCGCTTTTGAGCGAGATGTCGTTGCGCCTACACGTACCGCGCAGATCCCTGCTGCAGCGTTTGCGGCTGCAATTATATCTGCTGCCCCGGTTTCAGCAGATGAGCTGGCTGTTCAGCAACAAAAGCAGAAAGAGGGACAAGATCTGGAGCATGAGGATGCAGAGGGAGAAAGAGAAGACGCTGCCCGACATCTAGAAGAGGAATTTGAGGAAATGGAGCAGTTAGAAGAGCGCGTAAAACGGCTCAAAGCGAAGCGTGAAGAGCTCAGGAGGCATCGCGCAGAGGACGAAAACACCAATGCCACAGTTGAGGCACAAAATACCACACAGCAAGAGGGTTATGAAAGTGAAGAAGAGGATGAAGTTGATGCTGATTGGGATGACTGGAGGTTTCGATGATAAATAACATCAACTTAAATGAAAGTCAGCGATAATGTTTGAACGTCACTTTGTTTCAGTTCTTAGATTTACATTCTGCGCTTTATAAAACAAAAAAAAAACCTGAACGCGCAGAGCCTCGATACCCTGTGAGCTGAGCTGTATCTAATGCACTTATGACTGGATGTACTGGGTACATCACTTTTCAATTAATATCGATATGGCTAAGCCTAATTATTTGACTCATTTTCTGGTGTATGAGCATCCTGATCCATATATTTCTTCAGGCCCTCTTTTCCCCTTTTGTTGAGAGCTTCCTCGATTTCCGCTTCTTCTTGCCTAAGCATATTTTTGCCTCGAAGTAGATCACCCCTCCGACGACGTTTTTCTTCGTCAACCTGCCGTTCTCTATCTGCGAATGCCTTCTCTCGTCGAAACCGTTCCATCTTCTTTCGTTCATGTTCTTGCTGTTCCTCAATAGAAAGAGCTGCCATGTCTTCATCTGGAGCGGAAGAAAGAGTTGATATGTACGTTTCAACTAGTGGATCACGAACTTTTGTTGGTAGGGAAATGAAGCGCAAATCTGTCAAAAGAGCCGAGGGAAGAGCTTCGATACTTGATGAGCTATTTAAAAGGTGTAGCGGAATCGATTTAAGGAGTGTCGATAAGTCAGACTTTCTGGTACTTTCGCTGAGCTTCAGTCTCCCAATATGATCACGATAAAACTTTTCACGTTCTTTATCAGCCATCCGTGTGTTTTTCATGACATCTTCTTTTCGATATTTACGCTTGAATTCAGGCCAGTACAACTTGGGCGTTGCGTGCTCATGAAGAAAAGCGAGATATTTGATCCTTGGGTCTTTTGTTTCTTCTTTCTCCTTGCGCATTTTCACCTCTTGGATTCGATCACGACTCCATGCTGCGAACACCTCGCGTCTGGATTTCATTGTAGACAAGGCGGTGTATCTGGTATCTTCGATTATGCGACCTTCTTCGACAACCTTTTCCCACGTAGTGAAAGGGTTGATGCGAAGATCATCAAGTAAATCTCGGAAAAGAGCAGTCGCTTCTTCATCTGTTAATGAAAGACCTTCTGCTCCCTCTTCCCATCCTTCATCACCAGGTTCCCCATATTCGCCGGGGTCTAGCCCATACTCTTCACCCATTGCTCTAAGTTGATATTCAATATCATCCTCGTCGAATTCCAAGTGCTTTTCTTCACTTTGGTTGTCGCTATCCACTCGAAGCCTTTTGCTAGATTGTTCCTCGTCCCCCTCACTATCAGTCACTTCCACTTCTTCGTATTCATCACTCTCCTCCTCATTGGCTAAAGCCACAGGGACCTCTTGAGATTGTGACAATTCTTGTTTTTGATGTTCGGCAACGTGTTCCGACCGTCGAACGTTCTGATCTTCGCGAACACCTTTCTGCTTTTTCTCTCTTTGCGAACGGTCAAACTCCACTACTCCCTTCAAGACATCTTCAGGGAATTTCCAATAACTCTCGTTCGTTTCTGGATTATACACAAAACGACGACCCAGCTTAGTCTGTACTAGGAGCCATGGACTACAGCCTGGAATGCCATGTTTGTGTTTCGGTCGATCTTCTGGCTGGCGATGCCGTCGATCGTGGTAATCTCTACTGCGGAAGCCCTCGCGATACTGCGGTTTCGAATTGTCTCTGGCAGATATATCTACTGCATCACCAATAGTAGGGCCATATGGCGTAGAAGAAAATGGAGGAAGGGTTTCGGGGTTATAAAGAGATTCGGCTGGAGCTGGAGATAATGTGGGAGCAATGCTTGGACGCTTGTAGGTGGATTGTTTGGTTTCGGAGTTATAGTAATACGAATGACCTGTACTAAAATTTAGATACTGTGATATTCATTTAAACGGCTTCAAAGGTTGGTAACTCACCCGATGGAGCTCGATGTTCCGTCCATCCTGGGGGTAATGGAGGTGGTGCAGCGTATGTAGACTTTAGCATTTTGAAGCCTCTGGGTGTAGCTCGATCCTGTCTAGCGCTCGAGTAAATTTTTTTTAAGAGAGCGAGCCTTTTCACCAATGGTCAGGATTCGTCCAAGGCCATGCTGCTGGATTATTGTTGTATGCGAAAGCTCTTCATTGCGGTATTCGATGCGGCAACTTCCTAGATCTCCAAGGTGGCCCGAGCTTGGCGGACGCGACTCCCAAGTTGCCTAGTCGTCGGGAGCTTACCAAGTTGCACTCAGCAGCTTCCCATCCTTCCCATACTTCCAAGCACAACTGAATTGCGATAGCTTTGGGTTCACTTGCGGTTATCCTTTAGTACTTTTTGCAAAGTTGTTATCTTACTATCACTACCATGTCAAGGCGTTACGACTCACGGGTTAGTATCCCGATTTTCTATGTTGAAGCTTGGATCAGACTGGCTGACTGTGATGTACCTGGCAGACCACGATCTTCTCACCTGAAGGCCGCCTTTACCAGGTTGAGTATGCTTTGGAAGCAATCTCTCACGCTGGCACAGCCCTTGGAATTCTCGCCAAAGATGGGATCGTGCTCGCTGCTGAAAGAAAAGTGACAAGCAAGCTCTTGGAACAGGATACCTCTGCGGAGAAGCTTTACATCTTGAACGAGTACGTCTTATATCCTAAACTTCAGTTCTCATTGTAAAAATATGCCATTAATTCGCACCCTCGAATAGTAATATGATTTGTGCTGTCGCCGGTATGAATGCCGATGCCAACATCCTTATCAACTATGCTCGACAGGCTGCTCAGCGATATCTTTTGACGTACAACGAAGAAATTCCATGCGAGCAACTCGTGCGCCGTCTTTGTGATTTAAAGCAGGGATACACTCAACACGGTGGTCTACGACCGTTTGGTGTTTCATTCATCTATGCAGGCTATGATCCTCTCCGACAATTCCAATTATACCAGAGCAATCCAAGTGGAAACTACGGGGGTTGGAAGGCGACTAGTGTGGGCGCTAACAATGCAGCAGCCCAGAGTCTATTGAAACAAGACTATAAGGAGGAGTGTGATCTGAAGGAAGCGTGTGCTCTGGCAGTCAAAGTTCTGAGCAAAACAATGGACTCGACGAAGCTTAGCAGTGAGAAAAGTAAGTGATTGCAGATGCCATATAAAACTATGTGTTTAGCTAATTGGTTTGCAGTTGAATTTGCAACCGTGGGCCAAACGAAGGATGGAAAGATCTACCACCACCTTTGGGGCGCTGACGAAATCAACGCATTATTGAAACAACATGGTCTGGCCAAGGAGGAGGATCCTGAAACTTGATAGCCGCCTGGTCATATTTGACATCTCTGCCTATCAATTCAGTGTAATTGTTATCATCAATTTCGGAGTATTAGCAATTGATAAAATGAACTAGAGGCCAATTAGCAGTCCTTGGAGAATTCCATTTCGTGCTGTGAGTAGATGAGCTATATAACGGGAATCAGGTACGAGCTGTGCATATATCTTCTTCTGAAGAATGGCACAGAACACCTTAATGTAGATTGTGACGTGGCAGCTACCGCGTTTTTAGATTGCAGACGCATGAATAACTGGTACATGTATCTGATATTTCTTCTCATAGGCCCGATCAGAGAGTGAATCTCGCCCTACATGTATTATTGCATTGAGACATGGATGTTTTCAATCAGACGGTCCACGTCAACTAACTTACGTGTTCTCCCTTGCTGATATTGCCTGGCCATGATCTCCTACCTCAATTAATGTGGTTTCTTGAGGAATGCAGAGCTATATAACTATGATGAACTGCATCAATTCTTGTAGACAAGCAAGAGTAAAACTACAGTCATTCAATACTATCCATCCGAATGAAGCACGACCAACGCCAGTTAGCCAGCCTCATAAGATCAATTGCTAGGAGACCAGTCTAACCAGACGGTAGCAAGCGATACCTTGCAGATTCAAAACACGAGAAAATCCAATGTCAAAACAAAGCATTCAAATCACAACAAGTTTGCTGAACGAAATTTGGCGCGACAGAATGACAAAATCCACGCAAAAATTAAATTCATGCAGAAAGAAATCTCAGCTATCATCTCTAATATTATCTTTTGGCAGCTCCCCAGATCATGAGGGGTTCCACAGACGCAACTGACAACAACCAACAGAGTCATGTGACCAGGAGTGAGATCCCGTTGTCGCTATTGGGCAGCAGCTGGCCCACTTTTGGGAGTCTTCAGCTTCTTCAGCTTCCCCACGTTGATGCAGGATGTTGATTCTTCAGTTTTCACCCAAGTATTTGACTTGCTGATATTCACCCGTACGCCTGAAACTGCCACCACCTGGGGAGGAGAATCGCTCGCCAGCTTACCGCCCGCTGTCCGAATTGACGCTGTTATGTGGCTCCGCTGAGCAGAGGCGCCCCGCTCTCCGATGGAAGGGCGCTTACATGGAACGACTCTACAACGTAGGAGTGATGGAGCATATTCAAACATGCCACAAAAAGTACGTTTCATTGGCAGAGACTAATTAAAAAAATTAAGATGTAACAGATTTCCCATAAAGGCATGCTATCCACCGCAGGAATCCATGCTTCATTCGACCAGAGCAACCCTAAGGTCGCCGGACCCTGACAAAGTTCCATCACAGAAATGAGAAAACAAATAGCGCCAAAAGAACCTTTGACACAAATAAGTGAAATAATCAACCAATCATCATTGAACATAACTCCTTTTTGCGCGAAATGATACTTGTACCCCTCACACGACCCGCTATGCTTTTCAACATAGGGCTTTCCTCTTACAATCTCGCTCTGTTTGAAGCTGGTAGATTTCCTTTTCAAGATCGCTGACCAATTTCTGAGATCGATTCATTGTCGCCACCAAGCTACCTCCCTCACGCTTCCAGCGGTCCAATCGTTCTAGTTCCTGGCTGCGGCGGCGAAACTTGGTCTCAATCTTTTCGCAGAGTCGACATTGCTTCGTATCGAACTCCGTTTTGTTTACGAGCTTAATTCCACATGTTTCACCTGTTCGGTATTCATAGTTGCATTGGTGGGCGAAGTTGGTCCAGTTCCAATCGCCGCAAGTGAATCTTTTCTGATTGTAAAAGCACATTCCTTGCAAAAGAATCAGCATCATTACTGTTTCAGGTTCCTACCAGTACCTACTGAAAAATGGTAGATGATTCTGTTTCAAGGTGTCTTATGGGAGTTCGATTGGTGCAAACGCAACTTCCGATGTACTCCTGGGGGAGTCTTCAGCGGCAACTGTCAACTGTTGCTTCAATGTTTCGAATTGGGGACCCTTGATGATGAATTGGAATTTTGATTTGTGATTTACTTTGAGGATATACTTTTGAAACTTGAACTGAAGCAATTGAGAGGGACCATCAGGGAGTGATACGCCATATTTATGTCCCATGAAGTCGGCCACGGCATCCGGCTCAGGGTTCGTCTTCCTGTTGATCGACGCGTGTCCACTGTTGATTCCGTCCTCTATCAGTGACTATGGTTAGACTCTGCAGATGTTTGTTGCTCATATCTCGGTCTACTGCACCGTAGGTAGACGCGTCACAAGACTCTATCCCGAAGTGGCCTTTGGGTTGCCACCGTCGTCTCACCGATCCCGTTGCACATGCATGCTGAGGATCTTTGGATGCCATATTGTCCACTCTTTCTGTTGCTCCGCATTTTGAAAATCCCTCACTTGCGGGCGAGATACTGGTCTATGTGCATGATGCGACCGTGGTGACATGGCCCAATGACTGTCACACATTTTCGTCATTTTGATGAGAGTCTATTATCGATCCTGGTCTACTAAGATTGATTAAGGCCTAGGCTAGTCTGTTGGAGGATTACTTGTCTTGCCGGATCGCGGAATTGCATTGGCAGAGCAGATGATGTCCAATTGACTTGAGACTTTGCACTACATCCTGCTGCCTATCGATATGGGAAATACGAACACATATTTGTGGAAAGGATGTGAATCCAAACCCCACCTTCATCTTTGTGACCGCCTTCTGGAGGTCCTCCCTATTGTGGTAAGTGTGCTATATAGTGCTTGCAAGATGGCAAAGCTATAGCCTAGCTTCATCGAAATTTCAATGCTCTTTTCCAATGGATTCCGAACGGTTGCAACGCGTCCCAAACTCCGTCAGCCTCAAACATCAATACCGGTGTTCACTATCATTGATTCATGCATACGGTCCGCTTTCTGAATTGAGTTATGACCTTCATAATACCTCCAATCAGCTAACTTGATGAACGGCCAGGCCGCATGATGTGGTCATTGATGCTATTTCTATCAGTCACCTCACAGAATATGATAACGATAGCATGTCTCTGGTATCTCCGATCCCAGTCATGGAAGAAATTAGCTTGGTCGCCCTCGTTCCTCTCTTCCTGCATGCTCTTTCGAGGGCCAATGGTGAATGTTGTTATTGACCCGGCTCGGACGTGGCAGCCGAATCCTTTCAGCTGATCAGCGACATCTGCACTCAGATATTCCCGCATTGATTGTTGCTCAGGTGCACGGTCTCGCCTCTTTCCTAGCGAGCCATGTATGACGCGGGCCCAAGCGGTCATCTTCATTTCTTTCGGTAAATAAATGGCGTTCTATCATGCAACCGCACTACAGCTTGGATATTATCTGACGTGGCAAACTGTGTCTGGTCTAAAAATACGTGACTCCAGGCGTCTTGGATGCATGAGGTCAGTATTACTTGAGGACAAAATACATTGCTTATCCATATCCGAAGCTAGCAATGGGAAGCCATCCAAACCCTGTTGTTCTCTTTGGCCTGACGTTACTCGTTGCGCTTGGAAATACTCCAATGATTCTAAGGATTTGCGTGGAATGAAACAAATGCTTGCAGAACTACCCGATGTCCCCGATTCCATTGCTCTCCAGGAACTCTCGGGCTTCATTATTGGGCATATCCCTGCTGAGACCCTGCAATGCTGTCGTTCCCAGCAAACCTCGGACTCTCGGAGGGTCAAATTTTCAGCTTATGCAGAAGGTGACCACTCTCCACCGTTAGTGGCACCTGCATGATTTGCCACTGTCACCCGTTTTCCCGTGTTTTTGAGACGTATTGACTTTCTGTCTTTAGTGACGCGCTGCATCTCTGCACCAGCACCGTGTTGTTTATGTTGGTGTCTTCGGTGGCATTCACTCGTTGGAAGAACACCCGGTGAGTCATTGCTAACGCCACCAAGGCTGTGGAAAGAGCAAATTTTTTTGATAGTTGGCGCCCACTGACACTGAACGTTAGATTTGGATTCCAACTCCACCTGCATCATATCCGAGCAGCCGGAGTTGTTTGACTCTCGTGATTGAGATATGACGGAGCTTCCCGCGCTCCCGCATATAGTGCAATTGATTAGTGACAAATGAGATAATACGACAAGCCCTTGATCATTATAAGGTGCAAGTGCATTCTCTTTCCTAAGGGCATACAGCCAGAGATTGGTTTCCAGTACATGCCGAAACATCCTTTCGCCCCACTCATTATATCCAATGGCTTAGGCACTTTCTTTTTACTTGTCAACCTTGAAGCCGGTACATACGTCGAGTCAGCCATGTCTATTTAGAGCTATTTAGCGTGCCTTTGATGCCGATCACTGAAGCTTACTGGACCTCATGCTGCAGTTGCCATGCATCTTGTCACTCGTCCTCATGGGACAAGCTGCATGAGCCATCATCGAGTAAACATTTTCAACCATTCGTTAACCTTTAGCTCTTGCTGAATTCTAGTTTGCATTACGTGTCGACTGTTTTGATCTACAGATCCCACATTAGATTGAGTTCCTTGAAGCATTCCGCATTGAGATACATGAACCCCTGCAGTGGCGGTCGAAGACCGTGGAACTCTGGCCCCAAATGCACCTGCGATGACATCAGGTCCTGTAAATACAGATGGTGTGAGACACATGATATTCCATGGCTGCATTGCCTAGAATCAGAGTCATTAACTCGCCATGCGCGTGCAGTGAGGCTACTCGATGTCTTTTTCCCGGAATTTTCGGTTATGCAGTCGAGAGATAGTGTTGCACACTCTCACCGGTTTGGATTTATAGCCATATATGCAATGGCCTTCTTAGCGAATCTGAGCCTGAGCCTGAGCTTGATCCCAAGGTTCTTTGAAACGCGTATGCATCATTGTCAACACTGTCACCGAGCCTCATCCTACATTTTCGACGTGTCGATTGTGGTGACGTGGCTGACGCATAATAGTAGCTCTAATCATATTTTGCCATCAGTACAACTCGAGTCATGAATTGTAACAACTGGAGATAAGCCATATTCAAGAATCGACAAAGAAAGCTCTCCACAATTTCCTTTTCTTGCTTCCCAGTGGAATGATATGTGCAGTTCTCAAAAAGGGGAAAGGGGGCTTTGACCCTTAAATTCATCTGTTGTTCATCTCGCCTCTTCTTTCTGAGTAGATCGACAAGGCTGTGTACATAAGTTGGGAGCTTTTTACGATCGATATAATATCACGTGATCATAAAGCCCCATAAAAAATACGATATCTCTGAAGCCAGCCAGTGACGTCAAGATGACTGGTTTTATTTCAACTGCCATGTTATTTAAAAAGAAAGGCAGGTATTTTCAATTAGCATTTCGTAAGCTTTCAAATCTTATGCCAATTATAGTTGTCCTGTTTCACCGTTCAAAAAATCGTCTGAAAAGTTCTCAGTCTAGAAGTAGTACTTCCAGACAAGGTCATTGAACGCAGCAAAAATGATATCTTTTTATCGCCAAAGAATCCTTGATGGTCTCAATTCTATTAATCGAGGTTTTTTAATCCAGTCAATTTGGCACATGCGTCTAAAAACGACGAGACATGCCCTTCCTTCCTCTGTATCACCATGGCAACGCAGCTATAGCAAATCGTCAATGATGTGGACGGGCAAACACAATCAGAACGCAGACAATCTTCTAGATCGCAGCGCACTCAACCCAAACAGAGGTGAAAATTCGCAAAGCGGCACGGATAACGAGGTGGCTAGCCACGATGCGCCATTTGACCCTTCCAACACCTCACCAGAGTCTGAGATGGAAGCAACCGCCAATGAGTCAAGGCAACGGAATAAAACCAACAATCCCCTCGACATTAGCCCGGCTAATAAAGATATTAATCAGACTGGCGATTCTTCCAAAGAACCGGCAGACCGTGGTGCGGACAGGCTCCCAAGTGCGCGAGGATGGACTCGCAAGAACAAACCGGTGAATGAAGAGAAGCATTAGTGGTGTCATCTGCGGCTTTGTTGCATAATCCTTGTATACTATCTAAGAAGCGACAACCCGGTCAAGTGTCGAAGGCACTACAAATCATACATGTATAAAATTAAATAGCGTGAGACGGGTTTGTGGGTTTGCATTTACGACAACAATGCACCATCAATTGATATTTAAAACTTTAACATCGCTGAATCCCGCCTAATTAACTTCTTCATGTTCGATAAATACTCACAATTTCAGTAGTTAACGTACCAATAAACATTGAGAATATCAACATGCAAATGTTCATTTCCACTCAGTACGTCCCAGTCGAATGACATCCGCTTGATCTAGAACCCAGACTTTTTCACTTCCACCAGGTGCTTCCCCTGCAAGAGCCTTGAGGCCAGCATTTACACAAGCCTTAGCAATAACATCGGCATCTTGTGCCCATGGGTCTTTCAAGGACGTATGGAGCTTTCCAAAAGAACTAGCGACGAAGCGAAGAACGGCCTCAGCAGGGCGACTGTCTTCCCGTTGACCTACGATCATGCCTGGGCGCACAATAATCGTATGGTCAAAATCTAATTTCTTGGCCGCCTCCTCACATTCACCCTTCATTTTCGTGTAGGGTACCATGGAATTTGGATTGGCACCTGAACTGGAGACAAGAACAAAGACTTTTGCGCCAGCTTCGCGGGCTGCCTTGGCACATTCGATATTCAGGTCAACATCGAGCTTGTACTGGTTGGCCAGTCCTCCTGCGAGTGCACGGGTTGTACCCAATGCCGAGAAATAGACCGAAGGCGGGGGAGAAAGTCGTGATATTTGATCTGCCCATTTCGATGTCTCTTTTTCGATAAATGTGGTCAGTTTGACTTGAGGCGATGTACCAGCGGTTTCGGGAGTCCTGCGAGATATAGTATCGATTCGTGCGACAGATGGGTGAGCGAGAAGAGTGGTCAGGATGTGAGACCCCTGATATCATAAAGGACGAGCCAATTAATTAATCAGTCCTGTTGAATAAGCTAATGTAGCTGCAGCATATCATACCACTAGCCCCGTGCAGCCCAACAGGGCAGTTCCAGTAGCATTGCCAGCCATTTCTGCTAAAATAATCACTTAGCCAAGCTGAGGAGAAACGAACCTTGTTACTCGGAGACGGTGATGACGTGTGAATCGTTGGGATAGCTCCTGCACAGATCACGTGATAGAGATGTGATTGGCGAGCAGAGATTCCGAATCCACCTACGAGTCTCCATTTATAGACTAACCGTATTTGGACAGATTTATTATCGATAAGAATAATTGAAATTGCGTGATCGCGGCTAGCCGGATTCGGAAGGCGTCCCTGGTCTCGGCCGATCAGAATGGAAATATTTCTAACCTTTGCTCTTCCTTCGTGAATGGAGGCCGGTTGACGTTTCATTTCTGACATTTCTTCATCTTCAATCGCATTGCTCCATACTTGCCTGATTCTTTGCTGCGTCAGGATGGGCGTTCCGGAGCTGACGGCCATTGGTGGCCCAACATATACTACTGCCCAGACCCTTATCCAGCAGGTGGCTTATGCGTTGTCGGATAAGATATTCTCATACTCACCGGAGTCATTCAACCTTGACTCGGCCGTCAAACAGTGGGCTTTGAAGGGGGAACTCAATACAAATGGAGAAGCAACTACGAGCCAGTCGCTCCAAACCCGCCAGGGAGCTGGTTCGATTGCCCTCGGCTATTTGTTCTCTAAGGACTTTGACTTGAAGAAGAGACGTGTACCACAAGGAATTTTGGCTTCGTCTGCCACGCTGAACTATCTGCGGGCATCTTTGGAGCAGTTGTCCTTACTCTATGCTGTTGCCAGTCCCGTCGTCGCGCACGTGGCCGCCTTGGATTATGCCGGTGGACACTTGGTTTCGGATTATGAAACAGCATTAAATTTGGTTGAAGATCTCGGTCTTGGTCTGGTGTCTAGCTCTTCTTCTCACGAGGCGCAACATATGGCCCTCTTCTCAACGCTAATCGCAGCAGTGTTGCCCACCATTCATATTTATGACGGAGTCCGCGTCGGCCGTGACAACACCCGGGTTATCGATGTTCTTGACCAAACTGGCCTTAACCGCACTTATCAAGCCGTCCAGAAGAGCCTCGAAGATACGCGCGCAAAACATTTGGATGAGCAAGGAAAAGTTCTGGAAGTTTTGCAGGCTTTCAATAACGAGCTAGGCACCGAGTATGGACTATTCGAGTACCACGGTCATGATGAGCCGACTTCCGTCCTAGTGGTTTTCGGTACTGTGGAGGCTTCAATTACATCCCAAATTGCTCGTAATCTTAGCAAGGAAAGTGCACGTATCGGTGTCGTTAACGTACGAGTCTATCGTCCATTCGTGGAAGAAGAGTTTCTCCGTGTTTTGCCTAAAACCGTCAAGACCGTGGGAGTCCTTGGTCAAGTTCGGGACCAGCAGTCTGTCCAGGAAGAAGGCGTTCACTCTGCCCTGTATGATGATGTTCTCGCCGCTTTGACTTTTGCCAGTGACCGCGATGATATCCCCGTCTGCCTAGACCTGAAGTACGACCGGGCTTACCAGTGGACAGCTATAACTGTTGCTGCTGCGTTCCAACGCGTGGTCGAAAAGCCCCTTTTGTTGAATGTCCAGAGTCCGGCACCTCTTCAGCTCCTTGACCGTGCGAATGTTCAGGAGTATACTTTCTGGGATTTGGATGACGGCCAATCTCATGATGCCGTCACTGCATTGACGCAAGCGTTGGCCAAGGACTCTGCTGCAAATATCACTACTAGCACGACTTTCGATAACCTGGTTCAAGGTGGTGTCATTCGAATTGATATTCGCAAGAGCAGGAAGACTGTGAATGCACCGTATGCCGTAACCGCAGCAGATGTCGCTTATGTTGGCGATATCAAAATCCTAAGTGAGATTGATATTCTGTCATCCGTGAAGAACAACGGCCAAATAATTGTCAATGTACCCGGTCTCAAGGATGATGAATTGGAGAAGAAATTGCCCATTGCTATTCAACAGCAGATATCCAAGCGTGGAATTGCGTTTTCTATCTTGGACGCTTCAAATGCCAGCGAATCCATTTCACAATCTACTATCATACAAGCTGCCTTCTTGCATGCTAGTCAGATTTCGATAAATACTTCGAAATTTGAAGATTCCGGCGTCCTGGAAAACGTGCAGAAAGACCTTGACACTCTGTTGCGAAGAGTCCAGATTCCAGAGGCATGGGCAACGGCAGAAGTACCCTCTGATGCTCCTGAGCTTTCTAAGGACATTGCTGCAACGGCGTTTGCACCATTCGACAAGAATGAAACGGAGCCCGCTTCGTTGCTGAAGGATTGGAAAACAGTTGCTAAAGGACTAGCCTTCAAGGAAGCATACGGTGTTCAGAACGCGCTGCGTCCTGATGTCAACACGAAGACTTTTACTGTTCATGTTAAAGAGAACCGAAGACTTACCCCCGTCACTTACGATCGCAACATTTTCCACATAGAATTTGACCTTGGCGATTCCGGTCTTAAGTATGATATCGGTGAAGCTCTTGGAGTACACGCAGAGAATGATCCTGAAGATGTTCTGGCATTTATCAAATTCTATGGTTTGAATCCCGACGAAGTGGTCGAAGTCCCTAACCGAGACGACCCAACGATATTGGAGAACCGCACCGTGTACCAGTCTTTGATTCAAAATATTGATCTTTTTGGCCGTCCTCCTAAGCGATTTTATGAAGCGCTTGCTGATTTCGCAACTGAAGAGAAGGAAAAGAAGGAGTTGCTCACTCTGGGTGGACCCGAGGGAGCTGTCGAGTTCAAACGACGTGCAGAAGTCGACACCATCACCTATGCTGATATCCTGCTCGAGTTCCGATCAGCTCATCCTAAGTTCCACGACATCGTACGTATTGTCAGCCCGATGAAGCGCCGAGAGTACTCTATTGCATCTTGCCAGAAGGTGACTCCAACTTCCGTGGCCTTGATGATTGTCGTTGTGAACTGGGTCGATCCTCGAGGTCGGGATCGATTTGGTCAAGCTACAAGATACTTGAGTGGACTCAGACCAGGTACTCCAGTGACTGTCAGTGTCAAACCCAGTGTGATGAAGTTACCCCCCCGCTCAACTCAGCCAATCATCATGGCTGGACTCGGAACAGGCTTGGCACCCTTCCGCGCATTTGTCCAACATCGCGCTCTCGAAAAGGCCCAGGGCAAGGAAATTGGCTCTGTTCTCTTGTACATGGGATCGCGTCACCAACGAGAAGAGTATTGCTATGGCGAGGAATGGGAGGCATATCAGGCTGCAGGTGTCATTACACTCCTAGGTCGGGCTTTCTCTCGTGACCAGCCTCAGAAGATCTACATTCAGGACCGCATGCGCCAGACTCTTCCCGAGATTGTCCAGGCCTATATCCGTGAAGAAGGCGCATTCTATCTTTGTGGTCCCACCTGGCCAGTCCCCGATGTAACGAGTGTGTTAGAGGAAGCCATTGCTACCGAGGCCAAGTCCTTGGGTAAGAAGGTCGAACCCCGTAAGGAGATTGAGAAGCTGAAGGAGCAAGAAAGATATGTTTTGGAAGTTTATTAGATTGTTGATGAATATCCAGCGAGCATGATGTACATCAGATACCTGCTTTCAGTGTGTACAAAGCAAATCAGACACTCAACGAGCGATTATCCTGTTAAAATGTAGTCACACATTAGAACGCTTTAAAAATTTCTTTGGCTAATAATATACATTTGATGATCTCATTTATCCTGCCGGGTATCGTGCAAATAGAAATGCATGTAACATTGATAATATCATGCAAATTTAACAAATGGGTGTGTCACGCGAGTGGTTCATCGGCCTTATAGCAATTATTGATTGATCCGACCCATCTGCCCGAACTTGGTCTTGCCATAAGCACCACCCTGTGTCTTTCTCAATTCTAATGCCCGTTTATAAGGAGGTGCTGTCGGAGGCTGAACTGGATCGAGGCTGACATATCCCTCTGGCAGGGCATAAGAAGCGTCAGAATCCCACGCGGAGAGATCCCCGCAAGCGATGAAAGAAGGAATCCAGCGGGATTCCTGTGGGAAGCGGAACTCCGTATGTTCAATGGTAGGCTGTTCTAGAAGTCGTGTTTGAACGACTCTATTGATATCTGCATATGTAGTATCCGTGGTGACAGGTTGAACACGTCGAATTTGCTGATCATCCTCATCGCCGTCTGGCACCTCGGCCCCGACAGTACCATCTGCGTTGGCCAAGGGAGTAGCTGCGCCACCAAACATGGGAGTTTGGAGTGCCTGTATAGGGTCACTGTCTTCAGGTGGCATAAACCCTTCGCAAACAACGAAAGCCTCAAGACTACTTGCACGGCTACTGCGTGGCTTAGCAACAGAGACCTTCTCGAACACAGTTCGAAGCTGTGCATAAAGGAGGTCGACATCACGACCTCGGAAAATTTTAGCAACAAATTTACCACCGGGACGTAGTACTCCAATTGCCAGGTTCAGGGCGGCATATAATAGCTGTGATTGGATGTAGATATCCAAGTCATGGAGACCTGTAACATCGGGAGCGCCATCCGAAATCACTAGGTCGACTGGGTGCGGGTGTCGAGATGATAGAGAGGATCCAGAGCTTTGCTGATCTAGAGGAGTTTTATCATATTCATCTGGGTCTAGAGCGCGAAGCAAAAGTGGAATTGTCGACGGGTGAGTTATGTCGGCTTTTAGTGTAGTTATTCCCTCCAGCGGAGCCATGGGCTGCAAATCAACTGAAACTATTTTCACGTTTTTTCGTGGCTTAAGAATCTTCGATTCGTCTTCCTCATCATCTTCAGTTCCTTGGATTTCAGGCTTATCGCCATCGTTTTTCAGCTGCTCCAATGCCTTCTTGTCTTGACGACGCTTCTCCAGCCATGCTCTGCGTCCAAAGCTCTCGCCCTTGATCAATACCCGGCTAAGAACCTGGCTCCAACTACCAGGCGCAGCACAGAGGTCGACGACTCGTGTCACGCTATCTGGATCTGCATGAGCAAACAGATCGAATTGTTCGTCAATCTGTATCAGCTTAAAAGCAGAACGTGCCCGCCAATTCTGTTCCTTGGCTAGTCGGTAGTAGGCGTCACGTTTGTCTTTAGAGGCTTTTCCCATGTTGAAATATAAACGAACTAAAGCACATGCAGGAATTTGAACTGATTTCTAGATTTGTCAATTGTGTATCAGTTATAGAAATCCCTTCTCATGGCAATGGTGGGGTATGATTTGGTGAATTTGCTGATAAGATGAGAAGGCGGCGAGGAGTGGATCCAAACTTTTTTTTCTGCCATTGGAAAAATAAGCTCCATTACACACATCCTACAACACCACCTACATTATTCGACCGTCACGACAATTGCCATGGGTATAAAACGCGGAAGAGATGGCCATGGCCGAGTTGGCAAAGAAAAGAAAAAGCTGAAAGTTCAGGCCCCCCTGGACACAGAACATTCTGATTTGAGGGCTCCGCAAGTCTTCGGAGTGGATGATCTTGACTGGAAGGCTGTTCAGCTCCCAGACCGACTCGATGATCTCGGCGGGTTTTTTGGGCTTGAAGAAATTGATGGGGTAGATATTATTCGATCGCAAAAACCTGGAGAGGTCAAGTACAAAGTAAGTCAACGTACAATTCACAAACCGCGCAGAGCTTCAAATTAATTATTCATTTTCGGCAGGCCGCGGCGAACAAACCGACGCAATCCATATTAAGAAATACCCACACTAGTGAAGAAAGCCCGAAGGATATCGGCGGCGACGATGAAGAGTGGTCTGGATTCAGTGATGGGGAAAAGAAAGTAGAAAAACGGGAAGAGAAGAAACCAAAGCTGAAGTCAAAACAAAAGTTGAAGTCAAACCCGAAGGCGGAAGGCCAACAACGCACCATTCTAGACAAAGAGAACAAGAAAAACAAGGCAGATGAAAAGCTACCCTCATTATCATTCACTACACTTGAGAGTGAAGAAGAAGACGGTGTGGATGTATCAGCGTGGGATCCATTGGGGTTGTCAACGTCGCTACAGACGGGACTTTCAAAGCTCAAGTTTCCTAGACCAACTGCAATTCAAAAAGCCACTATACCGGAGGTTCTCGCTGGTCATGATGTAGTTGGCAAAGCATCGACAGGTTCAGGAAAGACATTGGCTTTCGGTATACCTATTCTAGAACACTGCTTGAGCCACGGAGGACAGAGAGACAACATAAAGAAGACTTTCCGGCCGACAGCACTAATACTTTCCCCAACAAGAGAGCTAGCTCATCAACTAGCCAAGCATATTGGAGAGCTTAATACGAATACCCCGAGTGGTAATGCTAGGATTGCGCTGCTAACAGGTGGATTGTCTATCCAAAAACAGCAGCGGCTATTAGCCAACGCAGATATTATCATCGGAACACCTGGTCGAGCATGGGAAGTTCTTAGCAGCGGCACTGGGCTAATGCAGGGCATATCGAAAATCAAATTTCTGGTGATCGACGAGGCAGACAGACTACTTAGTGACGGGCATTTCAAAGAGATGGAGCAAATAATAGATGCTCTTGATCGAAAGGAAGTCAATGACCTGCCTGAAAGTAATGAGGCTGAGGAGGATGAAGGGACCCATGATAGACAAACACTTGTTTTCTCCGCGACATTCCACAAAGGATTGCAACAAAAGTTGAGCGGAAAAGGGAAATTCATGAGCAATAATTTGATGGACAAAAAAGAGTCCATGGAGTACCTTTTGCAGAAACTTAATTTTCGTGAGGAGAAACCTAAATTCGTTGATGTCAACCCTATTTCGCAGATGGCAGATGGCCTCAAGGAGGGAATTGTAGAGTGTGGTACCATGGAAAAGGTAGGCCATCGTGAACGAATTTTTAGTAAGCTTCTGACAGCATCTCAGGACCTCTATCTTTATACACTATTACTATATCACCCCGAGCATCGGACCTTGGTTTTTGCAAATTCTATATCATCTGTTCGCCGCCTATCTCAACTACTGCAAAATCTGGGAATTCCCGCACTAGCTCTTCACTCAAACATGGAGCAGAAAGCTCGTCTTCGCTCTGTCGAACGATTTTCTTCCCCTAAATCCGACTCAAGTACGGTTCTTGTAGCAACGGATGTTGCGGCACGTGGTCTTGACATCAAGGGTATTGATTTTGTCGTTCATTATCATGTTCCACGAACTGCGGACATGTATGTGCATCGATCTGGACGTACGGCTCGAGCTGGCGCTTCTGGAAAAAGTGTCTTGATCTGTGCACCAGATGAGGTAGTTGGTATGGCTCGTCTGGTCGGCAAAGTACACGCACAATCAGGGTCCGAAAAGTCTACAAATCGCAACCCTCTCGAATCTTTAGAACTTGATCGCCGGGTTGTCTCGCGTGTCAAGCCACGCATGACATTGGCCAAAAAGATTACTGAATCCAATATTGCCAAAGAAAAGCTTTCGTCCGAGGACAATTGGCTTCGTAATGCCGCAGAAGAGCTGGGCGTGGATTACGATAGTGAAGAATTTGAAAAGCAAAACAGTAAATCCAAAGGACGCGGCCGCGGTGGAGGTCGTTCGCAAAAGGAAAAGCAAGCTGGCAGCATAAGCAAAGCAGAGCTGGCAGGCATGAGGGCGGAGTTGAGAGAGTTGTTGTCAAAACGGATTAACATCGGAGTTAGCGAACGATACATCACCGCTGGACGCGTTGATGTTGAGGAGCTATTGCGCGAGGAGGGAAATAATAAAGCGTTTATTGGCTTGGTAGACAAGCTCGAATTTTAGATGGATTATATTGATGCCGTTAATCTTAGTGATACCAACTTGAAATACCATTGTCCAAATTCAGCACCCACAATCTCAATTGAAAATTAAGAAAAAGAGACCAGTTTACATCTCAAAATCCCGGACCATTGTAAAAATGATATTTGATTCTGCACAACATTGAAGACTTTCAAGTCATTTTCGGGGAGGGCTTACGGGCTCTGAAGAGGCTATCCCTCTTGGACAAACAACGGCCGCTATAACAAAGTGCGGACTAGTGTTCAGTCTGCATGTACTTCTGGAAACTATGAAACATACATATCGAGCCAAGGCTGACGTTCTTTGATACTTTAGATCATCAGACAAATTACGTGATTTTTTAAACTTATCCAGACAATCTTCGTGGAAGGCTTGACCATGCTGCTTGCGCACTACAAGTTATCGCTTATCGGTGGATGTCCGAATGTAACACAATTATAATTTCTCGTTGCTATCATTACTCTACGTGTACAGAAGAGATATTTTATTGCAAGGACATGGTTCGGAAAAATGACAATGTTACCGAAGGTGGAGCTCCACTTCCGCTTTATCTCACTCTGCCGAGTCATCTTCGGCTCTACGAGGATTCATTCCGATGCAATGATCAATTGATTGTTCGGCCGGCCGCCATGCAGAAAAATCGCCATTGATGGCCCAAGCAATTGGTATTCCAGAGTGTCCGGCGCTTGCAGACCCAATGGACTCGAGTCACTTGTAGAGATTCGGCTTCGAGACCGAAGGCGGGGGGAAGTGCGTTAGGAAGTTTGATATTGAATATCTTAAAATATTAATCGTATTGTAGTGTGTGCCTGCTTATTCTGGGATTGAATTGAAATATGGAAAACAGATGGATAGCTTCGTAGATTCTGCACAGATATAGGGTATCTTCCGGGTACAGATACATAACTATCAATTGATTTACACAAGAGGAACAGCCTTGCCAGATTTGATCACTAATAGTCTAGTGTACACTATATGAGATTTTCAAACCATCGTTCTTTATAAATATGTGTGATCATGTTATAATGTTCTAACGACGGTGCCCTCTGAGACTGTTGTACGTTGTACTATCTTTCAAATGTTATAGCTTCTTCTCCAAATCAATGACTTCCTGTATCGGGGACACGATCTCCTTGCTCAAAGCCTCGACTGTGGAATTTCCAAGTGGCCGTCTTCCTCGGCCCGTTCCATATCCGAAGTGGTGAGAAACAATCGCCTTGACGCCCGCAATACCCACCTTAGTTAGAGCCCAGTCGGCATGGCTCAGTTTAGTTTGCAGTAGTTGCGCAGCCTTCAGATCTCCTTTTTCGTATAGTCGCAGCAGTTCAACATGAGCCTTGGGTACGATATTGGCCAGAGCAGCAATGATACCGTTTGAGCCTGCAACTAAGGCAGGCAAGAAGAAGTCCGACTTGCCACCAAAGGCAGAAAACGACTGCGCTGGGAGCGTGGATGAGATGCGTTGCAATTTGCCAACATTGCCGCAGGTTAATTTACAGCCAATAATCTTTGGGGTTTCCTGGGCGAGACGGATGATTGAATCTGAGCTGATGTCGATACCTCCAGTAACGCCGGGGAAATTGTATATCAATACAGGAAGTTCTGATTTGGCTGCTACCTGCATGTTTCTTCGTTAGTTTGTTTAATAATGCCTGAATATTTTTATGGGAATTGTAAAGTCATCTTACATCGCGGAAAAATCCCTCAATAACCGATGCATTCATTGCAGCAACCCAATATGCTGGCGGTAAAACCAAGGCATACTCAGCACCAGATTCCTTCGCCTGGGAAATATATACTAGTGTTTCTCGCACACTGGCCGCACCGCATCCAACAATCAAATGAAGCTTCAAATAGCCCAGGCTATTAAGATGATTTCGCACTGCATGAACTAGCGTTTTGCGTTCCTCGTGATCTAAATGAGGGGCTTCTCCATTGCTTCCTTGAAGGACGAGGCCGGCAACACCTCCATCTGCCATGCGTTTTGCGTGACAAAGTGTGCTTTCGAAGTCAATGGATTCATCTTCATTGAAAAAGGTCACTAGCGGTGTATAAACACCGAAGTTTGGCTTTGCGATGGCCATGTTATGGTACTGTGTTGTTGGGATTGTTTTCCAATAAGATGGTTGATTAGACTCTGACTTTGAAGGAATATATTCAAAAGACCTCCGTTGGGAAACCAACTTGTTGAAAAAGAAGTAAAAGTCATTGAACCTTCTCTATTTCTCTTCCCTCCTATTCCTGGATTTCGGCACATTCAAGAAGTTCCCCTGTGGAGTTCCCCACTAAGCCCTAACTCATAGGCATCGGTGCGACGAAGCCGACAACCCCGCGGTAAACTTATTTGATTGATACGTAAATGATGGCTCATTAATACTCGTGGATGTAAATATCCAGGAATTCCAAACTTTTATTCTTACTGTATTTGTGGGTATTCAACACTTCCTTTTCATTGCTACGCACCATCATGGGTTCCGGTCCCCCTTCATTTTTCGGCGGCGTCACTTATACGCCACCTGATGCTATATTTGAGCTCACAAAAACGTATAACGCCGATCCAGATATTCGAAAAGTAAACCTCGGGCAAGGGACTTACAAAGATGAGAATGGAAACCCATGGATTTTGCCAGCAGTGCAAGCGGCTAAAGAGAAGATTAAGGAAGCTAATCATGAATATCTTCCGATCTTGGGGCTTGGGTCATTTCGTACTTTGGCTACGGAGTTAGTATTTGGAAAGGCGTCTTCGGCAGTCCAAGAAAGAAGGGCATGTCTTCCTTTCCTTAAGAGCAAAGGTTTACTGCTAATTAGGAGGGAGATAGGTTGCATCCTGTCAGGCCTTGTCAGGCACAGGTGCGCTGCACGTCGCAGGAAAAATGCTATACAAAGCACTCGGAAGGAAAACCACAGTCTACATTACCAAACCCAGTTGGTCAAACCATCGACAGGTGTTTGAGTCAGTAGGGTTTCCAGTACAGGAATTCGTATATTCCTCGGATAGTACGAACGGAGTAGACATGTCTTCATTTCTTAAGACTCTTAAGGACGCGGCCCCTAAATCAATACTTGTCCTCCATGCTAGCGCACACAATCCAACTGGGTGGGATCCCACACCAGAGCAGTGGAAAGCCATTGGTGTGGTCGTCAAGGAACGACAACTCTTTCCCCTGTTTGATGCTGCTTATCTCGGAATGACCTCTGGAGACTACGACAAAGATGCTTTTGCTATTCGATATTTTGTCGAGGAATTGTCTCTTGAGGTAGGCGTATGTCTTTCCTTCGCTAAAAGTATGGGTCTTTACGGTAACTCTCCCCATCTCTGTCAGTATATTCATTCTGTTAACAAAGTATCAAGGCGAGCGTGTCGGTCTATGTGCATTTGTTTCCCAAACTAGCACTGCTACTGAAGCAGTTGAGTCAGCACTGGCGCAACTGATTCGGGTGGAAATCTCCAATCCACCTGCTTTTGGTGCGCGTATTGTGGCCGCTGTCCTTGCAGATGAAGAAATTCGTGCGGAGTGGGCTCGAAACTTGGTCACCATGAGTTCCCGAATAGCAGAGATGAGGTGGCAGTTGTATGAGGGACTAAATCAATTGGGTATATCTTTATCATCTTATTAATGTAAATTCTTGACATTGGAAAATTATTAATGGGTTTCTAGGTACTCCTGGAGACTGGAAACGCATTACAGAGCAAAAAGGCATGTTTTGCATACTAGGGTTGACTCCAGATCAAGTTCTTCATTTGCAAAGTAAGTTACAGGCATTCCAACTCGGCAAGAATATTTATTTTCGAAAATACCGAGATTGGCTAATGTTGCTTATATCTTTAGAGGAACATCATATCTATATGGCTGAAAGCTCAAGAGTATCTATTGCCGGGCTTAATTGGAGTAATGTTAAATATGTAGCGGATTGCATAGATACAACGATAAGGGGATAGGATATGTCTTTGTTCTCTTTCATTGGATTCTTTTTGCTTTGATTGATTTTTTATCTCTAGTTCTGCATATTTCGTTTTAATAGACAAACTCGGTGTCAAGTAGATTGGTGTCCGTAATGATTCTAGAAAGTTTTCTTGGAATTGATTGATCTTTCAGGGTGTTCTATCATTTCGTATGCACTGCTGTTTGAACGAACATTCAAGGTAGAATCGAGAGAATGCCGAATGCCCGTCAATACATGGATTACTAGTATTTATCGTCCAGCCTTAATGGATACATTATTGATATACCAGCATATTACAATTAAAAACAGCTAATGGGCCAGACCTTGAAAGAATTTTGAAACATTGATGCCGTAGCATTTGAGTTTATTAAAATCTTGAGTAGTCCAGAATGGTTATCGCTTTATACCGATTCTCATTGTTGATGTGCCCCAATCCATAAATTTAGGAGCAGTTGAGCTCCTCCTATATCATCCATCTTGCTAGTATAATCCTCTTCCAGGTAAATTTTAAGGTTGGAGGATATTTTGCATAAGATCTATATTGTATTCGGCTATAGTAAATAGAAGACCTTGATAATCATCACTATCGATTCTCCGCACAGTCCCCACACCCTCCTTGATAGGGCTTCGGCTTCCTGCTGCGGCTTCCTGCATCGGCTCGGTAACTGTACTGTCTAGCCGCGAGCTGCGAGTCACAGTGCTCCTCCATGTTGTCTTTAGCAATTTATTGGACTGTGAAATACATTTAAAGCACACTATAAGAATACATCAATATATCGTGAAGTTAATCTCTATGAAGATTTCTCTCTTCGATCACAATCACCATGCCTTCAGGTAATATTGAACGACCGCTTCGGATCTCTATTGGTCAGTATTCCTTCTTCTTCTACCGGTGGGTATAGGTGCAGGGAATAAATCAGATTGGAGCTAATCGAACTAGACCGAGGCGGAACTTTCACCGATTGTGTATGCAAAGTTGCTGGTCAGGATGATATTGTTGTCAAAATCCTCTCTGTAGACACAAAGAACTACCCAGATGCACCTACAGAAGCCATTCGGCGAGTTCTTGAGAAATACTATAATAAATCAATACCTCGAGGTACTGAGTTGGACCTCAAAGATGTGGGTAAGTATTAATCTGCCGGGGTTTGAATGTTTGTTTTCATTGATACAAAGGTGCTGAAATTTACCTTTAGAATGGATCCGAATGGGAACAACAGTTGCTACCAATGCTTTGCTAGAGCGAAAGGGTGAGCGAACAGCATTTTTGGTAACGGCAGGTTTCAAAGATATTCTTCAGATTGGAAATCAATCTAGACCGTATATGTTTGATCTTTCTATTCGACGGCCACAACCACTTTATTCAGATGTGTTCGAGGTAAACGAACGAGTTGTTCTTGGACATTGCAGTGATTCACAACTTAGAAATATGAGTCTCCAATATCCTGAGCCGGTACAGACCGTCGTGGGTGTTTCCGGTGAAAAGGTACAGATCATCAAACCGCTAGATGTGCAAAGCACTAGGGCGTATCTTCAGCGGATCTATGCGGCAGGATTCCGGTCGATTGCTGTCGGCTTCATGCATTCGTACATCTTCCCCACACATGAAGTCATGGTCCACGATCTGGCAAAGGAGATTGGTTTCGAGCATATATCGTTGTCACATCGGGTATCACAACGGTCCAAGATTGTTCCAAGAGGCAACTCAGCTGTTATCGACAGCTATCTCACTCCGGAAATCGAAAACTATTTGTCTCGGTTTAGTGCCAGCTTTCCAACCATTGACCAGGGCTATACCAGGCTAGAATTCATGCAGTCAGATGGCGGTCTGGTAACCGCGTCTGAGCTATCCGGATTGCATGCCATTCTTTCGGGGCCTGCTGGTGGAGTCGTTGGCTATGCTCGAACCTCGTATAATCCAGAGACAAAAACTCCCATTATCGGGTTTGATATGGGAGGAACAAGTACAGATGTTTCTAGATATGATGGTCAGTTTGATCAAATATTTGAGACTTCAACGGCTGGGATACCCATTCAAGCACCCCAGTTAAATATAAACACCATAGCTGCCGGTGGTGGAAGTATTCTAGCTTGGCGAGACTCCATGATGGCTGTTGGTCCAGAAAGTGCCTCTTCGCACCCTGGTCCTGCATGTTACAGGAAAGGGGGGCCTTTGACGGTCACAGATGCAAACTTAGCCCTGGGAAGACTGATTCCGGAGCATTTTCCCTCGGTTTTTGGACCTAATGAGGATGAGCCTCTGGACCGAGATATTGTACTTAACAAATTCCAGGAACTGACTGAAGTTATCAACCGGGACAGTGGCAAGTCATTGACTTGGGCTGAGGTAGCAGACGGGTAAATACTTACTACCGTGTCCCAATTCCATAGATTTTAGTTAACAAAGCAATTGCAGCTTTCTCCAGGTCGCAAACTCTGCAATGTGCGGCCCAATTCGGAGCCTAACAGAAGGTAGAGGGCATGAAGCTTCTAAACACAACCTCGCCTCTTTCGGAGGTGCTGGCGGACAGCATGCATGTGCTATCGCTGAGATTCTCGGGATTCGACAGGTTCTCATTCACAAATACTCATCGATTCTGTCTGCTTATGGTATTGGATTAGCCGACGTCGTATACGAGGAAGAGAGGCCATGTGCCAAAGTCTTTGACGATTCGACCAAGGACATCATCTTTGCTGATTTAGATGCCCTATCACAAACCACACAGAGTCATCATACGATGAGTCGATTCTCTCAGATCGATGATGACCGATTCTTGTTTATGCGTTATGAAGGCAGTGAGACAGCAATGATGATCCCCGTCACCGAAGGTGTCGATACGAAGCAAGCTTTTATTGATGCTCATCATCAGCAGTTTAGTTTTACGCCAGTCAATCGAAAGATCTTTGTCGATAACATTCGAGTCCGGGCCGTTGGTAAAAACTTTTTCGAAACCAGTTCTTTGCCGTTTTCTTCGGAAACTGTCCCTAAAGTCAGCGCAAATGTTTCTGCTTTAAAGCCTCATTCAACCGGGCCTGTCTACTTCAAATCTCTCGGCTGGGTCGACGCTCCTGTTCACCTTTTGAGCTCTCTTCCATTGGGCCAAACTATTGCTGGTCCAGCTCTGATCGTCGACAATACGCAGACTATCATCATCAACCCTAAATGCTCAGCGACTGCCACCAAAGACCTATTGGTGTTAGATATTGGTTCAGAGAAGAAATCAGTCAGTGCCACTGACCTGGATCCAGTGCAACTCTCCGTATTCCGTCATCGATTCTATGGGATCGCAGAACAGATGGGACGAGTACTTCAAAATGTTAGTGTGAGCGCAAATATCAAAGAAAGACTTGATTTTAGTTGCGCTATTTTTTCGCCGGATGGCTCCTTGGTAGCTAATGCTCCCCATGTTCCTGCCATGATTGGTAGTATGGGCTTTGCGGTTAAATCACAAATCCAGAAATGGAATGGGAAGCTTAAGGATGGCGATGCCTTGCTCTCCAATTCACCAGGTAACGTCGACTACATGGTATATTTTGGGTCGGATACTTATAATATAATATTCACAGCCTACGGAGGTGTTCACCTGCCAGATTTGACAGTTATCACTCCAGTTTTTGACGCCGAAGGGAAAGAAATCATCTTTTGGACGGCCTCACGCGGTCATCACGCAGATGTGAGTAATAAGTTTTCTGCTTTTCTTGCTTTAGATAAAATTCTCATACAATACAGGTTGGTGGAATCCTTCCCGGATCTATGCCACCTTCCTCCAAGCGCCTGTGGGAAGAAGGTGCCGTATTTGACTCATTCCTTCTGGTTCGAGATGGCAAATTCGCAGACGATGAACTCAAGAGAATTCTTTGCGACGAACCCACCAAGTATCCTGGTTCGAGTGGCTCTCGGTGCTTTCAGGACAATGTGACCGATATCAAGGCTCAGGCTGCAGCAAATCACTGTGGTATCCGGCTGGTTCGACAGCTGATCAAAGAATATACTATGGACGTAGTACAGGTACGTTGCTTCTTTTTATGCAAAACTAATGTTTTCTAATGAGAACAAGATGTACATGGGAGCGATCCAAGATGCAGCGGAGCTTGCAACCCGCAACCTGTTCAAAAAGCTTGTGAAGAAATTCCAAGGCAGTGAAATCTCTGCCGTGGATTACATGGACGATGGCACACCTATACAATTAAAGGTTACTATCAATGAAGAAGATGGTTCTGCCGTGTTTGACTTTACAGGAACCGGTCCAGAGGTCTATGGTAGGCTCATCCAAATACACGAAGTAACACTCAGATGCTGATGTGGGGGATGAAAGGGAATTGGAATGCCCCCGTGGCTATCTGTAATTCAGCAGTGATATTTGCCTTGCGATGCATGGTTGATTCCGACATCCCACTTAACCACGGCTGTATCAAGCCCATCACGCTTATCATCCCCGAACAGTCGCTTCTCAAGCCGAGCCTCGAGGCCGCCGTCTGCGCTGGTAACGTGTTGACATCACAACGAATCGTCGATGTGATTTTCAAGGCATTTCGGGTCTGCGCCGCAAGTCAAGGGTGCATGAACAATTTCACATTTGGTGTGGATGGTAAGAATGGCTTTGGATATTACGAAACCATTGCCGGTGGTAGTGGCGCAGGTCCCAGTTGGAATGGAACGAGCGGAGTCCACACAAATATGACCAACACACGCATTACTGACCCAGAATCCCTGGAGCGACGATACCCCGTTGTTCTGCGTCAATTCTCCTTTCGGCCTGGCAGTGGTGGAGAAGGGCAGTACAACGGTGGTGATGGTGTAATTCGTGATGTGGAATTCCGTATTCCCATGTCCGCTTCTATTTTGTCGGAACGCCGCACATTCGCGCCGTACGGAATGGAATGCGGCTCCGATGGCCAGCGGGGAAGAAATATCTGGATTGGAAAGAAATCAAAGTTGAAGATATCTATTGGAGGGAAGAATACGATCAATGTCGAGCCTGGAGACCGCATAGTTATTGAGACACCGGGTGGTGGTGGATACGGGGAGAAGAACGATGATGCAGGGCGACCAAACAATGTCGATATTTCCAAGTTAAAGTCTTCATTTATCCCAGTTGCTAATGGCAGTGTTGCAGAATCCACCGCTCTTGCGGAGCAAGTATGAGGAAGATAGACTTTGAAAGGCTCTTCAGAGTTTGTACAATAGCGGGACTACTATGATAACATTGAATACTAAATGAAATTTGGATAGGTAACAGGCCCTTGGCGACGTATTATATAAAGTGAGATGTCAGATAGATGTAGACTACTCCTTCAAATATAATAAATACAGGTACGTATTTATATTAAAACATCTTATTATATCTCAAAAGCGCGTTCCTTCCTGATTGAGGACGCGGCAAAGCAGTCAATTGATACCGTGTGGCATTATATATATGCCCACGAGGCTATATATTGATGCGTTTTAGTACGGGGTTTATATGACTCGTTGGTGTTGTAAATAATATGCTTTTGTAATATAATTTCAAATATTATGGAATTTAATCGATGACGTCAGTCTCACGTTTGTGTAAAGAGTATGTCTTGGCACGGGATGCGCATACAAATTCAACATTTGAAGACGTTAAAATTAGGCTCTGGCCGGTCCCGGCACGACAGCCGTCACAAAAATACAGACATTGAGTACTTTAAGGCGTATGTGAGCTATCTAATCTCTCAAACATCGTCCGTTATCCGTCAACCGGTGTGACAGGCTTTCTTGAATCGGCTTAGTCTTCAAATGTCAGCATGTAATGTTGAAAGACTTTTGACAAACAAAGATAATTCTTGTTTGGCAATGCAAATGTTGGTTGTGTTCATGAGGAATATCAATCATGATGTGCACACATGCAATGTTGGTTTGGGCGATACCGAGCAGTCGGCATTCGGATTGATAGGGCAACGGCACGCATGTTCCTATGAGCTCAAAGTTTGCTAAATGGGAAACTTTCTCTTGTGACGGAGCTGGGGTACGGAAGCAACAAAGGCTATTGTTCATATTTATTTTTAGCTTTGTGTTCGCAATCCGTACCACAATCCGAACAAGTATCTCTATACCTATTCTACCTTTCCTCGTACCGGTCATTCCCCCTTTATTCATTATTGGATTTTCCGCGTCTTCAGACGGCTGTATGTTGAGATGGGAGGTTAAAGCGCAAAGGATATTTCAGCACTGCAAACTGCTTTATTATCCTGCATTGGTGATCAAGCGTCTTAAAAAACAATCTAGGTTGAAAGAGAAAACTCCTCAACGGAGTTGATAGAGTTGATATCCCGGATCGATTCCAAATTGACCAAATTGGCTCCCCACGGAATATTTAGCTTCCAGGTTAATCTTCTCGCCCATGATTCCGTCTTTTCAGTTCTACCACTCCCATTGCAGATTTGGAATGGACGTACCTAACATCCATATCAGTTTGCTTTCGACTTTTCACTTGCAGTAAGAGGACCAAAATAAGCGATCGCAAGCCGCGTGCTGAATATTGGTCGTGCAGCCTATTAGAGCCGTAGTATGAGACGGAAAAAAAACCCGGACCATGTTGGCGATTCCACTCGTCGAGAACACGTCCAGAGCAATGTTATGCAACGCATCCGGCTCCACAGCACGACTTAGCACCTGATAGCCCCGCGTGCAGCAATTTCCCTGTTATTCCCGTGAATTGATGCCAATTGCTGACTCAAGTGCTGTTACTTGGCTCGATCTCCCTTCGAGCGACATGGGAAAGTAAAGCCCGATCGTCTAATGTGCCTTGCGGCTAGAGCGTCTAGGTTCCAGGTATGTATGCCTTTCGTTTCACTTCCTATAGTTATTTGTCACAATGGGGCGTTTCTCCCTAATGTGTGGACGAAGTGCCATCATCCTCGTGGCCAATAGTCTCTCAAAATTGACTTGGGGAGTATTTCGTAAACCGTTCATTGGGACTGCATTTAGCGATTCTACATGACCTAGGAAATAGCAGCAGGCGAGTGGTGAGTGGTGAGTTGCCTGTGGACGATCACAGCCTTGCGTTTGTGTGCCCGGGTATGTGTCCATCTCACCAACCCAACCTTTCCACGAACATCGTCCGACTCAGCCTCCCGATCGAGATAGCCTTCGACCATTTTCGGCTTTCCGAAAGGTAGAATCCCTACTGTCGATAATAAACGAGCTGGATTCACCCACCGCGACCCCGTCGACCACGTCTTGGAGTTACTAGCGGCAGCAATGGACAGACAACGGAATGGGATACAGGGCTATCGACATATAGCCCCCAGACAAGCGGATATTGACGATACACCGCCAGGGCCCCTTAGTCCAGATGATAAAAAAACGAAGCGTGCGTCGGTGGCGTGTTTAGAATGCAAAAAGAAAAGGACAAAGGTCGGTGGTTGCGCTACCTAGAGACTTGATCGTAGTGAGCTCCATTCTCAAAAGACAAGATTGATTCTCACAACTTTTTTTTTTTTTTTTTTTTTTTTTGAAAACTGACTGACTATACCTGATCTTTAGTGTAGTACTGGGAATCCTTGCTCCGAATGCGCTGCTCACTTCCGTGAATGCGTTTATGACCAAAGTGCAGACAAGCGCCGCAAGGAGCACGCTATGACGACCAGAAACCAGCTCCAGATCACCCAGGACAATCTTTCTTATTACCATAAGTTGCTCGAGGACCTCTTAGAGTCGATACGGTACAGTGACGATAATCAGCTTCGTCAATTATTCAGCGCAGTTCGTAACTCCACGAGGAATCCTAGTCCAGAAGAAAGGGAAGGCTACGATGAACTCACGGATATCATTGATACGGTCCTTGGAGTGTCCGAAGATGCGGAAGGAAGTGATACTACATCAGCAATGGACGGAGGTATGGATTACCCAATCTTAGAGTCAAGAGAAAAAATGAGTTAAGAAGTAAAGAGGGGGGGGGGGGGGGGGGTAGAAGAAAAGCGCTTACAAGAAACAGATCTTTCTTAGGTGTTCAAGCACTTGACCTTCGATAGTCGACTGATAAATTCCTCTCTACCCGAATGTTTATCGATATAAATTATATCAACCCTATCTTCAACCCTATCTGTGAAGAGACCAACCACATACTTCATACCCAGACAGTTGGCGTCAAGTCCCTGTCTGGGATAACAGATGAGAATGTCGGATGAATGTTCAGCTCGCGTTCTTCGTATTTGAGCAGAAGGCAATTAAGGGCCCAAAATACTGGCAGTCTACTTGAGCATACTATTACCATGTGGTCATGGGCACTTTTATGCAACTGTCTTTTTGCTTTTACTCTTTTTCTTTTCTCTTTTTTTATACTGTTTTTTTTTTTTTTTTTTTGGCCATAATAGTGACTTCAAAACTGTGGAGTATTGGGAGTGATAGTGTTCACCTTCTAGCATTGGGGTGAACATTTTTGGACTCATTGCGGTATTTCTTTTCCTAGCTGGAACGCATCACACTTGGACGAAAATTTCTCTGTGGCATTATGGTTGAGGAGGGTGAAGCTTCCAGCCAGGAATAAATGTTGAGATTGGGCAGCATATTCATTTCCATGTGATTTCGTGAGATACTATTCCTATTGACCATGTCGTTTAGCTAGATATTCCCGAAGTGTTAAGCATGGATTTCTTCAATGAGAACAGTTTCGTTTTCTGTCGCCATACTTCACGGTGAAACTCCATAAACAAAAACAGGAATATCCTTATAGTGCCAAATTTACAGTCAGTAGGGCAATCCCGGGGTTTGCCTCCGGCTGTTTACCAGTTACAACTTTTGTCATATTAATCATCACTTGTGCAATGGGATGGTCTGCATCCCAAAAAGACGCTGGGTTGCTGGTATCCTGCTGGGCCACATAGCTCGTATCAGGGAAAGAGTGCATAACACTGCCCCTATGTTCCAAGACAGTTTTTGCTTTCAGCACAATTGGTAGTCTAATGTCGGATTGAAAAACGCACTGCTCCGGGATCATAATGAGCTTAAGACCACTATGCGTGACACCAATATTCAGTTGTGGGTACAAGTATCTTACCTGCCGTCCTCTGACCCATATGCCATCAATATTGATACGCTCATCAGAACGAGGCCGATTGTCAGGCTGCTTTTTAATTGATCTCGGTGAGGATACAGACAGGAATATGTAATAACTGAAGCGGCTGTTCTGGCTTTCATGTCCACTGTTCCCCGACCCTAAAGAGCGTTGCTATCGTGGTATCCAGACCACTAACGGCTGTATCGTTTCCGACGGGCCATTCATGGGTACCCGTGGTCTTGGAAAACTCGGCAATAACGATTGGGTAGCTCCTGCTTGACAGCTAACGTGGTAGCAGATATATGTTTTGAACGCAAATACTGTGTCATGTCAGCTCTAGCCTGAGTAGAATAGTATCACCGGGAGGATTTGGAAAGGGCCTTGACCGAGCTTTGCAAGAATACATTATGTGAGTCTCTTTCCGACTCTATGAGCTGTTGAGTGCCTGTGGCATCACTAATGTCATCTGCAGCTAGTTCAGTTCAGATGTTCGCTTATTGAACAACTCTCAATAACCAACAGCTTCATATCTGATATTCGCTCCGAGACGAGCCGTAAAATTTTTTCACGGACCATCCTTTTTGTATTCTTTCTCTCTGTCCGTTCAGCCCTCCCTATTGTAAATTCGGTCAACTACTCCGAACTTCGCTCGCTTGCTTGCGAATCGCTGAGATTCTCAACCGAACACGGGTCCACTAGGCGATCAAGCGACCAGCGCTGTCTTACTGTGCTTGAAAGACTAACGGATTCGGGAGACGATGTCAGGAGGATTAATTTTTCAGATAGATGACTCATCGACGATGACAGTGTGGCATTCCGAGGATTGCGGCGAGCATAGGTTAACTCTAGCCGCAGGGAGTACACTTGGCGTCGGAATTGAGAGATGCATATCTATATGATAGTAATAGACGTTAGATGTCGACTAGTTGCAGTAGTGAAAACTGTCGTTGATTTAGTGCCGAGGACGATGCGGGGAGCTTCGGGGAAAAGAGGACCCCCGCCGCTCCTGGTCCATCTCTTCTGCTGTAAATTCTCCCCACTGCGAATAATAATGGCGCGGCTCATAGAAAGGAGATCGACGGAGCACTCTCGTTCTCAGCTCGAATAATCCTCTCGCCATGAATAGTACACAAGTCATCGGCAACAAGCGGAAGGCCACTGAGCCGCTGGCAAAAGAAAAGACTGCAGAGCGCCGTAAGATCACCCGGGCCTGCGATTCGTGCAAAGAGTATTATTTATCGCCACCCCCACAGATTTGCATTGCAGCCTTTTGCGCGAGTACAATGCTTGTTTGGGCGTTCCTGCTGACTTGAAGTTCAGAAAAAAGACGAGATGCTCCGGTACGCTTCCATGTCATCGATGTACCAAGCTGTCGCGACGTTGCGAGTATACTGCCTTGTATACGAGAGGAACTCCACCATCTCCTTTGCCTGGTCCTCATTCTGTAGCTCGCCAGAATACGATACATCACTCAGCTCTTCCTCAAAGGACTCCCACAGATGACGCATCCGCATCGCCCACAATCGCAGTTGCAGAGAGATCGCCGATCACCCAGATTCGCCGGGGCTCCCAAGCAATTGCAGTGCTGTCGCCGAGAAGTAATTCTCCAGAACCAGAAGCCACTGATCTCGAGGGTAATTATCTGGGCCCTTCGTCCGGAATATCTTTTCTCTCTAGGAGCTGGAGGCGTCTAAAACAAGATGACATATCAACAACCCCGAAGATCAAGGAGAATGAGACCCCTAAGAACACACCCGTTCTCTTATTCGGCGATCGGCCGTTTTCCGCTAAGACAGACTGGGCTACTCTAGAATTGCCTCCTAAGGCAAGAGCAAAAAGCTTCTTAGATGTCTATTTTGATTTTTCAATTGTAACCTACCGCTTTCTCCGCAGAGGAAACGTTGAGTCAACCATCGACATGCTCTATGAGAAGAATATATCACCTTCGAATCCCCCGCCAAGCCATTTGGCCGCAAAGGTTGGGGTAATATTCATGATATTTGCTGTTTCAATCCTTGCGGAAGAAAGGAGCAGTGGGGCTGATGATATACACCCCGAAAGTGAAAGGTGCGTGTAAATCCCTCTAGATACATAGGAAGTCTCAATTTATTAGCATGTTTGGATGTTAAGGTCTTTACAATATTATAGTGAGAGGTGGTACACCGCAGCCAGGCATATGATGTCAATTGAGACCGGACCACCGGCTTTAGAGACAATCCAGGTACGGCTTGGGCTCTGCTTGTTCCTACTTTCTTCCTCCAGGGCAAATCAGTGCTGGTACATGTTTGGAACCACCATGCAGCTTGTCACAGCGCTTGGGTTACATAGAAGACAACTATCAAAAACTAGCCTTGGTGGACATGCCTACGTGGAGCAAGAACTGCGAAAGCGTATTTTTTGGAGTGCATATACTCTTGACAAATACCTAAGCGTCATGTTTGGACGTCCCCGGCTACTAGATGATGAAGATATTGATCAAGATCTACCGGATGAAGTTAATGATGAAGATATGTTTCTTGAAGCCCCTCCAAAATCACACGATGCTGCCGATTGTATGATGACCGCATCGATTTTACACTTCAGGTGAGCTCTCTCCTTACTACCTGTTCTCTCTACGCTCCGCTGAATACTGCCTTAGACTTGGACATATCACAGGCGAGATCTCCCGGAGAGTGTACCCCACAAAGTCAACTTCTACAGAGGCGCCATACGAGGCAGCTATTGAGCTGGTTGCCGAGTTGCAAGAATGGAAAGCGAACGTCCATCCTTTATTCAGTAGTGTTCAGGCATCAAGTCTGATACAGCCACTCCGTCGGCAAAGCCACGTTTTACAGCTAGCATATAACCATGCCATGATACATGCTACCCGCCTGTTCATCCTCAACGATTTCACTGACCTTAGTCGGCGGCCATTGTTGCCCCCTGACTTAGTTGCAACTCATGTCCAAAATTGCATCGAGTCGGCCAAGAATATAATGCAACGGGTGGATGCACTAGCTGGGGAGGGGTCTATGCTGGAATCTTTTTGGTTCACGCATTACATATGTTTTTGTGCGATTATTGTGGCATATATCTACACTATCCAACAGCATCGGTCGTCTCAAAATGCAGACTCTCCAAGCTTTTCGAACACTGGAGACGACGTTCCAGACCTGTTCAGTCTTGCAGAAGGTTGCCAGGTTCATCTTGCAAAGGCTACTCGCAAAAACTGTCCAAGCCGACGATATGGTATCATTCTCGAAGAGTTGAGGCTTGAAGTTCACAATCAGCTTTCAACCGACCCCCAATCGCGTCGTCTTCAAGTGCCTAATGATAACAGATTACTCCAGGGCTCCCAGGAAGAGAAATTCAAAGATGCAGGAACAAGGCTTGAACAACCACCGACATCATCGTTATCGAGTCTAAATTACGATCCATACCTTGGAAGCACAGCTGTATCAGACTTGGGTTCTGCCAGCCTCATAAGTGATGAGGAATTCAATTTTCTGGATAACTTAGACGGCTCTGCCTGGTGGACTCAACTTGATTCCTGGGTATTTTCAACTTTTCCCTCTTCAAAAAATTGTATAACAGACTAATCTGCTCCTTAGGCTTTCTCGAGCATGAATCACGACTTTTCTGGCATTAACTTTTAAATCTCTTCCTTTGCATTCTTTCCGGTTCACTAAACGCCACATTCTATGCTCCCATCTCAATGCGCTCCGAATGAGGCTTACGTGAGCTTATGACAGCTTCTTATATTATGAACAATATATCGGATATAGTCGATACGGATGCACCATGAAATATTTCTATACCTATCTATTGGGAATGCCGCCCTTGATACTAATACTAAGTGTCATCGCAGTTTCAACTCAAGGACATAAAACCACGTGGGAAATAGCGGTATGGTTGTTTGACAGTGATCGATTGCATAAATCTACAAGGTGACGTCGATTTCCGTATTGGAAATCCGCCTACAGCGGGAAGATCCCGGAAAAGTATCCGCCCGTCTGTTTTCACCCGGAGTTTTTTGCTCTTACATTGTCGCTCATTTATCCGCTGGTATTGGGCTTTGACTACAATTTCGAAAGAAATAAAATCACTTATCAATGCAAAATAGCATCATGATCTGCTTTTCCGAGCCACCGATGTGGGGTATTCCCCTAACCAAGGCATATAACTTGCAACCAACTGCAATCGGGTCACCACTTCCGTATGGACCGTCTTTAATGTTCAGAAGTTGCATAACGCTAGAAGTCGGACATCTATTCAAATGGTAAATATGGCGGCTGAATTACAACCGGCAATGTCTGCGGACCCGCTCCCAGAAAAAGAAATCGCCATTGAACATGTCGAAACTACCAAATCTCAACCCGAACCGGAGACAATAGATGGCCTCGTACGACATCGTGCAAAGCTCTTGGGCGATACACCAATAATATTCTACCCTCATTCAGGAATCCAGTATGTGGGCTACAGTATGCGTCAACTCGATGTGTTTGCCTATAGGGTGGCACAAAAACTTGCTGTGAAGATCCCGCCCCGTATATCGTCTTCGGAAAAGCCAATTGTAGTATCTCTCTTGGGTCCATCGGATCTCAATTATCTAGTAACTATGTTGGCATTGTCAAAATTGGGGCACTCGGTTCTTTTGCTTTCAACACGGATTTCATTAGAAGCGTACACATCCCTACTAGAGAAGACATCGTCAGAGCATATTATTATACACGAGACATTTCGAGATTCTGCCCATGACCTCGGCACGAGAATTAGCGGCCTGCAAGTTGAGGAGATTTCGAAAGAAGATGTTTACAATTTCGAATTTGAAGATGTCATTGATACGAATCTCACACCAGCCTTGGATTTGACGCGGGAAGCTAAGCATGTGTCGTGGATCATCCACTCTAGCGGCTCAACAGGATTGCCCAAACCCATCTTTCAGACGCAACGAGCTTCGGTTCGGAATTATGCTACTAATATGAATATGAGAGGATTCATCACGTTGCCTTTATACCACAACCATGGTATTAGCTGTCTATTCAGAGCTATACACTCTTGCAACACGATCCATTTGTATAATGCATCGCTACCACTGGCTAAGCAATACTTGCTAGACATTATGAAATCCCACGATTTTGAAATATTTTATGGAGTTCCATATGCTTTGAAACTTCTTGCTGAAATAGAGGAGGGCGTGCAAGCTCTTGCGAAGCTCAAGGTTGTCACATTCGGTGGATCTCCTTGCCCAGACTCTCTCGGCGAGAAGTTAATTGCCAATGGGGTGAATCTAATCAGCCACTATGGATCAACCGAAACTGGTCAGTTGATGGTTTCAGAGAGGCCACAAGAAGACAAATTCTGGGATTATCTTCGTCCGTTTGAAGCAGTCAAGCCCTTTCTGCAATTTGAAGAGAGAGCCCCTGGAATTTTTGAATTGGTTGTTCTAGATGGGTGGCCGTCGAAAGTTATGTCGAACCGGTCTGATGGATCTTATGCAACAAAAGATCTCTTCATCAAACATCCAACACTTGAAGCATACAAATACTACGCTCGTCTAGATGACACAATAGTCTTGATGAATGGTGAAAAGGTAAATCCATTGGAACTTGAAGGTTGTGTCCGACAAGATTCAGTAGTTTCTGAGGCAATTGTTTTCGGCGCGAACAAGGCAAGCATTGGCTTGATTGTGATCCCGACAGCAGTCGGTCAAAATCTCTCGCGAGATCAGTTGATCTGTCAAATATGGCCTCGAGTTGAAAGTGCACATAACTCAATGCCAGCCTATGGCAGACTTTCTCAGGATATGGTTATTACCTTACCATCAGACATACAGTATCCGCGAACTGATAAGGGGACATTCATTAGACAGGCGGTATATCGGCAATTCGCAGAAATTATTAAGGATGCGTATGTCGAGAAAGTTGGTAAACAGCTGCTCACTCTTTCGGAGTCTGATCTCAAGACGTTCTTAACAGAAAAAGTAAAAAACGTCCTGCCACCCAAGGCACATAGCCTCTTGAGCGAGGACGCAGACTTTTTCAACATTGGTATGGATTCCCTGCAAGCAACCCGGCTACGCACTGCTATTGTTCGAGAAATCAATACAGGAGGAAAAGAACTCGGACTCAATCTGGCCTTCGATTATCCAACAATCAACTTGCTAGCTAAGTACTTGACATCTTTACGTCTCGGTGCATCGTATAATAGCCAATCGGTGGAGGCCACCATGCAAAGCATGATTGAGAAGTATTCGACCTTTAAAAAGCACAACCCAGTTCCAAATAGCTTGAACGGACGCTATGTTGTCATTACTGGTGCTTCGGGATCTCTTGGCTCTCACACAGCCGCAAAGCTCGCCTCACAGCACGATGTTAAAACAGTGTACTGCCTGATAAGGGCTAACTCTACTATTGAGGCATATGAACGTTTGGCAAAATCTCTTCAGGATAGAAAAGTATACGATAGTCTTTCGCATGCTTCTCGCAACAAATTTGTGGCACTCCCAGCAGACCTATCGGACCAACATTTAGGCTTGGAGGAATATGCCTACAATTTGCTTACCTCTCAGATTACCGATCTCATCCACTGTGCCTGGTCCGTGAATTTCAATTGGCAACTCAACAGCTTCGAAAAGGATAATATCGCCGGTCTCAAAAATCTAATTGATCTGTGCCTAAAGTCACAACGATCTACTCCAGCCTCTTTCAATTTCTGCTCGTCAATCAGCACTGTCGTCAATACCGCTGAAGATGAGATTCCAGAAAATCTCCCAAAGAGTCTCACTTATACCCAGACCATGGGCTATGCACAATCGAAGCTTGTTGCGGAGCATATTTGTATAAAGGCGGCCGAGCAAACTGGTATTCGTGCACGGGTTCTACGTGTTGGGCAGATTATTGGAGACACCCGATACGGTGTGTGGAACACCACAGAGGCTATCCCACTGATGCTTCAGTCAGCCGTTACCATCGGTGCATTACCGCGCCTCGATGAGACCCATCGTTGGCTTCCAGTTGATACTGTGGCTGATATCCTCATCGATCACTCGTTTTCCACATATACCACAGGAGTTCTCAACGTGCTCAACCACCATAGTTTCCACTGGACAAGAAATCTTATGCCATTCCTCCACAAAGCTGGTCTAGAATTTACTGAGTTGGAAACAAGCCAGTGGTTGGAGAAGCTGCGCTCATCGAATGCTGACCCGGCTATTAACCCGCCTGTTAAATTGGTTGAATTCTGGACTACCAAATATGGCAATCAGGGGCCGAAAAGGTCCTTCATATGGCATAATAAACTGGCAAGACAATATTCAAAAACCCTCGACGAAATGAATACACTGGATCAAGAGAGTGTGAATAAGATGGTTGAGTATTTCAAGGGAGTCTGGTGATCGATACGATCTCAGTATTCCTTTGGGTATTTCCCATTGTTATAAAAATATATTTTACGTCAGTACGAAATACAAAGTATCGAATTTTGTATATTCTATCCAAATTTATTTCAACCATGGATACCCGGGAACATCGTGCGAGTCGGCATCAATCCATGCAACGGACCAATTAAATGGGTTCCAAAACTGGCATGTAACCTTAACTATTTATGGAAACATGGAGATCACACCAAATTACTGATCCTGTCATCCTGCAATTTATTTAATATATTGAAAAAGTAGAAGAGTCATAAAATAACCTTCAAGCATGTCAATAAGCAAGGTGTGGGGCGATTCTAACCAGTCTATTTTCTACATATATGACGTGTATTATATAGAACGTTCTGCACTTCCTTAAAAGCCGGCTTCTGCACACTCTTTCTAGTGAACTAATAACCCTTTCATGCCGTCTCTGTAGCCCTTCAAATTATCAAAACTATCTCCTTCCTTCAACTGACGACCACGATGGTTTTAACTCGCGCAATATCATCTTTCGTTAGACCTGCAGAATGGGCTCGTCACTCTCACTGTATCCTTGCTTGGCCTGGACTCAACAACTCTACTTTCCAAACATCTGCATCACTGACTGCTGCCACAAATGAGGTGTCCAGCCTAGTTAAGGCAATTGCTAGATTTGAACCCGTCACTTTGGTCGTTGGTCAGGAGCGGCTTCATGAAGCGCGTTCAGAATTCGAATCTGGCTCTTCTACCGTAAAACACGAGGTTCGAATTAACCCGATCCTAGGGGATGATATGAATCTATGGATGAGAGACATTGCACCTACATTTACCCTATACCAACAAGAAAAAAAACCAGCGCAACAGCTGTCTGGAGTTGATTTCAACTTCAACGGCTGGGGAAATCGGCATGCCACCGCAGCGACTGTCACTCTTGCTCGTACACTTCTTGAAAACATGAAAACGAACCGTATCAAAGCATCAATCACTACTGAAGGAGGCGCTTTGGAGATTGATGGTGAAGGTACATTATTAGTAACGGAGAGCTCCATTATCAATAATAACCGAAACCCTGGAAAAAGCAAGGAAGACATCGAGAAAGAGTTGCAACGGTGTCTGGGTGTATCAAAAATAATCTGGGTACCTGGGGTTATGAATGCTGATAGCACGGACTGCCATATTGATGCTCTAGCGAGATTTGCAAGACCTGGTGTCGTACTTCTCAGTCGACCTATGGGGCCCAGGGCGAAGACGGTATGGATGAAGGTATACGAAGAGACGAAAGATATTCTATTAAATCAACAAGATGCACAAGGAAGAAGTCTCAGGATTATCGATATACCAGAACCTGACATGGCTCTTTTGAACCTAGATGAGGAGTCTATGGAAGCAGTCGAGACTGCAAGTGGATGGTCACCGGTTATGAGCTACGTGAACTACTATCTACCAAATGGGGGACTGGTGGTTCCGAAATTCGGCGATGAGGAGGCTGATATCAGGGCTTTTGAGATCTTGACGAGTCTTTTTGAGAACGAAAGAGAGGCTGTGCAGGTCTATATCAACGAACTGCCATTACAAGGGGGCGGGATTCATTGTGCAACACAAGAAGTTCCGTTGAGTTAGTAGTGAGGTCTCAATCTCAAGACATTGATATCTATCCATAGCTATTCAATTATGTACGATGTATATCTGAATTGTATATACACGAAGCCAGTAGTTGAGGTACAGTGGCTTGATTGAGGTAGCATAAACATATAATTGCAGTCAATATTATTGAATGAACCGTTCAATTTATAAAAGGAACCTGCTAAAGTGAGAAGCTAGGTGGAGGAAGACCCCTTTCCTCGAACGCAGCAGTAACGCCATTTTGTATCGTCTGCAAAGCCTGACTCCATGTCATCTCAGATTGCGAACTCTTACTTGGCTCTTCAGATATCTCATCGATCTTGGGAGCAGCGCCGCCGGCACTGTCCTGAATTAACCAGCACAGCCAGTCCACCACCGAGACAGCCTTTTCAAGATCACGTTCTTCTAGGACGACTTGTTTCAAGTAAAGTGCAAGTGCGTCTACATCTTCAGAAAAAGGGTTTTCAGATGCAAATGCCTCATACCATGCAGAAATCGCTTGACGTAAATCTGAAAGATCGGATAGTTTCTTGGACGTGAACGTTGGCTTTTCAGGGCGGGGAGGTAATTGGATTCGATTTTCAAGAGTTAGAGGATTCGGTTCAGTCGAGGTGTTCGCTCTCTCAGAGGGCATCGGATTTTCAATGAGGTCATATTGCTGCCTCATGCGCTTGTGTCGCTGCTCTTCCAGCACTTCACGTCGAATATCCTCCGGTAGAGCTGCCAAAAATTCTTCTGATATTTCGTCTGTTTCATCAGAAGTAGGGGAAGCCTGTCTGGAACCCTCTGTGGACACATTCTCAGCTGACCTCGGTCTTCCAAAACTGAAAGTGGACTGCGCAAGAGTGGATCGGTAGTGTGATTTGGCGGCTAGCGATGCTTTCGGAGGCCGCCCGCGCCTTTTCTTTGTTGGTGTAGTCTCTTTTTTCACCGTCAAATTCGTCGGTTCTAGGCGCGACGACAGAGGTTGAACTTGCTGTTCGGCTTGGAGAGGGTTGGGCTTAGAAAGACCTTGTCCTGAATCATTTGACGGACGTGAGTAATATCCCAAAATTTCAGATCGGATGTCGTCTGGCAAAGCTTCCAATATATCTGGATCCAATTGTGATTGTGGCGGAAGTTGTTGGCTACCTTGCGCCTGTCGTCTCGATGCTGGAGAAGGGGAGGTTTCTCTAACCTTTGGCTTATGAACCAACATGGAACGAATGTCAGCTGGCAACTCTGCAACGACCTTTGGGTCTGGCTGAGATGGCATTATAAACTGAGTTCCAGAGAGATTCAGAGGCCGGTGTGATGGATCAAAAGTCGGTCGGTTGTCCAGGACCTCAGCAGCATCAATGCTGACTTCGTCACCTTTATGAGGGCTCTCTATCAAATCCGTATCAATTTCTTGGATCGTCCTCTTTGCGGAGGGCGATGATTTGAAATTCAACTGCCGCTGGCTACTTGAAGGAAGGTCTCCAGTCATCGATTTGACTGGCTCCAATTTTGTCATCTGAACACCTAGGCCGCGTAGATCACCAGGCGTAAAACCAAAGCTACGCAGCATTGCAATAGCCTCCTTCCCTATTATATCGCTCGCGTTGGTAGCAACGCCAAGTAGAACGCTCTTGTTGAAAACATCGCATTTTCCATGACCAAGGTGCTTCACAGGCTCCAAAGGTGCATCCGCAGAGCGTCTCATGACACGAATAGTGAGTTGCTTCCCCTTTACCAAATTTTCAACCAAACGGCGATGTAGTTCATCGGATAAACTCTGTACAAACTCTTCAGCTTGGCCCTGGTTGACAAATCGTATCCCCCAGTTTATTTCCGCAGACACTGATTTTCGTATTGTTTGTAATCCTACTTCTGTTTTGTCGATTCCTCTAGAATAGTCCCAGAGCTTTGCGCCAGTTTTGGGGCCCAGATGGGAAGTGAGTCTCTCCTTGGACAAGTCGCGAATATCTTTCACCAATTTCACTCCGAGCTCTTCAAGTTTACCACCAAGGCTATACGCAACGCCCGGCAGATCTTTGACCGTCAAACTTCCAATAAATTCCAAGACCTCGTCAGGCTTAAGCTGGTACTGTCCAGCTGGTTTTGCCTTGCGGAGGGCTACTTTTGCCTGGAGAATGTTCCCCCCAATTCCAACCGAAACAGCACACCCAGTTCTATCTTTGATTGCATTTCTAAGAGTGTTGGCGATCTCATCGGCTTTGAATTGCTCTCGATAAAGGGACCCTTCAGAAATACCGCTTCCATTAGATCCGCCAGCTTGTAAACACTGCGTTGTGACATCAAGTAGGGCTTCGTCAATACTAACACTCTGCACAAGCCCATCAATAGCAAGTATGCAATCATAGAATTGACGGCTCGCTTCTTCATAAGCAGGAAAATCATAGGGCAAGACTTTAAGCTCGGGACATTTTTCCAATGCACCTTTCATCCACATGCCGTTTTTAATGCCAAAAGCGCGAGCGGGATAGTTGCAACTTGCAATCTCTGAGCCACTGCCAGTACCATGTGCAATCGCTACGGGCTTCTCTATGAATTCTGGATGATGTTTCTGGATAGAAACCGCGGCAAAAAAACTGTCAAAATCGACATGTAGAATATATCTTCGAGATCCAATGGCCCGGCTTTTAGCTTTTAGGTTATTTTGAGCTTTCACTTGGGCAGCGGCTTGCAGTTTTGCTTTTAGCTCTGCTTTCCAAGTTGAGAGATGATGGAGACGTGATTCTCGGTAATATTGTTGTAAGAATTCAGGATTCACGACACTTGAATTCCTCATACGAGGGTCCGATAGAAGCAAGGCATTGTATTCCTCAGACGTCATGTTTGGTTTCACCGGTATAGTTTCTTGAACGAGTTGAGTACCAGCTGAGACCACTGAATCTTCAACCGAGAGTTTAGGATGAGAGCCGAGTAAATTTTTTGTATCCGATGGCTTACGTTCTATGGTTTTATTTGATTGCAAAACAGCGGTATTCGTACTATCGATAACATCGGGCAGGGATCCCATAGATGGAAAATCCCCATAGTCTGTGTCCACACTTAGATTAAGATCGGCTGGAATCGATACAGTCTCGTTTTGCGACGGTGGCAGCACATTAGGAGAATTCTGGGCTTCAGTTGCCGCATCCTTGACTTGCGAGGTATACCAACTACTGTCAGTTTGATCTTTGTAACCGTGTTGAAAGGCGTTTGTCTGGTTTTGTAATTGTCCATTCTCATATTTGAGAACTTTCTGGGAATTTCCTTCATCAACTACGCGATATTGGTCCCACGGAAGTAAGCGCCCGGCTTTGACACTCTCCACTACCCATGCAGGCTTCACTATGCGATACTTGCGGAATTCCTCTCGTTTCTTTGGTGTCAAGGAACTAGCGATTATATGAGTGGCGCTCGTCTTTCCATCCAGGTATTGGAGAAAGCCTCCACCATGGCTAACGACAAGATGGTGTATATCATTTAAAGAAGGCTGTGTATAGCCGTTGACGTGCGCTACCACGCCACGGAAGATTGGAGGGTTATCCTCGGAGTTTGCACGTATATCAGCATCTCGATTTTGGAGTTTCAATTTCTTGCGTCGAAAGTAATCTGCAAAGCCTCCGAAATGGGAAGCCTCGTATTCTTCACCCTCTTCGCCATTGAAGGCATCTATCAGATTGTCAGACTTGCGGAACCTCCATACGCAAGGAAGCAGCTCTTACGGCTTTGAATCCTTTTGCGGACTATATCAGAATTGGCTTCTAGCCTGGAGCCCATCATGGGCACGGATAGATTTTCATGCCGATGGCGAGTCAAGAACACACTCGCTCTGATGTGAGAGTCACGAGAATTAGACGAGGGGATAAGCAAGAGATGACGCGACGCGCGATCACGTGATGTGGAATGTGACTGCGCTTTTCCCAAACGAGATAAATTGATAATCTAACCGGCAAACTGAGCGCGAGCACTTAAATACTGACTATGGCATGGAGAGCTATATTGAAATAAATTAATTACTTTTAATAAAAGAACCGGCTGTCTGATAGCAGAATCCGTTACATGTCTGGGGCCCTATATTATTCCTTCGTGGTTGACGATACCAGTCTGGTATTAGTACCATGGTCGGCAGTGGGGCTGCGATAATAAGAAAAAAAAAAAATCTGGCAGCTGCCGAGCAACAGCTTCTGCCGCCTCGTTTTCACCGCTTTTGTTTTCATCGCATTTGAACTTTTCTCTCTCCCTCTCCCTCCCTCTCTCCCCCTCTCTCGTCGTCTTGTTGCCTAGCTTTTTCCTCGCCCAGCTCCAGACTGTTTCTCGGTTTATCATTAGCTTGTATTTCATTGCGTCCTTCTAGAAAGAATCGACCCGAGTACGAGTACAAGAAAACAAGCGAGAGTATAAAAGAAACGAGCGTAGCGACTAATTCATTCGCTCACAATGGCTGGAGTCCAGCCCGTCGCCCTCTATGCATTGCAGGTGCCGCCCGGTGGTATTTTGGTGCCTGCTTTGCCTGAAGAAGCAGCTGCCATGGTGAGTCTTGTTCAATCACATTGCTTGGAAACAAGACATATACTAACCTGTGTATAGTTCCGTGTAAGCATGGCTGCCATCGACCCCGATGCCACCCCTGAATTTGAAGATGATGCCGATACAAACAAGCCCCCGCGTGCTACTCTCAAAATTGTGCGCATTCCCGGGGACTTGGGTGAGGATTCTGATGATGAGTCGGATGACGAGGACTACACCGACGAAGAAGACAGTGAAGAGGACTCTGATGATGAGGAAATAAATGGCGGACCTAGCGACAAAGAAAAGGCCAAGAAACTCAAGGAAAAGGCCACTTTGAAGGAACTTGAAGAGGCCATGGAGACGGATGATTCAGACGACCCGGAGAGCCTCAAATCAATCATCTCCAAACTCGTCAAGGGAAAGGCCCCTGCTACCGGTGAGGAAGATGAGGAGGAGGATGACGAAGATGAAGAAGGCCTCGAGCTAGAGGAAGTCGTCGTTTGCACTCTGGATACTGAGAAGGCAAGTTGCAGTCACAATGGGGAAGGTTTCGTAGAGTATGCTAACGGGAAACAACAGCAATATCAGCAACCCCTCGACATCACTGTTTCCGAGAATGAACGAATTTTCTTCAAGGTGACTGGTACCCATACCGTCTTCCTGACCGGCAACTACGTGATCCCAACCGATGAAGGACGTCAGTTTTTTGATGACGAAGACTTGGATGACGAAGATAGTGATGAATACGACCTTTCGCCTGATGAAGAAGATTTGGAGGACTTTGATATCAATGCGCTGATGGACAATGATGACATGAGTGACGACCTGGATGATCTTGATGATCCCCGCATTACTGAGGTTGATTCTGAGAACGAGGCCCCCAAGCTTGTCTCCACCAAGGGCAAGAACAAGCGCGCCGCTGAGGACGACGCTGCCCTAGATGAACTCATTGCTAAGGATTCTAAAAACCAAACCACTGTGAATGGCGATGCTACCCTGAGCAAGAAGCAACAGAAGAAGCTGAAAAAAAACAACGGTGAAGCCGCCCCGGCCGAGATCAAGAAGGATACAAAGGAATCTACACCCGCTAAGACGGATAAGAAGGTCCAGTTTGCGAAGAACTTGGAACAGGGCCCAACCGGTTCTACCCAAGACAAGAAGCCTGCTGAGACTACCACAGGCACTTTGGGTGTGAAGGAGGTCCAAGGCGTCAAGATTGACGACAAGAAGCTTGGAAAGGGACCTGCTGCTAAGAATGGAAACACTGTTGCGATGCGCTACATCGGAAAGTTTGAAGACGGAAAGGTGTTTGACTGTAAGTCTTGCTGATTTCTTGCGTCCAAGTATATTCAAATAGCTGACATTCTCCGGTCTGTTGTAGCCAACAAAAAAGGCAAGCCTTTCTCATTCAAGATCGGCAAAGGCGAGGTTATCAAAGGCTGGGATATCGGCATTGCCGGTATGGCTGCGGGTGGTGAGCGACGCATCGTAATCCCACCCCATCTTGGCTATGGAAAAAAGGGCGTTCCAGGTATTCCAGGAAATTCGAAGCTAGTGTTCGACGTCAAACTACTGGAGATCAAATAAATCAGTTATTTTCTCATCCTGTCATAGACGAATCTACGCTCCAGCTCCCATACCTTCATTACCATTCTCCATTCGCGACTGGAGAGACAGCTATCTTCTCAATTTCTGTCGTCCAGATATCCGACTTGTTTCCGTTTTTACCATTATATCGCATTTGGCAAGGATGAGGATGTCGCCCACGGAGTTTGTTTGGTTTTCCTGTGTATTTACTGATTCCTATGTCTTGTTTCTCAAAAGTTTCCATGTACTTGTTTTATTTCCCTATGCCAGTGAGTTTCTCTGGCCTGTATGATATGGTGAAATTCATCACAGTACCCACATACTATATAGAAATCCGATCGCCATTTCCATTCCATTGCAGAATAACTAGTCAAAGCTATTGCCGGGCGCTCCTGCCGTGAAATTGTAAGACACCAGGCGCTCCTTCCCTACTCTCGATATGTTTGAGATAACACCTGCTGTCTGTTTGCTCTCTCTTTTCTTTTCTTAAAAGATTCCCATCGTACCCAATGAACCACCAGGGCTGATATCGAGTCTAATATTAACAGCACTGATTATCCTTTCGTGTCGCTCGGCTACCTTCGTGGGCACAGCCACTGCAACTGTAAGCACATGCTACAATCATGAGGGTTATGCCGAAACGGAGGACGAGGGCTTCTCGCGGTTGCTTTCAGGTCGCTGCTTCATCCACACCAGTTATTGTTAATTATGATCTCCCCCTTGGTACAGCAGATGGAAGCTTGACGCCTCACTCTATCAATGGAGAGAATGCTACAGAGAAGCGGGCAACTAATAGATTCCGTCTGAAACTAAGGAGCAGCAGCGCTAGGTTGTTCTCAAGACTTGGACTCTGGAATTCCAGGACTTCTGGTACACCATAAGCTGCAACTCCACTGACTACCAGCTGATATGTTTGATTAGAAGCGACACTTGACCAAACCGCTATCAATACTTCCCCTTCCATTCCTGCTTCGTTTCGTGGATCAAAGGAACAATTATTCAATTCTTGTGATAATTTGTCAAATCAATCTTCTTCCACAAAGCAGTCGCAAAAATCGAATTGGCAACCAGAAAACTCTCCAACTTCCTTTATCCATTCCGAAAACACACAGTCTTGTGAAGGGGCTAGCGGTGATACATTCAATGACGGCAACGAGAGCTCTAAAAACTATAAGAATATTCTTTCACCAGCACTTCTGCCTCGTTTATCACGAAAGCTGTCGATTTTCGGCCCATCGACTGTCATTCGCCGAACGAAGCTGAAACCTAGACCCGGGATTTCAAATGTGGACGGTGTTCTCCCTTTGATGTCGCTCAACATTTCAGACGACATAGCTCACAGTACTTCCGATCACTCAACCTACATGTCAACTGTTTTCAGCAAGGCAGACTACAGAAGTTCCTTGGACGGCGTCTCAACTTCTCTTATGCTAGCAGCACAACCAGCAGATCAGAACACTGTTCAGGCAGAGCCCCCTCATCCCTCCGGTCAATGTGGAACATCAACGCAACCATTGCCTCAGTTAAAACTTCAGCTATCTATAGTTACCGTAGAGGCAACTGCGGCTGCTAAAATTTTCTTTGAAACTCATTTCAACTCCCTTCTATCAGGTCAGGACGCACGTGAGCAGAGGCTACGAGAACTTCACGAGCATTTTTACACGCTACCATTCACAGAGGAAGAGCAAAATAGTATAAAGAAAGCGTGGATAGCTCAGGAAAGCGAACATTTAAGACAAACTCGGGTCCTAAAGAGCCATTCCAATAGATTCAACCACCACAAGGACACCATTTCAGTTGCCGGTTATGAACCAATAAAAGTCCTGGGTCAAGGAAGTTTTGGAATCGTTCGTCTAGTCAAGAAGAAAATGAGCTTTGCAAAAACACCACCTACGGATGAAAAAGGGACTAGTGAGGACCCCCAACATGTATACGCGATGAAAGTGATACGCAAATCAGAGATGATAAAGCTTTGCCAGGAGGGCCATATACGAGCTGAAAGAGAATTTCTCGCTTCGTCTGAACGATCTAAATGGATCGTACCTCTGATTGCAAGTTTCCAAGATACCGGTAATCTCTATCTTATCATGGAATATGAAGTGGGAGGTGATTTTTTCAACCTTTTAATTCGGCACGGGGTTCTCTCTGAAAGGGACGCAGTGTGGTACATATCGGAAATGATCCTGTGCGTGGAAGAGGCTCATAGACTTGGATGGATCCATCGAGACGTAAAGCCGGAAAACTTTTTAATTTCTGCAAATGGGCATCTGAAAATTGCCGATTTTGGACTTGCTTTTGACGGCCACTGGGCGCATAACCAAGCTTATTTTCAGAACCATCGCTACTCGCTTTTGGAAAAATTGGGAATCGAAGTTGACGGAGATACTAAAGACGAACTTTACCAGAGGAATGTTCAGGGGGATCCTCCGCATGCATTTGGTGGCGGACACGTACTCGACTGGCGCAACCGCAATGAGAAAAGGCGCTTTGCACGTAGCATTGTCGGCACGAGTCAATACATGGCACCTGAGATTATAGCGGGTGAAGCTTATGACGGCAGATGTGATTATTGGAGCATAGGCATCATACTCTATGAGGTACGTCCGATGCACGGGCGATCGATATGATGCATAAACTGATACAAGTCAGTGTCTCTATGGAATGACTCCGTTCTATCGTGAAAATCGACATGACACGAAGAGATGCATTTTGGTTAGTCACCTAGAAACTTATCACTAGCTCTAGCTCTATTAACAACACCGAAGCATCACAGAACGGCTTTGGAGTTTCCACAAGAGCGATTCAGTGATTTGGTGATATCATATCATGCGATTGATCTCATTCAACAACTCTTACAAATCAAAGAATTTAGACTGTCAAGCAAGCAGTACAGAATCAACGACTGTTTCCTCTGGCCGGACACAGTCTACAATCCTATGGACCCTCCAGATCCCTACTACAAGAGACGTCACGTCTACCCTGATGATGCCAGTGACATTAAAGCACATCGACTCTTTCGTGGCATTCCTTGGTCTGAGATGTTATATGAACAGCCGCCTTATATCCCCGATGTCAAAAATCAAGCAGACACTTCATACTTTGATGAGATTCTAAACCCTGAACTCGAGATAGACAAATCAGAAAAGAGGGACGCAGATCTAGCCTCCAACCAGCACAGCGAGTCGCAAGCCGCCAAGGAAATATCTTGTCAGACATCTCACCCGAACCCTATTATCTCCCAGAGCACGTTTAACGTCGAGACTAATATAAAGAGAACAGTCTCGAAAAAGAATGGCAAAGAGAGTAGAGGAGCCCGTGATAGGATTCTACGTGACAAAAACGTTGGTTCTACAGCCCTTGATGTCCGCACGAGAGTAGCTTTCATGGGTTATACATGGCGTCGACCAAAGCCCGTCAGGGATGTACTCGAAACAAAACGCGGCAGATGTTGGTTTGCTGATTGAAGAGATTTCCATTCTTTTTTTATTCTTTCCACTCTCAGAAGTAAGGGTTCTGAACTATCGAAGCTTGAAGAAACAACCTCATCACTCTTTTTCCTCGCGCATGGAATTTTTAATTTTGAGCCGGTCTGAGAGACAACATCACGTCTATTCTTACAAAGAAGTGTTATTTGTTTTTGTGTTATTATTATTTCCCGTTGTTTTATACAAATAGCATGGTACAGTTCTTCTCAGTCCATAAGAGATTCTCCTAATACAGCACGGCACTTCAAAAAACTCCACACAAAGAACTGTACAAAGTCCCAAAAATGAACGCCATTTCAATGCATCCTGGTATAATGTTCACAGCGTATCTGCGAAAACAAAATGAAGAAAGAAAAAATAAAAGGATCAATCAGCAAATATGAACAACTTAGCCTAGTCTATTGACTACCAAGTCAGTTTTATCAAAGCCTGCTATTTCTCTGCTAGTCTGCCTATTTCCTTCACAGTCCAGTTCCTTGCTTGCTGTTAATTTTGCAGCACGGGGAGTAATGGAATATTATAATAATGGACAAGACAGTCAAGAGGGAGAATATCCCGATAGAGGCATGCATGACTTTATATCTCAGACGAATTCCCTAAAAAATACGCCCACAATAGACTGCCACCTGCCGTTACCTTGGGGTGCGGCAATGTCGCCCTCATATTCAGTAAAAAGAATGAGGGAGAAATAAAGGTCAGTTAGTTGATCATGAAGAAAATGAAGATCTTAGATGCAGAGTTTTCAAAACCAGTTGAATTCTTCTTGGGATTCGGAATACCCGTCACGAGGGCTTTGTTTTTTTTTTCCCCTTTTGGAAGGTCGGGTCTAAGTGTGGTGTAGGAATTAACGCTGAGAGTGAATGCAACTCAAAAGGTGGGAGTTGCAGCCACTGCGAAAGCGGAGTCATTGAGCCCTTCGTCAGGCGGAGCACTGCCGTTAAGTTTTGGACAGAGCCTGTATAGTGAGTCAGTCGACAGGTTCGAGCACCAAATGCTAGGCCACACTAATAAAGGGGATGGGATTCAAGGATAATCATACTTCTTATTTGTTTTGATATGTCCGACCATTCCGCAGCTAGCGCATTTTCTCGTGGTGCTTCCGCCAGCTTTCGATGGGGTCCCAGCTTCTTCGAAATCTCCAACAGACATTCGACCAGCTCCCTTCTGCTTTTCGCGAGCAAAGCGTCTCTCTTTGTTACGGTTGAGTCGTGTCAATTCAGCTTCGAGTCTAGAAGTTTTATTAGCCTTTGTCAAACATGTCATCCATACTTTCTTACAGTTTCTTGTTGCGAGCATCTACTTCTGGATCACCTGTCGGCAAAAGTTCGGCAAGCCTAGAAAACATTAGTATAATCGTCAACAATATAAGAGGTTCGGACTGCACGAACTGTGTATTCACAGCTTCCACTTGGTGTCGTATCTGCACATACTTGCGTATGACACGAGGATCCCAAACCAACTGCTCCTTTTGGTAGATATTCCCATTTTCGTCTTTAAAATCACGGACAATCCTCAACACTTTGCCTCGCTGACTTCGAGAACTTAATCTGCTAAACTGGCTCATACTCTCATCATCACGGCGTATAGAAGGCGTGGCAACCTCACGTGGTGTAGGTCGGTTGAACTCATCCTCATCCTCGCGTTCGAGGTCTTCATGGTCGCTCTCTGAGAGCTCAGCTTGGGAGGACAAGCTTGCTTTCTGAGCGTTCCAAATATGACGAATAGAGCTTTCGTAAGCCTTTTGCTGACGAGCCACATTATAACTATGGCCACCAGTATCTTTCTGCTCCCGTTTCTCCATCTTCTCTTGTGCACTCTCTCCAATCGCCTGGAAACCACCCTTCATTGATGTTTTGATGAAACTAAACATTAGGCCCCGGGAAGTAGGATCACCGTCGCCGTGCAGCTTCAACATCGCCTTCCCTTGAGATGCCATCGTGAAGTTGCGCGTAGCACGCCAGGGTGCCATTTGTTGTTCAAAACTTTCACCTTCTGCATCATCGTCTTCATCCTCTACACTGTTGGAATGACCAGTGTCATGGAGGTGCTGAAGTCCGACTTGCATGGATTCGAGCAGGCAGACGTCCTCGGGCTGAATCCAGGATCTGATCGTTTCTGAATCTGGAATGCCTCCGATTGGTACCCACATTTTTGTGTCTTTATCATGATGCACGAAATCTTTCATCTTCTGTCGGTTTTGCATATCCGAAGATCCAGGTAAATGTGCTGTAACCTGGTGGATTGATACTTGCATGTTACCTTCCCTTTTCATGAGGCGGAAAGTAAGCATCTTGAGACGATTCTTCGCCACAGTTGTCACCTTCCGGGAGTGTGGCCCAGGCACGTCTGTCGTTGGAAGCTGCTGCCCTGCAACATAAAGATTTTCAATATTTTTCATGTAGAAATCAGACCCGTCAGATTGGTTAGAGTTCCTGATGACTAGGAAATCTGTAGACTGCGGCTGATGACTGAAAACAGGGGCGCGATACATAGAATTCGAAATAGCAGGCGTGGTCTCGCCTGGATCGATGTGTCCGAAAATAGAAAACGGACTCTTATCTTGGGGCAATAACACATGCGTTTCACCAATTTCAGCCTTCGGGCGGGTTGAGTCTTCCGCATTCTTTCGGCGATAATAATTTACGAATCGATTTGCCATACCAAAATTGGACAGCATCATCGGTACCTCCTCAGCATATTCCACCAAGAGCATTGTCGAGTTGTCTGCCATGGATAAAGACTTTGTTGAGTTGAAGAGAGATTTGGCGTCCTTCCCTCTATGATGCTTGCGTTTAACATAAGCCGAGTTTTTAAACCAGGAGCTAACCATAGGACGAAATGACAACGCTGGGCGGTGAAAAGATCTAGCCTCTGCAGTTGAGAGTTCGGTTTTGTAATATGGCCACTGCAAACGCAAAGCTGGCATACTATGCTCGAGAGTCGCGCTTCCCAAAGTGCTTCGAATTTTGTTTTGATGGTTTTCCTTCAGCATATCATAGGCGTCATCGTTAGAAATGTTGTAACGTTGATTCAAACGCTTCGTGGTATTAATATCCATCTCGCCTCGTTCAGGACCAGGTAAAGTCTTTGGTTTCTGCAACAAAGCCTCTGGCCGGTTATCAAGTAACAGGTGGGGGTCATTCATATCAATCACAACTTTCTTTGCAATCTGGGAAGTCAGGAGGGCTGGGTCGTCGAGAATAGGGATGTCTATATGAGAAAGTTTCAATAGTTCATGGGGTTCTCTTCCTGTCTTCAGCCTCTTGAAGGGTTGCGTCTCTTCCATGTCAGGAAACCAAGTGTCTTCGTCAAGGTTGTCGGCAACCACTGTTCGCGGAGCAGGTTCATTTTCAATATCCGCCTCTGAAACCTGACTCTTGACTTCCCAATCCGCACACAATATATGAAGATCTTGCATTGTTACTCCACCTGGAAGAACCTCGTTATCATCAAATAGTGCCTCCAAGTTCTCCTCGCGCTCTATTTCGACATCTTCCACCTGCTGTATCGCTAACACTCCAGCATTTTCACTGTCGAAAGCACGCTTGTTCCCCTGGCCGCCTGTATTGAAAACACGTTCTTGATCTACACAGAATTCCAGGTGTATTTTCGTAGGAACAACCGTTCTCGGGGGCTTTGCGGGTTGTTTACCCAAGTAATGCGCTTTTTTGTGGCGAAAAAGTTCAACGAATCGAGGGAAGGAGTCTCGGTCGAAATTAGGCCATAATGATTTCAGAAGGTCTTCGTCATTTTCAGGAGGGGCTGGGATATTGTCTGGTCCAGGGACAGCGGCGGCGGCAGATCTTGCAAACAAAGCTTGTTGTTCTCTCCACGCGTTGAAAGTAGCTGGATCCATGTCTTCTTCCGCGGGTGAAACAGGCTCCTCCACCTCTCCAAAAAGATCGATATCACCATCTTCATCAGCTGCGGATTCCAGGGGCGCTAATGTACTATCCACCGGTATGTCGCCAGCTGCGCCCTTCTCTAAGAAGAGATCATTCGCAGCATCACCAAGTTCAGCTGGTGGGGATGACGCGCCGTCACCGAATAGATCATCGACTTCATCACGGGCTTCTGTTCCAGCAGGGGCCTCGTCATCTCCAAAAAGATCGCCAGACCAGAGATCATCTTGCTCTATACCGTCAGGCTGCACACTCATTACTTGAGTGGCGGATGCACCGGTACCATCCTCTTCCTCGGGAAGGTCGTCATCGTCGAAATCTTCGAAATCGATCGCATCGTCCGCTTTCTCGCCGGTTTCAAGATCCCGTCCCATAAAGTCGAACTGTTCTCCATTCGGCGCGTTAATCTGGGCTAAGACGTTCTCGAAATCAAGGTCGTCATTTTCGCCGTTCTTCGTGGCGTGAGGCATGATGGAGCTGGCAACGCTCAGCGGCAGCTGGCGTGCGGCGAATGGCGGGGATTACAGGAAATCGAAGCCGGATTTTTGCGATTCCCACTTTCGAGCACAACACTTTAGCTATTAGCTAGGCCATCCATAACAGCATGGATGAAGAGAGGATGGCTGAACGGCCCATAAAGATGGATTGTCTTGCGGGGTGAGTTCAGAATTGAGAGTCTGCGAACGACCCTGCGGCAGGCGGAAGGCGGAAGGCGGCGAGCTCGGTATTGCGCTAGTCCTAAAATGGCAATTAGCTGCCCCAGGTTATCAACCCTGCAAATCTCACTGGCATTGTCATGTCCAGAGGCTAGGCTTTGTTTCTAAGGTCGAATAAACGGCTCAAATCAGTTTAGCATTCTATTACATGCCTGAGGCGGCTAAGATATATTCTGAAAGCGCAGTGAGCATCTTGCCAGGTGAATAACGGTGTGATTTGCTAGCAACTGTTTCATTCCTAATAAAATCATCTTTACCCCTCATTGTTGGTTTATTTTTTCCATGGAAAAGTTTCCATAGTAGGCACAAAGAGCTTTGCTTGCGCCTTCCATACAGTAGTGCCTCACATTAACATTCTCTTTAGTGTCAGCTAACTTGGCCAGCTGCCTCAGGTCTGAAGTTCTCGGAAGGAACAAGATTATGTGGCGAGAGAAGAGTGAATACTCTTTGTATAAGAAGTTTAGCGGGTAAGGTTCCATCGTCTGAAGGTTGAAAATTTCGTCTGACCGATATCCTGGACCTGTGATATATCAGCATAATCAGTTCTCGTGGTTTTGTTAAGAAAGACGAGGCAAGAGTTACCTCCCCAAGGTGGACTCGCAAAGACTACACTGTACGGCCCCAAATCTTTCAGCTGAGTTCGCAGTAACTCGAAGCAATCTCCTTCAAACCAAGTTATGTTGGCTTCTGCTCCGTAGATTTTTGCATTGTGTTTGGCACAGGCCAACACCGCGGGGTTCTTTTCGATTGCATATACACGCTTCCATCGTCCAGACTTTGCGAAGGCGATGGTGTTACCACCGGCTCCAGCAAATGCGTCTACTAGGACTACCTTTTCCTTAGGCACAGAGGCTGCCAAATGCTCTGCGATCTTGCTACACAGCTGTTAGTGTATAAAATTTGAGAGTTATAGATTCCTATTTCGTACTTTGCAACTGGCTCAGGAGTGACGCCAAACCAAGCATCGTCAGTCAGCCAAATTCCTTCTTCATATTTTGAGAAAATTCGGTGTCGTTGGGACCAGTAACTATCATCAGTCAGAGGTCCTTTCATTATATATCAAGGGGATGTGATCTTCCATACTTCTGAATATCCCATGGAACTTCACTTCTTTCGCTGTAATGTCGCACCTCTGGAGGCGCAACTTCCTCAATTTCCCCGCTCATGATAGAGGGTAACGTAACTTCGAGACTTTTTTTGTCGCATGTCAAAACTCGCTCCTACATTTTGATAAATGTCCAAAGAGCAACAAGCAGGCGGACGAATTAGTGGAGCGGAAGCTTTGTTTGCACTGTTTGTCTACCCGCGTTCTGGACAGCTCTCAGTAGATGTAGATCAAACAACTCGCAAGCAGGCCTTCAATTCTACAACCCTCTTAGAAACTCATAAAGCGCTTTGCACTATGTTTGGCGCTCTCAATAGGTTTATCGGACGACTTGATGCTGAAACTTCCCAACAGAGCTCCAATGGTCCCGGAGACAACTCGTTTGGCTTTCAAGTACTCCGCAATAAGGACCCAGACTTGCCACTGGAGCCTTGGTTCGACTTCATCATCGGTATAAATGGTCGCTTGATTGTGAGTGCGATGTTTATTTTGGTTTGATTTTACTCGCAACTAACTATTTCTAGGACGACCCTGATCCTAGCCTCTTTGCGGCGGAAGTCCACAACTGCGCCGGTTCGAGTGTATCTCTGGGGATATGGAGTGCAAAGGTAAGCATTGCAACTCTTCGAATGTTATTCATAAAAAGAAACTTTCAAGTTAATTACTCTCTAGGGCCAACGGACGCATACAATCTCCATACCCGTCTCGAAAGAAAACCCATCCTTGAGCTTAACATTACAACTTGCGCCATTGTCCACGTCGCAACACATCTGGCACGTTCTAACAATACCATCACCTCTAAGTCCTGCCTATCTAGCCGGATTACTGGAGCATTCTGATTATATCTTGGGCTCGCCCAGCGGCACTCTGCGGGGAGAATCAGCACTAGGTGAATTGGTGGAAGATCATCTAAACCGAAGCCTTGTGCTATGGGTTTATAACAGCGAGTTCGATGTGGTTCGAGAGGTTGAGCTAGTGCCAACAAGAGGATGGGGAGGAGAAGGCGCATTGGGCGCTGTTCTGGGCTATGGAGCATTGCATAGGCTGCCTGTGGGCTTGGGCGAGGAAGTTGAAGGACCTGGCGAAGTTGTTTTTGACACTGGAGCCGATGGTTCTGAATATCAAAAAGATCAAGACGCAGGTGCCCCGCCTTCTACGGCGCCTACAGGAAACTATCTTGTCCCTGCAAATATTGCTTCACCACCTCCATTATCTTCGCCCTCCGCTCCCCTCAATAATACCGCCCCACCACGATCAGGAAAGTCAGCGCGCAGGAATCGACATGCTGCAGTCTCGCCAAGTCGGGGCTTTGACGATTATTTTGCAGAAGGGGAGCAGAAGAGTAAAGAACAAGACTATGCGCCATCTCGGAAAGGAACGCCGCTTGCACCACCACCGAAGGCTGGGGGACCATCCAATACAGTCGTAGGAGAGACCGAAGCTGCTGGGTAGACTTAGTTGTTGGCTGATTATTTTGTAATAATATACAAGCGACTCTGTTTTATTTTTTTTAAGCGCAGAGATGAGTTTTACGAAATATGATCTGGTAAAACGTTGCATTCATCTAGCTTAGCACGAAGAGAAAAAAAGAAAAAGAAATGAATAGCCCATGTGTGCCAAAGTCGACCCGACAAATGAAAGCTTTTGATGTCTAAAAACAGATATCTCTAAGCAGGGTACTAAGTCTGGTCCGTTTCCAGTATACCAATAAATGTATATAGTACCAAAGGCCGATTACCTCACACATATTGAATGAAAAGAAATAACTGATCTTACAATGCATCACGCTTTGGGAGCATGGTCAAACTTGAAACAGATCATCGTCCTTTGCTAATCCATTTCTCAAGAGACTCTCGGATTTCTCCGATCTTATCCTCTAACATCACGCGACCCATCTGGCTGTGAGCAACGCCTGTTGTGTATGTATGTTCAATGAAGTTGCGGGCTTTGAGATGGTTGTCGGCCACCGCCGGCACTTTCTTCTCGTATTCCCAAAGAAAATCTGAAACGTTCCTCATGGTGACGGGCAGTAGAGTCCAAGCAGCGACGGTGCCGAACGCAAGAGGCGTGGCAGAGCGAAGAACAATACCGCGGTTTCGCGATACAATAGATCCCGCCATCGCTGACACAACGACATATATGCCTCCCGGAAGAAGTCGCTCCCCAGATTCAGCAGACGGAGCAAGAGAGGCTACGGTATCGGTGAAAGCGTTTTCGATACGGAGCACGCGAGACAAGAAGTCATTGAAAGCGTTCTCGGCGGCTAGGGAGTGAGCGTAAAGGAAGAGACGGGCTCGACGGACTTGACCCTCAAGGAGATCAGTCACACTAGGAGGCTCTGTCGATTGTGTCTCTGAAGAAGGGGCAAGGGAAAGGGAGGTGTTGGGCAATTGGATCGGTTCGGAGGATAGCTCGGAAGGGTAGTCGTCGTAAATAGGTTTTCTCTATTTGGAGGGGATCCAGTCAATCAAAGGACCCAACAATTCGAGGCGGGTTCAATACATACCAGATCTGACGGGGCTTCTGCGTAGACAGTTCGCCTAGGATACGCAACAATACCTCCAGCGAGGAGGGTCGCTGCTATGGGAGCGACAGCTCGCTGTAAACTGTGTTAATTCCATGCAGCCAGGACTGCCGAAAAAAAGGGAAAACACGTACTCGCTGGAGCATTGGCCGAAATGACATCTTGAATGGGACAGAAGTCAAGGGCCAATGGATGCGGCGACGGGTAGAATGGAGTGCTGGAGGACGACTTTGTGCAGCTTTGCAGGTCTTTTGCACTGACGTTGATGCCGGTCGGGAAGGGAAGGGACGGCCGAGCCAAGCCTTTTCCGGCAACTCGGCTGGTGGCGACGAGAAAAGATAGGAAGAGCAAACACGGCAGCGAACTCTCGTTCTCGTTCTCTACAAACAGCAGACACTGCGCAGGACAGGGAGAGCTTCAGCATTCATGTCAACAAAATGCTGAACACCGTGCGATATCGACCCTGGACCTGCAAAGACTGCCTGCGCCTTGTGAAATCCAGACGCCCCTTTGCAACAGCCGCCGCATCGACAGATCCCAGGGCCGCAATCGATTATGCAGCAGCCAACAAATTCTCAAAAATCCGCGATGATGATACTTTACGACGCGTTTTTGATTCTCGTCCGTTCTGGCGGGAGTTTTCACATAAACGATTGAATACTTCGAAACGCAGCGGTCTTGTTCAGAATCAGTACCTCACCAGTCCCGAGGGTTTCCGACAGTTTGCAGAGACATCGCTTCAAAAATGTCAACGGATCGTTTCCAAGGTTCTAGCAGCCTCGACACTGAATGATTACCGGTCGATGGCGAGGGATATGGACCGGCTGAGCGATCTCTTATGCCGAGTCATAGATTTATCGGACTTTGTGAGGAGCAATCATCCGGACCAACAAATCCAAGAGGCAGCGACGCAGGCGTATGCGCTTATGTTTGAGTACATGAATATTTTGAATACTACGACAGGCTTGTATGACCAATTGAAAAAGGCGGCAGCCAATCCAGAGGTAACCTCCTATTGGAGTGACGCCGAGAAGATGGTTGCCCAGATTTTGATCAAGGATTTCTCAAATTCCGCAATCCACATGCCCCCGAAAGAAAGGCACCGATTCGTCAATTTGTCTAATGATATCAGCCAGTTAGGTTCTGACTTTGTCAATGGAGCAGAACCAGCAAAGTCGCACGTCGTGCTGAACAAGAGCAGCGTTCAGGGGCTGGACCCGGTCGTTGTCCGTCAACTGCAGAGGTGGAATAATACTGTCCCTATACCGACTTCTGGGATAGAACCAAAAATTGCCCTACGGTCTGTTCACGATGAATCTACCAGGAAGGAACTCTATATTACCACACGAACATCGAGCAAGCGTCAAATTCATCGGCTAGAAGAACTCCTCTCGAAGCGTGCGGAACTAGCAAAGCTGTCGGGATATTCTTCATATGCTCACATGGCATTGAGTGACAAAATGGCAAAGACACCTGAGGCTGTTTCCAACTTTTTAACTACTCTGATTGACAGCAATCGACCTCAGGTCCAAGAGGAACTGTTCAAACTGCAAAGTATGAAAAAAGGATCACCATTACAACCATGGGATCATGCATATTATGTGCAAAATCGTCTCACACAGTACGCCATTTCCCGGCGGTCTCGCGAACTAAGTAGAGTTCCAGAATTCTTCTCGCTAGGAACTGTGATGCAAGGTCTGTCGCGTCTGTTTGATCGTCTATATGGTGTGCGATTAGTGCCTCAGGAAACTCTTCCGGGGGAGACTTGGAATTCTGATGTTCGACGGTTGGATGTTGTGAATGAATCAGGCCACCACATCGCAGTTATCTATTGCGATCTTTTTACGCGGCCCAACAAAAGCCCAAACCCAGCTCATTTCACCCTCCGTTGTGCTCGTGAGATATCCACAGATGAGATCGCTGAGTCGGCGGCCATGGAACCCCCGTCACATCCCAATGATGGAATGGCAACAGCCATGAATGCTGGATCCCAAACACTTCGCCAATTACCCACGATTGCCCTTGTCTGTGATTTCCCAGAACCGCCTGTCTCCGGCAATGGACCCCCGACCTTGCTCACCGAACATAGCGTCAGAACTCTGTTCCACGAAATGGGCCACGCCGTTCACTCGATCTTAGGCCAGACACCCCTCCAGTCTATTTCCGGTACGCGGTGCGCAACCGATTTTGCCGAGCTACCATCAGTGCTCATGGAAAGCTTTGCCACCGCGCGTGAAGTCCTCTCGTTATACGCACGACACTGGGAGACCGATCAACCATTATCAGAGAGCATGATGCGCAGCATGGAAGCCGACCGGTTGGCACACGGAGACATTTACGGCGCGGTCGAAAACGAAGCGCAGATCCTGATGGCACTCGTCGACCAAGCCTACCACTCTCTGCCCACCGACGGCACCCCCATCAACAGCACCGATATCTACCACCAGGTCTTTTCCGCGCACTGCGCGCTTCCCGATCCCCAGGACAGCAGCAACCGCACCTCCTGGCAAGGATTCTTCGGGCATTTGTACGGGTACGGAGCTACCTATTACAGTTACATCTTCGACCGCGCCATTGCGAACAAGATCTGGCATGACGTGTTCCAAACCGGCAAGCTCTCCATCGACCGCGCCGCCGGCGAGCGATACAAGAACGAAGTCCTGCGCTGGGGCGGCGGACGTAATGGCTGGAGCTGTGTCGCGGGTGTGCTGGGGGATAATAACCCTTCGAACGCAGATGGACGGTTAGCTGAAGGCGGCGAAGAGGCGATGCGTGAAGTTGGCCGGTGGGGATTGGGTCGCGAGGGCGTCTCAACATAGAATAAACTTTTGTCTATATCTATAGATATATGTATATTATAATAGTTCGAGTCGATAGATCTCGGTGGGTACTTTATAAGCGTACACACTAGACAATGCTACACACACACACACACACACACACACACACACACGCACACACACACACACGCACACACATTCCATAGAATCTTCCTCAGCCACTAACGCGAAACAAACTTAGTAACTAATGAACAGCTATATGTAAGCCGAATATATAGCATTGACATTTGACATATTCGATGCTATTCTGTAATACGTCGGAATAGATTAAGCTGACATGGAGGGCGGCCTGAGCAGACACTGGGTGATCGCCACGTGGGGCGTGGCGGCCCGCTAGGCGTGACCCAATCTTTGGGACCATGACACGATTGCTCTTCCGGGCTACGTACGTGCTTTGACTTTGACGTGAACGCAAATAATATATTATTAAATGTAAGCGCGAAGGGATCTGTTTGATGAGTAATCCTTTGAGTTTGGCTTTAATAATATTTTTCACTGGCTAATCGAGAGTACAGATTCAAGGGCCGATGGATTTCTCAATGCTGTTGCGTGCTTGGTCCACTTAGTTGTCGATAGCGGCTTGGATTAGCACAAATCCAACACAGCTTGAAGCGAGCGCAAGCTTCTAACAGGTGTGAATAGTCATACTCCCTGTAATATTACATATTATCAAACCGAGGCCAAGTCGTATGTAAAAGAAAGGGAAAAATCCAAGGGAATATGTAAGAGACAAAACCCCGGTATCCTGAATGCATGACACCCCCGGTATATGCTATGTAGATGATCTAAACCACATGACCAAACACCAGACCAATGTAATGTTTGAGAGTTTGAGAGAATTTTGAGTGCTGTGGACCTCTTGATGAGATTTAATTTTCCTTGATTCCTGTTTCTTGTTCCCTGTTCCTGCTTTTCCGGTACGTGGTCGCACCTGAGCTAGATCGGATGGTAGTTTCATCCTAACTGTGGCATCGAGATTGTGAAAGGCCCTAATGCGCATTTTAAGATTCGTGGACGGTAGATTGTTTGAAAAAGAAAGGAATGAAGATTATTCCCCCGGGAATGGCTTCCTTCCCGTGACGATGTGAAAGTTGTGATATGTGTGGAAATGTCGATTGCTGATACACTGTCGAACCGAGACTAGAAAGACTTCGATCTCTGGTTTTGACCAGCCTAACGATTGTAGGGGTTTGTATGAGAATGCAGAGAGCCCATCAAGCCAGTTCCTCTCGTACCATTCCCCCCATGTCTTGAGCTGCGGGTCCCTGGGCCATCGATTCATGGGGACTTTGATACTCTGGTCATCGACATTCACGAATCCCGCCGATCTCATTTTATGGGCTAATGTAGGAGCAATGATAAATTCTCGTGTGGGGACGATCTCTGTTGCGGCCCTTTCACTCAGCTCGACCCAGTCGTGCAGCGCGTACTGGCTGAAACCTTCTTCCTCGGGTGGCGGCATGGTACCATCCTCGCAGCGTGGCGTCGGGTCAATCTCGTGCCATTCAAACCAGCCACCAGGCTTGAGGACTTTCATGACTTTTCTCATGATATCTGCCACTGAGGGCAAGGCGCCGCTCATGTTGCCTAAGCGGATGTAGTCGAAGTGATTGGCTTCCCACAGCCACTCATTCTCGGTCGCATCTTCCACTAGAAAATGCACGTTTGGAGGGACTTCAGTTGGTTGGACTGGTGACAGATCCGTCCCTGTGATGGTGGCGTCTGGAAATATAGTCGCTGTGTGAATCGTTAGTGACGTGAGCATGGAGTATATAGGGGCTAGGTCTTACCCATTTCAATCGGCCATATGCCCGAGCCTGTGCCGATATCTAGAATATGCTTAGGCTCTCGAAGCGGCGAGATATATAGTCGACTTTGATTAACCTCCTTCCAGATATGATGTAGCATGTCTAGACGATCGAGCTCCTGCTCATCGTTTGGATAGGGGTAGACTCGGAGAGATCAGCGAATCTCATGAGAAGAGAGAGTGCCAGACTTACGGCCCTCGTGGTAGCGATGATATGTCCGACCATATTCTTTTGGATAATCCGTGACACTATCTGTAAGTGATTGGGTGTCACTGCCGTCAGGAATAATGATATTAGCTACATATCGAGACTACGCAAGCCACAAGACAAATACTAACCGGTCTCCGGAGGAATCCTGTGTGTGTCAGCATAATCAGTTTTTGAAATGAATATAAAAAATTAAAAATAAAGACAAGGCAAAATAAAATAAAATAATAAAAATTCACAAGGTGAGAACAGAAATAAAATAGGAAATACTCACATCTGGGGTCATTGCCATTTCCAGCGGTGCGGGATAGGGAGAGAAATCAACATCGGCTGGTGAGCAAACAGACGCAGGATGTATTGCTATCGGGCATGGAAAACATGACAAAGGACGGCAAGCCTCGCTACGGACCAAGGCTGGGGACGGGGCATGCCGAAACTGGGGAAGAAGCTTTTTAATAAAGACGACCGCGACGAAGAACTGATGAAACGAAGGCGAGTGGAGTTGGCAGGACCCAGTCGCATACGAGGTTCGATTCCGTGGATCTGGTTCCCCCCAGCAAGCGAGGAAAACGGCAGGTCGATGAAGCCTAGAGTTTAGACCAGCGAATTAGTCAAGCAGCTGGTGGCAGACTAGCTTTAAGGCTAACGTCAGTAAGAAGCTCACCCGAACGACTGGAAATGGGTCGGTCATGCATGAACATTAAATTAATTACTGGCACTAACCTACTGGCACTAACCCACCCTCGCAAAAGAAAGGAAAGAAAGTCACTCGGCAGGAGGACTCGTTAGGAACACCCAGGGACACGGCCGGGGATAAAGAAAAGGAAGGGATGAAAAAAAGAAACGAAACAAAAGAAAAGAGCAGAACAGATAATGATGCTGGGAATGGTAAGAACGGATGCGATTGCGCACAGCCAAAGGCGAACAGAGGAGAGAGAACAGGAACGGGACTGTTCCGCTTTTTCTGAGCTGTCACCTCTGCAGTGCTGCTGCCTCTCGTTGCCCAGTCGCTCCTCCCTTCTCCGCTGGTTTTGATTATTAATAACAATGACTCCATGACTGCATACTACGATAATAACCTTGGAACGGCGCGCAGTGATTCTTGTGTTGCGGAGGACGGGGCAAGATTGCCTGTTATTGGCTGGGACAGGACTATACAACTCCAGTGGTGTATATCCGACAATAATAAAATCGATTATCTTATGATATTGTTATATTAATTAGCACGTATTATGTAGTATATGTTACATATTATATTTCCCCGGTGACTGTATGATTATCATGATCTATCCTTGAACAACTCCAGTTCGTTGTGATTTTGCGGTCTTATTCCACTGTTCAGGGTATCCTGTCGCCCCCGCTTGGACTCCAGGACTGAGATATGAGTTTTGGAAGATGCAGTAGTTTGTCAAAGTCAATGGCTTTCATGTTAATAAAACACAGCTAGGATACTAATGAACCAGTGGCATTCTGACCCATTTTTGGGAGTTGCACCTCGGAAACTTTATTGTTGCAAAGGCCCAGCGCTAACAAGGATGGCCCGCCGCTGCAATGGCACGGTGGCACCAGTATCATCCCGAGACACCGTTAAGCCCCTGCCCTGACACCGGCAACTAGAGCACGGGCGTTCCAGCGTGCTGGGATTCCATCACGCTGGCATTCTACTAGTCCTTGTTCGTTGTTGCTGTTCGTTGTGCTATCGTATGCTGTATTTATTGGCATAAAATAATATATTATATTATATTTCACAGCATCAATAGATGTATGCTTCCTCTATCTGGCCCGAGTGAGGTAAGAAATCCGGTACTATCAGTCTGAATAGACCGCTAGTCCAGTGCAGCGTGCACACAAAACCAACCCCCTTGCAGACGTCAACCCAGCAAAGAGGCCACGGCTTGTTTTTTTTTCTCTCTCGTCCCTCGTTGCGATCTGGGCTGTAGTGATTGACTGAGCCCACAGCACGTCCTCATCAGTCACGGGCTACGGCCAGTATGTACATGTATGCTTTGCGCCTTTAGCTCTACTGACCAACAATGGACTGCTTATATAGCCGACGGAAAAATTGCCCGGTTAGAAGGTCGGGCAGTTTTCTAGGGAGAGCGATATTGGACGGCCAAGTCTTTTAATAATATTGCTATTGGCTGCTGCAACAAGAAGGCTTGAGCGGCCCGCTGAGCCGCCAAGCACGTAGCCGTGGTCGAGCCTGTGGAGTCTATCTAGGTCATAATTGTTCGAACATTGAAGAATAGTAATTCGTGACTCGTATTTAGAGGGATTCTATGAAGAAGGGCTAGTCACAAGTGCATCCTTAATTGATTTTCCGCTGCATATCTAGTTGCCATTACAATCTAGTGAGTTCGCGAATAGACCTGAAACGGCGTCGAGTAACTAACAATAATTTTTTCCGGAGTTTACCCGGGTAATCATTTCCTGCCTTTGTGGCCGGAAGGGCCTCGAATTAATGATCCACACTGAATCGTTATTACCATCGATCGTCAGTGCTGGCTGATGACTACATTAACCCACTCCTACTAGCACTCCATACATCAGGTGGTACTTCAGTCGCGTGCTATTAATTCCCCTCGTGCACCGGAGTTATGCGGTTATGTGTCCGGTCTGGGAAGTGATCGATCGATGAAAAGAGTCTCTCCTTGCTTGGACCTCGTGCTAGTCACATGGGCCCAGCCCAAGGACGAGTACAATAGAACCCCATTCGGTGACGGATGTCTGTCCAGAAATGAACATTATCGGCTTATAGATGCCTGGAGTTATTCCCGGTTGGTGATCCTGCTCGAAATCGTATTAATTCATATGAATATTGATTGGTTGCCCAATTGCCTGATTGATATCGATCAGGAAGTCCCTCACCCATTGGCTGAAGATGCTTGATCTATTATCGCAAAACAATAAATATACCTATCTAGCTTTCTTTGTTTCCTATTTGGTCTGTCTTCCTTGTCAGTTATACATGATTATTGTTCAATATTGGCAAATATTAAAGCTCATCCCAAAAACCCAAATACTCGGTCTTGAGCCAATATAGATCCTACTCTGTACAACAATTGACGTAATCTTCTCGAGATTCCAAACATTCTAGTGGGTCCTCCAGTCGTGCATGATTGGCTGTCAACTCGGCAGACCCAGCAGACTGGTTTGCCAACGTGGATTATTCCCAATCTGCCCCAAGAAGCGTGATACATATTGAATAAAATCTTTTGTAATAATTAACTTGATATAGGTGGCGTGATTTATTATCTTATTATTTGTATCTTTTATTCATATTTTTAAACTCTTCCTTTTCCTCTGCTTCTTCGATCGATATACCTCAGTATCCTACTGAGTCGTGTGCAGTTTTGGATGGATGGAACCGGGATGGTGTTGTTGAAGGATCGGGCTATTGACGGCCGCGATGGATGCGTTATTCCAAAACCAGTGAGTCCATGATTTCAGAATCCACTGGGTGAAGGACTGGGAATTCTCAAAAATAGGGACATCAAAGAACGCCGTTTTGACTATCTGTTGGCATGCATAAGCGCGAGAAGTGGGGGAGGCCTGGTCGCTCCGGGCCCAATAATGTCAGCAGCAAAGAAGCAGTGCAGCGCTCTAAGAAGACCCGACTTGGGGGTCGTCCTCGTACTACTCATGTAATGCAGTCTGCAAAAGGGACAGACTGCTCCACTGCAAAGAGTGAAAGTATGGATTCAAAGGCAATTCTGGCATCAAAAGTGTGTCTCTTTCGGTCGACGTGCAGCTCGTCCTAGGTAGCAGTCGCAGTCAAAGTAACACCAACCAGACTAATGGGTACGACAGTGGAGCCGGCGGGCTTCGTGTCTCTTTCTTTTCTTTTCTTTTTCCTTGTTTTACTATTTCCTTTCTTTTGCCGGATGTGTTTTGAATCATTAACTACGTGTTTGGCGCTCGCGCTCTCGGGAACGGGTCGGCACCGAATCAGTTGTGCGGCGGAGAATTTTCCTTTACTGTGGGAACGAATAGCCTTTCGCCTGCGGAACAGCGGGATATAGTGTAACCAGACATTCGGGACAGCCGGGCTAGTATCGATGCAGTCCATACTGCAATGTAAGCACACTCCTTTTACCAATAATTAATATCCCATACTTTCTTGCTGCATCTCTTTGGTTTGCGTGCATGAGCCTTTTGAGAGATGTAGAGATTACTAAACAGAGAAAAAAGAAATAAAAACTATCTATCCGCAAGTAATCCGCCTTCTCTCGTAAAACACGCTTCTCTACGCATGGGCTGTCCAATACTGGTCTACCAAGACGACCTGAAAGACCGTACTGGTTACCATAACTTACTTGGCTGCAACCTTCGTTGTTTCCGGGGGATAGCTTGCTCCCAGCGGTATCCCATTTCAGTGCGGAGCGACCAGGCCCCTTCTCAATGCCCCTGAGTTCGTGCTAGGCGCCGAATGGCCTGTGCTTTGCAGTGACGATTCATGATCCCATGCGAAAACTTTGTCAGAGACACCATCCTCTGGCTCGTACCAAAGTTCAAAGGTTCAAACATCATAAAATGCGACTCTTTTGGGGTTCTCGAGCGACCGCTCATAGTTTGTGTATGCATCCTACAGAATCGGAATCTCACTAGCATACCCGGGCGGCATAACAAAGAACACAACCCAAGGATCTATGCAAGCTACTGTTTGAGTTACTGCTGCAGAGGGCATGATTCGTCCTGTTGCTTTGTGCCCGGGTGAGGTCGGCTGCACTGCTGTGGAGCTCAGGATCATGACCCTCAGGAGTAGCTCAGCCTAGTTGATTTCAGATGATGGCTGATTTGCTGTTGACATTTGTCTGGCTAACGAATTGGTCTCTCACCAAATCCTGTCTGCGTTGGCTAGTGCACATGACTAGTAACTTATCTTGAAGCATCTGATCTGAAAGTTGCGTCAACGATTGTGTTGGGTTCTTCTCAAAGTTTACCGCAGCCAGAAGGTATCATGCACACGAGTAAGCGTGTTGAAAAGGCTATGTAGCAGCTGAGAACATTCTGTCATGTCAATTTGTCAGCTAGCTTTAACTCTTTTCTATTCGTTGTGTACAGAGTAAAATCGCATTTCGTGTCGAGCCTTTCGTTGGCCAAAGGCCTGGACATCTCGACAGTTGAAACAATATGCAGGCATTAACGTGTTGAATTAGGGTATTGCGTAAAAGATAAAGTCGTTATGTGATACCACATGACCGTAGACCAACTAGCTATATTTGACTGTTACTTGTTTGCGTGAAAGAGATATTGTTGTAGGGGGCTGGCAGCTGTCGGATTTAGTGTGGTGGTTTTACCCAGAAATACTCGGTTGAAAAGTTGAGAACATATTGAAAAATATTGTGAATTCTGTTTCTTGTAATCGACAAACTTGCACCCAATCTAATAAGGGGGATGTCAGTTTTGAAGATTTCAAGCCCCTCATTATTCCAAGCGTTCTTATCTAATTGGGCCGACTTGAGTTTCCAGGTTCAAATATGCGGCTTGTATATTCTTGCCCGAGTCTATGGTGTATGCTGCGTATGATGGCGAAACAGAACTTCTCATCCACTGGCGCAGCGAAACAATAATTTCGGCTTACTTCTGGAACGTGTCAAGCAGATAGCAGTGATTTTAAGCGCTGCGGTGTATGCTGTACGCTGTTCATGGGTGAGATGCTGTATATCACTCTCTTCATCTTCCCTCAGGGACAACAGTTTGGGTGCTGTTGTTGCTTCCACTACTCCCCGTACTCTGCACTGGAGGTACGACGAGGTAAAAGTCTTTAGGGATATGTATCTTTTTTGGCCTCAATAAGCTTTCTTCAGTACCACTAACAAAGCCTTCTATGGCTCGGTCCCGCAGAGGTGCTAGGAGAGCAGTCTTCTACTCATCCCATTGGCAGGGCCGTAAGGATTACCAGGAGGTTGGTATTTGGATGTCATTTTTGAGTGAATCGGTGCAAATTTGACGTGTGGGAATATTCAGACCTTTAGTTGTTCGAATCTATACTAGACTAAAAGGCGACGAGCAATTTGTTTAGCCTAATATTGAGGTAAATTCAGCAGCTGGATAGCGATCAAATGGAACTAGTACCCATATGGTTAAACTGATAATTAGTCATCACGCCAAGACTAAAGCTTCTCAATCCGAGTTCACCACACGACAGATGAATGACAGTTGAGCGACCAATTTACTATTGCTCCTCGACCTCATTTGATGCGCCTAGCGCCAGATGTCTGCCACTGGCTATGCCTATAGGCATTCACTTCGAAAAGTGTCATCCCGCCACGATTATGTCTGGATTAGCGATGAGCTTTTGTCGTCAACATTTCGGCGTTTTGTGAACGGTCAGCGTCGTTACGAAACCCGAGTTCCTGGTCCATTGGAAGCTAGAAAGCGACTCGCAAAGCGAAGAAATACTGCATTGGCTGCTTCTGGTACTTCAATTGACTCCCCGTTGAATGTTGCAAATTTGTTTGGGGTCAATGGCAGCGGACATGTTCGTCAATGGGATGATTCCGCGTGGTTCCCCAGATGGCCGGAACCCCTGGGTGAGTCTGTCTTTAATTTTATCTTTACTCGCGTGCAGCTGACTCATGAGACATAGAATTATTCTCCTATTCCGACCGTCCTCCCGAACCTCAAATACCATCGTTTTTAGACCACTCGGGGAAACCGAACACCCCACAGGGTGCTGAAGCACCTACCTTCCAATTATCTCTAGAGCGGTGTAGTACTGTCCAGGATGTTAAAGAGGCTCTAGAGTGGTTTCAGATTGATCTTCGAACGGATCCGGATTACAGCCCATTGATCTTCAACCACTTTTGTCAACTGGCCTTCTACAGGGACAGTGTTGCTGCTATCTATGACCTGATAGAGTTCATGAATGACCAAACCCTGAATGTGTCTGGGACAGGAAATTATTCCGCTTTGTTGGCTCATCTCAGGGTTTCTGATCTGCGTCCAACCTATAAGGAAATGCTCGTTGATCTTACAGCGAGAGCTATAGGGCTCGGTCTGGTTCCCATCGCAGAGGTCAATCAGATCATACGATATATGCCACAGATTGTGCAGACTCGCACAAACCTGTCCGCTTTTCAGCAAATAGAGGAGTTAGGTCAATTATATTCCCGTATCTGGGAGTCTTTGCGAGCATGCAATCTATTCAAGGTTTATGAAATATACGATGATGTTCTCGAGCCGTGGGTAAGAAACCTACTGCAACTCGGCGATGAGCAATATTTGCGTCTTGCAAAAGATATAATGATCGAATACCATTCGTCGATGCGATCATTTGCGAATTCGGCCTCGGCTCGAGCGTTGCGATTATTGACTTTGAGAAAGGAGCCAATTGGTATGGAACTGCTTGAATCTTGGCTTGATAGCTTATTGGTGCTTGACGATGATAGCTCTCTTTATTTTGCAGTGGAAACGATCCTTGCATACCATACAACGGAGAAAATGCTATGTGCTGCGGTGTCATCCCGACTTCTAGGACTTCTAAACTCTCCTTGGGATTTAGAGAACCAGAAACGGAACGTTATTGAGCCTATTGGGAGCCTACTACGACAACTTGATGGAGACCTAGCTACAAAGTACGTTGTTTATGTCACCGAACAGTTAGTATTTTCCACGCCCGACAACGCCATTCGCAGCCACGCCTTGACAGTTTGGCGACACTGTTTATTGTACGTTAACAAGAGACTCGAAATTTCGTTACCAGTTTTATCCCAACTTGATGAGTCTACCTACTTTGCAGTTTCTCCGGGAACGAGAGTTGCTCTTCGGATTTGGATCTGGAGTGCGCTGAGCACAACAGTTCATCGAGTAGCAAGGCCTCAGCGACAACCGAAACATACAGATGCAACTATTATGCATTTGTTGAAACTTTTTGATGAATTGACGACAAGTACCATGTGGAAAAACCACGGCAACAGAACTGAATTGCTCCCAAAATTAATACATGGGTTCCAGCAGCTTAATCTCCCCTGTACTTACGTTTCGACGAAAATCCTCGCACTCTTCACGCGAAAACATATTGCAAACGCCTCCACACTTCAAGCGTTCCGAAGGCTCGAAGAGGGCGAAATCTCACTCAAGGAGGCTGCTCTACGCAGGGATACCTTCAACGCCACTAAATCATATCTATTATCTTCTCATCTTAGACACATCGAGGACCTTGATGTCACCGACCCAGATTTCATACATGACATGCTCCAAGCTATCGAAAAAGACAACAGAAGAATCCGAGACGTTATTTTCCTGATGTCATTCCACACGCCCCTGAAAATCGCACTGGCCATGGCGAGCATTCGAAGTGCACGTGTGGTCCCCGAAACAAAGCGATTAAAATCCATTATGAGGATGGAGTCCAAAGGAAAACAGATTTACCTCGACCCGCAAGCCTGCGTAGCATTCGTGCACCTTTTGGCCTCCTCTATTGCGACATCCAACAAAGTCAGCCCCCGCGCAGCTTTCAATCTTCTCTCATACCTATATCGATACTTAGCGCTTCATAATGCACCCGTGAAACCGTCTTTGGTGCGTGCCATGTACCACTGCGGCATCACGCGTTTTCGTGAAAATGGGCTGCATGTGTCCCGAACCCAGGAGACCTATATCATGCGCCTGGTAAAAGCGTTTGAGGAACCTGGGGTAGTAAGAGGATTGCTGAATGGGTCGTATATTGTGAGAGTGTAATGCCGCTGGTACTACGTGTTGGGATTATCTTTGATGAAATTATAAAGATCTGGTTGGAACGGGCCTATTGCTTTTTGAAAAAGGCATTAAGCAGTGGGCGTATATATTTATATGTAAGAATATAAGATGTAAATATCTGGATGTTTACACCTTGATAGACGCATTTGGCTTACAAATATCAATTGATAGCTTATTAATTGATGTTAATTTGAATATATGCATGCATTATTACTAAAGAACCATTCATTGATTGAAAGTAGCATTAGCTACTCCGTTAAACGAATCAAACTTGACGTAATATTGCTACACGGAATCCCTCCTCAGGCCACTAGGTAAAAGCACAAGGAAAGGAAAAAGGTACTTGATCTAAATCAATTGTCAATCAACGATCTATTAGTCAACCTCCATCTTCTCAACCACAACGACGTCTTCGTCGCTGTGCAGTTCTTGCACCGTAACATATTTGCCAATATCCTCCTTTGTGATGATCTTCTCCTTGAGCCAGGACGTGGTACCTCTGGGGAATTTATAGTCGCGCTGCTTCTGGCCACGCTCGTTTGGTTTGATGTAATTGCGCAACAGCTGAGAAGGCTGGTCCTTTTCGATGACGCAGACATCGACGTTACTACCGGAGCCGAGATCGTTGAAGATACCGGCCAGAATTGCCTCTGCGCACAGGTTAATAGCGCCCTCTCTGTCGAGATTCGGCTTCCACATCGACTCAAAGACCGACATGGCCGCCAGCGATCCCGATCCCATGGTCACGTATGGCAGTTTGTCCGTGGAACCGTGCGCGTGCACTGTGAAGAGATGTGTGCCTGTCGGGTCTACTCCAGCCACCACGAGATATGCTCCGATATGCCCCTGGTACCTGAAGAGATGTTGCTTGAGCATAGTCATGCAGGTTGCGACGCGAGGTGGTCGGCTAGTCGACAGCGAGTGTAGTTCGATGTTGGAGCTGATGAGAGCGGTGGTGAACTCCGTGTCTGCTGCCGTACCAGCACCGGCACACCAAATCTGGGGCGAGATGTAGTGAAGCTTTTCACAGTTTTTATCGGCAACAATAGGTCCACTGGTAGCACGCGTATCGGCGGCAATCTATCGAGACAGAAAACAAAAGACGTTAATCAATTGAATAATTGGGGGTCGTGCAGATGTTCCGTTTGACATTGGGAGAGCAAGGTGAGAGGGCAGCAGCGTCGTCACAGGGAAACTTACTACAACACCTTTATCATAAATACAACCAACAATAGTCGTACCTGTGCTGGTTGCCTTGGGTAAAGCAGCTCCTCTGGCGTGGAGAGCCGCATTGCGGTTGTAGTTGGAGAAGTCGAAGCCGGGCATAATGACAGATGGGGCTCAGCGGCCAAACAAAAGAGCTGAAGGCCGAAATATCTAATTTGAGAGTCTATCCGAGCACAATAGTTATTTAAAAGCTTGATGGCGAGAAGGGATGATGGAAAGAACAGGAGCTGGTTGAAAGGTGAAGCTGACAGGAAGGCGGCAGAGGTGATTCGCGAGAGCTGCGAGACTGCGTGACGAAGCTCCGGCAGCCTTGTCCAAGGGTAGCGGGTCCGCTGCCTCAAGAGTCAGGCACCAACCGGGGAGGCGGGTTTTCTGTCTCGAAGCATCACGACGCGATCTCCCGGTCACAATAATTGAGCTTTGCTGAGATACGCCACTTCTCAATTCCACAACAGGATCTCTGAGATTTTGGACGCCTGATTTTGGCGGCCCGGAGCGCGCGATTCTTTGTTAAGTTCGCTACTGAACACCATTTTTCTATCCCTCGGTCTGAGCCTAGAGCTCTTTCATCAGTCCCCAACAACCCCAGTGTCGCTTCTGGAAGCTTGTCTTCTCCCAATGTTCCTCAACATAGATTCTATCTAAGCGAAAACCAGTCGCGTTCAGTCTCTGCCGATTTTTTGGAAACTCAGGATGGCCTTCAGCCTGGGCAGCAGTGCACCTGTCGCAGGTTCTGGTGGCGCAGAACTGGGGCCAGAATTGCCCGAAACAAGCACCACAGTACGTCGAGATGGTGGAATCACTTTCTTTGAAAATTTCATTTACTAATGGTTATGATATAGGAGCTTGGTTTCTTGGGAGTTGATAAGGATTGTCACATTCGTTTTCTTCCAACACCGTGGCCTGCCGATTCCCTTCCTCAGCCAACGAGCTCGTTATTGACAGTTTCGTCTACAAAAGGACTAGTTGTTGGTGGTGGACCAAATGGTCTTATCATAGCGACGACGAAGTCCGTCCGCGATGCCATTGCGGCTAAAGCCGATACCGGTGTGAAAACAAAGCCTTTCCAACCTCAAGGTCAAATTCCATTGCCTAGCCGCCCTACACATGTCGCATTTTGCGCTGGAGATAGTGCCTTAGCTGTATCTACAGAATCCAACAACCGGCTTTTCGTGTATGATTCTACCTCCCTGACTCGGGGGAACCCTCAACCTCAAATATCGATCGAGACAAACGGGGCGCTTCGTGCACTGGTACCCAATCCCGCTGCTACAGACGAACTTTCCTTTCTCGTCGCATTGGTCACAGCAGATGGCAATCTTTTGGTTGCTAATCTCAAGTCCGGGTCATTAGTTAAGGGGCATTCAGGGCCTATTTTCAAGACTGGAGTGACCTCTGTTTCATGGAGTAATAAAGGGAAACAGATGGTAGCAGGTTCTGCGGATGGCACCTGTGTTCAAATAGATCCGCAAGGGGCAGTGAAGGCAGAGATCCCACGACCACCCCAGTTGGAAGGCGACAAGCACGGTGAGTTGTTTTGTATAATTCCTTTGACTTGGAATTTTTCTTGCTGACGTTGCTCGATTCTAGTGTCCTCCTTATCCTGGCTGGAAAACGATACATTCTTCTCTGTCTATACACCAAACCAAACCGAGGATGAGTATGGATCAACACCTTCTTCGCACTTTTATATTATCCAGAGACGTAAAAACGCCCCGTTTTTGTTCCAGAAACTACCAGAGATATGTCAGCCATATGGGCTTAAGCGGACCCCTGCATATCATTTCATTTCGCGGTTCAGCAATTATGGACCTGGCTTGCAGTGTGCTCTGGTGGTTTCCTCCACAGCTGCAAATGATCTTGGTCTAATCACAAAAGCCACACCGCCACTCAAGGACGCAGACGAAAGTACTGCAGAAATATTCACATCAACTTTTGTCTTAGACGACATCAAACAGGCTATATTACCCTTGAATGACAATGCCGAAGACACTTCTACTATCGGTCTTGGGTTTGATTTGACTAGCACGGAAAATGTGCTATACGACGGAGAGAAGATGACTCAAACACCGCTACCTAATGTAATGGCTCTAAATAATGAAGGCATGCTTATGTCGTGGTGGTTTCTTTATATGAAAGCCATCGAGGCAGGAATACCTTATACTGGCGTGCCAACAACTGGTAAAACCCAACAACCGCCTTTAACACCTGCTGCCGCCCATGCTATTCAAGCACACCCCGCAGCTGGATTTGGATCTCCCCAAAGCTCACAGTCAACTTTTGGCCAGCCATCATTTGGACAGCCCGGCTTTGGCTCTCCAACCCAACCAAGTTCCTTTGGAAAGCCTTCTCCGCTAGGTGGAGCGCCCTCCTTTGGTACTACATCAAGTCTAGGTGCACCTCGCCAGCCTGGCTTTGGCACGACATCAGCACTGGGCGGTGGAGGTCCAACATTCGGATCATCGACACCTATCAAATCTGCGGCGCCTACATTTGGAAACACTGGAATGCTAGGACAGAGTAGTCCTCAGTTTGGTAAAACTGGTTTCGGCGCAACAGCAGGGACTACTTCGGGGTTTGGCCAGGTCTCCAGCCTGGGTGGCAAAGGTTTTAGCTCATTTGCCTCTCCCAGCTCAGGTCAACCAACTCTTGCGATGGGTGCTGCCGGGAAAGGAAGTGGATTCAGCAGTTTCAGCGGAGGCACTGGAGGGGGCTTTGGTTCTGCTAAACCAAATGAAAGCCCATTTGCAAAACCAACTGAATCTCCGTTCGGGAAGCCGGTGCAGTCCGCGTTTGGATCTTCTGATGCCAAGTCTGCCTTCGGCGGCACTCAGACAATAAGTGATACCAAAGGCTCCTTTGGACCCCCTTTGGGCGGCTTTACTCTCGGCTCGACTTTTAAGCGAGATGAGAAAGCCGCTGAGGATAATGAGCCTACACCTGCGAAGGCCGCTGGCGCCTTTTCGTTGGGAACATCTTTTGGAAATCTTTTGAACGAAGGCTCCAAACCTAGTCCAGTAGAATCAATGGATGATACTGAAGATGCGGAGCCCCAACAACAACAAACGAAGTCCGTGTTCGGCATTGCATCTCCGCTTCCTAAACCCTCTGAGCCTTTGTTCGGCGCCCAGTCCCAACCGACCACGGCACCATCAGCAGTGGCTCAAACGAACCAACCCCCTACTCTTTTTGGAAATGGCATTGGGAACGCTGCTTCTGCAAGCCCCTTGTCTTCTCCATCAGAAAAAACCGTTGTGCCCAACATGTCTTTAGAAAGCGAGAAAAGCATCGAGGCCCCTTTACCTCCAGATGCCACGAGCAGAGCAGTTTATGGCCCTGGAGACACATCGGCATCATCAAATTACTCCAAGAGTTCGTATGAGGAGCCGCCGTTACCGCCGACTTTTATTTCGAAGAAGAGCACTCCAAAACTTGATGTTGATGCAGCTCCACTCCCACCGGACTTTCTTAAAAAGTCTGAAAATACACCGAAGGTGGACGATATTCCACTCCCTCCAGATTTCTTGACCAAATCGAACAAGACTGATAATGCAGTCGCTGCGGCGGAAGACGCACCACTTCCCCCAGACTTTGTTCCGAAATCAAAGAAGAAGCTAGAACCTACCGAAGCGAGCTCTCTGTCAAAAGAGGTGTCTAATATTACTCTTCCAACCGGTTCAGATGGTTCAGATGGCGATTTTGAGGACAGTGGAGAAGAGATAACCCATGATGTTAGTCCTCCAAGTGAACCGGCAGAATCCGAGTCAGCAGGATTCAAGACCTCCCCAGAGAGCTCCTTTGGTGGGCCCTCTTTGAAAAACTCTACTGGTGGCCTCTTTACTAAGGTATCTTTACCCGAAACCAAGCCACAAGCACAAACCTCGCGGCCTCTATTTGGGGAAATCTCACGGCCGAATTTGCCTCCACCCAAGCCTCGAAGTGGTGCAAAAACCCCTCGTTCACCGAGCCCTGTTCGACCAGGTTCAAGGAAAGATTTTCTTCGACCTGAAGCGACCCGTTCTATTAGTGCCCCAAGCGGCCCCGAAGGTGTCTTTGGTCGCAAGGTGACACTGGGACGGCCGACCGCATCGAGATTCGAAGAGCCACTCACTCAAAATGACCTTATCGAAGAAGAAGAATCAAAAGCAGCAGCAGCCGAAAGCAAACGGCTTGCCTCTGAGGCACAAAACCTATCATCTGATGATGAGGATGAACTGCGTCGCGCGGAGCTGGAGCAACCACTTTCTCCAGTTCCAACTCTAGATCCTTTCATGCCACGGCAAGAGTACAGAGGAGAGTCATTCAAACCTGGAATCCCCGGTCAGATCGAAAGGCTTTATCGAGATATCAATTCGATGGTGGACACACTGGGCTTGAATTCACGATCAATCGCATCGTACCTATTACACGAAGAGCAAGAGCGCGAGTCACATCTTGATCATTGGAAAGAAGTCATGCTTGGTGACACGCCAATGGATATTCTTGATGAAAGTCTACCGGTTACCAATATTGAAAACATTGGCAAGCTTCTTGTCGCTCTAGAAGAAAGTCTACAACATAATCGTTTACAAAGAGTGCAAGAAAAGGTCAACGAATGTCAAAAGCTATTAGGCCATGATATTATCAACGTTCGTGAACAGTGCGCCAGCATTCAGAAGACTTTGGATTCATATACGGATACCGTCTCTATTCGCTCTCAATTTCTATCAGCGGAGCAGGAAAGTCTACAGCAAGATTTAAGAAAAGCTTCTGCTGATATACAATCAAAGCTAACGAGCTTGGAAGAGAATATCTCTCTCTTGAGAGCAAGAATTGCGGACTCATTAAGCGCCAATGGATCAGTGTCTAGATATGCGACCAAGCGACCTACCGTTGAAGCTGTAACATCCACTATCACTACGATGACGAGCATGGCTGAGAGTAAGAGTGGCGATATCGATGTCTTGGAAGCTCAAATGAAAAAGCTGGGTCTTAGCCTTCAGGGCCCTAGCATTCGCGACGCGTCACCAATTTCTACACCCGTGAAGAAAACGGGCTTCAGAGTACCCGATACTCCTGAATCCGACGGTCGCCGCAGCTCTTACCATACCCCTGACTCTGCTAGCCGATTTAGATCTAGTTTAACAGGTTCAGCGAGACATAGTCGTCTACGCAGCGTCAATCTTGAATCCAATCTTGCTTCTGAATTAGGCAGTGAGGAACGGAAAGCACGAACTCGGCGCCGAAGGGAGGTTGTTGGATATTTTAAAAACGCGATTGGAGAGAAAAAGATAAAAGTGCGGACTATGGATGATGTGTAGGAAGACTGAAAAATTAAGTCTGGACGGGTTTCCAACATTAATATTCATTATTCATGTTGATGTTTATAACTCCGCATGCATTGGGGTGGCGCACAGGCGCATTTATATAGCGACTATCGATATTTTTTCGGCAAGCATTGCCTAGTCGCCGATGCTGTGTCTTGAAATTCTATTTTAACTTTTAGTTTATCTCATGCTGTACATCCAAGTAAACATTTGAACGCTGTCTGTCATGTGAAAAGTAACCTGGTTACAAGATTGGGCACTGGCACGTGATAATTATCCAGATATCAAGCCTACGTTAAGCTAACCTTGGACTAGCGAGAAGCCCCACACGTGCACATACGCATCATTCATTCACTTACTCATCATTCAAGACTCTGAATTTTATGCAATAGAGCTACAACTCGTTCTACTGCGATATGCGCGTCTGTTGATGCCACAAACGCCGCCTATATTTTGTATGATCGATGATTTTAAGCAGATGAATTGTCCTGCATGTACGGTTCGGCCTATCCGCATTAAGTGGCAAAGTGACTGTTCTGATATAATACTTCAAAATATTTTTTTCATCTTGCGCGGAAATAGTAAGAAACGAAATGGGCTCATCGAAAACACCACCGAGTGTAGGACATGATGATTATGAGCCTGAGGTGTCAGCGAGCGCTTCCAGCGCTACTTCGCGCCCCGTTCGCCGCCGGAATCGAATGATAACATCATGTCTGGAATGTCGTCGACGAAAGCTCAAATGTGATCGTCTGCATCCATGCACCAATTGTTCTAAAGGAAAACGCGATTGCCTGTTCTTGGCACCGTCGCTTGATTCTACAGCACGGCTCAAGCTGACGGAACTCAAGGAACGTATGGGTACATTGGAACGTTCGTTGGAAGAAGAAGTAGCAGTGCAAGCAACTCGTGGAACTCCTGCAACGAACTCTGAGCCTTTATTGGGCTGGAATGACCTCGACAAAGAAGAGTCGACTGACTTTAAAATTGATGCACAAAAGGAATTGGAGCCAACACGCTTGGCTGTGATGGATGCTGTATACGATGATGAAGCTGACGATGTTATGGTTGATCTTGGTATTCAACTCGGTAGAATGCGAGTCACTGATCGTATAGGCGGCTATGTCCGCCCTCGCATCGCCGATGAACTTTCAGCAACCCTGAAATGGTCCTTAAAAGCCTTTCCTGCTAGTGATACCGATAGTGATGATAGTGAGTTGTCAAAATGGCTTGAACTCGCCGCTAGTGGAGCGCCAATTCCTTTCCTTCAACCTGGCCCAACATTCATTGCTCCTCATTCAGATATGCTGCTTGGGCCAATTCTACATGATCATGCTTTGCTTGACTTGTTGCCAACGAGGGCAGCGGCTGATAAGCTTTTGCAAAAATATTGGGAATCTTGCCACCCAGTCGCAAGGATTCTTCACAGGCAAGCCTTTGAAAAACGGTATGAGGTTCTATGGGAAAATGTCAGTCAGGGGATAGAGCCGGTACCTTCCATTCAAGCTATTGTTTTTGCGACTTTATTCACAGCAGCTGTCAGCATGACAGCTTCTGAGACCCTGGGTATTTTTGGAGTAGACCGCCAGAGCCTCATACAAAGTTTTCAGCTGGGTACTGAAACCGCTCTTGGAAAAGCACACTTTCTGCGCACTACTAAAACTGAAACGTTACAAGCATTCGTTATGTATCTGGTAGCGCCCCCTTTTGTACTGTCTTTAAATGCTTAGCTCGATGTCTGACCTTGTTCTAGATTCCAATGTGCCGAGATACCATCTCTAGAGCACACTCTGCTTTAGTTGGGGCTGCTATACGGCTTGCTGAATGCATGGGCATGCATAGAGACCCTTCCGAATACAATTATGGACCAGTGGAGACCCATGTTCGACGTCTTATTTGGTATCAATTATGTTTTCTTGATATCCGGACTGCTGAGACACAGGGACCTCGCGTCTCCATTCGTCGTGAAGACTACTCGACCAAATTTCCCCTTAATATCAATGATGCCGATCTTATGGCAGGCTCTCTCGAAGACTCTCCTGGATGGACTGACATGACATTTGCACGTATACGATTTGAATGTCAGGAGATGGCGCGAGTTGTTTTTACCGATCGCGTCTTACTTGAGAAAAAAGCCTTGAGTATTACTAGTGCTATTGGAAAGATTGAAACGTTTCGAAAAGCGGTCTTTGAGAGATGGGGACCCGTTGTCAACATAAGCAACCCAACACCAACTCAACGCGCTGCATCTGTGACTATGTCGTTTCTACTTAATCGCCTACCTATTTCTTTACTCCATCGGTGGTACAACAGCTACCAGAAGATGCCGGATCGCTTAACCCAGATAATCGTCACTACTGGCGCTCAGCAATTAGAGGATGCTGTCACTCTAGAGACGTCACCTGAGCTGAAACCGTGGGTGTGGTATAGCAGAGCATATCATAATTTTCACACCGCTTTCCTTCTGTTGTCTGATATAAGCAACCATCCTTTGCGTCGTGAAGCGGACAGGATTTGGCGCTGCCTGGAATACGTATACGAGCTCGATCAGAGTACATTGTCGCAAACACCAACCCGACAAGAGATTATTGAGGATCGAAGAAGAAAGACCAATGGGATTTTGCGTCAATTCCGTGATCGCATGCACGTGTACCAAACAATGAGAAGGTTGAAACACTCTGCAGACCTAGATGAGGTGGAAATCAGTGGATTTGTATCTGAGCCGAGATCGAAATCGCCTAAACCTGCTTCCAAGTCGGATGAACCGCAGTTTTCTATGGGTCCTATCAACCTGATTCCCGGCATTCATAAGGAACAAGTGCTTTTAAACCGTGCTCGTCAAATACCTAGCAGCCAGTACTCAGCATACGGAACCGTTCCAACCACCAGCCCTATACCTCATGCACACCAGCCATCACCAGGTAGCAGAAATTACGAAACAATGCCGCCGCAGAATCGAGGTCTGAGCGCGGAATCCGAAACAGCGCGCATCAATGAAGCAATCGTGCCAGCTTTTATGCCAGGTGTTCCTAATGCTTCTGCAGGAACCGCAAGATCAGGGAAAATTTCTATTGGATCTTCTCCGAACTCTGATGATCTTCCAATGTTAGACATTGACTGGGTAAAGTTTTCTCTCTTCATCTGATTTAGTAGTTTCGCAGAAATGAACGACTGACACTCTATAGACCGAATGGGATAAACTCTTCCCACCTCATCTCAACGATGGAAACATTGATCTTTCTCCGCAGTCCCTATACGAAACGATGCCTAGTACCATAGGCGCAAACATGATGCCGTTGACTATGTATCCACCATTTGATCCTAACCGCTTTCGCTCTAGTGATACACAAACGCGTTATCAATAGAAATGGCTCCTTGCCATAACATCACCTAAATGTTCAAATTTGATCGTTTGGGTTTATGAGCGAAACTGACAAGATGGGAAAGATGATTTAATGATGTAAATTCTGAAGTTCACTCGGTGGGCGGCAATGACGCAGTGGGATACGTCGTAAGCCGTGCGACCATTTTGAGAATATAAACTTTCACTCTCTCCTCTCATGCAATTGAAGTGCAAACCAAACATAATATTTGTGGTAAGCTTCGAACTTCATATGCTTATATGAATACTGTACTGATATCTGGTAGTCAATTATGACATGAAAACACAATGCGCTTGTACATCCCGACACAATCTCAGCGATTTATTGTCATTGAAGGTATGGTTTAACTTGAGTTGTCGAAACCTAAACAGAACAAGCTGTTGAACTGAATATGCAACCATCTTAACTAGAGCTTATTAAGCGTTAGCTCTTTAGCTTAGTGGAAAAGGGAATTCAACACAAGCTTATGAAGGTGCTCAGATGTACAGTACGCCGTATTATGATATCTTCCTGAACTTTTATTTTGTTGAGAATTCGTTTCATATATTGCAAGACCTCTGGCGAGTCTTGAAATGAATCCAAAAAAAGACTTTCTGAACGATGAGGTGTAACTACGTACACTGCCCTATCGATAGCAACTAATAACATTCTATTCATAACTATGCGAATAACGGTTCGCGAATTTGGGCGTCAACATCAATAAAGGCGAGAGTCAAAATAGAATGGTAGCATGTTGAACGATTAATACACAATCACATATACAACAAAAATTAAAAACATGATAAGTGACCTAACCGTGTAGAAACCCGGTTTTCTTCCAATACTCGACATACTTCTGGACTAGGTCAACGCTGATGGGCTTCGCATTCGCTAACGTCTGAGAGTGAGCCCTGCTCATAGTGGTGTCCAACACAAGCCCACCACATGCCATGCGCATGAAATGGTCATCGAAAAACTCCAAGATCTTCTTCGCAGGGTTCTCAGGGTTTCCTGAAGCGGGATATTCTTGGACTTTTTCGACCCACTCCTTAAATGGGATGATGCTGGTGCGTGGAATGTTGAGGAGTTCCGCAAAGAGGCTGATTATCTCACTCCATGACTGACGAGCTGGATTCTCTATGTGATATATCGGTGACGGCCCAACGTCAGAAAGAAGCAAGTCGCTTAGAGTAGCTGCCACGTCATTGACGGGTAACCATGATAGGTCCTGTTGGGTCACGGAGTAAGTAATAATTCCAGACAGCGTCAGTAACAAAACCGAAGATGATGAACAAACTTACCCCCATAAAGTCCGGCAGTGCCTGTAATGTCTCTGAAGATTTTATTAGAAATGATAAATGCTCTGCTGGGTTCCAGTATCCGCTCTGACGGGATCCAGCGATCTGCCCGACGCGCGCAATCATGGGACGGAAACAGTCTGGATACTGTTGTAAGGTCTTCTCCACCAGCTTCTCGCAAACAAGCTTGGCTTGTCCATATCCAGACGGTAGAACAGATCGGATCGTCATAGGTGACTCGGGAACTATTGTCTTTCCTGTCCAACAAGGATAGAGCCCGACTGTGGCAATTGAGGAGATAAATTGGAATCCCACCTTAGGCCCTTGTGGACGCATTGCTGCGACGTCCCTGGCGAGGTCAAGCAAGTTGCGCATAGCTTGGAACTGTGATTCAAATCCGTTCACCGGCCGCGTAATGGTCATTGGCCAGGCATTATGAATAATGTGAGTGGTTTCCCTCACAATCCGGTCATACTCATTCGCGGCAAGGCCGAGACGAGGTTTACTGGTATCAACTTCAAGTACCTGTACTTTCTGAAGCGCAGTTTGATCTAGTCTGATGCCCCTAGACTCCATGGCCTGTTTCTGACGAAGAGTGGCATCCATGGCGCTTGCTCTATTGAGGCACATCACGGTATCGACATTGGGGAGCTGTGCGAGATGTGCCACAAGGTGAGAACCTAAGCTTCCTGTGGCCCCAGTTACCAACACAAAATTCGATGATAAATCCGGAGAGACGTTATCAAGACGAATGGGTGAAGAGAATCCTTCACTATATTTCCGAACATAGGCATCAACTTGAGCTTGTTGGACTGCATAATCACTAGTGTCATGCTCCGGCTGTATGTCAACGTAAGCTTCGGAGAAAGGGGACGTGATATCACTGTCCGCAGCATAGGAGGGTGTACATGTCCCCGGTGTTACAACCTCATGCAGGGACGATTCTGTTGGACTTTGAGCACCGTCAGATGGAGCTGCGTTGTTGTTGATACCAAGTGCGGAGTGAACGCAATTTGTCAGGCTGTCAAAGTCGGTTAGGAGCATCAGCTGATTCGTGTCTAGTTCGCACTTGAAAGCAATTTCAATTTCTCGCGCCAATTCCATGCCCATCAGGGAATCGATGCCAATATCAGCCAGCATCGTAGACTTCTGGATTTTTTCCACCTCTACACCAGTGACATTTGCCACCAGGTTTTTGATGTCTTGGCCGAGGTGTCCTTCGTCAGTTTTCGGGTGTATGCTACCTTTCTGTGATTGCTGCGTGACTTTTTGTGTTTTCATGACGCCGGAAGACTCCGCAGCAGGTGCTACTGGCCCGTTTGTTGGACGGGGCTTGTAACCAGGTGTGAGTCTGAGGAGCATATTTCCCATAGCAACCTTTGAAACCAGTTGATATTCAATACCCAGGATTATCTCCGAAAGATTTCCTGTTCGGGGATCAAAAATAAAGACGTCGCTAGACCACGACCTCGGAGACGACTGGTGATGGACAGCGAAAACGTCCCAACTGTCTGGACGTGAATCGCCTGGCCGAAGCAGGGGTGATCGAATTAGTTGGTTAACCCCACTGGAGATACAGACTTCTTTATCAGAATGGTCTGTCATGCAGTTTATATAGATACCTGCGACCTGGCAGAAAGAATCACAGAGTGGAGTATCAAGCCATGTTTTGCCGGTGTAAGGCATGACAACACGTCCAGCCGATTCATTGTTTTTTCCAACAACTTTCTTCACTCCACGAAAGATCTCACCATAGTCTACAACCTCCGCGAACGTTTGGTAGATGTTACGACCCTCCAAGCCACCATCCACGTCCTTGCTCTCCAACAAAGCTAAGCAGCGGCGGTGTCCGACAAGACGCTCGTAGCGCTTAAATTCCTTTTGCAGATGGATGTCTTTGCCTAATTTGAATATTATCTGGCCCGAAACATGGGTGGTGCTAGTGCTACCACTTTCACCGTTGCTAAAAATCTTCCACTCCCAGTGATGGGCTTCAGCGTCTGTCGCTTCAACATCTAGCCAGACCTTTCGAGAGGCATCGATACACAGAGGAGCGTGGTTTTCCATACCAGCAAGCTGTGGTTGCATGTCCTGTTCCAGGAACTCCGGACGGAGACTCAAGATTGATTCTATGGCAATGTCTAGTTGGAGAGTGCTAGGACACAGAGGAGCGGAATGAGCGACTGTGTGTCCAGATACATATATCTCGAATTCCTTTGTCATGGAGTTGATTCGGAAGCGTGCATGACGCTGCTGGACATCTTGATATCCAACAAAGGTCCAAAGTCCCTTCGGCTCTTGTTCGGAAGTTGATGAGACAGCCGACTCGAACAGTGTCTTGTCGGGTTGTTTAAGATCTAGCCAGTGTCTGGACTTTTGGAATTGAAATGGTGGCAGAAGAAGTGTAGTATAATCATACGTCTGTGATGCATGATGTGGCCAGAAGGCCACCCTCAAGCCCTGCTTCCACATCGTCAGAGTTGCATCGGTCAAATTTTGCCAAGCGTTGTTGCTAGTTATGTTTATTGCTTGGAAATGATGACCCGATGAAGGTCCAAGTGCACGAGCGGCCATTGTGGTAATGGTTGAATTGGAACCGGCTTCCAAGAACATGCAAGCAGGATACCTCGCTGATAATCTCCGTAACGCATGGTCGAAATAGACGGGATTTCTTAGATGCTCAGCGATAAATCGAGGAGTGAGAACACTACGTGATGATTCCACCTCCGTCGCCCTTTCGATGGGAATGGTTGGCACTTGGAAGTTAATCGAGCTGGCACTTTGTTCAAGTTCAGCCATCAAAGGATCAACCAGCGTGGAGTGGAATGCATTGGTAACGTTTAACTTTTTGACCTTCATGGTAGATGAGAAGCGGTTGTTTTCGCGGACTACCCCAACGACGGCGTCAATGGCTTTGGAGGAACCAGCCAGCGTGAAGCTTCGCGGGCCGTTATAGCAGGCGATGGTAGCTGCGCGCTCCGAGTTACAAACTTTGCTAGAGTCTAGCAACAGATTCTCGACATCTTGAAGATTCCCTTCTACTGCTGCCATGGCACCTCTCTCAAGGCCCCATGAGTCGCGAATCACCCGGGCACGAGCAGCGACCATTTTGATAGCATCGGCCACGGTAACCCCATCAGCTACACAAAGCGCCGTGAGTTCACCGAAGCTGTGACCGACGACGGAAGCTACCTTGACGCCACAGTCTATCCAGGTTTTGGCACAGGAATACTGCATAGCAAAAAGGACTGTTTGCAGCTTTACAGTATCCTCTATAGGCGTTCGCTGGAAAATTTCTGGGTAGATTCCGTCAAGACCTAGAGTCAGACAGAGATGGTTGCAGTGATCAAGATGATTGCGTAAAAGAGTAATATTGTCATATAGATGGCGATCTAGACCAACAAACGTCGATACTTGACCGCCAAAGCAAAGCACGACTGGCCGTGACTCAAGGCAGTATAATGGTGTGACCGAGGGGTCTTCGTTGGTGATAGCTGTTAACATGTCTTCCAATTTACCGATTGAATCGCAACCAAACAATGTGGCACTGCTCAGAGAACTATTGGATTGACGATATAAGTTGAACGACAGATCAGACATGGATGGAACCTGTGAGGAGTTTTTGACTTCTTTCACAAACTTCAAGAGAGACTTAGCGTTTGCTCGCAGATTCTGATCATCGTAGCCGCTCAACCAGAATGGTTGCTTGCAGTTTTTGGCCGTGCCCATTGTCACCTTGTGTTGAATCGGAGCCTGACTTATAACCATAGCGGCATTAGACCCTGATGCCCCGTAGTTATTGACCAGCGCAACTCGGAAATCAGCATTCCAAGACGTAAGACTTTTTCTGATCTCGATATTGTCGGCTGGTGATGCATTTAGATTGGGATTTATGGTGTGAAAACTGGCTTGAGGGGGAATAACACCGCGCTGCACCATGAGCAGCATCTTGATCAAGGAGACCATCCCTGAAGCGCATTCCGCATGTCCCACCAGACCTTTGACTGAGCCAAGAGATAGTATGTCTTTTCTGTTGGGTCCGCCGAATACCTCGCGAATGCTGTTGTATTCGGCAGGATCTCCGACCTGCATTGTATCGTTAGTTTTGTCATATCATGGCAATCTAGAAATCACTCACTGCGGTACCTGTGCCATGAGCCTCCACCACGGAAACATCCATAGGGTCAATGCGTGCCTGTGAGGTGACACGATAGAATAAATCACGCAAAGAGGTGGAATTGGGCACTGTAATAGCTGTGCAGTTCTGGTTTTGGAAAACGGCCGTCCCAGCAATAACACCCAAGACCTGATCTCCGTCCTGAATAGCTTTGGAAAGTTTCTTGAGGAAGACCGCCCCGACAGCTTCGCCTCGGCAATATCCATCACCTCGCGCATCAAAAGGCTTGCAAGGACCAGTCTGGCTAAGAAAGGAGGCGCCGGCCAGATTATGAAACCAAAGGGGCCCTGTCATGACATTGACGCCGCCAGCGAGGGCGGCGGTGCATTCGCCACTCAAGACTGCCTTACACGCCTGGTGGATTGCAACAGCAGAGCCGGAGCAGGCCGTGTCAACGCTCATCGCAGGGCCTGTCCATCCAAAATAGTGGGCGATCTTTCCAGCAACGAAGCTCATTAGGGTTCCAGTGGCCGAGTATGCGGTTGCAGGGTGACAGGCAATATTATCTTGATAATCGACATTACTAACGCCAATATAGCAGCCGATGTGCTGATCCTGTTGAGCACCTGGTACATTGAAATACCCTGACTGCGCGACCGCTTGATAGGCGATCTGCAAGAGCAATCTTTGTTGTGGATCCATCGATGTGGATTCTCGTGCGCTCTTCTTAAAAAATTTATGGTCAAAGGCGTCCACATCGTCCAGGAAGTTGCCAAACCAGCGTCGCTTTGGATCCGTGTCGCGGAATACAGTATTGAGCTCAAAACGGTCGTTGGACAGTTCACGATGCTGTGACTCACCGCGGCAGAGGAGATTCCAGAATTCCTCGACATCATCAGCGCCGGGAACCTTGCAAGCCATACCCACCACGGCGATGTCATTATCGATAACGTCTCCAAGGCATCGCGACAGCGTTTGAGATTTCGAGGGAGTCTTAGCTGATTGTAACGTTGCCCCATCTACATCCGCAAAGTGGAGGAGACGGGAACCTAACTGAGAGCTAAGAGTCGAGGGTACGCAACGTTGCAAGCCGAAAGAGACGGCACGAGAGTTTGGATTTGTCAAGCGAGACGCTTGTACTGCGACAAAGGTTTGATACCAGTCTGCCTGCTGGACTAGGATTGAATGAAGTGCGATGTGATCAAGTCTTCCCTCAGTAATCCTTCGGCCTCCCACGTTTGATCGTAGTGGCAGCACCAGCTCCGAGGCGTTGGCCAGTTGGAAGCCCGGGGTACAGTCGCAAAAACGAACAAGCCTTTCGACGTCCTCTTTATAATCGGCGCAATGGAAACGGCCGCGTAGAGTCAGTTCGCTGGCAGTTGCGCCAACTTCTTTTAACCGATGAAGCAGTGACGTGGTGCAATTTTCTGATACTGTGATCGTTATCCGCTTCTCATCGTAAAGAACAGATGTGTAAGCCTATTATGGACGCGTTAAATTCAAAGTACATATGTAAATATATTCTCCTCATCTGATTAGACAACATGAGCAGGTTATTTTACTAACCTCGGGGAAATTGTTTACTATGAGGGCCACCTTGGACCCGATCTCCGGGGAGTTCCAACCCACCGAGAAGGACTTTGCATTATCGCGACCACTTGCATTGCTATTATAGGCGTCAACAAAGCCTCCAATTAGCATGGCTAGTCTGACTGCCTTGGTAGCATTCTCATAGAATGAGGTATAATTGGTCGAGCTGGCCACGGCAGAGGCACTCAGAAGGCCAACACAAAAACCAACAGCTTCAAGGTTTGGTGAAAAGACGGAATGCGGGTCTTGTGTTCCCGGCGACACTAGGTCGATATACTGCAAGTATTGAGACAACTGAGTCATTACGACCAGCGGGGTGAGAAGAGCATTGGGTAACGAGGCTAGTTTAGGAAAGAATGTGCCGGTTTCGAGCCAGCAAACTAGGTCGCTTAGCAGATCCACTACTGGGATGTTCTCTAGCAATGGATAGTCCTTAATGATAGTTGCCCAGTGATTTGAGAGTTGTGAGGCAGTCTCAAGGACCCATTGCCTGGAAGGAGGCGCAACCAAAGTCAATCGTAAATGCTTGTGTTCGTCGCCGAAGGAAAGAAACTGAGGGCCAAAGATTAAAACGGTGACCGCTGATGCGGACGAGGACAATGAAGAGGGTAACATGGCTCTGAAGGGTCTAGGTAGCTTGATTCCAGGACACGCTGCCTCTATGTCACTTCCTTGGGAATAGCCCTGGACCACGTCTCTAGAACATGGAGACATCCGTGGCAAACCACAGAACGGCGAATTATTGATTAAGTACCAGCGGGATTGTTTGACGAAGGTCTGGACAGATGGCTGTCAACTGAGGCAGCCAAGAGCACACGGCGAAGGGTGGCCGAACATGTCCTGCGTGGCGGGCATGTTGAACGAGCTGGAATCCGAAGCACCGAGACATTCAATAATCGTTGACCAGTGAGATATGCTCACACCTGTTTCGGTGTTGTCTCGGGAGGGACGTAAGATGGTTAATTAATGTATGAGGCCCTCGGTCACGTATCAGCCGAAGTCGGAATCCTTACTATGTAGTAGTGTTGCCCCCTCAAAAACAATAGTTAGGGTTAATATACACGTAAAATACATCGTATTGATAGCTGCACTAAAATACCAAAGGCATTTTAAGTAGTTAATTTATGATATGGGAATATGGATGGATGCTCGTATTCGTGGATGTTGTCTGGTCTATTTAGTTTGAGCATACGGACGGGTGCTTCCGATCTAACATATGATATGAGGTGCGCCAACAAAAAACAATTCCGTAAAGCTAAGAATATCCGAGAAAACAATGAAATAATTTACTCAGTATTAGAAATTTCAAGTACTACAGACTAAGTTTCTAGCGCTGGCCGCGTGTAACCCTTGGGTAATATTAATAATGCGGACATATGCGTATTCTGCCTATAAATCCACCGGTGCCGCCCACACGCGATGTTTCTATCTTTCTGACAAGAGTATCATTTATCTGGAATTTATCCATATCGCTCGACATGATGGGTTGGTACTACTCCCAGCTCTTTGTTACACCACCCTATCCGACGAAATCATTCAGCGAGCAGACAGTCATTGTAACGGGGTCGAACGTAGGCTTAGGCTACGAGGCGGCGCAACACTTTGTTCGCTTAGGGGCAGCCAAAGTGATCATTGCGGTACGCAATGTTGCAGCTGGAGAGAAGGCCAAACAGTCGATTGAAGCGGCTGTTCAGCGTACCGGCGTGTGTGAGGTCTGGGAGCTGGACCTAGCCTCCTTCAGTTCTGTGAAGGCCTTCGGCGCCCGAGCTGCCCAACTCCCCCGCCTAGACATCGTGGTCGAAAACGCGGCGCTGGCAGTCAGCGATTTTCGCTTGATCGAGGGCCATGAGCGGCAGATCACCATCAATGTCATCAGTACCATTCTCCTAGCGCTCCTCCTTTTGCCGAAGATTCAGGAGACGGCGCGACGGTTCCCGGCAGCAGAAGGTCATATCACTATTGTTAGTAGTGAGGTTCATGCCTGGACAAGCTTTCCCGAGTGGAAGGCCCCTAACACCTTCGCCGCGCTTAACGATGCCGAGAAGACTAACATGGCCGAGCGTTATGGAACGTCAAAACTACTGGAGATCCTGGCAGTCCGGGAGATTGCGCCCCGGATCGCGAACAGCGGAGTGATCATCAACCTTGTCAACCCAGGTCTATGCCACTCGGCCTTGGCTCGACACTCAGGATGGGGCCTGTGGCTCCTGAAACAGGTCTTCGCCCGATCTACGGAAGTCGGTAGCCGCACACTGATGGCCGGAGCAACAGCTGGACAGGACAGCCATGGTGCTTTCATGTCAGACGGACATGTCGCCAATGACGAACTATCGGCGTTCGTAAGGAGTGATGAGGGATTGCAAGCGCAGAAAAAGGTGTGGAGGGAGCTGGGTGAGATACTGGAGCAGATCTACCCAGGCATCCTCAACGTGCTGCCAAGCTGACTGATTCATAACGCCAAATAACTCTGATCTTGTTCCTTATTAATGGGCGTCTGCTTTCGTAATATGGTTGTCCAAGCTTTGATATCCACGATCTACACCGTAAGCACTTTCTATTAGGGACTCTTCTTACTAAATATTATTTCCGAAATATCTTGACGTCGTAATGCACTATTGAATTCTAGTCAATTTGCTATTGAGGAGTTTTATCACTCTGAAAGAGGACCTAAGCAGAATGGGTTTCCCCCCACATACTAATTCCGAGAGATATGGTGCATTAATTGTATAATCATTCTATGGTATCTTCTATGAATTATGAAGTCTTTCCTACAAATACATTGGTAAAAGCTATAGTCATAACAAGGCAGTGAGTGGCGTTAATAATTTTCGAGTATTTTCGTGCATCCGGATTGGACGTTGTCGAGAAATTGCAAGATTTCATCTAAATCTTATGTCAACGTAGATCTACTGGACTCCTACGGCCAATCCAATGCTTTTAAAATGCAATGAACCAACCAGTACATGAATTTCTTAAGTTCATAAGACTTATTGGCAAAATAAGGAAGAATCGGTGTCAGGGAAAAGTGAGAGAAGGCTAAAATGGAAGCTGTCTGATCAACAATTCTCCGTCACACAGGTCGCTGAATCTCTTTGAGGGAGAGATGTATTCCTTGATTTGTGCAACCCTCGCATAACCATCGCCAACGAGAGGATGATACCCAAACCCGCGAACCCAATCCCTGTATACAGAGCCCCGCGATAGCCTTTCAATTGGTCAGCTTCGGTATTGTCACCATTCTTCACATATCTCTCGACGGTTGCTGCGATGCCCAAGCCCAAAGATATGCTGTAGTTGACGGTGGTTGCAATTAATGAAGCTCCCATCCCCTGGTGCTCCGCAGCCACTGTATTAGAGAAAATCACGGTGGCCGCTGGGAAGGACGTGTCCATGCCCCAAGGAATGATCAGCATGCAACAAAACAGCTGTGCCCAATACGTTTGGTCAACGGGAGCGGTCGCAAGCAAGATGGAGCCCACGGTGAAACAAGTTAGCGAGAACGTCATGATCCAGGATGGAGCTACTAGATGTAGTAGTAGACCTACGGCAACCGAGGCTAGGGTGCCTGACACTGCCACTGGAGACATGTATGCAGCTAATAGTAGAGGCGATGCTCCTTTGAGCTCCTGTATGAACTGACAAACGTAATACACCCAGACCCCAAAACATGCCCACCCGCAGGCAACACAGCCGATAAGTAGAAGAATATCGACAGTCAATGCGGCAAACGGTATCAGCGGCATGGGTGCGAACCGCCGCTCTATCAAGAAAAAGACAGCTACACAGATTATCCCTAGCGCTAAAATCACAGGTATGTACGGTTCTTTCCAACCCACCGAGGGGGCCTGGTTCCATGCAACATTGATAAGGACGAGCGCCGCTACTCCAGTAGTTGCACCAGGGAGGTCCAGCATCTGCAATTTGTCTAGCAGAGACTTGCTGCGATGCGGTGACGCGGGTAACGGGGGAATGACAACGGCAGCTAGGACTGTGAAGACAACGAGTGCGATCGCCGTACTCAAGAACGACCATGGCCACCAGGTAAGGGCGAACAATGCAGTAAAAATGAAGCCAGCCGCGCCTCCCAACGGCGCACAGGCGCCGAAAAGCGCGAAGGCCATATTTTTGCGAGGGCCTGGAGAATATGAAACTCCCAGTATAGCGAGGCTGTTGGGCAGGAGAAATGCAGGGCCAATGCCCTGAAATACGCGCGCAATGATGAGCATGGTCGCATTAGCATAGACACTAACTCCAGAAATCATTGACCAAATGGCTGTCCAGAGCATTCCAGCAAGAAACATATTCTTGTACCCAAAGCAGTCTCCCACTCGCCCTGCCACGAGGATAAAGGTACCGGCCGTTAAGCTGTAGCCCGCAACCAACCATGAGAGCTCGCCAGAGTTGGCGATGGCTAAAGAATCGCCAATGTTATGGAGAATTCCCAATGTCTGCCCCAAGCCAAAGAGCGTCATGAATTGCGCCATACAGATGGTAAACAGGAAGAGAGACTCCCTAGGCAGCGATAAACTGTCTGCAACAACGCCATCCTGGTTCTTCTCCCTCATTAGATCAGCTTCAGTCCCTTCTGTGAGATATGGGGACGGTTGCATCAGCAATTCGTAAACGAGTTCTCCTCAGGTTGGATACGAGAAATTGGATTGGAATGCCAAGTTTTACAGCAGCTGAACACGAGGCGGGGACAGTCGCTGGTTTTTGAGGACAGATTAGGCCGTCCAACGTCACAATCTCGCCTCAAGCAAAGATCACTCTGAAGAAATATATCGACCAGCCTCAGGGTAAGCCTCGGCCGATATATATCTCCCGAACCCACAGCTTGTGAGCGAGAGTTTGGGCGTCGGAACCCGAAAGGAGTAAGGAGCAGTGAATAATCGGTCGTATTTGACAGAAGATCGTACAGCTTATTTTATTTCCCTTCCTCTTTTGGCGTACATAGACATTGCCCCTCCTGTGCCAATAAGCCTGGCTATAATGTGAATGGGATGGGGGGCCGGCAGGGATAAGAATGCCTGACTGAAATTTTGGGTGAAAATCAGCATGCATATTTGAACGGGGAAACAGAGACAGGCGCAGCTGACTTTTCCGTGTGGCATGTATCAAAAATTTCTATAATTAATTTGGTGTATGTATTTACCTTATTATTTATAAGGCGAATATTGTTTCTATAGTCCGTATAGCACTGTATTATACGTGGTTAGAGCTGGGACTTCCTCTAATCCTAATCATATTCTTAATGGTAATGGTAAAATTTATTTTAAAATTTTATTCATATCATGCAGACTCGTCGCCTATTTCTCCGAGTAACTGCACCTCGGATTCGCGCGGGGATAGGGAATTTCCTGAAGAAGTAAGCACACTTGGTACATGCGCCAATCCGGAGTTAGACCTTTCCAAACAGGAAAAGGCGCCGTCTTTTCGCTCTATCGCGGCTCTAAAACTGCCCTCGGCTCGCTGCTTTGGCCCAAGATTACTCACGTTGGCTGAAGATTGCTCGGAAGGCTTGTTGTGGACTCGCTTACAGCTTACGTTGTCTCGTATTTTAGATATAAGCCTCTCTGTTTGGCGCTGATGGAGGCGTGCTCTTGCTTTCTTGCTCAGCGAATCAAGTGGCCCTTCTAGAAAACCCTACGGAGATCCGGTGGATCTATCCGATGATACCAGGGTCTCCTCTCACTCGCCGGGCCATTAGCCATCCAGTAAAGCCTCCGATCTGCGTGTTTTTGCAGTGACCTCGTGTTTCCTCAAGGCCTCTGGCCCACTACTCCGAAGAAGATGGGCCACCCCTGTAAATAATACTTCAAGAATAGAAACAGACGGTCTGAGCATAAATAAAGATACCATTTTCTCCTTCACTAGGTTGAACTATATAAGAACTCAGTAATGAAAGTTCTCCTTAAGTAATTATTGCGAGAGTCATCATGCGGAATTCTAAAACAAAAACGATTTCCTCCACCGGTTGCAGAGCTGACAAGACCCGGTCATCCTCGTCGTCTCCTTCCTCTTCCAACATCGGCGAACAGGCATGCGTGCGCTGCCGAGACCGAAAGGTGAGATGTGGTAGAGAGAAAGACCAATGTGCGAACTGCAAGCGTGATGGGGTGGTGTGTGAATACTCGCCGCCGGGGAAGCGAGTGAACCATGTAAAGCTGCTGTAAGTTATCTTGAATCGGCCTCTGTTCATGGCCATTAGTCTATACTTTTAGACATGACTGACCCGCACACCACGTGTTTTGTTAGATGTAACCATGTGGCCAGCATCCAAGACCGTTTGATGAAGATCGAGGGCGAATTATCCCGGCTTCCCAAGACTGCCAAGCCGACGATCGATGAGACAGATTCAGCCTCACGATTGTCCGGTCTAGGAGGGGAAGAACCTCCTGAGGAAGAAGGGCCATCTCTTCTGCCTAACGACCGCAACATTGCTTTCGGTCACAACGACTCTGTAGACCGGTATTATGGACTAAGCTCTCTCTTCTCCCTCTGTAGCTGGTTTCGCGAGGCGACATTGGCGGAGAGCAAAAAGCCTTTGTGCACATCTCTATCGGACACTTATAACACTGTCCTCCAAAACAAAAGCGCCCTGGAGAATGTCCTCAACCGAATGTGCATTGATGCGCACCTTGATGACTTCTCATTTGACATGTTGCTAGACCAGGAACAAATTCGGCTGCCTCCGAAACACTTTGTCTTGGGTGTCCAGGCTCAGTTTTTCCAGGAAAAACACTACACAACAGACATCTTCGTCGAAGCCCACTTCCGCGCCAGTGTTGAGCGGCTTTATAGCCAGAATGCCTTTTCCTCGGACGATGAACCGTGGGCAATCTGTTTCAAAGCCGTTATCTTGCTTGTCCTCGGTGTCGAGCTATTCAGACATGCAAACGACCCACTATTCGGCTCTCAGTTTGCCCAGTCCTTTCTCTCCACCGTTCGCACAGCATTGAGCAACCCTCGCTTTCTGATGGTTCCTAAGTTAATCAATGTGCAAGCTCTGATCCTTTTGGTAAGAATTCCACTCCTTGTGGCGGTGGAGGAGACTGTATATGAATCTGTTTACTCTAACTAGGAAGAGTAGAGTGTTGTAGCACGACTTTACTACCCGCACGGATTTCCAGAATCTATTCTCTCCCAAGCATGTATCCTTGCCCGGACCATGGGTTTGCATCAGACCCATTTCTCCCAAGACGGCACGGATCCTTATGCAGCAGAAGAACGCTTCAAGGTCTTCCGCTCGCTTTACGTACAAGACAAAAGTTTTTCAGTTTTGTACGGATCGATATGCTGGCTCCCAAGCTTTGATTGTAATATTGCAAACCATTCCTATGGGACTTCCTCCACGCCATCTGTCTGGGATATACGACTCCAACTGGCCCAGATACAAGAGGAGATTTACCAGTTGCTGAGCTTAACCGGATGTAAGAAGATGAATTCAACTTACAGCTGCAGCTTGTCACGCATCAACACGAGCCTGGATGAATTCGTTAAAACATATAATCTATTCTTTCCATTCTCTGCTGCTGTTTCTAGCGTGGATCTACAACTCGAATTCCTAGCTACTCGCATCATTGCATGCGCAGGCAGTACAAAATCCAAGAATATTGCCCAAGCCTTGAACGATTCTCGAACCAGTTGCCTCCTGCTGATAAGGGGCCTTGGAAGGCTAAATGATGCCATGTCAGCTCATTTAGACTGTTTTCTTGCAGACCTCTGTAGTTCATCCCACGATGGGATGATGAGGTGCCCATCATCTATTGATGTTGCAATGTCTCAGTCAGAGACTCTGCGGCTGACTGCCGTTTTAGAGTCTTTTTCTGTACCAGCATTTTTCATCCTAGCGAAGAATCTCCTGTGGCCCCATACACCACAGGTGTCGCATGCCACAGAAGACCTAGAAATGCTCCAAACCGTTCACCAGTGCTTCAGAGAAGTCGATACGTGGCTTCAGACGCGCAGTCGTATTAGTAAAACCAGGCTAGCATTCGCAAGGGTCCTGGAGATTATTGATATAATCCAGGCCTCCGGCAAAGCATATACAACAAGAGAGCTCTGCCAAGATGAGTACTCAATCCCAGTTCTGCCGGAGTTTGACGGCGTTTTAGATCCATCAATTTATCTCGAGCCACCTTTTCAATTCGAATCATATACAGTCAGTGACAGTTCCTCGATGTCCAATATACAAATATGATTCCCAGTAAAAGACTAACAACCACGCCAAATTTGTCCGTCTGGTGAGACACGGTAACCTGATGGTCCGTTTCAACTCATTATTTCCACCAGCTCGGTTTCCACCCACCTGAACACAGAGCAGAACGTTCACCTAACCAGCTAGAGTGACATTAAAACACCATGACTTTTGTGAGCCTTTAATCTCATGAACAAAGCTGAGGTAAAGCTAAGCTCGCTTGGTTGATACCCTGTAACGTTCACAGCGTTTCTTTATATGTGTTTAATCGGTTTTTCAGCGATGGAGTTGCATAGATTATGAGAAACAGTTTCTAGAATTAGTTCGCTTATCTGTCAATACATGGAGTTCTTGCAAAAATTATATTTTTTAAATCCTACCTATGTTGTATCGTTTGCAGAAATATGTTAACAAAGTGGAAATTTAAAATTGAACCATTAATAGTCCACCCCTGGAATGTATTGAAATTTTTCGAGTGAGCCCCTCTTTGAGCCAGCATTCAGATCGGACAGCTTTATGTATTATGATACCCGTAGTCGCCCTGTCCTCTCATCTTCTTTCATGTAAAATAAATATATTTGTATGAGTTCGAAGGATCTTATGATCTCGCTGTTAGACCCCACATGAAGTCTTAGACTGAGAGCCTCTAGAGGAAGAAACTTTCAAGGTAAATATGAAGTTGAAAGGTTTCGCTACGCATCTTCGGCTTCCGGGGGACGAGGGTGGCAAAATTCGGCCACATAGTGGTTACACTAACATCGATTTTAACAGTTTCTGACTAAAAATGGGGAATAGACGTTGTCGTATCCTCATGGGGGCGAATCCAAGACAGCTGTTGAATACGGCCGAGCTCCGGATTTGAGTGGGACACAACACTCACCTAGCACGTGTGGCCTGTTATCCGGGATAGCTGATATGTATATTTATAAGTATTTCAAGCATTCCATATGTCGATGCAAATATTCAACATACTTATATTGTAACTTTCGAAACCGAAGGTGGCTTCTGATTATACGTTTACCCCAGTCTGCAATCTACCGACAACTAGTATCGACCTCTAAGGCTTTTAAGATTTCCGAAGTCTGAAACAGAAGCCCTACACCATGACCAAGTCCGGTCAAGAATCAAGTGAATGCCGTGCCATCTCAAATCAACCCGAAGGCCGCCGCTACTTGAATACCTCTCCGTATCTCAAGTCAGAGGTGGCCTTCAACCGATTTACCATCTTCTGCGGACCATTTGCCCAAATGCTCTTCTTCATCTTCCTGCCTGCCTCGCGTAATTTTCCTCCCATCAGCCCTCATAAGTCACCCGAAGAAACAGTTGAGCACTATCTCCAGAATGAAAGTGCTCTCCGCGCCACCGCTGCCCTGATGTCAATGACACCTATTTTTTGGCCGCTATTTTGCGCTGGCGTGAACAGACAACTCTCTCGAATTCCCGGTGTCAGCCAAACTGCGCTGTATGCCCAGCTTGCTAGTGGCTCATTAGCAGCCGTCACCATGATGGTCCCGTCCTTCCTCTTCGCAACTACTGTCTATCGACTGGATCGTGATCCCAACATCACCCAGGCCTTGAGCGATCTCTCTTGGCTGACGTTCAGTATGGGCTGGACGCCATCTATCGCACAGGATGTCGCCATTTCTTACGCTATCCTGCAAGACCGTCGTCCTAACCCCCTTTTCCCTCGTTGGCTGGCGTTTGTGAATACCGGCTTGACGGTATTCCTGTATCCATCTCTCGGAGTTCATTGTGTTCATGGAGGTGCTTTGGCTTGGAATGGCGCCATTACTTTCTGGGTCGGAGCGGCAGCGTTCTTCATACAACTTAACCTATTGGTTTTCTTCTTAATGAGGGCAGTCGGGAGGCCTGACGAGCCCAGTGAACCTGCTTCAGAGAGTGGAACGCCTTCAGAGAGCGATTGATTCGTCGATAATGAGCAATCTGGGCAATATCAAAAACATCACGAAAATTGGGCTTCATACCAGAAAGCCACCCGAAGCTCAAAGTTTGGATTGCGACGGAAGAAGCTTTTCCAATCACTTTTTTCCCGGGCTTTAAATTAGAATCTTTGAAGTGACTCAATTAACTAGTAAACCCAGTTTTCGAGGCTTGAAGGATTTACGTCAGGGCTTATGAACTTAGAAGGATCTCGGGCCCATATCCCTTTCACCATCGATTTACCGGGTTTTCCATGTTTTTTATATATTATCGTTATTGTGTTTACCTCTTGCGAAGGTTGGAGCTAGCAGATATTAGGCAGGCATGCAAAATAAGAATTGTACCTTTACAGAATTTATTCCTATCTTCTAGCTAATTTGCACGAGATATTTCATGCTGCAACATTTGTATCTGCGTCTTAATACATTCTTCCTAAGATTAAGTCAATGGCCCAGTTAACGAAACCATACCGTGGTCAGTCATGAAGGCTAGAAGGAGGTTCCAGATGTCGAATACTGCATGTGGATTACCTAGGGTCAGTGATAGATATATTTCTTTCACCTTTTTAGTTATTTGGGATCATTCATTTACATTCAGTATGTTTTTACTCGCAAAAGGACTGCCACCATCTTCAACTTTGTCTCCGCGATCGCCGTTCTGTCAATTTCATATTTCCAGAAGCAAGGACGACAATGTGAATGGCCCTCGGAGCAGAACAATCGCATTGCATTTAAAATTGGGACCACTGGCTTGAGTTTTTTTTTGTTTAGATATACCCTTGTTAGACTACCATTGAGGATATCTCCATTACATCACTACAGCGTTACGTGATTCATAGTAATAAATAAATTGGACAGCTTTATACGACGATTAATGTAGCCACTCCGGCCACTCTCCCGGTACGTTTTGTAGAATTATAGATTCGTATTAAACGATCGATACACGTAATCTTGTTCAATCGTCGCTGAACATCAGGTGGACTTAGCCTTAACTTATAAGTCGGCAGCCGTTGCCACTTCAACCTTATTATGTAGAAGATGGTGTCGGGTCCCGATTCCCGAACATAACCCGAATTTGTTTTAAATGTTATTTTTAGAAAACAACAGCTTCCGGACTGAAAATATATTTCAACAAGCCCATGCAACAATCCATTGCTAGAAAAGAAAAAGATGTAGATTGTAGGATCAGGGAAACACTCACCTTCCACCATGTCGCCCAACGTACCAGAAAACAACATCGATGTCCTCGTTATTGGGGCTGGACCTGCTGGGTAAGTGGCAGAGAAAATAAATTCAATGGTGAAAGTTTGTATCTAATAAAAGAGAAATAGCTTGATGGCCGCATTATGGTTCTCTGAACTCGGCATAAATGCCCGAGTCATAGACAAGCGAGGCAGCAAAATATTCAATGGCCAAGCTGATGGCATTCACACCCGAACGCTCGAGATTTTTGATAGCTTTGGGATGGCTAAGAATATCCTCTCGCAATCGTCCACTTTCGTAGAGCATTGTACCTGGGTACCTACCGAAAAGGGTGGCATCCATCGTGTTAAGACAATGCCGGCCTTTGCGGCAGACGATTCTCGGTAAGAGATACGCATTTAGCAAGATATGGCAATGAAAGGAATTAACATGGTCATTAAATAAAGTTTTCAGCCGCAAACAATCCATCAAGGTCGAATTGAAAGCATCTTCCTAGATGGGATCAAAGCACGCTCCAACCTGAAAGTAGAGCGTGGTGTGGAGCCGATATCAATAGAGCTTGATCGCGGTGCAATTGAAGATCCGGATGCGTATCCCATTACCCTGACCTTGAGACACCTGAAGCGTGCAGACGTCACATCACAGGTGATCAGAAGCCACTGGAAGGCCCCGAAGAGGGAAGAACAAACCGGCGTGAATGGGCATCATGACGGACCGAAGATCAACCAGCTTCATGAGAAGTTTGATGAGCATGAGAGGACTGAAATCGTTCGAGCCAAGTATGTGCTGGGTTGCGAAGGAGCTCATAGCTGGACGAGGAGACAGCTGGGATTCCAAATGGAAGGTGATACCACGGACTCTATCTGGGGGGTTATGGATGTTAATCTAATTACCAACTGGCCGGAGTAAGTGATCTGGACAAGTCTTTCGGATGGAATTCAGGCTTAAACTGACCATGGGACTTCAGCACCCGAAAATTCTCTTCCATTCAGTCTGAGCACGGGGCAATGCTCATCGTTCCCCGAGAGAACAGGTTAAATCGAATCTATATCCAACTAGCCGACAATGAGACAGGCAAATCTGCATCGGAGAAGTTGAATCTCACAAGTGCAGATATATTCAGCACCGCCCAAAAGATTATGTCCCCATATCTATTCGATTATGCGTACTGCGACTGGTGGACTGTTTTCCGTGTCGGGCAACGTGTGGCAGATCGGTACGAGCAAGATCAGCGTATTTTCCTTGCCGGTGATGCTGTTCACACTCACACTCCTAAGGCAGGTCAGGGAATGAACGTCTCAATGCAAGATACATTTAATCTATGCTGGAAGATCGCGGGTGTGTTGAATAGCGAATATTCTAGAGCGATCCTCAAGACCTACGAGGCCGAAAGACGAGCTGTGGCGCTACAGCTAATCTCCATCGATGCTGAATTGACCCAGGCACTTGAAGGCCGTCCAACCCAGGACGAGCTTCACCAGCTATACCGTGCCCGCCGGCAGTTCCTCAGCGGGATTGTGACGTATGAGCCAAATATCCTCGTTGCCCGAAGCCGCCAATCATCACTAGGACGATGCCCTTCCTGTGGTGGAAGCTCTGCTGTGGTGGCAGAACCTGGCGTCGCGAAATTTATTACCCTCGGGGCACGGTTTTCCAGTTACGAAGTCGTATGCCAGGCGGATGCTCGGCTCTGGCAGACTCAAGACTGGCTTAAGAGCGATGGTCGATGGAGGGTGATCGTCTTTGGAGGGGATGTGGCAAGCACCGGTCAACTTGCGAGGGCCAACAAGCTTGGAATGGACCTGGTCCGAGTTTTAGGTAAATTTGAGGCGCACAAGATGAAATCGAAGTTCGAAATCTTTTTTCTTCACTCTTCAAAGCGCGAACAAGTGGAGATCACTGATTTTGAGGGCCCCTTCTTCCCGCTGGATCTGAATTTCGGCCACGACTATGAGAGGGTCTTCGCAGATACAGATAATGCTTCTTCAACTTCTGGTAATTCTCATGGGTTTTATGGAGTTGACAGTACTCGGGGTGCCCTGTTACTTACGCGTCCTGATCAGCATGTGGGCTGGATGGGTGAGTACGAAGAACTACGGAACTTGGAGCGGTATCTGGAGGGGGTTTTTTTGTAAGCTGACTGCAGTTCTGAGTCACTTCCACAACTTGGGCGACATAATCAACTAGCAAACAATTTATGAACAGTAAAGTGTGTATGTAGTCAAATTCTCAATCGATACATCATTGATGTGTGTATATGTATGTGTATATGTGTGTGTATCTATATCTATATTTGAGATCTAGATAAATACTTGTTTCTTCTCCCGGATAAAACCGCGTACACGCACTTTAATTGATGTCATTTCCTGCTTCTAGATGGATGCTTTGGTTCATGTAATCCGTGAGCCTTCTAGTATTTCTATCCAATGCACAGTAATATCAAGACATCTCAAGGTTGTGGGTACGGCAATTCTAGGACGAAGGTCAAAAAGCTGCTCATGGCCATTGCAAGACCAGCAAAGGCATCGGACTGGGGACCAACAGATGTGACCACAGATACTATCGTCAAGTCAAACGCCGGGTTTCGGAAGCCGAGGAGGATAATTGTGAGTCCTACTGGAATTTGTCAATATAGGCCATCCGGAGGTGAGACGTTATTCAACCCACGTCATCTATCAGATTAATACTTAAAAGCCGTAAAACTTTCGTTATGAGTAAATCACCATCACAGTCAACATTCTCTTCATAAATTTAGAATCTATCATGGTTGATAAAAGCCCTTTCCCTAAGTTGACGACGGCGGAGAGAGAGATCCACTATCACAGCCATCCAGTTCGTACTCTTCTACACGCCTAATCTCCAATTCCAACACTGATGTGAAATGATTAAGGATGTCAGTGGAGAAGTTGTTTTGGTACTTGACTCTAGTTCTGAGCTCGAATCCAACTTGCATGGGCTCAAGCTCGCAAAGGACGGACATGTAAGATTACAGTTACACCTATGACATTCACATCTAATAGCTGACTACACAAGACGGTCTTGGTCCCACAACCCTCAGACAATGAGGAGGATCCAATGAACTGGAAATCTTTCAAAAAACATGCAATCCTTCTTTGTCTTGCTTTTGCAGGCTTTGCAACAGACTTCAGTCTGGACGCTGGTATCCCCACAGTCGCACCACAAGCCATAGAGTGGCAGAAGAAACCACAGGTGATGAACTACCCTAACAACATCGCTTTAGTATCGATTGGTATCTCATCTATCATTTGGGTCCCTCTGATGAGTTCCTGGGGTCGGGCCCCGGTCTTGTTCTGGAGCACTTTGTTGGGCCTACTGTTTACTCTTGGAACCGCGCTTGTGCAAGATTACAACACCTACTACGTAATGCGAGTGTTACAAAATGTCACCCAAGGCACGGGTGCGACACTGGGGGTTGCTTTTATTCAGGATATGTTCTTCCTTCATGAGCGGGCCCGTAAACTTGGACTCTGGTATTGTGTATTTCTCAGCTCACCGTTCGTAACGCCTTTGTTTGGCTACTTCATGGTGGCACGCCTTGGTGAATGGCGCCCCGTGTACTGGCTAGTATTCGCTTTGACGGCCTTATTGGTTGCAAACATCCTCATCCACGTTGACGAGTCTTACTGGAACCGTTCCATCAATGATGAGAAACAACCGAGACGATTTTCTGGACAGGCAGCCCGACTTTCTCGGTTAGTTGGAGTGTGGCAGATACGTAACCATGTAGATTATTTCCACCCTATCATTCCATCTTATGTTCGCCTTTTCCGTGTCGCTTCGAAGCCTATCATACTGATCACTGTGCTCACCTACAGCGTGATATTCATGTGGGGCATTGGAATCAACGCAACGTCTTGTATCCTGCTTGAAACCCCGGAAGACGAAGGAGGCTACGGTCTTAGTGCGATGTCGCTCGGCTACATGTACTTTACCCCGATTGTTGCAGTGTGTCTAGGTGAGGCCGTGGGCCATTATTTGAACGACTTCATGGTCCTGGTCTACACCCGGAGTCATGACGGTCGCTTTGTGCCTGAAGCTCGATTGTGGTCGAGCTATGTTGGCGGTCTTCTCATGATCCCGGGGCTCGTTCTGGTGGGCCAGACTCTTAAGCATCATCTACATTGGTCTGGCATTGTTTTTGGTTGGGGAATGTATCAAATGGGGGTGATGTTGGTATCAGTTGCTATTGTCGCGTATCTTCTGGATTGCTATCCGTCTGCCTCTCCGGAAATCTCTGCCTGGGTCAACATTGGCCGGACAATGACTGGATTTGCGGTGGGCTATTTCCAGCAGCCGTGGGGTCTCAAACAAGGATATGATGTCTCTTTTGGCCTTCAGGTTGTTATTGTGGCTGTAGCCTTCCTGGTATTAGCAACAGTTCAAGGATTTGGAGCGAGGATCCGAAAATGGTCTGGTCCTCTTCCCTAGCAGGTCCGATTGAAGTAGTTCCTTTTTCGGGACATCATACAAGTCCGTAAATTCAGAGCTAGTTCTGGGGATCTAGATAGGCTCAATGTTCAAATGATATTTCTCCAATAATATTCGTATGATGTTTGTATGCAGAAGGTGTACCTCGTGAACAAGGACCGGTGACGATAATTGCATCAGTTATCATCCTATCAAATCACTCAAATGTGCCAACTGATGTCCTAGCCTAATGATCACTTTCTTTAGTATTTAAATGGAGAGCTAGAGTCAATTCCTCTTAACTTAGGATTTTGGATTCGAAAAGCTCTTCTAATTAAACTTGCTACCTGATTGCAGTCCTAGACGATGGTATACTCTTTCCGCGTTTCTTTCTCCCTTGTGCATCTACAACAATAATTCGCAACCAATAAAGAGGTCATATTCTTGAAAATAAAGATTACTAGACACATCAAACATATGACTATGATTGTTATCAAGCAAATGCCAAGCCTGAAATCGTACCTGTACAGTAAATAGACATCGGTATAGGAAAAAGAAAAGCCGACGGTACGAAAATAAATGTTGACATGCGGCTGGACCAATTGCAACAGCCGCAGCGTCCAGGAGGGGTTTACGTCGTCCTTGAAGATCTCTATGGCTGGGCGCCGCGAGGGAAGCTACTGATAACGCATGGCGACAAGGGTTGTTCCCAGACGTTGGTTTCTCTCACGTGGCAATTTTACACGAGTCTACATTAGACCGTGTACCATTGAATATTATTAGCTGGACGTAAATTGTCCATGAATTTGATGAAGCTGTCAGCTGGCCGTCATGCTTTATTACTACGTACCTCGGATTCCGACTGCCGGCCTTCGGCGCCCAAGGCGACTCTGTTGCGCGGCATCTCTCCACCGGAAATTTGGTCAGCCTCGTATTCTTGACATACGCTACGTATGTGCGTAAAATTATGGATATAAAATAGCCAACATTCCCGAAGCTTCGGTAGAACTTTGGTCGAAATCATCTGTAACTAAGCAAGCCAAGAACTCCTTCCAGGATGAAGTTGAAAAATATCTTCTCGCTTGCCCTAATCTCGACCTGTACGCAAGCATGCGAGACGTTGCTACCCTGTCTGAAGGCTGGTCTCTCCAGTGCTGCCACCATCTCATTTAAAGACCAATCAACATTTCTTAACGAAAGTATTCGATATGCAGCGCTATATCCCCCATCCTTTTCTGCTGTGGTCAAAGTCGCTTCTGCGGAGGACATTGCTGTGGCGGTTCGTTTTTCAGTTTCTCATTGGGATGAAACCAATCCTGAATACAATCAAATAACAATAGTTGAACCTATACAAGGGCTGATGAAGTTTTATTGAACGTAGATCAAATGTGCCGCCCGCACGAATACATCGTTCCTCGCCACATCTGCTCGGCACGGCTTCTCGACTACCCTCACCAGCATTCAAAACGGCCTAGAGATTGACACTTCTTATCTTAACAAAATTCAAGTTGACGCTGACGCGAACGAGCTGATCGTTGAAGGTGCTGTTATTTTCCAGGATGCCGTTGACGATTTGTATACGGCGGGAAAAGAGATCTGTAAGAGCAAACATCTTGCAAAAATTACCACGACATAAAATGTTACTGACATGGGATTGTTAGCCACTGGGTCATGCTTCTGCGTTGGCTTTGTCGGTGCTACATTGGGAGGTGGCGTGGGCAGGCTGTCGGGCGTCCACGGACTAATGATAGACTCGTTGCTTTCGGTTCGCATCATGCTTCCCAATACCACCATCGTCGAGGCTTCGACAGATCAAAATCCAGAGCTTTTCTGGGGTCTTCGCGGTGCTGGGTTTAATTTTGGCGTTATCCTTAATGCAACATACCGAATCTACGACCAGACACCGCAAGGCCTTCACCTGAATGCGGACTTTAAGTTTCCCATCTCTCAGGCTGCGTCGTACTATGGTAACTTGAGTGAGGTTGCGAAAGCCCAGCCTGCACCATTGGCGATTATAACTTACTTTAACTTCGATCCCGGGCTGAATGAGGTACTGTGCTCTCCAACAGACTTTACGATTCATACGTGTGTTTTGACAATTTTTAGACGGTTATCACGGCCAATGCGGTATATGCTGGTCCCGAAAGTGAAGGCCTTGCTGCAGTACAGTTCCTCGTTGATCAGAACCCTATTCAGAAGAATCTTACCATGGTTCCTTGGAACCAACTGCTCACGGCAAGCGCGTTCGGCGCAACCGGTCCTCCGTTGTGCATCAAGGGCGACCGTCGCGCTCAATGGGGTGTTGGTGTCGAGCGTTTGGATGTGGAAACATATTCACAGGTGGCAGAAAAATTTGTGGAGATGATTACTAAATATCCTGCCTCCAAAGGATCCGTCGTCGATATGCAGCTGCTTCCCACTCAAGCAGTAGTCGCACAGCCGGATGATTCCACAGCCTATCCGTGGCGGAACTTGATTTCGCACATGTATGTTATCCTCCCTCGCATCTACCGCATTGTCGATTGGGACTTGGTCGTTCATTGGTTGTTGACAGTTCAATACTGACCTTGCGCTCATAGAAACATCCAGACGTTATACACTGACAACACAACTGACGATGAAACCACTGGTTATCCCCGCCTCATGCGCGACATGCTGGCAAAGACGGCAGGTACCGACGATCTACAAGTGTACGTGAGTTATTCACACGGAGATGAAAGCCTGGAATCGTTGTTTGGTGCTCACAAACTTCCTCGGCTGGCGGCATTGAAAAAGGAGATTGATCCGCATGGATTGTTCAACGCATATCATCCACTACCCACCCAGTATCCGTGAAACTCAAAACCAAGACAAACTTACTGTATATATTAAAGCTCGTATGCAGAGTCAGTAAGACATCGTCGTTGCAAGGCGGAACAATTCTAGTATAGGTAGAAAAAATTGTCTAGAGTAAGGAAGTATTTCCAGGGTAGATCATATAGTAGATCACAGATATATACCTCAAGTTCCGGCGGCAAGTTTTACATTAAATGTGGACACTGAATCTCCCTAGATAATACAGTTGTATTGGTCTTGTCAGCTCAAAATATTGGCTGTGACAGGAATCACAACTAGCAGAAAAGAGTAGAAAAAGAAAAAAGTCAAAATTATCAATTGTAATTTCGAAGTCGGCGCAACAAGGTGCAATCTATCAATCTACGTGAGTTCTATAGTAATTAGACAGAGAAACATGAAACGTAAGAGGAACATTGAACACACTAAGCTCATTCTGTAAATTCAGTATAAATCTCGTCCAGCAAAACTAAAGTCACAGGGTCACCACCAGTTTCTTTGCTGACACACCCTTCTTCAGAGCGTTAATAGCAGTTTGCACTGAACTCAAACCCTCCCCAACCACTTCAGACTTCGGTGCAGCCACATAGAGGCCGGCTTCCAAAGCCTTGGGTAGGAAGTCTTCATAAATGGCATATGAGACGTCATTATCGTTGATTGTGGTGGCAAAGATCCATCGCCCGTTGACTCCTTCGGGAAGTTCTTCTGGCAGTCGTTCCGTGGAGGCAATGAATCCACCTCCGTTGGCTTTTTGCAGCACATCGACGCACTTCTGAAAGGTTCCGTAGTAATTGATTGTATCCAGTACTCCCGCCACTTCCTTGCCCCTAAGCGCTTCTATAAGTTTATCTACTACATCCTCTGCATTGTAGTCAAACACCTGCGCAGCTCCAAGAGATTTTACGTAGTCGAAGTTCTTTGGCGACGCGGTAGTGACAACCTCGTACCCGGCTGAGACTGCCAATTGAATACCGGCACTGCCGACACTGGAGGCACCACCCCAGATAAGGAGCGTCTTCCCCGTGAGGGTCGGATTCACTGAAGGATAATGAAGCGCTAGATGTTCTTTCTGGAAGAGACCAGCAGCTGCTGTAGACAAAGCCAAGGGAATCCCCGCCGCCTCCTCAAAGGACATCGCCGAAGGGATAGGTGATACCAGGCGAGCCGACACTACGACGTATTCCTGAAAGGCAGAGTCATAGTGGAGGTTTGATACGAAGCTAAGCGCATGGGCTAGCACCCGGTCTCCTTTCATGAAACGGTCTACTCCCGGACCGAGCTCAAAAATCTCGCCTGCCACATCCTCGCCCAAGATGGTGGGATAGTTAAGCGGGAAGAACGCTCGCTCTTGAATCTTCCAGTCGATAGGGTTAATGGCAACGGCTGCTGTTTTAATAACAACCTGGCCCTCTCCAGGCGGTGTGTATGGCGCTGGCTTTATCTCGAATGGCGTGGCTTTGGCCGCAACCAGCCAGGCCGCGTGGTTGGAAGGAGAGGAGTTATCAGTTGAGTGGGGCATGGTGCAGATCAGGGATGCTCAACAGGTTTGGTTAATTTGAATCTATTACGGAGTGGCAGCGGTCGCAGTCAGTCCTGGTCGTAATGGTGGTAGTGTGGAAGGATGCCACTTTCGTGTGATCTGGAAGAAGGGCCTAGGAACGGACGAGGTTGACGCCGCCGTCGAACCTGAAATACTTATCATGCTAATGTAGGACGTCGGAATCCGAAATCCAAAGTTGGGAGATGTTAATGTGCTAGAAGAAGGTGTTCTGGCAGTCCCCAGCCCTAATTCTAGATCTAGAAAAGCAGTAACTCCGGAACCACTACCTAATGGGGAAGGAGCTAACTCCGGGCCTATCCCCGGAAGACGAAACTCCGCCCGTTTTGGCACTCACATGATTTGTCGTTTGTTTAGACTCAGAGTTTGGGCTTGTCAGCTTCATCGAACTCGACTGGCCTAACTAATCGACACGCTTGGACACTTCATCAGCGAAATTTTAATTCCAAAATCAAGAGGGCGACCAAAAATAAAACATTAAAAAAAATAAATAAAAATAGAAGAGAAAGAGACAACTTCAAGGAAAGGAGACATTTTCACCGCCCGCTGAACGTCTTGTCAACACGGGTCGCCTCGCCCGTCTCATCTTGGTCTGTCTACCTGAGGCGTAGCCCCAATAGACCAAGGGCGTTCCAAGTCCGTGTGTGGCCTCTCACGTACCTAAACCTCGTCAATCTCCATGGCGACAATCTCTAATTATACAAGCGTTTTCCGCGCCTTTGACAACTGCTCTGAAAGTCGTAGAGGTTCAAAGAGGAACCGTCAGCCGGTCTCCTGTCATCCTTGTCGCGTCCGAAAACTTAAGTGTGACAGACAACACCCCTGCGGTGCATGTACTTCCCGCGAGGAGGCGAGCCGCTGTGATTTTATCGCGAAAAGTAAGCCAGACCGACTCCGAGGTGAAAAGCCAATGGCCGAAATTCAGGGTCGACTCCAGAACCTCGAGAAACTGCTTGAGTCCGTGATGCATGCCGACCCTCCAAAATCCGAGAATGTTCGTGCCTCGACTCGGCTTGAGACAGCAGAACTACACAGCGGTACCGAGACCCCAGGCCACGAGAATACCAAGCTGATGTCGACTGAGACCACCCCTCAAAGCGCGGTGGTTTCGGACGGAAGCCGTGCTATGAGCATGGCAAGCTCAGAGTCAAGCTGTTATATTGGAGCCACAAGCTGGAGGGCGATTCTGGACACTGTCCGCAATATCCAGGACTCCCTCCTTCCTGATGATGACATTTCCCAAACCTCGGTATCGGAAACAACGGCCTCAGTCGACATTATATCAGGCCGTTTGGAACACAGGAGCCTAGAGGAACTTATAAGTGGCCTTCCGCCGCGACCGGTAGTAGACAGGCTGCTATTTATCTTCTTCAACACCGGATATATGAACGTACCGTTCTTACATGCCCTTAAAGTGCAGTCGGAAATGTGTCAGTTCTGGGAAAAGCCAACTTCTGTATCTTTTTTGTGGCTCAGTATCTTATTTTCCATGCTCTGTATAGCTGCAGACGTGGCGATTTCCAAGGGGCAGGCATCCAATTTTCCCTACTGCAACCCTGAACGGTATATGATTAAGTCTGGAGAATGCCTGGTGTCCGGAGAGTACCTCAAAGTACAGCCCCTTGCAGTGGAGGCTTTAACCATGTATGCGCTCAGTAAATATATGCGGAATGAGGATTCTGACCCGGCGCTGTGGTCTCTCTTTGGGCTGGCCACTCGGCTCGCTCACCGAATGGGTTATCACCGAGATCCTCGCAGTCTCGCCATATCCCCATTCGAGGCAGAGATGCGACGACGGGTATGGTTCTATATTGAATCATTTGACGTTCTATTTTCCTTCCAGCTCGGGATGCCACCCATAATACATGGGGATGAATGCGATACCGATTTACCCGGAAACTATTCCGAAGCCGATTTTCCTGAGGACAGTCCTACCCTGATGTTGTTCTACACCCACAAGGCCCGTCTCATTCGACTGTTTCGTCGCGTCCTCCGGGTCGCTCTCTCAACACGATCCCCCGACTACGAGGAAATCCAGCGAGTTGACGAAGATCTCCAGGCCCTATATCACGAAGTGCCTCCCTATCTCAAGGCACGACCAATTCATTCCTCCGGCTTCATGGACCAAGGCCATATCATTATATACCGCCTCATTCTTGAGCAGCTTCACTTGCAGAGTTTATGTATCTTGCACCGTATTTACTTCACCCATGAGCTGGACGATTCTAAGTACGACAGATCAAGGGATATATGCCGAAATTCAGCGCTTCAGCTCCTGGATATGCAAGCGGAAGTTTACCGCCAGAGCCAGCCAACCGGCCGGCTGCACGATGACCGATGGATGGTCAAAAGTATTTCGCATCATGCGTACCTAGTGGCAGGGATGGTCTTATGCCTAGACATTTCTGTCTCTACATCACGAAGGTTTGTCTCTCGGATTTTCTAAAGTATCACCTACAATTCACATTTCGTTTTGTTTGTGAAATTCTCCTCCCACCCCCCTACTTCTTCTAATGCTATATTCATGTCTTCTAGCCTCGGAGATCGTATACGAGAAATAAACGCCTTAAAAATATCCTATCATATCTGGTCAGAACGCAGAACAGTCTCACAAGAGGCAGCCCACGCCGCACGAGTTTTGGCTACCATACTTGCGAGAGTAAAGAAAATGTTAGCATCGTCCTCCTCATCTAAGCATAACACGCAGAGCAAAAACACAGACCTATATTCCACCAAACCCACGACTACAATTATGACCCCTCCAGATACAATTCTTTCAGCTAACGCCGTTACTACTTTGGACGAACGCTTATCGGCTCCGATCAGCACTCCTTTCATATATCACCAACCGAGCGACACTCAACCTAGTCAACAAGTACTCCAACCAATGACTTTTCCCTCAACCACATTCTCTACTTTTGATCGAAATCTTCCTCCGGTCCTAGACTCAACCGCACAGTACCCTGCTAATTCAGAGTCGACAGCCCCGTCAACGGAGAGGAACTGTTCGAGCGAAGGCGGATCGAGTTTTAACTTGGACATTGATGATACAATGATGTTCGATGATGAGACGCTAGAACCGTTGGCGAACGTTCTAGGCATGGACAGCTACTCCTGCCATGGCAGTGGCAGCCTTGACTGGGTGAGTTTTGGCAATCTCAACAGCTTTTTCAGATATATGATGTAAACAATCGTCCTGAAAATGCCAAGCACATCATCTATTTAATGCCATCCACACGGCTGAACTGTTCCTTTGCTGACGTGATGGTGAATGTTTTCCAGAGTTCGATTGATCGTTACTTGCTTGACCAAGCTCAATACCACGGTGCAATCGAATTGGTGCAGTGATGTCCTAGAATTTCACCAACTGACTAATACTGTGGTCTAAACTCCCCTTTACTCTTAAGATGTTGTCTTCGACTTATTTACCACATTTCCTACTCTTATGGAGCTGTATAATAATATAGATACTCACAACAACCTAGAGGCAAATCCTCTACTTTCCTATCAAGTCAACCCCTACAACTAGAAGTAAAACACCGAGCCATTAGTCTGGGCAGCAACAATTAATACTCCAGTTATAAGCTTCACCAATCTCAACTGCTGCTAATAAATTTTATCAAAAATGAAATCCCCTCGACAGAAAATTTTGCTCTGGCACATTTAGGAGTCTTTTATTGGAGAGTCTATACCCTCTTATATCATATATTACACCGCACTGCTCCCAAGAATTCATCACCTTTTCAATTTTGAAAGTTTGCATGTCTATTTTTCCAATATACTTTGTATTCCCTCTAACGCATAGTCACAGCGTTGGGTTAATCATAGAATGCCTATTTAAATTCAAGAACTATAGTCTATGTCTACTTTCATACAATAGTCGAAATGAGGTTATGTTAATTAGAATTAGGACATTTATAGGCTAAATGATACATAACGTTTATAATAATACAATCGTCAACTATTTAAACAGTGGTATCCTAACAGAATCATATTGCTGCAAACATTCGGCATGGGATGGACAAATCAACATTTGAACACACTTTCGTGCTATTCAGAAGCAGCTTTCTGACTAAGACCTCACTGTATCGAAAAGCTTGAACCTGTTGAGAGGGGGAGAGGTGTGCTAGTCAATAACAAAATACACACTGCCTCTAACTTCGATTTAACCCTTCCAACTACCATAATATATTATTAGCAATAAACTACCAACAAAACCAAACCACAACATAGCTTACAATTGAACACTAATAGTCACCAATAGACTTTAAGTCTCGATACGTCCAAAATTGAAAAATGAATTCAATGAGAAAAAAATGCATAAAATACCTAGTCTCGTTGATTAACTCTGATTCACTATGGTTGGAGTTTTCTTACCTAAAGTCGCGTTCATTTCAAAATATCCGAAGTTCTCAACAATCAAGCCGGAAAGAATCGGCCCCAGAATTGATCCAAGTGTCCAGGATATCACCACCAGAGACATAGCTCTCGATTGTCCGCTGCTCCCGCCGAATATACCAGGATGGTCACGCTCAACGTCTTGTACACTTACTAGACGCATGAGAGTTTTATTAGCGAGAAAATCATGTGAATACCTTCCTGTATATGTTGATGCAGGTATGGGAACGGGGAACTTACGGGAAACTTCTGTCACAGCAGATCCGTCGACCATAGACATTAAACTTCCTGCCATCCAAATAGACGCAATGTATAGCGCTCGGTACTGTGAGGATTCTCCGGAGGTCCAAGCGAAAAGTGGACTCCCAGGAATTCCAATAAGACAAAGCACTGGTAGTAGCAAGAGGAAGGCAACACTGGTAGGGTATCGATTTCCAACTCGACCCTTCAACCAGCCTCCAAAAGGATTGAGAACTACTGCAGGGACTTGAAGTCCAAGAAAGAGCAGGCCTATTACACCACTACTCCATTGAAACGTATCCCGGGCATGAAGTGGTAGTGTTGTATCAAAACTAGTTAACAAGATCGAATGTGCCATATTGCATAGAAGTCCAGCATTGAATCGACGCTGAGAGAGCATGTGAGTATAGTATTCTACTCCAACCTTCGGTTCATTCTGGGGTTTTGAGGACGAATCATCTGGTAGCGATGATGGGGTATCAGCTGAGGAAATCAACGGTGTTCTCTCATTATCCAAGGTTGGGCTTGGAGATCTGCAAGAATTTTTTGTGTAATTGTTCGTGGAATTTGTCTGAGATGTACTTTCTAATATTTCTAAATGTCAGCCATTTGTGTTGATCATAGCTAGATACTATTTTAGTAGAAAAGAGGCAGAGAAGTTGGGAAAAAACAAGTTCGTTCTAGATATGAGAGAGTGTAGGACTGGAAAGAAAAAGAATAAGAACAAAAAGAACGTGAAGAAGGAAAAACAGTATCAAATACTCACCAGATTTGCTTCCATTATCCTTTGGTCTTTCTATCATAAGAAAACGTAAAACAAGATCAATCCCAAGAAGTCCAAAAGCGCTTGACCAAGAAGCCCAATATCCGGCGCTCTCAAGAAGAATGCCGCTCACCGTTGGACCGAGTGAGATACCAAGGCAACCAGCAACATTAACAATTCCCATTGTTTTTGCCATATGCCGAGATGGAACATTCTCTGCGATTGTAGCAAGAGAAACAACCCACATAGCATTATCGGCGGCTGCTTGAAACGATCTGGCGATAAACAACACGTATACTATGTTTCAAACACATGAGACTTGGAAAAATAAGAAGGCACTGAAGGTAGATCTTGAAGCTCATGAAAGAACAAGATTTTAGACGTCTACTCACCAGACTCAGCTAGTGCAAGGAAGATCGTGCTTAAGAAAGAAGCAACTATTGATGATATCAATAAAATCTTTTTCGAACTCAACTGATCGGCGAGATATCCTATGCCAGGAGAAACGATGATTGAGACAAAAGAACCCTCAGCAAGAAGAGTGGATATGAAACGTTGAGTTTTCGTGTGATGTATTTGCATTCGCTGTTCTAACATGTACGGTAGAATAGGGACGATGAAGCCATAGAGGAAGGAAGCTGCTCGGACTATAGTGTCAGTGTAATTTAAAAACAAGACGACTGGGAGGATTGGAACAAACCGCTGAGCGTCGCCATCATAACAGTGAGCATTATGAAACGCACTGAAGATCGCCATTTGTAACCCCATTGATCTTGATAGTCTAGGAAACCTTTATGGGCCATACTGGTATGGAAGATATCGAAATAGATGGAAGAAAGCCAGCACATGGCTATTGCACTTAGGTTGAATGTTTATTAAAAATAAATAAAATATTTCTCTAGAGCTTCTTCTAATTCTAAGATACCGTCACACTCGTATTACGCGGATATACATGAGTCGACCCGAAAATTTGGTTACTCTCCACATGCATGCAGCAAGGATGCTAACCAAAGGTCCTTACTTTATAGGTCCACCGAACTTCGCATGAGACGGGGTAATTTCACTAGCTACATCAGCCCCGAGAAAGATGGAATGCCAAAAATACGGCATATTTATGTAACAGCTACTGTAATTGGGTTCATACGTGCTCGGCACAATTTGAGGTATGGGATCGGAGTTCCGATATGGGGCCTTTAAAATCCCGACTATTAGTGGTTAACACAATCTACCACTCAACTATCAATTAATTCGAAGGTATCCTTGAAGCCACGTAAAACAACGAGGATAGTGCTAAAGAACGTTTTGTTTCCCATAGCGGGAATAATGCAGTATAACACATTCTCAAAATGGTAAGACGGTCATGTTCTCACCCTCGCTTCCGGTTCAATATTAGAGATAGGTATCGAAAGTTCTAAGTAGGCTACAAGTTATAGTAGGCACTTCTATATTTTTAATTAATTTCCTTCTCTGGAGATAGATATCACCCCCAAAACTCAGTTCCGCATACGCCAGGCAAGACGACTAAAAATTGAAAATGTGAGACGTCTGCTAATGTGAGTGATGTTCTGTGGCGCCTGGTTAGTGGGTAAATTCATACTAAGAAAATCTGCATCATATAGGCCTCTTAAGAATTCTACACTTCATTTTGTTCCCCTTTCATATATAGGATTAATCCGTCGCCTGATGAATACTCAATAACCATATTCTTCCAAGAAGAATTTACATCGTATTGGAAATGAGCCAATTACTCTTGGGGAAAGCAGCTATCGTAACCGGAGGGTCGCGAGGCTTGGGAGCAGAAATTGCAGTTCAACTTGCAAAACACGGGGCAAATGTCCTCATCTCGTACAACAAAGCACAAGAAGAGGCCGAAAAGGTTGCTCAGACAATTCGACAACTAGGTCAACAAGCTGTTATTGTTCAAGGCGGTAGTATGGACCGAGAAACTCCAACGCGAATTGTCCAGACTGCTGTGGAAAATTACGGAAAGATCGATATCATCATAAACAATGCCGGAGTTGGTGATGATTGTTTGCTAAAGGATATATCGCATGATTTCTGGGATCTAGTGTATGATACCAACGTGCGCATGCCAGCCTTCCTGTTGAAAGCTGCCTTGCCTTTTCTCGGTCTTGCACCACGAATCGTCAATATCTCAAGTATTGCTGCACGAGCAGCATATGAGGCTACCTCGGTATACTCATCATCCAAGGCTGCATTGGAGGGCCTTACACGTTCATGGGCGATTGAGCTCGGCCACAAATACAATGCGACGATCAACTGTGTCAACCCTGGGCCAATCGCGACAGACATGATGGCTGAGGCGCACCCAAATGCCATGGATTTCTGGAATGCCAAAGTCAAGGAAACTCCAGCGTCACCAAGAATGGGAACGGTTGACGATGTTACTCAGATTGTTATTTTTCTATGTGAGGATCGGAGTCGCTGGTGCACAGGCAGCGTGATTAATGCTAATGGAGGATTGGTTCCTGTTTGATTCATAGTAAAGAAATGAGACCTTGAATACAAATCGATCTTTTCATACATAGGCAAACATATATGTTCTTCAATTCTCGCTGTCTGTTTTTCCTGAGTAGTACGTATACCGTAGCCGGAGGTGACAGCTGCGATGGACAACCAACAGTGGATATCAATTTATATTATACAAAATCACCACCAAAATATTGGAGACTAACTGTTTGATTGAGACGGTTGTGGTTACACAATCAGGAGTCTAGGATTCAAGATCTTCATAGGTATGCAGTATCACATCTCCCACACCTGTGTAAAAGTCCTAGTTAGATACACTCTACATCGATATGGATGTGATGAAGAAAGCCAGTGGAACACAAAAACAATGCGTACCCTCATTTTGATAATTTTTCCTTTGCTTCTAAGTCCCTTTCGGATACTAACAAGAAGGGGACAATGTCAAAATCTACTCGGTCTGCAATACAGGCTATGTACATTAAAACGCTCAAGGGGACTTTCTCCATTGAACAATGTGCATTGTAGAAACGCCATCGAGGAGTCTGCGTTCCAGAATGGTACAGTACATACAAGTGATGGAAGAAAACAAAAATTACTTCTGCGTGAGCCTATCCTGGGGGGTGTTGAGAAGCCCAGCCCAATGGCGGCGAATCGACAAGGTCAAGACCGTCATTTAGGTTCGACTGGTCAATGTTAGCTGCATACCAGTGGTTCGTCAATTAATGATTCTCATAATGTCAATATGCTTGGATTACATTTATCCACAATACGCGATATTTAGGTTTTGTAATATTCACGATTAGCCCGCATTAGCTTGTCATGAAGTTCTTCAATCCAAAAAGTCCTATAGGCCATTACAAGCCGAAATCGTCTACCGCTAGGACATGTCGATCTCCGAATCCAATAAATAGTTTCATTTTGACGCATAGTTGTGGAGTCACATACTCTAGTGGCCATAATATTCAAGATTTTCTAGACGAAAGAGATGTATGATCATCACGCTCCGTGCGGCCCGCAGCTGCCCGTGGCTGGCTGATACCTAAATTGTATCCAACCAGGCTATATGCTGAAGACACTTTGCTTTTTTCCACTGCTTTTTATTTTACCGACCGATCTGTTTAAGCGACTTTTTGGGCAAAGAGTATCCCGGAGCTAAGATACACATATGCATGCATCTCTCAAGCGAACTGCACAAATGTACATTTAGAGGAGGGATGCTGGCAATTAATTACAGGTATATTGTGTAATACATGGCTCCCATAGCGGTTCGAACTTCCGTACATGTACATGTAACAAATGAACAGGTTTGGGCCGTGACAGGTACAATTCCTTTGTTCACCCTTCGGGCCATGTGGAACTCCTTAATTCTACGAATTTCAAAATGGGGAATGAAAAGCACTACTTAATATGACGAATATTTTAGATTAGAAACACGCCTAGCTTGTATATTCGTTCTCCAATACGTATATATTCTAAATATAAAACCTATGTGCCAGTAGTTGAATGCTCTGGAATATCGACAGAACCCTGTTGATATGCCCCAGGTCATCACAACTTGAAAATGACGCAACTGTTGGGTCAACATGATAAAGGTGACACAAACTACCTTCTGGAACATCTTGGTAAAGAAATGCCAGAATATGGGAATCAATCACCCCACATTCCCAAGTTGTATTCGCCCATGGTGGCATTGTCATGTAACTCAGATGCATCTAAGCTATTCTCGAAAGGGAACACAAGAGAATATGATGGTCGTGTCGCAAGACAGCCTGGGAAATTGGGAGAATTTCATCACTCAACTTCTTATTCACGTTCAGAGTCCAAATTTGACCAGCAACATTATGGGATTCCTTCAATATCGACGCATACAACCTCACCTAGTGGTGGGTGTGACATGTTACAGGCACAAGACACAGCTATAGATTCAAACACCTATACGCGAGACGAAACATACCGGGATACTTCATTTCCGACACTTCCCTTTCAAACTTATCGTCCTCGTGCCAACGAAAAGTTCAGTCATATGGCTAAAATAACGATATCAGATGCTTCCGAAGGCCCCACTATTGTTCGTGCAGCATGGTCACTATTGCTGTCAAGGTACCTCGATACTTTTGACATCATTCTAAGAGAAGTCTCTGTTTACCAAAAAGACTCAGTTTCCAGTAAAGGTCTTCCGAGGGCAACTACACACTCTCTCCGAGTGGTTATCAGTTTGGATCAAAAATTGAACCAATTCCTCAATGAAATCCAGGCAAACACCGCCCAATCCTGGGGACAAGAAGGGCATAACAATCGCTACCCGCACAATGTGTTGACTATAACCGAGATGGAATCTGACCATGATGATTCCTTTTGCGAAGTTGATGATCTTGCATGCGCATTTTTTATTAATGTCCGGCTCTGTTCTCGCGGTGTACATATATGCGTGCAATTCGACAATCAGGTTATCACACTTTTCCAAGTGCAGAGAATCGCTTACCAAATGGATCATATCATTCATCAAATTAATGGACCAGGAAGTAATTCCAGATGTCTTCGCGACATTGAGATTGCAAGTCCTCAGGATAAGGAACAAATCCTGTCCTGGAACTCCGAACCTCTCCAATACATCGATGCTTGTGTTCACGACTATATTCAAGAGAAAGCCAGAGAATTTCCCAACGACACAGCCATCTACTCGTGGGATGCAGAACTAACTTATGGGCAATTAGACGAAATGTCAGACCGACTTGCTCCTTGCATATCAAATTATGGCATATCTCAGGGGTCGTTTGTATCGCTCTGTTTCGAAAAAAGTGCTTGGGCAGTGGTTTCAATTCTTGCTACCATGAAGGCCGGAGCCGCATTTGTTTTGATCGATCCCCAACTGCCTTTGAACCGAATTAGAAGTGTAATAGATGATGTTGACTCTAAGTTGATCCTCTGTTCAAAGTCTCAAGAACGGATTGCTACTGAAATTCAACAAAACTATATCGCTGTGGAGCTATTACTATTGCAAAAATTACCTTTGCCTGCAGAAAATCAAAAAGTTAGTGTGAGCTCACGTAATGCTGTGTATGCCACCTTTACATCAGGCTCGACCGGGAAGCCAAAGGGGGTTGTCATTGAGCATGGCCAATGCCTTTCAGGCTTTTTAGCGCAAATCCAGAAAGGACTGTATACGAAAAGTTCGCGTGTGTTTCAATTTTCTTCCTTTGCTTTCGATGTTAGTGTGGAAGATATTCTCGCAACCCTGTTGGCAGGTGGTTGTATATGTATGCCTTCTGAGAAGGACCGTCTGGAAAACCTCACCATTTCTATAAACAAGACAAAGGCGAACCATATCCAAGTTCCCACGTCTGTTGCAACCTTGCTTCCTCCGGAAGGTCTCCCAGGACTTCGTACGCTTCGGCAAGGGGGTGAGGCTATGTCTGCTGTACTGGTCGAAAAGTGGCTATCTGTAACAAACATTCAAAATAGTTACGGACCATGTGAATGCACTGTCTCAAGTTCGATTCAGTTATATCCAAATCCAGAAAATCCTGGGAATGTAGGAGTCGGAGTTGGTTGCTTTCTATGGATTGCAGATACTATGAATTCATCTTCTATTCTGAACATGGCTCCTATTGGGGCCGTCGGTGAGCTACTTATTCAAGGTCCATTAGTTGGCAGGGGATATATCAATAGACCTGATGAAAATTCACGAGCTTTCATCAAAAATTGCTTTCTTCCCGCAGATCATCCCGCCGCTAATTTCTCCGTTTACAGGACCGGTGACCTTGCTAGGTATAGTGAAGATGGGTCCATCAACCTTTTAGGGAGGAAGGATCACCAAGTAAAAATAAGAGGGCAACGCATAGAGCTTGGAGAAATTGAATCTTTGCTTTCTATGCAGCAAAACCTCGATTTTGCTGTGTGTGATGTTGCAAATACTGGTGCATTCAAAGGTCTTCTTGTTTCTCCAGTCCAGTTTGTCAAAGATGAAAAGAAAATCGGTGGAGGGGAAGAACTCAAAATCTTGGATGAAGCTCTGAGGCCTGGATTGAAACAGCAATTACGCGAAATATATCGAAATCTTGAAGAAACACTCCCCTCATTCATGATTCCAATTCTCATTCCAGTTGTCAAGTTCCCATTCTTGTTAACTGGCAAAGTCGATCGAAAATCCGTGAAGCATTGGCTAAACGGTATTAATTTGGAAACGAAAACAAAGATTGAGAGAGAAATTATGGAGGGAGAGATGTCCTCAGAGGCAGATTGTGATTACGCCGTTATCTCGAGGGACCTGGCACAGAAAATATCATCTCTGATTCCTGGGGAAAAGGCACAGCCTCAGGCCGATTTAGGATTCGACGACTTCCTCCTCAAGTCATCGGGCCTGGACTCTATACAAACCGTAACGTTATGGCGTCTACTCAAAGATGAATATAGAGTCTCGATACCCATTTCAGTCCTTAACAACCCTCTTCTTTCGGTTAAAGGATTAGCCAAATATATTACTAGCGGAGCTGCTGGGGATGAGTGGGAGATGCACCAAAATCAGAATTTAGTTTTGGAGCTGTCTTCTTTAAAAAGCCAGCTTCGGTCATGGACCAAAAGGTTCTTGCTTAGGAAGGTTTTCTTGACGGGAGCTACGGGGTATTTGGGTTCTTTCATTCTCAAGTCTCTCCTTACAAGCTCCCACATTGGTCGGGTTATTGTCCATGTTCGTGCACCTACGCCAAAGGATGGACTTTCCAGAGTTAAAAACTCAGCACAGTTGTTGCATTGGTGGGATGAGAAATTTATCTCCAAGGTAGAAATCTGGACAGGCGACTTGGCGCTGCCAAGGCTAGGATTAGACGAGCAACACTGGCAGAAGCTAACAGCAACTAATGATATTTCCCAAATCGATGCAATCGTGCATTGTGGTGCAAGAGTGAATTGGACTCAGGATTACCATAGCTTGAGATCGGTCAACGTACTGTCAACATTGAATCTCTTACAAGCATTTCTTAAATCCGACGGATCTCAGCCTCTCAAATTTGTCTACGTATCTGGTGGCTGTCAGTGGAGTATCGGAGAAGACACAGATAAACTTTTGACAGAACAACTAAAGACATGTGACAACGGATATGGACAGACAAAATTGATGTCTGAATTATTAGTCCGGTCTGCTGTTAATGGAAGCCCCAACGACAAGCTTATCATTATGAAACCAAGTTTCATCATCGGCTCTCCTTCAAATGGGACTGCTAATGTGGACGATTTCTTCTGGAGAGTGATACTTTCTTCAATCCAAATTGGTCTCTATGATGAGGAGCTCGAAGAATCTTGGGTATTCGTAACCAGCGCTGAAAGAATTGCTGACCTAGTGTTTCAAGGGCTGGTCGGTAATCATGATGATCCGGGACTCGTTGTCACGAAAGCTTTCGATGGAATCCCTCTGAACCAGCTATGGCAGATCCTCAGAAATGATTTTGGGTATACTTTACATCCAATGAAGCACGAGGCATGGCTAAAGACTATACACGATCGTATAGAAATTGAAAGAGAAAAGCACCCTCTCTGGCCACTTTCACACATGATACATAGTGACTTTTGTCGCCTTGGATGCGATACTTCAGAGTCAACTCCCTTTTCCAATCATGAGAGAATGCAATACGTCAAAGCATCATTTGTCAAGAGTGTTGAATATCTGATTAGTATTGGGTATCTTCCGAAAACGTGCGGTAAGAAAGAGGAACAAATCTCTGTTCCGGTTTTCAGTCGATCAACATTGACTCGTTGATCGTTCGACAATATATCCCATCAAGGTATTGAAATGGCATCTGAACATTTACTGATCATTATGTTCTACATTCAATCTTCTTACATTTCTGCGCCGCCATACTGAGCACGTTGATGATTACTGATCTAGACGATCATTCATTTCAAGTAATCCAATAGCAGGCAAGCATTGTACTAATGTTTGATAATAGTTTTAGATACTTAGAAGGGGCTATTGAACAGGAGTGATACAATAAATTCAATTTACAATTTGAAAGCTGAAGCTATTATACCGTCAAATAAAGGATTCAATACGATTATATTTAACACATTGTAATTTTTTCATCACCGATATACACGGCCACATTTGCAGAGTCATCGCTGAAAACGAAATCCACCGTTTGCCCTTTTTTGATGAAAGTTAAATCCCCTTTAGTCATCCGAAAACTTTCACCACCATTGATTTTGACGTCAATCCATCCTGATGTCACAATAAAGAACTCGTCATTGGGATATGTCAACGTTGCTTTACCCGTTTCCCGAAAAGCACCCATCGCTACCTTTCCGTCTTGTGAACGATAAATAACTGATTTAGATCCACCCCATTCTGGCAATGGTTCCCAAGGAAACGAATCCCAAGCGCCATGCGGTATGCTGGTTGGTTTAAGGTCACCTGTAAGATTGGGCTTGGACTCGGGCATTGTCGCCGTAGTAATAAAATGAATTTGCTAATGCGATTGTTAATGTCTTAGACAAATAGACATGTAAATGTTCGTGACAACATCAAGTACTTACCTATTAAACAAAAGGCAGAGCTGGCCTTAAATATGTTCTAACAGGCACTAATAGAAGACTCTATTGATCGCAATAGAAACAGCATATCGATTCCGAAGAGAAATGAGAATACCCTTGCTAAATCTGGAGGATTTATGCATAGGGCCGACAACCGCGGGATTTCGATCTAGTCTTGCCTCCCAGACCACAACCGACTAATCACACTTGAAAACTTGGAATAGCATTTAGTTCCACTGGGGCGCTGATCTTGAGCCATTTCCACTGACACTTTCATCATTTTGAAAACTTATCGAAATTACGAGTACTAGAGAGTTATTACGAAAAGCAATCATGAACATAAGACGGGGGCTAATGTATACACTAATGCACAATTCTACTAGTTCCATTTTTTAACAATAGTAACTATTTTATACACGTGTTAGAGAACTCCTAGGTGTAGTCAGATCCCTGTCAATCAAGTTGCTATCAGTTGACACAATCGGCATAAATCCCCCTAAGATCAAATCGACTGGAAATAATTATGACAAATATCTTGCGAGCATATGCCATCTGCGTTTTCGTTCAGGATGATTTTAGCCGATAATGAATTTTCACTAAATTATAATAAGATTCATTGTGAGAAAGTAAGTGGACCACTTTTTCTGCACGGATAGATTCAAGTAGACTATAAAACCAGGGCTTCCACCTGCATAGGATTCGCAGTCTGGAGGCATCCGCGCTGCATGGTAGGCACCGATCGACGTCCTCCTCGAAAGAAGTTGACGAGTCACACATGCACGCCACCCGTGCTACGTTATCCATAATTAGGGAAGCATTCCTCCTGAATGCCTTGCTTGTAAGACTGAGGCATTGAAGCAGGAAATGAAAAGTCTTACCTACATGGCAATCCTAGCTGTCAGGTCATGCAGCTAACCGTACTCCATGCACCTAATCGTAATCAATGTAACCGGGCTGGACCACTCAGTGACGCAGCTCCACGCTAGAGAAGCGGTGTAAAGCTAAAAGCTGCATGCTTTTATTATGATACGATGTATCATCTTTACGCAGGGTGATATGCCGGCTAAAGTCTATTTTATACAGAGGACTGACGATTGCGTTTGTACTGTGTAACGTGTCAATCACGTTACGAGAATACGAATACTCGGCCGAAAACTCTTCGACGAGTTGGATTCTCCAGATGAGATGCCGGGAAAATCTTGAGGGAAAATTCCCACTCTCATGCAAGATGCGAGTCAGCCAATTCAAGTTAATACCTTTCGGTTATATTTCATGGATTTATTCTTCCATTTTCATGCACGTATAAAAGGTTGATTCACCCGTTCGTTAGAATACCTCTTTGGAGATTTATACGATATACGTGGTTGGTAAATTGGCTAGTAAGGTACGGACGACCAGTTTGCATCGTTACAGAATGCCTCACAGCAACGGCGGCGGCAGCTATAAAATTCAAGAGCTTCACAGTGAGAGCTACTATGATAAAAAGGCTCTAGAAACGCGATTCCATGATAAATGGCTTCCTCGAATTGCCCGAGGTGCCGCGGCATTATTCGCTGTGTACGGTTTCATCCGCTTCCTTACCCTCGTATATGCATCGGATGTAAATCTATGGATGTGGGCTATATTTTGCACTGAATGTGTATTTGCCTGTAGGTTGCTGAAAACATAATGCAACCTAAGTGGGCATGGCTAATCTTCGATGCTGGTTGTTAGTTCAGTTGTCCCAAGGACGCTTCCAATCTGTCGCTAAACACTCAAACGAAACCCCCTTTTTTTCTCAGCATAAAACTAGGCTTCGTCTATCCGGTGATATAGACCTACCATCCGTTGATGTTCTCATTACTTGCTGTGGAGAGGACTTGAATGTCATCCTTGACACTGTACGTGCGGCCTGTCTCATTGATTACCCTAGTACAAAGTTTCGGGTACTCGTACTAGATGACGGCAATAGCGATGCTTTAAATGAAGCAGTCACTCAACTTCAAAAGGAATGGAATAACGTACATTATCACGCGAGAGGAGTACGGCCAGATCAACATGTGTTTGCGAAAGCAGGAAACCTTAATTATGCCCTTTTCGAAATTCAGGGCCAAATGGATAGTCCTCCGGAGTTTTTTGCTGTCTTTGACGCGGACTTCATACCATCACCGGATTTCCTAAGGGCAACGCTTCCACATATGTTGCTATATCCGAACTTGGCAGTTCTCAGCACTTTCCAGCGTTTTTATAATCTTCCTTATAAAGATCCCCTCTATCAAGGATTGGACCATTTTAACGAAGTGGTATACACTAAGCAAAGTCAATTGGGAATGGCCGAAATTGGAGGTTCAGGCTTTATCGCACGCAGAGATCCGATTATTAAGCTCCACGGCTTTCCTTCTATCTCGTTTTTGGAAGACATAATGCTTTCCCTTATTTTACACGGAATGGGCCACCAAATGATCCTGAATACGGAAATGCTACAGTTCGGACTTGCTCCTACGTCGCTTGAAGGGCATGTATCTCAGAGGCAAAGATGGGCCATTGGATGGTCTCAGCAAATCCTGGCACTGAGAGAATCTAAAGATAATACGGTTCCACTATCTCTTCGATGGCCCATTGCGTCTCAAGGCTTTATCTTTATTCTGAGTCTACTTGGCCAATGCCTTAGTTTCATTGTCGTTCCCCTTGCCTTGGCCTCTGGAAAGACGCTTATTCCATCAACATCATTAGGGGCTTTTCAACTACAAGGAATTCTCTCGGTTTTCTACGTTTGGCTGAGTTGGCTTCATGAATGGTTCCAAAGTTCACAGACGGGATTTTGTATATCACCATTCTCAGTATTCGAGGAGCTATGGATGTCCCCAGGTATGTACAGAACAAACTCAAAGGGCTATGAATGCGAAAATAACCGCTCATATAGGGCAGGTTTATGCCCTGGCACAGTTCTACTTTTTCCCTCTTAGATCTCGAGGGTCCCTTGTGACAGGAAGTACCGAAAACGAATGGAATAATAACATGGACAGTTCTAAGAAGCGAATATTAGAGCTCTGGAGTAATCTTTGGCTCTCCGGAGTGGGTTACACTTTGCTCTGCGTTTCATCTCTTCTGGGATCTATGGTGTACGCAGCGACTATTTCGATATACAGAGGTGATTCAGACACCAATAGCACCAGTACTGCAGAGGCCCTTCTTACCACAGTTGCCTGGCCTTCAATCTTAAATATATGCTATCTTCTCATTACATGGAGCTGGCCCCCTCTATCATATGTCTTGTCTCGCCCAACTTATCCGGATCGAAAAACTACTCTAGGTCCCCACCCCATCGATCATCGTGCCGTTTACCCTAAAGGACAAACGATAGAGCAAATTCAGCGTCCCCGAACAGGCCCGCTCGGGTGTTATAAACATTTTGCACTTGTGCCACTAGTTCTGGCAATGCTAGCCATCTCGATTCTTATGATTAGTTGAACGTCGGCTGCAGAAATCCCCAACATCTTAGCCTCAAGCTCACGAAATGGATTCTCTTCGATTTGCCAGGATATTTTAAAGCTTAGAAGTCGCGTTTGCGCTTCTTATATGGTACCATAATTTTGATGTGCATGGAAACGTTAGTTTCTAAATGCATGAAGGATATCAATTGATGTATGCAGTGCCTGTGCTCCTTCAGGCTCCCCTCAGCCAAACCAAAGGTCATACTGGCTCTATTATGTGTTCTATTACTGTGAATTGAGTTATCTGACCGTATATATTACCTTGTCAACAGGTTTCTTTTTATTACTGAAGCCGTATGATCATGCCATACCTCCTTGTACACTGAATTCCAGGAGAGAATAGACTTCAAATATATCTATAACCGGTAAAATATTTTAAAATACCCGATCAAGGTTCTAGCTAGGGAGGAATACCGTTCCAATGAGGCAATGTTAGTATGGCCTGGTATTGGTGGAGACATGTTACCGTGTTACGGGCTTAGCTCTATCTCAGCGGCCCAGCCTACGGCCCAGCCTACGTCCAGTAATTCAGTAGATTCGAGCTTAATACAGAGATGTAAAGGTAGACAATTAATCCAGCATAACATGGTCTTGGATTTAGGAACTCCAAGACTTTTATGAGAGTTCAAAGAAACTCCGCATTGACCAAGGGGGACGAAACCTAAGCCCCATCCTGGACCAGGTCATACCAAGAGATATTACAGTATTTAGCTTATAAATCTACCTGTTGCCTTTGCTCAAATCGCATAAACTTCAAGAAAAAATTGCAAATAAATGGAGCAAAAGTTGTCCAACAATCTGGCCAATAATGTGATGTTTGAAACAGATCGAAATTTATTCGATGATCTAAATCGCTAGTTGGTGGGTCGCATCATATAGAGCTTAGGCGTAACACCCGGAGCTATTCTAAACCTGGTAATTCATCCCACTTGGTGGATCCTACAGCTGGCCGAACTGCCCAAAACAGCAATGGGACTAATAATCAGTTCCTGGGTGTTTTAAGCCAGCCCCTCATCGGACATGTAACAATTTATGGAAAATCAAATTTAAAGTGCCTCTACTGGAGAGGCCGACGAGTTATATTTTGTCTGTAAATTTGTATCCCACGTACATTAGACTCTCTATCCGGCTTTTTTTTATATTCAAACGAGAGAAGAAAGACAATGGCGACTTCCAAGGAATGGGAGAAAATGCTCCGCGGGGAATTGTATTGGGCGTGGGATCAACCTCTACAGGATAATAGAATTCGCTGCAGGGACGCGTGCAAGGATTTCAATGAAGCACACGCCGAAAATGCATCTCGTCGACGCAAAGTCGAGCTGTGGAGAAAGTATGTATAGTCCTTCCCAGTATATTGTTATGCTAGGTTTGATAGAAAGTGCATAAAGGCAGAAAGGAACATTTGCTCTCCCTGATCCAAAGAAATTGAACAGGAAAAATAAACAGAGGAATGAAAAAACAAAATGCTAAGCGGTGAATTTGACAGAATTATAGGAGACGGTCGCCCACTCCCTCCAGTCATTACGGACCCGAAAGAAGACGAGGCACTATTTGAAGAAACAGACCCTTTTGTGGACGGCCCAATATCCATCGACCATGGGATCAACTTTAAAGTTGGAAAAGGAACCTTCCTCAATTTTAATCTCCTTGTTCTCGACACGTGTCTGATCACGATCGGCGAGAACGTGCTCTTCGGACCAAACGTATGTCTTTACGGAGCTATTCATCCAATGGATCCTGCAGTCCGCCGAGGCATTAAAGGACCGGAGGCTGGGAAGGAAATTCACATCGAGGATGATGCCTGGATTGGGGGTAATGTCCTCATACTAGCTGGGGTCCGCGTTGGACGGGGAAGCACCGTAGGTGCGGGTTCTGTTGTTACAAGGGTGTGTGAGACTCTACTTCTTTTCCCAGTCACGTATTGCCCCAGAAGTGAACGGTTTCTAACTAACATATTCTTCAAAGGACGTTCCTCCTTTCCACTTCGTTGCAGGGAACCCTGCCAGGATCATTCGACGCATTGAAACTACAATGGATCCTGAATACAAAGCAGAGGCCTAGAAGCAGCGAAGACTACCACTTCCTTCTGACATAGTATAAGACCCCTTACTTGCAAATATTAGGAGTACCCGAAGTCTCTAATCCCACTCGACATCATTTATAGACTCTATATTGGCCCTTTGCATCCATTTTCTAGTGTAGACCAAATGCCTGATGTTGAAATCGTCCCTACCTGATGAGTTTTTAAATTGATCAAAGAGCAGTAATATTTCTTCGTATACTCACAGCACTAAGCCACAACAAGGTGAACATTCTATTTATCATGTTAGTGGGCTATATGCCTGAAAGTTAGTGTGTTATGTTATTTACCGCAGCCAATGAACTTGTTGTTCCTCCTCTAACCTGTTGATGACCGTGGCGGAAATGCGCTTAGATAAAGCGTGATCAAATACTTGTGTAGACCGGGATGGAATTCAGTTAACACTACTCTGTACTGATGTTTGATTAGAACCCATGCAAGGGATACAAAGTCGCGGCCGATTTCAGGGCAATACCAACTCCTTAACCCGATGTTGTATTGGACAAAGTGGATTTTAATCTCCAAATCATGGCGTGAATACGTATCAGTTTTGGAAAGTCCGTTTAGTAAGAAACTTGTCAGCTAAAAGGCGGGTGGCTTGTTACTTGTATATTACGACTAAGGGACTAGGCATAAAGGCCAATCCTTTTTGGGGTCGTTGCATTTCGGCCGACATAACTTTACAGGACAAAATAGGATCTGCAGCTCTCACAGTAGTTCGCTTATCGTTACCTAGTTTCGCTTTGCTCTAATTTTGAGTATACTTTTGTCGAGACGTCAACTTGGTTCCACACGGGAGTAAAACTTATCGCCTTATTTAGAGCTACCTTGTATCTTATACTACTCAGAGTCGATTGGTATGTATCGGAAGAACGATCAAAACATGCTGTGATCACAAGACAGATATACGAAAATCACTTGGACAACATAAATCAGTTCGGTACGAATTTGGCTCCTTTCCGAGAGCGCGCAAAACATCTTCGAGGTTGTGGCATCTTCGGGTACTGTGGTAATACGGTCGAGGAGAGATCTCAAAAGTTTCGCACTACAATTTGAGAAGGGCATTACTGTTTAAGTTTTATTTTTAATATCTTTGTTGAGCTGGATACGATAAAAGCATCTTTCAACCAGTAGTGCGGATCTCTCTCATCTGAGTGATTTCTACGACATGGTGTACTGGCAGCCTTGGGCTGAAATTTCGACTGCAGTCATTATACTTAATACTCTGCTTAGCCCCTATCTACGCAATGTAAGTAGGTGAAACGTTTTATGCCTGGATATCAGCATAGAGGCAACTACTTAACCAAGTGCGTCTTAGGAAAACCCATCATACTCACCTCCATACTACCCTTCTCCGTGGACAGATGGCTCTGGAGAGTGGGCTGAAGCCTATGAAAAGGCTCGCAATTTTGTTTCAGAGCTCACACTGCTGGAGAAGATCAACCTAACTACGGGTACTGGGTACATATTTCCTCAGAACAACAGTATACGTCACATGTGCTAATATTCAAGATAACATACAGAAATGAACAGGGAAACTGTGCAGGAGAAACAGGGTCTATACCGAGACTCAATTTCTCGGCAATTTGCTTCCAAGATTCTCCAGCCGGCGTCGGCAGTGGTAAGGTCTCGGATACACGCTCTCTTTAAGGAAGATCACTGAATTCTCTGCTCGTTGATAGCTGACTATTTTGTGACCGCATTCCCCGCTGGTATCAACGTTGCTTCTGCTTGGAGTAGAGATCTCGCTTATCGTCGAGGTCGGTTGATGGGTGAAGAGCATCGAGGAAAGGGCGTCGATGTCCAGCTAGGACCAGTAGTTGGCCCACTGGGCCGAGCCCCTGAAGGTGGCCGCAACTGGGAAGGATTCGGGGTGGATCCAGTAAGTGCTGGTATCCTTGCGGCGGAAACAATTAAGGGAATACAAGAATCTGGTGTAGTCGCATGTGCGAAGCACTTCATCGGGAATGAGCAGGAACGATATCGCTGGGCAGCAGAATCTGCCACTTTTGGGGAACCGATTGCTGAGGGTTACAGTGCAAATATTGATGATAAAACCATGCACGAGCTCTATCTCTGGTAAGTTATGCTTTACCTAGTTTTGTCTTATGAGTTCTTGCTTGCCTTCTTTTTTTCTCTCAGTCTGATACATACATCGATTAGGCCATTTGCAGATGCAGTCCGCGCTGGTGTTGGTTCGGTGGTGTGTGCATACTCTCAAATAAACAACAGCTACAGTTGCTCAAACAGCTACATAATTAATAAGTTGCTCAAAGCGGAACTAGGGTTTCAAGGATTCGTCGTGTCCGATTGGGACGCAATGTATGGTGGCGTCAGCTCAGTATTTGCAGGTCTGGATATGGCTATGCCAGGCGATACAGTATTGGGAGGTACGGGATATTCCTTCTATGGATCGAATCTAACTATTGGAGTTCTGAATGGCACTATTCCGGAGTGGCGCTTAGACGATATGGTAACGCGTATAATGGCTGCCTTCTTCAAAGTTGGTCGTGACAAAACCCGAGTCCCGGTCAATTTCAATTCGTGGGATCTAAGCCAGTACGGGGATGCCCACCATCTAGTTGGTCAAGGAAAGGGGACTTTGATCAATCAGTACGTCGATGTTCGGGGTAATCACTCCAGTTTCGTCCGGGAACTGGGTGCTAAAAGTATTGTCCTGCTAAAGAACACAAACCACGCCCTGCCACTGACTGGAAATGAGAAATTTACGGCTATCATTGGTGAAGATAGCGGATCTAATCCCGACGGCCCTAATGGATGCACCTATCGTGCATGTGCCAGTGGTACGCTCGCGATGGGATGGGGAAGCGGTTCTGTCGAATTTTCCCATCTCATTACCCCAGAACAGGCAATTACCAATGAGATCACATCAAGAGGCAATGGCGTGGTAACTGCAATCACAAATAATTACGCGATCGACTATATACAAAAAATAGCCAAAGTGGCAGATGTCGCTCTAGTCTTTGTGAACGCAAACTCGGGTGAAGGGTTCCTTGAAGTTGACGGTAATATCGGAGATCGCAACAACCTGACACTCTGGAAGGACGGCGATGCCTTAATCCAAAATGTTGCCTCAATCAACAACAATACCATCGTTATACTCCACACTGTCGGCCCTGTACTTATGACAAACTGGTACGACAACCCTAATGTTACCGCGATTGTCTGGGCAGGTCTTCCAGGCGACGAAAGCGGTAATTCGCTTGTTGATGTTCTATACGGTCACATCAATCCAGGTGGCAAGACTCCATTTACATGGGGTTTATTACGAGAGTCGTGGTCAACACATGTGACTACCAATCGTAGCACTAGTGATGTCTTCGGTACTCAGATTGACTTTGAAGAGGGTGTTTTCATCGACTACCGAGACTTTGACCGCCAAAATGAGACACCGATCTATGAATTTGGTTTTGGGTTAAGCTATACGGAATTTCAGTTTTTAAATTTATCAGTAACTCCAATCTACAGCTCTTCATCGAAGTACATCCCCACCACAGGACACACAAAGCCCGCCAAACCTGCTGGGACAGTTTCCATAAGTAGCACTATCAGTGACTACGTTTTCCCCAAAGGCTTTCGAAGAATACCACTGTTTATTTACCCGTGGCTGACCTCAAGTTGCTTGAAGAACGCCTCTGGAGATCCGGAGTATGGTGTGTCTGTTGATTCGTGGCCTCCGCATGGTGCCACAAACGGGTCTCCACAACCTCGACTTCCAGCAAGCGGAGGTCCTGGAGGGAATCCGGGATTATACGAAGCATTGTATTCTGTCTCTGTGACTATCCAAAATTCTGGCCAAAGAGATGGAGACGAAGTTCCTCAGTTGGTAAGAATAGGGAATAGCAGTAATATGGCTCTATATGCTAACATTCTTTACAGTATATTTCTCTGGGTGGACCGGAAGACCCAAAGGTTGCGCTCAGAAACTTTGAGCGAATCACTATTCCTGCAAACGGACTGCATACATGGACGGCGAATATAACGCGACGAGATATTTCCAACTGGGATCCAGCGAGACAAGACTGGTTTGTCTCAGAATATGAGAAAATTGTGTATGTTGGAAGTTCTTCACGGAAGCTCCCTCTGAAATTCACTCTACCTAAACTGTAAGATTATTAGCAGAGGGGTTCGAGACTATGAAGATTGATGTCATTGATCCCACCTAGTGTTTTTTTTTCTGCCCTTATCCATTGTCTTATTACATATACGAGCACAATTCCACTTAGATAGTAAACAAACTTGACGAAATAGTGAACAACTATCCTCCAAGTATATATTGATGTAATCATGTGTAATGTCAAGACTGTCAGTGTACGATATAATTGATAATGTTCTACTACGGTAAAAATAACGTAGTAAGGACCTATTTTAGAAAGAGTATTTTTCAACTTCTTGTAGAACGCATTCGTTTTATGATATAATAATTTAGTACACTACATGCTTGGTAGATTATATATATATAAATTTCAATTGATCAAAAGCACTTAGTGCTCTATTAATAAATCAGTTATAATTAATTCATTTACTACGGATAGTTACTATGATTCAGCTGGAGGAGTGTTGTTTTCGTATCTAGCTAGTGTCAGATGCTTAGAGCATGTATTTATGGTTCTATATTCTGATGGCGACGAATGTTGCTCTAATGTTCGGAAAAAATATGCATGTTTTGCCGGTGGGTCCCTTTCCGAGGGTCCAATGTGGAGAAGTTCATCCGTTTTTCGTCTTGTCATGCCGAAGGAGAGGCCAATAAACAATTGGAAAGGAGGAGGATAAAATGCGGCAATCCGGTTAGTATAATGTAATGGCGATACTGCGAAGAACTTTTCTCAGGCTAACCCTTCGTGGGTCCGGCGTGTGCAACATGTCGCGAAAAGTGCCGACGCTGCGATCGTGCCCGGCCACACTGTAGACGTTGTCTGATCAAAGGATTGGACTGTGGAGGTTATCCCGACAACTTTCGCTTCTGTGGCCTGGCCATTCGAGGGAAATGGAAAGGCAAAGACGTGCCAGCCTCGGAGTATGAATTATCTAACACATCTCGGCCGTTGCAAAAGCAACGCCGTAACAATACTCGTGAGCTGAATCCAAATCAACACGGGGGGGTAATAACACGTATTCTCGGTAACGAAAAACCGGCTGATGCCCATTTTCCTGCTTTCACAACGCCTGATAGCAGTGATTTGCATGACCAGGAACTTCAGGGGCCATATACACTACAACCAAGACTTTCGTCAGAAGATCTACCCACTATCGACCACGTTCTGGCGTCTGAGCAAACAGATATGCTTCTCGCACATTGTAAGCAAGTTCAGCGCACTTATTGAATTAGACAAGATCAACAGCTGATGTATTGGTTCTGCTATAGATGGCCATGCGATATGCCCACACCAAATAGCACCGTTCGGTAGCGTTGATGAGAATCCGTACCGCGTATATGTCCTGCCACTAGCCTATGAACATATAGGCCTGCTATTTGCAGTTCTTGCCTTATCGGCATGCCATCTAGGGCATTTAAATCATGATAAGTATTTATATGAATCAGTAGCAGTCAATTATCGAATCCAGGCGATTATGGCACTCGGGGTTTCCATTAAAAAAGGATGCTCTGGCGGATTTGGAGAAGATGAGCGGGATAGTGTCTTTGCTACAATCCAAATCCTTCTGCTCTACGATGTAAGTTGATAGTAATACTCTCTCGACCCCCTCTCCCTATTGATGTACGTGGATAGTAACTCTATTTTCTACCTAGATATGTGAATCGGGTATATCAGAATATGGAGCTCACATCTCAGGAGGAATGTCTATATGTATTCAACTTTTGTCAGGTCGCCATTCCTTGACAAAAAATCACAAACGGACAATATTTTTCTTGGGAAACTTGATTTGGTGAGGCAAAATCAAAACAGCCCTATCACTATCAGTTATAATAGAAGTGTACAAAAGCTCATAATTCTCTTTATACATGGTTAGGCTCGATATTGTTCGCGCATTTTCTGCACCTGAAAGATTATCGTTTAATCAAGATCTTCGCAAAAGGATTTTGATGTTGGGCGACCTAAAGTTTGAGGCTGTGAATGGTTGTCCTAAGGACTTAGCCCTTTTGATTGGTGAATTGCTGGAACACGCAAAAGCCAATGCAAGTGGTAGTCTAGGCGTGGAGAGATATAAAGAGATTCTTCAGAGTTCGATACAAAAGCTATGCGTATGGGATAGCTCCAATTGTCAATACCCCGATAATAATCCTCTCTGGATTCACGTCGGCGACGCATTTCGCCATACTTGCATGTTGCGTGCCCTCCGTCTGTTAGACGTCACCGAATCCGCTGAAGCGTCACGAATTCAGACCTCGGTTACTGCGATTTTGAACGCAGTCTCAAAGATCCCGAAAGAAAGCCCACTAATCGAATTGATGATTTTACCGATCTTTATGGCCGGTGTAGATTGCATTGTTCCATATTCGCAGCACTATATTGTTCTCCGAATTGCGGAGATAAAAGCTCGGTCAGAGATGAGCAACGCCGCGCCTATCCAGTTACTGAATAAAGTATGGCACGAGCGAGAGAAGAATTCACAGACACCTCATTCTAACATTCCTTGGATGTCTTTTGTAAGATTTGCTTGATTGCCTTTGTTAATTCCTGCTTCGATCTAAATCAAATTGCAGACACGAAGCTCCGATTCAAACCATCAACACGATTATTTGATCATATGATTGACCGCACTACATGACTGAAAGAGCTTTTCAATTTAAGAAGCTGTTATGATTTTTTTGCCTTTCTGCGAAGGATCAAGCAGTGGTTCATATTGTTGGAGTCTATCTAGCACAATAAAACCATTCACTAAATGGCATCATAGCATATTCAGAATAAAGGATACCAAAAAATAGTGGGATTAGATTCTCACTAGGATGTAATAGATTTACTAGCTTCTATAGGGATCTATCTTCAGGGCATCAAGTTTCTGTACCCCCCTACATGTGTACCCTCCCCAATCACCAACCAACTCTATGAGCTTTTTTCTTGTTCTATATCAGTTGATATATTCAACTCCTCGAAAAGCGTCCGTAATCAAAGGATAATAAAATGTACAGATCACCCAAACTAATCAACATAATCAGTCGATACCCATATTGATGTAATTCCGACATAATGTTTGATTACTTTTCTACGCCTATTTGATGAGCAAGCAAGTATTTTGGCGTCACATTCAATTTTCCCGAACCTGTCAGTCGAAGCCCTCTTATCGAAAAGAGTAATTGAACGACTGCGTTCACTACGGTGAAAATTCGAAAAATACTCAATAGCCGAGGAATGGAGATAACAAGTAGAAAACAGTTTGCTGAGATTGAGGTCACTGTCTAGACATTACCTCTGATTATAGTAGGAGAGGAAACGGTTCTGCACTAGAGCTTAAACCCTTGTAGCACAGACCATAGATAGCGGAAATACAACTTTTCGTTTTTCATTTCATTCCAAGACACCTATTCCCACTCCCACAGATGTGTATTCAGCGAAGGAGAGCGGATCTCGCATTTTTCGAATCCTTCAAAACTCCTGCGCCTTCATCGTCATTGCAACATGAACTAAACCCCAGACAACCACACCATTAAGCCGACTTGCGAGCCTCACGACCCTTGCCCGAGCGAGCTAAAATGTCTTCGCGATCCTTGTCGAGGTGAAGTTTGGTGATAATGACGTTCGAGGGGTGGATGGGGAGAGGAACACTCTGGCCGTTGCTCTTGTCGCGGTTCACATTCTGCACGTGAATCGACCACTTAAGTCTATCGGAGGATGTTAGTTCATTGGTCACGATCGGGATAGTAAAAGTGCTAGCCTACCTGTAAACGCTGGTGATCTTGCCCTCACGACCTAGTTTTACGTTAACACCCTTCCGTGTATAAATTCAGATGTCTCAAAGTACCCTTTTGGCTTCCGCGTTGAATCAAAACTTCGTCATTCTTGCGAACAGGAATAGAGCGGACCTGTGGAGCAAACTGCGTCAGATTGTTTCTTCCTTCTTTTTTATACATCTCGAGTTTGGAGATGGTTTCGTAATTAATTTAACGTACATTGTACCTAGAGAAACAAGTAATTAGTATTGGAATTTGATGAGTACAAACGAGGGATTCATTACTTTTCAGCCAATTCCTTCGACAGACGAGCAGAGAGAATCACACGGCGCTCGGAGGCTACATCTTCATTAACCGTAGTCCTAAAAATGACAAGAAGAGACTCACATGGAGCGCTGAAGTGCGCTTTCCGCGACTTGCTCCGGGAGGAGTGAACCGCTAAACAATTAACTCATCAGCATACTCTGTCACATTGGGAATTTTCGCCTGTCGAATGAAACTATTCCTAGCATCTATAGAGAAATATTTTGGCGTATAAGATTCCAAGGAGCATCAAGAACATACATTTGTTTATGACGACCATGGTGAAGGTGAACGGTTGTCGCTGGGGTTGTCGTCGGCGTGGTCAAGAAAAACGACTTTCGTGATCAAAAAACCGAGGGCCCATCGTTGTGCGGTCGGTCACATGACGGCCCGCTTCGGCTAGGGCTGGGTCCCACTCGCGTACTCTTATTGGCTCCGGGCCTTCGCCATCACGTGATCCGTTCCCTATCCATCGTATATTCAGACTAAGTAAGAAGTTCCAAAAATGGACTGAAGGATGATTGGCTTGGGTTAACGTATTTGCAGTGACTTCCCTACTTTCCCATTTTGTTCTCTGTCTCTGTCTTAGTAACAAGGTAAACATGTTGAACTAAATTCAATGTTGTGTTCCGATTCAAGTCTAGTCGATGAGCTAAAGAAACGTATCAAAAACTAACCTGATACGGTTAGCGGTAATATGATTTTAATCTCCGTCATATTTCCATTACTATGGATTTCTCATTAGACCATCGTCTTTCCGTGGTTTCTACCGATAGCTGCCCTGTAGTGACCAAAACTGCTTCTGCAGCAGGTTGATCACAAATTTTGCTTCTACATAACTCAATAAACTAGACACATCCAGTACATACGACCATAGGGTGTGGAAAACAGGGCTTCCCGTCCGCTCAGCCGTACTTAAGCCACACGCCGGCTGGTTAGTAGTTGGGTGGGTGACCACCAGCGAATCCCAGCTGTTGTATGTGAATTTTCTTTTTTGTTTTCTTTATTTTTACACTCTTTTGTTGTCGGACAAATCATACAAGTTGGCAGACGGTGTTAAGAAACTTAGTCGTGAATATTCCCAAGGTTTTCAGAGGATATATGGCTAACACCCTGGTTCTGCTTCTATAAATCTCTGTTGGCTTACGTGACGATAGTTGATAACCTTGGGCCTTACCAGCAGGAATCAATTCTGGTCCCAAGGCATCCTTCGCTGCAATTTATGGGTCTTGATGCTTCTCTAGGAACCCATAGTAAATAATATATATGGAAATTTACAAAAACAAGAAATCCCTGGGTTTTTAAAGAAGCACGTCACGGTGAGGTACATAGAACGTTCCCTCACTGACTACTCTCAAGAGTCACTACTGTGCTTAGGCCACACATCGGCAAGTAAGCGGTTGACAATTAGGCTTCTCCATGAAACCATCGCCAACTAAACCAATGTGCAGAAACAAATCGTAAATTGGTTGCCTGACTTTGTAGGTCGATTTTCATTGTTTGACAACAAAAGTCGGCTATCTACCAATTCCCTATTTCTATCATTGCCGTGCACTCTTTTTTTTCTTTATAGTGGTAATTCTATACATAGGCAATCGACGTAAGAGTGACTTCGTTGATGATTTTTACTCGATTCCTCTTACAAGGCAGAGAAAACGGTGAAAAAGGATCCCGGTTTTGAACTCGCAAGACTCTTTTCTGAAGATTTTTTTATCTGCATGATATTTTCCTTTTGTCTCTCGAAAGGAAACGTAAATGTTCTCGCTTACCAAAACTGCCCTGCTTTTCTCATTTTTAAACTGACGAAAGCTAATCCAATCAGAAACGCTAGATCCCCTAACCTTGAAATCAGCAAGAGGAAAGATATCAAAGATATCAGAAATGCCTATCGTGGTATTCGTTGGGATGCTGCCCTCTCTCAATGCTCTGAAAGTCAATTCGATATTCTTGTTGAAGCAACTAGAATGTCATTGACTGCGACAAATCTAAATATGAATGAGCTATGGACAATGGGAGGTCCGAGTCCGGACCATCGGCTGACGGCATGTCGTTTAATAACATTGAACAAACCAGCTTATTTCCTAAATGGGGTAGAAAGGACTCGAAAGGAAATTATGTGCGTTAAAAAAAATCTTATCGATGCAGTGAGCCTTCTAAGTATGAGATGTGCCAAATGCTCGAGTTCGCGTGGAAGCTGGACAGGCCAGTAAGAATTACCGTCATACATCTCTTTTGTTTTATGATACTTAATCGATTGATCTACTCCATAGAGCTGCGTACACTGTCAACTCTAGTAATTTTAACGGTTTAGTGCCCTGTTTCCTCTCATATAGGCTACCATGCTGACTGGAAAATATCTCCTAGGCTGGGTTATCGTCTTCTGTCCACAATTTTTTCAAGGATGGCAATTTGCGATATATCAACGATATAACCAATGGCGCACACAAGCCCGCAAAATACATTGGTAGTTTGTTCTCCTAAGGGCATGCGATCATTCAAGAGTGGATGCACTGTGCACTTTCCGGATACGAAACCAGTAGTTCGTGCCAGCATCGGCTAATCTCTGCCATAACCCTGCTGGTTTCTGAGTAGTGACAGACATTCAAGGGCTGTTATTTGGAGAGTCGAAATTTAACGGTTAGATTCACTGCCTTGCATATTGCTCGCAGTTTATCCTAATCGCACTACTTTGACACAGAACATTTACGGCGACGAGCATCGTCAGGGATATGTTTGGAAGTTCATATTTGATAGAGACTTTCCTAGAGACAAAATTAACCTAAATGTTGCATCCAGTGGTATGTTTTGTTGAACTTTTTTATTTGAGACTGCCTCAAGATCACTGTGAAATCTTAACTAACACTGAATGTTTATGGTGGATAATTATGCATGGTTTCACTTACAATTGGTTTGCCAAAAAATGGGGTTGGGGCGGTGGCGGCTCTCTTTTTCTTAGACAAACGTAAAAAGAACACCAAAGAGACTTGGGCAGTCCTGCCTATGAGAGTAAACTTCATTTATCAAAAGCGAACCTCCCAATATATTGTTGAACCGAAGGGGAAAACGGACAGGTCACTTGTAGCTATGTCGGGAAAAATTCCAATGGTTTCATTCAAGACATTGAACAGAAAGAAAGTCTCTATGCGCGGAATAGCGATTGTATGCTGCTGTAAGTGAAAAAAAGTTTGCTTTTTTGACTCACGGTTAATTTGAAAATTCCTGTTCAAATAGCAGCTATTGCAACCTAGCAGATGGTTATGCTATTGATCCACAATGTAAATGCGTATGTGGTGGTAAGGTCTCGTCTACCTCGGACCCACGATGTGTTTTTCAGGGTCTATTGGGAATCCTATCTAGTTAATGTTTCAGAAAAGAAGAGACGATGATGCTCAAGTACAAGTCTACTTAGGTAATAGTCTTCTTTTTTCTATTCTTCATTTTGCAGAGATAGTGAAACATTGCTTTTACACTGATACAATCGTTGCAGCAAGACAGGGACCATTTCTGTTGGTCAGAGCGTGCATTGCATGTGCCCCTATAATTTGTTGTCAGTCTAATCAGCAGTGGGCTTCAAGAATTAGACTTTAGCCGAACTAACACTGGCGAGAGCTATTTGTGCTTATTTCTCTTTCTTTTTCAAGTTTTAACAAAGAACCTCTTTAATTGTGATAGTCTCACCTGTCAAACAACTCACTTTCTTCTAAAATGTACTCCCAAATCTAAGCCAGTCTCTGTTTATTGCCATCTCAAATATGATGAGTCAAGGAATTTTATTTTTGTTGTATTGATCGAGTAGAATACACTGAAGAGATTTGATGGATAATTGGCACGCAGCCGTGCGACTACTGTGGCTAGACGTGGCAGGCTTTCAGATTGGCGAAGAGTCTTGTAGTGAACGAATTATCAATGATATTGCTAGTGAAGAACCCAATGGAAACCCCTTATTGCATAATGGGTGAATAGCAACCTTTATGGTACCGGTACCTATTTACCCCAGACACCGGTACTACCCTCCTCTACCTCCCCACGGATGTTATTGACGCCTATTATGCTGCTGTACCGGGCGCATTCATAGATGCTTGTGAGACAGCATGGCTCTTCCCATGTGGTTTAGTGCTACCAGACTTTGTATTTGGTCCTGATAAGTACCGTGGAGGTGTTCCTGGAAAGTATATCAATCATGAAAATCTCGAAGATGGCTACCGCTAGGAAGGTATGCGGAGTAACTGGGGAATTGGTTTCTCAATTTTTGGCGGTATAGTTCTCAAAACACAGTTCGTTGTATATGATTACTCGGGCCCTCGTTTAGGCTTTGCAAATAAGGTCCACGAAAAGGAAAGGAAAATATAGCTGGCGATGGTATACTTTACAGCTACGGTATAATTCCGGTAGCGCTACATCATGTTCAAGCTAGATGTCTATTAGGGCTACCCTGCAATTAAGCCTAGGAAATTCCGTCGTTAAACCAATTTATAGTATAGTATTAAGGTATTTTATGTCTTTAAATACATTCTGTAAGTTATCGATTGATATCCTTGGAATAGAACGTTCTGTGAATTATCTACTTATAATGAACTATATTTGAAAGGAAAAGAAACTACATCCTATTCAATCCCATAAGCTGGAAGCGTATGCAATATTGTTTAGCATTGTTTATGATATATTTATGTACGATTTTATATATATCATTTATACTAGAGATTTTCTTTCTGTCTTGATATGTACAACTTTGGATGCTTCGATCTGATTGGGCGACTAGACACCCCATAATTCTTTCGGAGCACTCCGGAGGTGATCCACTCTCCCCATACCCCTCTCTTCAATGAAGTGATCGAGTAGATAAAAACGCACCCAGTAGTTTGCATACCACATTATATTTCGTCTGAAAAAAGTCTCTCTTCAGCCCTGTTAGCTGACTCTGGCTAACATAAGAAAAAATGGATGTCGTACAGAAGTTGTTCCCAAACGGGGGCTGGGATGTGCATTACCATATCTTTGAACGTATGGTTCTTAATTTCTGCTGATATTATAGATTTCATTACTTTTTTTGCTAATACATATATACAGCTGACCGTTTTCCATACTCTTCTAATAGACACCTTACCCCGCCACCCGCCACAATTGATCAATTTCTTGAACATATAAGGAAGTTAGGCATCACAAATTCCGTTCTCACGCATGGACTATCATATGGCTCCGACTGCTCATCTCTTCGTACATTTGTTGCTGAGCTTGGTCCTAGTAAGACTAAAGCTATCGGCGTCATAGACCCGCAGACTGTAACTGCCGAAGAGCTCGCAAGTATGCACCATGATGGTATTCGTGGGATCAGAGTAAATGTATATCAGTACCAAGCAATGCACGACGTAAAAAGACAAATGTCTGCTTTACGCGATCACAGTCGAGTTCTCCATGAACATTGTCCCGGCTGGAGCATGGCCTTCACTCACACGCATCCCGAGTTTTGGGTGCAACTTAAGCCCTTTATGGAACAAGAGATTATCCCCACTGGCATCAAAGTGGTTACCGACCATTTCGCCTTACTCAAGGGTGCCAGTATGCTGCAAGCTGAGAAAGGCGTCTCTGATGCTACTCAACAGTCTGGCTTTAAGGAAATCATCGAACTCGTGCGTAATGGTCACATCTTCGTCAAGATCAGTGCTCCATATCGCGTTAGCAATCAGGCTCCAAACTACGAAGATCTCAAACCATTGGTACGAGCGCTTCTCGATGCAAATCCTCGACAGATTCTTTGGGGTAGTGACTGGTGGGTTCTTCAATCTCTAGCTTTGTGTCATTTTGCAATTGCACCGGCTAAGTCAATAATAGGCCTCATGGTCCTCCAATGACAGTTCGTTCCCGTGAAGAGGCTATGACCGAGATTCCATTTCTCGAGATCGATGACCTAGCCTGGTTAAAAAGCCTGCGTTCTTGGTTGTCCGCGGAAGAGTGGAATGCTGTGATGGTGACGAATCCAAGAGCCCTCTATGACTGGTGAAGGTCGAAATAAATGGCAATAATGGGATTGAATACATCATGCCTTATCTCTAAACACCTATGGTCCAAATGTATATCTATGCCTTTTGAAGTTTTGTTCTGTAGTCGTGTGATTGAGCTTATACAATATCAAATTTTATTAGTGAAAAATAAACTTATTACACATAGAGATATATTATTAAGTCTTAACTTTTAACAGCAAATTTCGAACATTTTTAACAACATGAAAGAATAACATATATTAAAACTACAATCAAGAAATGTTTAAGGATCGTTAAAATTTGAAGTACATGTCGTATATGTCGTACATGTAAACCACATTTGTTTAAGGTGAGTTATCCACCTCATGTCGGAAACATCAATTTGATAATTTAGACTACCTGAATTAATCATGACATAACATGAATGGTAATAAATATGTGAATATTTTATTAATACCCTCTGTCGTTTACCTCTTATTTGCTACTCGATGTTATTTCTTCCTATTATGACTACTCACATATAAAGCAACCGGATTCTCTCCGGGCAGAGCGCCGGGCGACTTCCCTTTATTTTCACACATGAAATGGGGGCTATTGCTAGTGATGAACACTAAGACACTTAGACGATTGTATTATCCTGCCTAGCGTACGATCTTTTGGTTATGCCATTATACTCCTTTTATTCATAAACATCGAACAATCTCGGAATACTCCAGGATCCACGGACATGCTTTTCTAACCTTTCACGGCCATGTACCGGGATTTCCCCGGTTTTCTATACTCCATAGTAATCTAGGATCTATTAGCTGTGCGGTTCTGTTCCTATGAAAATTAATGATATTCATGCATTAGGTGTGCTTCAGCTAAGTGATGGTAATTAATTTAAATGTAGCCGAACAGCTCCTTTGAATTCACCTCATCTGTTAAAGTAATGACATTCACCTTAAAATTTCCTATGAATCATAATCACTTTTGTCATATTGTTGACGCTTTCGTATATATTACTTTTTGATCATTATCTGTCTCTAGAAACGATGGGAACTACGGGAGGGGGGATATCCAAAGTCGCTTGGAAGCAGGTTCCGCAGCCTGCCCGAGGCCCATACATCTGGTTAACTGCAATATGGGCATCTTACTGTGGCACGCTACATGGCTTTAATTCATCGGACATCTCGGGGATCATGTCAATGCCGTCTTTCCAACATCAATTTGGCTGGAATCGGCTTCCCAAATCAACTATTACAGACTCTCAAGGCTGGGTAACTTCTGCCATGTTATTAGTATGATAAATTTCTCTACCCTCTCTATTTTTGACAGTTGCAAGTAACTAATACTTTGAATTTAGGGCCAAGCTGCTGGAATCCTAATTTCGGGTCCTATCATGGAACGACGAGGACGCAAGATCGTTATACTAATCGCCGCTATCACGTACACAATCGGAGCTCTGTTGATGACCGTGAACTTCGGTTCTTTGGCGGAACTGCTTGCCGGACGTGTCATATCTGGCATTGGGTCCGGCCTAGCCTACTCTCCCGGCCCTGTTTATATATCTGAAATTGCTCCTACGGAGCTGCGAGGGATGATGTCCACGTTTTATAATGCCGGGATCATGAGCGGAGTTGCAGGGGCATATTGGATCAACTTTGCAGTTTCCGAGGTAATCAATCTATCTAGTAACTGGCAGTGGAGGATAGCCATGATACTACAAATGATTCCCTCAACTGTTTTGGTGATCGGCTATCCTTTCTTTCCGGAAAGCCCAAAATACCTCATGTTACGAAACAAACCACAAGCGGCTAAGGATAGCCTGCGAAAGCTTCGTGGGGGTTTAGACGAGAACGATCCATACTTTGTTCGAGAGTACTCGGAACTTGAAAGACAAGTTCAAACGTCAGAAGAAAAAAATTGGGAAACTTATCAAAGATTCATTCGACTCTGTGTTAAGAATAAGGCTACCCGAAAAATATTTCTCTTCGTTGTCCTCGTCCAAACCTTTTTTATCATGTCTGGAGGAAACTCTATCACTTATTACGCACCAAATATCTTGACCTCAGTTGGTTTTCAACCCGAGATGGTCCTGCTTTTCACTGCAATATATGGCACTATTAAATTTCTATCCATCTTTTTCTACTCCCTTTTCTTGACGGAACGATTTGGTCGGCGGCCGCTCCTTCTCGTGGGCTCTACTACGAATCTTGCATGTCTAGTCTATATAGCAGCTTATCTGGGTAAAACTAATGTGAACGGAAAAAGTTCAGGTCAAACGTCTCCTGCAGCCATTGTTGCTGTTGTGGCTATGTGTCTGTTTGCCGTCGGATTCGGTTTTGGCTGGGCTCCCGCTTTCTCTCTGACTGCAGCAGAAATTTGCCCTACTAATATTCGTGGCTCAGTGGTGACAGTTGCATTTCTTTATCAGAACCTTCTCGGCTTTGGAATCACTCGAGGGTTTCCAAACATGACTGAAGCAATGCACCCATATGGTCCATTTGCTTTATTTGCCGCATTCACTTTTTGCTCAACAATTTGGGTGTTCTTTTCTTTCCCCGAATGCAAGGGTAGAAGCATGGAGAGTACCGAGGTCTTATTCGAGCAACCATGGTACAAGATTGGTTTCGTACCCGTAGCAAGCCAAAATCAATTTCCAGGGGATTTGGAGAAGGATGTTTCTTCTCGGCATGAAGAGGATATCAGTAACAGAAATTAGTCTTTGAAAGGAAATGCTCAGGATATCACTAGTTTATTTACAGGTCTTTAAGAGAGTAAAAATCTTACATCTGACACATTTGTGATGATTTGTAGCACAACTTAGGAGAAATGCCCTGCTTCTAATAACCGACATGGACATTTGTTTCGCTTGTTAAAGCCACATGGATTTAATTACTCCTCGACAAATAGAACAAAGATTCTTTACAAGGCACAACCAAATAAGCTATTTCAACTTTTTCTGAAGTCCATTTGAAAGGCTCATAGATATTCAACATTGATTGTGCAGTGCAACTGGATATTGAGGCTTCTGATTGGTTAGCCTCTGATAGATTGGAGATTTTACTTTGTCTGGATTAGCCCCGAATGCTTCCTTTGTTTTCCGGAAGAGCTAATTCAACCATTCCAACATTTACTATCACTAGGAGAACGCAAATGCGAATCCTACACTTTCCGATGTCTAGCTAATACTTCATGATTAAATATTGTGAAAATGTCCTCGGGTGACGGAGTCGCAACGCCCGTCGCCTCCAGAAAGGTACGCTTAGCTTGCCAACGTTGCCGAGCCAAACGAGTCAAGGTGAGTAGGAAATCACAGCTCAAGGAGAGCCTCTTCATCTTATATTTATTCTCTCCGCAATTGCCTAATCATTTTGTGCCATTAGTGTGATGGAGGCATACCAGCGTGCGGAAACTGCTCGCGAGCCGGCGTCTCCTGTGTTGACGTTGACGGCCGCAACGCCGGGGTTTCCATCCCACGCGAGTAAGTAAAAGCAATCATTATTAATGCCAATTTCTGCGACAATAATACATTGGTTTTATATACTTGATATTAATATCAAAGCCATTATTAGTCATACTGCCAAGTGCCAGGCTCGCATCAAGTGGTTGGAAGAGAATATCAGACTTTTAGATCCCGAGTTCGATCTATCAAAAGGGCCAAACATCAATCCTCACATCTTGAATGGTGCAGAAACGCCGACTGGAGCTAATGAAGTGGGTGAAACAGCCCATCTACAAAATACCTACTCGGCAGACAGCAATGATCGCACATCAGAGACATCACACAAGAAACGTTCCTATGCGTCTCTGCTAACTTCGGACCAAGATCCACCGTCTGTGGAAGCGCGGTCGGTAGCAATCGACTTGGGTATGATCTCACTTCATTCAGATTCACGGCAGCAATCATATCTAGGTTCCTCATCGGGTCTTCTTTTTACTAAACTGATTGGTGTTGACAACGAGGCTTTATCACGCCCTCAATCATCTACCCCCAGTAACACTGCGCCGCAGCACCGAATGGCGGAACCCCGGCATTCTACTGAAACCTACAGTCTGATATATAGACAAATATCTAAAGTACGTTTCTTCAAACTCTACTACAGAACTCTGGGGAACCAAGTCAGTATCTTAATAACTACAACAGGAGCTCCCGGATCCACAGGAAGCCAGCACCTTATTTGGGATTTATTTTCGGGAAATTCACATAGATCATCCATTTCTTCATCCACAATCTTTGATCAATGCGTACAATGCTCTGGTTTTCTGCGTTGAGCTGGGATATAGTGGAAACATGGACCAAAACGGTTGGATCGAAGGGATTACCCCGTTTCCATATAATGGGAGACTCGAAATAACTGGCGATCAGAATTTCATCCCTATTACTATCTTCACGGCCACTTTCCATGTATTCATGGTCTTTTCGTTGGCTGCAACACTTCTCACGCGGAACAAGATATTTGATTTTTCCCCAACCCGATTTCACCAAGTAGCAATTAATACAGCTACTGAGGGTATTTCAAGCATCTCACTTTCTAGCTTACAAAGTATTCTCTTGCTTATTGTACAGGGCATGATTGGACCAGCCGACTTTAATATATGGACACTTAGTCACATCGCCATGTCTTATTGCATTGACCTCGGTCTTCATCGGGAACCAACGGCCTTCACTGATATTTCGCCGACTACTCTCATTCTTAGGAAGTTAATCTTTTACACCGTTTACAATCTTGACCGGTATGGTGGACATGCAAAGGCCCTATCAAAGGTTTCTAACGCTAACTGGGCGTAAGAACTATTGCAACCATTCAAGGCCGCCCATTGGGTATTCGAGACGAGACCTTTGATATTCAGCTTCCAGATATAAGGGAAGTTTCCAATGAGATATTATCAGCTACGAACGATCCTAGCAGTATGTGTCACTATTTACGGGGTACCGAAGACCTTGAAATTTCGATTCACCGATTCAAACTGGATCGACACATCTCCGAGATCAAACTTCTCTTTTATCATCTGCCCAACAACAATCAAGTCTTCACATTTTCTAGAGATCATGCCGCAGATCAGATACGCATCAAAGCTTCCTTAGATGATTGGTTTGCAAAAATAAAGAATACGTGCTCTTCTTTTAACATTCACAATGCAACGGGACGAGAAAGCTCGAAATTGCATTGCAAGCGCCTCAAATTGGAAGTTCTTTATTACGGTGCCGTTGCATTGCTTTATCAACCCTCTCATGCGCTCCCTCAACCTACCCAAACGGCGCTGCATTTTTGCTATGAGAGCGCTTGCAAAAGGTTACACATTTATAACCACTTGAACGATATCCAAAACCTTTACTTCAACTGGCGAAACATCCACGGTATCTTCGCTTCCGGAGCCACTATAATATTTTGTTTCTGGTCCTCACCTGAGATCCAATTAATAATTCCATTCTCGGACGCTTTGCGCGATTTACGCACTTGTTCGAACCTGCTCAGCATTGGAGGGCAATGGTGGCCATCCGTGCGTGGAGGTAAGGATAGCTTTGACAGAATCGTCGACTTGACGGTGAAACGCCTGAGTTATCTGCAGAATAGCAATTCAAGTTCTAGCCAAGCGCAGCTACAAAGCCAACCTCGTTACCCTCACGCCCATTTTCTGCGTCGTTCGAATATAACGTCACACACAGCCAAGACACCCTTGGTTTTTCCAGATGAAGTGACTCATGATAATACTCTTTTTACGGAGCCTGCTGGTAAGTTATATAGTATGATGTATTTTTTTATTTTTCCCACATCATGGACTTGCCCTGGCTCCCCAGTCAGAAGTCATCCGAACTAATCTCTAACCAACGTATATTGTACCGTTTATTTGCTAGTTTCAAGCTAATATTTTACGTATAGGAGAATCTGAAATCACAGCTATAGACACCCTTATGGAAAACTTTTTTGCCGATTATTTGCAAGGAGATTGGAGCTGGGATCCATTCTCCGCACCGGAAACAAACATCTAATATCTCTTTCACTGCGTGAGGGCCACATATACCATCACCATCGTTGTTAATAGATCTAAATAGTATAGGCTTTAGGGTATTATTCGCTCATCATTTCCTCAGCCTTTTGATGGTAGGCCCCATCTCTTCTCCATTCTCCAAACACTTTCGGGTTTCCTCATCGATTTCGTAACGTTCTTGGCACAGCTTCACACATTTTTCAACCTTTTCCACGGGCACTACAACAACTCCATCGGCATCTCCAACTAGAAAATCCCCCGGTTGAATAATGACAGCATCGCCAGGTTCAGAGCAATATGTAACCGGTACGTTCAGCTCTGACGACCGGGTGAAAGATGCCGACCCCAGAATACTGATATCACGGGCAAACAACTTGATATCCAGTTCTTGATGTTCTGCAAGGTCTCTAAATCGTCCATCGATTACGACTCCTGCCGCTCCCAGTACTTTGGCCCTAGTGCTCATGAGTCCACCCCAGCAGGCACTCACAAGGCCCTTTGGCTGCGAGATGAACACCACGGAATCCTTTGGTATCGCATCTACAAAGTGCTTGGGAGGGGTAGGAGAGGCCTTGTCTGAATCACGAACCATTTTCACTGTGTACACGGGACCAAATAGTTTGCTTTTGGTACACATAATCCCAGGGGAGAACATTTTGAGACCAGAGAGGTAGCCGCCATTAGGAACGCCCAATTTGACTAGAGCATCGCCGACCTAAAGTTCTCTGGTTAGTATTTCACTTGGTACATAGAAAGCATATACTTGGGAATTCGGCACCAACATCACATGATGCAAATTTTCTAAGAGCATTGATTGTCTCTGGTTGAGCCATGCCGAAATACAGTCGTGCGAGATATCTGTCCACCCGAATTACTTTCGAACAATATTATTCCTATGAAATCAGAGACAGGATACTCGTTGCATGATGGAAAACAAATATTACTAATACCTCCATGCTCAGAATATCTTCCAATCGCTACAATACAAAAGGGCGTTATTGTAGATGGCGAATCATGTCGCATCACCCGGAGGCTCCCCGCGGAGTGCTCCGGTCGCGGGCCGACGGAAAACTCCGATTCGGAGCTCTCCTTACTACAAGCATCCCTTAGTACCTTAGGGATACTGACCCACAGTCTGGATGACTCCGCATTACAAGTTGGAACAATGTATGATGACTATCGATTAAATCAAAATCAACGTGAACAAAATAGTGGTGTTTGCTCGTATTCACAGGCGTCCTTTTTTCTGAACCCAGGCAAAAATGCATAATATTATGGCCTGATTGTTCATTCCGATACAATTAGGATGCAGTGCTTATTATGGCTCACCTCGGGGAAACAGCGGTCTTATGTCACTGGCCTCAGGCGATTTGCTACTCAACAACATAATTCAGTATGCGAGGCCTATGCCTTAACTATCAAAGCGCTCTTCTAACTTCTTGCCCGGGCGTAAAGATCTTCCGAGTCAATTATGCCCAACAATTGCACAACTTAGACCTGGTGAAACGGGGATCAAAAAGGCCATTAACGCTGACCGAGAAACTGCTATATAGCCACCTTATTCCATCCGAAAACAAAAAATGGGAATTGGAGAGTATTCAACGTGGTGAAACTGTTCTTCAATTACGGCCCGATCACGTCGCCTGTCACGATGCAACTGCAACCATGGCGCTGTTACAATTCATTAGCGCGGGTCTTTCGCGAGTATCAGTACCAACAACAGTGCATAGTGACCATTTAATCATCTCCGAAAATGGTGCAGATGAGGATATGCGCCGGGCCCTTCGTGAACATACCGAGGTGTATGACTTTCTAAGCAGTGCTTCTAAAAAGTATGGTATTGGGTTCTGGAAACCGGGGTCTGGCATCATACACACTGTCATATTTGAAAATTATGCTATGTAAGCCAGGGCTTTATTTGGTTTAGGTTGTACTGCGACTGATCTAGTTTCATTGAAAAGTCCCGGCGGGTTACTAATTGGTACGGATTCTCATACTCCCAATGCAGGTGGTTCAGGGATGCTGGGAGTTGGAGTCGGGGGAGCAGATGCGGTGGATGCCATGTCAGGCATGCCATGGGAACTAGTTGCACCCAAAGTTGTCGGAGTCCACCTTACTGGTCAACTGTCAGGATGGACCTCAACAAAGGATATTATCTGTAAGCTTGCGGGTATTCTGACCGTATCTGGAGGCAAAGGTAGGGTCATTGAATTTTTCGGGCCAGGCTGTCAGACTTTAGGAGCAACTGCGATGGCCACTATTTGCAATATGTCCGCGGAGATTGGATCAACTTCTTGTATATTTTCCTACTCGGAGGCCATGAGCCGCTACCTTAACAGTACTCGACGAGCAGAAGCAGTTAGCAGAGCAAATGATGTCTATACTACCCTCCTGACTGCAGATGAAGGCTCAGATAGGTATTACGATGATGTTATCGAGCTAGATTTAGACTCCCTAGAGCCCCACATCAATGGTCCTTATACTCCAGATCTCGCACATCCTATTTCACAATTCAAGAATGCGATATCTCTCCAAGACTGGCCTAAAGAGTTGAGTCATGCCATGGTTGGTAGCTGCACAAATAGCTCTTATGAAGATCTCGATAAAGTTCGCCAAATTGTATCACAAGCCCGGGCTGTTGGGTTGTCCAAATTCAAAACCCCTTTCATGGTCTCCCCGGGAAGTGAGCAGATCCGCGCGACGGCTGAAATAGATGGAATACTCCAGGAGCTGAGAGACGCAGGAGCACTCATTCTTAGCAGCTCATGTGGACCCTGTGTGGGTTCTTGGGATCGAAAGGATGTCGATGTCCGTGGGAAAGAAAAGAACTCAGTTCTTTCAAGCTTCAATCGGAATTTCATAGGTCGTCATGACAGCAACCCAGCAACACATTCATTTGTGACCTCCCCTGAGCTGGTTACTGCATTCGCATATGTGGGGCGTCTTGACTTCAACCCGTTAACAGACAGCGTGGTAGTAGATGAAGTGTCATCCAAAAGCATTCGATTCAATCATCCAGTTGGCAAAGAACTTCCGCCTCAGTTCAAAAGTGGCGTTGACACATATCAAGAGCCTTTAGCAGACAGTGAATCAATGATTGTGACAATTTCTCCCGATTCTGATCGACTTCAACTCCTTCAGCCTTTCCACGCATGGCAAGCTGGATGCACAGGGAAATTGGAACTCCTTATCAAAGTCCAAGGGAAATGCACAACGGATCACATTTCTCCTGCGGGACCGTGGTACAAATACCGTGGCCATCTAGAAAACATCAGTAATAATATGTTAACTGCTGCCACAAACGCATTTCTGCCAAGCGATAGCCCTCAAATGCTCGGACATACACGGCATCCCCTGACTTCCCAAATTCAAGCGGTTCCCGAAGTCGCTCGTGACTTAAAACAGCGCCAAGTTCAGTGGTGTATTGTTGGGGACTATAATTATGGTGAAGGCAGCTCGCGTGAGCATGCGGCCTTGGAGCCTCGCTACCTCGGCGGCATAGTCATCATTGCCCGCTCATTTGCCCGCATTCATGAGACGAATTTGAAAAAGCAGGGAATGCTTCCGTTGACATTCAGCGATCCTACCGATTATGATCATGTTCAGGACGGTGATAGCATTACATTAACTGGTGTTGAAGACGGTGAATTACAGCCAGGCTCACAGATTACGATGCAGGTAACCCCCGACAAGGGAAGCCCTGGGTGGCAAAGTTGAATCATAGCTATCATGCTGGTCAAATACCTTGGCTTCGATCGGGTAGTGCATTAAACTATATCAAGGCTACCACATTGGCTAGATGAGATTAGAAACGGGGTTTAGAGATCTTAAGAGCTTAGCACCCTTATGAGTATGTACGTATACACACTTTATGGAAAGTCAAGTCCTAAATTTTTAGGATATGGGTTGACTTCAATATGATGGGCGTTAACTTGTTCAAATGTTAGCTTATTGTTTTCTCAGCATGTTAATTGTTTTCTGGCAACTGGCTAAGTATTAAGTCATACAGTTACTAGATTTTATACCATTGAAGACTCAGTAGCTCATGGAGCAAAACATTATTAAATAACCTACGCCTTTAGGTAATATATCTTAACGCATATGTATATTGATGCAAATGCTCGTATACGTTGAAGTATTTACCTCCAACTCAATGATACCAGATAGGTTACATTGCATGACAGTCCAGTTTTTGATATGTTCCAATTAGCTATGATAGAACCGAATATGGAGACTTTCCTGCTAACGCCCGAATTTGTAAGTTAATGATGGACACAGGCACAGTTGTTGCCCTTCCGCTGAGAAGGGTGGGGAGGTTGGGGGTAGAGGTATGTTTAGTTTTCCAAATTTGTGTCGTAAGCTCCAATAATTATCTTATTTGAAACTAGCTTATCTTTTTATGAAATTGTAGAATCTAGATAATGCTATTACCACGACCAACTACTCCATATAAAGACACTTCTCAAATATGCCTCCTTTCGGAACCGTAACAATACTTCAATTATTGACCTAATAACATTATTTAATATCACGTATACCAATTCCTTATTTTGGGTACCAGCTTATTAACTGTAGGTGTTGGAAGCCTGAGAGTAGGAAGACTATAGGAGTAACCTTCTTTTGGATATATTAAATAACCATAAATGAGAAATGACAATCCCCGCTCTCCTCACAAGACCATTACGCGTAAACCTATAAATAGCACCCTTAAACCAGAGAAATCAAAATAATTGACTAATCATACTAATAGCAATGTCGGAGTTGCTCTTCTCATTTCTAATTTTGTACTAGTCATCAACTAGGAGGGGGTGGGGATGGCGTAACATAGCTGTTGCCTACTGAAAGGACAACAACCTGGATCGGAAATACTTCCTTTCTGGCCATAACAAACACTTCTTACAGCTGGGATATTTCTTAGATTGCACAAGATAAGCTACGAGCATTGAAACTCAATTCACTGCCTTCACTAAACGAATTCTCCTTGCTGTTAATCTAGACTCGAAGGCACCACAACCGGAAGAATAGATTTTCAGTTAAATTTAAATGTGACATAAATATTTTCATCTGCGCGGGCACTCATTTGATTGGCCGACTACTGTCTCACATGTGTACTTTTCTTCTCCTCACAGCACAGACTAAATTAGGGCTGTGAGGGACGTCGTACTCCATAACGTCTCCGCAAAAAGGAAAAAAGCTTAAATTTCCCCCAATAGCTTGATAAGAAATACTCTACTTGTCGATCACATCCATATCCGGGGAACCCAAGCGTAGAAATAAAACAAGCTTCGTTCCGTTTAACCGAGCGTTTTCTTTGCTTTTCTTTAATTGCATCATTATCCTATCTGAAGTCAGCATGTGTTACGCACCGGATGCTGCTATGCCGAGACATCTGCATGCAAGATGAGGTATTTTCTCCAATTTTTCATGCATCTAGGGGGTGCTGTGCAGAAGAAAGGACCAGCATTTTTTCTTCACCCCACGAACTCATAAATGGAAGACCACCCACGTTTCCCAACTTTTGTCAAAGGTATAGAGTTCGTTTTCTTCACGATTTTTTCGGTCTAGATACCCTGGAGTAACAATCCCAGGCACTATTGTCAATATGACTCCTATACCAGGACTCTTCAATAGCTTCCTACTGAAGCTAGGTATCCTAGCACTCACTGCTCCTGCACAACTCTATGCCTTGCCTACCAATCCAAGATTTTCTGATTGGGCTGGCTCGGCTGGAGATAATGAGTCGAATGGTGGCGCCCCACTCCGCGGGTCGTTATCATTACAGGGGCAAATCCCAAATGAGGTGAATTCTGCTGGGAGCGCTGTGGTGTCATCATACAAGCTCGCACCAGGACAAGATGCCGATGCAGACCTGGGAATTCCGTTCAGATGGGATGACACAAAGAATCCTCAGCCAATACGTGGTACATGGGGTGCTACGGATCCCGGACCTCAAACGTACGAATACTCAAAGCTCAACCCAGATATTGTCGCGCCGCCTTCTACAGACCACAACTCTATGCCAAATGCGAAATGGCCCATGGAATTGTCCCATAATCGGCTTGTTCCGAATGGTGCGGGTTGGTCCAGACAGGAAAATACTGAAAACCTTCCCATTGCAACAGCTATGGCTGGAGTCGATATGCTACTCGCGCCAGGGGCATATCGAGAATTGCATTGGCATAAAGTAAGCAAGCCATTTGTCTTCGTTCGTGGAATAAATATAGTCTAATACATTCCCAGGCCAGTGAGTGGGCATATGTATTGAACGGAAGTTGCAGAGTGCAGGCAATGGACGAAAATGGTCAAACATATGTGGATGACGTGCAGGCGGGAGACGTGTGGTTCTTCCCTCCCGGTGTTCCGCACTCTCTCCAAGCTCTTGACGAAGGCTCTGAATTTTTGCTAGTCTTCGATCAAGGTGACTTTGATGACAGCGGTACCGGATTAATTTCTGAAATGTTTCTCCGCACTCCTAAAGAAGTATTGTCGAAGAATCTCAATGCGCCTCTTTCAGATTTTGATCAACTCCCGAAGGACGAGCTGTACATTTTCAATGGAACCCCAGCACCAGCAAACCTAACTGCGCAGAATGTCACCGGTCCAGGCGGGGTAGCTCGTGGAAATCACAGCTATACGTATCATCTCTCAAAGCAGTCTGCATACGAGGTACCCGGAGGAAGCATCAAAATTATTGATCCTCAGAGCTTCCCCCTTGCATCTACTTTCAGTGTCGCACTTGTGACTATCCATCCTGGTGCGATGCGGGAGATTCATTGGTAAGTGTTCATTCCTCCTATAAAAATGCAGTAGATCTTTATGCTTACCGTTTTGTAATAGGCACTCTACCGATGAATGGGGCTTCTTCGTTTCCGGCCAAGGCCGTGTGACCGCCTATTCACCTCCCACGACTGGTGGCACGTTTGACTTCCAGGCCGGCGATGTCAGTTACGTGCCAGCCACATACTCTCATTACATAGAAAATACTGGGGATGAGGATATTGTCTTCCTTGAGGTTCTACAAGCCCCTGAGTTCACTGATATTTCGGTTGGTCAGTGGTTGAAGCTGGTTCCTGAGCAAATTATCAAAGATACCTTGCATTTGCCGCAGAGTTTGCTTGATAATCTTTCGCCAAACAAACAGTACATTGTGCAAGGTAATACAAATTTGACTGCGTTGGCGGGTGGATCAGGGACTGCATAAAAAAATGAGTTTACGTATTCAACGACGTTTATGAGAAATTAATTTAGAGCTCGAATACAACGACTAGTGTGACAATTGACGACTCCATGTTACACAAATCTATGATCGATCTGATGAGTAATATACGTTTGTGGAATAGTGTGTGCGCTGTCATCGGCACTCTTGAGTCTATTGTGAGCTAGCTTCAATTTATTTTAAGCATACACTGTCTAAACTTAACCAAAAGTGGTTAAATTGTCTACAGGCTCAGGAGCTGACTGTTTTCTTTGCAGAACGCCACATAAAATTTAAATTATTTATTATTTAACTATTTAATTGAAATTTTACGACCGTACCCAGCCTCTATGCTATGATAATCTCACTTTAGTGGGCACTAGGGGGGCCTCTACGGGCCTAGACCCTAATCCCCCACGCCTCCTGACCTATACTGTTGCCAAAACATTAATATGTGCTTACGAAGACGGCGCCCCAAATCGCTTTTGCGCAGGACGATTCGGGGGCCTTATAGGGGCTGGCGGGGCCCTGGCCACCCTCCTGGAGCCAAACGTGCGGGCGTCGCCTTCAGTATATCCTTTTATTAGAACTAGACAGGATACGCACGAATCGAAAGCGAGGAAAACACTATAACTGCTTATTGTTTGGTATATTCAATGCAGACATGAGTGAGATATATATCAATATATATGTATATTCTATGCTGTCAATAAGTGATTGCTGAATGCATCAAGGCAGAGCGCATGGTGATGGAAGTTCCAAGTATGTAAAATGTAAGATTTATAAAATTTCAATGTTTAAAAGCCTATGTTTCTCAAAGTAGTAATTGTAAGACAACTAGCTAATATTTGACATTGAAAACGCCTTGCAAACATTCTACGCTGAAAATACACTTTCGAAGTTTGAATAGGGGTTTAATAACTCTGTACCCTGAAATCTTGTGTATAGTTATAGAAAGCTTCTACAAAATCTCAAGAGATCTTGTAAAACCTAGGAAGAAAAAGCTTAATGGCCAAGCCCAAACATCCTGCTTATGTGTGTAATGAAACATAATATAAAATGCCCGCTTAAGATACCGCTTTACCGAAACCCTCATCCTCAATACGTCGAACGAGTTGTGGCTTACAAAAAGATATCGTTTTGTGCACCTACAAATTAACATTAATGCTATTTTTCTTTCTTGCACAATGTAGAAACTTACCATTCTGGAATCCCCATTTCTCGTTGTAGGCTACGAAATCGTTGTCTGGCGAAACAACATTGTTTCCATCAGCCTCTAGAAATCACTTCGTTAGCATATACATGGTTCGATCATTTTGACGGAGGCCTACGGTTCATGACTAGGATCTGCTTGGCGCCGCTAACACATTCAGAAGTGTCATTGGCACAATATTTCGGAACTTGGGCTGATGCGAGTTGCTTGGTCGAGCTTGATCCGGTCACGTTACATCTGTATCCTGCCATGTACCTGAGAGCGTTAGTACTGGTAGTATTTCATCAGTTGCCTTTCTTACATGTTAGGCTGTCCACATCCTTGCGGGACCCAACCCCATGCGCAAATGCAGCCCCCATTAGGGCATGGTGGAAGATCTGCGGGTACGTCATAGGTAGCAATGCGTTTCCATGGCGTGCTGTATAAAACCATATCGTCAGTATGGCTACACTTAATCAAAAGCTTGGTTTAATCAATGGAAAAAGGGAACACATACTGCTCCAGTACAGTAAACACGACCAAATTCTCCATCGTTACCTGACTCAGATCCGACGTATAACTGATCGCAAACACCGTTCCGGCAGCCATAGTCTCATTTTGGGTATGCATGGCTCCATCATCCTGGATGCAGTCTGGTGGTGAGCCCGGCCCAGCCCAGTCCTCAGGATGATCTTTGCCGTCAGGCCACTCTCCGGCGTACTGGCCGTTATACGAGAGTGTAGTTTGAGCACGGTTATGAGCAAGCTCAACGGTGAAATTCTGACCAGCAGGTAATTCCAGGAAGACCCCATCGGCTGGGGGAGCTTGATCGCAACCCCGGCCGGCTTGGAACCACCATTGAGACTTGGGAAGGTCGTACAGAGGATTCACGGCAAGGTTGGTATTGGCGTCGTCGACCGATGTGTCGTTCCCCCCAAGGCAGTACATGCCTTGATGCCAGGCTACAACGTGGGCGGAGGCAAGCTCACCCAGGGCCAGAATCGAAAGTGTAGCAATGCGCAGCATTTTGATGATTTTACAAATTCCGAACAAAAAGAGTGACAATGTAGTTACAAAAAAGAAGGGAAGAGACGGTTGAAAGTTGTCTTTATCCTCTTGGGGTTTATAGAAAGTGCAGCCAATTTATATCAGTAATCTGGAAATACTTAATTTAAAGTGCATAGAGATATCCATACCATATTACGAATAGTATGTCAAATTGTTTACTACAAATGCCGCTAAAACAAAAAACAACCGAAATTTAGACCGAGAAATCAATCACCGTGCTTGGATAGTTTACGCGCCTGTCTCATTCTATAAGTTTCACTATAAGGAATGATGTTTCATGTGGAAAAATAAGCACTGGGAAGAGCTACGTCTAAAACTGTTCTAGGAAACTGGTAGAGACCATTTTCTACTTGGGGTTAGGCAAGCGCCCCCCTTTTAATTCCGGGGTTCCACACAGTCCCCGGGGCCTAGTAATTCAGGTTAGTTTCCTCTACTGAGAACATTCAAAATTATATGCAACGCTGAATAGCTCAACGACAACCTCTAGTGAGGCAGTAGGTTGGGGGACGGATCCGATCATTTCTATATTTAATTGGTCAAACCAGCCTGTTCGGCATATAACTATAGGTTTGGTCATCTATGTCAAACCGATAGATCAACAATTATTAGAGACACCCACCCCCGGCCCCGCTTCTGCTATACTACGGTCTTTACTATGTGGGTAAGGAGTTGAGTATTAATGCTAGCGTCTTGGTGTGATGAGCTTGGCCTGTCGTCAGGAAACGACGTGTGGCGATACGGTTCCTTTTGTTACTACCCTACACGGGGATTTATGTCAAATTCAGGAGAGGCCCTCGATTCACTTTAGAACCCACTATTATTATTAATGGTGAGATGGAAGTTGGTCTTTATACTCGCGTGATACAACGACGTAAAAGCTAATCGGAAAGGGAGATTCATAGGTCTCGTTTTACCCAAAGACAAAATAAACACCCCTCCGCAGCAAACACCTTCAATAATGGAAGGCTCAGCTTATGGCATACAACGATCATATCTTCTGCGGTAATTGATCAATTTAATTGATGCATTCACCATGTTATTAATTCAAAAATCTAGTTTCTAGCTCTCGAAATCAACTATTCTAATTACATATGTAACTATATGCAGCCTAATTTCTGGTGAATTGTCGTCACACTTGACTGATCTAGCAAACAATCACCCAACCGGACAATATGGTTCGCAGTGCATCTAGATTCACCTTATCTTCCGAGACCGATGCAACAGTTCCATCCGATCGTACCAGTAATGCCTTGTGATCGAAGGCCTCTTTAGAATGACATCCAGAATAGTTGATGATGGGCCTTAACGATGGCACAAACTTACAACCCATACATCGTTCTCAAAGTCAACAACAAGAAACCTCCTTTCTCTAATTTTTTGCCAAGTCTTAATCCGTCATCAAATTCGAAATCCGAAGCACTACAGCTAATAAGCGGGTGTGTATTTTGCAGGTCATAACGCTGAGAGATTCTCCAAATTCGGTTCGGGAAATATGTCACCCCAAGTTCCGTATTGATTATATCTTGCATAACCTTTCTCATAGCTCGACTGCAGCTATCAGGTTGTAATGTGACTACTTGTGCCCGGTCACATTCCAGGACCCACGCGCCATCCGCGTGCCGCTCTGAGTGCTAAGTGTCGAGAAGTCCAGGAGGTGCAGCGCCTTTGACGGTGGTTGAAAGCTTCCATCCCAGATTGATGGAATCGCGAATTCCAGTGTTCAATCCTTGTGCGCCCAGTGGAGAGTGGATGCGGGAGCTGTCACATAGAATTCTCCCCTTACGGTATTCCGTTACTTGTTTTGAGCGATCAGTAAAAGATGAAGTCATGTGTAATGCTTTGACAGCAATAGCTGTGCCAGTGACACGTCGAAGCACTGTTTGGAAATGCTCGTGGGGTGATGGGTTGAGAATGGTCGAAGCTCATGTCAAAGTCGACAACATGAATACACTCTGGTGTGCTCATAATATACATACTTAAGTCGATATAATTTAATCCCATCTTCAGCAGGTCTGGCTTATCCAGTTCACACATAGTCACGTAGCCTGTGATTTCGGCATCTATCCCTTTAAATTCGAACCCTGCCGTTTTTCGAATAGTGCTTTGTCCTCAATCATAGCCCACAAGCCATTGGGCTTTGATACATTGCTCTCAGTCCACACTTCACCTTGTCACCATAGTCAGCAATCTCAGAGACTGCCGTGGCCCTTATAATTTGTACTCTAAGATCATGTGTACTTTCCGTCAACGTCGATTATCAGTTCAAGAGTAGTTCCTCCAGGAAAAAACGCAGGTCCCAGCAAATCATATTTCCAGCATGAGAAGTCCGCAAGATTCCGGTTGACCATCATACCGGCAAAATGTCCCGCGAATTAAAAGTCTGAGGATTCTTCTACCTGTGATTTACGTTCACCATCGAAAACTTTCGATCTCGAGAATCCGTCGAGGCGTGTCTTGCGTTCGCTGCCAAAAACATCGCTTAGCATCCCATGGCGATAAAAATTCCTCGATTGCACGACGATGCCGGCCGCGACAGCCAGGATATCCCTTCTTCCAAGCTCAGGGTGGCATCTCGTTCCAAACCAAGTAGCGAGACATCCCCAGCTGCTGCAACTTCGCATGCTAGGAAAAGACCAACTCCTTCGGCATGTGTATATAAGATCAAGAGAATTTCTTGGGACTAGAGAATTTAGGTGCCAATTTTACTTGTCTGAAAGCTACAAAAAATAAAGATTATAGGAGAGCCTTTTGTGGCGCTAAAGCAAGCTGGGATAGTGAGGCCCTGATTGGTCCGACAGATAAAGTCTCGGCAAGCCGGAAGGCAAAGAACCCACCGCAGAGAAAAATCATTGGCCATTGAAAAGCCGAGAGGGACCATAAACTCTATATGGGAGCTGCGGCCCTTGATTGGCCTGTGCTTTTTATATATCCAGTGTCTATTCAGCGATACCTCGACGAGATGCTGACAGATTATCGGTTAATGTTCCGATTAAACTTTTTTACTACGCACTGCAACGTTGCGCAGATACAATATGCTAAATGCTGGCTAGGCGCGGGGATGGCTGGGTGTGTAACCCCGCATTTTTTTCTTTATTACCCCAGGTTTAATCCAAAATCCCCTCTAGGATGGATCTACGAGAATTGAGATTCTCTAAATATTCTCTTGGTTTTTATCAAAACGACAGTGATGGCAGAATCAACGCCTTCTCGTAACCAGCAATTCAAGGACCAGCATAGCCATGTAGCTCACGTCCCCCCGGGCGTTGCAAACGGGGTTGCTTCTAGTGTAGAGGACTTCATGGTATAGCTACCCCCAATATCGAGGTAGTGCATTGAAAAGGAAATTATGGCTTAATTCAATTTGCAGAACCTAGTACAAGAAGCTAATGAAGCCAATGAACGAGAACGGAATATGAAACTCCTCACCGCTTTCCGAATCTATCCCAAGGCCATACTGTGGAGTATCATGCTCTCATCGACACTCATTATGGAAGGATACGACACTTCGCTTGTCGGTGCTTGTAACAAACACCTTTACATCACCTTTTGCTTACTTCTCTAACGCCGAGAGACACTAGTTAATGCGTATCCGTCTTTCCTGAATGTATTTGGCATCAAAGCGCCGGATGGAACCCTTAATATTCCTCCATCCTGGCAAAATGGAATCGGAGCAGCGACAAATTGCGGTGAAGTCCTTGGTCTGCAATTAGCGGGCGTGATGTCGGACAGGGTGGGATATCGATGGACACTCATCTTGGCTCTAGTCAGCCTGACAGGTTTCATCTTCATTCCATTCTACGGTGCGGCTGTCTTTCTGAGATCTTGATGATAATTGTGAAGCTTATTCAAACAGCAAAGACATTGACTGTCTTTTTGGTTGGAGAATTGTTTCAAGGTATCAGTTGGGGGGTGTTCCAAGTCAGCCAGACTCTCCGAGTCTAAACAGTGTAATACTGATGGATGTAGACAATGACAACCGCCTATGCAGCCGAGGTGTGTCCTGTTCCTCTGCGTCATTATCTAACAACATTTGTCAATCTATGCTGGATTATTGGTCAATTTATCTCAGCTGGCATCATTCGGGGCCTAGTCAATCGTCAAGACGTTTGGGGGTGAGTTTCCTCTCATCAAAGATTTTAAAATATCTGCAATAATCATCTCACAAATCTCAGTTACAAAATCCCATTTGCAGTCCAATGGGTCTGGCCAATTCCCATCGGCATTGGTATCTTTCTAGCTCCGGAGTCTCCATGGTGGTGCATTCGGAACGGATATACTGAGCGAGCTCGCAACTCTCTTCGAAAACTCACGGTTAAAAACTCGTCTTATAGTAGTAGAGACGAAGATCGGCAAATTGCTTGTAATCAAAGCCCACTCCTTAGAATATCCTCGCTCAGTTACCGGTTGTGAACTAACTGTAGGTGATTATAAGACATGATTTACACCGACGCAATGGAGCGAGAAGTTTCAAAAGGGACTACCTATTTTGATTGTTTTCGCGGTACAGATCTCCGGAGGTCTGAAATAGTCTGTATGACATGGATTGCACAGACGCTTTCCGGGACTGTTGTTGGTGGGCTATCGTCATACTTTTACGTGCGAGCCGGTATCAGTACAGACGACGCGTACAGTCTTTCCTGGGGCCAAACTGCTATCAGTGCGGTTGGTACCATGACTTCGTGGCTAGTCTTGAATCGTCTAGGTCGTAAGAGTTTGATGTGCGGTGGTATGGTTGTCATGTTTTTACTCCTTCTGTAGGAAATTCCTTCTAAAACCATGGTAACCCATCATATGTGTACTGAAAACTCATTTTAGGGTAGCAGGTGGAATGGGCATTCCCTCCACCCCGTCCACAGCGACATCTTGGACCGCCGGAACCATGGTCCTGCTTCTTTCGGCGGTGGCTGATTTCTCCGTTGCGCCGGTAGTATATACTATTGTCTCAGAAATCCCATCATCGAGACTTCGAGCAAAATCGATCATCCTGGCAAGGAATGCTTACAATATAATCAATCTAGCCTTTGTCAACATAATATCGTATAGACAACTAAATGCTTCGGCTTGGAATTGGGGTCCAAAGGCATGTTTCTTCTGGGCCGGTATCAATTTGTTGATGAATCTCTATCTCTACTTTCGACTACGTGAGTTAAAACATGCCTTTATCTTCTAAAGTCAGACAAGAAACTAATTCGCTTTCGTGGGGCATACAGCCGAAACAAAAGGGAGAACATATGCAGAGCTAGATATTCTCTTTGTCAGTTTAACGTCATTCTTTCCATATCTTCTTGGGCTGACAATTGTAACAAACAGGCAAATCATATCCCGGCACGAAAGTTTTCATCTACCAAAGTCGAAACAATCATTAATCTCGATACGAACCCGGCAAAGGTAGAAGTTACAGAACATAGAGAAGAAGCCTAACCACAAAAATACACTTCATAACTCAAGGAGTGTAGTCATTATGAAATGTATTTTTCAAGTTTTCAAATGTTATACCCACGGGCAGTTTCATTAAGGTGATATTGAACTGCCAGATAGCTCCGTAGATGATGCATTGAAATTCTGGCTTGCTGCACTTAATTAAAATTATGCCGTTATTCTCACCTTCTCAAATTCCTGGGTTGTTTGGTTGTATCTTATACATTAAACAACGAATCAAATTCATCGGAGGTACACTAAGATGACAAAAGTTTGAATATAGTATTAAGATTTTCCACCTATCTTTCATCTACATTTACACAAATTTATGTCAACTTCTTGGGGGATCACCCGTAGAAAATGCAGAAAGTTCAAATATTATTAATATTGACATAGGAAGAGCTCCTATAATTAATTTACTTTTGCGGTGCTATATTCAAACGTTTGTCACCTTACTGGTGTAAATTCCTAGGCAAAGTCGATCGTAGGCCCAAAATTAACGAACTGAAGAGTACTGAAAACTTGAGAAGAAATTATAAGTAAATCTCACGCTATCAATTATTTTTTTCAACACCTTCAGCATTCGTGGAACTCAAAGTCAGCAATTAAGCCGTCATATTGAATATCCGCCGAATGCCGCAGCGAAATCAAAACATCCAGCGTGTGCTTATACCCATGCCTATACCAATTAATGATACATACCAAGAACAAATCCGACAAGCAACTTACTAAAATTATCTCAATTTGAAACCTCAAACTTATAGCACAATTCCCTCCTTATCCATTTCCAATCTCGAAACAGAATGGGTCCATCACATCGATATGACATCACAGTACAGCAAAACAAATCCGCACCGTACCTCATCGACTCCGTCCACGTAATACAGAATTCACAATACGAGAACAAAGACAGTCGTTTGGATTACAGAACATCGATTGTATTATTCTATAGGGCATACTTCCACTCAAGCGCAGCGCCTCTCAATTGAAGCCCCAGAAACCAACACAATCCTTTCACTCCTCACTCTCCCCACAATTTCGCCATTAGTCAGCTGCAGCCTGCATTGTTGAATCATTAATGGCAGCTGGCATTATCAAGGACTGGGGAACAATCAGCTGATTTTCGTTAATAACGTTCCTTGCTTATAGAAAGCCCGCCCCGCTATTTGTGAGACATTCGCCGTCAACGTCCAGCCACCAAATGACCTAGGGCTCTAGCTTTATACGTATTATTAATCGATACACTTCAAGGGCTGAGGTTTCGCAAAGGAAGGAAATAATTCTATTTATTGCATCTGAACTCGAAATATATATAAAACGGAGACAGAAAGATGAGCGCTCCGCCAAAATCCCCCACCGTGACCGAAATCGTCTACTTCCGGCTCAAGCCGTCCATCAAACCAGAAGACAGCGACAACCATGAGGGCGAGAAGCTACTCGATCTTTTCCGCGAAACAATACTTGAAAGTGGCCACTTGGGATCTGCCTGGGGACGGTCTTTGGAGGATGAGAATAACTTAGTTTGGGTGATTGGTATATTCCGCGATTTCCTTCTTTCCTATATGGCGTATAGAAATGATCTTCATCTATATTGGCTAACTTGGATTAGAATGGGCTGATGCCACCAATTCCATCCAACTCAGCCGCCTTGAGCCTTTCATCGACAACGACGGAGATAGCAGTAATAAATACGATCCTACGAAACTAATCACATTCTTCACAACCCTCAACCCGCCAATCTCGACTACAGAAACGCTAACCACGAACCCGGTCACCGAGCTAGTCAATTTTTTAATGCCGAGTGACATTAGTGCAGAAAATTTAAGCAAATTCAACAGGGATATTGTTACCTTCAGAAACGAAACTCAGAAAGTTCAACCGGCTGATATCAAGCCGGTATCGTGGTCGATGGGCCATGTTGAACGACCGGTCACGATTGATCACCGGGATACTCCCTCCGGTAAGGCGAAGGCGTATTTCATGGCTATTGGATGGCAGTCAAAGGAAAAACATACGGCGGCGAGAGAGACAAAGGAGTTTAAGGAAACTGTCGCCCCGCTCAGAACAGTTATGGTGTCGCCTGTCAAAGGGTTGGAGATGCGACATGTCAAGTTTCAAAAGATTGGGTTTTGAGCTTGATATACAAGGTTTACCACGCAAATGCATGGGGGAATGGGCGCATCGCATCCTGATAACACCGCAGGGTATCTGTCAGAATCACCACAGCAAGGCAGTAAAGCTTCCTTCTCATAGTGGTTATTAAGAACAATGAAAAGCTACAGTTTGAGCATACCGACCACGGCAAGGTCTGTAAAAATAAGAAAAACGCATCAATATTAAGAGAAAAAAGCCCCCATTAAAATACACAGCTGAAGGACGATTATCGCAAGATAAAAAGACAGAGCATGCAAAAAGCTTTTTGTTTTCACCAGATTGAGCCGCACCATGCTAAAGAAGATACCAACACTCGATACAAGCTTAAATACGATGTTTCTCGCTCTCTGCAAGGCACATGAATTAGTTCACCGGTCCAAAAAAGGGAGTAGAAGAGAGAGAAGCTTACCAAGTCGAGAATAAAGCATATATAGAGCCATTTGGTTGCACTCTTGCGTTCCAGTAATTGTGACAAGACGCTCATTGCTGTTGTCTTGGGGCTCATTGATCTTGATCACACTGCCGCTCAGGTGTCTGATTTCGTTGATCTTGGCACCACCCTTACCAATGATGGCGCCGACCATATCATTAGGAATGTATATTTGCTGGGTGATAGGCTGGCTCGGAACAACCCCAGCAAGAGGCTGAGCACCTGTGTGGGGCTGGGCTTGGGGAGCACCATAAGGAGCAGGCTGCTGGGGACCTGCGCCGGCATAAGGGGCGCGAGGGGAGGCACCATAATGGAGAGGAGGCTGAGAGGCAGGGGTCTGGGCGGCGGAAGGACCGTGGGAATAAGGAACGCCATACGGGCCAGGGAGAGGTCGGTTTGACTGGGGATAGTGTCTCTTGAATGAGTCGGGATTGCCGTATTGTCCACCAGCGGGTTGGGGAACATATGGGACAACTTGCATGCCGCCAGGCACAACACCAGCGGGGCCACCACTGCGCGTAGCATAAGCGGATGCGGCAGGTCCACCGAATCTCTCAGTAAGCTGCTCCACAAGAGTGACAGCAACATAGTAAGTTGCAATGTGCACGGCATCAGCGACACCTAAAACAACGAGGGAACGCTCAGTAGAGAGGGGAAGGCAGGCATCAGAGGCATTCAAACGCGCTCCAGAGGCTTCCTGGATTTCACGAATGCGGACACCACCTTTGCCAATGATCGAACCAATCAGGATATGGGGGATAAGGAGACGTAGAGGGTATGTCTTGGAGTGAGAGGTGGAAGCAGCGTCAAGAGGTTCATTATTAAGGGTACGGATGATCAAACCAAAAGCCTGCGTGGTGGTGGATTAATTACAGTTCTAGAAAAGCGTCTTCAAATGTAAAGTTTAGGGGAAATAACTTACCTTTGCAACAGCATCCTGTGGGCCGCTGACAGTCAAAATTCTTTCAACGGCACCTCGGGAGTAGTCACTGACAGTGCACTTGGCACCTGAAAGACGACGAATTTGGGAGACATTTTCCCCACCTTTGCCAATACAAGTAGCGGCTTCTGGGCTAGAAATGACAGCACGGATATGGATCCAAGAGCTCTCGTCCTGCGGGGTTTGACTCTGAGGCTGCTGCGATGACGCACGATCCGCATGCGACGCGGTAGACTGGATAGGTTGGGTGTCGATGGCACTCACGTCCTTGCCGTTCGGCGCGTCGACAACTACAGTATCGCCGGCGCCATTGGTGGCAGAAGATTCGGTCTTCACTTCGGAGTCGGATCGTTTGTGGTCGTCGCTTCGAACCACCTTATCCAAAGCAGGGCGCTTGGCCTCGGGCTGGTCATTAGGACCGGAGGGTGAGGAAGGGTCCTCAAGAGGGCGCTTGGTCGAAGGCAAAGTCGAGGAAGGTGAGGCAGACATGGCGTCAGTGTGAGGATCGTGATGTGGATATTTCTTCGATTTTCGTGTTCGTAGCTAGTTAGGCTAAAGTGAAGCGGGATAGAAGCAGTGAATACGTCTGTTCTTATTCCTGTGTTTTTTTAACTGGATCGCTTTATATACACCAGATGTCCCCAAAGAAAACTTGCTGGTGCTGGAGCTGGAAGTCGATGGGAAGGGGATTCTGGTGTTGGTGTTGGTGTTTTTGGTGATGGTCGAGAAGGGGGGTGATGCTTGATTTTTGGTTTGACTTGACGTGCTGGTTTACGGTGCTGGAAGAGGCTTGAGACGGGAGAACTGAGTGCTGGTGCAGTGGGCGATGGCAAAGAGACGGTGAAGGCGAGAGGCAGATGACAGCAGATGATGATGATAACAGTACCGGGATAACACAGGGCCTTTTCCTCCAATGCAGAACTGAAAGGGTGACGATGCAGGGAGCAGGAGCGACGTTGAGTTGAGGCCCGTGTTTGACGTGCAGCACGCGCCAAGACCTTTTAGTCACGTGATGTCACCTGACAATGCTCATTTTTATCCTTCGTGAATTCTATTGTCAACAATACTTTTTATTTATCGTACGTTGAACATTGAGTTTGAAAAAATAAATAAACAAGGACTTAAATAAGGTCTTCTCCGAGAACAATTATTTGCCTGTTATTCAGTTACGGTCTCAGAAAGGTAAATGTTTAATCAAACATTCACTTTATTTCCAACGCCGAATTAAGAAAAAGAAACGTCAAGTCATTACTTCTAAAACTATGCATAGTCGGAGCATTAAATAAAGAATACTGGAATTTGAGTCCAATTTAATTGTGGTTGTGAGGTATCACTACATGTAGACTGTATAACTTACATGGCACACCTCTGGATGATCCCATCAATCCCTAGTACTAGACACTCATCTTTAAAGTACTGTCCTTAAATTGGAGGTCTTCTCATTTTTAATTTTACGTCGAATGCATAGTATGCATTCTCCCCTTCCTTCTGGAAGTATACCACGACGATCCAATCACAATCGAGTCTCAAAACGGAGGGGCAAATTTCGATGACCCACTGAGACGACCTGCGGGGAAGAGGAATTCTGCACGCGAGTATAATCAATATGACAGGAAAAAAAGAGAGAAAAAGGGCCAGCGAAATTTCAGAGCTGGCGAACTTATCACGCTTCCGCTACTCGTTCAGATAGAAAGAGACAGCAAGGATGGGTAAAAAGGACAAAAAATCCGCCGAACGCAAAGAGCGGGTCGCAGCCAAACAATCTAAAAAGGCCGATAAAAAGGATAAAAAGAATAAAGTCAAAGGCCGAGATGCGGACAGCGATGCTGAAGATGTTGATCTCGATGCTGTGCTAGCAGCATATGCCGAGGAACAGGCGAAATTCCTGAAAGTGACAGAAGTGACATCTGGTCCACCTACGCCGCGGTCATCATCAACCATTGTGGCCTCTCCATCTAACAAAAATGAATTGCTGGTTTTTGGTGGCGAGAATTTTGATGGCACGCTTGCAACTTTTTACAACAATCTCTATGTCTATTTGATTGACCGTGGGGAGTGGCGGGAAGTTACGAGTCCAAATAGTCCGCTGCCGAGGAGTGGGCATGCCTGGTGTCGTGGTGGGAATACTGGCGGTGTCTATCTATTTGGAGGAGAGTTCTCATCTCCTAAACAAGGCACTTTTTATCATTACAATGACTTCTGGCATTTGGACCCTTCTACTCGCGAATGGAGCCGAATCGAACCCAAAGGCAAAGGCCCTCCAGCTAGAAGTGGCCACAGGATGACATATTTCAAAGTACGTTCCTTGCCTAGCTTTTCTCTCTGGATTTTACATACTGACGCGATAGTAGAACTATATCATCCTGTTCGGTGGATTTCAGGACACCTCTCAACAAACCAAGTATCTTCAAGATCTCTGGATCTACGACTGTGCGAATTTCACATGGCACAACCCAGCACTCCCTCCTGCATCGGGGAAACCTGATGCAAGATCCTCGTTTAGTTTTCTGCCTCATGAATCAGGCGCTGTATTATACGGCGGTTATTCCCGTGTCAAAGCATCGACCGGGGTTGGTGGAAAGCCGGTGAAAAACGGACCACAACGAGTGATTCTCAAGCCAATGGTCCACCAAGATACCTGGTTTCTGCGTATCACACAGCCGGGGGCAGATGTCCCAGCTTCTACAGGCCCTAGCGTGCGATGGGAACGCCGGAAAAAGCCTGCTAATGCGCCAAATCCTGCGCGAGCTGGTATCACGATGGCCCACCACAAAGGACGAAGTATCATGTTCGGCGGTGTTCATGATATTGAAATGAGTGAAGAAGGCATTGACAGCGAGTTCTTCGATACCATGTTTGCTTGGAACTTGGAGCGGAATCGCTTCTTTCCACTCACCCTCCGTCGTCCAAAAGCCCCTGGCAAGAAGCAACAAAACCAGGCAAACAAGTCTCGAAACCGAAGCAAAGCCGACGAAGAAGAATTGTTGAAAAACTTGGCTGCCTTAGAGGCTAAGAGGGGTATAGTTCAAGAAGAGGGTGACGATATGGATATTGACAGTCCCAAAGTCGAAGAAGAGCAGGCTGAACCAGCCACTCCGGCAGTTGTTCGTTTTGAAATGCCACATCCTCGTTTCAATGCGCAATTGACAGTGCAAGAAGACACACTATTCATATTTGGCGGGACTTTCGAGAAGGGAGACCAAGAGTTCACCTTCAATGATATGTATTCTATTGATTTGGTCAAGCTTGATGGCGTGAAAGAAATCTTCTACAACGAGCCCGCCAACTGGAATGTACTGATTGAAGAAAGCGAAGATGAAGACGAAGAAGGGGATGACGATGAAGAAATGGAGGATGACGAAGAGGAAGAGGCAATGTCAGTCGACCCCCCCTCCGAGGTTCCCACGGAGATCACGGTGCCGTCTGTGACGCGCGACATGGAGCAACTCGACGTTGAGGAGACAGAAACGGAGTCTACAGTGAAAGACGACCGACCACATCCACGTCCATTCGAGAATTTACGTGATTTCTTTGCTCGTACGACTACTGAGTGGCAGAATTATCTAATGGATAAAATGAAGAGTAAGGGAGATGCTTCAGAGAAGACAATCAAGGAGCTTCGAAAGGAGGCTTTTGATCTCGCTGAAGAGAAATGGTGGGACAGTCGCGAAGAGATCATGGCACTTGAAGATGAACAGGAGGCAGCTGGAATCGGGGAGGTTGTTAGTATTGCAGACAGGAAAGAAGGCAGCGGTGCCACACGTCGACGATAAATAAATTAATTGTGTTGTCTATACCCCAGAGTAGAAATAAATAAAAGTCATATTGCTTTCATGCTATTGTTCTTGGTGTGACAAAATCCAACTTAATGTACACTGTTTGATGTAGATGAAGAAATCTTTTCCAGTACATCGGTCACTACTGCAAAATCTCTTAGCACATCTGTTCTCCAGTTGGAAACTGCTATTCGACAGGCTGGCTTCCCATCCCAGGAGGTCCCCGAAACAAACATTTTGGAGGTAGCATTGATTCTTTCCGCTAGTTGCTTGTTCAAAGACTCGTCGTTGGCTCTAAAAAGAACAACCACATAGGTTTGAGCACAAAGATCCTCTTCACTGCTTGCCAGGGGTAGAGGGGTATACGCAGGATGGTCATACAACCAGCCGGCAATCATGCGAGAGAGACGGATCTGCGTTTTGAGTATAGTTTGAAACCCATTTTTGCCATACGCCATTAAAGAAGCGTAAACCGGAAGGGCTCTTAAACGTCTTGAATTCTCGATTCCAATATTTAGTGGCGATGGAACTGAATCACCACCACTGGCTGCAGAATTCAAATATGCCGCATTTGCATTACGGAAGACATCTTCCGACAAACTGGATGGTGGATGGCGACAGAGGAAGAATCCGCAATCGTAAGGGACATTTAGGAATTTGTGCGCATCCCCAGTGATTGAATCGGCCAGCTCTATACCGTCGCAACCCCTCGTGATAGCTGCATATTCTTCTTCGGATGAACCCAGAATGCGTCCGAATATGCCAAAGGCCCCATCGACATGTATCCAAGAGCCATATTTATCGCAAAGTCGTCGTAACTTCAACATCTGGGCCCCTCCGCTCGTCGCAAAATGCCCGGTGTTAACCTCGCCGCAAGAAATAACCACAATACTTACTCGATCCGGATTTGAAAGTTCCTTTTCCAAAAGATCCATATCAATTTCAAGTCGGTTCTGTTTTGAAGTGCAGATGCTCTTGACATTAGCACGCCCTATTCCTAGGATCCCCGCGGCTTTCCCAACCGAGGAATGGGGAAGCGTCGAGAGCACTTGCAATTGTTTAACGCCAGCAGCCAGCATGACTTCAATAATCCCATGCTCTCCGACACTCCGAATGGTGGCACCCCGTCTTTCTGCGGCTGTTCGCAATACAAACTCCCTTCCACAAGCCAGCCCTATTATGTTGCTTCCTGTCGCACCAGTAGTGAAAGTACCATGCTGCCAACTTGGCCTGCTGAGATTCAGCAGGTCCACCACGAGACCCAGTCCCTTTGACTCGACATCGGTGGAAATGGAGTGCTCATCCATATGAACCTGAACATTTTGGTCATAGACGGAGACAATGTTGTCTGCCATCAGGGCTACTGGCGTTACACCCCCGGTCACAAAGCCATAATAATTAGGGCTCAGACTGCTACCGTTGAAAGCTGGCACAATATCATGGAGAATATGGTCTCTGGTTTGTTCTAAGCCATGTCCTCGGTCTGGGAGATGCTCAAGTAGGGTCATCCGGGCTTTGCGTAGTGCCTCTGGAGCGGGGAGAACACCAGAATCCCATGGCCGTAGAGCTACCTCCCATAGGCTCTGACCAAGCTGCTGGAGCTCTCCCAGAGCCTTATTCCGGTTTATTGGTTCCATGCCGTAATGGGCTGAAATGTGTTTTGTAGAGGGTTAAGATCAGGGAATAATCGAGGACGCCGGCTGTAAATTTCGGATAATCCTTTTCGACAGATAGGGTCAACAGATGGCAACTATATATGACATCTGTCATTCAAATTTTGCCAGCAGCAGGGGCCCGCTGGCTCAAGATACACTGCAACGAGCACCATGGATGGCCCGTGGCTCACATGCGATGGGGCAAAACTTCGCATTTACTTGCCAATTCGCAATCGTAGCGCTAGCTGGTGGACCCTCCCAATACGACCTGGTCCGCCAGAAGGGCAGGCAGTCTCTCTTCCCCCTCTGCCTTTGCCAGTCACTCTCTCTATTTCTCTCTCTCTCTACCAGGACCACGGCGTTTTTTTACCAGGAATGGTTAAAACCAGGGCAGGAATAATATGCAATTATCGGTACCAACGCCAATATTGCAGCAGCATCTCCAACTCGAGCGGCCCCCCGCCCAGGCTAGCGGGGGCTCTCCTCACGCCAGCTCGACTTCCCCACAGCCAGTCACTGTTTGTTGACCCGCAAATCCTCCCTTTCTCCAAGACCCCTCACCTTCGCTCGCAGAGTAAACCACCGAATATCGTTCTCAAACTATGGCAGCAGCAAAGCTAATTGACCGCCGTCTCCGCAATGTCCCTGGTGCGTTGTCTGCTGGATGCGGTTGTGCAACACCGCATCGAAGAATTCTGACCAACCCATTTATCCAGGCAGGCTTCGCGTAGCAGAGCTGTTCTTTGACGTTCCTATCAACTACAGCCGGCCGAACGACGGTACTATTCGACTTTTTGCTCGGAGTGTGCGTCGCCAGGCCTCCTTTCCCGACACAGAGAGTAACGAGAAGCCTCTACCATGGTTTTTGTTCTTGCAGGGGGGCCCGGGTTATGGATGCCGGCCACCTCAAGAGATGGGGTTTGTTCCAATCGTTCTCGATAAAGGCTATCAGGTGAGCTGGAGGCATCTCTTCCATCCCCGTTCTTACGGGGTATATCTGACATCATTCCCAGATTCTCTTCTTAGACCAACGTGGCACTGGTCTCAGCTCTACGATCTCGGGTCAGACTCTTGCCCGCCAAGGCAACGCCGTCAAACAGGCAGAGTATCTGAAACATTTCCGTGCAGACAACATTGTGCGAGACTGTGAGGCTGTTCGCAAATGTCTGACTGCAGACTACCCCGAGGAATACCAGAAGTGGTCTCTTCTGGGGCAAAGCTTTGGCGGCTTTTGTTCCACGACGTACCTTTCAAACTTGTGAGTATATGCTCCAACCCCTCGTTCTATCAAATGAGATTAACAGTGTTGACATATTGATTTTTGTACCTATTTTCCAAACAGTCCAGAAAGTCTGAGAGAAGTCTTCCTCACTGGGGGTCTCCCTCCACTCGTGAACGGCCCTGATCCAGTCTACGAGAAAACATATCGTAAGCCTTGATCGAGAAATACTATTAATTTCATATGCTAATATTAGAATAGAGAAGGTTGTTGAACGGAATGAAGTCTACTATGAAAAATATCCAGATGATGTGGCTCGGGTGAAGAAGATACATCAATATCTGAGACAAAATAAGCCACGTCTTCCGTCGGGTGTGCTTACCCCAGAACGTTTCCAACAGCTGGGCATCAATTTTGGTGGTCAAGGTATGATTTGAACTAGTTAGAACTCAAGAAAACGTTGTACTTATTACTTTATTTTAGGTGGCTTGGATTGTATACATGGTCAGCAATCTGTCCACTTAGTTGTATAGTTTCCACCCAATCTAATTTGCGATATCAGACATTGTCTTGCGAGTCACAAATGACCTTGATTTGTTTGGCTTTTTGACACGCCCGACTCTATCCCTGATTGAGAGCTATGGGGGATATGACAATGCTATCCTTTATGCCATCTTGCACGAATCTATCTATTGCCAGGGGTAAGCCATCTGCTATACAACTACTTGTTTCATTGCTAACAATGTCCCTAGCCAATCTTCAAACTGGTCTGCCGATAGACTGCGCTTGAAAAATCCTCTGTTTCAAATCGACAAGAACGAGTCACAGGTGTATTTCACTGGTGAAATGGTATGTTATTCCCTCCCCTACTCCTAATAATTCTAGCCAAGAGAAATATGAGTTTCTCACCAACAATGTGTACCTCAGATTTACCGAGACATGTTTGATTCTTATGATGAACTGAAGGAGCTGAAAGATGTGGCAGAAATTCTAGCCACATCAGATGACTGGCCAGCTTTGTACGACGAGGCTCAGCTAGCAAAGAATCAGGTCCCAGTCTATGCAGCTACCTATGTAGACGATATGTACGTCCATTACGACATGGCAACTGCGACGGCAAAGAAAATCAAGGGCACCAAGCAATTTATCACGAATACTATGTATCATGGAGCGTTACGTGAGAGGACAGATGAGGTTCTGCGTCAACTTTTCTTCCTGAAAGAAGATTCCATTGACTAGTTGCGGTTAAGAAGACCCCGGCGCTATTATGTCATAGTAGAATTAGCAATAGATGCAAGGAGACAGGATGCCTCTTATTAATTAGTTCTAATCTTCAAGAGTCCGTCCAAAGTCTATTAGACGAATTTTCCGAGCATCTCGTGGATGCAACTGTGCAACCTTAGCCCTAACAAGAAACCGTGAGACTGCTGATTCCTTAGATAATTCAACATACGACATCCCAGCTTCTAGCAAAGAATCGAGTAGCGTACGCATCGCTGCCGCCGCAGCTTCTCTCTTATTTCTTGGGATCACATCGTCGTCGCCTGCATCACCCTGCTGCTGCCGTTGAGAACGGAAAATCTGATCAATGCGCTGTTGCGTACGGTCTTCGTCATCATCCTGAGCCGTCGTTTTCGGTTTTTTCGGCTTCCCATGATGCGTATACCCAGCTTCGAGGGTAGAGTCGGGGACTCCCATAACGTCGCCTACAACAGGTCCACCAAGGTCCTCTGCTGCTAGCATTGAGGCAAGATTATCATCGATGAACCTATCAAGAGCTTTCTTCAATTTTGCGGTGGCGCGCTTTAGCTCGTCACTCTTCTTTTGCTCGTCTTTAATGAGCTCCGAGGCCAACTGAGATGGACTCTTTGTTGATTTTTCTGCATGCTCGCTTTCAACCCGTTTGATGCGGTCTTGCAGGCCGCTGGTAATGAGCTTCGCATCACGAAGATCCTCTTCTTCGTCCTTAAGCAGTTGACGGTTTGACGGGAGACTTTCTTGTAGACTCAGCACCGAGGCTTTGCTCTCAAGAATTACACGCGATGTCTCTCGCAATGCAATCAGAGACTGCAATGGGGAATCTGGAGCCGGGAGATCTGGCTCAGACTGTAACAACGAGTCGTAGGCCCTCTTCACTCGTCGTGCTTGCGCCAGTCGAGTCATTGGCTCTATCTCCGACCCCGTTAGCTCCAATCCCTGCTTAGAAGCACGCAGCTGTTGGATGGTGTCAGCAAGATGATTCCACACATTTTAGTAATAACCAAGATACGAACTTACCTCGCGTAAAGCATCTTCCTGGCGCTTCACATGGTCTTGCAGCGACCGAATCGTCTCGTCGAGTTTTCGATTATATTGTTGAGTAGAATCAGAGCTAAGAGGATTTCGGGTGTATTGTTCCTCGACCTTTTGGCCTCTGTTCGCAAATGCACGTATTTTTTCCAGTTTTTGCGACTCGATGTTCATCTTGTTGGATCCCTTTCAACTTTAGATCAGGTGTAAGGTCTGGTTATACGTAACAAAGAGTTATGCAAGCAGCGGCTTCTCGACTATAAACACTATTATTTCAGATATTTTCTTTTGCAGTTTCTTTCTTGCATTGTTGTCGTGCGAAAGGTGGTGGTCTTGTAGGTGTAAAGATCGTGTCACGTGAGCACGCGGCACGGGTGACGGCTCGAGCTACGCGCCTCAGCGTCTGGTACACACCACACCATGGCCATCCCACTAACTGGCTAACGACTCCAGCGACAACAGAAATCAACCCATTGCATCGGATCCGGAAGCTATGAATTGCCCTTATGACGAGGAATAACTTAGGACAGCACCTAAGTTGGCTCCTCAACCGCGGGTTCCCAGACTTGTCCTCTGTTGGTACTTTGACGCGATCTGATCCGAACATTGTTGTTTCCAACTTGGATGGCCCAACAGTTGAACAACAAAACAGACAACTTCAGGAAGGTCCTTCAACGAGTATACAAAATCCGCAACTGCGGAATGACCAGCCACCACAAGTGACGCACGGTGGTGAAGGCTCTCTCCATGAAGATCCTAGCATGGCACGGCTTAACTTCCTTCCTTCGTCAGAGTCTAAACTACGCATGCTTAGTCGCACGAATAAGAGCTCCCCAATAACTCCTACGACTCCAAATGCTCGTCGTTTGCGTGGATCCAGGAGTCCAAAACATGACGGCCAACAGCTAAGTACAGCTAATGGTAAGCGTTTCTGCGCGTTCTTCAACATTTGTAGTATGTAACTAATCAGTGATAATACCCGCAGATGTTGCCTCAAGCCATAGCAAGCGAAAAACTCCTTCGAAGCGAACTGGGCCTTTACTTTCTTCGGACTTTATATCACCGTTCGACAACGTTGAATCCATTGATCTAACTGGCGATCCAACGCAGTCAACTTCCTCCGATACAGTTGAGGCGTTTGGGGAATCTCAGCGCTTGTGGCGAGAAGATTTCGCGACACGAGTAGAGCCACGGTCCACTCGTGGCAAAAAGAGAAAGAGCGATGAATATCAGTCGGATCTCGTGTCCTCTCGAAAAGCCTCACCATGCGGAAAGGTCTCTGGAACACCATCCAAAACACGCATACTGGATGCTACGTCTTCCCCCACATCACAACGTTTGTCGAGATCTACAAAGAAGTCTTCACGAATATTAGCTTCTAAGCCGATAGTCCGCCCGGCTGTATCGGCCGTCGGTAAGCATGAAGCAAGCCCAGCTCCTCAAGAAGTCGATGACTCTGATTTATTTCGCTGGGATTCCGATGATATGTTCCAATACCCGCTCTTGCCTGGCGAAGAGAAAGCATCTCCTTCCCCGTCTAAAAGAACTCAGCCTAAGCAGTCCGTCACGCCGGTACCAGCGCTCGAACGTTCGACATCCAATGTTCCTCCTAGCTCTACCTCGCTACAAAAGGCGCAAGCTACCATTATGCCAATCGCTTCGACCCCTTCGTCTCAAATATGCAAAGACGCGAAAGTAGATACGTTCTTGGGACTACATCCTACCGTGGTTGACTTTGCAATAAAAAAATTGGGCCAAGGCGTTGTTGCCAACGCAGCCATTGTAGTACAACATGCCATGGAGGGAAACCAAGCACCCCCTGAGCTGTTGGCTGCAAACAAGTCAGCACGCTCAAAAATCGATGCTCTCGAAAAGATCAAACTCGAAAGAGACACTCATGATCAAAAAAGAGCGCGGAAAAACGATCTCAAAGACCTCATGGTTAGAACAGTTGCAGATGGAGGCGACTTGTCTGGTGTGGCGGCGGAGGTCAAAGAAAGTCAAGCGATTATGAAAGAGCTTCAGCAGATTGAGTCTCGTATGAGTAATCTGTTGACTGTGATAGATTTAGACCTATCTGCATTCCCTGTAGCCAGCGATTCAAGCGATTCAGGGACCAGCATTTCCCACGAAGCATCGCATATGCTTCCCAGGTCGCGTGTCCAAGCAATTCGCCAAGATCTCCATAACGAGTCTTCTACGACTCCACGATCATTTTCTCCGCAAACTTCAATGTCCAGTGTTAGCACGTCCTTTCGCCTCAACAACACAGGGTCTACGTATCATGATGGAGATATTACAATGGGCAATAATGTCGATGAATTTGATTTCGATGCAGCGGATGATGACTTCCTCGAGGCTGCTAACAATCTTACGGGCCTCGATACTAATATCACCTTGGGTCATCGCTCGACTACTCGCAAAGTATTTGCAGAAACATCAGGAAACGTCACTCGCGTTCCAACACCCAAAAAGCACATGACCGCCGACTCGAGTACAATGATGTCCTTCCCTTGGTCAAAGGATGTCAAAACAGTCATGCGAGACAGGTTTCATTTAAAGGGCTTTCGGCCCAACCAACTAGAAGCAATCAATGCTACTCTTAGTGGGAAAGATACATTTGTTCTGATGCCAACAGGGGGTGGGAAATCCCTGTGCTATCAACTTCCATCGGTGATTAACAGTGGCCACACACGAGGGATCACAATTGTGGTATCGCCTTTACTGAGTCTGATGGAGGATCAAGTTGATCATCTAAGGAGATTGAACATCAAAGCACACTATATCAATGGTGATGTGAGCGTGGACCATAAGAGATGGATATCATCGACTCTCAGGAGTTCCTTTGCGGAGCGAGAAATAGAACTACTCTATGTTACTCCAGAAATGATCAACAAAAATATGAGCCTTCGAGACACGTTCAAGGATCTTCATCGCAGCGGAAAGTTCGCACGACTTGTTATTGATGAGGCCCACTGTGTCAGTCAATGGGGACATGACTTTCGTCCAGATTACAAGGAGCTTGGATCCTTCCGCGCTGAGTTTCCTGGTATTCCGGTCATGGCACTGACGGCAACTGCAACCCAAAGTGTCAAGGTTGACGTGATTCAAAACTTGGGGATGTCCGGGTGTGATGTCCTGACTCAGAGCTTCAATCGGCCAAACTTGACCTATGATGTTTTACCTAAGAAAGGCTCCGTTGCTAATATTGTCTCCCAGATGGCGGACATCATCGAATCCTCATACAAGGGTAAAGCAGGAATAGTTTACTGCTTGTCTCGAAAAGATTGTGAAAAAGTAGCTGGGCAATTACGGGACGATCATCGTATCAAAGCGGCCCATTATCATGCGGGAATGGAGGCTGGAGATAGGTCTTCTGTCCAAAAGGATTGGCAGGCTGGAAAATATGATGTTATTGTCGCAACCATTGCATTCGGTATGGGAATTGACAAACCTGATGTACGCTTCGTCATTCACCATACCATCCCCAAGAGTTTGGAAGGTTACTATCAAGAAACCGGCCGTGCGGGGCGAGATGGGAAACGCTCTGGCTGTTATCTATTCTACAGCTACAAAGACACAACCCAACAAAGACGCTTCATTGACCAAGGCGATGGCAACTGGCAGCAAAAAAATCGACAACGTCAAATGCTCCGGAACGTTATCCAATTCTGCGAAAACGAAAGTGATTGTAGGAGAGTACAAATATTGGCATATTTCAACGAATCCTTCCGCGCCGAAAATTGCCATCGGACATGCGACAACTGCAAGTCAGATGCAAGCTTCGATATGCGTGATTTCACCTCATATGCGAAGAAGGCTGTGGAACTTGTCAAGGAGTTCAACGACTTGGACGAAGATGTCACCATATTGCATTGCATTGATATCTTCAATGGCTCGAAAAAGAAGATGAAGGGGGAACATGCAAGTATGCCGCAATACGGAGCAGGCTCACAACTTGAATTAGGTGACATAGAGCGATTGTTCTACAAACTAGTGAACGAGGAGTATCTCCAGGAAATATCCAAAGTGAAGTCGAAATTCACACATCAGTACGTTAGGCTAGGTCGTAACGCTAGGGAGATTCTTGAGGGACGACAAGTTATGAAGATGCATGTTATGTCATCCAGAAAATCCAGCGCAACCAGTAGAGCGCCCCGAAGGGCAACGCACACCGAGCCATTGGCAACTATGGATGATCATCCACAATCGACGAATGTTCCGTCTCCCATACAAGCGTCTCGCCAGCGTGCTGTGCGCAAAGCGAAAACACAGAACAATTTCAGCGACGATGATAGTGATGGGTTCGAGCCTGTACGAATAGCAGGAAGTTCAAGTCGACGTAAGAGGGCAGAGTTGGGGCCTCCAATTACCCAAAATGACCGAATGGCAAATTTGGATGAAGTTCATCGAATGGTGGCGGAAGACTTTTTGGCCAACGCCAAAGATCTCTGTCAAAATGCAAGTAGAAACGAGAGAGCGGTGTATATTGTGGTAACTAACTGTTTTATAGATCATGATGCAGAAAGCTCTACGCAGTCAACCATTTTCAGATACCGTTCTTCGTGAAATGGCGATCAAACTCCCTCAAGGTAACAACTTGAACTCGTATGTGAGTGTGATTTATGTTAACAAACACAGATATTGCACAAATGCATCATATAGACGATATTGAGCCTGACAAGGTGGAAAGACATGGAGCCCAGTTTCTGAAACTTACTCGGAACGCCAAGAGCTTGCTTTTGAATATGCAGAGTAACAACGAAGTCGTTCATGATCCCAACCACACCAATGTCATCAACATCAGCAGTGATGAAGACGAGTACAGCAATGACGAAGATGTCTTTGACACACTTTCACAGATGAATCCTACTACTGAGAGTATGACCAGCCGGTACTGGAAACCAGCTCCTTCGAATCGACCTTCCAAAGGTGCAAGGTCTAGTAGACCACCACCTGGCACACAATGTATTCCTCTTGTCCAGACAACTTTTGAGAATAATAGCTAACAAGATTTCTAGTGACTGATTTCGATGCCCCCAGTACGGGTAGAGGATCATCGTCAGGCGCGAGGTCCAATGCAACAGCACGCAGTCGGACGAAAGCACCTAGTAAACGTGTCAGCTCCGGAAGCGGCGGCGCTAGGAAAAGAGCCGCAGGCACATCGAAACGAAACTTCAGTGGTGGAAGTCAAAGATTCAGCAGAACAACTAAAAGCGGCGGCGCTGTCCGAGGCGCCTCGTCTTCGTCTAGAAGAGGTGCAACAGGAGCCGCTTCGAAACCTTCATTGTCACGCATTGAGATGATGCCTACATGATTATACGACTATCAATGATCGATATATATGTACGCCGAGAAGAATTCTGTGAAGGATTTTTTGTATTCTTGACGTGTTACTATAGACTTGTTGGCATCAACCACACTGGAGATGTGTATAGTATTTGAAAAGCTATATCTGAACTCTCCCCTATGCATTTATTCAGAAGGTAGTTCTATTACTACATATAAATGTAGCTATGCCATGCCATAAGCTTATTTCTTCTTACTTCCCTTTCCACCCTTCTGTGTTCCGCCGCCGCCTTTTCCTTTGCCTCCTTTGTCACCACCTTTTCCAACGCCTCCTCCACCTTTATTTCCTCCCTTCCCTCCTCCACCACCACCACCAGTGGTGCTGCCGCCAGATACAATACGCACTTTGCCGACAGGCAAAGTATTCATAACCTCGACATCCCGCCAGCCCTTGAGTAAATCGGCCTCACGAGCACGCATACGCTCAGCCGTAGCCCGATCCAAACCTTCCGCAACATCATCCGCAATGATCTTCTTGCCTACTTTATTCCCATCAACCGCACCACTAGCTTCCACAATCCAATGGCCCAGAATCTCTTTAATAGCCTTGCCCTTTTTAACGTTTCCTGGCTGCAGTTTGGCCCGATATTTGAATCGAGCCAGTGCAGGCCATGGCGCAGCCACGGGGAGGGCAGCAATGACTTCGTCTTCTGGAAGAGGCACCCCGACAAGAGCAGGTAGCCAGGATAGATCTTCCGCTTCTACTTTCGCGGTCTCTTCGTCGTAGATTTCGGCATCCCCGCTGCCATTCTGCTGGAATTGTTCTTGTCGTTTACGCTCAGCCTCGGCTGCGCGTTCATGTTGTGCTCGGCGTCGTCGTCGCTGGGCTTCGAGGTCGGCTTCTTGTTTGGCTTTTGTTTCCGCAGCTTCGACTGCTTTGTTCGCTTTGGCATTGGATCCGAGAAGCCGTAGGGCTAGTTCTCGGTCTTCTTCGTCTTGATGCGCATACTTCTGTGCGGCTTTCTTGGCTTTTCCTTTTTTGCCGCGGATTATTGTCTGCTTGTTTGATGAGACTTGTGAGGGGGTTGGCGTGTTTGATCTAAGGGTGTTTCTGTCAGATGTTGATGAGGATTTTGCGTCATTCGTTGTGAGGTTCTTCGAATCTGTTGTTTCCACTGCGTCTACCCCACCATCTTCGGAATCCTCGTCTTCTTGCTGGTTGGCTTCTTCGGTTTCTATTTCTATGTCCCTGCCGGCGGCTGCTTCATTGGTGGATGTTTGCAAGGGATTCGTCTTCGAACCTTGATCATCTTCACTATCTGAATCTGAATTTGAATCTTCATGAACTTGAGTTGACTTTTCATCAACAACCCCGTCAATGCCTTCGTCATCATCCTCTTCTGCTTCAACTATTGCTGCATTTTCTGAAGTTGGTGCTGGATCCTCTGGGTCTGGTTCCTGTACATTGGAGACAGTATCCTCTTTCGACTCCACGTTTGATGATTCTTCTACCCGATGTTTGCGGTGATTAGCAATGCTTTCTTTACTTATCTGAAACAACACGGCGAATCCTAGTATAGGCTGTGCTGGAGCGAGGAAATTTTTCTCTCCTTTGATAACGAATCCTCCAGTTGCCAAAAGCTCGCCTCTTTCGTTTGTTTTAGATACTTGGTGCGCGTGGGCCCACCAAGAAGGCATTAGAGCTTTTGATTCCCAGACTTTGGATGTAGCAACCGAAAGTGTACCGGCTTGAGCCAATGTACCCGGCGGGATTGGCGCGTCAGGCGTCCCTGCCTTGTTCTTGATGATCATAGGAGTGGCACCTTCAAGGTCAGCGTGAACAAAAATATCGCCCTTGTTGAGATATCGTCTGTATAATATCTCAACTTGATGTACATCCCGGCCGCCCACCACAAGATATCCATCCGTAGAAATAAAATATATATATTTTTCAAACCAAAATGCTTTCCTTGATGGTCGAAGAACCTGTTTTTCCTGCTTGAGGTTGCGCTTCAGGTCCTGCGTGACTTTCTTTTCCTGGCTTTTGAGTGCTTTCTCAGAAGATTGTATGGTTTTCTGTTCTTTGATTGCAGCAGACTTCTTCTGGTCATAGTATTGCGTCGCATTCGACCATGGCGACAGGGCCAAGTCAATATCGATAGCGAGCTGCTCCGCGACTGGCGTTGGTTGACCGCCCCCAGAGTCACTATCTTCAGATTCTTCAGAATCAAAGTCAGAACTATCGTCCTCTTCCTCCTCTGCATCCACGCTCGCTTCACTTAACATCAATGTCACAACGTTCTCATGGAGTTTCAACGGCAGTTTTATGATTTGTGCAACAGGGTTGTTTCTTCCCTGTTCCATTTGAATCAGGCTAGCAATTTCGACCCAGTCCATTCCCTGTGCTATCAGTCCGTTGACGGCATCAATAGCTTCTTGAACACGATACACATTCGCCTGGATGGCTTCTGCCTTGCGGATGTGCAACTCCTGTGCCTGCTTCAGAGCTCCAGCTCGTTTGTGGTGATCAGCCCGAGCTGCTTCCAGCTTTCGCTTTGCCGCCTCTTCATGCTCTGTCAAGCGAGACTCTAACCTCTGCGATTCTATTGACGAGAAGTACTCGTCAACAGTCTTATTGAAACTGTCATACTCGAGAATCGTGTGACCCGGCTTCCCTTCAAACTGCCGCGGCCTGAACGGATGGAAATCCTCATAGAGGAGATTTGCAGCCGCCGAGTTTTCAGACTGACCCGAAGACTTGGCTTTGCTATTCTCCACGGCAACAATAAACCCTTTCCCGCCAACCTGTTTTATAACCCTTTCCGCCTCCTGCAAAACGTTCATAGCATCTTGAAAAAGCTGCTGATCACCAAGAACTTTATCCAGCGCCACGCTAGAATCAAACCCCGTGGCCGCGAATGCATCTTCCAGAAGCAATGGAGGAAATTCAGGAAACCCCTGCGTCAGAGCTCTCCTGAAAACATCGACCTTCTTCTTAGACTTTTTCGGCGCATTTTCAGCCTTTTTATATGACTCAACGGCTCTTTCAAGAGCTTCCCTCAGCCTCTCCTTCGACAATGCAGGAACCCCGTTGTAGTATTGCGCTTTCTCCACCGAATATTGTAGGCCGACCTTGACTTCCTCCTGATCTCCAGTAGCAGGCACCTGGCGGAATAAAGCGACAATCTTGCGGTCCGCGTCCGTGAGAATGATGTTACCGCCAGCAAAAAACTCCAGGAAAATATGAAAGGCCCCATCACTGAAAGTAATATCGATAATCCGATCAGTTCCCAACTGGTTTATTGCGGTCACTCGGCGCGTCTTGAGGCATTTGCGAAGTCGGCTCACAAACCCGGATGGCGCACTTGCTGTCGTCCGCGAGTATTCGGTGAGATGGCATCGGAAGCCGGAGTCGATGATAAACTGTCTCCGATGGTCTGGCTTGGCTAGTTTGAATAGAAATATTCGCTGTGGCGGGAAAACGGTACAGAAAGTCAGCGACAAGCTGCCTCGAATGGCGGGGGGAGCGCGAGGGCAGGATGATGTATTACCGATGAAAGATCATATATATTCGAGACTCGCAGTCCTGTGAGAGCTTCGCTGAGTTCCTTGCATATGACTTTGACATCTATTGACGAGAATCTTTGCTTCATCTTCGCAAAATTACCGAGCAGGCGACGCTCACAAAGCTGACCAGGCTGGCAAAGAACGAATGAAAAATTCCCGAAGGCGGTCGAAATAAGGAGAGAAAGAAAAAAGAAAAGAATAATCGAGATTTTTCCCCTGGCTTTTTAGTCTAAGTTGAAAGTAAGAGAGAAATTGAAGGGAATAAAATTAAACGAAGCATAGGAAGTGACGTATGCGGGGCTCCCGTAGACTTTGTATGCTGATTCCGTCTGCATCCAGAATAAAGACATGTGTTCCCTTTCGCTATAACATTCAACAAACCCTTTCGGTCTTCGCATAACTGTAGCTATTTATTGTACTTATATACGGATACTGTTAAAGCCGTCGTTTAGGATCGTACTTTCAATGTTGTCATGACTCATGAATCTATATATTACTTGTTATCAATATATAAAAGCAATCAATCATCGATGATTCAAGGTACCAGGACATTAGAACATTGAAACTTCAATGTTGACATCTAGAAGTTATCTTTATGTAAATTTTGGTATTTTAGTAGCGGTTATAGCTCAAAATACATAAGAATACTGCAAGGCGAACAAGAGGTAACTGCAATACCCGTATTCTAAGCGTATCGGTTCAAAGAGTATATAAATACTAAAAGAGTTGTAAATCCGGAGTAAAAATGATGTCTTGGTGTTGAACAATGAACTAGCAGTCCATGAGCAGTCGCAATCATTAATCATATAAAAAGGAACACGCCTATCCCAGATTTTTATTCCCAATACAAACAAAAGGTATGAACAGAGGCACGTTTCTAGAAGTTGATATAAAACTCAAAAATGCAGACTCCAATTCGAGAAAAATATAAACATAAAGAGAAGCGAACAAAGAGAAATTTCATAGTCCCTGTCGTAATTGCTCCGCAAGTTTACGTCTTCCAAACTCCCATGCGTTGAGGAGGCCTTGTTCTGAAAGATCAATGTTCTTCATGTTCGGGGCATCAGCGGCAGGAGCACGGCTGACACGGGAAGCGATGAGGACGGGGTCTGTCTCAAGGATGATGCCGTCGTCAATAATTTCGTCGATGGCGAGGGTGACGAGGTCGTAGTTTTCAATAATGGTGCGTTTATCTGTGGCTCCTCTGTCGGAAAAACATCTGTGTTAGCAACACACCAAATAATTTCAACGGTACATAAATGTTTTATTATATAAACGCACTTGAATAATATCCCCAAGGCATCGCGTAGAGATAGCACAACGTTGTACAGCAAAACCTCGTTTTCGTCCCCACTGCCGACTACGTAGAGCATAACATCGCTCTCGACTTTGAACACCACCACTCGGTTATCGTACAGAATCACGTCATTGCTCTGCTTGTTTGTCTTTTCCATAAGCCCTGTCTCAAAGGCCTTTTGCTCCTTCACGGTAGGGTAGGGATTGGCGCCAGGATAGTCGGTCGCGGAGGGGGAGACGCCGGCCGGAGGATGGGGAGGGGAGAAGTATTTGGCGTAGATGCGGGAGTTGTCCTCCGTGGACATAATCAGCACCGCATTGACGGTGAAAAGGGACATGGAGCCAGGCATGGTGATTGATTTGAATGCCGCTTGTTGCGAGAAAGGGAGTGTTGTTGAGAGCTGTCTGGTTTCCCGCATCCGTGGCCGCTTACACCCTCCGCTTAATACATGGTTAGCCGCTCATGATTGGCTGCTCAGCTGGTACCTTAACAGACACTGAAGGACAGGAATACTAATGCTGTGTATTTTGTTCTTGGGTAATGGATTGATTGTCAATAATAAATTTATTCGATAATACATGGTGGAAGAGTTAGGTTACTATCTAGATTTCATATCAATATGCAAAAGATCATGCGCCAGGCAAACCCGCCCTGAATCGTGTAAATATCATATATCACCAGGGAGAAAACGTCATAAGGCAGTGCAGCAAACTATTCTGATCAGAGTTGTGGGTATTGAGCATGAAAATCCAAGCGCGACGTGGGCAGAAATAAGAAAGTCCAGTGTCCTTTGGAACACGTCTCAAGAACTACACAGAGAATTAAAAGGATACCAAAGAAAGATCAAAAGTCATAATCAGATACGCATTAGAACGCTATCATGGCTTGGGATTCTCCTCTGGAGCTGACGTGGGAGGTGGACGGTTGAACCACGATATCCAACTAGCTCTGTTTGCTCGCTTGTTCGCTGCCTCGTCGTCTTGGGAGGACCCATTTTCTAGTTCCTGATTTTCGCGAACAAGTCGCAAAGGTCGTAGTCTGTTTTGCGTCATGACAGCGCCAGTATAGTTGTTCATGCTGCTGCTAGATCGGCTGGGAGGGGTAGATGTAGCTCCCAGAGAGTTGACCTCGGCGTTGGCATCGCTGGACATGCTGTCAGAGCTGCTTAATCTCTTGCGGTCCGGCTGACTGCCTTGAGAAGGAGTACGTCCGGTTCCACTAGAAATGTAGTTAGAGCCGAAGAATCCACTGTGTCGAGATCCTGGTCCCATAGTAGTTGGGCTCAAAGGCCCGCCAGATGGACTACGTGCTCCCGAAAGGCCGCTGTACATTTGTCCAACGACTGCAGCCGCCGCAACGCCGTCGCCCATTTGATCAGAACGAGACCTTCGATGCCCAGTACGGACTGATTGGGAGCGTCCAAGAGGGATACTCGGGGCTGTATTCGGATTTTCATGCGCAGATGGAGCTGAGGTCGGTGGTGGCATGACACTCATCGGCCGAGGCTTTGGATGTGGCCGATTGGCTTGGCCAGTCACCACAGACCTGGCACGGTCAAGAAGCGAAGGCGTATCTTTCTCCGGTGGTGGAGGCGGCAAATCTTTGTCGATCTTAGGTCCGCCGGCTGAGTCTGATAGAGGGGTGTCGTTCTTATCCAAAATTTTCTCAAAACCTTCGTGCTGCAAGAGTCGTCCAATAATTCGCTCGATATATAGAGTAAGGGCTTTGTTTTGATCCTTGAGAGCCTTGACTTCCCCCTCTAGTTTACGTGTATCTGATTGGTTTCCCTCGCCTACTGACTCAAGCTCATCTGCGAGTGAGCCGCTCAGAGTTTGGGATGCCGCGGGGGGGTGGTCATGCAGGAAATCGCCCTTTGTAAAATCGCCATTCAGAGTTTTCTCGCTAAGTAGAAGCTGGTAGCTTTCATTGTCCTCCATAAGGCGAGCGTTGGCCATTCTTGCCTCCAAGAGCTCTCGTTCCAGCTCCTGCTGTCGACCACCGCCCCTGTTCTCCATTTCAACTAGCTTGATTTGAGACTCTGCGAGCTCCAGTCTCAACGACTCGATGACTTTGTCTTTTTGCAGCAAAAGTTTAGCGTTATTTCTGGAAGGGCTACGCTCGAGTTGCGACGAAGGGGCAAATTGCCCATTATCAACATTGTCTGGAGAAGGACGATTGCGAAAGCTGGCTGTGAGTAAGGATTAGCAAGGACTGACAGGATGAGGATGAAGACAGGTGCATACATGATCTCGAAATATCCTTATCACTGTCAGTGTTGACCCTGATATCCTTCTGCGCAATTGTTTCCTTCAGTCGCTGAATCGTACCCTGTAGTTCCTCTACCCTGCTTGCTTGTTGTTCTTTATCTTGCAGCATTGCGGTTCTGTCCTGGTCGTGCGCTTGTTCTAGATCACGCAGCTGGCGTGCATGGTCACGGATCTCCGTGGTCAAGGTTTCAATCTTACTCTCTTTCTCGTGCGCCTGGTCTTCAAGCTTTGCTTGCTCAGCAACCGCCTCATCTAACCGCATTTGTAATACACCGAGTTGTTTCCGATACTGTTCCGAGGCTGTCTCTGCCTTTTGTAATTGTTCCTTCAGATCATCTATAAGGGCGGCATTTTGGGCCCGTGCCTCGTCGTCGGAGGTATCGGTATTCGCCATCTTGGGTACACTGGAAACGCTCAGATTTGACCTCCCTGGCTTGCGAGCGGCAGCACGGGCGGAAACAGGGGACGCACGCCCTGAAGGGGTTCGATGAAGGCCGTTAGGAGATTTGGCTGCCGCGCGGGTGTCGATGACTGGCCGTTCAGCAGTTGATTTGCTGGGCCCCGTGGCGCCATTGTTGCCGGCTGGTTTTTTGGGGTTTGCAGACATGGAGATGCTTTAGGAGCAAATGCTCCAAGGGTATGTGTATGGAATCTTGATTTCGATAATCAGTCGCCGTCAACGCGATCGTCACGGTAACCTGATGGGTAGAAAGCGAGGTATATAGTTGGGTCGGGGGCGATCTCGTTCGGAATCAACCAGTCGCACGGAGTTAATCGGTCGGCAAAGAAGCAGATATGCAGAGAACAAAGCATAGGCGATAAAAACAAACCAAGGGGGACTGAATGGAAGGGTGACGAAGCAGGGGCCAGATAATTTTATGCGGGTTGCTGGAGGGAGGGTCCCTAAACAGCGATGACTAGGCGGAGCAACTGCAAGCGTATGTTATCAATAAGGTTAGTCCGTCACCATGCCAGATCCACGCACGGGCTCAACAGAAGCCAGCTATCATCCCTCACTTGGCAGTAACATTAGTTAGTACTTAGGTTATCAATTATTTGCTGTTTCATGGTAGGCAACTATTGTTTCATAATAACCAAGTTACGTTTGGTATACGGCTTTGTTGTAAACAGATATCGGGTTTCTGTCTAATTGCAGTTGAATCGTAGTACCGATCAAATCGCTACATAGTGGATACACCGATATAGGGCTGCTGGTCATAAATGCAAATGTTATGAAACGCGTAGGGGCCAGTTGATGCTCCTTTGTTAATTCGTATTAATAGCCATTCTGATATGGGGACAATGCACATCAACATTACTACCTGAATCTGTAGGCCAATACACACCACATCCATTGTTCTAACAATAACGGGAGGCCGCCACCACCTGTTCTTCGGTCTATAATTGCAGTCTCCTGGAATAGCTGGTCAAAACTACTAAATGTTTGCACCGTGGCTCATCATGATCATGTTCTGGCACACTGCTGTGTTCAGTAGAGCACTAGTCCCAAAGGAGACGAGAGACAGTCTCGGATTAAAATTCCTCCGGTTTTCTCAATGACTCTTAACTACAAAGATTCATAGTTGATGGCAAATATTAACACTTAGTACCAAATAATGATGAATGGTCATTGTTGCGAAGAGTATGCCGCATTTCGCATTTACCATTGATAAATATCTGTAGTTTTATCATTACCGAATCCACTGCAAGTTACGTAGAAGCACTGCTCAATATGCTCCGCAGATACCAGAATCCAAGATAAAGATGCCATTAACAGATTCATCAGATTGCCCATACTTCATATCAGGATGTGTTGCTCATGTTCGAAATACTTAAATATCTAATAGTTATACTAGGGGCATGGATGAATCATAATGATTCAACACGGGTAGATTATTAAGCCGAGCGGAAGAACAGCCGGGAGTCGCTTAGGGCTTAGGGCTTTGCCACAGAGAATGCCACTAGCGCCGATGCTTGGAAATCAACCCGGGAGAAGGTCGCAGTGCCAGGCGACTTTAAAGGACTTTCGACTCCGTCCATCTCGCCAACCCAACCCGTCAAAAAACCCCCGTTCGCAGGAAGTGCAGTTATCGCCCATTTCCAGCTTTCAAGATGGCCCGTCGTCCCGCTCGCTGCTACCGCTACTGCAAGAACAAGGTGCGTTCCGGTCGATGAAATTCGGTCGATAATTTGAGTGTCGGATCGAGGTTGTGGGGGCTTGATTAGGCAGTCTCGTCACGGCCAGCGAAATGCACTCGTGTCGTCAGGATGAACATGAGTTTATCATGGATTTTATACTAACGTATATCTCGCTTCTAGCCCTACCCCAAGTCCCGCTTCAACCGTGGTGTCCCTGACCCTAAGATCCGTATCTTCGATCTCGGACGCAAGAGGGCCAACGTCGACGACTTCCCAACATGTGTGCACATGGTCTCCAACGAATACGAACAGTTGACCTCTGAGGCCCTCGAAGCTGCCCGTATTTCTGCCAACAAGTATGCTTCATACTCACCACATTATACATCTCATATCGAATCAGTGGGTTAATGATTATAAAATAGGTACCTCGTCAAGATGGCCGGAAAGGAAGGTTTCCACCTGCGTGTGCGCGCCCACCCCTTCCACGTTGTGCGTATCAACAAGATGTTGTCGTGTGCCGGAGCCGATCGTCTCCAAACCGGTATGCGTGGTGCCTTTGGCAAGCCCAACGGCTCCGTTGCCCGCGTGAACATTGGTCAGATTTTGCTGTCTGTCCGTACCCGTGACGCCAATCGCCCCATCGCTGTCGAAGCCCTGCGCCGCTCCATGTACAAGTTCCCCGGTCGCCAAAAGATCATTGTCTCCAAGAACTGGGGCTTCACGCCTCTGCGCCGCGAGGAGTATGTTCGTCTGCGCCAGGAGGGCCGTGTCAAGATCGATGGTGCCTACGTGCAATTCCACCGCCACCACGGAAGTGTCGAGGAGAACATTAAGCGCTTCCCAGAGGCTTATGAGAATGTTTCCCAGGCTTAATTTTAAAATTTTAAGTTTTTAAGTTTAGTCAGGAATTGATTTACGTTGCACACACTTTTTCATACCCTCCCATTACCCCATTGGAGTTACTATGGTTCGGATCGTCTCGACAGCTTGTATGTATCTGAAACAATCAAGGTCGTCTGAATTACTACTCAAAAACATCCTTCATTACTTGAATTGCGTGTAACTGTATTCATGTAGTTGATCGTGAAGAATTTGAATTGAAGTGGAATATATTCTCCTTAATACCAGCCATGCAGTATCCTCCTTAATACCATGAGCAAAGACCATTAGCTATTGATAAATATCCAGCCCGTGTGGGCATACATGAGATGTTCTGGGTGTATACATGCAGAGCAACCATTCAACAAACATTCCCATCAGAAAAGCCCGCAAACGAAAACAAGCAAAGCAACGCAATTCCAGAATAAATAAAAAATAGGCAATCATAACATCTATCAGTTTCTCATATATCTCGTCTCTCCCAAACCCCTTGCTGTATAATATATAAACGCCACTCCAGTTGTGATTGGTATATTGGTATGCAACTTTGTCCACTGTGCGACGACACGTATTAATATTATTATGCTTCTCCCCACGTTCCAACGCCGGTAGGTCCGCCGACAGAGACAGCTGCGCTGCCGCTGCCAACACTGCCGCCGATATCCCAGTAATGGCGACTCGAGCCACTGCCTAGTCGCTTTGCGGAGACCCTGGTGCTCTGGCTGGCACAGCTCGAACTGGGTCGACGGAAGCGATGGCGAGAGATTGGGGATGCCGGCGTTGGGATGCCCGCTGCATGGAACTGGGTACGGAGCGAAGACTGGCGCGCTTGAGACCGCGCATGTGCACGAGCAACCAGTGGGTGGTGTTGACGGATCACCGCCGCGCGGCTGGATGCGTCCTGCTGCTCTCTGTGCATGGATCGGGTGGTGGTGTTGTTTCCAGTGTCGGTTTTGCGGAATCGGTTCTTAAGATATCTGAAGACCATTGCTATGTCCAGGTCGCGTTCCCAGTATGCGTATTCCTGGTTCAAATATGCCGAGTCGGAGAGCGGCTCATGTGGGCCTCTGCTGTGGTTTGCACCGATCTCATCATCCTCGATTCCCCATTGTGCGGCGTGCTCAGCTGTGACGGGGTCCTTTAATGTTGGGGTAAAGTGAGGGGATGTTGTAGATAGTATATTGCTTTCGTCTGGTTGGGTCTGTAGAGATCTTGTAGACTGTGATGTTGATTCCGATGGTTTAACGGGAATGCCCGCGTAGAAGTCAGAGGGGTTTTCTACACGGAGATATGTGCTAAATGCTCCTGGATGTTCCCAGATCTGGTTGACCAGAATGCCTAATTCGCGGGCAATTCGCTGGATGAGTTTCTCCTGCCACATGTTATCATCGCTTGATGACGTGATGGGAACATCTCTGATCGCATCTTCAATGCCATGAGCATTTGCCTGTCCCTTGCTCTCTGCAAATTGAGTCAAATCAGCATCCTCTACCAGCGACTCGCCAAGAATCACAGAGAGAATAGAGTCATTTATGCCAATCAAATCACGGATGACCTTGCGAGTAATACGCTTCCAGAACGATTCTTCCGGCGAATCACCCTGAACCGAAGTATCCGTCGACGACGACGTCGATAAATCAGCCTGGTTGGTTTCTGAAATACTATCCAGCGTTTCCGTCATGTGGGATGATGTACCACGACTATTACGACGCTGGCGACGTTTGGTCTCCCGCTCGATTTCTTGCAACAGTATCCTGCTCTGCTCCGTCCTCCATTTTTCAATACGCTGCCATCGCTCTCGATCAGCCTTCGACTCTTGCTCATCCACAGTTTCGAGATGTTTCTGGACGCTAGAACGCCGTGTATGAGTAGCATCTGCTTGGCGGTGCGGGTTATACTGCTCGAACTGCCATAAGCGATCCTGAGCCAACTGTCCGGATGCATGGAATGATCCTAGACCGTCGTGTGTGGGCAGCACTGGATTACTTTTATCTGGCAGGTTGGATTCGCGGAAATCGCGGAGTCCTTCATCGAGGCTATCCAACTCTGTAGCATCTTCCTCCTCTTCCTCTTCTTCGTCATCGAGGACGTCTTCCGAAGAAGCGTTATCGTCTGTGCCCTGGTTCGTAGTTACAGCATTGAACGATCCAAAGTCACTCAGTCGCGACAGACCAGCTGTGCGAGCAGTGCGTTCGGTGGAATCAGAGCGGGTGCGGGCAGTGGAAGCGGCCTGGGAGGGGGAGAACAAGACCCATTCTTTGGCGTCGTCATCAACAACATCGGCGTGAGATTGCTCTGGCGGCTGGATCTTGAGCGAGGGGCGTTCTGGCGTTGAATAGGACGCCTGGCGACGCGGGGGCGCCTGCGTGGGCAGACGAAAGGCCATGCTGGTGATGGCTGGTGATGGCTGGTTTCGGGCACGATAGCGATAAGCTCAGTGAGAGGAGTCGGAGAGATGGATGGGGAAGAGGGCAGTGGTCAGTCCAGCTCTCTCCAGCCGCAAACAGAAACACGGCGACTGGAGGAATGTCGAATTGTGCGATATAACTTTACAGAACAACAGTATAAACAGAAAGTGTTGGGAGATCAGGCGGCGCGGTGGCTGTTGGGAGGGTGAGATGATTGATACTGGATGCGGAGTAGGAGCGGGTCCCGTGATAACGCCAGATACAATACAATTACGATAGAGCGATAAGCTGGGCAAGCGTAGATCCCGGTCAGACCACGCACGCCACTGACTCATTGCCGTCACCATTACCATCATTCATTCCATAGCCCCTATGATTAATACTATTCAATACTTAATAACGGATTTAATGTTAATCTCATGCAAGGCTGAGCGACAAGGCCACAGGGGCTGACGGCGATGTGATGCAGGCTGGGCGATTATGGCCCCCTGGCGACACTCTTTGCTGAGTCGCGTGTCTTCGGCCAGAAGTTAGTGTCTTGTGTCATTATTCCGCGTATTGTGGAATCAATTTCATTGTCACAACGTGATCAAGTCGTGTACCCTTGCTCAGCCGGTGGCAATGGCCAATAGTTGATAGTAATAATAACTAACCAGTAAACATAAATAGTAAATAACTACATGGGTCCGCATTTGACAACTCAGTGACCTGCAAAAGATGTACGGACTAACGGGCGCTGACTGGTTGATCGTGCGTCAACCAAGTCTAATCCCTCCAATTGGCGGTTATCCTTGCAGGCCAATGAGCATAGATCAGGAGAGATGGGATATTACATATTATACAAAAGGCGTAGAACTTTTAACCACCATACTAAAAGGGCGCAACCCTTACTTAGTAAGGATTCTAGTGGTATTGTGTATTGAATATTTTTTTTCTGACAGAAGATGAGCACCTGTGAAATCAATGCTGAAAATGACCGCTATGAGGCCTTTTACGGCATCATTTTCACCTATAGCCCAGCGGGAAGCTGCCACTTTGAATAGGGGCCTAGTATACTATATGTAATTTTGATTCCTAACGCGTATTTGGTGATACCTACAGTGATGGGAGAAATATCAACTTCGATAGGTATCCCAGGTCTGATATTAACGCGGAAATGCAGAATCTGAGTGAGATCATCTGGAAAGCAAGAGGGATTTGCTTCAAACATATGGAAACCAATCAAAACCCCACATATAATTACCATGAGTGGTACACACCATATGAAGACTTCCAACTATCGCCAGTGGTCCAAGAACTGATCAACTCGCGCGTGTCAGGGAAGACTCCGTCAGAAATCTACCGCGATCTTCGTGATATTCCTGAGGCAAAGGGCAGTAACAAGACACAAGTTTATCACTTATGGCAGAAGGCAAACTACGAGATCTAGCGGCGAGATTATGATCCCTTAATCTCCGCGACAATGCTGCTTTCTAAAGACCATTAATATGAGGATCGCCTTGATATGTTGAACGGAGGAAATGTAAGGGCATTACCCCTCATACTGATACTTATCAATTCCTAATTGGTCTAATATACTTATTTGTAATCAGCTCTGTGCAGCGCTTATTGGGCTTCAATTGGACGTAACATGTCATTAAAATCCAACACCTAAAGGTTCATTCACGGTGAATTTAGTACTAATAATTATCATACCCAGCTTCAGAAAGACTAATATGCTGGCCCGAAAAGATATGGGAACGGATCCCACGCTTGTCACCATACTTCTTTGTTTTTGCCGTGCCCATCAATATATTTATTAACGTCCAGCTATTGATGTGAACAAATCCACGAAGTTTGAACGAGTTGAAAACTTTTACACATTTCAGATTTCTACAGCGTCGCTATACTGCCATATCCAAGCTACAAATACGATGAGTGAAGACCATACACCTGAATCTGAATTCGACAGGTTTGTTGAGACCATCCGCCTGGATGAGCTCTGTGCTACTGCCTCCCGCTCTCGAAATGGGATCTCCTGCTCTTTGGGCAATCATACAATTGGAGGTACCGAATATGGCCTATATGAAAAAATATTTATCCACTGTCTAACACATTTTGCACATTCATAACAGGATTCAATGTTGTTTACGAGCTAAATTTCTCGGACGGGATCGTTTGGGTTGCACGCATACCCCTTCCGTATAACTGCTATCAACCAGAAGAGATGTCTGTCTCATATGCTGCGACTTTGAAATACATCAAAAAGAATAGCACTATGCCTGTGCCTAAAGTATATGCGTACGATGTACAATCTGCTCCAGAAAATAAAGTCAAAGCCACATACATACTTATGGAACGACTTTCTGGTCATGCATTACCTACTTTAGAACGTACAGATTTCGAGCCTAGTGAGGAGGAACTACGTTTGGTAACAAAAATTCATACGCAATTGACAGATATCATCTTGCAGTTAGGTGAGTGTTGGTTCCTACAAAAGTTAGCTAGTTCTATGTTTGCTACTTTGCTGAATTCTTCGCCAGCATCTCTAAAATTCGATAAAATCGGCTCCTTGCGAGAAAATCCAGACGGAGAATTCTTTGTAGCTCCATATACAGAGACCAACGCCACTGCCTATCCGCAATACAAGGCCATAGCATACAATAAGCTCAGTCCGCAACACAAAGGTCCATTCTCGTCTGTATTGGAATGGTACAATGCCATCGCAGAACTCAATCGCAAATATGCACTGGGGGATCCTGACGAAGAAGAAGACAGAGACGAAACAGTTGCTGATTATGAGCTTCTGGCGGAGCTTGCAGAGCATTTTGTCGTTCCGGAGTTTGCGAATGGGCCTTTTGTGATTAACCATAATGATCTTACAATTCAGAATATTCTGGTACGTTTCAATATTTCGATACAAATCTTCCTAAGAGGAATCAAATTTAATGATTTGGCAAGGTCGACGATGATCTGAATATCACCGGCATTCTCGACTTTCCAGGCACAATCGTCCCACTTCCTTCACTTTGCGTCTACCCCTGGCTATTCAGCGACAACATAAGTGGGCTGGTCACTGATCGGAGTATTTTCCTTGACATATTCATCAGCCGCGACTGTCAATCGTCGTTCCCTTCGTCAGCTTTACTCTCTACACAAGTACGGAAGGATCTAATGACAACTGCTGAAGCCCGTCAAAGCTTCGAATTGGGTCTTATGGGTCCATATACGTCGCTGGTTCTCCCTCGTTTGTATAAAGAAATAAATAAGCAGCCCTTTGATTCGGAGCGTGAGTATCAACGAGTCGTCGATACACGGGGGTGGTTTAGGGACCTTGTCCTAACGGGTGAGGATGGGTTGTATTCCTGGCAGAGAGCAGAGTAATGGACTAATTTTCAAACCATGTATATATTCAACAGAGAGTTAAATGAGAGGACACTATATCAGCTCCATGATACGGTAAACCGGATCTGGGAATTCACAGATCCTTGTTTTATAATAATAATGAAGCCTCTGCCTGAATATACAGGTAACACCAACCAATGCAAGGTTCTCCTATTACATACATACTATCAATTGACTTAGAAGTAGTCTCACCGCACAAGCTTATAGCTACCTCCGCCCACAATTTCAAGTTTCCCTTGCGCGACCATCCCCGCAAGAAACTCTCTAAGCTCCTCATTGCCAAAAGGGAATCCGCCAGGCACTGTGATTTTCAACATCATGATGATGCGCTGCAGCGGCATGGCTCCCTGGTTAGTCAGCATCCCCATGATGAACTGCCAGTAGAGATTCATCTTTTCCATCGCTGCTGCGTGGGCAGTCTCCTTCGCTGCCACTGCCGCCGCTGCATCGGCTGCTGCGGCGGCGTCCGCTTCGGTGGCAGATGGGCCTGCCATCTCCTGCTCGTCGCGGCCGCCTGTTGCTCGCTCTTCGTCGCTGGGTAGTCTCTCTAGCACGGAAAAGGTGTCACGTTGAGACTCAGTGAGGATACGCTTGCTGACCCAGAATAGACAAGCGCTGCGGACCAAGGAAGCAGGCATATCCAATGCCTCGGAGAGTTCGGTCACCGTTTTCGTGACAGGGGTATCTGTAGTAGCTGGTGGATCGGAGTTGAAGGCATAGATCACGGTGGCTTGCCAAGTCGTTACTTCGTCGGTAAACACCCGATCCTCAAGATCCAACTCGACGGTGACTTGACCCAGCCCATTGAGCCAGGTGAGTTTTCGGGACTGTTTGAGTGATTCGAATCCTGTGGAGTATCTTTGCTGCAAGGAAGATATTTCGGGAGGCACCTTGAACGGCTGGTCCTGAATAGCCGGCCAAAAAAAGCGCGAAAGGATTTTGGCGTGGAGCTCCGGCCCTTCGAATTTCGAAGGCGCTGTCTTCTGCTGCTCGCTGCTCAAGCCTAGGTCCTTCCGGATCGCTTTATCGACGCGTTTCGAGTCAAACACATCCCGATGCATGACTTCGCAGGCCTGCAATGCACCGTCTCCAAAACGCACTTTCAATAGTTCCAGCACTGATAATTCCTGATCAAAGTCTACCTTCTTCTTGAGTAATTGTTCGGATAGCATGTCCTGAAGCTCCTTCACAAACGCTTCTTTGGATTCGAAAAGACTAATCAGACTACCGATAACATCCGACCCTTTGGACTTTTTGTAATCTGCAGCTGCATCGATAGGGTCCGGCATCCAGTGCATGTCGTCCCAATCCAACTCGTTGGAATCATTCTGGAGTGTGCGTTGGTGAGCATTACTCAATTCTGTTGACAGTTCAGCCAGCGTCTCGCCAGATCCTGAATTGACCCCCGTTCCATGCTCTGGAGGTTCTGACAGTAGTCCTCCGACAATTACCTTGATTGTATCGTCACGATCTCTTAAATACTTCCGAATCGGCCGAGCTATTCGGTCGAGAAGGACCCCCTTAGGGTCCAAGAGGCTGAACGCCCGTATTATCGAGATATACAGTTGTAGTATTTGAACGGTAGAAGCACCCGGATGTAATAAACGTTGATTGAGCATACCAATGAAAGCAGTGGTTACCGAGTATCGTGATGCAGGATGTGTGGCATACTGCTTGAGATCTTCAATTGCTCCACTGCTCGAATCCCATTCCACAATCACGTCAAATAGCTCGCTTGTACGTAGAGCCCCCAGACGAGCGATAGCAATCTCTTGCCACCTTGCAACGTCGGCAAAAGGAACATTCGAAGAAAGGTCGCGTCGCTTCGGCGGTTGCAAGATGTTTAGCACTTCGACAACCAGTCTGGCAAAAATATTCTGCGTCCATAGCCGCAAGTGTTGATCGACCAAAGACGGCGAATCCCACTCGCGCGTGTAGGTACATGTGATGAATTCAGTCAACATGTTGTTCATAACCAGAGCGAAGACTCGCTGTGCTCGATCTCCCCCAAGGCCCACATCATGCATAAGCCGTAGTAATGTCAAAAGTTTGCTTTTAACTGCATTTCTGCGTGGATTGGTTTCATCAGCCATCATTATTTGCTCGCGAGCCCAGTGTGATGGTTCGTTTCTCCACGTATGATAGGAGGCAGGAACCTCAGTGTCGACTTCCATAGTATCCTCTTGGTGTTCTCCAACACGCGCCGTTCGTTCATATCTCACATCCGCGATTCCCAATATAACAGCCACACTATCTGTCAAAACCTTTTCCAAAAGCGTGGATACCTGGGTGAACGGAAGAGAATATGCAACAATTGCCCGAAAGACTTCATGAAGCTTAGAAGCGGCAGGACCTCGATCTGCCTCCTCTAAATTCGGCACTATATATTGTGAGAATGGTGTGTAATACATGTTGTGTACATATCCCAGATAGTGCACGGTCTTGGGCAAAGAATCTTCATCTGCCGTTGCTTCCAACAGCTTCGACGGTGTTAGCTACATCCAACAATCCACAAGGTGATACGTACAGCTATAAGTTTAGCCCGAAAATTCTCCAGGAAATGGCGCCGCATTTCATTTTCATACCATTGCATAAGGTCATACGATTTGAGTCCTTGGCTTTGGGCTTTGCTGCGAAATGGCGGTGATAACAGATAAGCCAACGCCTGAGATGTTTCCAGCGGGGGCTCTTGTCGTTGTGGTGAAAAACTTGTTCTGTTGTCCAGGTCCGACAGTTCTTGAGCCCCACGATCGGGAAAACTGAGAAAAAGCGTTGCTGCATGCCATGCACGATTCCATTTAATCGCCTCTGGAACCGGCTCGCCGAGTTCAGTATGCGTTGTGTTGCTTTCAAAGCTACCTGTTTGCCAACTCTGGCTATTATGCAACGGGGCAGGGCGACTTGTTTGTGATTGCACTGATCCAAATGGCTGACCAGGCGCAGTCGATGGAAAAGCTGGCGTCACCACGGGCGTTGGTGTATCTTCTTTCAGTGAGACAGGCGCGAATACAGAATTGAAGACGCGCTTGCGACTGGCCGCAAGAGACGCATCGTTGAACATGTTGCTCCTGATCTTACCGTCGCCAGTGGCATTCTTGTTATTTCTACCGTATTTATATTCACTCTTCCATTCTCATGTCTTGGTAGCAGAGGATCTGGAGAGACTATGAGATGTCTTTGTGCAGGTATCTGTTCCCTTTTCGGACAAGGGCGCCGGGGATGGTCGCGTAGTCACGTGCAAATATTTATCTTTTACTGCAATCGATCAAGACTTCACGATAGATTCAGGTACAACATTTTTTAAATCATTTGTGCTTGTCATTACTGCGTTATTTGCGAGAGATATTTAATGGCCCAAATCGGCCTTATGACAGTGTAACCAAAACAGCGATCATAACCAAGCTCGTAATCGAATCAACATTCCAAAACACATCAAAATGATATCAATTGAGGGCGAGAGGGGTATAACTTTATGAATGTTTAAGATCTGCAGGAGCAAATAGAATTCTTGAACTTCCTTCTTGAACATAGCCCAGATTTCACATGGTAAAGAGCCTCCTTCACAAGCCAAATCATGACGACTTGTCCTTATCTACCTTTTCCCATTCGCTATCGGTGCTGGCGTACCCGGAGTTTTCGCCTCTGCTCTCTCGTTTCCTGAGCACGTTACCCTCCGAGTCTTCTGATTCAACCGCAGTCGCAGCCGTAGTACTGGCCTCTTTCGACAGCTGGTTCACCTTTCGCCGTCTAGTTTTAGACACACCTCCAGTTTCGGTCTCAGTATCCGAATCATTATTGTCTGTCTCGGCTGAATCGTCGCTGTTCTCAGCAAGCTTCTTCTGCTGCTCTTCTGCCTCTTGTTTTTGCTGGGCCTGGACCTCTCGAACCTCCTTCGCAAACCAGTTTATAGACCACCAAAGCGCCCCGCTGATGCACGAAAGCGCCACGAAGTGAACGCTGTATGTCGCGATGAGGAGTATGAAAAGCACTAATTGGAGTGCCGCAAATGTAGCATTTGTAGCCACAAGTAAAGTGGGAGTCGGGCCGGGAGTGAAGATGCTGGACCAGAGGTCCTCGAAAAATGAAGTACTCATTTCACTGCTGTGCGAGTTCGTCGAGTTTGTTGGCGAGGGTTAGGAATTTGCACTCCTAGCAGCATCGTCAGTTCCTCTTTCAAGCTCATCTCGCGGATCCGAGTATGTGGACGCGCAGACTTACCAGTGCGATAACAAAGGTAGACAATATTCCGACGTATAATAGAGGCTTTGATCAAAACAAAACCTCCACTAACGTCTTAAACTGAGGATTACCTGAATGTAAACAGTCATCCGTTCAGCGGAAAGCGCCCGACCGTCAGATCACGGGATCGGGATCTTCTGCCCGATAAAGAGCTTGCCGTTATCACCAGGGTTGCCCCGCCATTCTTGCACCTGACTTCAGTTGTTGTCTTCTGATCGAGCTTACCCTAATATCTCATGCCAGATTTTGCTATTATTTATTTTTGATCTCAGACTTCTCCATAGCCTAGCTGAGCCTATATACTTACAGATCCATTCCCTTCAATCTGACTTAAATATATTCCAAGCTATGTACAGTGCCTGTCGACTCGATGTTATGGGGATGGGGAGGACGTCTGAGAGTATATTCAAAGAGCGAAGGCTGCCAGGCGATTTATCAGACTAATCACAGGAATATCATGCTAGACACTTATTTTAACGACGTGCAAGATCTAGCGCTCATGTGTGGCCAACCTTTCTTCTGCTTCAGGTTAGCAGTATGTGATATAATGCAATATCAGCATTCCTATCAAGGCATTTTCTATACTCATCATGATTTGTATCGTTAATTTACTAGTATTACGAACTACACGACACGATCGATAAATGCATGGGCTATTTTGATGTTGTTAGACTTAACTATGAGGACCAATGTCTGGAAACTGATCCTCAGAAACAAGTTACTACAAGGGCCGGCTAAGAAAGTCCGATGACGTGTCAATCTACCAAAAATATACATCATATTAATAATACTGTCTGTGTTACCGCCTTCTTTTCTTACTTTGCCCTGCTTTGCCCAGTGTGCGCTACATCCGCTGTCTTCGGATTTGAAAACACCTGCCCCATTTGCCCCGTTTGTCCCATTTTGCCCAGGCATCTACGCGATACTTTGCCTAATTGTACGGGTATACTGTGCGGCGAACAGATTGAAAAAAAACAAACTAGATACATCAACATCACATTAAAAACCATAAACACCCCAATGAGTGGGTCCGAAAGATTTAAACACCACATCAAACGTCATAATGATTGGACAACACGATAGATACCATTGTGGGGATCCACAATACTTAAACACCACGATACTCAAACGTCATATTGATTGGATAACACGATAAAACACCATAATGAGTGGATCCATAATATTTAAACACCATGATAACTTAAACATCACAATGATTGGACAACACAATAAATACCATGATCCACAATACTTAAACACTACGATTTTCACCACGACGATTTTCACCACGACGATTTTTAACACCACAATGATTGGACCCTGCGGGCCCACAATAATTAAACACCACGATTTTCAGTATCACGAGTTTTAACACCACTATTTTCAACATCATGATTTTCAACACCACGATTTTCAGCACTACCCCTACTTTGGACCTTATAAAGCCAACTTCAGACGCTCCACTTAAGGTAAATGTCAATTTCAAGTCCCCTACTCACGATATCAGCCCAGATGGATGCTAAATTTTCTTCTCTCAGTAACAGTTACAATGGTCAATGCTGCTTTTCTGGAGAACAAGATCTTGAATGTCGGTTCTCTTGTATGCTCTGGCGATTATTCTTGAGACCGTACACTAACTAGGTTAATCTAGGGCCGTATGAACTTGATACTTCGACCCAAAACATACCATCCCATGACATTGAAAATCTGGATGTGTCTGATCTTGCCGAAATACTTCGAAGCCCAATCCCTGAATCCTGGTTTGCAGAATGTATGTGCTTCTTTTATTACTTTTATGCTATGGCGTACCTCAAACCTCTCAGCTGGCTGTGATATGGTCTTATAAATATTATCTAGAATCTTTGCTTCCTTTTAATATCACATTGAGAGATATAGGATAAGTTTTATATTCTGTTACGCTGACATATTTAAATAGTAATGGAGCCATCTCACAGTCCTGGACACCCTGATCACATAACTTCAGCATGCAGAGAAATCGAATTTCGTCAAGGGTAAATTTTATGTGTCCTTTAAATGCACTCTCGAAACCACTAACATGAAGCCTTTATCTCGTGGTCTAGTTTTCAAGAAACTGATACATCTTTGGCATCATATATGATGTCTCAAAATACAGAGATGATTCCACCAGAAAACCAAGAAATGGATATCTCATATGCGACTGCGTCCATGCAACCATTTTCCTCCCCAGAACAACAACAACCACCGTCAGGCTCGCTCCCAAACAGAACAAACTCTACTATTGAACAAGAACATATTTGTCGATATCCGTCTTGCAAAGAAAAAACATTCCGTAGCAAGGGCCTACTAGACCGACACCTGCGTGAACTTCATAGTCCCCAAACATATACTTGTCCCATACGTTCATGTGATCGACACAAAGAAGGCTTTAATAGGCGATACAATCTTATGTTACACCAAAAACGAGTTCATCGGGATGAAGTCTTGCCATCCGAAGATGACGCTGAAAATATACGGACGACTGATAAAGGCGAAGATATAAATTATGACGGGTTTGATCATGTATCCGAGTATGAGGACAATAGATCTATTGATGGAAAAGACACTCTTCAAATGAGGTTGAATGATCTTGTGCAATTACGGTCAGAGATGGATTTGGATATTAGATCCATACAGAGAGTTTTGAGTATGGTAGGACAACCATGAGTCTTTGGACTTCAGTGAAACTTAGGTATCTAAGTTAAGCTAATATCATATTTCGAATTAATTGACATTTAAAGTATCTAATACTATTCTGATAGAGAGTAGTACAGTAATTTGACAATTGTGTGAATATAGTATTACGAGCTTCTGCCTTTCAATTTGCATTTACACTAATTTATATTAGATTAAATCTAGAGTTCTTAGAGGGCCGCTCATAGCTAATGCAAAAGGTTGAAATATTATTAGTATCAATACAAGGACGGCTCCTATATCTCACACATTTTCTGTGGTGCTATATTCAACTTTTGTCGCCTTACTGTAGTAAATGAACTAGTATTTTACAGACGCACAAAACACTAATACACATAAGAATTGCGTTATTAGCATAATAAAATAATTTTTGTAAAACATGCATCTAATATAGAAAATAAGTAAAGCTTTGAGTAATAATTGATAGGTGTTCTGCAGGATAGTCAAGTTAGTAGTTACACTGTACGGCACACTATAATCGAGCGTGGTGGTGGGGTAACCGCTCCTATTGTTACGGCTCCTGGTCGACCACGTCCATCCCGGCGAAGAAAGTTGCAGATATTAATCGATGCATTTCGTGCAAAACCGGATCAATAAGCATTCCTCTCCACATCTCGGTACCCCCGTGCCCATCAAATGACTAGCGAGATCTCGGGTGTGCTGTGACGCCGCCTCTATTGGTTGACACTGCAGTTGATAATTGCTTTTACAGCGACGATCTTCACAAATGCAAACCCCTCACAGACATGACGAATCACATTATGGTGGCTGGCGAATTCGCACCTGAGATTGAATCCCCCGACATCTCACAGATATGTTAGTATATTATTATAATAAGGCATGTCTCCTTCCGCTCCAATGCCCGCGGGTTGTACCACAGGCAAGTCTCGAGATTCCGCTGTTAAAGATGGAAGCAAAGAAAACATCGGGTACCCATGAGTCAAAGACCATAGGACCATTCTTGTTAACTGGGTTATCGCGACCCACACCGCAGGTCTATGATCGAGAACCATATTGCCAAACTGGGGTTCGAGGCCTCCTTCATGATCCGCATGTTGTCTTGTGCACTGCATGTGCTACGCTAGGCGGCTTTCTTTTTGGATACGACCAAGGTGTGATATCAGTAACCTTGGTTATGCCGCAATTTATCGATAAGTTTCCTCGGATTGCCTTGACTGCATCTGGAGCCGGCTTCTGGAAGGGGTTCTTGACGGCAATGATCGAGCTAGGAGCTTTTTTGGGCGCGTTGAACCAAGGATGGATTGCGGATCGGATCTCACGTAGACATTCGATTGTTCTGGCCGTTTTCATCTTCACGCTCGGCTCGATTCTGCAAACAGCAGCAGCAAACTATGCAATGCTGACTGTCGCAAGACTGATCGGGGGTATTGGGATCGGGATGCTGAGTATGGTGGTTCCACTATACATCTCAGAGATTAGTCCACCGGAAATCCGCGGCGCGTTGCTCGTGATGGAGGAGCTGTCGATTGTCTTGGGGATTGTGATTGCTTACTGGATCACATACGGGACGAGGTCGATCACTGGTCACTGGGCCTGGCGACTCCCGTTCTTCCTGCAAATGTTTCCAGCCTTTGTTCTCCTGATCGGCGTCACCGCACTTCCGTTCTCGCCGCGCTGGCTGGTTTCGAAAAACAGACATGCGGAGGCTCTCGAGAACCTGGCCAGGCTTCGCTCTCTCCATTGGACCGACAAACGGGTGCGTCACGAGTTCTTCGAGATTGTGGCCGAGCACCGCTTCGAACGAGAACTGCGTGCACAGCGGCATCCGCAGCTACAGAATGGTGGTCGCTGGAATGGGATTATGCTGGAGATTCATTCTTGGATAGATTGTTTCAGAAGCGGATATAGGAAGCGGACTTGGGTTGGAATAGGCTTGATGTTTTTCCAGCAGGTACGCCCTTTTGGCACTTTCCTCACCCGTACCAATTTTTAACTCCTGCAGTTTGTTGGCATCAACGCTTTGATATACTATTCGCCGACCCTGTTTGCCAGCATGGGCGTAGACTACGATATGCAATTAGCACTGTCTGGAGTTCTGAACATCACGCAGCTCGTCGGGGTGTCTACTAGTGTGTGGACGATGGATAAATTCGGGCGGCGAGCGCTGTTAATGACGGGCTCGGCCTTAATGGCAATCTCTCACATCATCATCGCCGTTTTGGTCGGATTATACGACAAAGACTGGCCGAGTCATCGGGGACCGGGCTGGACAAGCGTGGCGTTTTTGTTCGTGTACATGTTCTTTTTTGGTGCATCATGGGGTCCTGTCGCTTGGGCGGTGCCGTCTGGTACGAACCTTTCTATTCCAGAATCCTGTTATGATACGAAACGCCTGTGGTCTAACAAAATTATAGAAATATTCCCGTTTGTGCTGCGAGCTAAAGGGGTTGCGTTGTCGACGTGCTCGAATTGGCTTAATAACTTTATCATTGTAAGCTACAACATCAGATCTTTCAGAGAATAATAATTCGTGCGCTCCGAAACATTGACCGCTTCAGGGGTTGATCACACCACCTCTAGTGCAAAACACCGGGTTCGGCGCTTATGTCTTCTTCGCGGTCTTCTGTGTTCTGTCGGGCATATGGACAGTCCTATTCGTGCCGGAGACGAAGGGAAGGACACTGGAGGATATGGATGTCTTGTTCAAGGACAACGTGGCGGCTGCAGCACAAGAGCGAAAACGAGCGATTGAAGCGGAGTTGCGTCGGGAGGACACCGTCGGCGACTGGTAGCCTGTAAGCTGTAAGCTTGCAGAAGAACATCTTATTCCGATGATCTGTAACGGTCTCCGACACGGACGTTTTAAATTAGATATCCGCTCTGTCTTGTCGGACTCGGTCTTGATTATGGCGGTGAGTTCGCGCCGCGAGGTATCCGAATGCCCCTTTCTCTCTCTCTGCTTCGCTGGTTTGATTACTTGACACGCCATGACAGCTTGCCATGCTGCATGATTCTTTTCGGTGACTCTTTACCCTGAACAAAATGGGCTGACTGGTTAGGCCGTGATAATTATAGAAGATCAATGCTAGCCATATTAGCGGCAGGGCTAACGCATTGTTCCTGGCCCCCATTCCCACCACCTCGGGCCGCATTATTTCAGTTGATGCAGTCGGTGTAGAGATCGGACACCTGGTGACTTAGCAGTGCTACTCAGTCACTACGGTGCCTGGGGTAGCACTAGACTGAAATAGCAGCGAGGCTGTTGAGAAATTTTTATCGAGAATTTTTGCTTTTTTTTCAATTTCATTTACGGACATTGCTTTTCACGGATACGAATACGTGGCAATAATATTAGAATAGAAATGACGATAATGAAACTAGGAGGCCACGGTTGGCATCTAGCTTAGCCCCTACGCTATATGTAGGTCGATTTTATTAATGAGAGACAGTTAAACTTGTTTGCTACATGTACGAGCCGTCAGCCAGAATAAAAATAAAAAAAACAAAACAAATAATCAAAAATCGGTTGCAACGTAAGAATAATAATATTAAGATTAAATCATACAAGGGCGAAAAAAAAGCTTACTAACCTCGGCCAGACCCTTCTTAGGGTTCTGACGTGTTCCTGAAGGGAAAAATTCTTGTCGTTATCCACGCAGGGTTACAGAGCTTCCAAGACATTCCCGAACATCACCTGTTTGGGGCATAGTAGATGATACTCTGACATGACATAACCAGCGAAGCAGTGAATATGGTGAGATATCAGATAGGGACATCCATTATTGCATTGTGTTTGTTTTGGTGGAAATTGAAGCTGAACAGACGATGACGTTACGCCAAGTCAGAGCCGAACACTACGTAGCAGATATGACCATTCTTGATCACCGGAAGCAACGTACTGCCATCAAGTACGTCTATGTGTACGCTGGTCATGGGCATTTTCCATGATGACAAAGCCGGCCCTTCCGAGGTTCATTGGCCGGGGAGGGCGAGCGTGAGGTTGCGTAACGGACAAGCCGGTGGTGGTCATCATCATGATGTCAGCCAGGAGATCGAAGCAGATCGTTGAAACATGGCATAGGCAACATGACGATAACAACACAACCACAACAATAATAAGAGGATAGAGGTAGTATTAGTCAATAGTAGTACGTATAGAGGAAGACAGGGGAAAGCACGTTGTTTGGACCCGCAATTGCTGCTTTTCCAACGGTTCCCGTGTACGGGGCACTGAGACGGCCGATGATTGGTCATAGTACTGGTACTATATAGTACTAAGAATAGACGCAGATACTAGGTACTGTTAAGTATATTTTTATATCGGATACTGGTACTCTGTAACGAGTTGACAAGATACTATCGTATGGAGCACTCTGTACTCAACACAGAATATACTACTTAGTTTACGGATAGAACTATCTACGTAGTCCATACGCGACTTGTACGAGCCCCGAGTGCACGTGACTGCCCTACTGAATGCGGTCATTTAGTGCGCAGCCAAAAATGGGCCGATCGACCGGCGCCAGCCAATCATCGCGGCAGCCGCTGGCTTCCCAATCGGGCTTGAGGTATTGTGCTCGTGTTCACATGACCCTGGCTGGTCGGTGACCGTCGGTCCTTCTCTTTCCTGTTCGCATCATCGCTATCGATCGGTATGGCTGCCTGGCAGTCGGCATCAACACGACGAGAGCGCAAAGCGTTTATCGTTCGTACAGATCTCCATTTTTGCGGGTAGTCCAAGCATGCATGAGTAGTGTGGTGATCAGGCGGCCATGCGGCCTGGTGGCCGGGCCTTCCTGGTCGCCTCGATGGAGTAGTGGAGGTTTAGTTATGGGCTTTACTCGCCGATAAACGCAGCGCGATCGACCAGGGCAGCAGGACTATCGATATGCGCTTTGCAAACTACATTTACGTTTACTAGTACTTGGCATTAGACGGCGCTATTTCCGACCGCCTGGCTGGCACTCCCGTACGAACGACGGGCGGCCTACGCGACTGACGATTGACGATGACACATGGCCAGAAAGGGGGATACAGCGTACACAGCGTACCACCGCACAGTCCCAAAACCGCCTCTAATTAGAAATTAAAAATAAAACGAACCAGATCATAGACATCACATCGCATCGCATCACATCGCCGGCGACGTCCGGGGCCGAGTGGGGGCGGACTGAACCAACACAATCGACCAAGTGAACCTTATTGCTTCATTTCGTGCTCGATGCAGCGCTGTCCGCTCAATTCCCCCGCTGGAACTCCGTCCGGAGTTCCAGCGGGCCTTGCCAAAATAATGGGTCTTGTCTTTGAGATCGCCGGCAAACTTCAGGAACAAAAGAAGGAACAACAAGGACCCAAACAGTCCCCGCGTCGCCACAGCCGCTTTCACTGGCTCTACTGTAGTATAGTATACAGTCGATCTACCCTCCGTAGTGCTCTCGCGCAACCCCCCTATTGGGAATCGCTACTGGAACCATCTTGGGACCGCCGAGGTGTCATTCCACCTCCTTTTCTGTTCGCTTATTGCCGAATCGGCCCATTGGCATTGACATCATCGTGGCTGTAAAACGCCTCAGTACCAATGGCGGTCGCCCCCAACCTGTCCCGTCACACTCATCACAGTCACCACTACTGATGTGTTCGGCCTGCTATACAGGCTAGCAGTAGACGGAGTATGGGGCTGATGAATATCCACTTAGTCTTGCTACTAGCCTTGGGCTCCCCGTAGCTCGATTTGGTACGCGGTACCCCTGTCCCCCATCTAGAAATAACAGTCGTCTGCAAAACGTTGGAACTAACCGCAGGCTAGGACGGAAAAATAAGTGGGTTTGCGAGAACTATCCATCCAGTTGAATGTTATGATGATACTCGCCGGCCCCTGATTGCTCAGAAGCCAGCCCTGCCTCAGTGTTGCTTCTCCCCATTGGACCGCCGTCACCACAGGGTAGCCCTTTTGGCATATGCTAATCTCTCGGCCATATCACACCCTCCTAGGCCACCCAGGCGCCTTGACATTTGACGCTTACCGCACGTCGTACCGGCTTGCTTGGCGGGTCCGTTTCGCGTTTTTCTAGAATCTTTCCTGAACGGTGGAGTAGTGGCCCAGCCCAGTCCAGCAGTGACGTCCCTCTCCTGCGCATAACTGTACTGTTGTTATTCTCGTCCTCTCAAATGCATGGTGGGGGTTTTTTTCTATTCTTTATCTCTTGATTTGACTCCTTACTCTTAGAGTATGAGTGAAGAGAAAAAATTTTCACTCATTTTCTCACCTTCTTCTACTACCCTCGACATCGTTACACTTTGCGGCCTTTTTAAAAATCGGAGATATTCCTGTGCCCTCCACCACACTGGTGAGCAAGGAAGATTGTATATTGTAGACACAGTATGTTGGTCGTCTTCCCACGAGGCAAATCATGCCAGATTGTCCCACCATTCGTTCCTTTTTTAACTACCTCCTTCACCCGCCCTCATGTCGTCGCAAGGGAGTGGCCACTCACGCAGCTACAGATTCGAAGGTCACCCTGTTGGGAACCCCCATCCGCCGTTGCCTTCAAACCAGGAGTGGGTTCTTGCCAATCCTGCTGAAGAACCAGGGATCGATCCTACATCGCATCCTCGACAACAACAATATCACTTGGTGCCGCGCAGCGACCAGCCAGCCCTACCCGGAGGAATCCCTGTGAATCTGCCACTGCAAGAAAACTTTCAACTAGTCCAATCAGAACAACTCCTTTTAGCTTCCCAGGGGGTGCCAAAGTCGTCGTCCATAATCCAACATCCTGTGTACGGGGTATCAGGTCCGCCACAGGCAACCGCTGCCATTGATATCCCTCAGCAAATTCAGCTCGACAGTGCTGGTCAGAGGTATGTGGGCTTATTATGAGTTGGCGTTTTGAGTCGTGACGGTCAATAACGGAATTCCGATACAGTCCATTGTTTGACCTGCTCCACCAATCTTATTCATCCGCCGAAGATTACGATCCAGGATCAATGTACGCCAGCGTTCAGGGTCAGTCTACTAAAATAGTTCTTCCTCTTATTCCTTCTCCCCCCTCCTCCTTCCCTCTCCTCTCATACATATTGCTCCTCCATGAATCTTTTATACCCCAAAGCTAACCTGGTGGCAGCCTACTACCATCCCGACATCACATCGCACCCCAGTCAACAGCTGATTGGCTCTGTGGGCAGTTCCTTTTCGCAGATCGACTCGACGAACATGTTCCCCCAGGGCAACCGGCAGCATGCACCGGTCCATCCCCAACAGGCCTCGTGGCCGCAGTACCAGCGTTCGTTATCTCGCACACCAGAGGACCCTTACCAAAGGAGACCGCAGGAATCGTTGACGCCGCCTGCTGGATATGCGCCTCTACCGTCACAGCCAGCCGTCTTTTCAAACACATCATACCCGGCCAATTTACAGCAGCCACAAGCGCAAGCCTTCTATCCTAAGTATGTCCACTACATTCAAAACGCCCTATCCTTTCGCATTGTTTGGTACCTGAACATGACTAACCAATTGCAGTTCTAATGCTTTCGGCTTCAACCAGCCAAATTACGACTTCACTCAACCTTCTTTTGTCCCGTAAGATGAAGTAAAGCGCAAAGGACATTTTGATTGGGGCTGACTTTTGAGTTCGCAGTTCAAATGCTTACCCTATAACCACTGGGCCCGACCCGAGAATTCCAATTAGAACATCACCTTTCCCAGGCAGCAACAATTCAACCCCTACAACGCCAGAACCCGAGAGTCAGGTTCGCGTGCTTGAGTCGCGCCCAAAGCCACAGTGCTGGGACCATGGCTGCAATGGTCGCGAGTTTTCGACCTTCAGCAATCTGCTGAGACATCAGCGCGAGCGTTCGGGGGCCGCGGCCAAGTCTGAGTGTCCGCACTGCGGGGCGGTCTTTACGCGAACGACGGCGCGAAACACTCATATCTCGCAAGGGAAATGCAAAGGCATTCGCGAGTCAACCGAATGATTGAGTCTCCAACTCTTGTACTATAGTTTCCTCTACTTCATTCCCTGCTCCCTTTTTTTCTTCTTTCTTTACGTTTCCTGTTTCAATCCTTTGTTCTGTCTTTGATCCCCAGGTTATTTCAAGCATTGTTATCCGGCGTTGCCTACACGAGCAAAAGAAAGAGTCGTCGGTCATCGAATCGATCCAGCAGGGACTCGAGAAAGGTTTGAATACCAATTTTGAGTGCATTTGAGGTGTCGTTTTGCTACATAGATATACATTGGCAGCATGGTGTCTGGTTACCTTGTTTTTGTTCTCGTTTTGTTTCGACACTTGTTTGTTAGCGTCTTGTTTTGTTGGTGTCTACATATAATACCCCATTCCACCGGTCTTCAGTCTCGTGGTTCCTCACGATTTCCGACTGTACATGCATATCAACAGCGGATTATTAGACGATTAATGCAGTCAGTTGTTAGTTTCTTACACGACGTCTAGTTAATATATATTTATTACCACAGGACTCTCCATCTCGGTCTATATTCTATACTGATATTTCGGTGCATAGTCAAAGTCCTTACCGAGGCCAAATCGATTCGATGCGTCGATACAGATTCTACTTTAGTTCAAGTATAAATTCAAATCTATTCTTATCTACCTATCTGTATTCGGGAAACCGTTAGTATTTGAAATCAGGGCCGAATCAATAGTTAATGACTCGCTTCTGGACTCCGCAGTAGTAGTGAACCACGCACAGCGATATTATTGAGTTATGTTAGTGATTAAATAACAAAGAATGGATTCGGCCAGTTTCTCAAATTAACGCTTCAATTTCGGGCGCCGAGTAAAGTACTGAATTATACTTCTTCACAATAATGCTCACCTAAGTTTATGTCGTAAGCGAAGTCACGTATCAATTTCCAAAAGCGTGCTTAATTATAGAACCTCTAATCTCTTCTGGCGCGCTTCCTCGCTTTGTACCCGATCTTTAATGCCCAATAAGGAAACTTGTCTACTCTTAGCTGGGACTCGGCATTAGCCTGAAACCTTAGCGTGTGCAACAGAAGAGTGGAGCTGATAGTCAGACTCATCACCAACTCGACTAGTTAACTAGTACGATGCAGTAACAAACAGTTACGCAGGTGGCAACCGAGGTAGCCAATTGCGTGGATTCTATTGTCCAGCGAGTCCAGTTGGTCCGTTGTTGGCTGGCTGTGGAATTATTAATTATTAATATGATATTCTTGGAATGCAAGCGGGCGTTCTTGTTAGGCGCCTGGTTAATCGGCCCAATGGCAGGCGGTACCGCTTGTGTCCCATGATTCTCTTCATGTTTACGAGTCATGAGGCGAGATTTCCCGGCGTATTGTTATCAATGATATTCGAAATTCGACGTAGGAGAGTTCACGATATTTTTAGTTGCCTTCACATGCCATTTCTGACGGCTTTGTTGGACGGGCTCAATATGTACCTATGGAGCGACTGGGTTCTACAAAGTTTCTGCCATGCTTTTTCTCGCAAAGTCTAAATCCTGCCGACAACGTTTCTACCAGGTTGCGCGTATTTGGCCAGATGAAACTTTAAATTAGACCCTGTTACATATTGCTGTTTCCCACCTGATGCGTGTGTTCGATTTTGGCTTTCTCAGAGTTTTAAGGAGAGGGTTGACCAGAATCAGGAGCTTTAATGCATAGTACTACGTATCCTTCTGTTGGCGTCGACATCTGGAATAGTATTAGATGTATGAGAGATATACTGCATTACTACCGCAGGTGTACATACTAGCTATCACGTTCTCACAGCATCTCATCTCCTAAAAACCAACTCAAAGGCCGTGCGCGCCAACCCATCTAATTAATCATTTCGTGCCCAATCACCAGACTAAGTCCTTGTCTTTCTCTCCGAAGCCGCCATCTCCACTAGTAGCACTGTCGAGTACTGTTGATACTGTTGGCTCAGCCATTCGGCGGGTTTTGCGTTGTTTGATTAGTACGCCAGCCGGGCGCAAACACGTAATTTGAAGGGCGTCGTTTTGATGCAGTGGTAGAGATATAGTATTATAATAGGCGCCTGTTATTGTCAGGGTTCCATTGACATCGATCGATTATGGAGGCGCGGTATGGTTGCTATTAGTAAGACCGGTATTACAGGGTTCAACCAGACACGTGCTCTAGGTGCCGCAGCAATGGCTCAATGTATATAGAGGACTAAGCGCAGTCTTTTGTCCTGCGTGTGGCTTTGTGTGGGATATAGAATATAGATTAACACAATTATTATTGATAATATAATGACTTGTTCAGGGTGCAGTCTTTGGCTCAATAATTATCTGGATTGTTCTGTCTTGTATACATGTACTTCTTGGAGGCCAAACACTATCACTATTCACTCTCAAAAAGCAACATCAATTGATCACAGGAGTGACGAGACTATACACTATACCAAAATATCCTGTATCGCGTATATTATTGTAGTTTCGAGAACAGTCTGAAAATTGTAGACTGGTGCCCCAGGCAGCAAGGCAACGACCCCGCGATTTCTTGGCGCTCCACCGGGTGAGTCAGCTGTTGAACACCTGAAAATTGAACCACTTGTTGAGATCCGATATTGAATATAACTATCGCAACCCATTGTCTCGCATCAAAATGTTTTTCTAGATCAACCTGTTACCAGCCTTAGTCAAACTTGTTCTCCCTCTACAGGAATCGAACAAGACTTACAGGCATCACCCCATCGTGCGGCACTGTCGTCAAAATGAATAATCTATCTCTACATCAAACCCTGTGCTTTGCGTATCTGAGGCCTCTGACTGCGGTGGAAACTGCAATACCTTATAGAAGAGTAATACGACTGAGGTTACGAAAATAAAATAAGAACTTGATCACGTATTGAACCTGGCGCAATGGCTTCGGTCTTTACATTTGACCCCGACCCTCCTCGGGTGTCGTCGCCATGGTCAATGTCTGGTTCTTCAACACCCCAGCCTGGAACTACCGCTACTACTATCACGGTTGGTGACAACACTGAAAACCCTTTGAATTCGAGTTCCGACAAGCTCGCGGACTATGGCATCACCAAGCTGGAGCCTGAGCCCCAGGAAGGCCCAACAGAGTATAAACTGCATCTGTTGCTCCGACCTCGACGGCTGTTCACAGCCATGTCGACTGGTCAAGTTGTTGCCGGCACCTATCATTTCCGAGCCAATCATTCAAAACCTGGTTCCGGAGTCAACTTGATAGCCGCAGCAGAGGTACCGCCCAGGTCACTTTCGACGCCGTCATTGAGCACTCGGCAGCAGCGGCTGCAACAGCTCACCACTCAGCTGCTCTGGCGATTGCAGCAGTCTTCACCGTTTCACTCTTCGTCGACGGCGAATCTCATACTGCCTATTCTCCCTGAAGCTACTCCCAAACTTGGACTTCCGCAGAAACCGGCTCGTCTTCTGCCAGGTCTCGAGGAAAGCCAGGGCGCACTGTATGAGATAGGTGTGGCTGACGATGGTACTTTTGTTGGCTTGACTGCGGAGGAGCTGGAAGAGAGTTTGAATAATCTTCAGGCCATGGCTGCTAGTCTTGGCTGTAAAGTTGAGATTCTTCGCAAAGTAGTCGTTGGGGCATGCGAATGGGCAGATGAAGCTGATCCTACAAAGCTGACCTCCGACTCGCTTTGGGTTGCGGAAGCTTTGGTGAGCCCCGACCACACTCTTCAATCAAGGAAGGAGCTAGATATGGAGACATTGAGCCTGGATGACTCAGTCCCAGCTTCAAAAAACGAAGGCCAAATAGAAGGGGCATGTTCTCAAACTGAGCAGATTCGGATATCAATTACAGGACCTAGTGCTGCGGGAAAATCATCCCTTCTTGGGACCTTGACAAGCTCTGCCCTTGACAATGGGCGAGGGAAAAGCCGACTAAGCTTGCTCAAGCACCGGCATGAAATTTTCTCGGGAATCACCAGCTCGGTGGCACAGGAATTGATTGGCTACAGTTCATCTCCCTCTGCTACTGATGGCCCGGTTGGTGTGATTAATTATGCTTCTGAAAATGTGGCCGCCTGGAATGATATCCATGCTGCATCGGATGGCGGGCGTCTTGCCTTTGTGTCTGATCTCCCAGGTTTCACGCGCTATATGAAATCGACGTTACGGGGTCTGATAAGCTGGGCTCCTCATTATGTAGTTCTCTGCATCCCAGCAAACAGCTCCCACGACATGGCTTCAACGCAGGATGACGGCGATCAAGCGCCAGAAATAGACCTCTGTCTGGCTTATCTCGATCTCTGCATTAGACTCGAAGTGCCCATTATATTATGCATTACCAAACTCGATCTTGCATCTCGTCTAGGTCTTAAACAGACTCTTGCCAGGGTGTTGTCTGCTATCAAACTCGCGGAGAAAAAGCCATTGATGCTCGCAGTTTCTCCAGAGACCACAAACCAGCTAATTGATCTGCAGCAGATTTCCACTTCAGACTGTCGTGAGGCCCTCAAGACGATCAACACTGTCAACGGTGACTGGTCCAGTACAATACCGATCCTCCTAACTAGTGCAGTGAATGGCTCCGGCATCGGCAAACTTCATGCCCTGCTCCGTTTCCTTCCTCTCCCAGCCATCCCATCATCCAGACTTGTACGGCCACTACCATCCCAGTCCCGCCAGGAAATACCCACAGACGTATTCGACATCGACGAGGTCTTTGCGATCCCTCCCTCAAAAGTCTACTCAACTGCAGATAACGCCCCCTCAGACGCCAAGGGTGTCGTACTGTGCGGTGTTGTGCGACACGGCAGTATATCCATTGGTGATGAGCTTGTAATTGGTCCTATCGCGGTCGAGGCAAAGCTCGACGACGGCACCCCTCAAGCCTCATCCTCAAGACCACGGTCTCTACAAGCCGCCGAGCACCCACTAAATGGCTCACCACAATCTCGCTCGTACAAAAGCAAGCCACCATCAGGCGACTTCTTCTCCTCCTTCCCCCACGGCTCTTTCCCCAGTAAATCCCGCGTCTCCTTGAGCCATGCAGATTGGCAGCGTGTCCGGGTCGTTAGCGTACGAAACCTGCGTCTATCCGTACGCATCCTTCTCGAAGACCAAGTCGGCACCATTGGCATCGAGCCCATCGTTCGGAGCCCCGGCGGAGAACCCAATTCTCTAGGCCGCCTGCGAAAAGGCATGATCCTCGCCCAGGCGCGAATGACCAGCGACAAATCCAAGAACAGCAGCATACCCAGTTCTCTCGCGTTTAGCACCGCCTTCGTAGCCATCTTCCCAGCCCGCGACTTCTCATCGTCGCTCTCCCCGCCGCTCATCCTCGGCGGAAGCGCAGTCGTCTACATCGGCAATATCCGTGCTGCTGCCAAAGTCACCTGCGTTTCGCTCGCTGACGATGACGCGGTGGCATCGCCGCCTGCGCTTCTCTCCGACGAGCCGGAATTTTTCAATTTCGATGATGACGATGAGAAACATAAACATAACCATCATCACAATCAGCCAAGCCAGCTGCCGCGTCGCGCGCGTCAGGAGAGTGAAAAGACCATTGATATTTCTAGTGCCCAAGGCAATGGGTATATCAATATCACGTTTGCTTTCCTCTCGTCCATCGAGTGGGTTGAACTGGGCTCTTTGGTGGTCGTCATGCCTGGCGCTACCACGGCGACATCGGCTACGGGGGATTTGGTTTCGCTGTCTGGTCTGGAGGGGTTTGTGGGTAGGGTGTGTGAGGTGAATAGTAGTGAGGATATGTCGGAGAGATGATATATGTTCTTAGTTGAATATTCGATTTGCTATGTTATTTGCTATATGCGTTTTTTTTTAGTCTTTGTTTGAGTTCAGATTGACGAAGTTTATGTTAGATACTCAATGGTTTGATGAAAGCTACTAAACTAGATTTATCATTGTTGACATGCTTTGTACATCGATAAATAATAAATACCCAAAGTCATCTTTCAATGTTTAGACCAGCTTCCACGGTTATTTCCAGGTCTACTAATTGGAAAAACCGCTGTAAATGGTGTTACCTCGCCATCTATCCCGTATATACTAATGTTTCCGGTTGAATCTCGTCGAATTCGTGTCCTCGTTTTTGCTGGTTTCTGTTGCGATAATTGCTGCTGCTGGCCGCTACCACCCTTGGGTTGATGAGGTACGATAATATGCTTTTCTGTCTTCCCAGGCTGAGATGAAGAACTAGTCATGTTTTTGTCTTCTTTTTCGTCCCCTCCTTTTGGCGGTATCCTGCTCTGAGCTTTCATCTCGTCTGATCTGGGAGGAGGGGACTTGCGGCCAGGAATGACGTTATCTTGGGATATAGGACTTGGTTTTCTTCCAGGTAGTGGGCGCTGGCTCATTTCTGGGGGTCCGAAAAGTGGTGTCGGTATGTAGGTGCTTGCTGTAGAAGGGTTTGGATTGTCATGTGTGGCAGGAGGCAACCTTGGTAGTAGTTCTAAGAAATCCTGGGGAAAAGGGGCAGGAGAAAGTGGTGGTGGCTGTGGAATATGACGAGGAGAGGACTGTGAAACTTTATCCTCCCTAACGACGCTCCGAGAACGAGACAAATCACGGGATATTTGAAAATGCTCATGTGACTGAGGTAAAGAAGATCCCGTTGAAGATCTAACCTCAACCTGTTCTTCGCCGACACTTGACCTTGGATTCGGAAAGCTTGATAGCCCAGGGGGAGGTGTGGTAGGCGGACGAGGCGGTCGTGTTGAATACAGAACACTCTCAGAAGACCCGCGAGACGATCCTGGGCGGTCAATTGGAGTGTTATTTGAAATTGTCTGCCCTTTCTTATATTTCTGGATGTCGATCCCCAGGTCTTCAAATTCTACTTGAACAACTTTGCGCACTTTAGTCACTATACTTCCCCGCTGAAAGGATATACTATGGTCGAGCTGGGTTTGCGATAACTGCCGAAGTGCTTTGCTGAAAACTAGATCAGTTTTGATGTATTCGGTTTCAAGTAATTCTTGAAGGGCGTTCCTGCAGTTTATATTAAGATCAGTGCTTTTTATTCGGAAACACAGAGACGTATATCAATCAGCACGTACTTCACAATGCCCGAATCTGCCTTGTGAAATAATGACAAAGTGGCAAAAAGGCTCATTGAGCTCTCCAATAGATGCATATCAGTCAAAAGTAATCCTACTTGAGGTTTGTACCGCAGCCACCGGACCTTGGCAATAACTCGTGACCAGTTCGATGATTTTCTGTTCTTCCAGAGTGGTGCAAGAATGTGCAATATTTTCTCAAGCTTTTGTATAATACTATACGCTTGGTTTTGAAATGCGTCTTTCAACGTTTCGATACTTTCTGGTTTCCGTTTTCCGGATTTGCGTTCCCTGAGTTGTACATATTTTATAGCATCGCTGAACATCGAAACGAGACTATTGATGATTATTGTGCGATCGTACACATCCTTGACTTGCTGTCGGGCAAATCGGATATTGTGAACGGCTTTGCGAAATTCATTGATCAGTTGAATCAATTGGCCGCCAATTTGGGCAGCTGCAGCTGCAGTACCGAGGTCAACCATAGTCTATCTCAATAGCGTCGATACCGGGATTATTTTTAAAAAAACTGCCAGCTAATCGATCAGACAATGACTATGAATAATACTCAACAACAGACAATCCACGTACTGTATAAGCAGTCTTATGTCGTCGTTTTCTTTAGCAAAGTTGTCAAGCAAGGCTGATCTGAAGAGATCGACATAGCCTCAACTCGACAGCAACTAATCTTATGCTAGATTGGATAATCCAGCATTGGTCCAATCAATGCAAACCATCTCGTGCTGCATACTTGTCGACCCTAGCGTCAACGATTGGATGGAGGTACTGGGTCGCCTGTCTCTGCATGGCTAGGACGTAATGACACGGATATAAGTCTTCTATGTGAACAAGTTGAGTCTGCCATCTTGCATAAAGAAGCAAGCAAGCATCTCCACTTCAATTCAATGGTGCATGGTCCTTGTCAATGTTAATGCTATCATTGTCATTTGAGAGTAGAAATACACTCCCATGGCTAAAACTGGAATATAGTATATGCCCTGATTAAACATATAGACTTCTTGAGATCCTGCCCTTGGCAATGCAAAGATTTCACATGTGACGAGTATTGGTATAGTATTGCGGGCCCGTTCCCCGCAGGTGGGTCCTTCCCCATACAGCGCGGCTGCGATAACGAGCTTCTCTGCTTCCCACATTCCCAGCAGGACATCGACATTCCTTTCTATCTATTTCCGTACCGTCCCAAGCGCATTTCTACACGAGATATTACTTCCAAGCAGCGAAAATCGGAAATTGCAACCAGTTTAAACACGGCACAAAGGTCCTCCCCGTTGCCAAACCTCCACTGCGCTAGCTCAATCCATGTGTTACGACACCACATAGCTCTCCAGAGCCCTTTTGATGGAATAAGCCACTATCTAGTGCTCTTCCAAGCCATGGATGAAGATTCTATGGTAGAGGATCTTATTGATACGGCATCGCACGGTTCGCTGTCATCGGACGATGAAGATGATGACGTTTCGCTCGCCGCCAGCGAGCTTGCTGGGCCATCACCGCCGCAAGATGGACATTCAGAGCATCATACAGCCACCGATGGCGCTGCACACCCGAATAACGGTAACTCACATATGCCGCTACAACTAGACTCTCCTCCCGAACGAGCCGAATCCTCTGCGAAATCGCGACTGAATTTGCTAGATCTACCACTTGACATTCTCAAAGAGGTTCTGAAAGAGGTGAGCAGAAGTACTCCAACTAAATATTCTAGCTCCAGCTAATTGCAGTTGGTAGATTACGCTTACAAACGATCTTACCTCCCTTGCTCTTACTTGCACCGCCCTACATGCTCTAGCTATCCCCGCGATGTATTCTCGATTCGACATCGTTTGGCCCGAGCCTGGCCCTAGCTCCGAACACCCGATAGGCGTCGATGCTCTGTCATATGGATTGGCTACATTAGTCATGGGAGATCACGTTTTCAGAGAGCTACCTCCAACAAGCTCATCCAATCGTTATTGTTGCCAACACTGCGGATGCAACCAACCTGAACACCAGACCTCCTATCAGATTCCATCGATAACTACAAGGTGGGGAAATATCAGATTCGGCAACTATTACGCTCAATGGACGAAGAAATTCTCTGTCGGAAATGGCCCACCCGAGTGGGTACAAGAATATGCAATCACAAAAGAGACTGGAAAGATGCTCGGCACATTGGTTGCCTTGGCGGTTGCAAGGATGGTGAACCTGGAAAGCTTCATCTGGGATATGCCGACAGGCGTCATGAGAGATGTTTTCCTTGCTCTCGCGTCGCTGGGCTCCCGAGCAAATCACGAATGCCGACTGGAGCAAGTTTGGATTCGATGGCATGATAATAGCGCAAATAATAATATCCATGCTCTGATTCAAGAAACAAATACTAGCACAATACTCGACATTTGGCAGTCTTTGATGAAGGGTCATATCAATGTCGAATATCCCACCTTTTCAATCCTCCCACCTTTGAAATCGTTAACCGTGCTCAATCTCGACGAACCAGCGTACCTAGAAGAAATGGCTACTCTGATTGACCGATCACGCCACAAATTAACGGAACTACGTATTGGTATGGCAGCACGATGCAGTTCCCAAGACTGGGTATATCCAGCAGGTCTCCGCCCAACGTTGGTGAACTCAACTCCGCAGCGCGTGACCCCCGGTTGGCCTAAACATGGAGGGGTACTGTCAATACTTTTGGAAGATTTCGAGTTTTCTGAAAATTTGCCCCCTATAAATCCTGAAAATGGAACCGCGGAAAACAAAGCTGAGAACGACGTCTCCGCCGCTCTCACCGTGGTAGGTTCTCCGGATGCAAATGACGATGTCACAGCTGCGACACAGATGCTTGATGGCTTGGATGTTGAGGATAGGAATGAACCTGACAGCGCTGGGACTGCACAGGAGACCAGTGAAAGTGCGGGAAACACCAACCAAAGTACTTCAGAGCCTCAACGTTTGCAGAAAAAAACTACTACCTCTGCAAGCCTGAACAAGTCAAATAAGATAATGCTGGAAATCCTGGAGCTTGAACATGTTGTTCTTTCAACAACGGTCCTGATGAAGGCCATAGATTGGACCCGATTAAACACGTTGACTTTGCTTCATTGTGATGAGCATGAGTCATTGTGGAGGGCCCTACGGAGAGTGTACGCCCCTACAACGGACTCGTTATCACTAAATTCCAAAGAAAGCGTTAAAAATTATCCTTTTAAATTGAAGAAGCTTCACACTGACCGCATTTCGCCTTATCTGATGCTCTTTTTGAAAGAAACTATTGCCCCGAATACTTTGGAGGATTTATTTTTCCAAGAAGACAGTTCTTATGAGTCAATAGTTCCTATCCAAGCGATTTATAAGCACATACTCCGTCGCCAGAGAGCCAGCCTTAAGAGGGTCCTTATTGACCGTTCTCGCCGTTCTGAGATTTTGTCTTCAAATAATGGTCATTGGCGGCAGTGGATGCTTCCCAGGGATGCCTTGTCTTTTGTGACAAGTGGACGAATGCCCCAACTTCGTGAGTTGGGTATCGGTATGGACCGTCGAGATTGGGTACGTTTTAAGACCAAGATTTAAGTACAACTTGCTGACTTTCATAGCATATGTTTTTACAAAGACTACCCAACTTACCTAATCTACGAGCCCTTCATTTCCCTAACATGTTTGACCCAACACTGAAAAAGGATAAGCAACGGGAGCTTGCTCTGCAAATTTTAGACATAGTTGCACTACGTCCTGAGATTCAACTCTGCTATATTGGCATCGAGACTAAATGCTTTCAAATCCTCGAAATTAACGCCAAGGATAAGAGATCCGATAATGAACCTTATCCCGATCACCAATGGTCAGCAGAATCAGAGGCAGACAGCGAAGCTGAAGACCAAGTCCATGATCATGACTCTGATAATGAGAGTGATGGTGACGATGACAATTCTAGTGTGAGCTCTCCCGACGAGGATGATGGATATTCCGACGAGGACCAGGAGAATGGTGTCGGCAGCGTCAATCCAAATATTGTGTTCAAGCTTCGAGAGATTTTATATTACGATGATAAAGTTTCAATCTTCAAAGCTCGCCACTGCAGCTTATAAGCGAGAAGAATACCATTACAATTTCAACGTTGAAACTGAATCGACAAGATTTTACAATCATGGGTTAGTTAGCGTGGTGGTGGGTCAGGCATGGAAATCAGCAAGGCGTAAAGGGTTTTCTATGGCAATGGTTATGAGTTTGTGCTTGAAATTTACAAGATACCATGAATTTGTAATGTCAGCGTGTTTTCTACATCCATTTCGAAGTACCTGAAACCAACTGCTCGTTCTTATGTCGTCACGTGATATATACGACATTGCACAATTCCTACCTATAGCTCTTTTAAAATCCTCACACAAAGTAAACGGATGCATACCGAATGCATTATTTCGTAGGAATCACAAAATCGAGAAAACCAAGTCATCCAGAGTCTATCAACACTGACCTCAACGCCTTACTCGTCGTAGCAAGCTCTAGGTCACGTGCCGCGACGTCAAAAGCTTCTGAGCCGCAATCGTTCCGCACCAAAGAAAGTTCGGCGCAAGACAACGTGAAATCTGAACACCAACACACGCCCGCCACAACGAGGAAAAGCTTTCACCCTACTATCCTGTCGATTAGTCTTTAGTGACTTGACTTGATCAATCCAACCTCGAAAACTCTTCTCTTTTCGGAGCGGGGCGCTCCCGAAGTCTGTCGCAATGAAGCTCGTTCGGTACGTGTCTGGCCAGTATCACAAATAGGCAGTGCCGCCGAAACTACAAAGCTTTGGAGCTGCTTGAAAGGATCAATTTCTGACATTTGATTGATTTAGTTTTCTTATGAAATGCATGAACGAAACGGTGACGATTGAGTTGAAGAATGGTATGTCTTCATCCCCCATCTCCATTTTCCAATCTACCACTTTCCACTCAACCACTAGACAAGCGATTACTTACTGAATTCTGATTAGGAACCATCCTCTCCGGCACGATTGCCTCTGTATCGCCGCAAATGAACACAGCGCTGCGAGCGGTCAAGATGACGCCTAAAGGTCGCGATCCGATTTCCCTTGATACGATCAACATCCGCGGCTCGACGATCAGATACTTTATCTTGCCCGACAGTCTTCCGCTGGACACTTTACTGATCGATGATCAACCCAAGCCCAAGAACAAGGCTAGGAAAGAGGTCGATCGCGGCGGAAGGGGTGGTGGTGGTGGTGGTCGTGGAGGTGGTGGACGGGGCGGACGAGGTGGGCGTGGACGCGGCCGAGGACGGGGACGGGGTTTCTAGATGACGAAAAAATGGGAGAGTCTGTGTCAGGACGATAAATCGGGATCAAGCGAGAGGCTGCAGAAGCTCGAAAGAGAGACTTTTACATAACGGTTGTCGAATCCGTTTTGTCTCGCGTTGATCAGAGCAGTATTCAACTCGATATCAGAAGGACGGTTTTGCTGATGAAGCAATCATGGCTACCTTGTCTGAGGATGATTTCTTTTTTTTAATTCTTATTTCTTGTTTCTTTCCAGGGATTTTCCATTTTTATGTACTTTGGGTGGGCGTGTGTGATTTGTCTCAGTGCATATTTGAGGACTTTGAATTAGGGCAAAAAATCGCATCAAATACTCGGGAATTGACACATAAGAAGGGATAATGAAACTTATACTGAACTGGGAGAGAAGATGTAGAATTGCATATAAAGAGACCAGCCCAACAAGGAAACACATTCTGAAAAGCCTGCAGAGGGTATGCTAAACTGGCCAAGTTTGTAATTGGTCCATTCTTACATGTATTTATTGGCCCAATTATATGAAGTAAAATAAGATAGTGTTTCTATCTTTGATAGACGAAAACCAAGGACCTGCAGTGCTCCTTGAAATTAGCACTACATCAATACGATCAATATGTCCACTGTTTACTAGTCGAGAATTATTAGGGAGTAAACCTATACCTTGTAGCGCCTTCAGGCAACAACATTAAATACTACGCATAGGCGGCGTCTGAGTATCATCGTATCTTCCACAGCCTCACCAGGCTTCAGAATTCTTCTCTCAAATCAAAATTTGCCCATCACCGACTCACACTCCAAACATAGTAAAGTATATGTATGTGCGTGGCTGTATGTTGACCCTGTTGGGGCTATGTCTGAACCAACAAATCAAATGCTTAATTCCCGCCGATCGAGATGATATATATTTAACTTTTAAGCGCGTACACTGCCTTTCAGTAACTATGGATCGGGGGGTCGATGATCCGCTAAGTATACGATCATGTAGCGCATCGTCTCGCTACTCTAATTGGGTGTATCGTCAAATATAACATAGTCGACGTACTACATAGCGACACGGGTCGGTTTCGTATACCCACGTAGACTGTTGTGTGGAGATGGGGCGGACTTTTACCATATCGCTTTGTAAGAGACGCCACTGGATCATTGAAGTGGATAGCGGCGAGATATAAGATGGGTGATCGCTAGTTGAGTTTTCGGCATTTATTCAACTATCAATTGATACATCAGACTGCTTTGAATAACAAACTATTTTTATACAACTTTCATCAAACAAAGACGCGACTATCTACCCACCAATATGTGTTATACCGACCGCTCAGATGAGTACGTCCCTCCCTCGCGATATCACGCGCAATACGGCCCTCCGCCAACGTCGTACGAGAAATACTACAAAGACCGGCGCAAGGCAGAGAGAAGAAATCGTTCTAGACGAAACGGGCGAATCGCTGCCATTTCAGCCGCGACTTCTGCTGCTGGAGCCAGTACGAGCGGTGGTGGAGGATGTTGAGCTCCTCATTATTTCCTCCGAATACTGAAACTGCAATGTCGGAGGTCCTGTTGATGCTCGGTCATGATGATGAAACGGTACTATTTTGGCGTCGATTGAGTGTTGTGTTGTTTTGGCTTGTTTCGAGGGCAGGTCGGTCTGCCTTGTTGTCTGTATTACCTGCAGAATTGTATAGTATTCGCAGATATGTGATTCTCAATGATACCTCAAGCATTCAATATTCGATCCATCACGTTTCATCTCTACAGATCCTAACAATCACCAACTTTTCCCATCCCGCCTGCATCCCACTTTTTCCGACTGTCTCCGCTGTCCATCCCTGCCAGTCTCGCATAATCCTCGCTTTGACTTGCTCAGGTTTGTTTTGAGCGCAAAGTAGAAGATATGCCACGCCCCTGTCTGGGTTCAACACGGAGGGAATGGCATCAATAAATCGATTCGTAATCTCCATGCCATCCTCACCGCCAGCATAAGAAAGAGACAGAAGATACGACTCGTACTCGAATTTCTCTGAACTCGATAGCGATTTTGTATCCTTCGTCGTAGACTCATGTGAGGGCAATACTGGGATATCTGGGGTTGGGACATAGGGAGGATTGAACAGCAACACGTCGACACTCCCTGGTCTCAACGGAGACACTAAATCCGCCATGACGGATCCTGCAAATAGCGTATTAACAGGGCCGCCTGCCTCGGATTTCTTTTCTGAGATGGCTGTCTGGACGGTCTGGCTTGTTGCATGGCATGCGTTGCTGTTGACGTCTATGGATAATGCCAGAATGTCGTCTCTGCCGAAGATATGTCGCGCATTGGCGGCTGTGAAGGCGATGACGACGCCAGAGCCGCTGCCAACTTCGACTACTAGGGGGACTGGGTTGGGAGAAGGATTTGATGGAGGATTGAAGCGGTCGGTGAGCCAGGCGGCTTCTGATGCTGATGAGAGAGTGTCGAGGAAGAGGTATGAATCTTCAGCAGGTTCGTAGACGGTGTCGAAGGAGACGTGAGATGTTGAAGGCGTGGGAAGCATTCTTCTTCTTCCTTCCTTCTTTTTGAAAGGTCGATGTGCTTTCTCTCTCTTTTCTTTTCCTGTGTGGGTTTGTAGGTTATATCTTTGATATATACACCAAGTAATATAAAGTCTTCTTGTGGTCAATATTCCATGGCGGGACCGATACTCACAGCTGATTGGCCCGGCCGAATCGGAGAGCTCCTAAATTCTGCCGACAACAAACACATTTGCACATTCAATGATTCTGTATCAGCCCAATTAAAGTCCCAGCAAAGCGAAACAGAGAAATAACGAAAAAAATGCGAGTCATCACCCGCCTCCTAGCTTCCCCAGTCACCATCGGCTCCAAAGCCAGCTTCAACACCTCCCCGCTCGCGCTTCTCCCTCCCATCCCGCTGTACCGACGCATCCTGAGGGTTCACCGCAAAAAGCTGCCAGGCGAGATGCGGCTGCTTGGAGACGAGTACGTGAGGAGCGAGTTTCGGGCACATCGGAATGTCGAGAATCCGATTCACATTGTAAGTTTATTGTATGAATTCGGCAACTGAGACTCAACTAACAAGCGAATGCGTGTCGTGTGATAGGTCGGCTTTTTGACCGAGTGGCAGCTATACGCCCAGAAATTAGAGGGGGATGCGTGGCGGGGCGACAAACTGGATAAGGCCAAGTTGGAGAAGATGAGTGGTTTGTGCAGTCTTTCTTCCTTAGCTTCTTGTTTTCTAATAGGGCAATCGGGCAGACCAGCAGATCGGACAGCTTTATGAGCTCATGCAGGCTATCAAGGACAAATCTGAGGGGAGCGATGAGGAGAAATAGCAGCAGTAGAGATGTGGAATTGCATTGTTATGCCATTGGATTGATTGCTGGGTAGTCGGGCATATATTACATTCGAATGTGAGTGAGTACCTCCGGGTTTGCTCAGGTCTTTGCTCCGCTCTTATTTTCACAACGAGACTACTGACATACCATTCAGTAGTCAGAAGCCACATCTACACCAGGAAACCTTCACCTCTCAAACGCCAAGACTCAAACAATAATAATCCCAATGCTTATACGCATCCTCACTAACAAGATACACCCTTTTCCCACCCCCCGCTTATCTCCGCTGTCCAACGAGCTTTACAATACTCCCAATACGCCGGATACCAACCAGACTGCTCAATCAATCAGTGCTAGAACACGGGGCTGCTGTCTTCTTCAGGCAGATTCAAACGAACATTACTAGGATGAAGGTCGCTGTGAGTAAAAGTAATGCCCACATTGTCAGGAAGTCCTGGACGCATTGGGTGCGGAGGAAAAATCCCCAGCTTTTTACATCGAGGGAGGTTTGACAACCAGTCATTAAAAATCTTGACGTCGGGGAAAGGGGCAGCGGAACGGAGGCAGATATTGGTGAAGATCCTATCCTGGAGTGACTGATGACGATCAATGGAGCCTTCAAACTAGTCTGTTAGCAGAAAATAGAAAGTCCATATTTATGAATAATGGAACAAAATATAACTAATCAATATACGCGTCTGATGCATCCTGCTCAAGCCCACGCAGGCCATTGACTATAAGATGCAATTGGTCACATATAGCGAGTTTATCAGAATCAGACAGAGTACCCCCATCTCTGCTAAGGGTGACACCTCTCACCAGCTCCATGTAGAGGAATCCCTCTCCGTTATCTCTACATCATCCGTAGACTTCTCGAACTGGCATGGTATCACCAAGGATTTTCGAATTGTCCATAAGCATTGACCTTCAGGAATGACAGAGTCGCGCTCCACCTTTACCATCGGATTTCAGAGAGGAAAATGGAACTGGGAAGGACGACTTCGTTCCACCTTTTGTAGAGCATTTTAAGGAATCTGTGGCCTCTCGGACTCCTGTGGGGATGGAGAGGTTGCGAGATGGTGATTGTTTGAAGAAGGATGAGTTATGGAATAGTATGGTTTCGTTACGAGGGATGCATGGTCTGTGAGAGCTTGATATGTTCTGAATTGTAGAATTTTGGGAGCTCATCGTTGGCTGAAGCTAGCTAGCAATGTTCGAAGTGTTCAATAGAGAGGTTTAGGCAAGCAAGAGTAAGGTATATAGACACACGTGACACCCATAGGGTATTGATTGGGGAAAATAGACATATTGCCTTGCTGAAGTTGATCCAGGCAATTAGAAACGGTAAACAGAAGGAGAAACAAACACAAAGCGTTTGCTCTGCACGTGGTCGAGTGCCTTAGGCAAACGTCAATACTGTCTACCAAAAACAACAACCCTACCCAAGAATTCATCTATCCCTTTCCAGATATCCAAACTAGCAAACCAAAAAATGTGCATCGTCACACTCCACGAAACCCATACCTGTGCGCATCGCTGGGTGACACTCCACACAGCATGCCACCAAATCAAACTCCTAAACGACGACGACAACACTACTCAAAATGAGAATAACAACGACAACATCCCTCCTAAAGCCGGCTTCAATACATGTCCTCACCTCAACGACACAGACGACAAGCTTCGCACTCGGTACGTGGTCGAGTACATCATTGGCTCTGATGACGAGTGCCCGCGGTGTGTGAAAAGGGGGCAGTATGATCGGAATGAGTGTCGGGTGATACGCGATACGGAGTATAGATTGGGGTTTGGGATGGGTAGGGTGGATAGAAAGAGGGGGGATGTTGGGGTTCCGTGTGTTTTGTTGTAGGAAAGGGAGGACTGTTTTAGGGTCATGGTTAGAGCATCACTGGCCAATAGATGCGTGGTCTACTGGAGGGGTTTGAAAAATCAGCGAGATATGTAGCTAGGTGGGTTTGGATTTTAATTCCGGGTATAATGCCTGGCAGGCTTGAACTGAATCGATGATCACAACCCACCAGCAGGGACAGTGCACTGAACGTATACATCACCTCGCCAACACCTCCCCAACCCAATCCATCTGCACCGCACTAACGCCGCGCGCATAACTACGATTCGTAAACACAAACTCATTATACATAATCGCCTCAACCCTCTTCCCAAACAAAACACTCGAGGGATGAATAGCGACGGTCTGATTGCCGACAATCGTTCTATACGACCCATCTGGCACCAGACGAGCGGTGTTGGTCGCGAAGCCCGTTAGGAAGCTTTTCAGTACAGGGACTGCGGATATGGCGTCGCACGGGGGACGGGGGTCGTTAGAGTCCAGGAGGAGTTTGGCTGTTTTGCATTGGGCTGTGAGTTGCTTGCGGACATCCTGGGACACCTGTTAGTCTAGGATAGGGAGTGGGAGTGTTAGTCTGAGTCTCACCATGACGGATTGCATGGCTCGGTGCGATACCATATGCCGCTCTGCCCACATCTTTCGGTCGGCGTTTTCGGCAGCGTAGCCTTGTACTGTGGCTAGCATGGTGAGATGGTCGCCTTCGCGTCGATACAGGTCGCGTCGGGCGACCTCGGCTTCTTCCTTTTTCTCCTCTGAGTTGGTGTTTAGGAATATGTTCTCCACGCTTAGGCATGAGATGATATCGATCACATCCATTAGACAACCCTGACCGTGTTCTGCTGCAGCCAAAAGCACTCTTCCCAAATGAGGAGTAAGAGGGAGCTTCGCAATATGCAGGCCAGTGTCACTAATTTTTCCAGTCTCATCCAATGCCTCAATATTGAATAATTGTAACAGAGCTTGTTCTAACGCTTCCCTTGGCGGTCGTGTTAGAAATGGGAAGTTCATGATATCATCAACCCCACGGGCTTTCATAGTCAGAAGACTCTGGCTTAAATCGCAACGCAAGATTTCAGGGGTATTGGTCTCATCCAGAGCCAAGTAATCCTTCTCGGTGTACAGACGGTAGCATTTCCCCGGCGCTTCTCGCCCAGCTCGTCCCTTTCGTTGGATCGCGGCTGATTTTGATATTGGCTTCACCAGCAGCGAATCCAGACCGAGTCGTGAGCGGAACTGTTTCATTTTTGCTTTCCCGCAATCCACCACAAACCGAACTCCAGACACAGTGACGGACGTTTCGGCGATATTAGTAGCAAGGATGATTTTTCTTGTTCTTGGTGGCGCTGGCGCAAAGACTCGTTGCTGGGCTGCCTGAGGGAGTGCAGCAAACAAGGGTAGCACAAGGATTTTCGGTAGTGATGGGTCGATACCGACGGCATACTCGTTGACAAGATATTCGAGATTCTCCACCGTTTCTTGCCCCGTGAGGAACACAAGAATGTCTCCTGGCATAGGTTCTTTGACGTGAATGGCGAAAATGGCCTTGAGGGCGGCGTCTACAAAATCATGAACCGGCTCCGGGGAATATATCGTCTGAACAGGATACTGGCGTCCTTTGATATGACAGACAGAAATCTGGTTCTCAGGTACGCCATCTGTACTACCCGTTTTTGCCTCTGTCAATTCTTCACCCTCACCAAAGAACCCCTGCAGACTCTCCATATCCGCAGTAGCACTCATAGCAACCACTTTCAACGGCACGCCTCCCCTCCCCTCATTCTTACTCGCGAGAATCTTCCTTAAAAAGCCCAGCACCAAATCCACATTGACCCCTCTTTCATGCACTTCGTCGACAACCACAACACTATACCTCGTCAACCACGGATCATGCAGCATTTCCTGAAGCAGCATCCCATCCGTCAAAAACTTCACACGTGTACTCGGCGACACCGACGTGTCGAACCGCACCGCATAGCCAACTTTACTCGCCGGGGATGCCTTGCCCAGCGGCGTACCCATTTCCTCTGCTACCCGTCTTGCCAGGGATATCGCTGCGACTCGTCGGGGCTGCGTGATGGCGATGCACCCGCCAACCTTGACATCCTTCTTCAACCTATCCGGCTGCGCTATCGCCGTCTTTTTTATCTGACAGAACGCCTCGTCGATGAGGAACTGCGGGACCTGTGTACTCTTTCCACTTCCCGTCTCGCCAACAAGAAGCATCACATCGCTCGCTCTCAGACGCTGCCGAATCTCGTCTGCGTGGGCGAAAATCGGCAGTGTTTTGCGGGTATTATACAGCAGTTTTGCTTTTTCCCGTAGCGATGGAAGTGATGCCTGATGATGATTATTATGATTCAATTGTGCTCGGAAATGCTCTTTTCGTCCATCCTTCAATTTTCTGTTCCGCTCATCTGGAGGCTTGGAAACCGCGTCATCTTGAGGTTTTTCGACACCGTTCTTTGCAAGTGCTGGTATTGGCTTTTGGGGTTCCTCTACATCCCTTTTCCTTTTTTTATTCTTCGGCTTGCTATTCTTCAGAGACTCGTGTGTGGGGGTGGATATGTGCTGTTTTTGCGATTCCTTCTTGTCGACGGGCCTGTCGTCGTCTGAATCGTCGAATCGCGTGTGTACTTTCTCTGGCATGGCGTGGCTATACTTATATAGAAAAGGACGAATAAAATATATCAAGAAAATATAAGAAATTAGAAGCGAAAAGAAATGCTTTGGGTATCTGAATGCGTAATGAAGGAATGAAGTTGTACTGCGGAAGTTGGAAGTCGGGAATTTTTTGCAGGTGCGACTGACCCACCGATTAAGCTTATCGATAAGGCGAAATTCAGATTTCGATAAAGTCTAAGAATTACTACAGATATTGAATTTATAAATTACTGTAAACGGTCAATAGCCCAACTTAAAAAATGCTAATTCATATTCATCGTTAAGTCATCTGAGCTGTCTACCTCTATATCTCTGTATGTATTGTATATCTATGATCATAATCCCCACCCTCTAACCCTCCGAAAAACAAAAGAACGAATACGATCATTCCGCAAGCCGAATTCAGCCCAATCGTCAGTGAGTTTGTTATAGCTCCAGAATCCCTTCCATGCCAGCTTAGTGTTTCTGGAAACATTCGGCGGCGACTTAGTTGCGCCGACGATGCGCGCTGGGTTCGACGAGCGCAAGCCGAGATGTAGAATATACGTGTATTTCGGACCAACGCCTTCTGTTTCAATCACCAGATCCCGCGGATCCCGCTCCTCCGGAGCTGGCGCTTCGTTGGAATTTAATGGCGGGGCCGGGAATTGAGCTGGTGACTCGGTTTCGTGTGCCGTTGGTGCGTTGAGATGCCAGTGTCCGCGCAAGGCGTGTTTTAATGCTTGCATGGCGACGGCCGGAACTGGGGCACCGCTTGTAGAAGCCTCTTGGGCTGCTATTTCGGACCTCTTTCGGTGATGTTGTCGATGGTCGACGGGTTTCGCAGCAGCGACGTTTTCTTTGCTGATGTGCGGAACCACGTCCATCGGTTCGGTTGTCGTAGTTAGGAATATCACTGATCCGTCTGGGTAGAAGCGAATGTAGCGGTAATATGTGACAATGTGTATGGGAGAGTTCCAAGACTCTGTAGTAAAAGTCGAGGCTCCTCCGGGTCGTGTGTAATTGACTGTGCTAATATAAATACCAGTGAACCTGATACGCGGGAATATTTGGAACACTTCGCTCCAGGTGGAGAGAGGATCTGGTATTTGTGCCGGGATGCCGCGCGGAAATGGCGTGTATCGTGGAGCTAGCGTGTGGTAAGGGTGTCCAGCCAAGTCACAGGCAAACGAATAGTGCATGCTTTGAAACCCGAATTCTGGTCCCTGGCATAACCGTTTCCAGATGTGCTGTTCATGGGCGAAGTGGAAGGCAAAGCGTTTGCAGACCAGAGACATCCGACACAGAGATGCAGGGTCCATTAATGCAATGTGTGTGAGGATTTCGACGAGTATGTCGTTTGAGATATTCGCAATTGGGCACGGTGGCGGGGGCGTGCCTTCGATAAATGGCTCAGCTTGTGGGATGGGCAGGCCAGCGAAGGATAGGATCAATTGTGGTGTAGGTAGCACGACGAGTTCATCAGTTTTATCTGGCGACTCGGGGACTTTATTTTCTGTCTGAGACTGTGCTGTTTTGGATGCGAAATGCTTGTTTCTGTACTTCTTATCGATCGCCGAGTCCAGCTTCACACATTAGCAACACCGCTAGCAACACCGCTAACAACTTTCGTTGGTCTTACTTTATATGCTTTGCGGTAGTGGGCGAGACTATCCCCCAAACTACCTTGAGCTTCCTTTTCCACAGCCTTCTCAAAATGTTCGAGTGCCGAGCTGGGCTCCTTCTGGGGCGTTCTCTGAAAGGCATCTTCATCATGGGCCCGCAACGTCAAATGTTCCGTGCGCTGCACGAATTCGCCATAGTCTTGGCCCAAATCCTCCTCGACATCTTCCTTGAAGTCCGTTACTCGATGTCGTGTGGGAGGCGGAGGATCCAGCTCCGGCCCCGCGGGTTGGGAGGAGTTCTGCTTGGGAAGCGTAGGCGATTTGTTTCGGCGCGATACTTCCTCACGCCACCGGCGCCTGAAAGCGTTGAGCTCAGGGTTGTCCTCCATTCCGCACCTCACTGTATCTACATATATGTATGTAGTAGTATGTACTGGAAGAGTCAAGCTCGGGCGAAGTTGCTGCTTACGAAGCGGAGTTAGCACCGGTTAATGCCGGCGCCGAGCCGGGCGCTGGTTGGCCGGGACCGACGCCAAACCGGGTTGAGCACTTGCAAACTTTCTGTCGATGATGCTGGATATTTGACTCATCCTCTCATCCTGTGCCGCCATCTCTCCTGGCAGCTTCATATCACCATTAATACTATAATAACAAGAGCAGACAAACCAAGGCGTAATTCACGGGAATACCAAATTTGCTCGGCGAATGAATGTCCGTCTTATCAGGGCGCATTCGCTCGGACGAATCCCCGCCACATGCTGAGGCATTCTCACTCCAGAACCAGAACCAGAACCAGAACCAGCCGTGGACCGATCATGAGAGCCCTGTGATGACGGCGGTACCTTCGAATGGCGGCTCGCTGGCTGCAACGGGGGCTGGCGATGTCGCGCAGATCTCGGTCGGGCAGAGGATGATGTCTGCGACTTGGGGGAGCATCCTTACGTCCCTTCTAGGTGGGCACCACCAAAACAAACGTCATATAAAAGATCGCTAATGAACGTGTAGTAACTCCTCTTGACGTCGTGCGAGTCCGTCTACAGTCACAGACAGCCCCTATCAACAACACTTCTAAATTCACTGCACACACCACACACGCATTCAAAGAGCTGCCAGCAGATCTCGGGGTAACGGCATGCTGTCGTGAAGTATTCTGGGTTGGAAACACACCCGAGATGTGCCTCGTCGGAAACGGCGCTGTCACGCGAACTTCATCTTCAGTTATTGACTGTGCGGTCGAGGAAACCCGACAGCGGAACTTCAACTCCACATTTGACGCATTACGAAAAATCGCCCGGAATGAAGGCGTCTGGACGCTTTGGCGGGGTCTCAGCCCAACACTTCTCATGGCTATACCAGGAAACGTGATTTATCTATCGGGATATGAATGGCTGCGGGGGGATCCTCGTAGTCCTCTCCCGCGCGTTTTTGGCGAAAACTACGCGCCGCTAGTTGCCGGTAGTATTGCCAGAATTGCAGCGGCCTCTGCAATCAGTCCAGTTGAGATGTTCCGCACTCGACTCCAGGCAACACCAGGCACCGGAACAGGCCACTTCCGCGCTACGCTGGAGAGCCTCCACCAGATGACGGCTTTACACGGATACAGTTCCTTATGGCGCGGTTTCACACTGACCATGTGGCGCGACGTCCCCTTCTCAGGCCTATATTGGTGGGGATACGAAGCTATGCGGAACGTACTCACAGACGTGCGAGAGATGGGAAGCCATGCGCGCGTGGAACGACGAAGCCGGCGCTCCTCCCAATCCCATCAGAGCTCTACCACCACTTTCATTGACAGTTTCATCGCAGGCTCTGTGTCCGGCGCGGCGGCGGCGCTGGTGACCACCCCGTTTGACGTGGGCAAGACTCGACAGCAAGTCTTCCGACATAGCGCCGACGAGATTGCCATACCTGCAGCCGCCAAATCAGCAACAATACCTGAGCTGCGACCGGAACAGCTCTCCATGCCACGATTTCTGTTGCACATTTTCCGGCATGAAGGGCCGGCAGGGTTGTTCAAGGGCTGGGTAGCGCGGTGCATGAAGGTTGCGCCGGGCTGCGCGATCATGATTTCCAGTTATGAGATTGGAAAGAAGATGGCGCAGGGAGTGAATAGTCGGAAAATTGCCGAGGGAGACCGGATATAACTTCTTTTTTATACCCCGTGTACTACACCTTTTTTTGTACAAATTAGCATCTCCACTTGAGCATATAGATGTGTTATAGATGGGCGGAAACCTGAGTGTACATTTACTGCCATAATGAATTCATCAATAACAACATAACCTAGTTATATAAGCATAATTCAATGTTTAACATTTGACGGTGTCAGCAAGCTCTATGGCCCTACATCAATAATATGTAGTACATACATACACATCCCAATCAATTAATATCCATCTATCCCCTACAAAAATGCAAAAATACAAAAACCCTCGAAATTGATACAAATGTATTCTTAAATTTTTTACATATATTTACTCATATTTTCTGTGAAAAAAAAAGTACGTCGCTGAATCGCCACCCGACCTTCCCGAGCTTAGCTGAGCTAGCTTCCGAGCTGTATTAGCGCAATGTAGCATGCTGTATGCAGTAATCTCACATCCCACTGAAACTGAAATTGAAACCGAAACCGAAACCGCCAGGAATGCGTATTAATACCACTGGATCTGGATCGGAAGGGGTGTGACACGATGGGGATTGCTGGGATTCATTACTATTATGCATGTATGTATGATTAAGCATGGACCGAGGTGTCAATAATATGAGTATATAGCTCTGTATATGTGTGGTGATTCACCGCCAGATCGAATCAATTGAAGATGATTAGTTTTGTTCGTGGTTACATGTGAGTGAGTCAAACAGACGATCGCCCCTCAGAAAAATTATATTATGTACTGTATTGTACTGTATTAGAGAGCTCGGAGCTCCTTGCGGTGGACGTGTACCGCCGGGGTACTGACTAGTAACTACCCCTCTCTGCAGCTTGCGGGTGATCGGAAGAATTATTAGTAAGGTGACAATAAATAATGGTAATAATAAATAGCATAGCATATAGGAGGAGTAAAGTGAACTCAGCAGAATAACAATTGCATTAAATTTTGAGTAGGTTATAGCTTCTGTGAATATAGCTGATAGCAACTGCCGCTATCGATAACAGGCTGGTCCGAGCTGACATCGAGCTTATCAGGTGATGATACACTATACGATAGCATACAATTTTGGGATATTATATTGTTGATACTGTATGGATTGTAGAGAATGAGATAGTTATATGATGTTAAGTTATATAGGTTAGGTATGTAGCAGGTACTGGCACTGGGAAGCTCAGAAGAATCTATGTGGGGAGGCGTATGTCGCGCATGGTGGGTCCGGTATTTACGCTTCCGGCAGGCTACTAGTATCAATTGAGCAATTGATGTGTGTATACATATATATTAACTGATATATAGCTGTATGTATATATGGATATATAGATATATATCAGTTAATATGTATGTATATGTATGTATATGTATATCTATGTATATCTATGTATGTATGCGCTGTCTATAATCCAAGTCGGGTATTAACCTGTATGGTATTGTGTATGGTATTGTGTATTGTATGTATGCGGCCCAACCGCCGGGCGCAGCTCCAGTCAGTACTGGTCGTAGTAGTGATTCGTAGTACTGGAGCTCCCCCGCCCAAGCTGCCCTGCTGCTGCCACTGCTACTGCCCTCCTTTTCCTTCCGTATTACTCTCTTACCACCACCTTACATCTCTCTACCTCTTTGCTTCGTCTATCCACCCGGCTAGCTGAGTTGCGAGTTGCTTCCTATATCTTATCCTGCTCCACCTACTATGCATTGGTGCAGCTCATCGCTGGCCTGTCCTAATCGCCTGACCTAGTCGCAGCTGGCTGTGCCTTATCTTCTATCTCTTCCTACCATACTGCCGCCATAGGTGTACTGCTACTGTCCTGGCTACTGTCCTGGCTACTGCTGCACTACTACTGCTTGCTACTATTCCCATACGAGCTATCAATATCCTCCGACTATACAGACAAACAAAGAGTGTGGACACATGCAGACCATGCCGCCTCGCACGTCGTTGACGACCTACTCCGTGTCCGATGCCGCCAACGAGGTCGTCTGCCCGCTGACCAACAATGACGGCTCCAATTGTCGCAAGGCATGCCTGGGGGTAATCATCCATCACAGTACAACACTATAACCGGTGTTAATGTATTGATTGTTGACAGGAAAAACGATACCGCTCGATGCAAGAGCACATTCGACGGGCGCACCCGAGCCACTACATACCGAAGCTCCCCGCTACCGAGGAAAGCTTCCTGCTGATGGTCAATACCCCGCTGGACCAGCGCGCCCATCTCCAGCCAGCTCATCCCAGCTCCCCGAAGAAACACAGTGGTACGTCTCTTCTGGTTAAGAAGTTAATATGGGAATATTGGTGGCTGATGTTGTAGATGCGAGTCCTCCCGTGACCCCCCGCACCATCGATGATGCGCATCCTGCAGCTGCTACGGCTGCCGTTGCCCTGGCCCAGCTGCACCACCATCGCCTTGCCTCGGACTGGGAGTCGGAAATGGTGAGTCAATCCTTCAACTTCAATACCGAGGAAGGAACAGAGGAAGTAATACTATGTCAGGACATGCATTCCGATAACGAAATCGGCAACCGCATGCGCTCGTCGATCGAGCTCCCCCCGTTGCGAGACCATTTCAAGCAAGAGTCGCTGCCGCACTTCCAGTCGCCGCGACCTCGAGAACTGCTCCCGTCAATTCTCGGCCATTCGCCGCCAGGCAGGTCGTCAACGTTGCCGCCTTTGCAGCGGAACAAAATCCAGCGGCCGCGCAAGTCGTCCATTACCCAAAGCGCTCGCAAACCCAAGCATGAGCGCACGCGCTCGAAGGAATTCGGTCGACGGCCGAGTCTGAACGATCGTAAGGCCTTGTCAGCCGAGCCGCAGACGGCAGCCTGGGTACAGGGGAAGCGATGGGAAGATCTGATTGAGGCGGCGACTTCTGCGACTGAAGTAGATGAAGACCGCGATTTGACACCAGTAAGTGCAGCTCATAAGTAGTCATAAGTTAAGGGATTGCGAGGCTAAGGAATAGGTCCCCCATTCGCCGTCTGTTTCGACGCTGCTCAATAGCTCGGCATCTCTATCAACAAAGAATGTCAATCGCAACTCGATGCCGCCATCCTTCCAACCCGCCGGCCTGGCCCCGATGCACCGGTCGTTTCAATCATCGTCGTACGCTGCCTCGCCTCTGCAAAAGGCGCTCACCCCGCCTCCACTGGACATGCTCCGTAGCCGCGACAGCGATTTAGAGCCATTTCCTTCGATCGAGTCTTCGCTTGATTCCGCCTCGACAGTGTCGGGGAAGAACTTTCACATGTCCGCTAGTGGACTACCAGGGAACGCAGACTCGAGTCCGATCAACCACCTGCAGAACCATGCACGGCCGCATCATCGGTTCTCCAACCCCACGCCATCGTCTTTTCGCCATCGCGATATCCAGATCTACTGCGCCAATTGCAACCGGTTGTGGCCGCTGCAGGAATGCTTTGCTTGTACGGAATGTATTTGTGGCGTGTGCCGCGAATGCGTGGGGATGTTTATTAGTAGCCCGATGTCGCGGCCGACGAGCAGTCCGAACAAAGGGCCGACGAGCATGCCTGTCCAGACTATCCAGAACTATGCGGCTCCGCGGGGGTGTCCTCGATGTCGGACTGTGGGGGGGAAATGGAAGGCGTTCCAGCTGGACTTTCGTTAGCCATTAATCACGTATAAGGCAATTCACGAGTCACGATTTACATTACATTTCGACATTTCTATCTACTACTACTTACTACAACTACATACTATATGCGCAGCTTACTGAGATATAGCTGTTAATAGCGTTCTTGAGAAGCTGGTCTTCTCTTCACTCACTGTCATCTATCTGTTATTTTTATTATTTGGGTGTAAGGTAGGCTGGAGTTATCTTTATCTTTTATCAATCAAATCAAATCAAATCAATCAATCGTACACTATATAGATAGTAGTATGCGAGATCTTTGGGTACTCATCCTAATCTAGTTCGCGCGGCTGCCGCCGTAAGGAGAGGCACATCAAGGCTAGATGTAGTAAGTCTCATCGTTGTGTTTTTTCATAATTAGATACATGAGAATATATCAACAAAACTTGTTATTAATCAAACTTGGTTGTATTGTATTAGCTGTTTATGTTAGTGCTATCCTAGTGTTTACTCCCTTTAATCAGCTTTTATACTGCGACAAAATTCGACGAATTCGGCCTATCTTGCCACCACCATCCTCTACTCATAGTACAAAAGGCAGTATATATTGACATAGTTTGGAAGAAACATCAAAATTCGATTGGATAGGGCAAAGGCTGAGGTGCAGAGAATCTGGGAAACTGAGTGTAAGAACCTCACCGTGTGGTAGCACCTTCCTAGCATTTTGTGGCCATTGAGCCGAAATCTGCTGAAAAAAAGAGGCTAAAAAATACATATGGCTCAGTAAGCGTCTCAACGCCAGCAAACGGATACAATCGGTGCAGTCATTTGTCTAAAGCAATGGGATGAAGCTAAAGGCATTGATTACTCTTTTTATCAAGGAGTTGGGTAATAGGAATTACTGTCCCAGCAAACATTGGGCATTTGGAGGCTGCCAGCAACAAATTGTCGATCAACAAAGTCGATAAACGTAGTCATGGTCCCATTCCAGGAAGGCCGTTGTTTCACTTTTCAGAACTGCTCCATTGGCACGCAGTAAATCAGCAATGATATTATGCCCTTTCCATAATGTTGCTTGTAGAGCACTTTCATAGCTCCTTTTTCAAGAAGGCATAATACATTCGACTCATAGCCCCAGAAGCAAGCTGACTGCAAGGCGGTGTGCCATAGTGACCACCCCGAGCATTAACATCCGCACCTTTCTCAAGTAATAACTCCAGAACTGTATCGTGGCCCTCCCAGCTTGCTGCTATGAGTGCTGTAAACCATTTATATCTGCCCCATTCCGGAGGAGGTCCTTTGTGGGCTCAAGAAGGCCAAAAGGTAGGCGTAATAGAGGGTGGGAGGGATGTCATCAAGGTCGGTGGCACGTCTCATGAGTGAATTTGAAAAAGAGAGAGAAATCCAGTAACCAGCATCTGAGACCTGAATTCCCAGTGAGAGCATCCCCGCTATGCTCGCCTTAACTGAGTGTGGGTCGGCCATTGGTATTTAGGGTTTGACTTTAAAGTGACAGCATAAAGTATTAGTCCAAAGGCTTCTATCTACACATATATAAACCACTAATTAGTAATTATATTGACTGGTTGGACATTACATGGGATTATATGGTCTAAAAATGATGGTCAAGGTACTGGTTTGGCGACTTTGTGCCGCTTCGGCGGATCTCTATAGCCAATCCATTACACCTTTGCATGGTGGTCGAAATAGCGGAGCATCTGTCTCCTAGAAAGCTGCCACGGGAAATGAGCGCGTTATAATCCCCAGTCATGGACAGCGTGTTCTCTATCAACCTTTATTACATAAACATGATAAGTGTTTTTAGGGTACTTGGGTATGACAGGCGCCAATGACGGACTATGTATGATTCATGGGTGATTGACGGGGCGAGTTGAGGCATCGTGCGGTGAGTGCCGACAGGGTGAGGAAAGGAAGCGGCGGTGTTGATGATGCATAGACCGGCAAGCCGCTTGTGTGAACCAAACTTGCATGAAGCCAAGGAAGAGATAACCCAGGAATATATAAACACGCATATTTACATGTATCTAGTTGCCCTCAAGGACTTCTGTGTGGTGAGGTTCCAGATGTATGATTCAGCTATCAAATAGCGACGCTCTAGTGACAACTAAAGTGGATCCCAGGTCCGAGACAGCTAAACGTAAGCACGCGAGTTAACCATTTTGAGGCATATCTTCACGACATGCAATTGGCTGGTTGATCGGTCTCGCCGTTAAGGCGTGTAGACATACAAAGCGAGAGCGTCTAACCGTCTTGGGGAAATGCATTCATCCATGTTTTTGATTGCCAAGAACAATCATAATCCCTAACAAAAATGACAGTCTGGAACTTTTCCGTTTTGGGCAATGCCCTCTGCTCCTACGATTCGCCGAGCATTAGAGTTTCATTTAAGCTCATTCATGGTTGGTAAATTTATAAGCAGGTGAAATAGCTGCTTGTATAGGCAATAAAATCGGCATGGTCCAACCAGTCGCTTTACATTATTTTCAGATGATATTGTTTGTCAGCGGTGGGATGCTGTGTCATGCTGTCAAACAGCGTTGAGGAGGAGGGTTATGCCTCTTCGGGACATGCTGTATCAATCGATAATTGGCTCATCCTAATTTATCACATCCCCAGCAGCCGAGTCGAAGCCAGTATAAAGACCGGCCTGACACCGGTCAAGAGAGAGGACTGTGACAATTCCACTGGCCCTCATTGAGAGTATTGAGAGTATTCTTGAGAGTATTCTTTAGGCTGATTTTACCCGTCTAGCCTCTCTTCAAAGAAACGATGACCAACCTGATGAGCGACGAACATCACTTTATTCCCACCGCCAACACGCCCCATTCTGGCGTGCCGTCCATGAGGTCTCAAGAAAACATGGTGGCGATTGACCTTGCGCCGAATCACGTAAGAATACACTGGCTGTTTATGTGTAAGCATATGTTGATGTGGAGCTAGGATGTACCATGCTTCTATATGAATTTCCAGTCCCCTTCTGTGTCGGCTGCAATGTTGAGCCAGGGCCACGTGACTCCCCCATCATCGACTCCAGATCTGGGTGGCTACACGGAGGACGACTTTGCCTTGGATTACACTTTCCATTCCCCCCCTGTCTCGGCTGCAATGTCCAGCCAGGGACATTTGACTCCTCCATTGTTACTTTCAGATCTGGATGGCTACAGTAAGCACGACTTTGCAACAGTGAATTGCAATCTGCCTGTCAGGGTTGCTGCGAATAACGCAAAGGTGAGCCTCTAGATATATTGCAAACGTATGGCAGCGTAGAATGGGAGCATTATTTTTAAAGTTGTGTCTTTAGCAAAAGAGGCGCCTGCAAAATCGGGAAGCACAGCGTCGATTCCGTGCCCGCAACGAGAAGCACACCAAGGGTCTACAGAAGGAACTGGACGATTTGCGCATGGAGAACTGTAAACTGCTGAAGGAACACAAGAAAAAAGTCGACGAGGTCTCTCACCTCCACGAGAAGATCAACGACATGAACAAGGAGATGAAGGAGTTGAAGGAGGTGAGGGAGAAGAAGGAGGTGAAGGAGATGAAAGAGGGGAAGGAGATAAAAGAGGGGAAGGAGATAAAAGAGATGGAGGAGACGAAGGATATGGAGGCGAAGTTCGACTGCGACATGACGGGACACTGCCAGTGTTGTGCACGCACCAGGACCCCTACGTGCCTTCGACCCACCGAGATCGTGTGTAAGAAGGTTTCGAGGCCTGGGGGTCCTGAGAACACAGCCAAGGAGGACGAGTGTCGTTTAGGCTACGGTGTTGTCATACAGATTGTCCCCGCAGATTACAGACACTCTGAGCACTCTTGTCGCAAAAGAGTGAAAGTGACGGCCGGTGGAGACACAACGGAGACCACGGCTGATGAGCGAATGACTAATAATGGACCAGAGGGGAATATCTTTGTGCTTTCACCATTGAACTGTACTTAACTAGTGAATGACACATACGTGCTTTCGCTTTGTAAGTGCCAGTTCATTTTTCGCCATATCTATGTCTCCACCCTTCGTCACGTATTTTTTTTTTGTCTCTCTCTCTGGGCCAAGTCGGCCAAACTGCAGCCCTCTTTCGAAGGTTTTGTCGTCCACATGTGCGTCTTAGCGGTTTCGCGCATTCGACCGTTCAACTTGGTTGGATTTGGCGTATTGGTAGAATTTGAGTTAGGTGCATGGTGCAAACAATATAACCATGAAATAAGTTGATTTGTATGGTTAGCATGATTTATAGATGTTGAACATATAAATCAAATTCGGGTTAGTTTATCCTTGATTGGTCAGGATAATTCCGACACCTGGGAGCTCAGGCAGGAACCGGCCTAATTACACACCCAAATCAGTTAGTGGAACTGTAGCAACTTGACGTCAACTAATCCTAAAAAGGAATGTCATATTACCTAATTGCAGTATTGCTGGCAGAAAATCCACCTAGAGGGCAAGTCGAAGCGTGCCACAAGTGCAGGATCTCTATCATCTACATACTTCGTATAGCCAGCAAATTGGAAGCAGCCTCACGGGGATGGCCGACGCCGAGTGGATATCGCCCGACCAATCCCAGGAGATCCCAATGAAATGGCGCTGCTTAGTAATTTCGTATCAAGAGCATCTCTAGATGAGTAATGGGTTATGTTCTTCTTTTTATAGTTTTAGATTGAATTTGTTGATCTATAGTGATATCTTTTATTGATCTGGTTAGTCATCATCATCTCCTTCTCTCTGTTGTCGCCCTCTGAGGATATTTCCAAGTCATGAATCAAGGGCCCTCATTCAGCTTCTCGCGGCTAGACATCTATTTCTGTCGTCGCCAGTGGTTGCTACCTCTCGGCATTTGCGCAGCTTTCCATGCTCTGTCGTCGAGTACCAGCTGAGGACCATCGAAATGGCGCCCAAATCACGTAGCCAGCAGCCAGGTTTGATATTTGTGGATGGACCATCACTAAATTGCAATCCTGCCGACAATAAGTTGCAGTCGGCGCGGTCTGCACTCATGCGACGAGTTCACACGGACAAACTATCAAAATTCCGGAGAGAACAGGCATTAAAGCTCGACCAGATGTTACAAGCGCAAAGGGCGGCCACGACTACATATACTACCGGTCATCAAGACGTGGAGCAGGAAATGGTTCTTAGAGAACATGACACAATAAGAGGAAACATACGACCTCTTCGTCCGAAGCGACGGATCTCCGGGTCAGTGACGAATGGAGTAGTATGTAGATCTGATGAATGTCCAAGTACACTTCGTGGTCCGCGAGACCCTGCAGCGAATGCTGTAACGATCCCTAGTCCTCAAACGTCTATAAGCACAGGGAGACTAGACCCGTTCATGCCCGATACTACTGCTCTTGGCCCTGCATATCACGAGTTGGCCAATCATTGTCGGTTTGCCATATTCTCAGCTTGACTAGCAAAGAATTATGCTAATAGTTCGTCCAGTGATCAAGGTTATCTGGCCGGCATTCCGTGGCGCCGATCACGCGCAACGCTGCTATATGGCATGGATGGCTGAATCGGACAAGGAGGTATTGACATGTGCTTACCTCTTTGCCTCATCTGTCCATCGGGATGGTATGAGAATCATCCACGGGCCCGAAGACACCGACTTTGAATCTAAAGAACAATTAGAATACAAGGGAATGACCTTGAGATTGGTGCGGGAGCGGCTATCTGGCCATTTATCAAGTGGTGTTTCTGATAGCCTGATCATGTGCATTCTCTTTCTGGCTGCACATCCCGACCCTAAAGCCGCATCTACCGAGCGCGATCCCTCTCCCTTCACACCCCCTTTCACAGACTTACATTCCCTTAACATCTACGGCAGTTTTCCAACCCACCCATCGCACTGGCGTATGGTTCACAAGTGCGTCCAGCTCCGAGGTGGTATTCAGACGCTGAAGCTTTATCGTCTTGGGTGGCTCTTATCTCTGTACGTTTTGCTCTGGCTCAAGTGATCTTAAAAAACCTGGCTAACGTCAAAAAAAATAAAAAATTAAGATGTGACCTTATGTATGCGGCCAACAAATTGACCAAGCCGACATATCCACTGTGTGACCTGGACAGCCGACCATTTGTTCACAGCCCACCATTACTTATGTTGCGGGTCCCTGAATTAGCAAGACATCTTACGTACAGCCAAGGCTTCTCTCAGCTTCGTTTACTGAATCCACCAGTCAAAAGTTGCATCGTAAGCGTATTCCTACACCTATGTGAACTGTCACAGGCGCTGCATACTATCCATACCAGCGACAATTCAATGATGCACAATCTGGGTGACTGTCGTAATCTGGTCCATCACCAGCTCCTAAACCTCCCCAACCAGAATGATTCTCCCGCATCGATTCTCGATGATGTGGACACCTCTATGAGAGAGGTTAATCGAGCTCGCGATATCTATCTGATGTGCCGATATAGCGCGCTCTTATACGCTATTCATGTCACATTTCCTCTTCCACGGTCCTTGAAAAACCGGAAGATTCTGCTCTCTGCAGTTAGGACCAGTCTATCGCACATCGTTGGGTCAGTAACAGAATTAACACCCTTAGAATTGCCACCCTTGGAATTGCTCCTATGGCCTAGTACTGTTGCGGCTATTTCCGCCGGTGAAGGAAATTCAAATCGTCGCTGGTTTGTTTCCATAGTCCAGTGGCTTTGCCAAGAGTTGGCAATTAAAGACTGGACTCATCTTCTTGGCATTCTGCAGTCGTTCGCCTGGGTAGATGCTGCCGGCAATGAGGGCGCTGGCCAGGTGTGGGCTGAGGCTATTCTCGGCTCATCATCCCGTACCAAGAAGGTCGACGGTACCGAATAGCGATGTGGCAGAGATGATTTTGCCATAGCTAGCTACCGATGCCACGAATGTGGCTCCATGGAATGATTAATGAAAATGACAATACCATAGAGAGAACGGGAAGGACATGTATATACATGAGTCAGTATAAGATATTTGAGGAATTGAGCCCGAAGAAAGGAAAGAAAGGGGGAAGAAGAAGAAGGAAAATATAAAGACAAAGCAATTTACGATTGCTTTTGGATGGGATAGTCCCAGTATTTTTAATTTCAGAATCAGACAATAGACGCCTAATAAGGGCTGATTTAAACTTGGGCAGGGGATTATTTGCTAGGAGCAGGCGAGCATAAAGGCAGGAAACTACATTCTGAACCTGCAATACTTAACTTCTTGGAGTAACACAACTTCGCCAATTGGGTCTCATATATGTTACTCAGCGATTACAGTAATACCTCGCTACGCGTAATGTGGGGTGAAAGCAAGTTTCCTTGCATTGGCAACGCTCTCCACGATACATCCGCAAATCAGCGTTCAGCAGGGTTTCACCATAAATGGTTAGGTATGAAGTTAATATAATATGCTCAGATGTGAAGGAACCCTCTCTTAGAGCGAACATTCAAGTCTCACTTCGCCACCCCCCAGTATACCAGATAATTGGGCATGCGAATGCAATAAACATGAGCGCATGTTTTATCTCTCCCCAAAAAAAAGGGGGAGAAGGAATAGAATATCTACAGAATGGCCCCATCAGATAAGGCAACTTCAGCACAACCTCCTTTTATCTTTGTACAGGGCTCATCGATCAAAGAAGGAAGGAATGGAAAATTGGTCCGGTCACAATTGGCCCGTCGCATCATTACGAAGAAGCGATTGACGCATCAAAAGGAACAGATGCAAAAGTTGGATCGTCTGCTGCAGAAACAGAAAGTTCAGTCAACCGAAGTGGTCTGCTTCTGCAGTTCTGATGCTGCTTCTGATGCTTCACTTACCTCTCCGTCCCTCCCCCACAAGTCCCTTCAAGACCCTGAGGAGCCAAAGAGCGCAAATGTCGTGAGCCGCACCTTGCTCCCCAAGACCCTGGCGACGATTGCTCTAGACACTACTCAATCTGTATGTCCATATTGCGGCGGGGTACAGCATGATGCAGTAGTAGCAAAACGGAATCGCCCGGAGCCCCAGTCAATACTTGGTGCAGGCAGGATAGATCCATTCATGGCCGATTCGGAGAGATTCGGCATATACTTCCATGACGTTGCAGATTACTGTTGGTAACCCCCCTCCCCGTCTCCCTAAAAGTTCTTTTTTTTTTATAGAATCGTTTACATCTGGCTGAAGCGGTTGCTTCTGACTTGCCCTCACAGTGGCTGCTCGCACTGAATGGCTGACTATTGATCCCCGATCACAGGTCTGAAGATCTTTTGGCCTCATTTAAGTTCCCTTGGATACGCCAAAAAATACTACCAGAAATGGATATATGAAACTCAAAGCCCTGCTTTGACACACTCCTTGGTGTATGCTGCGTCCGTCTATCGGGATAGGCTATGCGATGTAACCAATCCCCTCAACCTTCGAGAGCAGCAGCGACACAAAGACCTGGCAATCAAGTATCTCCAAAGTGAGCTGACAGACTCCAGTCAGAATGGCCATGTTTCTGATGCCCTCTTACAATGCTTGCTTCATCTAACGGTATCGGAGAATAAGCAAAGCTTGGCAGTCAATGACCCAAGTGCCTTTACCACCCCATTTGGCCAGATACAAGGACTAGATATCTACGGCAGCTGTAATTTTCATCCCTTGCATTGGGATGCTCTTGTGCAGTGTGTTGAGAGGCGAGGTGGGATCCATACCGTGAAGCTGTGTGGAGTATCCTATTTTCTATCTCTGTAAGCAACGCATCCCTCAGACGCTAATCCTGCTAAATATCTCAATCGTTAGGGCTTCACTGTTCAACGCCTGTATAAATCTGTCGAGACCAGTTTTCCCCGTGCTTAACGCGGAGGGTCAACCGGTCGTCTATAGCACCCCGTTGGAGATGCTTCGAATCCCAGAAGCACCCCAGCATTTAAATCAAGGGAACGGCGGATTTCATCAATTATGCTTATTAAACCCTCCAGTCAAGAGAGACACGGTTCAAATATTTCTCGACCTGAGTGAACTGTCTCAGGTAATACAGTATATGGCTAGCAGAACCGGCGAAGTGGTCGATCTTGCAACATTGGGAGATTGCCGGAACCTAGTGCAACATCAGCTCCTAGAGCTACCAGGACAGCCAGATGATTTGTCTAGTGTTCTGGAGGTCTCAAACGAAGGAGCCACAGCAGAGGAGACTAATACTGTCTTTCAGATTTACCTCGCATGCCGACTAGCAGCCTTGCTGTATAGTCTCCATGCTACATTTCCTCTTCCTCGAACGGCGCCCCAGCGCGATCATCTGATTCCTGCCCTCCAGAATTGCATATCTGGTATAAATGAACGATATGCAGATTTGCGAATAGCAGAAATCCTCCTCTGGTGTGCGGTCACTGGAGGCGCCACAGCTTACGGCAGCAAGCAGCGTCTATGGTTTCTTGGCGAAATCAGCCGTTTGTGTGATCTGCTGAAGATTCACACTTGGGACCAGATGCTTGAATGTCTAGTATCATTTTCCTGGATCGGATCTGCTTGTAATCAGGCTGGGCAAGCGTTATGGCGTGAGGTAAATATCCTCTATGATGGGAAAATGAGAAATCGTGATTCATCTCAAAATGAAATATAACATTGATTGCTGTTGGAGTCTGAACAATGTTATATCCAGTGACTAAGTACTTGGATAATTCTGCAGAGGGAGATATTATATTGATTTATGTCTTTATTACTACTTTTGAACTCGTTTTTCTGATGGCACCAGGCTTCCCATATTTAACGGTTCGAATGGTTAGAAAGATAGCTAAAAAAGCATCAAGCATTCATTCATTTTCATTTTCATTGTCATTTTTGTCCTGCTGAACAACTCAACCATGCCCATCATTAATGCCAAATCAACGGACAGCCCGTTGATTTAATTTTGCTAACAAATGTTAGTCGAGGCCGTCGAGATGCCGTTCCTCGACTAGCAGTTGAGAAGTCGGATGCACCACTGAAGGCAAACGAAACCTTTCAAAAGATGAGAGATGAAAGATGAAAGATGAAAGGGAAGTTATCCATTTGAAAACGTACAAAGAGGTATAAAGGGCTTCGATCTCCGCTTTCTGCTATTTCACAAAATCCGATCCTAATCTTCGTGTACCTGAAAATAGTGCTCAACAAGGCCAAATGTTTTGTTCAGGAGAGGTAACGGCGTTAAGCGAGAGGAGCACTCGTACGTGCGACTACAGAAAATTTCTCTGGTATATATTCATATCGCCTTTTATTGCGAATTGCGTGGAAAATTATCCTCAATACTCTGCCGGCATGTACATATTTATTCCCACACTAGTAATTTCCTTTTGGTAGAATAACTGGAATCAAAGGTCGGATATGCTGGTTATCTAAATACTTCATATATGATATGAGATCTCAAAATAAATATACGTCGACTACATCCTTTCTATACACCATTCAGCATGGACGGAAAATGCTAATTGGGCAAGTTTTGCCGACACCCAGTTTATTTGGTGGTCGCCGTTTCTTGCCGCACCTTGGCCTTGGCCTTGACTAGAGGATCTATGTATATATACATGTAATTAAATCATGATAATAGATCACTCCGCCCACACGACACTCGACAAGCCATCCGACTGGCCCGGCGTCCCCTGCTGCCCAACCCTTACCTTTGCAATCAACTCGCCCAGCTCGCCGGTCGCGGCATCACGCCTGACAACCGCCACCTCCGCCGACGCCTGGTCCCCAATAGCCACCAGCCCCCCATCCTTACTCACCACAAACGTCCTCGGCGTCTTCCCATACGACGACGTCAAATTCACATACTGCACCCCCGTGCCATCCTCCCCATTAGGGATCTGCAGAAACGCCATGGAATCGGCCGGCGCAAACGCCTGGTCATTGCGCACGCTCACATACACATCCCGGCCCTGCACAACCCGCACCTCGGCGATATTCCCACTGCTCGGGACAGGCCCTGGATAAGGGGTGACTTCGCCTGCGTCGGCGAGCGCGAGGCATGTATCGCTGTACGTCGCCGTGTATATGCTGACTGTGTTTGCGAGCTCGTTGGCGATATACAGCACCGTGTCCCCTTTACTTCCACTTCCACTTCCATGTCCACGTCCACGTCCACGTCCACTTATAGTCGAGTTTGACGTCCACCACGCTCCATGTCGCGGCCCATTCCCGCCCTTCACTGCGAACTGGTCGCACTCTGTCAACCTGCCGCTGGCCTTGTCGATTGCGTAGATGTGGATTACGTCCATGCCGAGGTCTGGCGCGAGGATAAAGGCGCCTGTCGGGTCCAGGAAGACTTCGTGCGGATGCGGCGCGTCCTGGCGCGAGGGGTCGGTGGGCGGGTTGGTGAGGGTGTATTCGAAGGATTGCGAGGCGGTGGATGTGGAAGTGAGGGGGAGGGGGAAGACGGATACCGCTGAGCCTTCGCTTTACACATATACACATTAGCTAGGGGTGATGGAGGAAAGGAGGGAGAGGTACTAATGCGCTATAGCGAGGAAATCGCCTGCGTCAGCGGTATACACGACGCTGGCCACGCCGCCAGGCAGGGTATTCGTCTTGACGAGCTGTTTTAAGCCGTCATTTTCGGGGGTGAACGCTGAGAGCGTCCCGTTGGATGAGCCCGTGGTGCCGGACTCGTCGACGCAGTAGAGTGTGTTTGTCGCGCTGGAGTATGTCAACCAGCTCGGCATTGACCCGCAGGCTGTCAGCGCGCCGGTTTGCGTGAGGCTGTTGTTGGAGGAGAGGGTGAGGGTGTAGATGTGTCCGTCGTAGTGTGAGACGAAGAGGGTGGACGGCGCGGCGGCGGCGGCGACAACCATTGTGAGGAGGGTGGAGAGGATGACCATTGTCATGTATCTCAATTGACAAGATCAAGATCAAGATCTAGGTTTTGAGGGTGTTGTGGAAGCGAGGTTGTTGTCACCCCTTCAATCAATTAGTGATCAATTAGTGATTGATCTTGTTTACGCGGAATGTAGATCGCGCCGACAGCAGATCAGATCGCTGTACAACACTCCCTAAACACACACACGTATATATATGTAAGAAAATAAAAATCATGCATGCAGATCTGCTATTTAAGTAATGGCCACTAGCACACAGCCAAGACACAAGTACACGCTATGTGGAAGGTAGGAGTAGGATCTGCAGTCTATATTTCTTGCGTTGCATCAATTTTCAAACAGATGGCTATGTAGTACGTACATAGTACAGTCCAAAGCATACGGGGTGCCAAGCCTCGGTGAGAATAAGGTAGCATGCTGAAACGTAGTGAGTTGGAAGCGGTAAATGCCCCCACGATCAGATGCTAGGGTCGTGGATCGGAATAAGCACTATTTACTGTACACATTGCCGTTATGATGTTTAACCTACATACACGTGTATAATAGTCTGCTCCACTCATCGGCCGACTTTCTTCTCGATTCTCACTCTAATATTTTTCAAGCTAAATATTTATTCAATCAATTGGAATATTTGTAATGTTATTGATTATGTTCGGACGATGACGCAATCTCGACGGGCATCGGCGTGAATGCCGATGTACCAGGTACCGCTGCATCCTTCCATATAGACATGCAGACAGGCTGGATGAGCATCTACATTAACTACACACGTCAAATTGATCATGCGGTGATAACCGGTCAATTGACTCTTTATATGGAATACAGAATATAGAATAGAATATCCTGTGCAATAGATGATATTATTATATCACATAATGTAATGTCGAATGGCGTGATTGTGGCTCGAATTCCCGTGATTCCGGATACGTACATGTACCCCGTACATCTCGTGAGGGGTATTCTCTTTTCTTTTTCTTCTTCTTTCTTTGCTTTTTTTCTTTTCCATACAGAAGCTATATAATCGAAATGGCCCAACTAGGATCTCGCCCAACCGCTCCCCACGAGCTCAGCGCCAACACTAATACTATTGATATCAAGCTCTTCCCCGACGGCCTCAAGACAACCGGTCAGCATGCCCCGCTCCCAGAATTCGTGCGTCCCTTCGACAAGTTCCCGCGTCAAATCACCGGTCCTACTGTCTGGCAGGCCGACGAGTATACAACGCAGCCGGAGAAATGGACTCACCGCTTTACGTCTGCTGAAATCGACGAATTGAGTGCCACCGCAGACCAATTCATTGCAGCGGGGACGCCTCTAACCGGCATTTCCCAGGTACTACCCATAATTTGTCAAGCTATAGTATAGTGTTAATGGATGATGAAAGGCCAACTTCCCCCTCCCCCACCTCGGTGCCTTCCTGCGCCACATGCGCGACGATCTGCTCAATGGCAAGGGCTTCATCCTGTTCAAGGGCCTGCCCGTGACGGCGTGGGGGAACCACAAGTCGGCGGTGGCATACATGGGCCTAGGCACGTATCTCGGCTACTTTGTCAGCCAGAACAGTCGCGGCCATGTGCTCGGCCACGTCAAGGATCTGGGCGAGGACTCGACGCAGATTGACAAAGTGCGAATCTATCGAACGAATGCTCGGTACCTACCCTCTCCTCTCCTCTCAGGATTTGTGCAATGTTAATGGTTGTTGATGGGGCAGGCAATTCTTCCACGCCGACGACTCCGATATCGTCGGATTATTGTGCATCGCTCGCGCACTTGAAGGAGGTGAATCAGACCTCGTCTCGACGCACTCCATCTACAACACCCTCGCTGCCGAGCGCCCGGACGTGCTCAAGACCCTGACGCAGCCGATCTGGTACTTTGACCGCAAGGGGGAGACGTCGCGCGGGCAGGAGGAGTACATTCGGACGAGCGTAATGTATCTCGAACGGGGGGACAATCCGCGCGTTTACACCAAGTATTCCCCCCTAATACAAATTTATGTGAGTATGGATATGATGCTGATGGTGTGATGTAGGTGGGACCCATACTACGTCCGCTCCCTCACACGCTTCTCAGACAAGGGCGTAATCCCGCCTCTCAGCGCCGAACAGGTCGAAGCCCTGCGCGTGCTGGAAGAGACTGCGCAGCGGCTCGCCCTGCATATGGTGCTGGAGGTCGGCGATATCCAGTTCCTCGCAAACTCGCACATTCTGCACGCGCGCACGGAATATAAAGATTATGCACCGCCGGCGCCGCGGAGGCATCTGATGAGATTGTGGCTGGCGACGCCGGAGAGTGAGGGAGGCTGGAAGTTGCCGTATTGGGATAGTGATGAGAAGAAGAGGGGCGGTATTCAGGTCGATGATCAGCCGCCTGTTGCGCCGTTGGATGCGGAGTGACGGTCTACCATATCTATATGAGTGTAAGATGCATATTCCTGACTGGAAAAATCTGGTTGTTCCATACATGTAGTAGGTACATGTATTAGGTACTCAATACTCAATTCTTGCTTGTAGCAATTACATAAATGAAATTGAATTATTTCCCGATTAGGCAATCGAATCCGGTCGAATAACCGTAACCATCCATGACCGCCCACCTTATCTCCCACCCCACACTTCTATACTCATTCCACAATTATTATTCAATAACGTATATTCCAATAATTCAACCTAACCACATAAAATATATTAAAAAAATAAAATTAAAAAAAGAAATGCGCATCCACCTCGCCATCCTCGACACTGACGTCCCCGTCCCCACCGTCTACGCCGCGCGCGGGCTATACAGTTCTCAATTCCGCAGATTACTCCAATCCGCCGCGGCACGTCTGACCGACAACGACAGCAAGGCAGAGGGAATTACGATACAGACTTCATCGTACGACGTTCCTGGTGGCTCATTCCCTGCGTTTGCCACGCTGCGCAAAAACACAAACAAAAGGAAAGAAAATGTCCATGTTAACACAGACGAGAAGGAGGAGGCGTTTTCACCTATAGATGCAATTCTCATCACCGGCTCACTGGCCTCGACCTACGAGCTAGATAAGGTCCCCTGGGTCCGACAGCTCCAGGAATTCGTGCAGACTGTGTGGACCCGGTATCCCGCGGTGAAATGGGTTGGGTCGTGTTTTGGACATCAGATGATTGCGCAGGCGCTGCTGTCACGACACTACCCGAAGAATAATCAGCAGAGGATGATTGGTGATGAGAAAGAGGTTGAAGTTGCTGCTGTTCAGCGGTGTGCTGCCGGTTATGAAATTGGTATATCCCCGATTCTTTTAGACTCGGCGTTTCTCGAGACTGTTCCGGGGAAGGCGTTGAAAGGGTTGGAGAATGGGATGATGCGAGTGCAGTTGTTTCACGGCGATCAAGTGGTGGTATCTTCTAGTCTACCCACTCCGTGGATGAATATTGGCAGCACGCCGCTCTGCTCCATCCAAGGACTGTATTATCCTGGCCGGGTGTTGACATATCAGGGGCATTTCGAGTTTGATGCTTTCGTGAATAGGGAGTTGGTGTTGTATTGCGGGGAGAAGGCTGGGTGGGGGGACCAGAGGATTGCAGGGTTTGTGGCGCAGATAGGAGAAGAAGGGGAGGATGATTCCGAGGTGGCGGCGGAGGCGGTGGTTAGGTTTTTGGTCGATGATGGGAATTCTCTAAACGGGATACAGATGCAAGGGGGATAAGTAGATACAGACATTGGTGGCGAGGTATGGTTGTGGGTTATAACTACATGTAGGTATTACATATACATATATATATATTTTATAGATAGACGAGGAAGAGAAGATTGATTTCTAGCACAACACAGATGGTTGGATAGTATGACATTAACAATATCCTATCAACTTGAAGTTAGAAGACATATCTAGAGAAGACTTAGGTACACTCACACGACGGTCCATTCCAGCATACCACGTTGAGCGTATAATTGCGTTGTAGCCATCAATGCTATATCCGTTAGTATGACAGTTACATTGTAACGATATATAGTTGTAGACATACACCGCATGCATCGCAGTTGCAATCATTGCAGCCCTGGGCGCAATTGCACGCATTGCACTGGCAAGGAACCATTTTGCTGTATGATAGATTGTAGGTAGACTTTAGAATGGGAGTAGAGTAGACTTCAGATGAGTAGAGTCGAGAGTAGAGTAGTGAGTAGTGAGTAGAGAGGAGTGAGAGAGTGAGAGAGTGAGTAGTAGAGTGTAGGAGTTGACTCTGAATTTATAAGCCTGTGAAACTGACTTTGATGACAGATGTATACGTAACAAACCCAATTCACGCTTCAATTCCGCCATCATCACCGAATGTTCCGGAAATCAATCCCGATGACACATTACGACGTATATATATACTCTATCCCATCTATTCCAATCTATAATTTATAGTTATGTCAGGTTAACGCCCTCCCGTATATCAACGCATCCACCAACTCCTCACTGTTCCTCAACCGCGCTGCCTGCGGCACTCTGCCAATGACCTGGAACCCCAACCTCTCCCAAATCCGGATCGACGCGGGATTATTTGCGAAGACGAGGTTGAACACCGAGTATTTATAGCCCTACGACCTCGATAAGAAAAGAAAGGAAAAAAGATATGAGGATAGGAGGACAAGAGGACAAGAGGACAGGAAGAGGAGGATGGACGTACTAGTTTCGGCGCATACGAGAGATATGTCGCGCCCATGACGCTACCAGTCCCAAGACCGCGCGCGGCAGTGCAGGTGAGAAAGCCCGCGTTGCAGATGTGCGAGCAGCGGCCTGCTTCATCAGTTCCATGTACGCAGGATAAGAAGAAAAGGAGGGGGCGGGGAGAGACCTGGATAGTTTGGTTTGATGTAGAATGTGCCGAGACACACTCTCTCCCAGTCTCGCTCTCGCATGCCAATTCCTTCAGTACCGTCATCCTCCTTCTCGTCGATCAGTGCGACTACAGCGAACGTGCCAAACCAGTACTCCCCAAACCGATCCAGACTCATCACGTCTTCCATCGGATACGTGCATCCGCGCTCAATCTCTGCGCTGAACTCGGCGTGGAGATGAGCCAGCAGACCAGGCGGGAGGCTAGAGGCGCCGCCGGTGATGGGGTACAGGGTGATTCTGGCGCCGTTTTTGAGTGTGTCGTGGTGAGGAGCGAGAAAAGGCGCGGAGGTGAGATGGGCCTGCGGAGGGGGCAGGGGAGGGTCGACTGTGTTTTCGAGGATTGAGCCTGGCATTTTTTTTCTTTAATATATGTTAAAGACTATACAGGGAATATATATGTGTAGTCAGAGGAATAGAAGTGATGTTGATATAGAAATATAAATATACAACTATGAAATAAAATAATTGATAGGAAAGTGGATCACGACGACCCGCTGATTGGCCAGAATGCATACATTCGGAGGGGAATCGGAGCATCGCCGACGCCCTACGACAACTTCACTTTTGATACACTAATACGCTGTATACATATTCAAAAAATATGTAAGAAAGCGAGAAGGTTCGAGAAAGTCAACGTGGTAGAAAGAGGGTGGTCTCTGCAACTGCGGCCAACATAGATATTCACTCCTGCGCAGCAACGTTCCAAGTGCAAAGGTCACGTCTGGTCAGAATGAAGGAGACAGCGGCAGACTGGCCTTTCTTGATTGCGAGATTTTCAAAGCCACAGAACTGGCAGACGAGACCATTCGGGATTCCAACATACAGCTGTGCCACCTCCTGGCCGTGTACTCGGCCAGTATTTTTGACTGTAGCTGTGACAGTGACCAGCATGTCAAGAGACGAGGGTTACCGCTGGAATGATCACGGCTTTGGATGGATATGCCGAGTAGGTATTTGAGTTTGGAGACTTTGAGGTTGGAGTAGCTAAATATCGTATACGATAATCCGTATCCACTGCACGGATGACGACGATAGTATTATTGCAGTTTCCGGCAACGTTAGTGATAGAATCACTGTAAGCATCAGCGAGCCTAGGCAGCCAGAGCCTTCTGTGGCATATGTACTGACGAGGACCAAGCACGCATCAGAGGTATAGTCCACAGTAGGATTCTCAGAGGTAAAGTCCCAGAGCACCGAGGTGCCATCCTCATAGCGGCAGTTCTTGGGCAAGAGCAAACTGTATGCTCAACATAGATCAGGAAGGATTTCCATATACAAAAGGAAGATTCGGAGTGGACTTTTATCATCTTTTATCGTACAATCAACACATACATATTAAATCTATTAAACATTCAATCCAAACGCTGCAAATACTCCACCCCCCTCTCCAACAACCACCACGCCGCCAACTCATGCATCGCCCTCCCCAGCGCCCTCTCCAACGGCATCACCACGCGGCTGTCAGCATCGCGCCACATGGCCGTCTCACTATACACCTCCACCCTACCCTCTTCATCTTGATCTTCACCCTTTAAATCTATATCAGGGTTAATCCCCACAACCAACCGCCCCTGCACACCATCCGCTCCGCCCGGCGCCGCAATACCAAACTCCACTTTCCGTGCCGTCCGCAGCAAAACCGTATACACGCCACAGACGACATCCCCCTCAACAAAGGATAGGGAATTAATATAGTCAGCGCCAAAGCTGTATCGAGCGGAACGGGGTAAAAGCAGGAATTTGATGAGGTAAGCTTGCGGGAGGGAGGTGAAGAGGGTTAGGGTGTGGCGGAGGTAGAGCGTTAACAAATCCCCTTCACTTCTCCCTTCACTTTTGTTCCCATGATTGATGAGTTTGTGGTGGTGGTTGAGAGCGGGAAACTTGTTTCTTGGCACGATCCGCGCGGCGCGATCGTACACAGAGAAGAATTGGCCCGAACTGAATACTGCGGTGGGCACGGTTTCGAGGTTGTCGAGCGGGATGCTGTGCGCGGCGAGCGTGCCGTCGCGGTGGGTTGTGCTTGTTGAGTGGTGCAGGCGGCGGTGGTGGTAGATGAGGTAGCAGGAGAGGGAGAGGGAGAGGGTTAGAGTGGTGGGGAGGATGAAGGAGGTGGATATTGGCATTGTTACATGTAATGCATCAATTAATAATGTACACAGTGGAATGTAGAATGTGTATTTAGGATGTAGGATGTAGGATGAGGGTGAGGGATGAGGATGAGGTTGGAGCAAGGTTCAAGGGTCAAAGGCGGGGAAAAAGAAATATACTCAGGCACATGCACACAATGCCTCGTATTCTGCCAGGGTCAGCGCTAGTGTGGACCCTGCACCTGGCCTGGCTTGAATACATGTATTGATAGAAGGTAGAGTAGTATTGGTATTGGTATTGGTATTGAATAGAATATGTACAAGACAGCGCACTGCCAACAAATGGAAGAGTACAATAGAATAGTATCAGGCCAGTCTGACAGTTCCGACAGAATAGATGTATGAAAGGGACACTATTACAACAGATAGAAAGAAAAAAAAACGAGCGAACACAAAAATTAAATTTCAAAAAATAAAGAAAAAAAAAGCAAGGTCATCGCCAACGCGGCCGGTCGTCCATTCTCGACGAACTCCTATTCCCCGCCGCGCTGTCGCGGCCGGTTTTACTGCTGCGTGGTTGTGGAAGAAGACTAATTCGCCGGCTCGATGTGCCCATGCCGAGCGCTGTGCCGGGTCTGGTCGCTTTTGATGGGCTGTCATCGTAAGGTCTGGTGGTGCCGGCGTAGCTTTGGCGGTTGCGGAGGCCGGTTGGTATGTTGGTGGATGATCGTATTTTGCTTGCTGTACCGGACGGGATGGGGGTGAGAGGTGAAGTTGGTGATGCCGCGCCGAGGCGACTGCTCGGACGCAAGCCGAGACGGCTGCCAACACGGCTGGCGGTGCGGGGGACAGGCGAAGAAGAGGTTGCGCGGCTCAGCGGACTGGGGATCGGGAGGGAAGAGGAGATGGACCGCGAGTTGCGGTTTTTGGCGTACGCGGACGGCGATGTGACGGAGAGCGGCTGGAAGTTGTGGCCCGTATCGAGGTCGTTGGTGTTGGTGCTGCTGTTCCATCGCGGCTTGTTCGAGGCGGCTGTGTTGGTCGATGGGCGGCGGACTCGGGGTGCAGGGCTGGGCGTGAGAGTGGAAGAGGTGGGCGAGTTGTAAGATAATGGAGCGGACGATTTCCGTTGTGAGGATGTTGGGATGCCGGATAGTCGTCTGCCTGTAACAGAGCGAGATGCACTTCCCACAGAGCTGCCGCGTCTGCTGGAACCAGAACCACCAGCGTTGGGCGTTCGGAGACTACCGTTGGTCATCATGATCACAGACGAGGCCGGCGAGCTGCCAGGAGTACCGATCAGACTGGTGTTGGCAGGGCTGTCCGTGATGATGCTCGATATCGAGTCGCGCAGTTGCTGGCTTTTCGAGATGGTGGTTTCCTCGAGGATCGAGTCCATCACCTTCATGCTCGTCTTGAGCGCATCAACGCGCTGCTGCATGTCAGACAGCAAGGTGAGGACCTCGCCGTTGACAGTCAGTCGGTCGTTGACGCCCTTTTGGATAATCGACATGACTCTGCCGATGGCCGGGATGTAGTGGATTTTCTTGGCCTCGTAGCTCTCGATTTTTTTAGTAATGGCAGTCGGATTGTTCACCGGGTCGTTGGCTTCCAGCGATTCCTGCAGCTTGCTTATACTGCGCTCAACAGAATCGCACATCTTTTGCGCCTGTTTGCCCGCGTTTCGAAAGACCAGGATCCAGCGATCCTCGCCGAGTTCACGTCGCAGCGCCTCGGCATCGCCTTCCAGCTTCTTGTAGCTTGTTTCCAGCCGCTTTCGTTTATCGTCTAATTCCTGACAAGCCGTAGGGAACATTCTTTCTGCCCGAGCTTGGAACATGGACAATCGCATTGGAAGAAAATCCAACGACGCCCTTAGTGGCTGCATACGTGCAAATAGCTGCATCAGATTCGCATCATCATGTGGATTGCTGCTTCCAGCCGCGGCCTGAGGCGCAGAACTAGGAAATAGAGCAAGACTTAGTCTTTTGGATGACGAAGGGGTGCCATGCGACGGCGACTCTTCAACGATCGTTTCCAGCTCATTAATATCCAACCCATTCCCCTGTTCCGTCTCTGGATCTACAAGAGACTTGTGTCGGCCTTCCTCCATTTCAAAAATCAGCCTGCTGAGATTATCGAGTTCGAGCCCAACATCCCCAAGCACATTATTCCAGAGCTCTTCCCATTCCATGGCGAGCTCGACTTGCTCCTTGACGCCTTGAAGAGCATGTCGAATATTAGCCCAGTTCTTCAACGTCGATTCCATCTGTGCGACGATCAAGGTCAAATCTTCCTTGCGGACGTCGTCAATGTCGTCTCGTAGCTGGACATTTTCAATCGCCTTGACATAAACATCCACCAGACTCTCGAACGTGATGACAGCCTTGTCTACATCGTCCAAGCCCTCGCGGCCGCCAGCTGCCGCCCATTCCACATCATCCTCTGCTTCCATCCCATTCAACACCTCTGAAGCCTTGTTCATCCATTTCTGAATCTGCTCGGCGGCGCCAATCAATGCCCTGACGGCAGCGGGGGCGTTGATTATGGACGAAATACTCGATTCCAGGGCAGTTGGTTGTGGCAGGTTAATTGACGTGAGCTGAGAGAGCTGGCTACTAAACGACGCTCGAGAGAAGGAGAATATCGACTCGGTACGGTTCAAGCCTAGCGGGCTGAAATATGACTGGACGTTTGATGATGGTGTCGAGGGAGCAGGCGGGGTATCTTTTGGGGGAGGAGCAGGCGCCTGATCCTGGTCTTGGGTGGAGCGTCTGAGATACTCCTCGAGGTCAGTAGACTGATCCATAGCAGGCTCGACGGCCACCCCGACAGCTGTCATAGGTGCAGCTGCGGCAGGAGAATCGGGGCCAGAATCGGGACTAGAGTCGATGTGTATCGTCACAGACTGTTCAGGCTGATCAAAGACGGATGGGTGAGGTTGCAACGGCAGCTCTTTCTCAATTTCAATTCCAGTCCCAATTCCAGTTCCAGTCTTGGTAGGTGATTGTAGCAAATCCGGCGCACTCCGTTCTCGCTTAATCTGTGCGCCACCCCAAATCCGTCCTCGTCTCTCAACCTTTATCGACAGGTCACGATGCAGGCTGTCCAATTCCTGTAGCTTGTCTTCCGGAATGCGGCCTACGCCTTTGGGTCCTGGTCCTGGCCCTGGAGCAGCGTGAACGAGCTGCTCGCTCGACCCGTTCAGCAGCTTCAATCTCGCGGCCAGACCGGGGGAGAGACGACGGAAGATGGAGGCTCGGGCGGACTCGTCTTGATCTGTATCCTTTTTGCTTATCTTTTGTGCTGTGGGTGATGGCGAAGCTTTCAGGCGGCGAGGAGTGGGCGTCAGGGATTGAGAGGTCGATGCAGAAGGAGGGGTAGTTTTCAGCGAGCTCGCAGACGAGGACCGCGAGAGCTGCGGTGCTGAAAACTTCTTTGTGAGCGACTTGAGCGAGACGCTGGGGGTAGGGGTCGTGGTCGTGGTCGTCGTAATCGTCGTTGCCGGGCTAGCCCCTGGTGTAGCGGGCATGGATACGAAGTGCAGTGGAGGGCGAGGCTCGAAGATAATCAGAGCAGCAGTACACGTAGTTGTAATTGCAGTTGGAGTTGGAGTTGTGGTAGTCGGGGGCGAGGAGTCGGTCGGGGTTGTTTTTTCTGCGGCGACGCGAGGAGGCCGTCCAAGAGCGCGTTTGAGCGGCCCGCTCAAGAATCCGTCGACAACAGACTGCAGGATTCGCACTCGTACGGGACTTTGTCTTTGGGGATTGGGGCGAGCGCGACCGTACGGCTCTACATGGCGGGGGAGAGTCAGGGGAGAAGAAACAGAGGACGCAGAGGCCAGTGTGAGGGCGAAGGGTCCGGGTCGGCCTCGGGGGCTCCCGCGGTGCTGATCCATGGTTAGTTAGTATAGTACACCGCTATTACAGTATAACAATTAATTATCGTAAATCTCTTGGTGTAAATGGGTTTATTTAATTAGAAACATAAACATAAATATAAATAATTCAGAATGGTATTCCTATGTACAATATGAGATTAGGCTCGCCAGCCAGGCACATCGTCAGCTAATATAATTTTATATAGTTTATACATGCATCTAGAAGTACTGCGTGGCCCCAGCCGTCTGTCATTTAATATTATCATTTATTTCCAGGCACCCCACGCAGTCACCGAGTAGTGAGAATTGAGTTAGTTATATTATACTATGCAATAACGCCAGACACCGCTGTGCAAGAAAAGCAAAATCTGGGAGACAGAGGAAAAGAAAAGGAGATAGGGTATCAAGTGACGTGGAACCAATCATGACAGCTCGACCGACATTAGGCATCATTCAAGGCCGCGCTGTCGAAAATCGTCGGCAGGTCAGTGATCGACGCAACCGACCCCTTGCGCCGATTTCTCCAGTCGTCGAGCATCTCCTCGCGCACGCCTCTGCACCACTGCAGGAGCGCCGCATCGAACTGCAGCCAGGCCGCATCGCTGCTCCCATACACCACGCCCATCACATCGAGGTCCAGCTTGGTCTCCCAGCGCAGCTCGGCCGCTTTCTTCCAGTAGCGCAGGTTCTCTGCGCGTCGGTACGGTTTGGCAATGTCCTCGTGCGGCGTTTTGATCTCGCCGAAGTGACGTCGGGATTTCCGGACTGCCTGGTTGTGCATGCGGATCAGGTCGCGGCCGTCCCGTAGACGACTCAGGAAAGGCGTTGGCAGGACCACACCGTCGGGGGGTGTCCAGGGCGGCAGTTCGAGGCCCTCGCCAGTAATCATCGTCCGCAGAAAGGCCTCCTCACGCTCTCGCTCCCGGCCAGTCCAGTCGCCCGACGCCCACGTCCAGCTGGCTCGTTCCTTGATCTCGGCCTCCTCCAGTCGGCGCTCTTCGTCCAGCACGACCAGCACCCCGGCCATCCACTCGAGAATGACCGCCCGTTCGTTGTTCCGCAGCCCCCCCGCGAAAGTCCGGGACGCCCACTTCTTCAACACATCCAGAACTACCAACAGCTCTTCGCGGAACTTTCGCTCTGTCTTGATCCCTGCCAGCCGTTCGGGCTGTTCGTGGTTGATATAGTACATCCTCGCGGACCGAATTGCTAGCGTGACGACATCGAGAATATGCATCCCCTGAATCTCATGCCAGCTCGCCGGTTTCGGTGAATTCGAATTCTCTCCATCAGGAGGCGCAAGTGCTGCGGCCGGCTGCGGAGACGGGGGCTCTGGCGTGTCACTCTCGGATTTCTTCACAGCCAGAGACGCCTTGTCCAGGGCCTCGACGAGATCTTTCCGCAGAACCCGTAACTTTGGCGGCGGCGCAATGTGGTGTGTCTTGATACTGTATGTGCTGACTGTAGGCGGCAGCATTGGCTCGTCCAAACCCAAGAACCCATCATCATCATATTGCGGAATCTCGTCGACGGGGCTGTCCACCAATTCCCCAAACTGGGGGTCTTGCGTGAGCATAAGCCTGGGTACGTTCTCCTTATCTTTCTCTTTCTTCGGACGAGCCATCTGCGCGCCTTTCCCATCGAGTAACCCCGTTCGAGCAAAGTAGTATTGGAGATGGGCGATGCTGCCCAGACACATCACGCTCTCGCGGTTTTTCGCGGACTCGGCGAACTCGGCGCCCTGCGGACGGATGTAGCCTCGCCGCTTGGAGCCGGTCGACAGCACCGACGACCTGTTGTCGGCGGACGTGGCTGAGGTCGCGGAGAAGTTGGACCAGGAGGACACGGTCGAGAAGCTGCGGTCGGGCGAGGGGCAGGAGGAGATGGCGGGGGTGGGCGAGATGGAGGGCGATGGTGAGGAGGAGCGGATGTCTTCCATCTTAATATGTATATATATATATATATATCGAATTGATATATATGTGTAATATCGTGCTGTATGTTCGGTCTGAGTAGTCGCGATCTGTCGATTGTCTCGTTGCAGCGGATTAAGATCACGGATTAAGGGATTGACGACAGACGCCGCGTATAACAATGATTATGATCGGTTCATAACATTGTATATAGGAGAACAACAAACAATCAGAAATAAGATCAGATTAATACAATCACGATTGATGCAACTGTCAGCAGTTGGCGTGTTGACGACTGTCTAGTAGTCGTAGTAGTAACAGTCGGAGTAGTACATGTAACGTGAACTATTGTCGGGGCGGATTTAATTATTTAATGATTTAATTAATCTGGATTACTAAGGCGCGTGGGGTTCTTAATTTCTATTCCTGACTGTCCTCAATTTATTGATATTGATATTTATATGCATGATCTGTGCTCCTTCATTATCATATTTATTATTTTGTTCATACCAAACAAAACAGTTATAACAAGGTATCGCGTGTTATTATTGTGCCCCTGGATGGACAGACAGAACCACGGCGCGCGCTCTGGGGCCGTTCCGCCCGCTCTACCATGCATAAGATATTGTCCATTAATCTTTAATATTTGGTATGTACTATTAATATTACCTGCGAACCAGGGTAATTCTCGAATTACCTTTTTATCTTGGATGGTAAATATTTAATATAAATAAAGATAGATATAAAGGACGTACAAAGAGAGGGCTCAGGCCTACGCACAGGCGTCCGCCGAGGTTTTTATTAAATTAAATTAATATTATTAGAATTTAGAATATTACGGAGTGCCACTAAAGGGTTTTATAGTTTATCCAGAACATCGACCTAGGTACATAGTGCCTGCTGTTATACACGCCATTTCAGCAGCTAGCCGTAACCCTAACATAGACCTAATACAAGCACGTATACATGGCAGTATTGATGTTAAAATATTATTATAATTAAGAATATTATAAATATTAGAATATGATTCGTGCAGGCATCAGATAAGCCTATCTTATCGCAGCCACATGCCTCCAACTCTCCATATATTTGTCCTTATATGGACATAGTGGGCCCAGGTGGTATGAACCAACATCATCAATTGATCCTGTTGGATCATGACTCATTCGTCCATTTATGATATAAAGCAGTCTATTATCCAATTGTCTAATATCGATTGATACTCTCCATCCTATATTTTATAGTACATTACTTAACATGTCTCTCGACGAAGCAGGCTACATCCCCTCCGCACCCTATGACGAGGGCTATCTAACCGTCTCCTCCATCCACACCCTCTTCTACCAACAATATGGCAAAAAAGACGGCAAACCCGGTAGCCTTCCCTCTTCCCTTTTCAAATATATCTTCCATGTAATATTAAGTTTGATGCAGTGATCTTCCTCCACGGTGGCCCCGGCGCCGGCACCTCCCCCGAGTCCACCATCTTCTTCAACCCATCCATCTACCGCATTATTTTGCTCGACCAGCGCGGGTCCGGCAAATCCACGCCTCACGCCGAAATCCGTGAAAACACAACCGCACACCTCGTCGCCGACATCGAGGCCCTGCGCACGCACCTCGCCATACCCAAATGGCACATGGCCTTTGGCGGGTCCTGGGGCTCGACGCTCGCTCTCGCCTACGCCCAAGAACATCCGTCGCGCGTTGGAAGTCTGGTCCTACGCGGAATCTTCTGTATACGACAGCGCGAACTCGACTGGTCGAAGAGCGCCGAGGGTCCGACCGCGCTGCTCTTCCCCGATGTGTATCAGACGTTCCTTGACTATTTGCAGTATTTGCCGGAGGAGGAGAGGGCGAACCCGTACAAGGCGTATCATCGGTTACTAACTGAACCGCCGGTTGATGAGGAGAGCAGGAAGAGGCAGTTGGCGGCGGGGAGAGCGTGGAATGCGTTTGAACTGGCGACGGGGTCGTTGCGGCCGAGTCCGGACGACATGGAGGAGAAGATGGAGGATGATGAGTGGGTGTTGGCCCATGCGAGGCTGGAGGTTCATTATTTTGTGAATGCGGGGTTTTTGGAGGAGGGCGAGTTGTTGAGGAAGGATCGGTTGGATAGAATTAGGCATATTCCGAGTGAGTCCTTAACCCATGCCCTTAACAAAAATTATGGGAGGGGTGTTGATGAAGTGTACATGTAGCGACGATTGTTCAGGGTCGGTATGATATTGTGTGTCCCCCGCAGACGGCGTGGGATTTGCACAAAGCGTTGCCGGAGTCGAGGCTGTTTTTTATTCAGACTGCTGGGCATAGTGCGAGGGTAGGCTCTCTTTATGTATACATATGTATGTGGTGATGCGCTAATTGATAATTATAGGAACCCGGTACGCAGGAGAAATTGGTCGAGGTGTGTGATGAATACGGGAAGATGGATTTGGCGTGAAAACTGAATAAGCTAGCCTGCTAGCATCTATACATATTAACATTGAACCATTGAAGTGGAGATCTAAATACAGTTTTAAACAACCATCCAATACATATCTAATAACTTTATAACTGTTAAATAACCTCCTCCCTCTCCCACCCCGTCTCCTTCATCAAATCCGCCCCCTTACTCGGCTTCAGCTTGGTCGAATCTCTATACACCGCCGTATATGGGTTCGGATCCGCCTTCTGATCCAGGTTGCCCAGGGTATGATTAACCTCGCGATGCTTGGCCTCATCGGCACGCACATACAACATCAAATCCCGCATCGACCTCGATCCCTCCGGCATATCCCAGTACTTGACAGCGATCTCCGGCGCCTGCATCTCTCTCCATGCGGGCAGATGGCCGGCCTCGATTTCTTCGATTATGCGTGTGTATGTGATCACCGCTTCTTCCTCGAGATATCCCACGAACCGGTGACAGGTGCGTGGGGAGATCAGGTATGCGAAGAACAGTCCGTTGAAGTATACGCCCTGCGCCCCGAGCACCATTAGCCGCATGAATAGCCCCGGTTGTGCGATTTTCATGAATGTGAGGAGATGCATCCGCTCGTTGTGCGCTTCCTCGAGCAGTGTTTCGATCCTGGAACCTGTCAGAACAAATCTTTAAATCTTTAATAAGAATAAAAAAAAGGGGGGGCTACCATCCGTTATCCCGCTTCATCGTCCTTAAACTGCGCAAATGTCGGAGCATCCCCGCCACCATCCCCGGCACCCCTGCGACACTCTCCAGGAATAGAATTCTATTCAGCCAGTTCTTTTCCGTCATTTCAAACTTCCCGTTAGAGCTGGACGGGTGCTTGTAGTTTGTCACTGTGTCCATCCCCCAGCGCAGCACCCGCGCCATGGCTAGCGCGAACCAGTCGGACCAGTTGCGAGCCTGCCGATGCGAGACTTGTATACTGCGCATTTGCGCTTCGGTGTATCTAACCTCGTTAGTAGATGATTGGACAATTGTTGTGGTTTGAAGAAAATGGGGGGGTGTAGGGCGTACACTGGATGCCGCCATGCGGATTCTACTTCGACGATCTGTTTCGTTTCGACTTTGGGGAAGAACTCTTTGATCTTGGACTGGGGGGTGGTGGATGATACGGAACGGTGGGTGTGGTATGGCGTATGGGCAGGTTTGTGTGATAGGGATGTCAAGCTAGAGTAACTCGCAGCGACAATACATCCGCGAAGACCGGCTGTCTTGGGCAAGGCAGACGCTGTCACCCGGATGGGTGTGGTTGTGATAGAGTACATCGAGGACAGATAGTAGTCAATATTGGTATTGAATGTATAATGACAATAACATATCAATTGATATCAATGGATCAGATCACAGCTGTAGAACATCAGGCAGACACAGTTTTATATATCAACCCACACCCAGCAAAAGAAAATTTGGTCGTCACATGGCCAGCCACGGCGAGCCCAGGAACAAGAGTATGACACATCCTGCTCGCCGATTGAGAAGATTATTATTTTCGTGCTCAAAAAAAATGTATGGTTCACGTGGAACAATGGGAGGAGTCAGGCCAGGAACTATACGGGTTGAGACGTAAGGCTGGCATATAGCCTAAGTCTAGGTCGTAATACCAATACGCGAAACTTGACTTCCTGGATATCCGCGACCTGGCATATTCAGGACCTAGAAATGGGGCTTAAGTTGGATTAATTGAGGGAGATTATTTTCCATATTGACTGAGAAGTAGAAGTATTTAGAATATCCTTCCCATTAGCATCCTGGTGGCTACCTGACAATCACTGAATCGAGGGATACGGTCGCCGTGACCATACCATACGCAGATATGACGCCGGGTAATTTAGGGTGTAGCTTATTCAGCCGTCATCCACGAAAACGCGCCGGACAAAAAACTTGCTCAAGGATATTCTTTTGATTGATTGTGAACTTTGATATTAATAATTTTGTGGAGAGCTCGGTGAGAGAAAAAAGACATAAACGATTACTATTCCTACCATGAGTAGGTTATCTGTTATCGTCGCACTTCGAATCCAGCCTCGCCGGGCTCAGTCTCAATGGCGCCTTTCTCGAGCTTGGTGACGTGGGCATGGCGAGGCCCGTCGTTGACGTCTTGCAGCAGTTTCTGCACTTGGTTGTCTTCGCCTTGGATCTCGCCTTCTACCTATCAAATCAATCAATATCAATATCGAATAAAATATGAATGTGTTAATTCTAATTATGTTAGATAGATGAGTATGGTTCTACCTACCCTGCCATCAGGAGTATTCTGCACCCAACCGGTGACGCCGTACTCGGTAGCTCGTTTCTGAGTAAAGTGTCTATACATATGTAAGTTTGGTTAGACGTGTATTACTAGTACCTATGTATGAGCATACTCACCGGAAATTCACGCCTGTATACATATACATATACGTGTATAGGTTAGTCATGGACTAGGAATCTAGGATATGGATGATTGACTACCTTGCACAGTCCCGTGGACTCTGAATTTGACCTAATACGTCAATATCAATATCGTATCCTGAATGTAGAGGGGCAGGCATACTCTGGTAAGGGCCATGTTGATGAAAATTAAATGTTTGGCGATGCAGTCAATGCTTCTACTTACAAGTAGGAAGTTGACTTGTCCCGCAGTGGAGAGCTGTCAGAGCTGTCAGTATAAGGTTAGGCGTATTATTTACTGTATTATTGTATTATGTATGTATATGTATCAGCATGACAATATCAACCACGCGACCAGTTGACGCTATGAATAGATATCTTATCTAGATAATAAATATTTAGAATGAGAGATAAAGTATGGTAGTTTCTATCTCAGAGATTGAGGCTGGTGGAGGTTAGAGAATAGACGGAATCGGACTGTATGGCACGCCGTCGGAGTTTAGTCCGCTGTGTATTTTATTATTACATGTATTTACGTGCTCTTTCAATATATCTACATTATATCAATCTTTGACAATCGTTTATATGTATAATCATTACCACTATAATTCTTCCGTTTAGGCATTTAAAGGTCTCTAGATGAAGCTATTCAAGCGTTCTATAATAATAATTATTATATAGCAAGATACAGGAAACCACAATTGTAGTTAGATTGAAAGGCTTTCACAATGACATTCTGCTGGTCTGATAGCCAATAAATCCAATGCACTAAGACATACCCTCTTCCATCCTAACAACCCCCTTATCATCTCCCTCAATCTGTTTCAACCACAGATCTCTCCTTTTCACATAAATCTCCAACTCGACCGTGTCAATCCTGTCGCGGCTGTTCTTGTCCAGCGTTCCCCATTTGACTGCAAAAACCGGTCCTCCTTCCTGCGACTGACTGGTCAGCGGTGTACCACAGTCACCGCAGAACTGCCGGCGACAATGTCGACCGCCGTCCGCGGGATCGAGGTATACTTTTGGTAGGTCCTTTAAGAATTCCAGGCCCGAGACAATGATATTGGTGGAGAAGGAGGAGCCTGTGTTGGTTTTGCACGCGTAGCAGTGGCACAGGACGATCTAATCCATTGTGCTCTGGATTAGTTTCATTTATAATAGAAATATTAATGAGAAAGAAAAGGGGGTTCACCTTGGGCAGCACGTCGTGCGCGGAAAGATTGATTCGGTAGGTTATTTTCCCGCAGGAACAAGACCCATTCAGCGGTGCTTGCACAGACATATCTCCTCGGTATTATTATGATTGTTTATTACTATTATTCTGTGCAGCGGATCTCAAATAAAAGATGACGTATGTTATTTCTTAACAGGGCACAGGGAAAATAATATTACCTTGGTATCATGTCAGAAAAATATGCAACTAGAACAACCAGAATAATCCTTAAACGTTGCGCCCTTTTTTAGTATGGTTGTTAAAAGTTCGACATTATGATCTAATGCAAGAGATCTCTTATCTCCCCACTTCTTGTATTGGGTGGGTTACTTTCGTTGCCGCTTTAGCGTCGGGATATAGAGTACGTACAAGAAGCTTGGGCATAAAAATAATTTATATTAAATATTAGTTACGTACAATTTTTATTTTTCATCTTGTTTAATAATTTTAATTATTAGATTAGACAAAGGAGATCACATAGTATCCATTAAAATCCTTCCAAACATCTACACTACTATTGCAGCTGTTGTTTGTCTAAGTTTGATCGGGTACGGTACATCTATAGAAAATGATTTACGCTTGACACAATAGTTTGTCTTCTTAATAAGAATAATGTCGGTATATTGGTTTGCCTGGGACTCTCGTTTAGTGTAGAGCAAACACTTAATTATCTCTTATATCACAGTTTGCCTGGACGGCTCGGCAATCTGGGAGGCGCCAGTCACCCCGGGTTGCCGGTTTTGACCTTGTTTGTGACACCTGGGACGTTTGGCAGTGTTATTCGACGGCATTTTGGCATAGAATTGGCGCAGAAATCTGAATGGTTGGTCTTGGACTATATACCAGCAGACATCATCACCATACATCCTCATGTCTGGGGTTTTAAATAGTCGACATCAATAAATGAATTAACTAAATTATGAAGTCGGAATATGAAATATAATACATGTATCCTCTAAGTTTGGTATTATAGACCTAGTATTTGCTGAGAAAAAGAGGAGTTAGTTTTACTAGGGTGTGGGTAATCTGATTGAAGCAGAGGGAATATCGAAATCCAGCGGAATTACCTCCGTGTCTTGGCAGTGGGCCGATTGGTATATAAAAACTTCCGTTTCATCACCTACCAACTACACGACAATAAAATGCTGAATCTGACCATGCCACTATCAACGCCGAATCCGAAGTCCGTCAGCCGTCCCTCTCTATCAGCTCTGGTGCCCAATTGTGCACCTGGTCTGTTGTATATCATGGCCCAGCCCCTCTTGGATGCCACGTCTCTTGGGCTTTTTCTAATCACATAAACGCCTTCAAGCATCTGTCTGGCTTTCCAGCACTGTTTATTAACATGGCTTTCAAGAATCAAGCCGCGTGGATCCCCGCCAAAAAGGTCGTCCCATTCAAAATTAGCTCGGCGCCATACACACGGCCTGGGCCCGGCCAAATCGTCATTAAGAATGGCGCCGTTGGCATCAATCCCTTTGACTGGATCCTCCAATACCAGGCCTCACTCCTCGCCTCACATCTCACGTACCCCATGATCCTCGGCATTGACGTCGCCGGCACCGTCGTCGAAGTCGGCTCCGGCGTGACTCGCTTCAAGGTCGGGGACAGGGTAGCCGGCAGCGCTGTCTCCGCCGACAAGTCGGTCAATAGTGCCGCTGAAGGCGCCTTTCAGCTGTACACCGTGCTGCGCCAACACATGGTCGCCCCGGTCCCCGACCACGTCACGGACGAGCAGGCCGCCGTCTTGGGCCTGGGTCTCGGTACAGCTGCGTACGGGCTTTTTCATAAGGATTATCTAGCCCTTGATATGCCGCAGATTCCAGCGCCGAAGAATCCGGCGCCAGGAAGGAAATACCCCCGCGCTATCATCATCACGGGCGGCGCGTCTAGCGTTGGCTGCTGCGCTATCCAGCTTGCGGTGTCGGCGGGGTATGAAGTTGTATCGACCTCGTCACCGAAGAACTTTGAGTATGTCAAGAGCCTGGGTGCCTCTCACGTCTTTGACTATAATAGTAAGACGCTGGTGGCAGACCTCGTGCGCGTCCTCGAAGGCCGCGAACTGGTCGGCGCATATACGGTTGGCGCGAACGCAGACCAGATCTGCGCCACGGTGATGAAGGAACGACTGGCCAAAACACCCGATCTGCCGACGAGGAAGTTCATTGCGCTGGCGGGCGGCGGTCACAAGGGCGCCGATGCGTTCAAGGGCTTTCTCGGGCCGTACCGCATGATGCGCGGAATGATGGGCATGATGGGGCGGAATGCGGTGACCAAGATGCTGACAGGCATTGAGATCAAGTTTATCATGATTGTTGGGTTGGTCGATCCCGAGAGCTGTGTGTCGCATATCTATCTGGACTTTTTGGGGCCGGCGCTCGCGCAGAGACAGTTTGTGCCGGCACCGGAACCGGAGGTCGTGGGATCCGGGTTGGAGATGATTAATGAGGCGTTGGAGATTAATCAGAAGGGGGTGTCGGCGAAGAAGATTGTTGTGTCGTTGCCATAGCACTGATTTTTGGGATGTTGAGATTGGGCGTATACTATACGGCACCCTATATGTAATAGTCTGTATTGGTATCTCTTTTGTGTACGGAGAATATAATTCGGTCAGCCAGAACAAAAAAAAAGCTGAAAAGATGGACTGTATACATATACATATATATGTAGAAGAGCATGATATTGTAAATCCAGGCTCCAAAGCGTAAAAGACCGCACGCCTTTGATATCACCTGACCTGGACAAATCAGGCACCGCGTGGGGTTGTTAATATAGCCTTGTAAAGATGTCTCCTAGTTTTTCCCCCTCCATCATCAGAAGAAACAAGTCCCCATCTTAGAATTTTATCTCTATTTTATACCTAAAATTCATACGAAAAGCCACACATAATTTGCCGCAAAGCGGATAAGCTAAAGGGTAACAACGATATGCAAAACGCTGACGACACAGTGTCGCTATTTACAGCGGAGGAGGAAGGCTGTTACACACCAACTCACACTAGCATGCCATCTGATGATTGGGAATTACCCAGCTACTCACGCCTCAACACTGTTGGGATGTGCCCCTGGAAGGACACAACCTATATTATTCGCAACGCCGAGACGGATCTTGTTATATCGCTCAATGACGGTGATTTGATCTTGAGTCCTCAAGAAAAGGGTCATTATTGCCACTGGCATTGTGTTGAGAATAGTGAAGGGTGGTTTGGATTTCGCAATGTTGCTGCAGGGAGATATATTGGCCATAATAACAATCGCAGGAATTGGCGATTTGTGGTAGAAGGGAGGCAACATCGTGAATGGGAGTATTTCTGCGCACGACAACACCCTAGCGGTGGCCATATCCTTTTGGTGAAGCACTGGAATGGATTCCAGCCAATGACCGTCGGAGGACCGGACAATACGGAATTGGTTGTTGGTGAACGAGACGTTGATCCCGCACGCTGGGAGTTTATTAAGATTGAATCATGAAGTTGAAGGCTTGACGGGTTTTGCCTTAGAGTCCAAATAAGTCAAATGCCTCGCACAGCCTTTATAGTTTCAAACTTGTTTCCTTTGCGTAGTATTTTGCATTTAAAGAGAAAGGAAATTCGAGAAAATTTTCACGCTTTATTTATTACTCGGGCAAGAGAAGCTGTCAATACAATGTGAATTTCCTCAACTATGGGGTTGTGATCATGGTCACAACAGCATTTACAGGCAAGAGGTTTAATGCTAGTTGCTCGGGGTTTTGGATTTATAATATATTTGAAAAAGTAGCACCCTATGATGTCTTTCGACTAGCAACGTTGTGATTGAACAAGGAGAGGGAATTTGCTAAACAGAATTTTCAATCCTCAAATACCGATAACGAAGGCCATTCTTTTCCTTCGTGAAGTACGATTGATTACTTTGCAGGTTAGCCAGTTAGAAGGAATATGTTGGCCAGGTTTTTCAATCTTCAAATGCCGTTGACAGAAGCCATTCTTAAGGACTTTTAGTGCAATCAACTGTTTCTTAAATTGACCAAGTAAGAGGAAAATCCAGACCAGGGTTTCAATTTCCTAATGCCGTTGACAGAAGCCATCTTTTATCCTCATTTTAGCACAGCTAGCGCTATTGCAATATGAACTCGGGCGGTCTGAGAACAGCTGTCCAGAATTCTCGATCCTCCAGTGCCGTCTACAATAACGATCTCGAACTTTTTCATTGGTATACCCATCAGCTGGCACTTGTGGTGAGGCTGACCGTCGTTTTCGATCCTCCAATGTCGGTCGCAATAACGATCAATATGCTTTTATTTGGTAAAGCCTATAGTTTCGCACCCGCGAAGAGGCTGACCAGAGTATTTAGTTTTCCAATGCTGAGTACAAAAGCTATCCTACTTTATTTTTTTGTGCAATCATCAGCTTTGCATACATAGCCAGAATATGATAAGGGCTCGGGAGGATATTCATCCCGCCAATGGTGAGAACAGTAACCCTTCCGGTTGTTTTTCGCAGTACAGCCAAGAGCAAAGCAGTTTTGCAGACGGGGTCGATGTGGGTTTTCATATACCCTTGACGTGATTGTCATAATTATCCGTTTATCATTGAGTGTTCCACATTCGAGGGATCTGTTGTCCGAGTTGAGTCCAGAATGACGGAATTGGAATTAAGTGTAATAGTATGGCCACTAAACTGCAATGTCTTCGCGCTATCTATATACACCTATGCAGATCTGACAAGAGTGGATCTTATTTAGGCGCTGAGGTGTCTAAACGCGCCCCCACTCCACCCCTCTCCCTAGAAGGAGAGGGTCAGCAATTGGTATTCATTACTTTGTGGTACTACTTCAAGGAACTCTGTGAATGACTGAGGAGCGCGGAGACAGCCTGAAGTGGAGGCCAATGTCTCCGCTTATTAAGCACACTCCGGGCCGTTGGCAGCGCAATCTCGGTCTTGGCAGATCACTGCGATAACAAAAATTTTCGAGATCGCTTTTTCTTTCACCATCTAAGCCATAGGTTCAGCACGTTTGGTCATCTGGCTTCCGTTTTGCCTTATCGATTGCCGTTATTCGTCGGTTCGAAATATCTCGCAACAACTCGATCAGCCTTCTACTTTTATGCTTGGCCATGAAGAGTCCTGCACATGAGACATCCTCGACATCCTCTATCGAGGATGTCTCCCTCGCGCAAACCTCCACCAACCCACCCAAAACATTCCGGGAGTTGGGTGTGATCGATTCGCTATGTGAAGCATGCGACTCCCTCGGTTACTCAACACCAACACCAATCCAAGCGCATTGCATTCCGGTCGCACTACAAGGAAGAGATCTCATCGGCCTCGCTGAGACTGGGAGTGGAAAGACCGCAGCTTTCACCATTCCTCTACTTCAAGCGCTCATGGACAATCCCCAACAATATCATTCGCTCATACTTGCGCCAACCCGTGAACTAGCCCAGCAGATCTCGCAGACCGTTAAAGCCTTGGGGGCTTTCATCTCTGTACGATGCGCATTATTGATTGGAGGAGTGGACATGATTCCGCAGGCTATCGCCCTGGCGAAGAAGCCTCATGTCATTGTCGCGACCCCGGGCCGTCTCCTTGATCACCTTGAAAACACCAAAGGATTCTCCCTGAGACACCTGAAATATCTGGTGCTAGATGAGGCCGATCGACTTCTTGACCTGGACTTTGGCCCCATTCTAGACAAGCTTCTACGACTTCTACCAAGTCGAAAAACCTATCTTTTCTCAGCCACAATTTCCAGCAAAGTCGAATCTCTCCAACGGGCGTCATTATCGAACCCGGCAAAAATCTCAGTTTCAACAAAGAACCAGACAGCCACAAACCTACTACAGTCCTACTTGTTCATCCCACATAAGTTCAAGGATATCTATCTTGTCCACTTATTGAATGAGCTAGCAGGTCAAATGGGTATTCTCTTCACTCGTACGATCATGGAAACCCAGCGGTTGGCTCTTTTGCTACGAAACCTCGGCTTTCCTGCCATCCCGATTCATGGTCAACTTTCTCAGAGCGCCCGCCTTGGATCTTTGAATAAATTTCGCACGCGGTCTCGGACTCTGCTCATTGCGACCGATGTTGCGGCTCGTGGATTAGATATTCCAGCGGTTGATTTCGTTATCAATTGCGATCTTCCCCAAGACAGCAAAACCTACATTCACCGAGTAGGAAGAACTGCACGTGCGGGAAAGAGTGGAAGGGCTTTCTCTGTTGTCACTCAATATGATGTGGAGGTATGGCTGCGGATCGAGAGCGCCCTTGGAAAGAAAGTAGACGAACATAAACCGGAGAAAGATGAAGTGATGATATTCGCAGACCGAGTGCATGACGCACAAAGAATAGCCATCTCGGCTTTAAGGGAGCAGAACCAAGATGGCAAGGGTGCGAGGAGCAAAGGTGGCAGTAGGCATAGAAAGCGCGGCAGAGATGAAATGGATCAAGAAGAGGCTTGAATCCTCAATGACTTGATCGGATATTTGAGAATAACCTAGTTCATGCATAGCCTATAGCTTACTAAGAATAATGATACATTACGACTCTGTTCACTGCATGCCGATTCGTGTAAGGCAGAAAAGATAGCATTATGTATAAGTTGGTTTCCATGTATCCTCTAAAGCCACTGCACCTTGCGCTAAAAACCGACAAGCCTTGTAATTTACTAAATTTTATAAGACCTCTTTGAGTCTATATGATAGTTCCCTACATGGCAACCTCTATACCTCCCGTGGCTTTAAATTACCATTCTCAGACAAAGAACAAGCGTTATTTTGGATATTGAATCACCTTATTATGGGGAAATATCGGACTGATTTGTCTGAGTTTGCGTTCATCATGGAAAGCAACCAATTACTTTTACAGCAAAGCCAACCTGATGATGAGTTTCCTCAAGCATTTCTTGTTTCACAGAAATGGCCAGGCCAAGATCCACGATTTGCGTCATTTGTAGGAGAAGTTTGTTGAGGCTGACCAAGATATCATCTTTTTATCCCTTCCGGGAACCTAAATATATGTCTTCATCTCCGGCCTCACTACCCGACATTCAGTGGCTTGAAAGGGATATATGTTCAATGCTTTGGTACATCATGCTTGACTATGCGAGAACTAGCCAAAAAAAGGAATTCAAATCACCAAGACTTCTACTCTTATTGGTGCTGCATCCCTGCGGTGGGAGACAATCATGGATGTTTGAAACAAATGATGGAAACGGCTGACAACTGGTCAAAATACAACGACTTGACTGTTCATAGGTTTGATTTCAAAATAATGCGCTAGTTTCAATATGTATGAGATTACCGCGCGCTTGCTCTCCGCCAAAAGGGTTTAGGTTTTACGGAACTGTGGGGGGGGGAGGGGACCCACTGTCAGCCTCGGCCAGGCACACTTTGTGGTAACTCCCTCCTTTTCAACTTCCTCACTCTAATCAACTAGTCAACTAACCAACGCAATGCTGGCGCCATGACGAGTCTCCTACAGTTTCTGCGGAGGCTCTACTCTCTCGACACGCTCGACACTCGCCTCACCGTCTCCTCCAGCACCCCCGTCAAAGCTGTTTCCGATAGTAAAGATGGTCGCGCTCAGGAAATCGCTGCTGGCGCTCAGCCGTCCAAATGGAACACCCCAGAGTTTTATGTTTATTATCTCGTCTTCCTCACGGTTGTGCCGATGATGTTCAAGACGGTTATCGATGTGTCGCAAGGTCTGGTGAATGAAGCAGTGAATAGTGTCCGACTACTGACTATGCCCAGAGAGCCATCCTACTTACTCTACTTATGCTCGTTTGCTTTCTCCTGGATGGATCCCTGGACGTAAAGTGGTACGTTCGGCCTGTTTGTTATTGGTGTGCTAGATATTCGGTGTGCTGAGTTTGAGGCGTGATCAGGACAATTCAGATCTTCAATATGCCAGTTTTCGTGACAACATGCCCTATCTATTGATTCTGCTGGCTGTGCAGCCGATTCTTCGTCGGATTTATAACCGTTTCAACTCAATCGAGACACACAAATCTCAAGAAGGGCAAAAACAGTTCGCACATATCGCCGCCGCAGCGGATGCTCGTCTGAAACAGCGCACGGTGTTTGATTTCGGTTTTGCCATTTTGTTTCTCATTGGCTTGCATGGCATCTCTGTTTTCAAAATATTTTTCATCTTATACATCAATTATAAAATCGCCAAGGACCTCCCTCGGTCTTATATTCCGGCTGCAACGTGGATTTTCAATCTGGTGGTTCTATTTGCAAACGAATTGTGCGATGGCTACCCGTTAGCCAACATCGCCAAACTATTTGTCTCACCGGAAGTTTTAGCTGGAGATAAGACCCCTACTCTAGTTGAATGGGCGGAATTCTTGGACGGCTTCGGTGGATTGATGGCTCGGTGGCAGATTCTTTTCAAATTCACCATTCTACGTCTGATTAGCTTCAACATGGACTATTATTGGAGCCTGGATTACAGATCAGGAAGTCCAATTGAGGTAGGTTCTATTCCCCTCCCCAAGATTTGGGCTTTGCTTACTCCCCTAAGAAGAAACAACTCGATCCCGCCTCGTTATCCGAACGGGATCGTGTCTCTGTGCCGGCGGATCCATCAGCTTACAATGCATTAAACTACACTGCATATGTGCTCTACTCGCCTCTCTACCTATCTGGACCAATTGTCACCTTCAACGACTATGTATCTCAACAGCGGTATCCGTCTCCTGCTCTCACTCGCGCTCGGATTGTGTTGTATGGCATCCGATTCTCCCTCATTGTGCTGTGCATGGAGCTCGTCCTACATTTCATCTACGCAGTCGCCATATCGAAATCCACGACCGACTGGTCAACCTACACGGCCGGCCAGCTCAGCATGCTAGGCTACTTTAACCTGCACATCATTTGGCTCAAACTCTTAATCCCGTGGCGCTTTTTCCGACTGTGGGCATTAATCGACGGGATCGATCCACCAGAAAATATGGTCCGATGCATGTCAAACAACTACTCCGTCCTTGCCTTCTGGCGTTCGTGGCATCGGTCCTACAACCGCTGGGTGGTACGATATCTCTACATCCCCTTGGGCGGTACCGGAAATCCTCGCACCACCAAGCCATCCCCCGCAACCCAACCATCCCCCACCGCAAAGTCACTCCTCTCTCGCGCACGCGGCGTCATCAACCAACTCGTCGTCTTCACCTTCGTCGCCGTATGGCACGACATCAACCTGCGACTACTCATGTGGGGATGGCTCATCACATTCTTCGTCCTGCCGGAAATCATCGGCTCTCTATTGTTCCCAGCATCGAAATGGCGTTCTCGTCCAACAACATATCGCGTGATTTGCGGTATTGGGGCGGTGAGAAATATCCTGCTACTGATGATTGGTAACCTGGTGGGGTTTGCTCTGGGACTTGATGGGGTGAAGGGGTTGGTAGCGGGCATCTTTGATTCTTGGGTTGGCTTGGTCTTCTCGTTGGGTGCTTGTGCGGCGCTTTTTGTCGGTGTGCAGGTTATGTTTGAGACTAGGGAGAGTGAGAAGAGGATGGGGATCAAACTGAATTATTAGTTCAGCAATATATTGTATTTAAGCACCAAGACCCGCCGTCACCGTAATAATAGCACTACTCACATATGTACCAGTAAGATAAGATATCATTGAGAGTGTAATGCTAGGTATTCCCGGATATCAAATAGATGTTGGAGACAATTAGTAGCATATGCAGACAAGTATGATTATCGAATATCTATGCAGTATATTCAGTACTAAGGGGTATCTACAAACAGGCCTCAAAACTCCAATAATATTAACCCACGCATTAGAAAAGAGCTTAGAAAAAAGCACCACACCTCGAATCCTCATGCACTTTATAACAATCCAGCCCACACGTACGCACCCCGCAATTCCTACACTTGATCTTCCCCCAATACCCGCATATCGTGCAAAAATACCGCGGCGGCTTCCCTGAACTCGACGGCCTTGCTCGCGCCGCGTTGTACGTGAGCGCCGGTTCGGCGAGGAGAGCCGCCATCAATCGATCAGAAGGTGGGAGTGGGATGTATGATTTGAGGAGCGGGTCGCTGTCGTGTGTCGTCTTGATGATTCCTTTAATCGGTTCGGGGACGGGCGTGTCGAGCTGCATTGCGTCGGCATCTTCTGTTTTCGGAACTGGGTCTGTTTTTGGCTCGGTCTCATTCGCGTCCGCCTTCTCCTTCTCCTTCTCCTTCTCCTTCTCCTTCTCCTTCTCCTTCTCCTTCCCCGCTGGCCCCGAATCCTTCGAGAGTGATTTCCGTGCCTTGGCCCGCTTCTGCCTCTCCGACAACACTACCTCCTGCGGCACGAGTTTAGTGATAGGCGTCACACTCCGTCTCGCAGCGACCTTGGCGACTTTTGACACGACAGTGGCAGCACCACCACCCACAATCCCCGTCGGCCTACTCCCCGTCCCCGAGACACTAGCCTGATGGGATAGCGCAGCCTCTTCGTCGTCCAGATAATTCTTGAAGGTCTTCTGACTCTGCAAAATGCGGCGTACATTACTCGTTGTCTTGGGGCGCGCCGTCCGCCCGTTGTCGCGCTGAACTGCATCCTTGCGCACGGGTACTGCAATGTGTACGTTCTCGCGATGATTCTCGCGGTCGAGTTCCGCCAAGTGTCGGATTATCGCATGGTTTTGCCGCGAGGTTAGATTCGCGCCACGGCCCCCCGGTTCGCGGATGTTGCGTTTGCGTCCGGTCGAGGATTTGGTGGTTTGGGATGAGCGGATGCTGGTTTCGGGCACGTACGCCCAGCCAGGTGTTGTGTGGGATTTGGAGGTTGTGAGGACTTCGACGAGCGGCATGTTGGTGGCCGTAGGTTTTATTACTTGGGGAGATGTTGAGGTGATGATGTTGGGTTGGCGGCAACATTGACTTTGGTTGTGTGTTTGCATTGTTTGCACTATGACGCATGTCATTGTTATTATCCAGTATATTACATATTTCGAAATTACATAGTGAAGAAATTTCGAAGTAAAACGAAGAAAAAATTTTGTACAATTAACGGCCCATGAAATTCAGTAGCGCCAAATATGCAGTCTCATATAAATACAAAACGAGCAGTCGAAAGCCGGACTGAGGTAAGATTCCTTTATTCAACACCCATCCTTGCTTCAACCATCCAATTTTCTACCTTCTCTTCCTGTTCATCTCTTCCTGTTCATCGTTGCTCACTTCTTCTTCTGCAAATCATCCAGCTTCGTTTCCATCTCGGTAATGTAACTGTTCAATTTCTGGGAAGCAGATTGCAAGGCCTAAACATGAGAATGGCGCATAACCAACACACGTTAGCTCGTGCAGATTTAGGAATGAGAATGACAGTCATATCAAAAGCAACCAGAGCGGCACAAAAAGGGATAAAAAAGATGTTAAAAAAGAGAACACCTGTCGGGGCAGGCCATATCGAATAAGATGTCTATTTATATAAAAGGGAAATGCGATCGGTCCACTCGCGAAACTGTAATCAAATACAGTAACGTACGTAGATATCATCCGTCAACATCTCGTTGGATACTCTGTATTCCTTCAACACGTAGTAATAGACAGATGCGCCGGCAGCCACGGAGCCGAGGAGGAAGCCGAATGCTCTGAATGAGAGGAAAAGCAATTAGATTTGCACGTAATTTTTTTTGGGTATAGGCTAAAACTCTTACCCCCCGCGAAATGCGCCAACAGGTTTCCGTACTGGTAATTCGTTGGCAGTGGCGGTGTTGAGGATTGGCGACGTCGTGGAGAATGCGCGCGGCAGTCTTGCCACGCGAGCACACCGGGAAAGGGGTGCAGTGGATTGGATTTGGCGGAGCATGGTTGCGATTGTTGTGAAGGTGAGATTGATCGTGCAGATCTCTCGAGAAAAGCCCCGTCCACGAAAGGATGGATGACGATGGTCGCAGTAGCACTGCTGGTCACAGTGGCGGACCGAGACGGATGGTTAAGAGCTTAAGTGATGCGCTTTTCCGCAGTCACACGACTAACGACGGATCGGGACTGGTGCAAAAATGTTTTTGGCAAGGAAATCGTCTATGTGGGAGAATTTGTGGCAGGGTGGCAACGAGTGTATGTCTGTATAAGGCTGGTTGTAAGATGAAAATTAGACAATGCACCCTTAAATAGTCACCTGTTACCCCTGTGTCAAATATGTGCGACACTAATATTCGCAACGCAGTGCTACTTTATGCTAAGCCTGACTAACAAAACACTTACTAAAAGACTAAAAAACTGAAAAAAAAAACTTAATAAGCACTTAATGAATACTCTGATATACTTACTGATTTTACTAAATCTGCTTGTAATAATAGCTTCTAGTATTATTTGGCTAATTATATAAATAATTGATATTTATATTATTTTTAGTTTTATAGGGATTTTAAAGTTCTAGTAAAAATACTAGGATACTCTTAGTTCTATTTATTAGACCTAACAGTTCATACTATTTCCGGTTCATAGTGAGAGTTAGGGATTCTCATTGACTATGCTGTGGTGGGGACCTACTTTAAAAAAACCTAATTTGGAAAGCTCGGGAAAAACATAGAGCTCCATAAGACAAACATGGTAAATGCTTTCGGCATAAGTAATTAGCTTCAAGAATCATGTCTGTTATTAATAAAGCCATACTTCGTTATGGGCCACCAAAGTGTCCGTGAAGATTAATGGCACTCTAGGGTTTTCATGGGGCATCTCAATCCGTTTCTTATTATCCCAGTAATGCTAGGGACTGCAAAGCGCACTAGTCAAATCGCTTTATCGCCGCTATCAATCACACCCGATCAGTACACCGTGGAATAGTGTTTCGGTAAACACCTAGGATCTACACGGGACTTCACGATTGGTCCTCATGAGAAAATTTTTTGAACGCCGCAGTTTAGTGATGATTGGCACGGCTGCGGGATTGAGCAGTAGCTTGATGGGTCCAATATTTCAGAACTATCCGTCTCACTATAACCAATTCCCCATACTTTCCCCATACTTTCCCCACAATCTCACCGATGAAGGGTTTGGTATACTTGGTATAACTGTGGCGAAATCCACGCCCCACTTTTTGTCAAGTTTTACTCCTATTTATATTTCCACAAGGGGCTCAGAATGCGAGGACTAGACCGGGATCCTCTATCTGATACCTCCTACCTTCTTGCTTAATCATTGTACTACAAACCTTAGATCCTGGTAACTTGACCGGGTGCTTGCGATATACCCATTATCTACAATGCAAGACCTTCATGACACAGCTGCAGCTCGCAGTAGGATAATCTTCACTGTTTCGATCATATTTTTGAGTCTCCCATTGATTATCGTTTCCTTGAGATGTTTCGTTCGGTTCCGTCTCATCAGGGCGTTTGGGTGGGATGATTCTATCATGACTATCGCTGTGGTTTGTTGAGTTACTCGCAAAGGCAAGGATATCCACTAACTACTGTTTTACCTAGGTTTTTAACTCTGGTTTTGCTATCTGCGCTATCGTAGGGAGTCTCCATGGTGTTGGGAGGAAACTAGAGGACTTTACCAGCAGCGAAGACATTACGAAGTGCCTTTTGGTAGGAGATTCCTACACCATTTCCTCTTATACATTGCTTACTATCCACCAAGTGCTGGTGGCTAGCCCAACCGATGTACATTTTCAGCTGTATCCTCATGAAGCTGTCAATTGCCATTAGCCTCCTGCGTGTGACCATCCACCGCTGGCATCGCGTTATCCTATATCTGGTAATGGCCACTACGGTTGTCTTCGGGGTTGTTATTTGGCTGTTAATGACATTACAATGTCAACCTGTTCAAGAGTTCTGGCTCCGGGATGGCAAAGGCAGCTGTATCCCTGTGGATCCGGTGATAGTCATGTTCTATGTTTACGGCTCCATTGGAGCAGCTTGTGATCTGTGCCTTGGAATACTGCCTATATTTCTTGTTTGGAAGCTGCAGATGAAGAGGCTAGTGAAAATTGGACTGTGTGTGATCTTAAGTCTAGGTGGAGTGTACGTTCCCTCTCCTACTATTTCTTTCTGGCAGCCAATACTAAATATACGTGGGATATAGTGTATGTGTATCATCGATTGTGCGACTACCATTCATCTCCATGTATAAAAGCAATGAAGTTCTCTGTGAGTGATGATTTCTCGTTTCAATTTCCACGGGTTGCCCTCCAAAACTGCATTCACTCTCTCTAACCCAAATCTCTAACTCTTAGACAATTCCTACCTTTTTATTGTGTTATTCATCATTGAATCCGGTGTGGGAATTATTGCAGGGAGCCTTTCAACATTGGTACCCTTGTTCCACTTGCTACGTAACGGAGCTACCTCCGTGTCATCCAGTCGAGGTCGGAAACCCAAGAGTTCCCGCGTATCCAATTTGACTCCATCTCGAGACAGTTTTAAATTGCCTAAGGGTGTTTCCCTTTACTGGAAGTCTGATACTGATGACATACCGTTGGTTCATGTTGCTGGGGATTCTCCTGGTCGAGTTGGAGATATTCTGGATAGTAGCCAGGAGATGCTGAATCCTGGTGTTCCTATTAGTCATAGCGCATAATAAACACGTGAGATATTTGAGACCTCCTTGCTTTTGAGATTCTAAAGGTGTTTTATGATTCGTACACTCCATTTCTATTGAACCTCTCCCTAGAACTTAGAGGCGTTGGTCATGCGGCATAGCGTACCTGGCATATTTCTAAGATCGACCTTTCGGTCTTTCTTTTTACTTCCTCACTTGTTTGTTTCTTTATGGAAGGGTTTGAGTGGCTTATTGTCTGCGAGTAATGGGGTAGAGATTTACCGGGATTGACGAAATTTTGGGATTTGGAAATATTAGTTTATGATCCACAGCTCCGACCACGGCCATCAAATAACAATATGCAAAATCGACCTCGGAGTTTAAAATACACTGCGCAAAGGTTACAATTACGATACGCTGGAATTAGTCAATCCGGCTAACTTTTCGAGTCATGTCCACGCTATCTCATTGCGGTAATTGCGTCCAGCTAAGTCTCTCATTCCGAAATAATTCGGGAACGGGGACGGTTTTCGGGGCTTTCAATCCTTCGCAAGGTAATCACCCTGACACCATTCCATACAAAAAAGGGGGTAGGGGAGAGAGTGAGGCTTCCCGGTTAATGGAGTGGAACTGCCTAATAATGCAAATTACAAGTTCTTTAGCCAGTAAAAAGTATCACCACCACGAGATGCCATATCATAGCGTTACTTGTTTACGCTTTCTTTGAAGTATGACTAGATATATCGAGTTTGCACATAAGACTACAGAAATGCAATTACCAATGAATGAATATAGTAAACGTAAGACCTTTCCGGTTGAAATACGATAGCTCATATCCTATTCCGCTACAAAATATGCCCTAGCTTATCTTCCTTTGGACTCTTCATGCATATTCACACGATCTCATGCCGCTCGTTCTAACTACACCACTGAAATTTGTTGTACATTTGTGGCCTTTTCTGAGATGTCTTCTTCCTCTATAAGATGCTGTCCATCTGCAGTAAGGTGAACAACCACTTTGTCACCAAATAAGGCGGCAATCTCTTCAACCGGAAGCTGTTTTGTTTCCGGGACAAAAAAATAAATGATAATCGTAGAAATAATGCAAAGGCCCATGTAAAGATACAAAATATTGTGTTTACTATTACAATTAGCATCCTCTCTATCGAACAGTGGTTAGGTTGTTCACTCACATGTTTCTCATCGCCACAGCGGAAGGAGTTGTATATGTAATTGCTCCAACGAAGTAACCAAATGTTGAGATCCCGGTACCTCTTGAGCGAATTGACGTAGGAAAGATCTCGGCAGCCCAGACAAACTGGGTGACATCTATGCATCCGCAAAAAACGATGAAATAGAGGTATAACACAGCCACAGCAGCGCCTAGTCCGACGTGGTTGTCAGTACCAACATATTTCCACTGTAATATCCCCTCAGTAAGTAAAATACATGCGAGGATAGGAAACCCAATGACTGGCGGCGTCAAATGTTAGTAGGTTTCATAAATATTAAGTGCTATTTGATGGAGGAGTTGGCTTACGCAATAGAGTCCTGCGGCCGACCCTATCAATTAGGAACACGGAAGCAGTGACAGAAATGGAACCGAAGCAGTTGGCCACCGCTATATACAAGACGTTTAGTTTAGCACCATCCCAAGTAGTATTAGATAAAGACAAACGTACCGTACAGAACCAAAGGGATCACTCCTGTCATGCCCAGATCGACGAACACCAAAGTCATATAATTCGCAATGGCAAGGATCTATTGTTTGTGAGTTGGGCGGTAAGGGAAATTTATCAAATTAGAATAAACTTACACCAGAGGACTGTGAAGCAAACCTAGAATAAAAACATTAATATACTGATTTTCATCTTCAGGTTATAACTAAGGATGTTGGGCACAGGGTCTCCTACTGGACGAAAAATGCTAGCAAACTCCGTTTTCTCCAGGAGGGCTTTGTTAACATCTTGAGATATGATACTTCTTCCGCTCTTTCAAATTCGATTTGTCTTTGAATTTGAATAAATTCAGCATGAGCTGCAGTTTCCTGGGGATCGGTGGGATCATGGTGTATTTTTTGAAGGATACCCCACGCCTCTTCCTTTCTGCCAACCTGGACTAAGAACCGTGGTGACTCTGGTAATCCGTAAGTCTAAGAAGAACAGGACGGACGAAGAAAATTCCTACCAGGGATGAGTGGAGAACCGCAAAATAATACCACTGGTGCGAAACAAGAGAGAGCTATAGGCATTCTCCATTGTACCGCCTCGTTTTTGGCAAAGTATGCGCCGACTCCAATCCATGCACAGCTAGAAAAAAAGTTAACCAGATCAATGCTGGTAGAAAATATGAGACACCGCCTTGAGAGTAGACATACATCAAATACCCGATTGTAAAGGACCATGTTGTTAAGCCCGAAAGCATGCCTCGCTTGTGAGGAGGGGCAACTTCAGTAAGATAAACTGGGACAAGACTCAAGAGGATGCCCAGTCCAATTCCTTGTGGAAAACGAACAACGATGAGCATTGGAATGGCCACAGACCCAGCAGTCAATGCTCCCCCAATTGTAGCAAATGCAGCGGCCAGCGCAAGTGCTTTCTTTCGTCCTAAGGTATCTGAGAGCCATCCTTGAAGGAGCGCACCCATGGCAAGGCCAAAATTGAACACTCCATTTACGCCACCAAGTATCCTAGGGGAAATTTTTTAGTATTATTGAGCGGGATCAGGATGGGTTTAACAAACTTTGCAGCATAGTCACTGTTCTCTGGCTGGAGTTAGTAGGGCTGAAGCTCGATATATTCAAGGAAGGCCCTTACCAACAAGACCAAAGTAATTATAAAAACCCGGCATTGCTATACTAGTGGCGAACATAGAGAAGCCAAATCCATAGCTAAAGCCTCCCACAGCCACGAGGGCAGCAATGTAAATATTGTAAAGAGTGAGATTTGCCATCTCGGTGCCAGGAACAAATTTCACAATACAAGTAGGATAAGTGGGTGAAAAAATAATAGTATCTAGGATAGATAAGTGGGTAGAACGGGGGTCAGCCAACTTCTATATAAGGAGGTCTAGAACTATAAGACAGTTGAATATAATATTTCTTTATTAGATATAGCCGACATATGGGCTTGAATACGAGGAATTTCTCACCGACGCATACGCAAATGTTGTAACGCCACTTCATTTGGCCATCGTCTTTGTGTTTGGTGCGGGGGAGGCGTCATGTATTCGTGGAGAGGAGATGAGCTTGGGGTAGAATCCAGAAGACATTGTGTCTCATTGGCCATCGTGATCGCGGGAAAAATGGCCAAACATGGATTAACATATCCCGAAAGTCAATATCAAGGATATCCGGATTATACACGTCCGAGTAAGCATTCCAGCTTACAGTGGGGAGGACAAATGTTTGAATATAGTATTAATTACTAGTGTGAGACTATCCTATATAGGGGGAAATTACTTCTAGTTCTGGTAGTTTATTGCCTAGATCTAGTATAGTGTCATATTCGGTGTCTTCAAATATTTAGCGCTATATTCAAATTTTTGCCACCTTGCTGTATATCATTTATCAATATAACCGAAATATTGGGTTTTCATTCAATCTGGCCTAAATACCGGTGACATGCTACCTAGGTCCCGAATATACTGCAAGTGCTTCGTATGTTTAAAGTGAAACCCAAGATTTTTATTTTTTTTGACGGTTTTCCACCAAGCTTAGTAGCTGTTAGTGGTAGTGGTTGACGATCGACCCGCCAGGACCTTAAGAGAAATTTCACATCAGACGAAGGCAGTTTGAGCCGATGTCGCTGAACCAATAATATGCGCTTTCAGAGAATCAAGTGACTCCATGCCTAAGGATCTTAAGATAACATAACAGGATATTGAAATAGCGTCCCACCAATGATTAGCAAAACCTTTATTTGGACCACTCTAGGACTGGCTGTAGTATTCGATGTCTGTTCATGGCCATGTTCGACTAATGGCGACGTATGGAGCTTTTAAAATCAATCGTGGCTAGAATCAGGGATCCAAAACTGCACAGCAACTGTTTGACACTAGGAGAACCTAGATGAAGTCACTATTTGTGAGTAATATAGGGATTACAATATAAAAATAATTATTAATTACTCTCTTCGCCTTAACATCAATTGGCGTAAGAGACTTTTAGAAGATTAACGCAAGGAAAGTTTGCATATATTAAGAGGCAAATTCGGGGTAAATTCTTAACATTAACAAGCAGCAAACTGTCTAATTCATCATTAACAATACGCTTTGTTATTTATACCTTCATAGCTGGCCTGTTACCTCCCCATTATATAGTTCAGAGTTTGGGCGAATGGGAACCCAAAGTAATACCAATATATGGAGTTGCATGTCCTTACCTGTGTTTTCCTCGGTATTCTTCTTCATTGGCCGACGAAAGTCTCAGGTAATCGCACCTCGGGTATCTTACAATATGGCTTTAATTTATCTTAGAGAAAAGATCGAAATTGGTTGAAACTATTCCATGCTTATTAATTACAAAAGCAATAATCGTATGAGGGACTATTGAGAAAGCTTTTCTCGTAGCGTTTGCACAACCTTGCGATTATACATCTTACCGGACTCCAGAATCCCGTCCAGCATGGCAAACGAATGCGGCGCAGCTGTCATACGAACAAGCTCCACCTCAGAACCGGCAGCTCTCATCTTCGCTGCATATGCCTCGCCTTCATCACGCAGGGGATCCATTTCGGCAGTGAAAATCAATGCTGCGGCCAAGTCCCTGAAATTGGGGGCCAGAATGGGTGAGGCCTTCCATGCCTATGTTCTCTTCATCAGCTAACTTTGACGGACAGGCTTTCTTATCAATTGACTTGCCTCATCTGATAGAGATGGTCGATGCTGGCCGAGAAAGTATTTATGGCAGTATGACATGCGTGCTGCCGTCATGCCCGCTGAAAATTCCATCTCCTTATATGATGCGTAGGGACAATTTTCACGGTCGAATTCGCCATCCTCCGTAAAGGTATTGTGTAGATCGCAGATGGGCACACACAACACCTGTAGCTGTAGTGGGATGGCGGCATCACGGCACATGTGGGAGACGACACTAGCCAAATGGCCACCAGCGGATACACCACCAACAACAAAGCGATCCGGATCTATATTGAACTCTTCAATCTTCTGGGTACGTACCTGAAATCAACAGTCAGCCATATTTACTCTCTTAGGTGGGAAGTGCGGCTTTTCAATCCGAACCCAGCAGAACGCTGCCCAGCTATCCTCTATGGGAATTGGGAAGGGATATTCCGGTGCTAGTCGATAATCAACGTCAAATACAACCATATGCCCAGAGAGTTGATCCACAAGGAACTTGCAAAAGTCATGGTCAGACGCTAGACCCCCCAATAACCAGCATCCCCCGTGGAAGTTGATGTAGGCAGCTCTTTTCATTGGTTTCCTATCATTTCCATTTTCGAATATTGGAGCTGGTTCAAAAATTCGCACCGTGATTTCTCCTCCTTTCACAGGACATTTCTGTTCTGTTATGCGATAGATATCTGGCCCCTGAGCTCGGCCGTATGCGATGGTATATTTGAGCGGATTCTGGCGGTATTCATGAATGGGAACGTCATCGAAATACAATCGTCCTGCATTGTACTTGTTGTAATAATCAACGAATACAGGATCAAACCGGTGCGCCAGCTGTGGTGGAATACTGTTGTGGAGCGGTGGCACATTGAATAGAGGTTTGAGGTCGTGTAGGACTCGATTACCGACTTGGGTCTCTCCCGGCTGGAACATGATGCGGTATATATTTTTCACCTACTTAAGCCACGACCAGAGAGGATTTACCTAAAAAAAGAAGACGAAATATATAAAATTGTTTGACTACACTTTTCAACCCTCGCTATCCACTTCTCAAGTATATTTATCAATGCTCGAGAGTATTTTCGGCTTTTAATATACCGCGCCTACTATTTTGCAGCACGGCTTTCAATTTCCTCTAACGTGATAGGGCTTCATTCAGCTTAGATGGAACATCGCCGAAATATTACGATGCTATTGTTTCCAGTACAAATTTTTCTTGTATTGTCGTTTCTAAGCTATCTAAGTCCACATTTGAAGTCGTAGAGCCTAGAGCCAGAGAATAGTAGTGCTTATAAAGAGACTCTACATATTCCATGACGACACGCAAGAAATGGACGTTAGTACAATTTCTGAATTGGCTTTGTATCTAATGCGCAACTCCGTTGCCATTAGAACCATTGTGCGTCAATGTCTGAGATTTCTTTGGAGGAAGAACGCCGCCGGGCTTTTCCTCGGTACCCAAATAGTAGGAGATGTCACCACCGTTGAATTCAATCAAGGCGAATCCGTTACCGAGGTATCCAAAAGGGTTCCCACTCCAGTACTTGATCTGATAATCCTCAAACCGGGGCTCCCACATGACGTCAAAATACGTTAGTCTAGAGCCTGGCCACATGGCCAGTCGCCCATTCTTATCTCCGTTCTTAAACCAGCTAGAGCATGGTCCAGCCCATGCCGTACGCTGGATGTACAGATCTGCGTGTTCGGCGAATTTTTCACAGATATCTCGCCGAGGGGTCACGGATTTAACGTTCTCTTTTTGCATCTTTTTGACCACAGCGCAGATATTACCGACCAGCATTTCACTTACAGCAATGTATGAGCCATGGCCGAAAGGGCCGTATGGGCCAGCAATAGTAAAGTAATTGGGGACTTTGAAAGGGTTAGAAATACGTAAGAAATAATAGTAGAAACCTCACCATCGGGCATTGCGATCGAGAGATACGAAATGAGCTTTTCACGCAAGACGTCTTGCACATTCTTGCCATGGGCTATAATGGGGAAACGAGGGATCCACGATGTGTCGAAACTGACAAAAGAGACAACTTCAGTCTTCCAATATCTTGCTTTTTAAGTGAGAGATAACCTACCCTGTGGCACAAATTATCACGTCGACCTTGTGTTCGTTTCCCTCATGGTCGATGAAACCTTCTGGTGTAATCTTTTTCATCATTTGGGTAAAGACCTTCACATTCGGGCGAGTCAGAGATTCCAAAAACCCATTCCCAGGCTGGTAAATTCCGAAGCAAGCAAGATTAGTGGACTATTCTCTCAATTGAATGTGGCGTGATTTCTTTAACTTACCGTGGGTCGCCTACATCCCACGCCAAAATTTGTTGGGATGAGCTTCTCCTCAATATCCGTTCTTCCGCCTAATTTTTCTTTCATCTGCGAGGCGGCGAACTTCTTTGCCTGCTCGGCTTCTGGAGAGCCATTTAGGATAAATTTGAATCGCTGGTTAAGTTCGTCCTCGATAGCCTTGCAGTATTTTTGATGTTCATCTGGGTGTGCAGCCCAGTGTTGTTTTTGCTCTTCTGAATCTAATGCGTCGTGAGATTAAGAATTGCACTGAGTAGCCCCGGTTTATGTACTTACATTCGAAATTTGTACCGTTCGGGCCTGCATACTGCTGGGCAAACCCTGCCGTGATCCAGGTAGGTGATCGGATCCAAGTATAGAGTTGAGTTACCTCCGGGGCAATATATGGAATTACCTGCACACCGCTACTGCCAATTCCAATAACTGCCACGGACTTTGACTTGTAATCAATCTTAGGGTCCCAGCGAGCCGTGTGCGTGAGCTGCCCTTTGAAATCGTGCAGTCCTTCGATATCAGGCCATCGCCAGGCGCTATTCACAGTTTGTCAGGTGTTGCGATCGTGAGTACGCAGCAAAATGTAAACCAGAAAACCACTCACTTCAGAAGTCCGCCATTGTTAATAAATATCTCTGCACTGTCGACAAATCTTTCTCCTGTTTCGAGATTTGTGACGTGCACGTCCCATAAACCACGAGTCTCATCCCAAAATGCTCCGGTGACTTGATGGCTCAGGACAAAGTATTTCTGCAGACCAAATGTGTCTACAACGTCTTTCATATACTGTAGTATTTCATCCCCGTGGGAGTAAAATCGCTCCCAGTCAGGCTTCTTCGCCCAGGTGAACTGTTTTGTCCGTCAGCTCCACAGCTATGGGCAAAAATGGAGGAATTAAGAACATGGTGTGATTCATTACCTGGTAATTATTCGAGGGTATGTCGCATGCAACTCCTGGGTATCTGGCAAGTTTTTATTCAGGAACCGTCAAAATAGAATCACTAATGGTGTTTTCCATTATCAGGACAATTCTCACTGGTTCTCATACCAAGTTCCTCCAACCTCTGGGTTTTTCTCGTAAATTACCAAACTAATATTTTTCGCTTTGTCGGGTAGAATCTTGGCTAAATTGATACCAGATACACCTGCTCCGAGTGAGACGATGCGCAACGGGCGCTCGGTACCACAAAGTGACTCGCTGATGCGGTAGCCATTTCCATTTTCGCGTGGCCAGCCATATAAATCCGGGAGCTTGTCAAAGTCCGGGCATCCTGGAGGAAGTTGTTCAGTCGGTACAGTCACCATCTTTTCAATATAGTGATAGGTGGTCGTCAGGTTTGAAAAACACTCTAAGTGAATTGAATTTTCGAATTTTTGTTTTTAGATTCAGACGTATAGTTATATGTATATTGACGGACCTCGGCCATCCATCTAGTTGTAGCACCAAATGTATTAGACGTTGTATAGCTTCACGTACAAGAAATAACCGAGATCCATTTGAAGCGAAAAACGTATATTGAAGTTCGGCTTATCAACAAAGGCTCGGTATTTCCGCTTTTTGTATTTACCGGTGCAATTGAGTGAACAATTACTGATTTGCCGAAGTAGATTTTCGGTTTATGATAATCGCCGGCCGAAACACCAGATCACTCTTCCAATATTGTTGGATTCAAAGTGTCGATTTTTGATTTTCCCGGTGGGTGATGGTACTCTCCTGCTTATAGCAGGAGCTACTTTGCAGGATATTGGGTTGTATATCTGTTAAATAAACATAGTGGTAAATCACGCTTAAAGAATTTTCTACTCTTAATCGTGAGCATTGAGACTGGTCATTTAACGTATTCTCTAGCTGGTTTTTGATTCGCGGCTAAATTTGGTGGAATCCCACAGTACATGCCATGCGGATTTAAGGACTTTCGCCCTGAGTTAACATCTTCCACTCCGCCACACAATAAATACCCTTGAATGTGATTCTGATAACCTTCGGGCAACTTCAAGCTTTCGGGATATTCTACATCTTTGTTATTCTTTCCACTGCACAACTCCATATCTAAACATGTAAGCGATCCGCTTCGATAAAAATTTTTCTAAGCGCGAAGAATATCAATTCGTTTATATAGCGGCAGCAGTGTGCAACTGTAGACATGAGAGCATTAATCATCAACCTCATTAAGCAGATGTTTCATATTATTTTAATCGATTTTATTCAAGCTTTTCTTTTTCTCTTTTCTATCATGGTTACCATTGCAATTCTAGCCGGGGCCTTAAGATTGTAGGTATTTTGCAAATCACCGCTACCTTGGGACTCGACCGAAAGTGTGCCGTAAGTAGTGTGCCGTAAGTGTTGTTGGGCATCTAAGTGGGCTGTAAGAAAATAGACAGTTAATCTCTACTATATAGTATGCCAAGCATCTTTTTGAGCAACGGTATATCACCCTAGCCTTCGATGCAGCGTACCAGGAAAATCCTGCCCACCGTATAGAAGATATTAAGTCGGCAGTGACTTCTCCGTCCCCCAACAGGCAAACCTCTTTTTTCTTCTCTCTTCTAGTTTGACTACCTTTTCAGCTAGTTGTGCTGCTGCTCAGGTATTTAGACGCTTCTGGTTCTCGGGTTCTTTCCTGTGGCCTTGGGGCTCCTGGCCGTTGACAAATGCTGGAGGAGTAGTATCGGATATGTTCGCCGCGAAACAGTGAGGCCTTGCACTCTATTTATTCGCATCTACTCCCTATGTTGGTAAATAGTTCTCAGAGAGCTTACCTGTTCATATTGCTGAATGTTAATGCTGCCAATCCTAATTTAGGCCCGTCACTCGGTCCACATGTAGGTGGTTTCCTTGGGACGAGTGCAGGATGGAGATGGGCAGAAAGACTTTTGGCTGCATGCTTAGGGTAGGTATGGAGTAAACTTGATCTTGGCCTAAAAAAAAAACAATGCCAAATCGCCTGAAGATTATATTTTCGCGGTCATGGGTGTTGCTCTTTCGAGAGCCTATTGTCTTTTGTTTACCTTGTCCGCTTCTGTTATATACAGAACACTCTCATACTCTTTGGCACGTTCCCGATGGTGTATGGAGATGGCTGAGGTTGGAATCTGGGAGCCGGTAGACTTCCTTTTTGGGGAGTCATAACTGGTATCATCATTGCTGTCGTGTACATGATCATAGACAACAGGAGATATATGTCTAGACTGTGAAGAGGTAGAGGTTTTACTCCACCAGAAGCTCGCCTTCCGCCTTGCATGCTCTCTGCCATAACAATCCAGGTAGGCCTATTTTGCGTTGCATGGACGAACTCTCCATTCATTGGATGGTAGTGTTGTAGTTTTCGTCCCATTCGGATTTGGTTTGATGCTTGTTATTATGAGTATTGTTAACTATTTCATCGACTCATATACCATCTATGCCGCTTCAGTGCTTGCTAGTAGAACCATTCTGCGATATAGGATTGCAGGTGTTTTCCCCTTATTTACGACTTATATATGCCGGTCTCTCGCTATGCATTAGGCGACATCCATTTCAGCTTTTGTGTCAGCCTTTTGCATGCCACTCCCTTTTCTTTCCTACAGGTATGGATCTGTTATCTGGGAACAGTGTAAATACGCCGCATTTTCACGAATTCACCTATAAAAGTTACGAAAAACAGCATCAGGGGGAAGTACTTCCGAAAGCTACTGCGCGGTTAGTAGCGAAAATGCGGACAAGACGCAAGTTCAATAGTACAACACTTGCTCGAAGAGGTCAGATTCAGATATAGTTTCTTGTCTTTCGATAGGTTGTGTGGGTTGTACTGAACATGAAGCTCCAGACCTAGCATAGATAAAGAAGAGAAACTAATAGTCGTATATGGTTTCTATAATATAGATATCAAATAGGTTTCAGCACAAAGAAGTTAGAATTACAAAAAGCTCATTAATTCCTTAGCTCTGTATACTATATTCATCGAATTGCTGATTAATAGTAGATTACAAGCTGTGGTAACCTTCGCGCAATGGCCAAGAACAGTTCAGGAATAGAATGGCAAATTCAATTGGATCGCCTTGGTGGATCTTTTGACTGTATACATTGCACGAGTAGATGAACAGATATCATCCATAATGGAACCAACTTCTCTGACATCTTCTTATTCCTCGTCCAATGTACAGGTTGCTGGATTGCTGGACCACCATTTCGGAGTCCAATTAGATTAGGAAGATGAAGGCCGTAGGAACTGAATGAATTTCTGGATAGTTTCCGGACTTGCATTTGATTGCACCGAAACCGTGGATGTATCGAGCAGGCCTGCCATAGGCTTGCAAGCTGCGACGTGTGTAGCATTATAAGTCCAGTCTAGCGCGGCTTCATCGCTGGTATACCTTAGAAGATAGTGAGTAATTAACAGTTCAATAATTAGGCAAAGATGTAGGATATTGGGTTTGTAGAGGGGGGTTTTATAATCATGTCGGGCAAGGAAGTGACTTACTGTTCAAGGACGAGAAACTTGTTATCGAAAGACTTTATCCCAAAGAGAGCCGTTTGACCAACAGGACGTATTTCGTGGAAGGAAGCTATGGTACTAGCCAAAAATTTGTCGGCCTGTGATACTCGTAAGTAAAGAATCGTTTGAATGAGTCACAAAAATGAGGTGATAAAAGCCATAATACAATGGAAATACACCCAGACAGAGACCTACCGCATCTTCTTTGCCAGGTAGAGCCTTAACAATAGTAAGAAAGTTGACATTGGCAAAGGTAAGTGCTGGGGCAAAGCCCAGGGTGTAAGTAAGGATACTAAATAATTTCATGATGATTTGTAGGATGTATGAACAGGTCTCACTACAAAATTTGTATTCATTAGAACAACCCAGGTAAGAGCTAAGGCATATATATACTTACTTCTCTGCTCCCGTAAAGCTTACATGACGGCATGTAGGCGCTTGAGATGAAAAATTGATGCCTCGGAAATGCAATAAGAGCTAATCTAACAAATAGACACTGTCGATCGTTTGCAAAACAAGTGACACTATGTGGAGGAGGGTTACCCCAGATATGGGCCGAAGCTCTCGGCTTATATTAGCATTCCTCAAATTTTGGTCCAATTTCTACTAAACAGACATTGGTCTCATAGTTGGGAGTACAGGGATCTGAATGAGTTTACAAATAAATTTGAGGAGACAATAACACTCGTATTCATAATCTGGCCACTCAAGAACCTCATATTATCTCGCTTACCATTCTCTCGCTTACCTGCCCCGTATCGTATGCGTCGAGTATGTCACCGCACCCCTCACGTTCTTGGAGGACTTAGCCTTCGGTTAACGATAGATTTCCGTAAATTGCAGAACGACGACTGCTGCGTCCACCCAATCGCCAATACTTCATAGAACCTCGAATACTATATGTCGACTATTGGAGGTATCAACACGATTCAGGCGGACTTTTAGCTAAAGCTATCCCAATTCACGCACTCTCCACCTGTAATTTCTTTTAGAACCTCGCATATTTCCTTATTGTCTGTTCCTTAGAATGGAACCAAAGTAACTCTTTGCATAGTATTCCTTAGTACAAAATAACGTCACGTCCAATTACGTATATACTACGGAGCTTCCATTAGCCGAGTAAAACTAATACGATATCTTACATGGAAACATGTCCGTAATCTTCCAGTTTTGGACTAAACAGCTATCAAGAATTCAGGATTTACACGAGCATGCCACCTGACATAGTTCTAAAACAGATTCATGTCGGATTCCACACCACTACCCAGGATGTTGGCTAGTGGAAGGAACTCTTTGACCAACTCAGTATGTTGAGGCCCAGCTACCCACTGAAACATGGCGGTTTGGTTGGTGTACCTAGCTCGCATATCAGTATGTAATTCAGAATACCCTCTCGTAATGCTTTTAGAACATCTTCCATTATAGCTGATTCCGTACCTTTCAATCACCACATACTGATCCTTGCCAGTGACTTTGAATGAAATGAACGCAATGTTGGCAGGACACTCGGTTGTGGTCACATTTTTACCGTGTTGGATGTAGGCAGCCAACTAGTGAGATAGCTGCCAGTTAGACTAATTTTTTCACATAAAGAGTTGTAGAAAGAAAGGGATCAATACAGCGTCATCCTTGCCAGTCTGCGGCGTAAGAGTGAGAACTGCAGTCACTGGGTCCGATGACTTCCAGCCGGGCTGGGGAAGCTGGGCAATTGCTGAGCCCACCCAGGTCAATGCAGTTAGGGTGTAAAAAGAACGCATATTTTCGGATGCTTTTAATATGAACCTTTGTAGTTGTATAACAAAGAAATTGTGAGTTATATGCAGAAGATAGACTAGATTCGAGGGTATGAAAGCCGACATATATAGTGAAAGTCTTCCTCATATGTGGTTAGGCGTCTGTATTAATTATTCCGTACGCATACTGTAACCGGAAGACTGTCTATATCGTTAGCACAACTCAAAATTTGTGTTATTTTCCATCAAAATTGGGTCTGTTAGTCATCTAGAAAGGAAAGCGTCATGTCACAGATCAACACGCCGGAAATGTAACATTGTGTCTATCACTTTTATATCCAAAATTTGAGAATGACGCCGAATTTTTAAGATCAACTGCGTTATTTGTCTACGTAGGGTGTGCCCCGAAAATATGGTCACTCAATTTCGGTACAAGAGACAATTAAACGTAGCACCTACTATGATTCATTCGTTTTATATATAGATAATATATAATTTTCAAAAAGCTTTTCTACATATTCCTGCTACCAAGATACGCATGTCATTGGCATCTATAAGTCAAATATGAAGTCCTCTAGCATTGTAGCTTGTATCCTAGGATATACCTCAGTTCTTACCGTTGCTGAAGTGAATTTCGCTGTCAGCCTAACCCCATTACCGGGTAAGGAAGATGCTGTGAGTCTACGTTGCTCTGCTCTTAGGTCTGGGCGATGTTGCTTACTTATACGCAATCCTAGGCATCGAATTTCCTAGCAAAGACTATCGACGACTTCCATCAAATCAAGCCTATTGGCCAAACTGAACTCTTTGCATTCAAAAATCTTGATGGCCGATTGATCGGTATTGAACAGTAAGCTACTTGGATCTCCATCCCGGCACACAATTCGTTGAAAGTGTATGCCTGAAAATAAACCGTGTGACTAACAGATTATTTCTCCTATGATAGGTACACCGATGAACAGGCAGCCTTGAACTGGGTCTTCAACAAAACCCATGTTGATGCCTGCCTTCCCATGTTTGGGCTATTCGACGTGCTTTCTATGCAAGTCTTAACCGACGCCTCATTGAACACCCAGCATGCTTTTACTAAAGCATTGACAACAAAGCCAAGTTAGACTTGAACTAGACTAACTATGTATACTGAGTTATCGACCGTGACATTACTACGTGATTGAATAAAAATAGCCATGTGTCTACTATCCAGAATCTCCGAATACGATTCCTATAACGATGCAAAACTTTGAGTCAAATATTAGGGGTCATACCTGATCATTAGTTTTCTTTTGTACTTCGGTGTAATTTGGACTAGGAAACGTTAATTCGTGCATATTCCCAGTGTGAGTAATGGATGCCGAGGGTATAATCATTTGCCGAATTCCCGACATCGTATAGAAATTGAAGAAAGTTAGTCGAATAATACGAAGTTGATTTTGGTACAGGGATCATTGCCAAGAAACTAGTCCACAAACCAGTATCCGTAAAAGACGAAGTGACTGAGCAATCATATTTCCTGGAGAGGATTGGTGGACCTTTTGTATTGCGGATTTTGGACTCTTGAGAACTAAAGTTTATGCGCATCTATGGATTCCACTATTTTGGTCACTTTGTAATGTAGGGCATTGACGAACCCCATTGCCTAGAACGTTCGTTAAACCGGGGAAGCAACCACCCTATGCCGTACTCAAGTCAATTTGACAATGGAAGGTGGATAAAACCAACAGCATTTGCTCAAACTTTGACCAAGTTCTTTAGTTACAAACTTAGCGAAAAAGCTCCTCGCTATTGAATGTTATTACTGAAATGGATGAAACCCAACTTCTCCTGGCGAAGGCCTGAGCCCATAGAAAGAGATCATAGCTTACATGAAAAAATATTTCTAGTTGTCTTCAACCCACTAAGAGAATGGCCAACTTACCAGATCGTTCGCAAAGTACTCTTTTGTCATCGTTTTTAACTTATTTCACAGACTTTTCAAGGTACATTTTCATTCGACAGCAATGCCAGCACAATCCCCTTTCATTGCCGAGGCATGGATAGAATTTTCAATAGGTACATTAGCCGTCTTCCTAAGACTCTTTTCACGGTGGAAACTGGTGGGGTTTAAAGGATGGCGCGGTGATGATTACATGATTATCTTAGCAGCGCTGTTTTGGACGGTATGTAACGATTATCTACCGTTATGGGAGAACAAACTCGTGGGTAACTGACATATTTTCAGTCTGAGATTGTTCCAGTGTACCTTGTTGGTAATAGATCACTACCCCTTTTATTACGTCAGCGTCAAGAATCAATCTCACAAAATATAGGGGCAATTTATGGGAACAATACTGGATGGACACCTGAGCAGAGAGCCGGTTTTTCGAGTACCGATATCAGTAACATGGAGACCGGATCGAAGTTGGTGATATCGGCATGGTTTGGCTACGCCACAATTATGTGGTCATTGAAAGCATCTATGCTGTTTTACTATGACCGTATGACGTACGGCAAGGTTTCTTTCACATAAAAGTTTCTTCTTCTAATCTTTCGTGCAAAAGGGCTGGTATCTATCAGCAAAAGATCGTTAGGGCTTGTGCTGTTTTCTGTGCTGTTTCCTACTTCGTCGTCATTTTGACCATTGCCTTGCACTGTCGACCTTTCTCCAAGAACTGGCAAGTGAATCCAGATCCGGGTAGTAAGTGTCTCTGTTAGCCGATTAAGTGATCCTGCTTCTAATATTCGTTTAGGAGAATGTTCGACACACTATACACCTTATCCAGTTCTAGCTGCCTTCAACGTAACGTATGTTATGATCTCCGTTCTTACTTCTTGATTTTTGACAAGGGGAATTGACCAGGAGCCCTTGGTTGTTCACTATACTAACTATAATGTAGAACCGATTTAATACTCGTTTATGTACCTATTCCAATGCTTATTCGGGTGAGACTTCCCATAACAAAGTAAGTTGCTACAGCCCAAATAGATTTGAGTAGGGGCCAAGTACTAATCATATGACTACCTTGTATAGGAAACTTATGGTTGGTTCATTACTTTGCTCAGGAGTTTTTGTAATGGTCGCCTCATTGCTGAGATGCATTCTGTCAATGACACATCTGGACCAGATTAATTTCGCAGCTATCTGGGCAGTCAGGGAAACAGTTAAGTGACACCATCATACGATAGCATTCCTACCTCATTATGATTTTTATGAACTATATTAACTCATGTTTTTCCTTCTAGTTCGTTGCCATGGTTGCTGTTAACGCCCCTGCAATCAAGCCTTTGTTCAGCGCGTCCACGTGGGTGACTTCATCTAAGCTCCGGAGCTCAAGCCGCCATAGTTACAGACTTTCTTCAATGAATACTCAGGTGAAGAGAAACTTACCCAGCCAACGTGATAAACAAGATAGCCAGGAGTTTATCCTTTCGCACGAGGAAGGATTGACTTCATATGGATTCAAAAGTGACGTATCAAAGGGCGAGCAGGTAGAGGGTGTGACCGATGGAATCAAGGTCACAACTGAGTATACAGTCACCACTGGGGAAGGTGTGTAGATGGCCCACGTGGCGAAGAGCAAGCAGGCCATTGTTATAGTTCTGAATGCTGTCGATTTCAGCTGTTCTTATTATGCGACTCCCTGAGTTCAACACCGGCTACACTCTATGTTATTGTCCTTCAAAATGAGCTAGTTTATTTATACTTTTATTAATTGAGCGCTTTTCTATATCCACCTACATAGAGTCTTTATTGATATACGTCATGTAACTATCTCAAAATTAGGTACCGAGACACATGCTCTAAATAAAACAGCATTCATTAGCTGTAGATGAAACTAACTTATCTTACGTGAAGTGGAGGTAGAGGGCATGCAATGGTGATATTTTTCTAAATTATCATTGTGCCTGCGCTTAGTGAATCGCAAATTTGCTAGCCTTTATATAATCTTTCTTGAGTCTTTTTCTTTTCTTTTCGTTCTAAAACTGGGGCTTAGCATCGGCCTTTGGTTCGCCGAGGCATTTGTGGGACGGCAAATTTAGCTTTTAAATGGGGCCCGGTTTATATAAGCCGATGCCAGGTAGCAGTGGCTAGAAGTTCCAAGTAGAGGTAAGCTGATGAAACCGTAATCAATTCGGAAAGTTGAGTTAAGAGTCATTTGCAAGTCCTCTACCCTCATACTTCTTTATTGAGAATTTGACGCTTTAGATAACGACGAGAAATCACCATGGCGACTTCACTAGCGAACAAAGTCTTCTGTTTAACTGGGGCAGCATCCGGAATCGGATTGGCAACCGCGAGGGTGCTTCTCGCTCAAGGAGCTTCTCTGGGTCTGATGGACATACATAAAAAGTCACTGGACAAGTTTTGCAGTTCGTTAGATGCGGCACAGAAGGATAGGGTGTTAACCCGCGCCTTCGACGTTGCTGATCGACGAGCGGTAAAGGATTTTTTAGAGGCTACGAAAGGTCAATTCGGATACATTAATGGAATGGCAAACATTGCTGGCGTGAATGGTAGATTGATGGGATCTCATGAGATCTGGCAGTTGACGGACGAAGAATACGATCATGTCATTGACACCAACATCCGAGGGGTCTTCAATTTCCTCAGGGAAGCCTTACGGCCAGGGTTTTTGGAACCAGCTTCCAGTATCGTCAACGTCTCGAGCCTCTACGGAATTAAGGGTGCCCCCCTATCAAGCTTGTATTGCACCAGCAAACACGCTGTTGTTGGTTTGACACGAGCAGCTGCTTACGAGTCTGGATCGCGCGGTATTCGTGTTAACTCTGTTGCACCGTACGCATTTACCAAACATCCATCCACTGAAAAAGGAAATGAATACTAATATAAAACCATAGTGGAGCTATATTCACACCTTTAATGGAAGAAACGTCGAAGAGGTTTGGCGGTAATCCGGTTGCCAACACCCCTATTCCGCGAGTGGGTGAAGCTACGGAAGTTGCAAACGTGATAGCTTTCTTGTTAGGACCGGAAAGCACTTTCGTAACCGGCGCAGTCTGGCCTGTAGACGGTGGAGCTAGTACGTAGCTATGATGTCGTTGAAGAACAGAAGCTCGAGGATTGTTTGAGAATCACTACGCCATGTCGCGCGCCTACTGAAGAGTAAATTCGTATAATAAGGTAGTTATCCAGCGGAAGATAGTTGGAGAATGTATTATCAATTCTTCAAAAATTGAACACCAGCGTGTGCATAGTGTCCGTCCCTTTCTGTGCACCCTTGTAATGGATGTTGGACAATTAATAAACATGTACGGTGGCAGAAGTATTGAGATTAGCTACTTTTTATATGCGAGCCGTTACCGAAGGTGGTTGGTAACGAGAAGTATTTCCCTGTTCTTGAAAACTGGACAGTATGATGAGCAATAAGCAGTGAAAGTATATTTCGATGAATTAAGCGGTGTGTGGCAGGTTGATTCATATTTCTTGATAATGCGACAAATGCCAGGCTAAAGTCCATCAATATACCGCGCTCAGGGTCCATTACTTTTCGTAGATGTGGATATGTCCCTTCTGTCTCTTGGTCATAATACCAATCTTCCCTGGCTGGGCACCTACCAGCCTCCAATTCCCCCATCCTAAAAAGAAAAAGGAAATTTGCTTGAACGCCATCTATTATCGTCAAATTTGACCTGATCCCGATGTTTACGAACTCCGTTAAAGCTCGGCTTAATATCTACGGAGCTATCTGCGACGGGGTCAATTATTGTTTCATGTATAGGTATTATGTCGCAGTCAAAGGAAAGGTATTCATGACTAAGCAAATGGCCCAAACTGTCGAGAAAGATATATGGATCGCCCCATACTCACATCAAACTTCTATGTATCGATTTTAATACAAATTAACGGTTATGAAGTGCCGCGGGTTTCCCAAACCGAGCAGCCACCCGAAGTTTTTCTACCGGAAACGATCGCGACCGGTTCCAAAATTCTAGTTAGCAAGATGGACGGTACGCTAGTTCTCAAGACGAAGGGATCGAAGACGCGGGAATAAATTTATCTTTCGAGTCCGGATGATATATTTTTGGTATGAACGTGACTTTTGAGAGACAGCTAAATCTAGTCGGCCATATCTGGGACAGCGGAAAGCTTTTCAGTGATGAGGTCGGCAGCATTCTAACCCATAAAGAAACAGTTCAGCTAATTCTTGGTGGTTTCCTATCATGCATTGCATAGGAAACCAGAAGCTGGTTCTCCCAATTTTGCGCAGAATATGCTGTATCTAAATCTAGCCTGATTTTTTGTGCAACTTCATGGCAAAAACGTTGCTCTAATGAATGGTCAGTAGTGCCACAACAGGTTTGTAATCCCTTTTTGGCAATCATCAAATCTTGACATTAAAAAGTATGGAAAATTAAACTGTGGGAATCGAACCCTAATAAATTTTCAAATTATAATTCTTTATGTACTCCGAGGGCTAATTTACCACATAGTCGATCCATACATGACCTTCAGTAACAGTTTTATTGCTGGTTTGACTGGCAAAGTATACATAATTTGTGTATCACATGTCGCCTTGCATGGAAGTACTAAATAAATCAAGGTCTCATTCACAGCGCATAGCTAGCGTATTCACATCGAGTATTTATTTGATATCGGCTGGTTTATCATCAATGATCCTCACCAACTGAAAAATTGCAGAAAGCCCAATTTTTGAGACCATATACAACTTCAGTGTTTCACCAATTTACGGGGATAAAAAACAACAAATCTAATAACAGTGACCATTGAGAGAGGGATTTTCGGCTAAATAGATTGCCATTCAGATATAAAACATGCCAACAGTCTCCCCTGCCGTTCTCAGGAAATCAATATCTTTGGCAAGAATTCTCCATTTTTATGCTACTCGTACTTGCATCGACCATGGCGTTGCTGACAGTCACTTACCCGTTTTGGTACTATTTTGACAAGTGGTTCGGCTCAGTTTTCAGGTATCCTGCAACTGAGTTCCAAGTCACCCCTGGGGTCACGCCAATGACCACGCTGGGGGCCACTATTTCTGTGATTGTCACTTACTACTGTGTAGTTCTTGGCGGACAGAAGCTCATGAAAGGGCTCCCTGCGATGAAACTGCAGACAGCATTTATTCTTCACAATCTCAGCCTAACTGTGATTAGTTCTCTTCTACTTATCCTATTCATCGAGCAGCTACTGCCAACGCTCTGGAAGAAAGGACTATTCACTGCCATTTGCGAGGCTGAAGGAGGATGGACCAGGGAACTGGTGGTGTTATACTATGTAAGCCTCCCTCTCCCTTGTTCTTTTCATGACTTTGGTGAGTGCTAACTAAATCTACCGCGGCTCAGTTGAACTACATTACCAAGTATATCGAGCTGCTTGATACTGTGTTCTTGGTTCTTAAGAAGAAGCCACTGACATTTCTTCATACTTACCATCATGGGGCAACCGTTCTCTTATGCTACACGGAACTCGTCGGCCAGACATCAGTATCATGGGTTCCTATAACCTTGAATCTCACCGTCCATGTGCTCATGTATTGGTACTACTTTCAGAGCGCTCGTGGAATCCGCGTCTGGTGGAAGCAGTGGATTACAGTGCTTCAAATTATACAGTTTATCATCGACATTGGTATGGTTATGTCTCTGATCAGGCACCTTAGCATTTTTTTTCTTAGCTGACAGAATATCAGGGTTTATATACTTTGCTTCATATACATACTTCGCGTCTACATACTTCCCATGGGCGCCGAATGCAGGTAGCTGCATGGGAGAGGAGTATGCAGCGGGTTTCGGGGTTTTTATTATCACCTCTTATCTTCTGTTGTTCATCTCATTCTATTTGACGACATATAAATCTAAGGCTCCACAACTACGACGAAATTTGAACGCTATGGTAGAGGGAAAGAGGATATTCTAATCGTATACTGGAAGGGGACTTTGCTGAGATGTTGGTCACTGTCTCGATATATCTTAGAGAGCGAAAGGAACGTGGAAAGTTAATTAACAACGTAATATTCTCTTTAGTGGCAAAAATAAGACATTTCAGGGTACTTTTCTTGCCTAATATGCCCCCCACGCGAAAGGAAAGTAGCTTTCCTGTAGAAATTCGCCCCTGGTTGAAATAAGATATGAAAAGAGGTAGACAAATCATGTTGATGTCTACACACTTAATACTATCGGTTTGCGTTGATTATACCTTCCGTGCCACAGAGATGGTAGTCAGCAGTCACGGCTTGTGCCCGTCAAACTCATAGGCAAATTCTTTGCTTACATTATTATGATTACCAGCTGTGTTAGAAATGGGGGCAAAACATCTGTCACCGATTTGGCTTTTTTATTCTCTAAATTTCGACGTGTGAAATTGATCACCTGTACATTTGGCCAAACAGAGCTACGCAAGGTACCGTATAGTTTTGCATGAATGGGAGATTCAAATTTGACTATATCCTAAGAGCACAAATACCCCAACCACACTTTTTTGGTCCTCTTCATCAAAGCCCACGGATTTCAATTATGAAAACATGTCTCCTTGCCTTCCTCCGGCATAATTCCACACGGAACGCTGCATTCGATTTGATCTAATTGGTTGGGCCATGCAGTGCACTCATCATGGCATTCTGCGTTCCCGAGTTGGCATTAGTCAGGATGGTCGTAGAGAGGATGTCAACAAGACCAAGAATGGGCAGGCAGCCATCAACATGTGTTTTGTTGATAGCCCAGTTGTACGCAGCCTGTTCATTAACATATCTGTTCAGCCCGAAAGGTTAGACATAGCTCATACTTAGTAGTGATAGCAAGAAGTTGGGGACGATAAAAAGGAAAAGGTCCCTTGGAATTGGGGATAAATAGACATACTGCTCCACTGTAATGACCTTATTTCCGTCCATGAAAGCAAAAAGCCCAGTCTGGCCAGGAGGGTTTGTTGCCCTGAAAGCAGCCATTTGCTTAGCCCAGAACTCAGAAGCCTATTGTGATTTGAGTAATCAGCAATGTTTCATCATTAAAGTTGCAATTGATCTAACCGCTTGTGCTTTACCAGGAAGAGCTGTCATGGAGACAACAAAGTCTACTTCTGCTGCACTAAGGGCCACAGAGTAGCCTAGGACGTATGCAATAATACTGAGGCTTTTCATGTTGGGAGAAAGTACGTAGTTCTTCTGGAAGATATTTCAAGTATCAATGGTGGAATAGGACCAAAGGATCATGCTTGCATATATATAGAAACTTTCAATATCCTAATCGCCTGCCCTGTATTGCGGCCTAAATTCTTAAGACCAATTTCTGCGATCAGTCATGTTAGGCTCAATTTTGATCCACCTTTACTCAAATTTGCGTTCAAAATGTAATTGTTCGTATACATATGCTTGTAGGGCTTTCCCTTTTTGGCTATAATTTGCGCTTGACTTGAAGCTGGTTGATTCTCAGGCTGGGTTTTTATCTATTGCTCTGGTCAACGCATTGTAAGCCCTAAGATTAAGTAGTAGGCACTGTGACGAATGAGCCACATGTTAGGTAGAAAATGCAACTTGTGTACCAACACTGAAAGAGTGAGTACTTCCAAGAATTTCCGCAGAATTCACAGCTTACTGCGTTATTAGAATCATATGTTTCCAAATTTCAGACGTGATGGAAATGAAACTTCGGCATTTCACCAAAAATTGAACGGAAAATTTCTGAAATATGCCAAAAACAGGTTGGTGTCTAATAAATGCCGGACTGTATTTCTCCGAGATGCGAACGGACCTGTCCAAGTCGAAAGGGGCTTGACTCAGCATGTTCATGTGAAGTGTCAGCCGATTTCGTAATAGAATAACTCATTTAAACCCCTCGATAATCATCGACATTTCATCAATTAACCCGAGGAAAGCTACAAGCACAAAAAAGGAAGAAAACGAACGGATAAAGGCAACAGACAGAGTAGAGTCCCGGTATTTAGGCTTGTTATGTGATTCTTCTTGACCATGGGCTCTTTTGGATTTTCCGCTGATTCCCTCCCACAGCAACTCTTCATTTAACAACCAAAATGACAGATGGTGTTGCGTATTTAATGGCGACATTGAAATAGGCGGAAGTTTCTATACCGATACCCCTGGAGCGAATAGCAGTCCCGAAGATTTCAGAAACCCAAACAAACTGTTTACGTCGACACAAGAACATAGAGACACGTGCACGAACCCAGCCTCGTTGCAGCTATTAATGTATTGCCGCTGTAAGAGAGTCTCAATCATGAGAATGGCGGCAATAATTAGAAACCTGATAACTGATTATGAATAGGCCAATGATCACGCTTCTTGTTCAGTTTGTAACCGCTGCGAATGCAAATAAGCCTACAGTCCCTGCATCCAGGTAATGAAGAGGCCTACCATACATAATTAGGGACATAGCCCCTGTCATTCCTAGGATACTGTATACCAAGACCATCAAGTTCGCAACAGCCGGTCTCTGCCATAGTTTAGCTTGGATATATATTTGTTCTTTCCAATTCTCTAATGTTTCGTACCACGGTTATCCTACACCGGATGATTGTGAAGAAAACCTATAAAGGGTCAAATTAGTATGAGAAATGCTACTTCAACAGGGAAATGAAGAAGTATGTACTGTATAAAATTGCAAGAAGACTTCTCCGCCCCCATGATGGTTTGGTTAACATCTTCTAATATCACACTTCTTCATGTCATTCGAATTCAAGTTGCCTAACAATTTCCGTATCCTCGGCATGGGTTGCAGAAACTTTATGATCATTTAGATCACGGTTAATTCTCTGTAGGACTTTCTATTCCTCTTCTATTCTTTCAAATTGGATTAGGTATCTAGGTGACGCGGATAAACCGTCAATGCCAGATATATCATTGAAATGAGTTCACTCATCATATCTGAAACGAAAAGAATACCAATTTTCAAAACCAGGGGACCGATACAAAGAGAAACCTGGCATTCTCCATTTTACGCTTTCGTTCTTCGCAAAAAACTTCATTAGCTAAATATACTGATAATGTTTATATACATAGTTTTTAAAAAAGAATAGTTAAAATTTTATTAATTTTAAAAAAAAATTTAAATTATTCTATATATATAAATATTTAAAAAGGGATTGATGTAGAAGATATATAAGACTCTAGGCCCCTATTAGATTCTCTAGTTTTTACTAGAATAAACACTGTTATAGTTAATGGGCTGGATGTAGTTGTTAAATCTGAATAAATAAATAAATAGTTTTAAGATTAGTAAGACTTAGCATTGGTTAAAAATATCAATGTGAGGCACACCCAAGGTTGCTGCCACTACAGGCACTCATAGGGGCTGCGTGTTGGCTATGGAATTGAACATTGGCTCGAATTCCTAAGTATTACTTTTTGGGCTTAAGAGGCTAACAGTGTGATTCAAGCCTTACAGAATACATTCAAGAAATTCATGAGCAGCATATAAGATTAGCACATGTCAAATCACCATCATGGCAGATCTCCAGTCTTCGCCGCGGTGGCGTGTCGCTTCGCTCAATCTAGTCTTAAAAATATATTAAAGAAGATCTACATAATATATTTCTTTTAAAGACAAGTATAAAAGTATAAAGTCATTTTACAAACTATAAAAAAGTAAGAGTAATATATTAAATCAAAATAGGTAAGCTTTTTCGGGATGCGGCGATTTGCCGATGCGGTGATTTGACTCAGGGTCATCTGACTAGCTCCCGACACAACAGAAAAGTCCCGAAAATTTTCGGTGATGTAGACGTTTCTCGGACTCCTTTAACGAACTTACTATTTCTACTTTTTGTTGAAGTAGAACTTACGTAATATGCCTAGATTAACGTATTCCACAAGCAAGCCGGCCACTCATGTAATCCATATAACTAACTAGCCATCTTTTATATCCTAATATCTCAACAAAATCATATTCATCTATAAACCGTGATTTAAAATGTCCTATATCACTTATTTAGTGAAAGAAAATATACCATTAAAATGAATTTTAAAATAGATAAATAGTTCTTTAAATTACATTAAGTTATATAAAATACCAAAAATTGCACTCTATTTTTAGTATTTTCAGTCAATTATAAATTATTCTTACTAATTTTTATTTATATTATAATTTTGTTGAAATATCAAGATACAAAACATGGCTATTTTATATAGATTACACGGGTGGAGATGTGGCCGGCTTGCTTGTGGAATATGTTAAAACTTAAAATCTTATTGTTATTGCCTCACTCGAAATTTGGGTACCCATGGAGCACTATTACTAAGTCCCCTCGGAGATCTCCACACCATTAAATCTGCCTTGTGCACCTCCCACTAAGCCGAGAGTCTAGTCCAAATGTGATTATAAGCCATTTACTAGGTGTGATGAACTCTACAGGGCTACAAGCCGTGGATCGGCCAAGACATTCATTCCATTGCCGAAGCCTTTTGAAGCTGTCAGCAAATAAGTGCCAAATTAGTTACCCTCACTAATGAGGGGACCCCTCTTTGGCGTGATGGTTTTTGGCTGTCAGTTACGAGCCCGAGAGGTCTAATCAACTCTAACTTTCACTGGGAATATACGCCTGGGGCAAATCTGAGCAATATCAAAAAATATCAAAGCAATATACGTCTGTCTAAAGTGGCAAAAAGTCCACGGTAAAAAGACTGAGGTGGGCCGAAGAAACGAAAGCAATTGGCCAAGAAACGAGCCCAGCCGATAAACGGAGATATTGACAAAAGAGATGGATTAGACCGTATGCAGGGATGATAAATGCAGATTATATATGCCGGAGCCCTATATTATCTGGGGAGGTGTGTCAGCGAATAAGGGCCAATTTTATCATCCTCACTAATGAGGGGGACCATGTGTGTCTTACTTAAAAGTTAGACACAGTGCTCTGCCGTGTGGCAATATGTGAAACTGCAGGGGTACTTACCAAGCGTACTAAAGGGTCAGTCCCTTGTTACCCCTGACAAGGAAGCTTAGAAAGGCAAGATATGCTTGACTAATGTCACGAGTGTTTACCAAAAAGGAAAAACCGTTACATGCGAAAGCAAGCCTTTATCACACAGTCAAGTTACTACGGTTTTATGCGGGGTAGCCAGCACATCATAGAAATGGCCCTATGTAATTATGTGTGGGGAGAATATGTAATTCATTTAACTAGAAACACATACATGCATGCACTTCCCCAGGGTTCATATGAGGATATCAAAGACCGCTTTCTTCCTATATCCCTTACCAGAGACTCTATCATCCACTGATCCATTTATCCTTCGGGTTTACTTCAGCATAATTATTACTTGCTTGACTTTACTGCTTCTTGCTAAAACCATGAAGAACGCTATTCCATCTGATATATGGGAAACTAAGCGTATATTAATTACAAAGTTATACAAAGATGAAGAATGGCCTCTCAAGCATGTTATCAAGCTTATTCAGACATCCGACTTTTGCCCTAGGTATGGCTTGCACCAGCTGTAGTTTGCTAGGTGTAGTACTAACTATATACATTCAGTGAGACCCAGCTTCGGAGCAGATTAAAGAAGTGGCATGTCACCAAGCCGTCCCGCAAGAAGTATGGCAGTCACAAGACTCGGTCTGAGAAGAGTACCTCACCCGAAAGTTCTCAATCATCGCCATTTCTATCATGCGGTTCAGGCGATATGAAACAAAAGCTGCCCATTGTTCACCTTGAACCATTCCAGTATGATAGAAATAGCAGAAAGCATGACTCTATTCCTCCTGAGAAAGAGGAACAGTCCATACCTAAACTATCAGGCGCAGAGCAGCACATTTTGAAGTCCCAAAGTGACCAGTATCTGACGTCCCTTGATACATCTGTCAGACAATTTCCCTGTACCCCAGGTACGATACAAGATTTCTTGGATAGAATCCTGTCAACTTCAACACCCTCGATGCCCTCACATTGCGCCCAGGAATGCACAGAAAATACAACACTATCAGAGGATGAAGCAACGGACTCCCTATTTCAGTGGCAAACGAATTCTATCGATTCCAATATGGATAGCCTAAACTCCAGGGGAGCAAAAGATCAAACGGGCCACGACATGGAAATGGGCACACAGCTAGACCCGATAACATCAATGGACCCTTCAATAGCTGACTATTCATCTTTCAGCGTCGGTTGCAATCATGGTACGCATCCACTTCAATACACAGCTCTCCTCCCGTGGTGCATGGGTGGAACTCTACCGTGCAAAAATGCAAATAACTTGCCTCACTCCCCGAAAACTGCTGCAGCATCCGCATGGATTGAGAAAGAGCAAAGGTCTGGAAAGTGCTGTGAAGGGAAGGCAAATTTGAGACCCGATCTTCTGGATACCATTATCGAGGAGTCCCACTTCCCAGCATATTCGTTATCTAATTACAAAGTTCCTTCTCCTCACCATATATGCCCGCATTCAAGGTCAAAGGCCTGTTGCCTACAATCTCCTTACACACAGTGTTGATTTTAGATACAAGCTACTCTCAATTTTTCCAAGTTACGCTCTAGCAACAACTAGCCATTTGGTTCTTTGAAAATAGTCGCCTGTGATAACTATCGTTGAATAACATACTTGTATTATTACTGCGTATATGGCTTTCCAGCTGAAATATCAAATTACTACATATAGATGGTAGGTGGCAATTGCAGTATCGTCGTAACCCAAACATGTAAATTAGTATGTGAAAATGATATAAAAGATTTGCAAGGAACCCACAACAAAGACGGTCTTCGTGAGCTAGTCGCTCATAGATCCATTTCACATGCACTAGGAAAATAAAATTACTCTAGAAAGACTCTTAGGAGGATAGTCGGAGGAGTAGTCTACGCCGATGGCTTGCTAGCTATAAATGCAGCCAGCGGTTAAGAGTATGCGTAATTTCCGCCTAGCTCGAAATTACAACAAGTTCAGCAGGTGGTCCTCCAACTTTTGGTCTCAGACGTTTGGTCTGAGCCAATAAGCTGCATGCCCACGCGAAGTGATAGGTTTCCCCGCATATTTCGCCTTTGCCTCGGGGTATCTCATCATTCCGAAGGGAAAACGAGAATCCTCCGCATGCAGAGTCCATTTCTTTGTCTAGCTAGTGTGAGCTGATGCAGGAGATATTCCTAATTTGACATGTCAGGGGAAACACCTCATTGAAACTCAGCTACCTATTTGATTCCTTGAATACGAGAAGAAGGAATCCCGTTCCCTACTTCATGCATATTACTGGTCAGAAACTATTTCTTTTTTGCAACGCCAATCCTCCAGCGTTTGAAAAATTCGGTCTATTTCTAACTTGATATTGGAAATAAGCCGAGTTTCGCGGAGCTATAAGCCGAGCAGGTCACTGGGCAGTTCGTTACAAAAACGGCTAGCGTTACTGCCTAAAACATCCTTTTTGTGTGCTTAGTAGCCATCGGTGGCTTCAGCTATAGACTTGGTTCTCCAATTTCGGTACTAGCATTGGTATGTCTGGCTTCTACGACGTCTTCAAATTCGATTCATGAGTAAGTGTCAAATTACCACAGGGAATCTATATCTAGACCCACACAGCCAATAACAACCATACTGTTAGGTGATTTGCATAACTTGGAATAATTGTTACTGGTTAACTATTCGATGCCATTCTTGGTGTGATCAATGGGCATTTAAATTTTGGCGCCCTGCCGCGACCGTTTGAACTAAGGTCTAGGCAGGTGCGGGTGGTACGGATGAGCAGGCCTCGAGAGCTGTCGTACATTCCGGTTTGGTGTTCCGTATTAATTCGCAGTCATTACAGTCTCACTCGTTAAGGGCGTGCGTTACTTTTGGCGACAAACGCTCAGAGGCTGAACCATATCCGTAAGCAGCTGGCACCCATTTGTGCCGTAACTGTAAAAGACGGGGTATTTAGATCATAATGATAATAATGGAAACTAGATATGAAATACTAATTGAGATGACCGTGAAGATGCATACCAGTTAGAAGAGCAGCAGGATAAGTTGATCACTATCTCTCCCAGCACTTAATGTCCATGATGATGCTGTGAAATCCATCTCTGGCGTAGGTATCTCATATGCTGTTCCATTTCTTCTGCGTCAGCGCAAAGTACCATTGTGAAAAGGAAATTAAGAATAGAGAGTTGCTTGTCTAGTTGACTTGCACGATTGCAGATGCCACACATCGAAGAGGCACCAGCAGCCTCAGCTCTAGGGTATAAGGCTTAAGCAATAACCAGAGAGTATCAGCATATAAGAAACATCAGTGCGTGTTGTTAGGAGAGGCGACATTGGCAGCCACCCTGTCAGAAAAAATTTGCGACTATGATACCACTAGTAATCCTTCCTAAGGTACGGGGTTGCGCCCTTTTCGGTATAGTGATTTAAAGTTTAACACCAGTGCGGGGGTGGAGCCTCTCCAAACGTCAACGATCCTCGGTCGCGTCAGCAGGATTATTTTTCATTTTTACATGCTGGCTGTGCGACGTCTTCATGATCCAACACGGTCTATGATGCGCCAAAATTACGGCATCGTGCGTCGTTTACTATTCATACCAACACAAATTGTGCCACGCTGTAAGGCACCCACTGGCTATGGGCAGGAAGACTCGGGCCTGCGTACCGTGTCATGAGCGCAAGGTGCGCTGCGACGCGGAACATGTGGGCATTCCATGTTCGAGATGCGCCGCAAGAAGATGGATTGACAGTTGTATACCCTTATCAACTGTGGGAAAAAATCAGAGGTAACGGGAACTCTGTCTGGTGACACGCGTGTGATCGCTGACAGTTTGATCAAGGCATCACCGAGCCAAGGGACAGCGCGCACAAACCACCGTCGACAAAGAAGACCAAACATCCGAGTCAATATCGTACACACCGAATCAGTCGCAAAACATAGCAGTCTTGACGGAGTTAGATACGAATAAAGTATACAATGACATGCCCAATGTAAGTGTGATCACAGTGTCCTTGGCAAGTGTCGGCCGCTAACAGAAACACAAAGCCGGCAATGATGTCCATTCCAACCCCGCCATTCTATCCAGCAAGATATACTGCAAGCGAATCACATCAGTTGCAAATTAACAGCAATGGAACAGAAAGATTAACCGAAGACCCCACTCCGAGACGGTACATACCAGAGCGAGAGATGATCGAGGATACATCCCAGTCTATCCAGCGCAGTTCTCCAACTACTCGAAACGAATCATCCAACGCTGGGGATAGCGTGACTGCTTACCAAGAAGGCACTAGCTCGATTAGCATCCTAAAGGAAGCTCTGGGACACTCGGCGCAATCCCAACTGGCTAACAGTATCTTGCAGGATACTCCAAAGAGTACCGCAGAACTGGATGATGTGGACATGGAATATCTGCGGCGCAAAGGCGCGTATAGTTTACCTCCACCAGCGATCTGGTAAGTCCGTGAATCGCTTTGCTTGTGCCCTTTGACCGCTCATGCTAAAAACGGACAGCGATGAGTTTATTCGCCTATTCTTTGAGCGCGTCTATTCCTATGCTCCGGTATTTGACCGCATCATCTTTGCTCGAGAATACCGCCAACAAAATGTCTCCATGTTTCTCCTGCAGGCTGTCCTGGCTAGCGTTACTCCCCACGTCCCATTAGAGCTTCTCAATAGTGCAGGATTCTCCGATCATTTAACCGCACAGACAGCCTTCTTCATCAGAGCGAGGCTGTTACACGATGTTGGTGTGGAGAAGAACCAATTACGACTTCTTCAAGGCTCTCTTTTTCTTAGCCTCCCACATGTGACTCGAGACATGGATAAAGATTATCGCTACTGGATCTCCAATGCGGCCCGTCTTGCAGTTAAAATAGGTCTCTATCAGAACATTCGCTTAGAAGGATTTGATATTTCCTCAAAAAAGGTTTTGAGACGGATCTGGTGGGTTGTGCATAGCTGGGATACGCTATTGGCCTTGCATGGACTTGACGCCGCACGGCGCTTCGAAATTGGCGAATTCGATGTCCAACCTCTAACAGAGAGTGACTGGGAAGAAGGTGACATCCCGCCAGATCTACAAGATCTTCTTCCCCAGATAACACGGCTCCAGAAGTGCTTTTTGATAGAAAGCGGGAAACTCCAATTCGTTGGTAAGTTTTGCTTTATCTCCTTCCACTCAAAGTCTGTTTTTCTCATTATTGAAAAAATAGTTGGCCGATTCTGGAATAGCCATGCCCAGTCTCCTATATCAGCATCTGAATACTTGGAAAGTTCCATGACATTATGGCGCCAATCACTCCCAGATGTATTGAAGGCAGCCGAAGTTCAAGAATGGAACCGAGACAATATGTGGGTTCTGTACCTCCGTGCTCGATGCTATGTCTGTGAGTGTGTGATGTACCGGATGCTTCGAGGGCAATTCTCATCCAACTCAATCATGTTTGAACGGATGGATTTTAAACTACGAACTGCCATGTTTGAGCTTGACACGACAATTGACCGTATATCTATCCACAAGGTTTCTCCATACTGCCCTTGGTTTGTGTTCGTCTCCCCTTTCGAAAAGAAACGCCAGTGCTCTAAAAGTATACTAACATCTCTCTGTCCTTGTAGTTATACCTGTGCCTGTACCTCGCTTGCATTACATATCGAAAAGGCGATGGACCCCACAATCCATCGCCATGAGAAGTTGTTGCACATGCTGCGCCTCCACAGCGAGCTGGAGTTTCTCCGAGATCTATCCAAATTATCATCTCTCAATAAGTGGTCACTACAGATGTTTGAGAAAATTATCCGAGCGACCGGTCTTTCGATATCTGTGACCGACTCCTCAATCGCAGAACCACATGCTCAGAATGCCATGGAGCAGGATAATCAGCTGAATGGTACGGATGACAACACCTCCGACGAGATCGATATGAATTCTGGTTTCTCTCTATCTGACCTGGAGCTACCATTCGATTTTCAATTCGGACCTCTTGGCCCTACCTATGTGCTTGGAAATCTCGTCGGATCAACGGATCAGGATGCTAACCATTTCTACCTTAATGGTCAGTGTTAAAAAAATACCGCAAAGTTCCTGCACAGTGCTTATCGTGCGACTATACTACGTCAAACCAAGATTCTTTGTCAGAAACAAACAAAGCAGATAATACAATTCTTTCCGGCCGATGTACTATTACTCAGGAGAGGCTAGATTTACCCATCGGCAAAAGCATTATGTGCTTCAAACGTCAAACATTCACCACAAGTCTTTTTAATCAACCCAACTTGCAACCCGTTTACCTCCATCGACAACCAAGTCTGCCCCGGTGATCAAACTGGCCTTTTCTCCTGCTAGAAACACGCAGGCTTCTGCGATCTCTTCAGGTTGACCCCAGCGCTTGACAGGAATCGTGTTGATGATGGGCCCGTAGTTAGCACCTCGACGCTCGGATTCCGCAGTTGCTGTTTTGTTTCATTAGGCAGAGAAAGGGGAAAAGAAAAAAAATAATCATCTGTAGACAGGACATCAAGGGCACAACGTACTTGCAGTCTTGACCCAACCCGGCAGCACACAGTTAACTCGAATACCATCCACTGCGTATGCTATAGCATCCGTCTTAGTCATACCGAGAATACCAGCCTTTGTCGCTGAATACTGTTCTCATTTTTAGCCTTGGGTACTTTCATGATGGTTATTCGAAAACTTACGCCACCCGATGTGGGATGTGATAGCAAGGCAAACAGGGAAGAGACATTTACTATGGCTCCACGCTGAGGAGGGGCTCCGGTCCTGCAATAGCTCAGTGAGTTTTCATAATCTCTAGATTTTCAAGAAGGGGTTGAAAAGGAACGTGTTTTGGGATGCATACCGCGGCTGTAGGTCACAGCCCTGGCTCATCATTTGTCTAATCTCAGCCCTTTGACACAACCAAGTGCCTCGCAAGTTGACAGCAAGCAAAGGATCAAAAGAGCTTGTTTCCAATTCATGGGTCCGCGCTCGCGGGTTGCTAGTGATGCCGACGTTGTTTACCGCGTAGTGGATGCCACCAAATGCTTCAACTCCGCGATCAATGAGCTCTTGAACTTCGGTTTCTGATGAGACATCCACATGTACTGTTATAGTCTTTACTGATATGTTCAATGCCTTGAGCTCCTCTGCCACTGTTTCCAGTCCCTTCATGTTTACATCCCCAAGTACGAGGCGAGTACACCCTTCTTTGACAAAGGTATGGGCGATTGCGCGTCCGATGCCTGATGCAGCACCCGTCACCAACGCGACGCTATAGACCTTATCAGATCATCTGTAATTAACGCAGATATTGACTTATTATTCACATACCCCTTCATGTACGTAGCGCTCTGCTGCACTGTGTTTTTGCTACTGGACTCCATTTTCTCATCCGGATTGTGGCGCAACTTTCTAATCCACCAGCTGTGGAAAGTGATTAAGTCAAATTTTTGAATTGACCCGTTTACTTAAACCATTTAGCCTTATATACTTCATATTTGTTAAATTTATCATTCCAGTATATTCCTATTTTGCCGAGCCAAAAGCCGACACTAAAGAATTTCCCCAGCTCGCAATAGCTCCCACATCACCCAGAATGGCACCCAATCGGCGAAGAACGTTCGGCTTGCGGGCAGCATTTGTCGAACTTATGCGCTAGAACAAATTAAGCTTAGTACTACATTCAATTACATCAAGATATAAAGCCTGAATTATAAAGGACTTGAATATTTAAATCTATTTTGAAAATATTGAATATTGAATATTCTAATATACTTTTTTAAAAATAATTTCTTTTAGTTAATTTAAAGCACTCAAAGCTCGATAGTAATAGTTAGTTCGTGTAATATAATATAGAGGTGGCAACAGATTTTATTTACACGTCCGTATGTATTCGGCATTATTCCCATTTGCTGGCCGTCATAACTGACTTATTAAGAAAGAGAAAGGGGCTAGGTGTTAAGTCCCTGTGAAGGCAGCCAATGAACTTCAACATTTGAAGGGTATCTATTCATAAACCTCGGCTTAGATCTATACACAATTGGGAAATAAATAACAGAAAAAAAAACACACAGCAAATTACCTTAATTAAGCAAGAAGGCGTTGTATTCTTAGCTCGCCATAGTGCTTTCGTTGAAGAGATCCGCCAGCAAATCCTCCGTACATGCCTCGAGATCAGGCACACCCATGCCGTACGTGCTTTCAAATGCCTGGATGCTCAAATGCCCAAAGAATGGTTTCAGAATCCGATCGACAATCTCATCCTTGGCCGTCTCGCGGGTCCGATCTGAATTGAGAGTGGGCTTTTTCACCCCCTCGTGCTTATCGCCCAAATCCCCAGGGGCCGGAGATGCTGAATAGTGAGTACCGAGACTGCGAGATACCTCGTCAGCCAGCGCGACAGGCTCCCATCGGCCGGGCGGGTAAATCGCGTCGATGGTGTCGGTGACAAAGAGCCATTCTTGCAGTTGAAAATCATCGGGAACGAGGAGCAGCAGTGTGTCGAGTAGTTTACACGCCTGTAACAATGAATAAGGCTGGTACAGTTCGGACTGCTGGTGCTGAGGCACAGCATAAATTGCTTCTTGCAACTCGGTGTTGATCAGCGGCCAGAATGGCGCTAAATGGATTGTCGATGTCTTCAACAGGAGCGCCCGGAGGACCATGAATATTTCTGCCCTGGTAGCCGACGATGGTGAGGATGAATGCGTGGCTTGAAGAAGGTCTTCCAGCTTTTGCACCAGTGAAGGGAGCTCCGTGACAAACTGATCTTCTAAATTAGACAGGATCAGCAAAGCGATTCTGCGCAAGTTAAGCTGCGTTTTCCGATCAGCCTCCAGTCTTGCTGCCGATGCCCCGACGCCGAACATAATCCCAGCTGTTGCCGGCGGTGTTAGGCGAGATAACAACTCAGCAAAGCGTTCCTTATCCACAAGAATCAATTGGCGTAAAAGACCCATCCAGCCAGTTTTGACCAAGTCTACATGGCAGCCAAAAAATCTGGGGTCGTTGAAAGCATCGCCAATATCCTTTTTCCACACTTTGGAGCTTGTTGAGATTTTGGAAATCTGCTGTAGTAGCTGCAGTACATTCTTGTTCACATTGTTTGGAAATAGGCGTGAGCGGAAAATCGGGGAGATAACATTGGTCGAAATACTAGAGACCGCGTTGGTGATTCGGTCTGTCTCGCCTAACGTCGTTATAAAAGCCGGCAATGACACGGTCAAGATGCTCAGCATATCATCTGGCCCGACATGGGATGATTGGATTCCTTCGTAATCTGACGATTGGCGGGCAGATATTCCTGAATCTTGGGAGAGTCCCATAGGTTTACTGGTGAATATAGCAGCAAGAAGACGAAGCAGGAGATCCTGTAAGAGTTAGCAACGTGTCCATCGACTTATTATTTGATACATACGCCGAGTTCCTTCCTCATGCGACGATCGTCACCGAAACTTGTATTTTCCATCTTGGTTCCCAGTATTCCCGCAAATTCCACCAAACGCGACAGAATTTGCCGATGCGGAAAAGGATTTGCCAGTACATCCCGTAAAAACGTGGTACAGTCTCCCCATATCTCATCCAAGACATCGTCATCAAGAGACCGCGCATAAGTAACCAAAAAGGCCGACAGCTCGGACTCGGAAATATTGGAGGCGAGTGCAGATTTCCGATTTGGATCGAGTGCTGCAGGATTTGTTCGGCTATATATGGCGTTGAAGATAGCCGGAATAATGACCTTTGGCCGCGCTCTATCAAGTGTATGAAGAAGATTGAAGACGTGAGCAGCCTGTGACGTCTCAGTATGGTCAGTCTTGCACCACAACTCTACAAGTGTTTCAAGTGATTCGAGGGCCTCTGCAGTGAACAAATGTTCCAACAGACGACGTGACCTGTTTCTCATTCGTAAGGATGTATATTGAAAAGAGGCAGCTGACTCTGGGTCGTAAGATGCGCTGGCTTTGTTGCTAGCACCCCATGACCAGATAGAGAAGCACAATCGAACCGCGTCTTGGAAGCACAGCAAAACAGTCAACCTGTCATTGGCCACATTTCTCGTTGGTGCTCCGTCGGATTGGAAGACATTAGAAACCATATTTCCAAAGAAGCCTTGAGGTTGGTCCGGGCTTCGGACAGTAGGTGTAGTCACCACCTCAGCATGGAGCCGTTCATGTGCAGTAGCTATGCATGTCTCCAATCCCGTAAGTAACACAATTGTTACGTATTCTGACCGGTCCTCTGCCCAGTTTTCTGTCTTTTTGAATACTTCTTGGAGATTAGAAAACGAAGACCGCACTTCTCGGCAGAAACATTCGACGAGCATCAACAGAATTTGGAATATGGATTCTCCATAAAAAGGAAGACATTCACTTAGTAGAAGAATCCATTTTTCCAAACACCCCCGGGATTTGGGCGAGCTAATTCCCTTCAACAGACAATCCAGCAGTTGTTCAGGTGGTTGAGGCACAGGAGGCGGCTGCTGTATCTTGTCCACTCGATCGGTGCTCATAGAGAGGATGGAAGCACTCCTAAGAGAGCCCTTTGACCCGGCCCTCTTGTGTTTCGTACCGTTAGGCGAAGGCTGCAAATGAGCATATTTTGCTTTGAGAGCAGCTAGAAGGGTTTCAATGACTGTGCTTTGCACGCTATCGCTGCCCTGATCCAGAGCATTGGACAATTTCTCAATAAGAATGATATGGATGTTAGTATCAACTATTTGCTCGGCACCAAATCCTAGCAATAATTGTCGAAGGACCAAGAGCGCCATTCTCTGCAATGTTTCTTCTTCTTTATCCATCTCGACGCCGGGCTGTGATCTAGACCCACACAAGGCAAGTGCTATTTCAGCAATCGTTGTTTGAAGTGTCTTTGCTTCGACCACATCTAGTGTTGTTAGTCTCGGAAGTAGGCAGAACCTCGGCGAGAACTTACCTTCCGCTGTAGACTCGCGAGCCTTTTCAATCGGCGAAACTGAATGAGATAGGAGAATAACCCATCCACTCTGTGAAAGGGCTGCGATTACGTTTGACAGAGTTTGAAGTAAGTAATGGCATTCTCGCTGTCCATCTGGTGATATGAGCCCGGTTCTATTATCGGGCCCAGGCTCAATATCAACAAGGGACTCAAGAGCTGAAACGAGTATATATAAAACCCTAGACTTAGTTAGAAACCACAAAAATAACAAATTGTTTTTCGACTTACTTCTGAATTGCTGGCATGTCTTGGATCCAGTCGCGAACTAGTTGCGAAACTTCGTCTGTCGGCTGAGATAATGAGTCCAAGGTGATGAAAAGAGGCCGCTGGAGGAGGGAAACCTGGTACAGAGAACGGTCATTCCCTGTAGTCGGCTTCCCATTCATTGGGTTTTCTTCCGTGATTCGGGTTAGAGAAGACTCTTGTTGCCATTGGTGGCTATGATTCCAAAGCACAAAAAATTTCTCCACGTTCTGTATATTAGACCCTTGATTGATATTGGAAGACCCTTGTCCAACCATCAGAGATGTAATCGAAGCCTCTACCAAGTGGTCTTGCCAAGTAATTGAATGTAGCAACCACATGCAGCGGACAGCTTCAACATGGAATTTGGGACATTTCGGAGACAGGAAAGTCCATAAAGTGCTGACTAAAATGGGTATCAGATCACATATTTGCTGGTAGTCAATATAATAACCGGAGCTATGAATGCCATAAAGGGCGGTAACAGTAGAAGTGACGGATGAAATAATAGAGAATCGCTGAGTATTGAGTTCTGAGGCATTGTACTTTAGGCTTGAGTGAAAGGTATTTATGAGACTCGAGTCTGATAAAATCCGGGATTTAGGTGTCTTTTTAAGAAGAGCAACCAGAAGACTGAGAGTCTCCCTGACTGAAAGACTGCAGCTCGTATCCTTCAAGGATGAGATGGACAAATGATGTGCTGCTCTTAAGATCAATTCTGCAAGCGTACGAGGCGCAAAGGGAAGTGGTGGAAGCTCGAGACTTTCCCTGCTATGATCATAGAATTCACGTATTCTATGAGAAATCACCGAATCGTCAACATTGGTTGGGTCGTGAGCTGATTTCTCAGAAGCAGCTTTGATCAAAAACGACCTTTCCGGGAGCAAATTCAACAAGAAATTCAGAAGTTTGATCAAGTGCTGCAGCAGAATTCTATTATCTTCAGGGTGAGATTCAGATCGAGTCAACAAGACTTCATTTGCCTTTGTTAATATAGATAGTGTTAACAATGGCACGTGAATCAAGACCATTTCTTCTTCGCGCACATTAAAGTTGGCGAGAATAAAATGCGCGAGCTTTAGGTCGTTCACTTTTTTTTCAATGTTGCTATGGCGAGATTTGAGGTCGATATTAATCAGGTACAACAATTCCGAGAAAATGAGGCCACTCTCCACGCCATCGAAAAAAGCGCTAGCACTGCGGAAGACTTCTTCAAAGTGTGGTTTCGTCGCAGTCTTTTCATACTCTTGGACATTACGCAGGATGGTCAAGAACACAGCAGGAACAACAAAGCCTCCAACTTCCCATCGATCCATGAGAGATAGTGCAATACGTAGAGGCTTGCTTCTTTCAGCCGGCTGGGTTGAGCCTTGGTTGATCATCTTGATAATACCCCGTACCAAGGGATCCAGTCCAAATTTACTGAAATACTGAGACTGCGATTGCTCTGCGCCATCTATTGGAGCCGGTTGCTGTTTTTCATTGTCAGGATGTGGCGATTCAGCTGTAGCGTTTGTAGGCTCTGGTCCGAGGAACCAAGACCAAAGTCTTCTGTTCAGGCTCATATCTCGACGACTGACGACCCCGGCTGCAGCTAGGATTAATCGTTCGAAGTCATCTCGCCTAATTTTTGATTGAAGGATTGGAGAATGCAACGGCAGGTGCGTCACTAATAGATCAAGAAAATTACGTTGCACGAGAAGCTGGTCATCAGTCAAACCGCTGGCAAAGCAGCGAATAAGCAGACCCGGTTCTGGAGAGATGACTGATTCGGCAACCGCCGCTGAGTCAGTGGGTATCTCCTGGATTTCTTCTTTCTCTGATCGAGCACTCTTTGAATCAGTAAGGCCTAGTTTTGGTAGGTGGCGGTTGAGGTATGCCAAAACACCAAGACGTCTACTGGGATTTGTGATTGAGGCCAAAAACAAGCACTGCCAGAAGTACTGTCCTCCAGCAGATTGATTCAAACTAGATCTGCGTGTGTCCATCTGGCTGGCAACACTACGGATCTTGTTGAGGGTGCGAAGAGTCGCTTCAAAATCGTCGCTTGTCTCCTCCTCGAGACCCGGGAGCAAGGCGAGGATTATGGCTTTCAAAGCAGGGCGAATTGCTATTGGTTCAAGTTCTGGGAGATAGGTCTCAAGTAGAGATATAAACAACGGCCGTACAGAGAGAGATGCGAAAGTCAGAGTGGGCGCCACTCCGGGGAAGTATAAAGATAGGTCCTGAGACAAGCCTTCGGGCTATACCATACATTTAGCAATGCGTTCTATAGCTGAGCCCTATCGCTAGGATGTGAATGATATGAGATACCTTGAGCAGCCCAAATATATATGTGTAGACCTCTAAAGCCTTCTGGTGTACACCAGAAGGTAATGACGGATTCAAACATTGTGCTAATCTTTTAGCAACAGTGACCTTATGGGGCACGACGGGCAAATCGGGAGGATGGGACTGGAGTGCCTGTTTGATCATCCTTAGCATTTCATTTATATCTAAGTTCCGTGGTAATGCGCACCTTGAGAAGGCGACTCAGAAATGAGATATAATCTGCCCATTCTTGAAGAGTCGTGTCGAAGAGAGACAACGCTCTCTCAACCGTAGACGCATAACGCCGGTAGTTCTTGTCCTTTTTCAAGTGTTCTGTCAGTCCCATTAGCCTATTAACCTAACCTCTCCAAGTCTCGAACCCGGTCACAAACCGTCATGGTTGGAACGAAGTCGCGAGCGAGTGAAGGAGCTATCGGAGCTTGCGGGGGAGTCGGCACGCGGAAAGGTGCCTGGATCCAAGCTCATGATGCCAGTGTTGGGTCTTGAAGCCAGTTATCAGATGAGCTCCGATCCTTCATAATTTCGACATCGAATTGGCGGTGCTAGAAATTCTCAAGATCGCGGGGAACGAGGGCGAACATGACTGTGTGGTGTATAGAGGCCACGCGTGCGGTTGATTAGATCTCCGCAGTCACTAAGAAAAATAAGCTATGCCGGCCCGCACCTGCAACACCTCACTATACACCACCCCCGCTACGGTGCGGCACAACCTTCGTTAACGGCCACGATGGACAATACCTGATTCTTAAACCTGTATGCGATACGTGCATAGTTGCTGTTTGGATTTTTCGCCTTCCCAATATGAGTCAGGATGGAAATGGAAATAGATGGGCCCGCCATTACGCAGGAAGGGCAGCCGGAACAACAACAGCAAACAACCGAGGGCTTGAAAGATCGCCTCGATAACACGCGGAGACATAGTTCGAGCTCTGAGGGAGAACGACCGCCTTTACCACCGCGACCCGAGACCATTGATCTACTTGACGAAGACAGCACATCCCGACCGTCAACCGCACGACCTAATCTGCAGTCGCAGGCGACAACCGCTTTGACTTTGAAGGATATCACTGGGCAGACAAAATCGGACGCAAGGGATGCGCTCATTCCTAGTATAGGGCGTACTTTCCTGGGTCGAAGTTTAAGAGCGAGAGATAGCCTAAGCCAGTTGACCAGTGCTCGAGGTAGCGAGGGAGGCGACACTGCCAGCATCAGAAGCTTCATAGCCAATTCCGAAGAAGGACAGGATGAAAGCATATTCGGCGATTTTACTACTGAGACTGCGCATCAAGGACAAAGCGGAAAGGTTGACGTTCTTGGGTTGAATGAGTTTCCTCAGGATGGCAGTGACGCTGATTTCGTCGACGAATTTGAGCACATTGGAGAGCTGGACGAAGATGGCCACAATGAAGGCATGCGATTAACGAATTTATAAATGACAACATCTACTGACTTTGTATTAGAGCTACTGCTTCAGAAGTGGAAAGAAAAGCGGAAGCATTATTTAATTCTGTCAGCTGCTGGCAAACCGATATATACTCGACACGGCGAAGGCGGCTTAGTATCTGGTTACATCGGAATAATCCAAACCATTATATCTTTCTATCAGGAAGGTGACGATGCACTGAAAAGCTTTGTTGCAGGCGACACAAAAATCGTCATACTCTCGCAAAGCACTTTATATCTTGTTGCCATCAGTCGCTTGGTCGAAAGCGAAACCCAGCTCAGACTTCAACTTGACGCGCTATATATGCAAATCTTATCGACACTCACACTCCCCACCTTGAATCGTCTCTTTTCAATCAGACCTTCTACAGATCTGAAGAGGCCTCTTCAAGGAACTGAGACGTTACTATCCTCTCTAGCCGATTCCTTCACGAGAGGCTCTCCAACAACCCTCCTATCAGCTTTAGAATGTTTAAAAATAAGAAAGTCGCACCGACAAGCCATAAACAATATATTGTTGAAGACAAGGGCCGAAAAGCTGTTGTACGGTTTAGTCGCTGCTGGTGGCCGACTCGTGAGCGTGATTCGCCCTAAAAAGCATTCCCTCCATCCCGGCGACTTGCAACTCTTGTTCAATATGATATTTGAAGCTGATGGTGTGAAAGCTGGTGGGGGTGAGAGTTGGATTCCTGTTTGCCTACCTGGATTTAACAGCTCGGGCTATCTTTATATGTACGTGAGTTTTTTAAACTTGCGAGACGACGCTGTGGATGTCGCCACCGATGACGATATTCCAAAAGATGAGTCTGTTGCGATTATTCTCATCAGCCCAGACAAAGAGGGGTTTTTCCAGCTGCAGGAAATGCGGGACAACATTGTTGAGGTATGAGCGCTTCTCCATCTCCAGACCATGCACTAATCGCTCATCAAAATCAACAGCAAATGCAGAAGAATGGCAGCATGAAAATAATCATGGAAGCCATCAAAAGGGGCAGACCGAACCCCACAGACATTGTTCCTGGGACTGTTCTACGCCATTTTATATACAAATCCAGAGCCCATGTGCAATTCGTTATGTCGTCGTACGAGCCGGAGTTTGTTTCTATTGCTCGGCATCGAAGGTGAATATGCAACTTCTTTATTTTTCGCTATATCTAGACTCTAACATGTATTGCAAAGGTTGATATCAACATACAACTCCCTTCATGAGAGTGTGCACGCGCGTAATACGCATGTCAAAGTCCACCACAGCGCGAGCAAATCTGCGAGCACATTTGCGTGGGTTACTCAAGGTTTCGAGCTCTACTGTGTTGCAGGCCCAGATACGAATCGTAATGCACTTTCACAAGGCGCAAATAAGATTAGTCAATGGGTACGGAAAGAAGAGGAGAGGTTGTTTATCATCGGTGGCGCAGTAAGTCATAAATCAGAAAACATAAGTTCGTCGCTAATTTAGAAATTCAGGTCTTCTAAATTTGCATCTCAGGGCTATTTCAGGATTTGTGCGTTCAATGGCACATCTAGAAATAAATTGTCATTTTCGAAACATTTTGAAGCTTTATAGACCAATAAACTAATTGATATTAGATGATGTTTTGAAATTTGAGTTCATGAGTACAGACATTAATTTATCATCCATCCAGTCTAAATATGTTGGTATCGCAAGTCTATCAAGCCTTTTATCTTTCTATACTGTGACGGCCACTTCAGAGGCCTTTCTTAGTCTATTCATCACCGCAGCGGCCAGATCACCTTCCTCATCGCGAATGCCCTCCACGTAAATAACATCTACATTCAGCCCATCCAGACGGCGCAAAGCAGAGAACAACCCTCGAGCAATAGAATCTGCACCAGGGCCTAGGTCCACATCATATATTATTAAGGGCGATGAATCGGTTTCGTTGTTAATATTTGCAATAGTATCATGTAACGATGTGACGGGTAATTCGTGGACAGTAAGTTTCTGGATATTATCCGACGCCAATCCAAGCGCAACAGGCCACGTCCTAGTTCGCACAATACCAATCTTGCGTTTTCCACTGACCATAGCAATATCAAGTTGCTGCTTCTTGACCCGACTAGCGATGGAGGAAGAATCTAAACTGGCTTCGAACAGCACAACCTGCGCCTTGGGTGAATAGTGTCTATATTTCATGCCCGGTGCTCGCGGTGCTTCTTTGCTCTGTAGTGCACCATCGTGATACCCGACTTTGACATTTTCCCAGCCTGGGCAAGATCGGATTTCCTCAATTCCAACACCCCCTGGACGAAGGACAGCCGGAGGGTCGGAGAGTCCGTCCACGACTGTGCTTTCTACACCAACACCGCAGGGTCCTCCATCAAGTATAATGTCAATTCGGCCATTGAGGTCGTCATATACATGTTGCGCGGTTGTAGGGGAGGGTTTTGTGGAGGCGTTGGCTGAGGGAGCAGCGAGGGGTCTATCGGTGACGTGAATGAGTAAACGAGCAAATGCCGATGAAGGCATGCGTGCGCCGAACGTGGGTAATCCCGCGGTGACTTCTTTCGCTAGAAGGGACCCCTTGGGATTCGGGAGGAGAACGGTAAGAGGGCCGGGCCAGAATCGGGATATAAGAGGTTCATAAATTGCTGGTATCTGATTGCGCGGGGAATTTATATTGGGATTGGCAAGCTCATCTCTCGTCAGGGTCGGATTCAGCAGCCGACTGAGCATATCTAGCGAGTCGACGTGAATGATAAGAGGGTTGTCGGAGGGTCTCTTCTTCGCTTTGTATATCCCCTGCACTGCCGCGCTCCGCGTTGCATCTGCGCCTAGTCCGTAGACTGTCTCGGTAGGAAAGCCCACGGGTATATCGCTTGACCGTAGCAGCTCTGCGGCCTTTGTGACCACAGCGGCTTCCTCAGTGCCCTTTTGCTTCTCGCTTGCCCACCATTCTGCGATGGATGTGTGATCGGGTGCCTGGTTTAACCGGTGTACCGGCAGTATCTGAGTCATTCTGTCGGCCATAGTGCAAATATTGCGCCGACAGCGTTGGAAAGCGAGTCGTAGTGAAGAATACAGTCTGGCGAGGCTAGCTGATGTCTGGTTGAGGCAGTTGAAGATTTGAGAGTGATGCACGTCGAGCGGATTTTCGATCTTTAGGCTATAGCTAGCGCATGCGTATAGGATAAGTATTTAAGGATATAAATATTAGTAAATAAATAGGCAGAGGAAACAATTCAAAAAGTCTGATCGTAAAGACGGAGGATAGCCAGAGCTTTGTCACACATTTCTGTCTTTTTTTCCCCGTCTTATCTTATCGGCGCCGATTGTGGATAAGCCCTGTGCTGCCTCAGGCATCCGGGATTCGTAACGTCACACTAGGAATAAAGAATAATCTCCATTAAAAAACAAACAAGACGCAAATGGTATTTCCAATTCTAGAGCTAATCATATTCCACCATATCCATTTAAATATGTAGTTGTGATTTGGCACCAAGTATCATGCAATCTATTCCAACCCTCCCACATTAAAACCGACCTGCATAACATTTGAAAGATCTAATTAATAGAAACTCATTCTTTAGTTCTGAGAACCACACTGCAACATCAATTGAACATTTAAAGTACAAGGGCGGATCAGATCAGTGTATGCTACGTATGTTGCCTTCATTCATCTGATCGATCAAAAGCTTTTGGCCAGGATAAACATCCTCAACCTCGCATTCAAAAAAAAGAAGCGAGCTGTCGTTAACCCCGATATATCGCCGTGTAGAAACGACCATTTTTATAACCTCAGTACATGATCGTGCGGAGAAAGCAGTTAAAAATGCGGGTTATGCAGGTATCCTGGGGCCTTGCATAAAACAACGCGCAACTGCACATGGACTGAGTGCCCTCGCTCCTTTTTTTCACTTATGCCGGCAATGTACATGTCCATGTGCCGATTTACTTTGGTACTTTCGCCGTTGATGTCCCGGCAGCGTTTACAGGAGCTCGTCTTCGGGCTATCTTCGGGCCAAGGCGATGTACAGGACTCAAGACCAGTTATCACATAATCTCAATGTGAAGAAGTCGCTCTATTATAATGAAGGAGCAGTCTCTCGCGTTCAGTTTTACTTAAAATGAACGCCTCTACTGACTCAGTAATCTATTTGCGACCAGTAACACACACAGCTCGTATCACTGTGAATTGCAGGTATTACCCGCGCTTGATACTTGCTGCGCTAGCTACGATATCGGCGATCTGCTCCACAACAGGACAATGCCGTTCAAATCTTTGTTATCGGCCTTCTTGGAAATGTTTTGTGGATGTGTTGGGATGAGCTAGAGACGAGTGGGAAACTTGCGAGGGAGATTGTGGTTACGCCGCCCGTTGAGGCAAACTATGTGTTGGTTTCGCCTATGCAAATGGTTGCTTGTCGCTTATCGCAAGGATGAAGTTTTTAAGTTCTAGTATAGCAAATTTTCTGCTTCATATCTGGGTAGACTAGGATAATTGATGGATGAAGTAGTCTATTCGGGGCTGGGAAGGGGGTACAAATTGAATCGAAACCCATCCTCCCATCTTTTATCTAGCACTTGCTAACAATTTTTGAAATATCAATGTGTCCTACCAGGTGTTTTTATATTAGCATTACAGTCAAGTACGAGACTCGTATCTATGAGAGGCCGATATTCTAGCAGAACATACTTCTACAGCCACTTAAATGATAGAAATATGTTGGCATTAGCCGGATGAATAGACTGTCCGACGGGATGATAGACCAACCGGCCTGTGGAAGTCAACACCCCTTCGGAATAACAAACTGTCCAGCGGACGAATGAATCTTTCGATACCAGTCACTTGGCATGATAGATGAATGCTAAACAGATAGTGTAATAGCTTATAATTAGTTGGGAATAACGATGGGAGTAGAGTACGAAATAGGATGAGATACTGTACCAAAAGTCGCTTCTTCCCTACGATCACAAAATAATTTAGAGCTGTCTATGTCTTTTACTTTCTAGTATACAGTATGAAAGCCTATAAGCTCGTTTCCCAAGGCCATGCGGCGGTCGTTGAGGTCAATAAGCCTACGTTACGCCCAGACTACATACTCGTCAAAGTCGTCTGCGTCGCTCTGAATCCCACAGACTGGAAAAAAATCCAGCAGACAGCCTTTGACTATGAGAAACCGTTAACAGTAGGTTGTGACTTTTCTGGTGTTGTCGAGGAAGTCGGCAGCGAGGTGACCCGACCTTTCAAACCCGGGGACCGAGTTTGGGGCTTCGCACACAGCTGCAATACGGCGCAACCTGAGGATGGCTCATTTGCGGAATATATTGTGGCCAAAGGCAATGTTACCGTACGGATTCCAGATAATATGGGGTTTGCAGAAGCAGCATCGCTGGGTGTGCAGGTGTATACAGTTGGACAGGGGCTATATCAAAGCCTGAAGCTTCCATGGCCGACGGAACCTACCAAGCCAGAGAATAAATTCCCAGTTTTAATATACGGAGGCAGTACAGCAATGGGTACACTGGCAATTCAAATGGCGAAGTTGTGAGTATGCCGAACGCATTGGAGTCTGGAGCTGTTGTTGATTTATACCAGGTCTGGTCTCGAAGTCATAACTACCTGTTCACTCAAAAACTTTGACTTCGTCAAGTCATTCGGCGCAGACAAAGTCTTTGATTATCGATCACCCACTGTCGGGTCTGACATACGCCAGTACACGAACAACAAATTGCGTTACGTCTGGGACACAATCGGTGAGGGCCAGGCGCCTCAAATCTGTGCCGACGCCCTCTCATCGTCGTCATCTCCTGAGTTTAGTTTACACTACAGCACCATTGTGCTGGGAGAATTCCCACGTGCTGATGTCAAGACGGATATCACGCTTGTGTACACCATTTTCAACGAGGCATTTAATTTCTATGGGAGCATCAAGGTGGATGTGATGCCGCAAAATTTTCCTTTTGCGGAGAAGTGGGGGTCCTTAGTCGGTGAGTTTTTTGGGGAAAAGAGGCTTGTCCCTCATCCAGTTGAAGTTAGAGGGGGACTGGAAAAGATCGGTGAAGGCCTGAAAGATCTAGAGGAGGGAAGAGTGAGTGCGAAGAAGCTGGTGTATCGCGTCAGTGACTCGTAGAGTAGAGCAATTATTGTGTTGCGGCACGAGTAGTATCAACGGCAAAAGTGACGACAGATTGATTTGTCATGCATGGTGTCGCTGCCTGTTGCTGCGTGGTTACGCGCTACTATAAATACAATTCACTTAACGCGAGTCAAATGGCATCGCGTGTTTCCTCCTATTCATATTCACGCAAAACAGTAAAATAGTAAACATGGCTCTGAAATTCTCTACTGTGCCCTCGAACGCCAAGCAGCCCCTCTCTCCCTTCACCGTATCGGTATCGGATGAGCAAATCGAGGAGTTTCGCACACTAGTGAGGCTCTCAAAGATCGCTCCACCTACTTACGAAGGATCCCAGGAAGATCGTAGACTAGGACTGCCTACTGCTTGGCTGGCGAATGCTAAGGAGGAGCTGCAAAGGTTTGATTGGTATGTAGCAGTATCCGCTGACATGAGTAGTCGCTGAAATATAAGGATAGGAGAGAAGCTGAAAAGCATATTAATGGCTTTCCCCAATTCACCCGTGAAATTGAAGGCCTGACGGTTCATTTCGTCGCATTGTTCTCGGAGAAAGAAGACGCCAAGCCGATAGTTTTCCTACACGGATGGCCTGGTAAGCAGGATAGCTGCTACTACATGTATGATTCAATAGTTCTAACTCTTCATCAGGGAGTTTTCTTGAATTTCTGCCCCTTCTTTCATTATTCTCGGATAAATACGAACCAAACACCCTTCCTTATCATTTGATAGTTCCATCACTTCCTGGCTACGCTTTTTCGTCTGGTCCGCCAGTTGATAAAGACTTCAACGGAAAGGATATTGCACGAGTTGTAAACAAGCTGATGATTGACCTCGGGTTTGGGGCTGGGTATATTGCTCAAGGAGGCGATGTAGGATCTAGAGTCGGTCGTAACCTTGGGCTCTACCATGATTCTTGCAAAGGTGCGTACAAGGTACCCGATTCCAGTAAGTGGTTACTTCCACATGGCTAACAGAAGCGCAACCTCAATAGCCGTTCATTGTGAGTGATATCTACTGAAGGCAAAGCCCGAGCACCCGTTAACTAACCTGTTGCAGTGAACTTCCTTGGTTTGGGAAAGGCTCCTCCACAGGCCAAGGAGGAGAAATTGTCAGCTGTCCAAGAGCAAGGTGCAAAACGGAGGGAGTGGTTTGGTATCTATGGAACTGGTTATTACTATATGCATGCAACACGTCCAAGTACTATTGGACATATTCTATCTACAAACCCCGTTGCGCTCCTCACATGGTCAGTAATTTATTCCCCTATAAGTGCACGAAGAGGCCTTCACAAGTAATCGACAGAATATCACTGAACTGTATCTAGGCTTGGCGAGAAATTTCTTGACTGGCCAGACAATGACTACCCAATTCCACTGCAGACGATTTTGAAAGAGGTTGCGTTGTATTGGTTCACGGAGACCTTTCCCAGGTCTATTTACACCTATCGCGAAGTATGTCTTTTTGTTGTGGTTATCCTTGTCTGATAAGCGGTCCGGATCTCTAATTATATCCAATTTTTTAGCTTTATCCACCACCAGCTCTTCACCCTTCAGTCACCCCCGAAGGGTATATTCACAAACCATTTGGCTTCTCATATTTCCCGCAAGAAATTATGCCTAGTCCCCGGTCGTGGGTTGAAGCGACAGGCAATTTAGTATTTTGGAAGGAGCATGAAAAGGTGAGAAATTAACACCCCCTTTACAGTATTATTTCTTATCCTATTCACAAAACACTAATAATCAATAGGGTGGCCATTTTGCAGCGCTGGAACGACCCCAAGATATTGCAGACGATATCGTTGAGTTTGTAGAACAGGTGTGGCCAACACTTTGATCCTCTATTAGCCGTCGAGGTATTCCATTATATCTCAATATATTTCATATGGGAGGTGTATCTGTGGCTACTTTATTTACCTTTTGTTTCAAAGTAGCGAATCCGAAGAATTATAATTAGAAATTAGCTTATCGTAAAATTTTCTTCACATAAGCTCCATCGGAGGTGGCCGACGACGACAGTGGGGGAGATTGCTTTAATATTTGGGAACCATCAAATTAACTCAGGCACAGACTTATAAGCTGCTTAATTTGACCCACAGATGATTTTCGCGATTATGATAAATAAATGAGTCTCCCTTCTGTGCCATTTCCAGTGTTTACGTTAATACTCAACAATTTATAATCGACGCTGCCTGCGTATATTAACTGATTGAGAAATCGCATCAAGTGGAGCCCAACTTCTCAGGCCCTGCATACGCAATTTTTGAGAAACCGATTATCCAGGCTCGTTTTATTCTTTGATAGAATGTGCAACGATAGCAAAATCCATGGCTTTCTAGAGAAACTGCCAAAATGTGAACACCATGTTCACCTCGAAGGCTGCCTGACCCCAGAGCTGATGTTTACACTGGCTGCCCGCAACGGGATAAAACTTCCTGATCCAGAAACAAGACCAGAATTCAGCTCTGCCGAGTCCCTGTACACCAGATACGAAAACTTCACATCACTCGATGACTTTCTGAGCTACTATTTCATCGGCATGTCAGTGCTCAAACAGCAGGATGACTATGAAGCTTTGGCCTGGGAGTATTTCCAAAAAGCCAATGCGGATGGAGTCCACCATGCCGAGGTCTTTTTCGACCCCCAGGAGCATATTAATCGAGGAGTGCTGTATGACACGGTAGTTTCGGGGTTTACTGCCGGATGTCGGCGCGCTGAGAAAGAGTACGGTATGACTACGAAGCTGATTTTGTGCTTTGTCAAACATCTTCCTGCGAGCGACGCTAGCAAGGTGTTTGATTTAGCGGTGGAGAGGGGCGACTTTGATTCAGGCGTTGTCCATGGAATAGGCGCCTCGTCGTCTGAGGTCGGTCCTCCAAAGGATATGTTCAAGGAGATTTATGCCACCGCACACTCAAAAGGAATCCAAAGAACTGCGCATGCCGGTGAAGAAGGTGATCCGTCCTATATCAGTGCCGCTCTGGATGCGTACAAGTCACAGCGAATCGACCACGGAATTCGGTTGATCGATAGTCCCAGTTTGATGGAGCGTATTGTCAAGGATGAGATCCTGCTTACTGTATGTCCGGTGTCGAATGTTAAGTTGCGCTGTTTTGATCATATCAGCCAAGTTCCCATTCGGAGGTTTCTGGACGCTGGTGTCAAGTTTTCGATCAACAGTGACGATCCAGCTTATTTTGGAGGTTTTATTTTGCACAATTACTGCGCTGTGCAAGAGGCGTTTGGTCTAAGTATTGCAGACTGGAGGCTGATTGCTCTAAATAGTATTGAAGGCAGTTGGATTGAACAGGAGCGGAAACTGGAGTTGTTGAAGCTGGTTGACGAGCACATCGACAAGCATCTGGCTGATTGATGATTGAGATAAATTGTATAGAACAAGACCCTAGAATTTAAATACGTCTAATTGTGAACGTCCAAAACCAAGCTACTTACTCACCTGCAATTGTTGCTACATACCTTTTTACAGGCGGTCTTTTCGTCTGATATCTTGCTAGCTGTCAAGGCATGCAGAGATGACTAAGCATTGTTTGAAGCTTCGTCTAATCCAACCTCTTTGCATCGTCATGCGACATCAGTCCACAACATCCAGATGTACAAAGCGAGTGCGTACAAGTTACTGAAACTCTCGCACTGCTACCATCAACTGCCGCCATATCAAATTCTGCGCTCAAAAATGGCAACAACTGCATCCGGTGCAGACCGTTACAAGCTAATCTTCTTCGTCCCTCACCCCAGCCTTGAAGCGTGCAAAGAAGCCGTCTTCACTACAGGCGCAGGAACATTCCCTGGAGGAAAATACTCGAAGACATGCTTCCAAACCCCCGGAACAGGGCAGTTCTTGCCTGGAGATGAGGCGAATCCTAACATCGGTGCAATCGGCACGTTGGAGCACGTGGAGGAGATGAAGGTTGAGATCCTGTGCGTCGGGAGACAGACTATGCTTGACGCTGTGAAGGCTCTGCTCAAGGCCCATCCGTATGAGGAACCTGCGTATGAGGTCTATAAGTTGGAGAATGTGTAGTTGGGTTGATAGGTCTAATGTCAGTCCTGGTGGCATGACGCGACATCATTGAGTCAGAGAAACGCTTGAGGTTGACCATATTGATCATGATCACTGTTAGTGGCTTAATACAGATCGAAAGAGATATTTTAAAAATGATGATAAAATTGTGCTTGTGATGATAAATGCAAAAGTGTTAATGCTATCGATCTGATTGGCGGAGACCCGCTGACACGGTTCAGAGGAATTGTGCGGACCGTGATTGGCCCGGCCAGTTTGCTGTGAGGTCTCATCACAGTTCCGGCTCGGATTCTCAGAACGTCCTCATCAACACCGCACTCTCTGTTGCAGCCACAATCGCCAGCAATGGCCTCCAAACTGTTTCCCGCCATTGCGCGCTCTACCCGCCATGCCATCCTACAGGTTCCCCGACCGCAATGGAGGTCTTTTTCCGCTTGTCCACAGGTCCTAAGCGATGTGCTAGCAGTGGTAAGCTTGACTCCCCCTCCTCTCGCCCGGCCAATTCGACATAGGAGCCCTCCTTTATAATTCAGATCAATTCAATTCATTCTGTATGACATATCTGACTTATAGCCTACGCGCTCCTCTAGCACCGCAACAAACCCGATAACAACCCTTCCATCCCTTTCAAGTTCAACCAAGAAAACTTGAAGATCATCGATGAAATCCTCAAGCGTTACCCCCCACAATATAAAAAGGCTGCCGTCATGCCTATTCTCGACCTTGGACAGCGCCAGCACGGCTTTACGAGTATCAGCGTCATGAACGAAGTTGCTCGGCTATTGGAGATGCCGCCCATGCGAGTCTACGAAGTCGCGACTTTCTACACTATGTACAACAGAGACCCAGTGGGAAAGTATTTCGTGCAGGTCTGCACAACGGTGAGTTTTTCTTGCTTGCAAAAAAATATCGGAATGTCGACTTATGACTGTTCATCAGACGCCGTGCCAACTCGGTGGATGCGGCAGCGACAAGATCGTCGATGCGATCACCAAGCACCTCGGCATCACCCCCGGCCACACGACAGAGGACAACCTCTTCACATTCATTGAAGTCGAATGCTTGGGTGCATGTGTTAATGCCCCCATGGTTCAGATTAACGACGACTACTACGAAGATCTGACCCCCGAATCCATCGTAACCCTTCTTACTGCCCTGAAAGACTCTGCTGCCGGCGGATCAGCAACTAAGGTCCCGGCTCCAGGACCCTTGAGTCAACGTGATACCTGTGAGAACGGTGCCGGTTTGACCAATCTAAAGGATGTTACATGGAACCCCAAGACGTTCATGAGAAAAGACGGACAGCTATAAGCGGAGAAGATGGGAAGAACATGTTCATTACTTTTTTGCCTTTTTTAATATCACTAAAGCTGCCTTTATAGAGATGGGCTATTGACTTTGGCGGCATGGATTTCGTGAGAAGATGGTTAAACGTTTCCATATGTCCTGTACAGTATACACTATCTTCTCATTTTTGATCATCGAAGATGGAAATCAAAACATGCATACTACATACAAGTGCTTGATTTATTATTGTTATTTAGTGAATTGTTGTATACTGGAGCGGTGCTAACTAAGGAGTACTGTTACTTCAGTCTCTATCGCTCTTTCCCCGGGCTCAGATAGACATCTGGAGTCGTCTAACATCCAACACAATTAACGTTGATCATTCTGCTTCTCTCTTCTCCCTTATTATTATTATTGATCCTTATGGTAATAAATCTTATTGAAGGAAGCCCAAATGAGAATTTCTTTGTTTATTTAGTAATTCGCTTATTGAGATTGATTCTCGTACCTCTAGCTCTGCAACTACTGAACAATCTGAAAACTACTCACATCAAATTTCAACGCTGATTACGAATACTTGGATTGAATACACTGATATGTCCATAAGAAATGCACGACGTACTGGGAGATGTGCAACACAAAGACATAATAAAAATCGACAATAAGAAAAGCTGGTTGACTATGGTGCTGCCAATAGCGTAGGCTTATTTACTTCCACTCAAATGCTGGAACTTCGAAGCCCTTTCTGTCGTCTGATCGAACTTCTCCGTCAGGGACAAGCTCGTATCCACCGTTAGATCGTCTGACGAGAGTCCGTCCGTCCTGCATCTGAAGGATTCCGACTTCGATAGTGTTCAGAGTAAAGAGGTGCCATATGTGAACTTCTTTCTGCTGTCCGAAACGAATTACGCGACCGCTGGCTTGTGTCATTGCGCTCTGGTATTCGTACAGGTTAGTGGCAGCGAATGTACCAAAAAATATCACATGGTTTGCACTCTGAAGATTCCTGCAGGATATGTCAGTGGTAGTGGCAACAAATACACATGACGAGAACTTACAATCCAGCTGCATTCTCTGTCCCGAGCTGCAAAATGGCCACTCTCTTGTTCAGTGCAGAAAATTGTTGGATCTTGTTGCGGGCTCTCTGTGTGCCTACGTGCACATATGATATTTTTTGAGCGTCAAATGCGTCCTTGATCAGTGTCTCATCTTCTTTGAACTGTATGAAAAGGATCACTTGGTCCCCTTCGGGAATGTTGTCGTTGTTTTTCAGCAGTCCTAACAAAGCCCGGATCTTGCTTCCCCCGGGTGGTACAGGCCGATGAACAAGTTGGGACATGCAGAAATAACTACCTGGAATTGCATATTTCTTGTCAGCTGCGGCACGGCAGCCCTTGATAGAACATTTCATATCTTTCTGGGTTTTCTGAAGACACTCTGTGCAAACGACATGTCCACATTTACCCAGAACGTTGTGCTCATTGGATGAGGTCTTTTGATATATTACACCACATCCATCACATTGGACTACTCCATTCCCATTCTGAAATGCATAGGCAGACTGTGAAAATCTCAAAGATCGAGAGCGCTCAACCCAAGCAAGTATATTTACTCGGACCTTGTTCGTCCATTCACGAAGTCCTTTTTCCAGGTCTGCTTTACCTTCTGGTAGCGGTGCTAGCCTCTCTTTCTTGTCAAGGATCTTTTTCTTTTTCTTCAACTTCTGTTTGCCAGATCGATATTCATGGTAGCCTTCGTCATCGTTTTCATGGTCCTCCTTTTCCGTGTTTGGCTCGGAATCGCTCATCGACCCAGCTTCGATTGTCGGCAGTGGACCGGGGGCAAGCCAGAAGTCTCTCCAGCCATCTTTGTTATAGGATGTCATGGCTTCGACTATCATCCAGTGAGCCTGGGTTGAAATATCCTTGTCACCATAGTCATTTGAGGCGACACTTGCTGTGAGGGCATCAAATCGAGAATCATCCTGTTCGAGCTGGTGATATAACCATGACAAAGCATTCAGCAGCGTTGAAATATCAGCAACCACTTGGTTGACTTCATTTTGCCTGTGTTTTATAAGTTTTTGAACAGTGGTTATGGCCTCAGATGCAGAGCTCCACTCAGGAAAATCATCATAGCCTGAACAACGCTTTACCAAGCATTCCTCAGGTGTCTTACACGTTTTCACGATCTCAGTAATTCTTCCACGCTGGTCATGACTGTATTTCTCTTTCTTCTCCATTCTTGCTTGTGGATTGTACGATTCAAAGTACAGTTTCAGCTCAAGATAGAGAATCCTCTCAACGGCCGATAGAGTAACCGCTTCGTAATGTGCTTCCCATTTGATCAGCGGTATGTTGGGATAATTCTGGAATTCATATCAGTTTTGCACTCTCTAAAATACAGCTTGCCTTCTCTCACCTGACGCATAAAGAAGTCAATAAACTTCTGTCCAAGACTACTACGGCGAATGTGCCATCCTTCGCTAGTAACGTCTTTGAAGAAATGGAAGTTTTCGGATTCTGCGTTGGTAAGCAATGTATTTTCAAAATGGAAGCAGTGAGTTATTACCTGAACGTTTATACTTGCTCTTTTCATAATCCTCATCACCGACTCTTCCCAGAAATACATTTATCAATCCAGACATTCCCTCCGCAGCGGCGAATCCTCTGATGGGAGGTGTTCCAGATAAAATCCAGCGCGAACGTGCCTTTAGAGTAGCAAGCAAAGCATGAAGATCTGGGTTGAGGTACGTAAACTCGTCAACTATTAGTCTTTGGAAGCGGTACATGTGCAATACAGTTCCTTTGATATCAGATAATGGTGTCCTGCCATCATCGGCTACACCGAAATTCTTACGGTATTCGCGCATTGGGTCCGCTGAAGAGCTTTTATCGTTGGAGTCCTTTTCGGTTATCGGAACATTTGATGAATGAGCCCCCTCGATGGAAGGACTTGCCAGAGGCTCATCAGTTACAGCCCTTATGATGGCCCTCCCTCTCAATCGCCTCGATGGTAAATAACGATTATAGGCGTCAGTACCCCAGATCGAGTCTCGCTTTTGCCGAATTGCTTCTAAATATGCCTCTGAGCCATCGGTCTGTAGAGTCTGCACCTGTGCTTCGATTGAACTAAGGACGTCATCAAACCAAGCCTCAAATATGCGCACATTCTTAGCCTTCGGCGGAGACGGGCCGCCAGCTATCTCCTCCAGCCTTTTGAAGTAAGGAGCACTTGTGAAAACTGTCCACGATACAAGAACAATATCAGCCTTTTCAAAGTCCCTGGTTTTAAGCGATGACATCGTCTTCGTATTCGAAATTCCTAGAACATTGTATCGCCATCCAAGAAACCGGCCAATCTCATCCCGCCACTGTTCAAAAAGAATCTCAGGAACCACAATGCAAGTAGCGTGAAGTGGAATAGCATTCTCGCAGGGCTCCCGTCCTTCGACAACGTCCTTTTCGTGCTGAAAATCTTTCAACCCGAGGATTACGGCTGTTTTACCAAACCCGACCTGATCTGCAAGAATCCCGCCTCTTGTCTTACGGTAGACAACAACCTTTGCTTCTGCTCTCCAGTTCAGAGGCTTCAGTATGGCTTCCTCAACCTCCTCTTCAGGGAAGGCTTCCATATCATCCGATTCCCGTCTTAGTACCCACTGGAGAGATCGCAGCTGATCTTGCCTCAACTGAATTTTGAAATTTGGAGGCTGCCTTGCTTCAGGGTCGCCGTTGTTATTCAGAACACGAAAGCTTACGGGCCGGATAATATCCGACGCATCATTATGTGTCAGTCTCCAGTAAAACTCAGTCGGCGTATTCACTTCACGACGGTGCGCAATCGCCTTACATGCCCTCTGCAACAAAGTCTTGACGTTCAATCCAATACAGATGTGGCCATTCGTATTCCCGTGGGGCTCCTTTGGCGGCTCCATTTTTGAAAAGAGACGAAATGGCTGCGGTCTTAGTTTGTAGTCACGCTCGCATCTGGCACAGTCTACAGGGTCCTCGATAGGGCGCTCTTTGCCACGGATAACGGTCCAAGCCATTTTGGGCTTCTGAGGTGAACATCGCTGGCATATTTCAAACCTGGCGTTCTTGACAACTCCCCAGTTCGTACGCGGTGACCAATTCATAAATCGAGCCCATAGCCAAGCAAAATTTGACATTTCTTCGTAGTTGCTCATTTCAACAACACTCCAATCCAGGCTCTGCTTCCACGGCGCACTGGCCCCGGGAAAAATGTTTGCCCCAACGGCCATCAGGGGAACATAGCAGTCATAACAGCTGGATGATTTTAAGTCCATTTCAATGTCAGAATGAAGCAGGCGACTCTTAATTCCAACTTGAGAATCACAACCTTGTATCGAATGTTTTCCGGCGCTGACCCAAGGCCGGTGAGAACCAAGTACCAAACACAAGGGCGATGATAGTAATTCTTGGTATGTCCACTTATTGTCCAACTGAAAAATGACATCTCGCTGCAAATCATCTGTCTTCCTTCTAATATCCGTGGAAAATACCCACGAGTCAAGTTGAGACGGTCCTAACCTTCGTTGATCTAGGAAGAAGAATAAGGTTCTCTCATTAGGGCTATCAACGCGCCGGTGGAGTGACTGTAACGCCCCGCCACAGTTAGGAATTCGTTCATACCGGCCTCGAATATCCATTTGGAGGTCTTCCATTGCCTCATCACCTGCTTCAACTATGATGTGACTCCAAACCTTCTGATCTAGTTCTTGTCCAGAGAGGCCACATACTGTGTTGTATGATGGTATAAGCTTTCCGCTACCTCGAATCCTGATGATCTTCTCCTTTACTGACAGAGGCACTGAGATCTTCCAGTCGTCGTTTTGGTTGAATTTTGCTATTGGATGACGCAAAACCTCTCGAATATAACTTCGACAAGGCTCTTCAGGCGATGGTTTGGCCCATATAACGCCATGAAAACCACGATGGTCGATCATCAGATGTACAAGAGTACGACATCCGTCATAGATCACTTTCCATGTGCATGACCTCTTGATACACTTGAACTTGCATTTATCCTGGAGGGCGAAATAGGCTGCATCGAGAAGCTGCCGCCCAACTTTCCGAATATTGCAATCTTGGTTGGACGCGCAACTGACTAACATCCTCCTGTAATCATTTCTCAGCAATTCTGGAAGGATAAATATGGCTGGCAGTGTCCATGAAAGCATATCTCGGAACTGGATAGGCTTTATGCGGAGCTTTAGTTGAGAAATAGGTATCGGCTTGTAGTTGTGAACTGGGTTAACCACGCAGGCCGAACACGCAGTTTCTTTGCAATCCAAACATTGATAAAAGCCATAGTTTCCTACCCCATCCGGTCCCTCACAACTGCAAAGGCTTGCCGTTAACCCAGCAAGGCGAAGAAACTTATTTGAGAAATTTTCTTGGGCTTCAAAAGTTCTTGAGGTCAATAGATAGGAGTTCGTCAGGGAGGGTATTTGTAGGTTCTCGTTTCTTTGCTGTTCAATAGCGAGACTAGATTCGTCGGGCTGAAGTATCATAAAAACCGAACGTAAAACGATAAGGGCTGACAGCATGGCGGAAGCAACAACAGTGGTACTCATTGCATTACCCGCCAGGTCTTGTATTTGGGCTTGCGTCTCTCGAGTCAATGACAATCGGCTAAGTGGCATGCCTTGCAAAGCTAAGAGTTCACGGCCCTGTATTAGGCCTCCTCGAGCTGTATTGTAGAGCATTCCGCAAGGCGTTATGCACCCTATGATACCCATAGGCCTGTTGTCGGTGTCGCGATCGATGCCTTGAGATATGTCAATGCAGCGGCTATAAGAGTCAGACAATCAGTATTCATTTTCAACACATGACCAAGCCAGGATGCACAAACTCACACTTTGCAACTATTATCATAACCCTCATTTACCAAGGTGCGTAAGTGATTCACATCAATTGTATCCCATACTCGTTCAACCTGAGAAAAGAACCAGGGCCTATCCATCCAAGTGGCAGGTTGACATTTGCCGCCGTCTTGCCAGTGTGTGATGGGCTTCCCGTTGCCAAAAGTTGTATCTCTCCGCACATCTGCGTGTCTGATCTTGTATAAAGACCAGTTTGCGCTAGTTTTAGGCTCAGGGCGGCGAATACGTTCGAGCTTTCGCTTTTCTATGACGTCGTCGTCGGGCTCAATAAAATCGGTGAATGGTGAACTGGCTCGACGCTTGAAGCTCATAAACATGGAAGCCCATTCATCGAGTAACTGTTTCTCATTCCCGACCAGAGACATCTGAATGCAGAGTGCATACCCTCTTTCACGTGTCTGTGGAAGATAAAAGTCCTTGGTATCAACCTTCATACTGCGAAAAAGGTAGCCAATCCTGTTAAATGCCTGCCCAATCTGAGGCCACGGTGCGCTGCCTAAATTTTCAAGCACGGCTATTCTAGGCCGATGGACTTCACAGTATGCTAGAATTGCCCGGAGTGTATCGTCAGATTCACCTCGTTGGCCAAATGTCTTGCGCCAGTTATTTAGGTTGGAGTAGTCGACACAAGAAAATCCGGCAACGAGAAGATCTGGTTTTGAGGGTACCTCACATTTTGCACCGTACGCTGTGTGTCTGTACTATCATATCAGCGGTCGCAAATTCTCACCAGTTTGGTCCTGATCGATAGGTTTATTGATTACTCACGCTTCTTTTTGATGCAGTTCCTTTACGTCTTTGAACAGTATCGGAGGGTGGAAGTTTCTCTCGATGTAAGCCTGCTTGAACTCAACTATCTCAGCGCTGAACAGATGTTTAAATTCAAAGCTTCTGGCCCCCATTTTCTTCAATTCTATTTAATGGTTAGCATTATTGGACAAACCCAGTCACATACTCAATAGTAATGGCAGACTTACGCGAGATGACCATTTCGAGAGCTAATATCGGGCTCTCAGTTCCTGAACACATGGTTGCCACACGCAGCTTGCGCCCACGAAGACAGTCGATGAAATACTGAATTTTATTGTCAACAGCCTTCATGGTTATGTGTTTGAATATCTCATCCAGATCATGAAGCGGCGGCAAGTCACCCGCTAGCCCATTTTTGTGTGTGAAGTTTTTTCGTAATTGATTGACATATTCGATCTCAGTATATTGACTTTCAGGAATCTCTTCTTCGACACTCTTCAGTCTTTGGCTGGCTTTTGATCCTGAGGAAGTTGAGTCTTTTCCTACTTTTGTGCGTTTGCGAGGAGCTACTCTATCAGAATCGTCATCCTTGTCTGCGTTTGCGGTGTAGACATTGTCCCTGGCACTACTCGCAGATATTTCCAGTTGAGACTCGCTAGAAAATCCTGAATATGGTGCTTTACGCTTCGTCGAGCTGCGTAGAGCGACTTTTCGTCGAGCTGTAGCGCCAGCCATGTTGTGCCGTTTGCCTCAAACCTCACTTTGAGTACCCCAAAGCACTTCAAAGGAGTGAGCAAAACCAGTAATCGTCTTTAAATTCACCAAAACGTCAAGGTCTATTCTTTCTCCAATATTTGGTTTTGCATATACAAGAAATTATCAAAGCAAGGATATGTAATGCTGGATCATATGGTGTTGAAAGGTGTAGAAGGTGACGGATAGTGAAGCACAACAATAACACAACACTCCAAAGAGGTAAGACAATGAAAGAAGAGAACAAATTTTTTTTCTCTCGGCATTTCACATTATAGTGATAAACACTGTTAATGAGAGGTTGATGGGCCCGCTTATCTGCAATGTAGGCTGCGCTTGCGCTTCACAATATACTTAGACATTTATATGATGAGACACTTAGAATTGATTGAATACTACATTCTCAGAACTGAGATAGCATTGACAAGGGTATTTTCACGTCAAATTATTTATGTTGAATAATGGTTAATCCTTTCAAACAGCTTCTCAAAAGCCTCAAGACTCCGACCCCTAATTTCCGGTATCATAATACAGCAGCAACTGCAACCAGCGTCGAAAACCCGTGCAGAAAACAAGGACCAGCTGGCGATTTGCTCAGTTATATCGGTACCATCAGGGCCACAACAAAATTTACAATCTAGTTCACCAAAAACTCGATGGCAGAGACCTTGTCTCGTAACCTGGTAGGGGTTGTTGGTTGAATGTCACACAACACTTGATCTCAGAGGCAAACCCAACTGTTCTTCGATCCGCTTACCTTACAGGTGTAAACTCGTGCATAATAATCTATCGATTATAAAGTGATATCTTATCTAGTGAGAAGTAGTCAATTATACATAATTCTAAGTATTCACCACGATATTGAATTGTAAAACAAAACACATGCATATTGTCGATGTGTACTCTCTGGATTGAGGAATATGGATATTAGACGATGAACGGGTTCGAAACCAAAATATTAAAAATCTGGTTTTCAACTCAAGCTAAAAGCTCTTGTAGTAATATGGTAGTCTATCTATATTTAAGGTAAGAAATATAAGCGCTAGAAAACAAAAGGGCGAACATAGATTCAAGAGTTGTTCATCCTGACAGCTTCCAATTCTCTCCAAACCTAAGGGGCCGGTTTAGGGAATGAAGATGCTTCTCCGAGTCGTCAAAGGCGGGCTCACGCGGCTTCCAGCCTGATGCACTCCGTAGTAGAGCCTTCACATTAAGAGCCTGATCCCTCTATCAAGGCTTAACTGAGAACTACGGGTATGAAATTATCTAAATATTGGGGGAGAAAGAAGGAAAGCCTGAGACGCATGTAGACATGTTTTGGAGTCAAACCCATGGCCTGCTAAAACCTATGCTGTAACCGAGAGCTTGACCCGAAGATCTTCCTATTGAGCGTGAGCTCATGACACCACTATGATCATTATTTAGCGAAATTGAACTAATCGGTCGTAAAAGTTCCAAATTAACTTTTCCATTATATCAATAGTCAATTTGAATCCTAGGAGACCTTCATGCTGATCGTTACCCAATCTACGGATGACTTGTATAATCGGACATTTGAAGGGAAGATTCTTTGTATGTAGTTAGTCAAGAATTGATTAAGAAGGGTTAATGATTTTTATATTTATCTATTGTACAGAGGAAGACAATGCGTTGAATTGTTGTGCCGTTGTGGGCGTTGGAAATCTACGTATGTATGTATTGAGGGATGTTCATCCTGCGACCGAAGAGACGAAACAAATGAAGATTTTCAATTGGCTACTGTGGAGTATCAAGTATTCATGGCTGTGGTCAATCAGCCTAGGCTCGACAAGATTTTCCATTGTTTGTTCATGGTGCGTTGTTCAGCGGTTGCCAAGACGCATTCTCGGAACAGCCCTGAACTGTCTTGAACACCATGGATTTTAAAGGATGAATCTATACCTCGATCACGGTGAACACAACCATACTCATCGCTGTTGTATTTTTTGGTTTTTATATGTTTTTGTTGTTCTGGTTCAATTCTACATATACTCGTAGCCGTCAGTCTCTTCATAGGTTTGGTCGGGCCAGTTGGGAGGCAGGGTGGAGATCCAGGTCCTCGATCGTTCAGAAAATTTTTGAGTCCTACACAATCGATCACCTAGAAAGCAGAGGCATCAGATATGATCTGTTTTAAATTAATATTATTTTTCTCTAATATTCCGCAGTTAGTTTTTAAATTACGCAAGTTGTCAGATTTGACCTGAGAAAGCCTTGTCATGTCAGGTTTTACAAAGACACGCTTTGTCAGTAATATACAAAAACCTCATATTATTATTATTATTCTCATTATGATCTATTTTAACGGCCTTACGCAGCTTTATGCCATGAAGGTCTCGTTTCAGTGCAAACCAATCATATAGTGACAGTGCTGTCACATAGTATATGGAGCACGAATAATACGAGTGATAGTGGAAAAATTGCTGATTCTTTCCAACAATCATTCTGAAAGGCGCTTCTGGTTCGCCACCAACTCCTCAGTACTCCCCTCAGCATCATCTGTCCTCACCGTTGTGATCACGGTCTTCATCATAATCCCAGGACCTTGATGCTCGTGATCGTCATGCTCATTCAGTGCTGGTCCAGAAACGTGCGTGTTCATCTTCATCGCGCCAGGAAAGGAGCTGTCACGATGGTTGGTGGCAGTAAAACTAGTGCGATGTGTACGACGGCGAGAGATGTTGTTGCTGCTCGAATACGGATCGTCATGGCGATCATTACTGCTACTGCGCACGACTTTCGAAATCAGGACCGCCATGGTGAGCTCGATATTCAGTTTGACGATGTAAGCGACGGGAGCAAATTGGACGTAGCTGAGATCGGTAGGGCATTCGGTCAGTATGAGTCAAAACGTAAGAGGTATAATAGGCAATATACATGTAGGGGTTCGACAAGCTCAAAAAGCCAAGGAGTAAAATATCCATACACGTGGACACACCGACAATGCCGATGTTGAAATTGTAAAGGCGCCAGTACTTGGTCAGCCCACCACTGATGAGTCGAGACCGTACCAGGTACAGGAAGAATATGTTGAGGCCTAAATCAAGGATAAGAAAGAAGCTTTTCTCGACCCGTTCCCACACGTTGTTGAGGGTGATGATGGTTTGGCTAGCTCCTGGCATGTGGGCGGGGATCCAGATGCAGAAGACAGAAATGTTGACAAGGGTGATAGGGATGGCAAGCGCCCATTTGAACTGTTGGGATTTGCGCCGGCTGGTCATGATCAGGGCGACACGGTTGGCGATGATTTGCGAGAGAAGCTGGGTCTGAATAGCCCATAATGCCACTGGAATCAATCTGTCAGCCCAGAAAACATTTGGGGAGTGGAATGTTGGACCTACCAGTACCGATGAAGAACGCAAGGCTATGTGCCCCAAAGTCAGAATCGTAGATTAAGAGATCGTAAGGCTAAACTCACCTGTTTGGGATAATTTCAGAGAGGTATAGAAATGTTATGATGGAGAATGTCAGATTAACTACAGCCTCTATCCAGATCATGTAAAGGTACGGATTCATGAGTCTGTGGGACCTTTTCCAGATACTATAAGTCTGCTGTATCACCTTCTCCAAAGCCGCCACAAACAGGCCGAGGAAGAGGGCAAAGAAGAACGTAGTGAGGTCGAGTTCCATTGTGATGTGAGATACCAAACATGAAACTCATGTATAAACTTGTCTAGAGACGGCAATCTCAGCGAGCGATGCACAGCTAGTTAGTAGAGCTCTTCTGCTTCCTTCAACAAGGATTGGGGGTTGTTTAAGTATCTGCAAAGCATCATGTAAAAATCAGATTAGGGTTTACAAGCATGAAGGCGTTAGTGATAATCCTATCGGATAGGGAGACCCACGATGCTCTAAAAACTTACGCTTTCTCCATGCTCCGTAAGAATCCGGAACGGAGCAGGACATCAGCATAGCATTGGATTCGTGTTCCAGAAAACGATCCTTAGGCGAAAGACTATTATCAATATCTTGTCCGTGCGATCCAGCGGACCGAAATGCTTTAAATGAATTCTAGACAAAATCAATAGTTGACAGCATTGAACTTTGTCCACCTGCTGAATGTTTGTCTCAATTTCCACTTGTAGTCAGCGAGTTTAGAGTTGGCCCTATTGAGAAACTTTAGGGTGGTGTGTTGGTTACCCTTTTCCGTTCCTAGCTAAGAATGTTGAAAGTAGTATTATTTTTTTTCCCCTATTTGTACTGTGCTTAACGAATAATTCAATATTATTCACGGTCAACTATCATTGTCTATCTACTTTAGTGCCGTGATGTAAGGTTGCTATCAACTTGTTGTAATAGTCAAGCATAAGGGTTTAACCATAGTTGGTGTCTGGCGTCAGCCGCTACAAGTCCCAGCGCCCAAGGGCTAGTCCCCAAGTTAACCCAAATTAGTATTACTCTATGTTGGAGAATCAGCTTTCGGTTTCATCAACTCCACCCAACCTGCCATTCGCTGATCGTTCCCTCCCCTGGACACGGGTCGTATAAGATAGCAATCCTTAGAACGCCCATGGATCAAGGCTGAAAGTTTAAACCATACCCGTGCGCACCAACACGCTCCTCCTATTTCCTATAGGCTACCAAAGGCTTGCTCCCATCCGTTAGTGGTCACTGTCTTCGCGATTTTTTTCATCTCAAGGCTCAATTTTCAATAATTTCAATTTACCTTTCGAATCGCCAACGCCATGGAGTCAGATCAATAAAATAAAATAAAAAGAAAGTTATCCCCAAATCTGTAGAAGCATGTGAGAAAGACAAAACGCGAAAAATCACGCTTTTAGTGTGGATTATCAGCGGCTCGAGCGACGATCTATGGAGTCAAATCTCGCATGACGCATCCTTCTACCAGAAAATTATTATCTGACTATCAAGAAAAGGCTCTCGTTAAGTGAATTACTCGATTGGATGATATTGGAGTGTCTCGGACAGTTGGTATGGTGAGAAATTCTGCAAATTCTATGTTGCTATGATGGTCTTGTCAATATGTGGGGTGAGGACGTCTCGACGGGACAGGGCGGTGTTAGCCGAGCGCCGAGCCGCGCGGCCCGAGCGAAGACTCCGTATTTGGTGTCTAGATGCCTTGATACCTTACCCTGTTAGGGTGTCAACAACCCGGACTCCACAAAGACACGACCACATCATTTCATGAGACTGGATATCATCAAAAGTCGCACTTATTATCTCCCAAGTTTAAGTCGGCTTAGACTGCATTTCCAGTTTCGCTTCTAGCTCTTGAGCGTCGGGGGATAAACTTCTCGTTATTCAGAGTACTACCCAAAGTAGCCTAGTGCGCCGGAATTGATTTCCAGACAACTTTTGTAGGTATCGTGATCACTTCCATTGTTTGCTAGCTACCTCATCATTGCAACTTAGCCTCTTCCAGTATCCTCTTCAAAATGGTCTAGCATCTTACATCCTTGGCTGCAAATATGCCACAATGCCAAGCTTCAGGAAATCATTATCCAAACTGGGCGTCGGCCAAAAATCAGGAAAGAAAGATCAGCAGCCAGGTGACCAAACTGCGCTGATACCTAAAATCAGCGACACTTTCTCGATTCGGCTCTATAACCTGTTGAACAATCTTGAGATCTATAGAGGAGCATGCGACAAATTCGACCCAAACCCTTTGAAGGTCTTGGTGTTGCATTTGACGCCTACGATCTGAATGATCAGAGCCTCTACGCCGATCTGCTTGAGCGTACTTTTCTTTTGACAGTGGAACAGGAGACACTCCAAACATTCAAAGTGATTTGAGCCAACAGTGGGCAAAGGACCTCGCCGAAGCATTTGTCAGTTGCTAGCATCTATGAAGATAGAGAAGATGTCAGAAAAATATGCAACACAAAATACCACTAGAATCCTTACTAAGTAAGGGTTACGCCCTTTTAGCATAGTAGTTAAAAGTTTGACAGAAAACCAGTCGGGTCCTTTAAGCCTGCGAAGCGAGCCCTAGAGCAAACCAACCCCATCCAAAACGTGTAAGAGCAGACCTGGCCAGTTACGTCTCCTCGAACCCAGGCTTCCTTTTCACGAATGACCCAACGAAGGCCTTCGCAACCAAAAAAAGTTGGCCAGCCTAAATTAGGACAGAAACTGATCGGTAAATTTACTAGGAGGAACAGAAAACAGTTTACGGAGGAGTTAGAGCAAGTACACCAGCTTAGAATGGAAGAGTCGGCCGACCCATCCTATATTGAGGGCAAAGAGGAGGCAGCCGATGAAGTCATCGCGAACACGGCCATCATACTTTTCCTACAGAGCATCACGGATCTCGCCAGAAACTCTATCATCGAATCGGCGTTCGATCATGTGAAAATACCATGCGGTTTTTGGCAGCGGGAATTACAACGCCTGGACAAACGGGGCCTTGCGGCAAATCTCACACCGCAACAAATTGGCCATTGTCGAGGCCAAAAAGCACCTCCGTAAGCCCAAGAAGGAAGAAATAATCAAGCAGGATGGTGTAGAGTCGGTTGACTGAGCGCTCAAAAAGGACCATATCCTTCCAAATTTCAATGGGCAGTAAGTGTATGCCGCCCGCAAATGAGAAATAAATGAATACTAACTTTTTATCAAGCCGAGTCCTGATTTCCCACGACTATAACGAGACCTGGGTCAGAACTATCAGCTACCACGACGACTACACCACTTATCTAGAGCGGAGGGGACAACAGGAGCGACTAACTCCGAATGCATACATGAATATGCTGTCTGTGGGCCCGTTCGCCTCTGATTTCGCCAAGGACACGCGAAACATGGCGGTATTAATCACCGCCATCATCCTCAGATGTTGATTTTTGATCCGGTATCTTGAATTTGCCTATTCCGAAAATTTCTTGCAGCTTTAGGATCCATAATCAAACTATAGTCTTGCTAATCACACGAACTGTTTACGTCTTTTTCTTCATACGGTGGACACACAAACATCAATGAACACTCGGGTTTTTGACTGCACCAAGCGATTCTCAGTGCCTGTATGGAATACTGTTCTGCAAACAGCATTCGATTATCTTAGGCCAGCCTTCAACAACAAAGCTACATTCGGGAAGCATTTCAAAGACCCGGCCAAAATCACTAAGGCGAAGTTACCCTGGACGATCTGGGGCACTACCACCGAAGTGACCAATTTCATTCACAACTCGGAGTTGCGTCGATTGCCGATATTTCACAATGTGTTTGTATGCTAAAAACTGAACGAGGAAGCTCGGTGCCATTTCTACGTACAGACAACTCAAGATGGTTTGGTTAGCGCACTGCCAAACAGCAGATGCTGCTGGGACGGCTCGCAACCTTCAAGCAAATATATTGAGCGATGAAGACTGCTTTTCTAGGACTCGAATCCAGTGTCACAAAGAGTTAAACCGTCATCTAGGCAGAAAGAGAGGTCGCTGAGGCAGCTATGTTGCAATATGCGGACAACCTAAACAGCGTCGGAATTTTGCAGACAGATGCATTTGACCTGGAGAACCTCGATCCACTGCGTATCTCTTCAAGATGGCAAATCTACAATATTCTTGGACAATAAATTAATGATTTTCTCAAAGTATGGCTTGCTGCTTCGTACAAATATCAATCAATGCAGCATTCTGTGAGGCTTTATTATTAACGGATAATACATTTACATATGTTAATGAGTCAATTTAATCAGCTTGACATTTGCTCTCTTTTGGTTACTTAAATCCTTCTCGTGACTCATTCGATTTTCAAGGATTAAATTCAATACCCAACGAACTTTAATCGAAACTCTCCGACATCCTAGATACTACCAATATGCGCCTTTTACATATATCCTTCGTTGCTGCCTTTGCTTTCTTGGCTTATGCCTCACTAGTCGTCCTACTAAGACAGCGATCGCGTAATCAACATATATTTTAATAACTAGAATAACAAATTCTATATTTTCAATACTGACAAATATGAAAGGGTACGAATGCTATGTGTCTCATAACCTCTGTTCCAAAATAAAACCGTATGTGCATCTTATTTTAATATTCCCTTCGAAAATGGAGGAAATGAATATTAATTTAGCTTATAGACTGCCCTAAGATTTATGGTGATCAAAACAACGAGACGACCTTGGTATGCTACGTAAGTACCTATTACATCCAGATAAGAACTGACTCCTGAATTATGATTATGCTTGAAACTAGACTAGTATATGAGAAATATAGCGCAAAGACTCTGACTGTGAGGATCCTGGCATCAATAAACACTGTTGTGTCAATCCGAGTGGGCTCCAAGCCCAGCAAAATAATAATTGTATCTTTACAATGGTATTACTAACTTGATTTTCAATTCCAAGAATGAAAGAGTTTTGATGTATCATCCTATACATAACCCAACCAGTCACTATTGATTTTACCAAATGTTAGCCGTCCTACACCTAGATGCGGACTATAATATGAACGAACAACAACAGCAGCAGCGGCAACTAGGGATTGCACCTAGGGATAATATGAATTGATCAATATTTAAGCAGCACAACGAAAGAAAAAAAAGATTATCATATACAACAGCTGGGATTCGCTGGTGGTCACCCACCCAACTACTAACCAGCCGGCGTGTGGCGTAAGTACGGCTGAGCGGACGGGAAGCCCTGTTTTCCACACCCTATGGTCGTATATGATAGAAAGGGCAAGGAAAAGAACTATTATGCTTTACAAAAGCGATCTAACCTCAAAAGTACTGATATGCCGCTACTAAGGCAGTTGGTACTAAGGTGAGAAATAGGGGAGCCCCGCTGTAGAGCTGCATAATCAGTCGCGCTATTTCATGTGAGAAGCCGCCGCATCGAACCTTGTCAGCTGAAGTACCACCGATGCAATAATCATCATCGGACAGCATTAGTCAATTGGAGAGTCACAAAATGTTATTTGGGCAGGTGGACAGATTGGATTCTGAAAGAGTGTACAGGGTACTTGTGAGCACTAGTGTCTGGTGACAGATGACGCTGAACAAGGCTTGGCCATACATAGGTATGCTTCATCTAAGAATAGTGTATCGCTTGTTGTTGAACAACTATCAAATAATATCTCTTCTGATGTATTGATTTTTTGCTCCACCGTGACTACCGTACTAAACTTCTTAGTAATGCCATGATATGTCAGGGTTCGATAATCCTTGCCTCTTCTGAAATAACTGGTGTGTTGGCATATGTACACAGCCGCAACTTACGGTGGAAGAGAATTATGTACTAGCTGTTTGGTGTGAACATTGTGTAGCCTTGGGCGGCCAGGGTTCAGCCTAATCTAACCCATGAGTTTCTGTCCAATTCGCACTATAACTGTATAGATAGAATGTTTTCTCTGAATTTTGAGTCCTCTATCACTGTCTCTATTAATTTTGTGAGCTTTTGTCATGGCTGACGCCTTTTCCATAGCTGGGACTGCAGCAGGAGTCATTTCACTAGGACTGTCTGTTTGCCAAGGCCTCCTTGCCTACTACGGAGAGTTCAAATTATTTCATGAGCAGATCGACGAGGTTACGTCCCGAATATCATCCCTAGATGGTATTTTGAACACACTGCAAAATATGCTAATCAACGCACATTTATTAATCACCTCGCCGACAGCTCAATCTACAGCTATCGCTGTTGATTCTATTATACGTTGCCGGAATGGACTTCAAAGGCTTCAAAAAATGCTTGAGAAATGCCAAAACACTACGCTATCTAATAATCTACTCGGAGCTAATATACAAGTAAATCGGATGTTGTATCCCTTTAGACGTGCCACACTGATAGCACTTATGGAAACGATAAATTGGTTACAAGCAAACCTCAGTACCTCTTTGCAAATGCTTAACATGTAGGTGCGAAACAAAAGAAGTCTCTGAGCGTCCCGCTGACTGATATGATACAGTTCTATGCTGATTGTCAGCCAAAGGCAAATTGATTTGGTACTAAGCAGTTCATCATCTAAGGCGTCAAATATAGATGAAGTTCTTGTAACGGTGGACCGTTTAGACCAAGGCAGTGGTACTCTTAATGGAAAATTGGATATGATTGAACAGCACATAAAGACCGTGGTATGAATGCGACCCCTGCTTAGAATACCGTTCTATTCTTCCCATGATTAAACAACTACTCACGACTTGTACTAAGGAATCTAATTTGCTTCGCTTTGAAGCACGTCATACACAGACACCAACTTTGCCACGATCAACCCTAGACAGCCACCGATTTTCTACCGAAGCCACTGGGGTATTCTTGACACAGTGCCAGTTTCAGTGTAAAATACCCGAATGAGATGTTCATGCACTCGATGCAACTGGTCCACATCCACATACTCAGTCGGAGGAGTTTCGAAAAGCGACACGGCTTGTCATCATGGATGCAAAGCTCACACTGAGAACAAAAAAGTAATTTCATTAATCAAGCGACGAACGTTCTACACATGGATCCTCAGCCTCTCGGTTCAAGCCTCTTTAACTATCACAAGGGGAGCTGGGTGCTTTTCTATTAGACCCTACCTTGACTTCCGAGCGGTTGTTCCTGTTTATTCGCCAGCGTTTCAACTTCTCATGGACACCGAACAAGGGCTAAGTTCACAAACAGTCGGCTTCATTATAGAAAGTACCCACACAAAGTTACTTCAGCTATTTCAAGAAGGCAGAGCATCATGTTCTGACACGCTAACAAATGGTGATACAATTTTACACGTAAGTGAATCATTTATCTCAAATAGAAATATTTGCCATATATAAATTTTACTTGAGGGTATTTATATCCAAATGAACATCTGGCACCTATGAAAGATGAAATGCTCTAACCTTTCCAAAAGTTGATAACCGGCTGGCAAGAATACAGCTACCAGTGGGATTCCTTCTCATGGCATACCTGGCGTATTTTTATAAAAGACCTCCTTCGAAATGGCTTGTTGCCAGATCATGTTAACGACCGCGGCGAAACTCCTGCAGACAGAATGATTCAACGGTTTGAAATTTTTCCAAGAAAAAGAGATCTTAACCACCAACAAGCTACTATTGATATTTGTTCTGATTTTCTGGGTTCGGGAGGGCACATGACGCACCTGGCCCTTAACTGGAGGCATCATCAGAACTGTATCGATTTTAATTATTATTCTGCGTTCTACCGCGATCCTTCGGGTGAGAAAAATTGGCGTGAATATCTATTTGAAGACCATAGTATTCCTCTTCTTTGGAAGCTTGCCGAGAAAGAAGGAATTGACGGTGAATTTTTCTCTCCAGGTCTCAAGACAGCGGAAGCTAATTAACATATAGACATCGACCTTCCAGAAGAGCTTCTTCCTCTGGTAAATAGGTCGAAGAAACACCTTCAAGTACTACGTAGAAAGGGCATCGATATGCATCAATGGGTTGACTCGTATACCCACTGGCCAGCTGGCCTTGATTTACTTCTTCTATCTGGTTATATTGGCTGGCAAACTCTTAGAGCGGCATGCGAAGCGGGCTCTGAGGATAGTGTCAAAATGTTGATCAGATCCACCAGATGCCCCCTCGGGCCGGACGCGTTTCAAGTTGCTGCTAATCATCCTAATTCAGCGATTAGGGAAATAGTCATCCATGGATTGATTGAGCGCAGGAAGCGGCTAAAGGTTTTAGCAGAGACCTTTCTATCAGACCAAATACGTTATGAACTGGGTATTACACCTGATACCCTGTTGGGATTTGATGCCTATGGAACCTACCAGGCTCTAAAGGCACTCCCTTTTAGCATTAACGATTTTTATGAGGAATATGGACGTGGATGGTCAGTCTACAGCTCGACAGATAGTCTTGAGTTGGCGGATCGGCTATGGAATGCTGGCTTTCGGGATGTGGATGAAATGGACAAAACTGGCAACACTTGCCTAACTAGGATGAGATGGAGTTTCTTCAGAGGTCAATTTGTAGACTTATTGAATAGGATGAATTGGTTCATTAGCAAAGGTGCTGATATCAATCGCAAGATATCAAGCTCTTCTACCTTACACACCTTAGGACTCACTGTGGGAGAAGCTATTCTATGGGCCAAAGATACGGGCGAATTCGCTTCACAGTTGAGTCAAATAAGCGAAGAGTGCAAGACATTATTGCGCAGAATAATTTGCGACGATATCCGAGACAATTGCTGTTGCCCCTATTCTTTGAGGGGATGCTCTGCATTTACGAGACTATTGGGTGGTCTTTTCCCAACGCGGTCTGATATAGGTACGGATGAACTTATCCCGAGGCTTACGATGATGTTAGAGGCACTTTTCGATTTACAGGAGTCTCGGTCACAGGAATACTTTGCCGGTGAAATAGTTCCTTGTGTACTACGATTCATGACTTCTCGAAGTTTGGGGATATCTCACACATGCCACCATGAAAGGTACGAAGAATATGAACCTGACGAGATCAGAGAGATTCAAGATGAGGAGAAGCATTTTATACTGGAGTCAGACCAACTATTTGAGGAATTTCTTTCGAAGTACAAGGAGCTTTCTCTAGACTTCCCAGATTTCCTGGCAAGGTTTTGGTGGACGCGTATGAATGAGATTCTCTCATCACGCAAAACACTCAGTGCGGAGGAGATAAGCCAACTTCTTGAGACAGGGGTAATCTTGTATAAATAGGATGATAAGTTAGATAGTTAACTAGTTAGCTAACCGATCATTGTGCGGACTTAGTAATTTCATCGCCCGAGATCACCCTAGGGTGAGAAAAGGCCCTGAACCCCTCTTTTTTCACTCAACTCGACTCACTCCTAAAGCAGCATTAGGACAAAAGGCTCTTCTGTGAATCGACGATAGTTATAATTAATGGTGGGTTAAGTACTGCTGAGCGGACGGGAAAGCCTATTTTCCACACCCTATAGTCGTATATACTAGAGTACTGCATTTTATTAAATTATATAGAATTATATATAGAATTATTATACTTTAAAAAAGCTATATCAAGACTAAGAATAAATTATATGCGGTCAGTGGTGAAGTGGTTGCTATGGCTAGATTGTAAATGCGCCAAAAATTCACCTCAATACTAGGCTAGAAAAACTGCTCCGTCGCTTTATATCATAGGGGTAAATTCGGACAACTACCGAGTGGAGAAATAGGTGAGCGCCGCTTTATCATCGTGCGACTTTAGCATGCAGGCCCCAATCTTCAACAAGATTTTATGTAAACCAACTTAGCTATGATTACACGTTCTGACTTGAGAACCAGCGTTTCGCGTTACACACGAATATCGATCTATGAGAGGCGGTAAATGAAAGTACGGTACAGTACGGAAATAATAATAGTCCTCAAAATATGAATATTATCCCTTATTCATATTCGTTATTCACTTCGGAGCCCTACCCACTTGCATGTACGACTCGGATGCGGCTAGTCCATAGAAGCGAGGGCCACTTCTTATCTGTGCAGCCGCTTACCACTCACCCAAATATTGAGATAGGCCTAATTCGTTCAAAAATACAACTAAATCCATTAGAACCTATCTTCTAGTTAGAACTAGTGCTGACATTTGGTATACCCTTCCTTGACCTCCAAAACAGCGTTCAAGGCGAATCCATAGCTCAATCAACAAATCAAAATAATCATCCCCCGGATCCTCCCAAGCCTCTTCAAACACGTTGAAGAATTGCATCTATTTCTAAGTGCCATTCATAAGCTTGAGCTTTGATACGGACGTTGTACTTCATAAATAATGATAATATTGCCTATTCCTATTTCATCTGACCCGATATGGGAATGTATAATTGGCTGCATCAATGTAATTGGTTTTAGATTGTATCAGATCGTGGGGGCACTGCTGTCGCCACTCTTGTGGCCTGATCTAATATTATTATTATAGTGATGCTATTCGTGTTTTGTCTTCCGCGGAGATCATTGACCGTGTCTGCTACAACCGTAGAGATAAGGATGCAACCAGCCTTAAATCCTGACGATAACAGGGAAATCAGAATAGACATACTACAATACCTTTTTATTTTGCTACTTATGTGTGTCATTGAGACTCCGAAGATACAATACATGAGAAATGATCAATAATATTTGTACTTTTCTCAACAATTTTGCTTTGTGAATACCTTCCCGCAACCATGCCAGCCCTATCAGCACCGGGTTCAGTAACGGGAGAGGACATCTTGTCGGATGTCATACTGGTTGTCTCCATTTTATCTGCCCTTGGAGCAGCATGGATGATAATGGGCTTTATTGTTGGGCATCTCTCGTGTGCGAATGTTAAATCCTTGAGGGATAACTCACTGATATTTGGTTGGATTTCAAGCTTATCCCGTCATTGCGAACATTTCGACATCAGTTAGTCTTAGGTTTGTAACTTGTGTGCTTTTTCTTGGTTGACTCTAAACTGCCAAAAATAGGCCTTGGTATAAGCGATTTTGTGATGGCCCTGAACTTCATGTTGTCGACAAGTATGAACCTCTCTGGCAGAAAAATTTGGTCAGAGTCTCTACAGGACTTCTGTAGTTTTAACGGCTTCATGACGCAAGTCTTTGTGATACAAAGTACAGTCTCCACCCCCTTACCTTCTCACGCTCTTCCCTCAAATCAAAGTCGGGATGTAGTGCCTCGCTAATGTTGATAATCAACAGCTGACTACTGGATTCTGAACATTGCGATTTGCACCTATAGCATTCTCGCAGAACATAAACGTTTTTTTGCATGGTTACAGGACCATCCTTTTGTTGTAGGTCTGTGGCCCTGGGTGTTATCGATTATCTGGGCTGTACTTGGCCTGGTATTGGCGGGTTACCAAAACATTGGAGCTTGTGAGTCCTCTTTTCCTTCTTTCTTCTTTCTCCTTACTAACATCTCCGGTTGAAATACAGGGTGCTGGTTTGCCAGCGATCGCACACGGCTGCTCGTTAATTTTGTTCCCAGATGGATTATAATATTCGTGATCATCGCGTTGTACCTCCGCCTCAGCTACAACCTCCGCCAAATCCGAAGACAGTTGGAAAGTTCAGAAGAAGACACAACTATCATATTATCAGGATGTCGAATTGACCATCACAGTAATTCCGAGCAGACCATTGTGCAGTCGGGATCATGTGGCCATGCGTCAAACTCGAAAACAGAAATTGGTAATGCCCTTCGTCATAGGCGACAGTCTTCAAAATTGAAGAAGGTAAGTGTTGAAATACCGGGTTCGATCGGCCGTTGAAGTATGGAGTTAATGCTCTGCTAGGTTTCAATAAGGATGATGATGTATCCAATAGTTTACATGCTGATTTGGACCATCCCTACTGCCATTCGTATCTATCAAGGGACGACAGGAAAGTCGACTTCACTCGCTGTTAATTGCATAGACAAGGTATGATTCAAGCTTCTTCTCAACAATGAACTAAACGACGAGATTAATAAGATCTGGAATTGACAGTCATGCATTGCTATTCAAGGAGTAGCAGATGCTATTATCTATGGTATATATTTCTCTATCATACAACACGACAATAGCATTGTTTCTAATATCAGTGTAGGTCTCAACGAGCGAACATGGAATGAGTGGAGGAAACATATTTTCCTGCAAGAGCGGAGGCTACGCTCATAAATATACTTCATTTCTATATTCTTGTCACTCAAATTAGATTAATAAACATTGATAGACATTAAGACGCACCGCCATAGCTCACTCATTGCTCAACAAAGAACTTGTTCGTCTTGTGAATAATACACCTACAATCGAAAGGTTTCAAAGCAAACTAAGACTTGCGTTTCTTTATCCTATTGAAGGGCGAAAGGTTCTGTGTAATGAACATAACTTTCTTATAATTTGACATATATTTATGGTGCTAGGTGTTAGCTCATCTAGGATCAGTTTATCAAATGGGCGTAAACTCTACTCAAAACTCCTAATACAGCTTGAGTACCTACAAAATATCTTCTGCATTAAGCGCGTCCTTAATAAGGTAGAGAATATTACCATATTACCCTAAGCACCCTACTACTTCCAATCAGCCTAAAGATTATTTCACTAACACTCATTTTTAAAACGCATAAGGATAGAATGAGCAGACTGCATAAAGACTTTAAATAGTTAGTTATCAGATACATCTCACTTACAGCAGGCATTCTCTGCTTAAAGCTGTTGCGATCGTCCACAAACAGAATAATAGCATATCAGCGACATTACATCTTTAGATCTAAGATTATTTAAAAGCTGAGTATACTCAATAGGTTCCTGAGATAGATTAAACTATTATTATCTAAAAAGGAACAAACCTACTATGTATAAATTATTATTTAGTATATACTAGATCAGGCACTATATTATCCAATAAACTTAATTAAGCTAATAATTAGTATTATAAATTGAAAGTTAAAGGTTGAGATTAAATAAATAAGCTAAGCTTCAAACTGCTAAATACATGTGGCTGGATACAAGCAGAAAATGTGATCTAGCTATTCAGCGAGCACCACCTATGGAAATGCCGAGAAATTGGTCTAGATAGTCATATAGTGTTAATTTCTGTATACCTCCCCACCTCACTGTTCGACATTACCAGAAATGGTAAATGCAGCAGTCGTTAAACGGCTTACAGCTCTTTAAGCGTCGTGATCTGGCGAATTCGGCCCGGTAGGACAGGGAAACGACGAGACGGGCATGTCACAGTTGGTCAGCGAGTGGCCAATTATTGGGTTACGGGCATTGAGGCGAGCTCTATACGGTCATAGTTACTCCAATGGTCGATTATGGATGGAATGTTTGGACGCAGCAGTGGAAGACGGATTAGTCAGGCCTTTTAACTACATACATAGAGCAGGAGCACAGATGATAATTGCAACGTATCTTATAGTAGCACGGCTGTGGCGGAAGCAGAAGCTCGTATTTCCAACGGGCTAGAGCGACTCTAGAAGATGGCGGCGATGCCGTGGATTGATATGCTTAAACTGCCGGCTACCACCCTGCTTCGCAGAGCTACGTCGAAAATTCGGAAGTTCCATGCCTCTTTCTGGTCACTACTCTACCAAGTGACTCACAGACCCCGAGACATACCAGCAGAGGAAATCGAAACTATATTGCCGTTCACAGTCATTAAGTTTGAGGATATTGAGGATGGCGAATACTCTCTACCTATGAACTACTCTCTCATATAGCATCTTGCCGGGATCGTCACAAGGTGGTTTTTGCAAAGTTTATTATAAGTGAGATTCTTTCCCGCGGTACTTTTCAATTCTGGGAAGGAGGTGAGTTGGTGGATGCATTTTTATCAGTTTCGCGGAATTCTTTTTTCACTTTGACAGTAGGCCTAGACATTACGTATATATTTGATTATAAACTCTTTTTAAGCATAGTTATCTATCTTTTCTGTGACAAGTTGATGGCACTTTTAACAGCAGGCTCCTATGGTTAATTGAAAACTGATATATAGCCAACAACATATTTCATAAGCATCTCATGGTTTATCCTTGACAATTTCGGCTGGGGTACCTCTTCGAAGCAATCGAAGTGAACCATTACCCACAAGCATAAACGACGCGTAAAGATATGGATGCTGAAAGTCTAGGTCGAGCATATGTACGTCACCGTCAGCTTTTTGAAGGTTATTATCAGAAGTAGGATCTTTGACTAGTCTCTTCAGATAAGCTAATCCGCCTTGGACCATCTCGTTTGGTTTTCTTCCTGCATCCGCTGTTTCCATCCAAATCTCAATAAGAAGGTGTATAATTTTACGAGCCTTGAATTGGTCGAGATTGTAAAACTCTTCCAATGTCTGCCTCCATATCTCTGTCAGGACATCACTAACCTTATCATCATCCATACACTGACGAATTTTCTGAAAAAAGAGGAACATCAACAGGAGCGTTGCAATGTCGTCGACTTCCCAAAGAGCGCCAAGATAGGAAGAACATCCAGCCTCCAGCAGTACATGCGAGAAGCCGAGAGATTCATTACCTACGAGACCCCCCAGCCCACTTAGGCAGGCCGAGAAGACGATTAGATCGGCATTTGACCGAAATTCGAACAAATCCAACGCGCGCACTTTTTCCTTTAGAAGAAGATTCATCATCCATGGCGAATGCCCGTCGTAGACACCATGTGTGCCTACATGAATGATTTGCGCTTCACTCAAAGCTTTGCGAAAGCCTTCCCGATCTGTTTCACTTGCTTTGATCGGCTGTGTATCGAAGAGGTGAGAGATTGCAATAGACTCGATGCCAGCCATCGGCAGCATTGGCTCTGTCGGTCTGGCATGATATTCCGACCAGGTGTTTACCTTGGAGATGGAGGAAACCGTGTTTTTCCACGACGAAGTATTGCGACACCGTTTGGAAAGGTAGACTAGGGTCGACAAGCTTGGAACTTGGGAAACGCCTTTCTGAACGCAAAGAGGCATTCCATTGAATTCCAGTGCTCCAACGGGAAAACGTATCATGGGGTAGCTCACGACAAAAATAATATGCTTTTTGGAGCATACAAGATCTTGAACTGGCAGAATAATAGAAGAAGAAATTTCACTCAGTAGACAGTTGATAGTGTTAAATTGTGCTCTTCGCGTGTGTGATGACAGGTTCTTTGACTCCATGATAGCCCTAGTTAACCTGAGTGCCGAGCGTCGGAACTGAGCCGGGATAACATTGAGAGCTTCAGCAAAGACAACGCCGTTTCTTGTGATTGCAACCTCATATACTGCTTCATAGGAAAAAAGGATCTCGATGACAACGGCGTCTTCATCTATCGCGTCATATAAATCAGTTGGTATAATGTCTATATTGACCGGAAGGATTGGTTGCTCAAAGGTCAAGTCACTATCGTCTGATCCAACCTCTTTCTCTAGAGTTTCTATCTCTTGTTGATCAACAAGAGGGGTTCTACTTTTAATTCGGTCATAAACCGCTACAGAACGGAGTTGCCTCAGTTTTGCTCGTTTGTATTTCTTAATGATGCTTTCTTCAGCCGTCGTCAGCCTGACATTTTCGGACCCAAAAGAATCAAGGAGGGATCTGGCGCGGGATCTTTCGGAGAATAACAAAACATGCTCTTCCCAGCTAGCCGCAGACTGATACTTAGGGCCAAATTCGGATAGAAGTATCAGCGGCTGGCGACGATCTCTAGACGTCAAGCATAAGAAAATTAGCCCATTCGTAATATCAATCACCGGAACGGTAGATATCAGCGTGCGCCGAGCCTCCACATTGCTAATGTTGCCTCGAAAACCTTCTATGAGATCTAACGCATGTAGCAAATATTTGAACCCCTTCTCAAGGTCACCATTGTGTCCAGCAATCAGCCCAGCGCTGATGAAGCGATGTGACATATCGATATCTCGCCATCCTCCGGGGTCAAAAAAGTCGGGATCTGTGGTTTCGATGATTTGGAGCAATCTGTATCCCCTGTCCCACTGGCAACAAATTGCACAAACCCCCAAAGCGTTATCAAAATGTGTTTGGCTGCGGAATTGGCTCGTTTCTGGACGTCGTCTTCTGCCAACGCGAAGAGCCGTGTATCTATCCATGGTCCAGTTTCCGAGTAATTCAGCGTCTGTAAGGGAATATAGTTGTTCAGAAATAATATCAGTTACGCCTAAATCACGTCCAATAAATATCCGGGCCATCTTTACGGAAAAGGATGGCGCCGTGGACAGCAAAGAGGTGTATAAAGTGCGGAGCACGGTCTCGGCTCCGTCAATATCGGCAGTTTCAACTAGCTCTCGATACTGGGAGGACGCGATGCAGTATGCGTCGATGATCGAATGTTGGCTTTGCAATCGCTCCGAAACCGTATCTTCGTGCGGTTCTGGTTTTGGGTCTGCCTTATTACCCAGCAAATAAGACACGGATCGTTTAAGTAGTTTCAATACTGAATCAATCCAGGTCTCAGGAGCAGACAAGCCGGAAAACATATGACGAGCAGCGTTTCCAAAGTAGTAGTTGAAAAAGCTGTCATCTAGTGCAGCAAGAATCGAAATCGTCGTGTTTTGAATTTTCATAAGTTCTTTCAGTTGTCTTCTCCAATTCCGAAGCCCTTCATAATCTCCTAAATTACGGTATATCGGACTGACGACAAGATCGTAGGAAGTAATGAAGTTGGTTTTGGTGCCGTGAAATACATTATTATATATGGGATTCGATTCACCCAGCCTGGTAAAAAGGTCAAGTAAATCATGAAAAGATTGACGCTGCTTCTCAATGAGATATCTAGCCTGGAAGTCGTTGTGCGTGAGACTGTGTACTTCGATGGTCGAAACCACTGCCTGAAAAGCTCCATATTGCTCCTCCAGAGAAGAAAAGCATTCTCGGGCAGCCTCAAAGCACATCAAGGCCTTGTCTACCTCGAGATGGTTCAGCAGTCGGCGGCCGAATCTGATCAGAAGGGAGCCAACAAACTCGGATATTCCCTCAGAACAAACCTCCTTTCCCCACAAGCCAATTTGTGCAGCGAGCATCGTTACTGACTTGATGTCTGCTTGACGGGTGATCAATAGCATTGTCTGGTGACCTCGAACAATCTGACAGTGGGCTTCGTCACCGTCAAATAGGCCATGGGCTTCCGATAGGTACTCCTCTGCAGCTTGGAGGAATCCGAGCCTGTCATGGACGGTGCAGTCTGGGGAATAACACTTCATGTGCGCGACACAACCCTGGCGAAGTCGGACGGCAGCACAACCTCTGGGAGAATCACTGATACGAAATAGGTCGTATACTTCACGAAGAAGTTTGTCTGACTCGTCACTGCTCGTCAAGAAGAGCTTATCTTCAAACTCATCCCATTTATGGTTTACGAATCCAGCGTTGCCTGAATATACAGGAATGAGATTCAATGCAAGCGGACTAGAAAATGGGGACGCAAGTTGGAAATCTACTTCGAGAAGCTTACAGGCTGCGACACCAGCCCAGTCTTCGGAGACCTTGTATTCGCCCTCAAGTTCATGGAGACGGTGAAGACGATCTGGAGAACCGATCGCGAAAAGAAGCTCTACTTCAAGCCGGGTGATGTATCGGCCAAGTCGTTGCATGCAGGTAGTCTTGCAGAAATTCTGAAACTGCTGAAGCGATTGGAGGTGTGCTTCGACTTGCTGACCCATGTCCCGATACACACTTCCACCTCTGCCGATCGGATAATCAGGATGCCGGATCTGGGCGCATCGAATGAATCCGGGAAAATTAATCGCGGCTAGTAAATAAATGCATTCAAATGTCCTGGAGTCGTCGACGCCTGCATTCGTAATATATTGTGAGAAAATGTGCGAAATCTGCTTGGATATCTCTGTGATAGGGACCTTGACACCCCATGGCTGACACAAGTCAGATGGAATATTTCAGAAAGTTGGAGGATAACGACGCAGAATAGTGGCAAGAAGGGTGTATGTTTGGTGACGTAGCTCCCACCGAGGTGACAGAGATGGGATTTCTCCTAGTCTTGTTAAATATTGGAGTGTCTCTTTGTTGTTGCCTTGGAGCATGCAGATACATGCCTGCTGGAAAACGGACGAGGCTCGGCCACCCACATCAGCGTGTAGAGATGATTGATTCTTTAGTAAGACTTCTTGGGCCTGTCGTAGGTCTCCGCGATATTCCTCTGTAAAAATGGAGCCACCGAAAGGATTGCACAGATTGAGAAAATCCATCTGGAGCATACACCCATCTAACCATCGTCATTTTCTTCTTGGGTAGAAATGGACAACGTCAATTCAGCTACACTCAAGCCATACTGGCTCGAGAATGTTGACAGTCCGGAGTCCCAGCTCTCGCTTATTTCAAACTGTGATTGGTTCAGCGTGAGCTCAATAGGATGAAGATCCAACCCCCAAAATCGGCCAGGGCGTCAAAGACAGAGCAATTTATCAATTGACTGCAGGATATATATTATTTATTTCAGCTTCCTATCGTATGCAGATTTAAGATAGGAATCGAAAACGGTTATATGTTAACTATTCGCATTGTTTATCTCATTGGTAGTTACCTACCCGCAAACCGCAAACCGCAAACCGCAAACCGCAAACCCATACTATATATCTAGACTACACAGTTAATATGCGGAGAACAAAAGAAGAAAAATCATTCTTTCTCTACGAAACGGGGCGAGAACTTGATGTTTTATGCCTGGGAAATCTCGTCTTGGGCGATTATACCAATCCGACGACGGCACGACACTACACGCATCGACCTTTGACGTATTACTCCCGTGGAGAATCAATTTATAATCTGTACAGCTCAGAAGATGGCTGATCTTAAAATCTTAGAGATATCGAGACTGAAAATTATGTGTCTGCGTCCGAGCTGAGCGAATGTACTATTCGCAATGGCTCGAGTTGGGGTCCTGGATTGAGCGTCACGGCTAGCGGCTTCAGCCAGGCATCGTTGAAATTCGATGATAGCAGTACAACAATCGTGGCGGCAAAAAAAGGAAGACGAGTTGTCCTCAAAAAGTGAATATAATCCCTAAATCTACGGACGCGATGCCGCTTATAGTTTATGAAAAGTTAACGAATAAAGCACAGTCCGGGGACCTTTCTCAATTTCCATATATTAAGGACCCCTGAGGCGCAAAATGAACTTCGGAAATGGGTGTCGGCTGCACGCAGCGACTTAATTCTGAAGCTGAAATCCTTGCGCACGCCCAAAATTTGGATGCTGACGGGAGTGTACATTCTTGACGACGCAGCTGTGCTTTCGATCTCAAAACGAGACCTACACACAAGTATTGGAATCGGCTCGAACACGCTCTTTGATTTAATGACAGTCCCGGTTGGAGGATCGATTGGCCTCGGAAGCAGTAGTTATCTCGAGTCGAGGATGTCATTTACCGGTTCTCATGTCTGGGCTGCGCAGTATCGACTTCTTGATATCAGATATATCAAGATTGAGCCTGGACAGGATTCGGTGGATTTGCCCAGTCAGATATTGCTGTACCCGAAAATTACCAGTCATGGTGTTCTAAGGGGGTCTCCTAGTGCGAGTCAGGCTGATCAAGCGCACGTATGTATTGCAGCAGAGGATTCTTCTGATACCGAGATGCAGAAGCTTGACCGGTCGGAAGACGAGGAGTACAATTCTCTACTTGATGAAGAGATTCAATTTATGGAAGATATCTTAGGCGACGAAGTCTAAGTTTTACCACTACGGTAAAATTGGAATTGTCTAGTTCAAAGGCCGAGGGAGCATAAATTAATTTAAAATATGTCAGTTATTCCTAGCTCCAGTTGAAAGGGTATTAGCTACATACAAATACCTGAATCTGCGTCCATCTATTTTCCGAGCAAAGAATTAGATCAAAACAAAAATACTCATGGGATACTGGTTTGGTTGCTCCAGCATGCAGAAAATCAACCTAGGCGGCTTCGCTAAACCCACTCATCTAACCCTCCTTCTTTGCATTTCATATATCTTAGGAAATATCTAGGACCGTAATTCATGAATCAAAAGGCTGTCTAGTCCACCTTTCCTGGTTTAGATTACAGCTAATCTTTGGGTGTCCCTAAGTTATCCAGGCCCGGCGCCAAATCCACGCACTAAGACATGCCATGCCGGTTGGTGACTTATCGGACTTTGTGATAATCACCATCTAAAAACAGACCAGTTGACAGAAATATGGCCACACTAGGTTAGCAACCCATCAGACAACAATTTTCCAACTCTACAACTTAGCCAGTTAATAGATGACCTCAGTGAAGACAAATTCCTAATCTAAGGCCTCACCTCCAGATCACAACATCTAGATTCTAAGAGTCATTGCCCCCAAACCCTAATCTTGCTCCTCCCATTCTAGAAATAAGTCACTAATTTCCAGGCACCTAGCACCTAATAATCCCCTCGAGCCAAACCACACCTATTAATAAAATAGGGGGAAAAATTATAATAATAATTAAAATCAGTTTAATCTTCCAATTCTCCAACAACCAGTTAATAAATATCTTGTCATGTTTAATGAAAGTAATATATGGCGCCAAAAAGAACAGTAAAGGCTATTATATGGAAGAAGCTTGAGTAACGTAGGCAGGTATCAACTACAGAGGGTAGGATAAGAAAAGAAAAAAAGAAAAAAGTAGTTAAGGAATAGATGGTAATTAGAATAGTAATGAGTAACTGTGAGGCCCTACATGTTATAAGAGGTCTATAACCCTTCGGCGCCTCTGAGGCACCTTCGGAGGACCTCACAGCGCCGCTGCCAAGGCACTAGCTAGCCGAGACACTATATAATCCGCACCTGCGGCCACATATGCCGCAGGTCAGCAATCAGTCTGTATCTAACCGAGCCCTACGTTCGACCAATAAATCCCAACGTTTGCCTGCTTTCCAGTAACCGCCTCACATTCTGATTGCTCCAAACCTCAGGGTGGAAGGTTAGCGATCGTTCGGAAATGGTCACCACCAGAAGCACGCCGGTGGCCGCTGCCCCTGAGCAACTCCCGAGCGAGTCAAAGGGGACAACGCCCCAACGCGAATCCAGAGATACTGATGAGCTCGTGGAAATGCCACAGGGGGAACACCAGGGACATAGTTCCGAACCGGCGGCCACAAGCGAGGCCTACACCCAACTTACCGAGGAGCAGTTGAACTCTATGACTCTCTCCGAGTTGGAAATGGCCAACGAACGCCTAGGGCGGCAAGCCCGAATGGCGGAACTGAGGCAGAATATACTGCAGAATCAAAACCGAATCCGAGACCCCACCTCCAAAGGTGCGGGTGTGGGGGAAAAGCGTCCCCGAACCGAAACACTGGGGGAGAAACGTCCCCCGAGGTTCAAACTAGACCACCCCTACAGCGGAAGAAGCTATAACGAGTACGAGATGTTCGTCGGGAGAGCCGAATCCTGGTTCGGGAGATATTCGGAGTGGTATAACACATATCCAGAGCATAAGATTGGCGAAGCATCGGACAACCTAGATCAACCCCAGTTCCTGCAGTACTCCCTATTCCAGAAGGAACGCGGGGGTGCGGTTAATGTGAGCTGGGATGACTTCAAGGGCCATCTCCGTCGAATCTTTAATGACCCCGAACTCCTCCGAACCGATGCCCTACGCCGATATACCGACGCGAAGCAACGAGAAGAACAGTCCGTATATGAGTTCGCCCAGTTCCTTCGGACGCTGGAGGAACAGATGGACCTCCAATATACGGAGGAGCAGCGGATGAAACAATTGAGCGTCAAGGTTCTCCGGAGCATACAGGCAGAGGCCCAGAAGTACCCGGAGAAGCCGAAACACTACGAAGGAATGATAGCATTCCTGCAGAAGGTAGAAGATACCATGCCCGAACGTCAGAAGGCTAAGGCCGACAGACGACGAAAGCCCAAAGGCCCTGTAAGGGGATCTAGAGGGGATGACAGCTCAAGGGAGCGGCCAGGGTACAGGGGACGAGGGCCCCGAACGAACCCAGGACCTCCGAGAGGAGGATCCCATAGGTCCGGCATGAGCCGAGACCGAGATAGAAATCACATGAACAGTCGAAACTGTTTCAATTGTGGCCAACCCGGGCACTTTGCCAGCGACTGTCCCAAGCCGAAGGTCGAAGCAGGCCAGAGAGGTACGGACAAGTCAAAAAACTGAAGCCCCGGCTGTTGGGTGCAGCAGCTGCACTGGGGATTGAACCTGATATTGCACCGGAGAAGAACCTGCAGCAGGAACAACTACTAGTTGCAATGGTAGAGCTCCCTGGCATACCAGGGGCTCCCCCACTCCGGGCGCTCATTGATAGTGGCGCTCAGGGCAGTTTTATAGACCAAACCCTTGTAGAGAGGTTCGGGATGTACTCAAATAAGACACCCCGAAGGGTTAAGGCTGCTGACGGGCACCGGATCCGGTCCTATGGCCAGCATAACGTAGACGTCAAGGCTGTAGATACCGAAGGGCTACCCAGGACTACCGGATGTTCGCTGAATGCGGTGAACATAGACGGGTATGACGTTATCCTAGGTATGCCGTGGCTTCGGGCCGCCAACCCAGACGTAGATTGGGAAAACCAAACCTGGGGATACAGGGCCTACACCAGCCTAGGGAAGATAGAGATCCTTACCGCAGCTGCGGCACAGGGAGAGCTCCTAGCTGGATGTCTGGCTTACTGGATATTGCCTGATGCCCTCGAAACCGGAGACCTACGGCTGTGCGCAGCCAGGATCGACGGTGGGGGCCATATAAAAGTACTACTCGATGAACCCTTAGACTGGGAATCAGTAGCGAAATCAGACCAGAAGGTCCCAGAGTACCTTCGGGAGTATGAGGACGTGTTCTCGGAGAAGGCCGCAGGCATGCTGCCTGAACATACGGCGCATGACCACGCTATTGAACTTGAACCGGGCACGACTCCTCCCCATAGACCGATATACGGGCTCACCGAGTCCGAACGAGAGGTACTAAAAACATACATAAAGGCAGCCCTAGAGAAAGGATGGATAAGACCATCGAAAAGCCCAGCAGGGGCCCCTATCCTATTCGTCCCGAAGAAAGATGGCAGCCTCCGCCTATGTGTAGACTATCGGGGCCTCAATGCTATAACAGTGAAAGACCGATACCCGCTTCCCTTGATATCGGAGACCCTAGACCGACTGTCGGGGGCCAAGTACTTCACTAAACTCGATCTCAAGGATGCGTATCACCGCATAAGAATAAGACGTGGAGACGAGTGGAAGACAGCATTCCGAACCAGATATGGCCACTATGAATACAACGTGATGCCGTTCGGACTAGCCAATGCCCCTGCTACCTTCCAGGCTTATGTTAATAAGGCTATGTCGGACTTGCTTGACACCTGTGTGGTGGTCTACCTCGACGACATAGTCATATATTCGGAGAACCTAGAGGATCATAAGGCCCAGGTTCGAGAGGTCCTGGAAAGACTTCGAACGCACCAGTTGTATTGTAAACTGAGTAAGTGTAGCTTTAGCACCGATACTATAGAGTATCTGGGGTTCGTGGTATCCCCAAAAGGTGTCAGGATGGAGGAGGACAGAGTCCGAACCATCCAGGAATGGCCGGAACCACAAACGGTAAAAGAAATCCAGTCCTTCTTGGGGTTCGCGAACTTCTACCGCAACTTCATACCGAAGTTCTCCAAGGTTACGAAGGCCCTGACCGAACTCACGAAGGGAACGGCGGGCAGAGCGTCAAAGCATCGGAAACAGGAGAAAAACCCTGGACTGCTCACCCCCGAAGCCCTAAAGTCCTTCGGAGAACTCAAGGATCTGTTCTGTCAAGAGCCCTTACTGCGGCACTTTGACCCTATCCGGCCTATACGGTTGGAAACAGACGCCTCTGGGGGCGCCATAGGTGCAGTAATCACTCAGCTGTTTGAGGATGATGCATGGCACCCCATTGCCTACTGGTCCCGAAAGTTGCAGGGACCGGAGGTTAGATATGAGACTCATGATGCCGAACTAATGGCCATAGTCGATGCTTTTAAGCACTGGCGGCAATACCTGGAGGGTAGCCGACACATGATAAGGGTCCTGACAGACCACAATAACCTGCGGTACTTCACTACTACGAAAGTGTTGTCCAGGCGTCAGGCCCGATGGGCAGAATATCTATCGGCATACGATTTCAATATAGAATACCGCCCAGGATCAAAGAATCCCGCAGATGCGCCTAGCCGCCGGCCTGACTATATGGAAGGCATAGAAGAGGAAGAATCCCTTCTCCCTACCTTGAAGGAGAAGCTCCGAAGGGGGGTACTCGCGGCTGAACAAAACGATATAAACCCTCCTCTTAGATATAGAGAATCTGCAAGCGAACCGGCGCATGAAGGAGAAGAACAGGAGGACCTTCTCGCTGCTAGCAAAAGTGATTCCCGCAGGCCCAAGACGGGAAATGCCCCTGCGGATGAGAGTACCGCCGCCGGTGTCACAGGGGATCTAGAGCTCCTGGTACCGCGGTCTCTGGCTACCGAAGCTATGAAGACCGAGACGGCCTATACAGATATGAAGCCGGATATGGAGGCCCTCCTTCGGACCTGCCAGCAAGGGGACGCCTTTGTATGGAAGAAGATGAAGGACCTCCGAGAAGGTGTTCATAAGGCCAAGGACTCGAACTGGAATATTGGAGACAGTGGTCTGCTCCGGTATAAGGATGCGGCCTATGTGCCGCCGGACAAGGCCCTACAGTCGGAAATCATGAGGAACAACCATGATGACGCCCAGGGAGGACATTTCGGAAAAGAACGAACCCTGGCGGCAGTACGCCGAAAATACTACTGGCCGGCAATGGAGGCTGACATAGAATATCATGTCCGAACCTGTGCGGTGTGTCAGAAAACGAAGGTGCACCGACATAAGGAATATGGCTTACTGAAGCCCCTACCAGTTCCCAGCGAACCATTTGAGGTCGTGACTATGGACTTCATCACCGAACTACCCCCAGCAGAGTGGCGAGGGGAGACGGTCGATGCTATCCTAGTTATAGTAGACCCTTTCTCGAAGTATTGCATCTACCTCCCTACCCAGAAGGCTCTGACGGCCGAAGGGCTGGCGAAGCTGCTATACGAGCACCTAGTTCAATGGATCACATTGCCGAAACACATAGTATCGGACCGTGACAAGCTTTTCACCAGCGGGTTCTGGCAAAGCATGTGTTTCTATCTCGGAATCACCCGTCGGCTGTCCACCACAGCTCACCCTCAGTCAGATGGCCAAACCGAACGACAGAACCAACTCATAGAGCATTATCTGCGTTGCTATACCAATTATGAACAAACAGATTGGCCCCGGTGGATCCCTATGGCGCAGCATGTATATAATAACAGCCGCCATAGCGTCACAGGGAAAACTCCGATGGAGGTGCTGATGGGATTCCAAGGGGACCTTCGCATAGACGTGACGAAAGAATCTCCGAACGAGAATCTTGACGCAAAACAGAGAGTAGAGGGGCTCCAAGCGGTGCGAGCGCAGCTCCGAACAAGATTGGAAGCCGCGAAAGGGTCCCAGGCGAAGTTCTATAACCGCCGAAGGATAGAAAAGACCTACAAAGTAGGGGATCAGGTCATGCTTCGGACGAAGAATATAACGTCATCCCGATATTCGGGGAAGCTAGATGATCGTCAGATAGGCCCTTTCCGAATACTAGAAACATGGGGAACAAACGCCTACCGTCTAGACTTAACCCCAAGATACAGAGGCTTACACCCAGTATTCCATGTGTCCCTATTGGAACCATACTATACTGCCGCGAGGGGCCCCATACCGACGGAACCGATCCTAGTCGACGATGTACCCGAATATATAGTACAGGATATCGTACAAGAACGAATCCGCGGACGGCAGACCCAGTACCTAGTCCGATGGAAGGGCTGGCCCGTCGAAGAAGCAACCTGGGAGCCGGCGGAGGCCCTGCAAGATGTCGAAGCCCTAGATATCTACCTCAAGCGCAAGGCCGAAGGGTCTACCGTAGGAAAGCTACGTACCAGGCGCAGGGGAAGGGGCCGGAGAAAGAACGACTCTTGAAATTAGGCCCGCAGGCCGCACCCACGGTGCAAAAAGCTAAACTAAAAACCTAAACCCCCGAAGGGGAACCCAAACACATTCATAAAAGAAGCCCCGAAGGGCGCACCAAGGATATCATAATGCCCGAAGGCCCAACAAACCCCAATGCCCGAAGGCCAAGCAAAAAGAACTACCCATAAAAAACCCGAACGTAATCGTCCAGGTCGCGCTGTGCCTCGGACACACGACGAACCAGACGCACAAGGCGGTCATCCCGCGCAGGTGCTAACCCCATCAAATCCCCGTAACCGGGGGCGGACAAGCCGCGCGAACCATAGGGACCCGTAAAGGTGTCCGGCCTAGCTGCCTGGTTCGCATTGAACAGGGGCCCTGGGACGCCATAGCGAGCCGGCGGGCGTTCACTCCCCCAACCAAGAGCACCCGACATGAGCGCAGGCTCAGTCTGCTGCACGGGGGTCGCACCAACCGACTCCCCGAGGTGGTCGGCCGACCGAGGAGCCTGTCGACGGCGCATGGCCATGTCGAGACTCACAACGGCCTCCTCCCAACCCTCGGACCGAGAGCGCACCTTCCCAACTACCTCGCGAGCGAGGGACTCTTGTTCAGTTGGCACCTATGATCTGTTAGCAAACATCTGAACGCGTAGAGCGGAGCATTCGGACGCGTGAGGAGAAGACATTCGACGCGTAAAATCAAACATCCGAACAGGCTGAGCAGACAACAACACACACAGGGAAGGACACTTACCACCTTACAGTCGGCCGCAGACTTTTTCAAGCGCTTGCAGCGCGCGCAGGGGCCGGCAACCGCACCGCCACAGACGAGATCGGGCTCGTCGCCAAGGGCCCGAAGGCACCGTTGGCAGGGCAGAGGGCCCTTATGCCCGCGAGGCCGCAGGGACATGGTGGACTTTGGGCGGGGGGCGGAGCGAGCACGGCGGGCAGGCGAGCGGCGCACAGGCGAGGGGGTGCGAGGCGCGGGCACAGGCGAGGGGGTGCGAGGCGCAGGGGCAGGCGAGGGACGCGCAGGGGAGGCCGAGCGAGCGCGAGCGGCAGGCGGGCGCAGGAAGCCCTGCTCTCCTATCAGCCAACCTTGGTTCACAAGAGTATTGCGAATGGCGTCAGTTACTTTCTTATCCCGCCTCGCAAGCGGGGAGACAATCTCATCCTCCGAAGAGGACGAGAAAAAATAGGCGGGGGGGGCGGCGCACGGGCGGACGCGCGGGCGCGCAAGCCCCTACGTAGACGGCGAGGCACTATCCCACGTTAGCACTAGACTCCCCGATAGACGCGCGCATAGGCGCGCAAGGAGGTGAATCCATAGACATATGCATATACATGCGTATAGCCTCACTTACTCGCACAGAGACAACACAGGACCAGAGGAAACAGAAAAACCGCGCAGAGAGGCGGCGCACTGGGCAGGATGGTGTTGCGAAAGGAAAGAAAATTTCCAGAGGTGCGACAAACAGACGAATGTTCATAACAACAACAGCGCGGGTGCGGCACATGGCGACGGACCCACTCATCCGCCTGCCAAGCAACGTGCGCGGCAACCGGCATATAGTGCAGCCGCACCGACGCCAAGCCGTCACCCGTCGGATCATCTCTAATCCGCCACATACCCTAGAATCAGCTCAGGAACGCTGATTCCGTTAAAAGGGGGGATAATGTGAGGCCCTACATGTTATAAGAGGTCTATAACCCTTCGGCGCCTCTGAGGCACCTTCGGAGGACCTCACAGCGCCGCTGCCAAGGCACTAGCTAGCCGAGACACTATATAATCCGCACCTGCGGCCACATATGCCGCAGGTCAGCAATCAGTCTGTATCTAACCGAGCCCTACGTTCGACCAATAAATCCCAACGTTTGCCTGCTTTCCAGTAACCGCCTCACAGTAACGTATTTCACAAGCATCCCGGCCACATAAGCACCCCGGCCATCCCATCAAATTTCTTTAATTTTCTAACCTACCATCCACTTCAAAATAACATTTTTATCACAAAATGTCTAAAAATCAAATAAAAAAAGCTTTAGAAGATGTTGGCTGACTTTTTTTTACTATTAATGTGTTAAAAAAAGACAAAATTATTAGTGTTTGTAAAGTAGTGTGTCTTTATAATATGTTTTGCTCAACTTTATAAGATTGACTCAGTGGTCACTCTGAAATATCAACTACTGATTTATAATATCGCAAACTATTTTTTATTGAGGAGAAATCGCTATGTATATAGATATTATTTATAGAATTATATGGATGCTCTATCTGGCTTTAAATGCTTTAAATTATAACTAATATTTTATTTTTAAAATGAGGAAATCTAACTATATCAGCTATTATTAGTATAAATTGGATAAGTAACTTTTTAAAATATCAATCTAATCTTAAAATGTGATTTGTATGTCAATTAATATATTCCTGAGCTAAATGTGAAGATCTAAAGCTTATAAATGAATATTTTATTAATCTGTAGCGTGCTTGAAGTGAGTATAGTATTATAGATGAAGATATTTATAACTTTGATGAGACTGGATTTGTTCTAGGGATCATTACTATAGTAAAAGTTATATATAGCTATAATTGCTTAGGTAAACTAAGTTTTATCTAGTCTAAAAATCGTGAATAGGTTACTGCAGTAGAGTGTATAAGTATATAAGGATTTGCATTATCTTTATTGATTATATTTAAATCTAGTAATAAGCAGGCTGATTGGTATATATATCTAAATTTATCATTTGATTAATCAATAATATAATTATTAAATGGTTAGACATTAGATGAAATTAGCTTATTTTGACTTTAAAATATATTTGATAAATTGACAAAGCCTCATATAGTTAAAAGATATTGGTTATTGATATTAGATAGTTATAGCAGCTATTTAACATCTAATTAAGATTAATATTATTATGATAATGATATTGTTTCTATATGTATACCTCCATATTCTTTGTATTTATTGTAATTGCTTGATGTGGGTATTTTTACTGTTCTCAAGCGCTGCTTTGGATGTGCAGTTAAAGATTAGATGTGCTGTGGTATTAATTATATTAATAAATATGATTTTCTTACTATACTGCCAGTAATATGTGTAGAGGTCTATTCTATTAGAAATATTATAAGTGGCTTCTCTTATATAGGTGTTTTACCATTTAATCTTAAATCTATTCTATCTTAATTGAAAATTTTTATCAGGATATCTACTTTGGAGGTCTTAAGGTTAAATATTTTATCAATAAGTAATGGTTTACTTGTAACACCTTATAATATTTGGACTTTACAGCGTCAGGCTAAATCAATAAAGTGATTTTTGAAGTGATGTACTATAAGCCCTTCTTCTTCCACAAATCAGGCTTTTAATTAGGTAATAAAAGGATGTTTATTAGCAATGCACTCTGTAGCGCTTTTAATAAAGGAAAACTATGATCTATGAGCAGCAAATGAGCATATAAGAAAGAAGAAGAAATGTTAATTAAAATTGTTTTATAATGAGGATATTTTAACTATTGTTGAAGGCTAGGAGCTTGCTATAGTGCTTTAAGAAGATAATTTATCTGACTAATTGATTACTCAGATTGAGGCTTCTTAGCCTCGCAAGCGCGCATTATCTAAGTGTACGAATTGTGGTTAAATAGGGCATAATTGTACATTTTGTAAGAATAATTCTATATAGAAATATAAGCGATTTTTTAGTGTTGAGTAGAAATCTGAGTGGCTTCAATTTGACTAGGAGGGTGCGGGTTGTCACGCACCGGGACCCACTCTAGTTGTCACTGGCTGTGTCGAGGAGCGATACGATGTGTTGAACCACACAGAGGTTCCTTGAGGGTAACTAGTAACGAAGTACAAAGGTTGCCGAAGGGTAAAGGTGAGGGTAAGACACAACTAAAGTAGGAGCGATGCCTTGAAGTGCCGTAGTACTTCAAGTGGGATTGCCTTGCTGACCCTTACAGTGTAACTGATAGTAATAATCGTAGTGACTTATGTTAAAGAACTATGCTAAGGTAAACTAGATACATGCAAATGGGTGTGTTTATATAGATGTCGTTCCTACAATATCCCTACAATCTGTCCGTATACAGATTGTATATCCAATCACCTTCTTGTCTTTTCCTACACTTCTCCTACACTCTTATTGTATACCCGAGTGTAGTTGCTTATGTAATGTGTAATCCCGTGTGAGTAGCAAACGGGCTGTGTGTGGTCGTGGTAACTGGTTGGCCGTGGTGTTAGCCGCTTTAACAGACACTTGCCCTGAAGTGGCTTAAGACATCCTAATCTGTCCTTAGCTTTGCATATGTTGGTTTCGTAACATCACTCCCCCTCCTTGAAGTCCTTTGTCCTCAAAGGTATAAATAGAAGACGCGCCCTCGTTCCCAGCGTGACCCTGCTTCCTTTGGTGAGTGTCCGAAATGCGTCAACATGACTCCTAAAAAGGACCGTCTGGCTTATCGTGTGTCCCAGTCCGATCGCATCCGTCGAAACGGTTTCCCCGTCGATAATCCGTGCGAATATTGCAAAAGTAAAAACGAGATTTGCATAATGGATTCAAAAAGTCGAAACTGTGCGTCGTGCACACGTCGTGGTCGCAAATGCGAAAAGCGATTTCATAGTGAGCGAGAATGGTCAGATCTTCAGAAAGCTGAGGATCGTATTAATCAAGAGCTTCGCGATGCTCTTGCAAAACAGGCGGATCTGTCCGCGAAAATAAATCGTTTATTCAAACAACAGCAGTTTCTCAAAGAGCGAGGTTCGAAAATGTTGGATCATGATTCCAACGTGATGGAGATCTTAGATGAGGAGGATCCCGATGGCATCCCTCCTCCTTCTCCGACGAGAGAGATGCAACTAAATGCTATCTCCGACGTGGATTTTGAGGCCTTGTTCGCCAACCTGCCAATGTCTCCGCCTGGTGAATTGGGTTCCTCCGTCGGTAATCCTCTAATGCATCTGGAGCATCCGCGAGGTTCTCGATAGGTTCCCAAGTGTTTTCTGAGGTATCGTATCCCTTCCATTTGACCAGGTAGACAAATTTCCCATTGACTTGCTTTTCTCCTAGTATGTCTTCGACTTCATATGTCTCTTGCTCGACAATGATATCTGTTTGGAGTTTTGCATTTGATGGCGCTGGTTCCAATGATGAAACGTGGAACACTGGGTGTATTTTCATGGCTTTTGGTAGTTTTAGTTTGTAATTGACTTCTCCGATTTTTTCTTCAATTTCGAATGGCCCAATTCGTAGGTGGTTCAATTTGTCTTCCTTTCTTTTGGCGTCTAAATTTCGTAAAAGGTAGACCTTCCCTCCCTTCTTGAGATCAGGTCCCTTCTGATGTTTTTGGTTGTATCTTCTTGCCGATTGTTGTCCTTGATTTTCAATTTCATTGTGTAAATACTGGTGTAACGCCTTCATTGCGTTGACCATTTCTTCTGCTTCTTGTGCGATTGGTTGCTTGTATTTGGGTTCTCCTGGCATTCTTGCTTCTTTTCCTGTGTATGCCTTGAATGGTGTCATTCCTATGGTGGCTTGCTTGCTTGTATTGTAGGCCATTTGTGCCATAGGTAGTAGCATTGCCCAATTATTTCGGTCGTAATTGACGTAATGGCGTAAATACTGTTCCAATGTTTGGTTCGTTCGTTCAGTCTGTCCATTCGTCTGTGGGTGGTAAGCGGTTGACAGCCGCTGTTCTCCTCCCATAAGGTCCATCATGGATTTCCATAGTTTCGATGCAAAGGTCTGTCCCCTATCTGAGACCATAATCTCAGGTATACCGTGGTGCTGAAAGACTTTGTCAATTAACAGTATTGCTAATTGTTTTGCTGTCAATTGCTCCGTGGTTGCAACGAAGTGCGCATATTTAGTCATTCTGTCCACTACCACAAGTATCGAATCGTTTCCTTGCGACTTTGGTAGTTTGACGATGAAATCCATTGTTACCCATTGCCATGGATATTCTGGTGCTTCCAGTGGTTGCATTAGTCCATGAGGTTTGTGCCTATTAATCTTGTTCTTGTGACACTGGTCGCATTCCTTGATGTGGTTCTCGATGTCTCGAATCATTTTTGGCCAGTAGTAGTTCCTCGTAATTCGTTCTAGAGTGTTTGATACTCCTGGGTGTCCTGCCAATATGTTGTCGTGATGAAGTTGGATAATTTCCGTTCTGAGTGTCTTTGGTACATAGATTAGACCATGCCAAAATGCTAATCCTTCTTCCGTCATTGTGATTCGGTCATCCTCATTGTTTACCATGTTGAATATCAGTCCGTCTTGCTCGGTTTCTTTTGCGATTCTGTCTTGTAATTCCGAGTCTGTTACTCCTTCTAGTGTTGCTGCGAGTATTGCCGTTTGAGGATTATGTACTAGTGTTCCCCTATCTGTTTCCTTGAACAGGGCTGGTTCTGGTGATCTGATTCCTTCTTCATGATCCGGTCTCCTGCTTAGAGCGTCTGCTCGTTCGTTGTCTTTTCCCTTGCGGTATTCTATTTCGTACCAATAGTTTGCTAGCAATTCCGACCATCTCGCTTGTCTTCGGTTAAGAACCTTGGTTGTGAGGAAGTAGGTGAGGTTCTTGTGGTCCGTGATAACTCGTATTGGGAACTTAGTTCCTTCCAAGTAGACTCTCCAATGTCGAAGTGCTGTCACTATGGCTAGCAGTTCTTTATCGTGAATCTCGTAATTGAGTTCTGCATCAAGCATTTTCCTTGAGTAATACATTACTGGTCGTAGTTTCTTGTCTGGTCCTTCCTGCATCATTGCTGCTCCTATTGCGAAATCTGAAGCGTCTGTTTCCAACACTGTTGGTTTCTCCGGGTCGTGTTGCATCAGTATAGGTGCGGTGGTGAGCCGAAGCTTCGCTTCTTCGAATGCTTTCTGGCATTCCGTTGTCCATTCAAACTCGAAGTCCTTTCGTAACAGTTTGAATATGGGATTCATTATCCCTGCGTATCCTTTCACGTATCGTCGATAGTAGTTGATTAATCCGAGAAAGGATTGCACTTCTTTAACGTTCTTTGGTGTAGGCCAGTCTCGTACCGCCTGTACCTTTTCTTTATCCATTTGGATCCCTTCTTGAGTGATTCTGTGTCCCAAGAAGTCCGTTTCTTGTACGTGAAACTCGCATTTCCTAAGCTTCAACTGTAGCTTTGCTTCCCGTAAGCGATGTAGGACCATCCTTACGTGTCGTACGTGATCGTTCATGCTGTCTGAGAATATTAATATGTCGTCGAGGTATGCGACAGTAAAGTCGTATAGGTAATCCCCGATTACATGGTTGATGTACCGTTGGAATGCTGCTGGTGCATTGGTTAATCCGAAAGGCATAACCAGATATTCGTAATGTCCAAACTTGGTCTTGAATGCAGTTTTCCATTCTTCTCCTTCCTTGATTCTCAGTCTGTTGTACGCGTCCGTAATATCGAGTTTCGTAAACCATTTCTTTCCTCGTATTTTGTCTTGTATTTCCGAAATCAGGGGTAATGGGTGACTGTCTCGTATAGTGATTTTGTTCAGTTGTCGGTAGTCTATACATGGTCGTAGGTCAGTAGTCCCCTTCTTTCCCACAAAGAGTACGGAGTATCCTGCTGGCGAGCTTGAGGGTCTGATGTATCCCTTTTCCAAGCTTTCATTCAGGTACTTCTTAAGTGCTGCCGTCTCATTTTCTGACATGGGGTAGATTCGTTGAGGTCTTGGTTCTTCGTTTTCTTTCAATGGGATGGTATGGTCCCATTCACTGTGTTCAGGTAATTTCTTGTATGTTCCGTTGAACAATTCCTTGAATCGTTCATATTCTTTAGGTAGTTCAGGTTCTGCGGTTGCCGCGATCTGACACTCCTCTTTCAGGTGTTCGGTAATGGCCTCCCCTTTGGTCCCATTCCGTATAAGAGTCCACGAGGAAGTCAAGTCGTCTGCTTCTTCCGTCGTACTCAAGTCTCCCGCCTGTCCGGTGACTTCATCTACCTGAGATATCTGTCCACAATTACAACGATTCATTTTGATTTCGCCAGTTCCCCAGTTTATCTCCGGGTTATGAACCTTGAGCCATGGGATTCCAAGAACTATGTCGTTTGGTCCCAGTTCTGCGACGTCAAAGTTGATCATCTCGTGATGGTTTCCTAATACCATGGACAACCACCCTGTTTCATGTGTGACTCCCCCTTCTTGCAGGCTCACCCCGCTGAGTCCTGTGATGGGTACTGCTTGGGGTTTCTTCCTTCCCAAGATTTTCAATGTTCGTTTTGTTTCTTTATCCATGAAGTTGTGCGTTGCTCCCGAATCGACCATTGCTTCGATCTCTATTCCGTATATGGCCACTGTGGTTCTTAGTTGCCTTCCACAAGCCGTTGCGTTGAGTTCTGCCCTTTCGTATGCACAGTTGTCCGCATGCTGCGGCCATTTCCCTTTTGGAAATTCCCCAGCCCTAATTTTAGGGTGTACGTGCGTTATACATTCGTCATTGTAGCAGATTTTCCATGATAACATCCGATGCTTTGGATGTTGCTCAAGCTGTAAGCAATTGCACCATGCCGTCTGGCATTTCCATTCCTTCATTTGTTTCGTTACGCTCATTCTTCCTTCTTTCTCATACCATGGTGTTATGATGCACTGCATCCTTTCAATTCTGGTGAGGTCATGGTTGGTATGGACACATGGCTGATTCTTCGGGTCTTCGCCATAAGGTAGTTGAATGTAGTCGTTCATCCAGGCTTTTACGAATCCATCTCGTGGATCATCGTCTTTTCTGCCTATTTCGGGGTTACGAGTTTCTTCGAAACTCCCAGCTTCACTGAGCTGCACCACCTTTTTCTTCGAGGGGCTGATGGTGTTCCATTCCTGCGTCAATTTCCATTCGCAGTTTGATATCTTCGCTTGCTTCCTCTTTCTTGGGAAGTAGCCCTGGCTTTCTTTTGCTTCCCCATGGATTGTGCATGAATCCATTGTGCAAAAGGTCCAATGTAATAATCCGTGCCCTGGGTGGTCTTTCTCTTCAAAGATTACCCTGCACTCGGCTCCACACTTGTTCTCGAGGTGTGTCCGAACTTCGTAAAGCTTCTGCTTTCCTTTTTCTTTGTCAGCCGTCTTTGAACTCTCGATGTCGTTCAGAGCTTCGTTCAATTGGCTTTCTATCTTTTCGACCTGACTCATCCCTTCGTACTGTCGCCACCCTTGGCTTTCTGGGATTTCGTCCATTTCTGGGAACTCTTCGGTGTCTCCCGATTCATACTGTTCCGCGTCGTCATAGTCGTATTTCGGGTAAGACTCTCTGTCTTCCTCATTTGTCGCATTCAATTGTCGTCCTTGTGGTTTGACTCTACACTCTCTCCTGAAGTGGCCCGTCTTCCCACAGTTGTAACACTTTATCTTTGACTTGTCGAATTTCGTTTTTGGCTGTTCTTGAGTGGCATCAAGTTCCATAGGTCGAGGTCCATACGGGTCCTCCCTTTTCTTGTGGTGGTATGGTTTCTTGCCACTGCTCCAGTTTCCGCCGTATTTCTTTTCCATACGTCGTTCGTAGAGCCTATTGTCGAGTTTGACTGCTACATCAATCATGTCCGTGAGATTGTCTGGCCTAGTGGGTATTCTGGCTATCTCATCCTTGATGTCGTCTTTCAGTCCTTGGTAGAATCGATCTGCTTTGGCCTCATCATCCCATCCGAGATGAGAGCTGATCTGGTAGAATTTCGACGCATAGTCTGAGGCTGATGTGATCTGCTTCAGACGTTGAATTTTCTGAGCTGCGTTATTTCTCTCATCGATTTCTCCAAAGGTTGATTTGATTTTTCTGACGAATACATTGTAGTCCGCAAAGGTTTCATCGATCTCGTCTTCCCTGTCATCTGGGGCTATCTCAAACCATGCCCGTACATAGGGTTCAAACCAATCCATAGCTTCTCCTTCTAGGAACGTTGAAGCTGTCAAGACCTTGTCTGGTTCCCCATGCAGCAAGTGCGAGTTGACAGAAAAGTACAACTGCATTTGTGCTAGGTAACTCCTCAGCTTGGTCCTATCTCCTTTGAACGGAGTTGGTTTGTTGATCTTAATCCTTGCGTGTGATGCATTCTCCAATTGGCTAATTCGTTCACGTAATTGTTGATTGACTGCCATTACGGATTGAACACTGGGTGTTTGTCCTCCAGTGGTACTGGGTGTTGGAGTTGCATTGTTGCCTGCCATGATTAGTAGTCTTGTTGGGGTAATACTTTCCTAATGTAGTAATTGGCCCTGCTTGATAGTACTTGTCCCGTATCGTTCCTCGGGGTCAAGACGATAGTTCTTTTGTCACGCACCGGGACCCACTCTAGTTGTCACTGGCTGTGTCGAGGAGCGATACGATGTGTTGAACCACACAGAGGTTCCTTGAGGGTAACTAGTAACGAAGTACAAAGGTTGCCGAAGGGTAAAGGTGAGGGTAAGACACAACTAAAGTAGGAGCGATGCCTTGAAGTGCCGTAGTACTTCAAGTGGGATTGCCTTGCTGACCCTTACAGTGTAACTGATAGTAATAATCGTAGTGACTTATGTTAAAGAACTATGCTAAGGTAAACTAGATACATGCAAATGGGTGTGTTTATATAGATGTCGTTCCTACAATATCCCTACAATCTGTCCGTATACAGATTGTATATCCAATCACCTTCTTGTCTTTTCCTACACTTCTCCTACACTCTTATTGTATACCCGAGTGTAGTTGCTTATGTAATGTGTAATCCCGTGTGAGTAGCAAACGGGCTGTGTGTGGTCGTGGTAACTGGTTGGCCGTGGTGTTAGCCGCTTTAACAGACACTTGCCCTGAAGTGGCTTAAGACATCCTAATCTGTCCTTAGCTTTGCATATGTTGGTTTCGTAACACGGGTGGCCGGGGTGCTTGTGTGGCTGGGGTGCTTGTGAAATACGTTAATCTTTGTATCATTAGTAATAGCAGTAGGGGGTGTGATAAGACAACAGGCGCGCCTTGTGCGATGTAGGGAACCTAACCGCAAGCGGGAATTCACAAGCCCTCACTTTTACAAGCGAAAAACGGATATGAAACAAGCTAGGCATTTTGATGGAATAAGCCAAGAATATTTCCGAAATCTATTTCGACCGGAAAAGGGTTTCACCGCTGATTTGGTAGAAATTTGACTCGGATTCCGGGTTGAAATCAAAAGTTCTCAATGGTCTGATTAGACACAGCCACAGCCACAGCGCTAATCGCTGAAGGATCATTCATCGAAAGCAGGAAGTCATCATTTCAAATTTAGTTGTTTTTTACTGGTAACGAGTCCTGGTCTATTCAATACTCAATAACTGGGGTCCAAGGAGATCATTCTCTTCTCCAAACGCAGCATCAGCAAAATCCAATATCATACTAATTCACGCGAAAAATCATGGAGTTCCTCTGCTCTCTACTACCTATCGCCATTTCATCCGTCTTCTCGATGAGATCGGCAAGCCTGATGATGGTACCAACAGGCTATGTCTCATTTTTCGGCCTCACCTGGCTACCATGGCATGACGATCTGCCCTTCAGGGTCCTTTCTGATGCCATTATTGTCGCCATAATCAACGCGATTCTATCACTTCTCGCACCTCGCTTTCCTCGACTGCTTGCAGCTTATAAGGACAGTGGGGGATCACCGAAACTCCCATTGGGTTTCCATAAGCTGCACCCCAACAGCCGGATCCCAGCAATTGCCTTCATCACAGTTGCGGTCGCCGGATGGCTGGTTACTGCCTACGGATTGAGTCTACCTTACAAATTTGTGTCGAGCCTGGCTCTAATATCAATGATTGCGGGTATTGTGCTCTACTATGCAGTCCAGTTGGTAAAGGTTTTCTGGATATATGTCAGCCATTATCCAGAAATGCCTCCCCTTGGATTGGTGACTGGAATGTTCTGGCCGCCAATGCATCCTTTTCATCGGTTTCTGGTGCGAGCTTCGCATCGTGTTGCGCGATGGTTGGAAGGATCTCCTTCTCAACCGGTCGTCACAGATGAGCACAAACACAACCCAGTTGAAGAATGAAGAATGGTACATCTGCTAGTAGAATTCTTATTAATAATTGGTTATTTCAGTATTGGCAACCCCTATCGTTTCCGATATAGATTAGAGCATTTCTCTCTGTCATGAGAAACTATGATCTGTAAGCGCTAGTAACAAGAGGCTGGGAGAAGCAAGAGAGGGGAAAAGGCTGGTCACAGGAAAGCTTAGATTAACCTAGAGGGCTTTCTCTCCTCCCGATTAGTGTATAAGCTCCTGTACTAACCGGAAGCGACGTGGCTAGCCTGACTACTGTCTCGTCTCATCTTTGACTCCGGACTTTTGTATGCGCGAGGGTGAGGCTGAGTACGAAACATTGCCCTGCGCCACAGACCCCTCCACGATCTTCTTACCACCCAAGATAGTCTTGAACACTAATGCGACGATTATCATGATATTTAAATGAGGCCATTCGGGTTTGATTTTTCCCATATCCAAACATATTATTTATTTAGAGGCGCCAACAATACTAGAATTGTCCCTTAGTGCTTCGACCCGTGCTTCCTCCAGTACAGCAGGCAGCATGCCTTCCATTGAATTGGAGAATTGGGATAGGGACAGCATTACGGTAGTGGCATCCAGCACCAGAACTTCAATAGACACCACTGGCGAAGACGGCACCGTACACATTTCACAGTCGCAGAGCTCCCAGCGACAGCAACCGCAACGTGTAAATTCATCAGCGGATCGAACGGGAACACCAGCAGGAGCGCCTAATCAGCCCTCACAGCAGGGATCGCAACAAGATCCGGAACAGTCTGAAGGAGAATCAGAATCCGGATCAACATCGCAAGGCCAGCAACAAGTTCCAATACCAGTTCCGACACCAGTTCCAGCGCCAGTCCCAGCACAAACAGAGCAACAGACTGCCAGTCTAGTATGGCTGCAAAGGATCGTAACAAAGACATGGAAATTGGCTAAAGAAGTATGGGACAAAGGAATTAAACATCGGCAGGCAGAAATTGCTGTAGTGGCACTAATAATTGGCGTTCTCATGGTATCGCCAACCTTTGGTCAATACGCCGGGTCTCTCTGGTCTAATGCAGTGACTTATCAAAGCTGGTGCAAAAGCGAGCAGGTGGGTATACCGGGTCGCCTTTATACAATACCAGACTGACTAGATTTCCCCTTACCTCAGGAAGCAAATCATACTCTTACTTCTATGTGCAACATGATCGTGAACAAGCCAATGCCACCACCACCAGGACTGAATGAAGTATTCAAAGATATTGGACGGCGAGATGCTGCACCAACTAATATGCCCAAACCCCCAGTCCCCATCTGGCCCACTCCCACAAAAGAGGAACTGGAAGCAGCGCGTGCCTTCGCGAATGGTCCGGTCGGCACTGGCATCTACTTTGCTATCCATGGCTTCATCGCACTCATGCTTCGACTAGAAGCCGAATCCGGAAAATGGGCACGGTTTCTCTTTATTTTCAATCTGTTCTGGTTTTTCCGCAGAATCACTCTCGTACAGGCCGTGGCCAGTGTCTGTTTGCTGATGGACTGGTGTTATTGGCTGCGTAAGGTAGGTGTCAGAGGCCCATCACTAGGTGCTCTAGCCGTGCTGCCTATCTTGTACGGGGTAGGGTACATGTCGGAGAAATCTTTTACGATAAAGATAATCTTGAGTGTTGTTTCGGTATTAATTGTAGGAGACCATTACTCACAAAAGCTTCTTCCTATGCTTCAGATATTGGAAAGATATCCCGCTTCAACTAAGCAGGATACATGAAATTGATCGGTCTTTGGGTGAGTAAAAATGTATTCTTATTGAAATAACTGGTCGGATAACGGAAATTAATGGTCTCAATAGTCTCTTTGGTATTAGACACCTGCTTTCATATATTCTCAATAATGTTCTCATATTTTGCCTTCAACTGCACATACCTTCACATTTGATCGGCTGACCTAGAGAGAAAGGGGTGTATATAAATTAGTTCACAATACTAGAACATACCAATGATTATATTAGTTAATTATCAATGTCGTCGTAAATGGTGAAATATTTTGATAAGGAATAGGCAATAATATACCTAGAAGCTGACCGCATTGCGACAAATAACTTTTATGATACTAACGGGTAATTCTCTGGGGCACATTTGGACCCCTAAGTTATGAGGCCGAATGATATAGTAGAGTCAATACTGCTTCAGAAATTGGTCAACTCAGGTTTAGTAAGCAGGTGGGCTTCGTCAAACAGAGGGTGAACAATTATGCCGTAGATTCCAATGATGCTTTCGTTGTTGAAATGACTGTGAATGAAAAGACACTCCGCCGAGCTGACAATGAGGACATCAGAATGATCCATCCTGGGTACAGTCTCAGATGAGCTTCATTGCCGTAGCGACAGATCTCGTTATAAGAGTTGATGGTATCTGAGGCAGAACGACTGTCTCGTTTAGCCCCTGAACAATCAACAAAGGTTGCTAAGCTCTGGATCCATTAGCTGGCGCCATCAAATCCTGCCATTCCTAAAATTCCGTTTTATTATTTAGTAAAGCTACACTATGAATGATGTCTTCTTCTGTCAAGTTGTATCCTAGAGACATAATTCCACATTAGCAATACTGGGCAAGCTTAGCGATTTCAACCCGCTTCAAGAATATCTCAGAAAGTAATGATAGACTGCGGTAGGAAAAACGCGCTGGAGGTCAACCTGCAGGAACAAGAATTCGTAGGTAATACCATAACACTCATAGTTAGTAGATTGAAGCACCGTCTCCGCGCCGGAATTGTCATGTCGTGAATCTTGCTGGCAGGTACGAGGGCAACCGTTCCCACCTACCTCCCAGCGGTGTCTCTTTCGATCAAGTTTCTTTCTCGCAGTTTCCCAGGGAATGCCTTGCGAGCACCGAGCATACCGTAGTAGTGATCGTTAGCATGCGCAGGGAAACTGAGATACTTTGTGTTCCGTGCAGTTATTACCCATCCTACATAATCAGTAGCAATAATAACATACCCGTTTTCCACTAGGAGGATCAAGGTGTCATAAACATAGAGCTGGGCAGCCGTTAAGATGGACACCCTGCAAAAACACTGATTGTGCTGTATGCATAAGCAATGACGGGATTTTTTGTCTTTCCGGAACTAGGTGTAGGGAATTCCAATAGATATAGTTTCTGGGACAAGAATGCCATCTAGGTCCAGGGAAGTGCATTAATAGCGATAACTAGACCTCCCAGAGATCACATTGAGGGTGGAAGCATTGACCAGTTCGAGCTTCAGTAAGTCGCCTGAGACTGATTTCGAGAAATCTTTGGCTGTAGCATAGAAAGAAAATTCAGAATCGGCCCTATCATCTCGAAATCTTCCTCTTCAGCTACGGCAAAATAGCTCGGCAACTAGTATCACGTCCCAGGCACTAAAGAATGGCTGTAGAAACGTTGATATTGGCCGGGTACGAAGCTGCTGCTATAGAGCAGCCCATCAAGCCGAACAAGGTACCGAGAATAAACATAGACGATTAACAGAGAAGTTACGGGTGAAACCCAAACTAGAGAAAGGACAGACAATGCAATTGCAATGGAACTCGACACCGCCTAGGGATTTCGTGCACTCAGATACCCTCGGAAAGATGACAAATATATGGCACATTGAACGGTCACAATACATACTGCTATTCGATGTCCGCCCTGAAGATGAAGAATAGATATAGCATTGCAGAACGGTGCCCAAGTTCAGCCCTAAGGGACATCGCATGGCTCTGACCAGACTAGTCCACACTGGGTAATATTCATGCGAAGGTGGGTCGCATCAATGCTGCAATTAATCGCTGCCCAACTCTCTCAATCTCATTTACATCTTCAAATTCCCCCCGGTTGTTCACCATGCATTCCTTCCGCTTACGCGTACTCTGCATATCCAATGCGTGGTAGAACGCCTTGTGGACCTTGAGATGGGCTACGTATTAGCCGCAGATGTCTTCGGTGCCGGAAAGCACATATCAAGGTACGAATTAGTTTTATCACACAACATTATCCCGAATTGTGTAACTGATCCCTGGTTCGCATCTAGTAATAAAAGATAAAACCTTCCTTATCACGTGGTGCTCTTATTATTTCCTTGTCCTTGTCGGTCTATAAGATTGGTAGGCGCGCAAAGGACCTTAGACAGATCCAACCGTTAATGCACGTATAGCTCTAGGTTATATCGCTACATTTTTTTTTAACAAAACGGCGATTGATAGGGCAAGGATTACATATAAAATTACTTAATAAAATGGATTACAGTAGATAGATATCCATTGATATGTGCAAGGTAGGATACAATGCTGAATCAAATGCTATGTACTTGTCTTGGTCTGGTCAGTTCAGGGCTTGGTTCTCTGGTATCTTCTTTGCGTCCATGCGGGTTCATTAGAAATGCCTCATTCTCACAGGCCACGTCGTACAGATTCTTCAGTTCCTTCGAGAGCTTTTCACATTCAACGCGTTGTGCGCAGTCAATGGCAAGCATTCTTGACTCGATGATGTTCAGCAATTGAAAGATGGCTTCAGAACACTGGGGATGCTTGCGCAACGACGCGATCCACGAAGACACGCCTTGACGAAGCCTGGCCGTACAGCCATGACTACCTGGGTCACCTACCAATTTATAAAAGTAATCGTCGTTAATCTTCGTTTGTGGGTTCTGTTCGGCTCGTTTATCTGCCAACTCAACCACTCCAGGCCAACCGAGAAGTAACCACGATGCAAATTCGAGGTAAACGCAGCCCAGACTCCAAATATCGTACTTGCGTGAAACAGGCTTCCGCAGTTCAATCTCGGGTGATTGATAGGTGGGCGATGTCACCAACGTGAGTGGATTGACGTTGGATCTTGAATACCGCCCATGGAATCGACCCAGCCCGAAATCAGCAATTTGGAGGACACCCATTTTTCCATCCACTGTCGCGATTTGATCTTGGTGGGACCACAGAATGTTATCTGGTTTGAGATCGCCATGCCGTCCAAATCTCTTTTCTTGGTCATCATTGAGAACTTGTAGTCTTCTATCTCTGTAATCATCATCTGCCGTGTAAATGTGGACGCGAGACAAGGCAGATGCTATGCCAGATATTTGTTGGAAAACCCAAAGAGTCTTCTCATAGTTACATATCGGAGTGGCATTACGCTCCCAGTACTCGTGAAGATTTAATCGTGCGTACGGAAACATCATGTAGTAATGGCCCCGGTGTGAATACGCGGCTAGAAGTCGGATCAAATGGGGTTCTGCTTGGGACCTCAACTTCTTCAAGATGCTGACTTCATGATCAAATTCATTTTGATCTGTACTGCGCAGTTTCTTCACTGCTACAATAATGTGTTTTTCCTAAAAATGGTTTGGTCAGAAAAGATTCGGTGATTCGCCCACGTCCCGGTTCAAGAAATGACAAACTATATATGAGCTAAGATAAACCAAGACGAACCCTTTTTGGGTCAGGTGGTAAAATTCTCAACAAGAAGGAAAGTGGTTGACATACTGGAAAGCAGGCTACTTCGGAGTAAAAATTATGATGTGCCCAGTGAAGTTTAGCAGGAGATATTTTGCCATAACCGCCCTCGTGGGTCCTTCCACTGGTATGCTCCTCTCGCTCTTTTGTGTTTAGTTTGATAAACGGCAGCGGGCATTTGTCGAGATGGTACTCTTGGCCAATTGAGAATAAGGGTGCCTTCATGTATTCTTGGGCCTTAAAGAATTCTTCTCGTTCCTGTGCATCCCAATGTTGCATCAATACGTCGACCTCACGACCTCGTTGCGTTTTGAGGTGATACTCCGAGTCGTATTCATTTTTCCTGTCAAAAGGAAAATCATGCTCGTCAGAGATGCCTGCATCGAGGAAGAATTTAATGTCGGAACCCTTTTTCAGAAAGAGGAGGATAGCAAATATCTTCCCGGTCTTGGTGCAAACGGTATTGGCTAGTCTATTCTTGTCGTTATTGTGCTGGAATATTTCACGGGCTACTTCCTGGAGGTACGAAGACTTGAGAAAGTCGTTGGGGATGAAGTGCTCTTTGTCGTCATTTTCTATTCGCGCATTTCTGATATTGTTGGACCATTTTTTAGCAACTTCATGGGAAACAGCCGGAGACGCCATCCTGGTGATAAGGGAATGGTCTAATAACCCAGTGTTAGCTTCAGAACTTGTAAACCGCAATATACTAGTCCGTCGATGTTGTTTTCTTCCACGCAAAATTTGTATTTTCTATATGGTTGATTACAAGGCTGGAGGATACACTGTACTTGTACTACTCAGCCTCAATAATAGTATTTTTAGCTTAGCTAAATGGGAATGATATGTCAACTGATTGACCGGCATGACCTGTTCGTCATCCTCATGCAGCCTAAATTGTTTGCCTATTTGGCTGATTGCAACGAGAAACTAATATCACCGTTACGCAGCTATTTACTCCGCCACGGCCAGCCTTCCCCTTTCGCCCTATATATGCCTTAAGAACAGGCCAGCTAATGGAAATGAATATCCTTTTCCTTTGCTTGGTTTCCTTTTTTCCTCTCTTTTCATTTTACTTTTTAATTCTACACCTGTATACATTCATCTAGTTGTAATATACCCGGGTTAGCTCTGTAAACACCTGGGTGAATAGGATACGACGCGCTGAATTGCACCCGGGTGCCCCAGATTATTGTCTTTGTTAGTATAATTATCAATTCAACCACCTGTAGAAGCGTACCAGTTTGTTTCGTTTCGGTTGGGCCGCAAGGTTAAAATTGATGCTCCCGGATGCTTTTCCCGTCTTGTGATAGGATGGCATGGGAGTCGAAAAGCATACATTCAATATCAGTTGGCATGAACCGGTTAGGCTAGGAATAATTGATATTGTCAATTTTTAATACATGACGATATACGCAAATTCCAATGTTCGATGACATTTTATTTTAAAACATGGGTAGTGAAAGCTTATCCAGGGGGAAGAAAGGAATCAAAAGGCTTATTTAACTCCCTGCCAAAGTCGGTGTACATGAGTCACTGGTAGCAACAATTGGTACGAAACTTGATTTCCCCTGTCGCAATGATATTATTCCACGGCCCATCTCGAGGTCATTCTTTTCCCCCCTTTTCCGGCGCCGACAAAGTCGATCCAGTAGTTTGCTAGCGATAGCTCCCTTGCTCTGCCTCAATTCAACCTCTCTCAATAATGGAGTAGTAAAACGTAAACAGGCCCACCATAAGACAATCGTCATGCCGGTTAATGGGATGGCAACCGCAGCGAGGATCCACACATCCGGTGAAACTTGCATATCTTGGGTTCCATCCGCCGACTTGACAAAGACGGTGGAAAAAAAATTCTATATTTTTGCCAATTCATCTTCAGTAGCTGCCTTTTTCTCCTCATTCAGCAAGCATGTGGGAGGTGAAACTTACCAAGACAATCGTGGTCGGAAGATAGACCAACCCGATGATTGTAAGAATCTTGACTGCAATAGCATCTTTTGTGTTGCGAAGCTATTATAAATATATCTACATATTAATAACCGCAATATGAAGAAGGCTAATAGGAGACTAGGTGGTATACCGTTAATATTGACATCTTCTTGCTATCCTTACTCGACTCTTGAGCGAGAATGTTCAATGCATTTGCCTCTTCGTAGTCGAGGAAACTTGTCAACTATTTCATGTCAGTCGGCTTTTGAACGGTTTTTATTGAATGTTACAACGAACCAGTTGCATTGTAGATTGGATCCTCCGGTGGAGAATGCTTGCTTGGTTAATACGGAGCTTGATCTCCTTGACGTAGCGGTCAAACTCGTCCAGGTAGTCTGAGCAAATACATCTATTCTTGGATGAATAACATGTCTGCCTACAGTAACGTAGACATCGCTCTTTAACCCCAATGCAATTCTGGGCCATTATACCCAAAATTATTTTCAAGTCGCTTGCATACCCGTCCAATTGTTTCAGCTTCTGACAGTCCTCAAAGGTAACTTGAAACCCGTCAGAACGAAATTGGGTCTCATCTAATCCAGCCTCGGCCAATAAAATCGGTTCTGTCAGCTGTTGGAGTTCTGATTCTAACCATGATATATAAGTGGCCCATCCGCGAAGGCTGTCTGTCATGAGGAGCCAATGGATATGCCATGGCGAGGGCCTTTGTCTCTCCTCTATAGCGAGCTTTTGATATTGGACGAGCGTTTCCAGAAAAGAATCGGACGGTGCAATAGCAAGGTAGGTTGATTTCTCACCATCATCATCATTATCATTATTCCCTCGTCGGCTCTGGAGTTTATGGTAGAGACCGGTCTGACGAATCGACCATGGTGATTGTCCAGGAATTTCTGAGCGTCCATTCAACTCGACTCTTCGAACGACATAGGAAAGCTCATCGTAATCGTAATAATATGCTTTCCGCTGTTCTTCTGAACGTGTCTGTCTATTGATGAAGCCCGGGAAATCAAATTCATTCTCACAAGACTTTTTGCTAAATGCAAAAGCAACTTTCCAAAACAGCTCAAAAACGTTATGCACCGATAAAAAGCGCTCCAGAAATTGGCGCGAAATGTTCAGGGGTGCCCAGGTACGCTTTTGTCGAATAATATACAACTGAGAACTCCCATTGGCGGTCTAATTGTGAAACTTAGTCGGTATTCAAATGGATGTATGCAAGAAATAGTAGAGGGAAAAAGAAGAAAAAAGAAAAAGTGTACCTCTTTGTAACCAGTCAGCTCTGAGGGATTCCGAAGGAGCCGTGTATCACCCCCTTGCCATAACTCCAACACCTCCAATTGTCCATCTGCATTCGAGGACGGAAAAATCCTCCGTGACTTTTCGTCTATTTCATTGGATAACAATGTCTTTTCATGTAGCGCAAAGTTTGGGGACATTTGGGAATTGTTGATTCGGATGAGTTCAATTGCGCTGGTGTTACCTTCAAGTTAGATCTGGAGGTAGTTAATTTATCTACATGATGACTTTATTTATTTCAAATTCAACTGCCTCTGTTGTGATCCCTGGTTCTGCCTCGCAGGTTCACTTGGAGTGAGTGATATGGTCCGAAGCCCTCCTTGAAATGAATATGCAAGGATGCGAAGTGAGCACCATTGGTGGGCTTCACGACAGTCGTATGCATCCGCACCAGAATGGACCACACCACCTCTCTTCGCTCTGATCCAACCAAGGAACCTTATGGAGGCTGAACACGAGCCCCGGTTCCCACCCCCTAGCTTCACTGTTTCCATTTATTTCCTCGTGTCACGACCTCATTCACGGAATAAGCCGCTGCGCCAAGAGACCATCGAGTCTGTGGTTGGCTACTTATTCATATAAAGGGTTACTAGACATTAGAACTAGCTATCACAGGTTCTCTCACATGCACTGCGCCACTATTATATATGGGTTACACCCATTTGTAACAGGCTCTGCACAATAGCCCGGTTATTGGTATTGATCAGCTGCCAAGGGTTTCGAATGACTCAGTTATTTATCCCCCATTTTTGTTCATTATTATTTATTTAATCAAGTTTTACAACTGTATTCAGCCTCTGGGCTATGACGATTACGTTCCAGTAGTCCGTCAGGGGGCTTAAAGGGGTAAATCCTTCCACTTTTAGTGGCTTGACATCGTTTCTCTATTTGTGCAATCGGCGTATTTTTTTTAGTGGTTATTAACGGCTTGACACATAACCCACATACTCAGTGGTTGTAACCGGTCCAGCATACCAAGCAGGTATGAACTATTAGCCACTAAAGTAAACGTTTGAATACGGCCTACGAAGCACTCGAGTAGAATTGTGCTAAAAGACTAACTTAGCTAAGTTAGAATATTGAGGATATATAGTAAATGGTTGCCAGAACTGTCACCGTACACGCCGATAAGTATTATGATCACCAATTAGATTACACATTTTAGGAAAACACGCGGCGTAAATACACATTGAGCCTCTCCTCTTTTTTTTTTTCTTTTTCTTTCTCCCTCTGTCAATGAATTATTATCAACCCCTGCAACCCCCCCTTTAGAACTTGGAAATGGTGTGACTGCACTCCGACCGGCTGCCCCATCACGTAAAACCCATCAGTTCACGGATGGTTTTATAATCTGGCCGACATCGCAAGATTTCATCCTGCATAGATAGATTGATTGACCAAGGTCAGCCTTAGCCGCGCGAGGCGCTCAGGGAAAAAAGAAAAGAAAAAGCCGAAGAAAAATACCAATGTTAGCGGTTGGGCATTCTCAGGGCGATAGATTCTGTATTTTGCCATTCGCAACTATATCTCGTATTCGTCCTCTTTGGTTAGCGATCACCAGTGGACAATATCAAAGCAAATGGAAAAAGGCCTCACCTTGACATGAAAGTCCTTGTCCACTTCGCCGTAGCGCTCTCGCAAAAAGTTCATCAGCATATAAGGATCTATGCCGCTGCCCGATATGACCTGGGGATTAGGTGCAGAATTTTCCATTCTTCTATATTCCCTCCTTAGTGATGATGAAATTATTGATGAGCGTAATATTTATTTCTTGTGTGAATATTCCAATGTTTCTAACCAACGTACAGGTAGAGAAGGGCGATTGAAGTGCCCAACCCTTTGTTAATTAAATACCCCCTGCTTTTCCCGAGTCATAGTCAGGCGACACTAAATCAGGTTTTATTCCGTCAGCCTACTCATCACCCCCATTCGCTGTTTTTGGAGACAACGCGTACTTGCAGGTTCAGGCGCGGCAAGGCTGCTTTCCACTGTGTTAGTTACACAGCATGGGCATATAGCTATTGGTCCGCAGCACAACTCTCCAGTTGAGTCTATGAATAGATATCTGTCAACTTCCGCGAGATACTCCGGTTTGGCAATCCTTGCGTATGTGTAACAGCCCTGGAAAATACGAGAAGTAGAGAAAATGAAACACAAAAGTCCAACTTACCTTGCTCAAAGGAATAGGAGGGTATATTATCACTTTACCCATTCGCATCTATGAAACGACTCAATTCCATCAGTCCGGACTTGCCTTGTGTGATGAAAAACAAATTCCGATGCTGACATAACATGACAATTTTGGGAAAGCTTAGTTACCAGTACCTTTATTTCAATATTGTGATTGGGATACAACTCATCCAGCAAGGCCCTCAGCTTCTCTGGACGGACATACCGACCATCCAGTGTCTGAGGTGGTGGCGACGGTGGTGACGACGATGACACAGAAGAGGATGGCGGTGCCATTAGTTGATTTGAACCGTTGCTGCTTTCGTGAAGCAATGCCTGAAAGAAATGGCACGAATCGAGCGTAAAATAAACAAGTATCGTTTAATTATACTGATCCTTCGGAAGAAGAGATGAATTTGATTGCACAACCAAGCTGCTGGCATTTTCCCTTTGATAACACACATATCGCTGGATGAGGCTCAACATTTGCCCCCCTTTAGCGACTTATTACATAAATAATCCCTGATGCATATGTGGCTTCCCGAATAGGTAATTTGATTGCTAGTCCTGTGGCAAGGCTTGAACCCATTGATTCCGCGTCCTTTCTCCAATCATCGATAGAATGGTCACTCTCTGGAGGTCATCAAGACTGCCACACCGCATTTTCGCGGACTGGAGGAGCAACTTGAGACTGCTGTCCGATTGGAAAAGGCAGATTGTCTGTCAAATGACCTTTGAATATCTCGCAAGTTGACCTACCTCCATCTTCAGTCACTTGTAGACATTGGTCGCTGTGCACATGGTTAATATTTCCATGTGTCCAGTTGGCCAGCTACAAGACATAATGAACTAACTCCTCTGGTAGCTTCTAGTGTGACCCTGCAGTTTCTAATCTTCCTATTAAAATCAAATAAAACACCATCATCAATAATCTAGAGAATTTCTTTTTTGAAGTGGCATAGAACATATCGATTTCATTCTAGACTAGCCGCCTAGGGTTCCTCAAAAAACCGTCCAGGGGTTTTCTTTTTGTGCATGACTGGAGTCAATTAATAGACCGACGATGTAATCATTTAAGAGCATAATGTTACAAAAGCTTCCTCAAGCGTTACATTGAAAGCAGTAGCTGATATGTTACTTAACCTTAAAGGTAAAGGTGTTTATGCCGTTCCATGGATACCTCCATCTGAGATGTTTGTATCGATCGAGATCAGCAGCAAGCAGGCCGAAGAAATCGGCACCAAGAGTAATGCGCTTTGAATACAACTGGATTATTTTCCTTAGCAAACCTATCATAGATATCGAGCAGGTTGAATAGATACTCCTTGTCCAACTTTATCAAATGATACACTCGAAAATGGATAGGGGCACCATCCGTTGTTTTTATAAGGCACTGGGTGTGTGCAATCTTTGCTTCTATTTGCTTCTATCTCTCGGAGGTATTCAGCAACTAATTACTGGGTCCAAAATAACACAACACATCTTCGTGCTCTTGGCACTATTCCCATAACCTGCTCTATGATTGAAGGGATTGGGATGACGAGAGTGTCTCAAGAGGTGGCATATGAGCAATGCGGTTTTCATGTCGTATATCATAGAGCAATCTCTCAATATGGAATGGACCAAGTGAAGCGAGTAATATGACGTTTACGGGAAACCGAACCTGATGATGGTAAGCCTTACGGGCCGGTTCCGTTGTACCTTATAAGAAATGGTCGGTCTATTAAAGAACATTGAAAACCATCATGTTGTCCACAATCAACCATTCAATAGCGACATACCATCAGGAGACACTTAAATTCATATTATCATTGATATTGAAAAAACCAACTTTCTTACAGCCTTCATGATAAGTTTCCCCATGAAGTATATCGTATCCAGCCACTTGATAATGAGATGTAAACGACGATAGCGCCTGTCTCTTCTTAATCGGTTTAATGTGTGCGCCTAGGAAGATATCTGCTCAACGAGAAAGTCTCTAGTACGACAACCTTGTTTGCGAGCTTCGTGTATTTACTGACAACCATTATCGTTAAGAAATGACTACACGCAACCGTTATTCCCAGAGCGATGCCGTATCACAAACCCAGATTTCAGATCTTTTCAATGGATGAGGATAAGCCTAATTGTACCTGCTAACGAGCAGATATGATATATCTTTCACCAGCAGTTTGGTCGTACTATCACAACCACATCGAAGATTCGGATTGATAGAGGAAGAGAGGATGAAGGAATGAAAGCAAAGAAGAATTCTGGTGGAAATGATGTTTCCGTGTGTTATACAGGATTGCCTGAGCGGTCATTAGGTGAAACTGTGATGTGATCGACTACTTGTTTTTCTCGTCTGTTTGTTTGCTATGTTGGTATCCAGTGCATCCGACTCAAGAGTTCGTGCCTCTGACAAATTTTGCTATCAAATCTTACTCACTCGATCTTATTAGTTTATTTCTAATTGAAAAAAATAGTGTAATATTTCATTAGATGTTATTATAGCTAGTTACAAGACTAGCTATTAGATATTAAAATAGAATTTAATCCTATCTAATTAGGAGATAAATGTAAACAATTAATAGATAATATGAAGTGTCTTACTGCATGTCTCTTTTGACGTGTATTTTGGCTGTCCGCTGTAGCTCCTTACGGCGGCAAGCCGCTTATACATCAGTGCTGAATAATTGAACTTGTTCTCCTTTCTTGCAAAGAGACTACTTCGAAGGTTACCAAGTCATTGGGGTCAAATTTCCATTTCTAGTGGTTGGTCTAGTTTTGTACTCGCCGGAGCCGCAGCACCGTACGAAAGTACCAGACAAGTTAGTCCTCCCCACGTGCAGACTGTTGTAGACAAAAATAGTTTCATAGGAATCTGGAGAAATATCACAGTCACCAACACGAGTCAGTGGCGCGTTTAATTGAACTGTTAATGTCGAAGCAATTGTCGAAACAATTGGGTATTGATACTGTGCATCCAAAGCTGATATCTGCTATTGATATAAATACACGTGAAAAACAAAAGATATCCTGATCAGACAGCCAAACTTGCGCCAGTTCGCCGTTCCATTTTCCGTTTATACGATGCTTAGATAGATGATCCCAGAAACAAATTACAAAAAGAGTCTTGCGGGGAGATATAGTTCGTCATCGCAAGCCACCTTGTAGGAGTTGTTGTCGTAACAGAAGGATTTGGTTGCGTTCCATAGGCGGAAGTGCGTCGATTTGTGCCTGTGACATGCTCAACACCTGTTGTAGCAGCTCTTCCTGTCCTGGAACTTGTTGAGGTACTGCGGCTGGTTGTTGGGGCATGGGCGGCGGTGCGAATGGTGTGGCGTGGACAGGAGGCGTCGAAACCTGTGCTGGGACAGCTCCGTATGGTTGATACGGTTGATTTGTCACAGGGGCTGCTGGCTGTGATGCTTGTTCGACCACAGCGCCAAGCGTGTTATAGTCGACAAGATTCATAAGAAGTAAGGCTTGAAAGATGGCGTATGCCAATTGTGGAGCGGTTCTGAGAAGCTCTGTTGCCCGCGCAGGATCTGTGACTGCCAAGGACTTCATTTGTGAAAGGACATCAAGGAGTTGGTTCGGTGGGAGTTGTGACAGCGTTTGTGAAATTGCGTTTGGACAGTCGAGATGTGGCGGGATTTCTACACCTGGCGGTAGAGGAGGGAGAGAACTGGGATTTGGCTGTTGATGCAGCTGCTGTTGGTATGGCTGCTGTGTTTCAGAGTAGTCTTCAGGGACCGAGTCCTTCTCATTGTTATGAGGCCAGTCCACCCGGATTTTTCTTCCCATAATCTCGTAGTCGTTCAGATTTCGTACGGCTGAAGCAGCAGCGTCGGCATCTGCGAAATCGGCAAAGCCGTATCCTTTAGGCTTTCCTGTCTCCGGGTTCATCATGAGCCGAAATTTTGTGACTGTCCCAGCTGTACTGAGAATATCTTTGACTTGCTCCTCGGTAAGATCTAGACATAGCTTAGTACACATTCAATATCAAGGCCAAGTGCCGACTCACTGTAAGGAATGTTTCCCAAAAACACGCTCTTCCCAGTTCCTGGAGCCATGATGGGCGGGATCTGTCTGTTTTGTCAATTACGAGAACCGCCAATGGCAATATAGTTGCAACCGAAGCGTAAAAATGCGATTACTGTCAAGAAACACAGCCCACGCGCGCAAAAGCAAAGCTATGCAGGTGTCGTGTGGGGAGAAAGAAGCTTGCGGGAGTAATGCCCAGTTTCTCCGCCTACGCTAAGCCGCGTTGGGACAGCACCAGCCAGTCTAACTTCTCCGTCAGCGAAAGCTTGGGATCTCACTTCTGTCACACTCAGATCGTCACATTCCATCAAACATCATGGCCGGCAGTCCGCGGGAACAATGGGAGAGGCTGCAGGTTATTCTGCAGAACCGCACTAGGGGCGGTGGCGGCGGTGGGTTCAAATTCGGAGGAGGCTCGCCTTTTGGAGGCCCAACTGTGGCACTTGCTGTGTTGCTGGCTGGAGGATACGCTCTGTCAACCGCTCTATTCAACGGTGAGATATATTCATTTTTATTTCCTGATCTAGCTATATTCGTGAAGTCTAAATGCTGACCGTGCCTGTGGACTAGTTGACGGTGGTCACCGAGCAATCAAGTATTCGAGGTTATCCGGAGTGAAGAAAGACATCTACAGTGAAGGTATGCAAAGACCCACGCCAAAACCGATTATCTATTATACTCATGATTCTTCGTGCCAAAGGAACACATCTTCGCTTACCCTGGATCGAAACTCCGATCATTTACGATGTCCGCGCAAAGCCAAGAAATGTCGCGTCCTTGACCGGAACGAAGGACTTGCAAATGGTTAATATAACATGCCGTGTCTTGTCCCGACCACGAGTTGAGGCCCTTCCTCAAATTTATCGAACACTTGGCAAGGATTTCGATGAAAGAGTCTTGCCTTCTATCGTCAACGAAGTGTTGAAGAGTGTTGTTGCTCAGTTCAATGCCAGTCAGCTGATTACGCAGCGTGAGAATGTCGCTCGTCTCGTTCGTGACAACCTGGCTAGGCGTGCAGCTCGCTTTAACATCACGTTGGATGATGTGTCCTTGACTGTACGTTTTCTTTACTCCCTATATAACAAGTGTAACCGATCTAACGTTCTGCCTCAGCACCTTGCATTTTCGCCTGAATTTACCGCCGCCGTTGAAGCCAAACAAGTCGCCCAGCAAGACGCTCAAAGAGCTGCTTTCGTGGTTGACAAGGCCCGTCAAGAAAAGCAAGCCACAGTTGTCCGAGCCCAGGGTGAAGCCCGCTCTGCCGAACTCATTGGTGACGCCATCAAAAAGAGCAAGAGCTACGTCGAGCTGCGTCGTATCGAGAACGCCCGGAACATTGCTCAACTTATTCAAGAGTCTGGAAAGAACAAACTTTACCTTGACACTCAAGGCCTAGGCCTGAATCTCAATGCCAACGCTGAAAACGACAAGTAAAGACGCTCATTGATTGAAAAGGAAAATCAAAACCCAGCTAATTGCGTGTTTGAATATCTCTACTTCTCTTGCGAAAAAACAAAATATAAGTGTTATTTCTGGTCGGTTGCATGGAATCACATCATGTATAAATAGTGTACCCCATTGGTGCTAATTCAGTACTACCAATCTCGTTAATACGGGAGTGGAATATGATTTCCTTTCTCTTCTCTGAAATAATGTATATCTATCTACATTAGTAATTTATGTAGTCGTCTTTTCAGCTCATTAGAAGGTCATGTTTCATAGGCAGGCCATCTACAACGTTTGAAGTGTTCCGAACGTCAACTTTATGTTGTCCATGATTGATTATGGGGAAATTCGACTCTGCTGATAAGATAAAAAATTATTTGGTTGACCCCGCGGTACTAGCTTCACGATTTTTTTCATAAAGAGCTAAGCAATCTTAAATGAACACACTACTCTTTTACCGGACCAATTAGAGTCTCTGTCAAAGTCGTCTGTTAACACATCTCATAATTCCCATCATTTGTCCTCATTATGACGGACACAGACATTCACTTCGAAACGATCGACGTCGATCTTGACATCCAAGAAATCCTCCTTGCCGCATCTCAACACGACATCCCCAAACTACGACAATTAATCCGATCAAACAATGCCGGAGCAGAAAATCCCGTCAATGTAAAGGACCCCGAAACAGGCTTTTCGCCCTTACACGCAGCCATTGCGGCTTGCGAGCAAGATGACGACGAAGCGACCGAGTCAGCGCCGACGAATGGCGTGAATGGCACGCATGGGGGTGCGGATGAGACACTATCTGAGAATGAAGTATTGTTGGCTGCGGCGCGAGATATGGTTAAATTTCTTCTGCAGGAAGGCGGGATTTGGAATGATTTGGATAAGAATAATGAAACTCCGGGTTGTTTGGCGAGAAGGTTAGGCTTGAAGGAATTATATGACCTCATGGTCGACGCGGGAGTGCGCGCGGAGTTGCTGTTGAATTACATGGAAGGATACGAAAAGCTTGAAGAGGATGATGATGATGATGATGAAGAGGTGGGAGAGGCGGCAGATGAAGAAGAGCGTGCAAATGAGACATCTGAGTCTAATACACTTGAAACCACTACAACCGCCGCCGCTGCTGAACCTAATGTGTCAAACAACCGATATCTACAGTCAAACTTGACTTTCCAAAACGATCGCTTGCTCGACAATGACCAGAACGGAGTGATGATGGCCTGGGAGTCAGACATCATGGCCAAGACCGCGCGCAAGCTGCTTCCGACCGAGGGGTTGCGGGTGTTGAACATTGGACACGGAATGGGCATAGTCGATGGATTTTTCCAAGACCAAAAGCCCAGCGTGCACCACATCGTCGAAGCACATGGCGAAGTTGTTGCTGAAATGAAGCGGAAGGGGTGGCATGAGACACCCGGAGTGGTGATCCACGAAGGACGATGGCAAGATATTCTGCCAACACTGGTTGAACAAGGAGAGATGTTTGATGCAATCTATTACGACACTTTTGCCGAGTCATATGCCGATTTCCGCGAGTTTCTCTCTGAGCAAGTTATTGGTCTTCTGGGGACGGCTGGACAGTGGAGTTTTTTCAATGGGATGGGTGCCGATAGGCAGATTAGTTACGATGTATATCAGAAAGTGGTCGAGATGGATGTTTTTGAGGCGGGGTTTGATGTCGAGTGGGAGGATATTCCTGTGCCTCAACTCGAAGGTGAATGGAATGGTGTGCGACGGCGATACTGGGTGGTAGACAACTACCGTTTGCCTATTTGCAAGTATATGGATTAATATTATGGAATTTCATCTTTAATGTTAATAAGGCGGTCATGTCTTGAGCGGAGTTTACTATTCAGGGTTAGGGTATCTTTATTTTTAATTATGATATTTCCAATAATACACGCCATGCATGGCACCGCTAAAGATAAAGGCATGAGTCAAAATAACGATAACTCCTATCCACGCAATGAAATGAAACAAGAATGTCATCCGTGAGACCTAAACAGTTCCATGATGATTCCGCTACAGTTGTATCAAATCAACTTCAGAGAAATCGGGTGGGCTGCGACTGAATATTGTCCGACATTTGCCATCCAGGGCCTGGTACTCGTTGCTAATCCAGATATGTTTACTGAACCGCTGTGTGCAATAGATCTCATCGTCACTGACGCCAATATCATCACGAGGAATCCAAATCACAGGACGTTTAGCCCGCAATGCCTCGTGCTGGAAGGCTCGCTGCACCAGTTGGTCGCGTTCGTCTGGCGTCAAGTCCTCTAATTCATCATGAATACCAGCGAAAAGAGCACGGCCCATTCGATGTGTGCGCTCGCCAGCGTTTTCTGCATCTTCGGCTTCGTGAGCTAATTTTTCTCGCAGGTCTTGGATGCCCGGTGCATTATGGCCAGCATTTACACCGAAATATTTCGAACGGTGATTTCGGGAGCGATCTGCCCAAGAAACCCGCTTAGAGGCGACTCGCTTCCCAACGTTTCCTATCATGTTAATATTCTTAGTTAAAAAGCTATGCTTCTGGCTCCCACCCGCGGCCGTGACCTTCTGTAGTTCGATTTGTGTATGATCGGCGACATCCTCGCTTCCTCTCTCAGACAACTCTTCTTCACCGTCCTCTGAAGCATCGTCATCTGCAGCAGGTAATCCAAGGCGGATCCGTTGAGCCCGAGCGAACTCTTCATCCCTACGAACGGCATCATCCTCCAAGGTAATGGGCAAGTACCGGATGAGCGGAGAAAAGGCTTCGTTCAAAAAGTACTGATACCCAATGGTGAGAATCAAGACAACGATCATGACGATGGCTTGACCCTGGCAAGCAACCGTGTTTTTATCATCCCTCACTAAGAAAAAGAGACCTATCAAACATAATTCCATAACATAAAGTCCGGTGAAGAGCTGGTTTATGGCTTTTGGAAAGAGAAGACCACCAGTATCGAAGCGGAACTTGGTGACGTAAAGTGTATTATATCGGTATACGAACCAGAAGAGACCAAACGTGATAGTGTTAAATATCACAATTAAAGGTGCGATCACGAGATATATAAGTCCTTAAGTCATGTCAGCGTCTATATATGGTATGGATATCGATTAACTCCTATGACCTTGTAAGAATTACCTACCGGGGCACCCCTCACCCTGAAAATGAATGACGACTGTGGTCAATCTACTTTTGGGTGAGGCCCGCGTAGCTAATTCTTTAAATCACAGTCAAGGAGCATAGTGCAGACGTACCAATCGATGCTAGGGTAGTGTACACTGGGAAGAATGTACCCCATTTTACTGTATTCAAGTTCGTGGTGCGCACCCACTTATTGCGAGCTGTAACGTCGAAAAGCGGCCCTAACACGAACCACTTCAGTAGACCCAATATCTGAGCGAGGGCACCCGCGCTAACTGACATGGCTTGAAGAATCATGTAGGAAAAAAAGTAATTAGACGATTTCGGTATGTTTGTAGCAAGAATCTGGGGCCAACTAGTTATGTCTGCCACTGTATCCAAAATCGTCGATGAACTCGTCGCAACAGCCACGACTAGAAACACCTGGACAAAGAGAAAGGCGAAAAAATAGTTTTGGACAGTTAGTTCAACAGACATGCCGGTTTGCAGGCCTTGGGTCTTTGACAAGAAGCGAAGAATGAGAGGAAGTAGAGCCATCAGAATTGCGAGGAAAAGCGGTGGGAGAACACCTTGAATGGCAGAAAATAACCACGACGGCAGCTTGGATAACCAAGCCAGCCATGACACTGCTCCCTCCAGATAAGAAAGCTGAGAAAGAACACCAGTAAAGGCAACAGGGATTGCCCAGCCGATCACCATGCCGCAAACAACAATTATTATTCCACCACTTCGCAGGTATCTCTCCCACCATCTGATTGACATGTTATCCCACACGACATCATCGGGTGAAATCTCTACAACTCGAGGTGACATTTGTTTCGGAATGTGGTGACTGACGGCCTGGCAAGCCATGTGGGCTGCAACTTGATGGTTAAACTGAATGAAGGCCGAATTCATAAGAGGAAATCGTTCAGGGTGTTGTTGATCAATTTCAATCTCGATATTTAGTCGAGCAACCTCCTTTCGACAATAGTCGATGGTGTCGACCTTTTTACCAATCAAAGGTAAAGATGGCATCCAGGTCCAGCCAAAAATAGGTAGCCGCATTGTTTCTCGGTCTTTTTGTCGAACATAACTTTTCCATAGTGGTTTACCGCATTGATCCTCGTAGTCTTCGTTATAAGCGACAGGGTATGAACCACCGTCAGGTTCACTATCGTTTTCACTTCCAAGTGAACTTTCACTATTCGACCTTGAATTACACATCCTTTTGGGACGCTCTTCCGGTTGACTAGGAGCGGCATTAGGAGCGGCATTTGGAGCCAAGGGGACTTCGTCGGGCTGTGGGGGTTTATCGACTCTCAGACTCAACTTAGAATTAGACGATGAGTTCCGTTTCCACCTCGGTCGGTTTGAGGAATGTTGCTCGCCAATGCTGTCTTCTCCACCAGACTGTTGATCGGATCTTACGACATGCTCGGAAGCATATTTCGCAGATGCTGCATCACTTTCCTGGCTAGTGCGGGCAAAGGAATAACCAGGGCCAACACCATCGATGATTCGATTGTCACCGGTCGCAGTATTTTGGTCCTCTGATAGGGTGATGAAACCGGGATTTCGGCTAAGCTGGCTATTGACACCATTTTCAACCTTTTTAAGACCTTTGACGACATTTTTTCCCAAAATATTAGCACCATGGCCGATGACATTATTGAGGCCTTTTTTATTACGACGCGATTCTTTCTGGCGTGATTGCTTACTCTGCTCCAAGGCTTCATGAAGATTGTGCGCGATTTGATGGGGATCACCCGAGCTGATACCAGACTGCATTGCCATATCTGTGGCTCGTTTATTTGCCTCCTGCTCTTTAGCAGTCGCATCTGCAGATTTCTTTCCGGCTTTCTTGGCGTCGACTTTTGCTTTTTTCAATTGAGCCCTTTTACATTTCTTAATCAGCTCGGTTTCTGCAGCTTCGAGTGCCAATGCTAGCTGATTCCGTAACTTGACTTTTTCGTTCAATTCGTCAAAATTTCGATTAATCCAGATATTCCGAATTCCTCCCGGGAAAACATCGTAGAGGTTCGCCAAAGCTTCTATTGTTAACCACTTCTTTGGGATGGCAGTGACAAGGACTGTAGTAGCGGAAGCCCGCAGCCTGTGTTGAGGTGAAGTGAGGTACGCTTGTCGAAGTCGAATATAACCGCGAAGTTCATCAAAGAATACCGCACAGACGTAGACGATGCTAAGCACTGCCAAAACCAGGTGTGCCCAATAGCGATTCGTGTGTTCCGGCTTAATGTTTCCCCATGCAAGCTGGTCCAGCCCACTTACATTCCATCGTGTGCTGTTGGTATCACCGACTAAATTAAAGTCCTTTCCTCCCACCTTATTTAACGGTATCAGAATAGGTAATATAAATAAACCGAGCGGCACGAATATCTTTAACAGCATGCGGAGGTAACGCAGAAAAAAATACGCGTCCAGGCCACTTTTTTGAATGAATTCCGAGTTGGACGTGCGAAATACAGCGATGGCCCATCGGAAGAGACCCGGGGACTGTGCTTCCGTTCGCTCGCGATCTGGCACGAGATACGTCCTAGGTTGACTGAAAGTGAGAATAGTCAGCCTGCGTAGTCTGCGTAGTCGTTTATATGGGATGAGCTAACATACTAGATCCGTTTGAGCCTGTCTTTCAGGAGCAGAAATAGAAGTGTTTCAATAGCGAAGACGATGATGGCTGTTACCAAAGACGCCACAAATGTCTTGAGAGAAATACCCTGACTACTATGGCCAGCTCCATTGGAGCCTGTCAGAGCATCACTAAGGCTGCTGTTCCCCATGTTGTCACAATCCGTAGACCTACTACGTTCCCCTCCAGCGCATATATAGGGGATTATCGAGGAACAACAAAGGATCAAAAGGATTTCATTATCAAAGGCGCACCAAGACGAGAACAATGACAATATACCACGTCAAAGAAGTAGAAGGATATTGAAAAAGAAATTGGATGCAGTAGTGTGGAAGATCAGACAAGGGGGATTCTTCACAGATAAACTGTTGATTCTTTCCCGTCCGAGATGGCCTGCTCTCAGATAATGAATCGCTGAACGCGTGAGTAGAGAAAAACAAGCAGCAGAGAACAGCCAGATGTTCTAATAATGTCGAAACTGGTGTCTAGCCAAACCAAAGCCAGCTGGAGGCCAGCAATTGGCGCTCGCTACCCTCAACAACAACCAAGTTTCTCGAGTAGCACAAAACCTTGGCCATGGAGCAACAAGCAGTATGACATCAACGGGCGCTAGGGCCCGGTGCGAAACACTAGGCGCATTGGCCGGCGCCTGTGGCTTCCATCCTGGCTCGCATCGGCGGCCACTGATTGGGCAATCACCTGCCCTCCACGCGCTGTCTTGTTTTACCCTCACGATGCGAGAATGTGTGGCGGCATCTCAATTGGGAGGCAGATATAGCAGTGGCGGCTATATGCTATTCATATCCGACATCCACTTCGAGTATCGCCCAGTGACGTCTGTGTTTGGGGCTCTGGATTTGGCGTTTGACACATCACAGAGATCGCCAAGATCTTCAATTTCTCGAGTTCGAACAGATTGGTCACCTGACGTAAACACAAGATTCTGGATCGGGATTAGTCTCATCATGTGAGCGGCACTAAGTCACATGACTCGTAATGAACGCGCTCGCCCAAACAGGAAACCACTTAACGCGGTGCGCGTCCCGGGCGCGTCGCTCCACCCGAAATCCCTGAGAACACAAGACCAGAGGGACTCTTTGCCTGTCTCTGCATCTTCCGTATTCAACCCGAACAACACCGTTGGTCGCAGCGATATCATTGATTTGGCAAAATGTCGTCCCCAGCTGCTCGTCGTGGTCGTGGTCGCCCACCACGAGACTCAGCGACCTCGACACCTCGCTCGACTCGCACTCAACAAACCGCCAGCAGCCCGCAATCGCAGGCAGCCGGCTCGCAGGCGACTCCCCGCGCTTCCAGGCGCATCAGAGGTGAAGAAGCTGTGCCATCTTCATCACCCTTGATGTTTCAATCTTCATCGCCAGTGCGTACACGGAATGAACCTCAAGAAGTGACTATGGACGCCAGCTCGCCGATCAGGGGATCCTCCATTACGGGAGATGGCGATACCACACCCCGAGGCAACAGACTCGGCATAAGAGGTTAGTTCAATATTCATAGTCTACGTAGATTTCATCTTTCACAAATTCAAGACTGACAGCTCCCAGACTCGTCTCCAATTCGCTACATGTCCAGTTCTAGCCCACCACGCAACGGTACCCTTCAAGATATTCGCTCCGACATCCCCAGCAGCAGCAGCGGTCTGTTTGTTGGATCGTCTCGTCCTGAGCTATCCGGTTACTCTCGCAATGCCTCTCGTCGGGGAGATATTCATTCCGACGCCTTTGGGTCGACACCGAACCGTCGCCGAAGGGTATTCGTGGATGCAAATGGCATGCCAGTCAACCAGAGCGAACCCCAGTCAGACGCCACCTTTTCTAATGTCAACCCCGATACCTCAGAAGCTGATGCACTTGGTGGTAGCTCCACCCGTGTTATCTGGGGCACGAACATCTCGATTCAGGATTCCATGTCTGCCTTTAAGAATTTCTTGTACAACTATGCACGAAAATACCGCATGTGGGCTGACGGATCAACCGAAGACGACACCCATGCTTTGGGTGATGCTGCCGAAGAAAAGGAATATATCACGATGCTAAACAATATGCGGAAGCTGGGTGTCACAGGACTCAATTTGGACGCCAGGAACCTGAAGTCCTATCCTTCGACATTGAAATTATGGCACCAACTCCATGCCTATCCTCAGGAAATTATTCCTCTGATGGATCAGACGATCAAAGACGTCATGGTTGAATTAGCTCTAAAAGAAATGGAGAGCCTCAGAACTCAAGCACAGAGGAACCAACCACGAACAAGAGATAGTTCGGCACCGCTAGTACCCAGTTCAGATGCTTTGAGTGATGCTGGGCGTGGTCAGCTTCCCGAGATACCTGACTTGGTAGAGCAAGTCGATCTGAAGACGTATAAAGTCTTGCCTTTCGGGCTGGACAAGTCTGTCAACATGCGAGATTTAGACCCAGCTGGTAAGATTTATCTTTGATACCAACAAATCAAGCTCGCCACTAACCATTTTTATTACTGGCAGACATGGATAAGCTCATCAGCATCAAGGGCCTGGTCATTCGTACGACTCCGGTTATTCCAGATATGAAAGAAGGTAAGGATACACCAGTGGATTATGTTTGTTGAGAATATTTTGCTAACTACACACTAGCATTCTTCGCTTGCCAAATCTGTAACCATAGTGTTCGGATTGACATCGATCGTGGCAAAATCCAAGAACCCACCGTTTGTTCTCGGCCGCAATGCAAAAGTCCTAATTCAATGCAACTCGTTCACAACCGATGCGTCTTTGCAGACAAACAAGTTATCAAGCTCCAAGAGACTCCCGATAATGTTCCAGACGGCCAGACACCACATTCGGTATCACTGTGCGCTTATGACGAGCTTGTCGATGTTTGCAAAGCAGGCGACCGTGTGGAAGTAACTGGAATTTTCCGATGCAATCCGGTTCGTGTCAACCCTCGCCAGCGGACAACGAAGACGCTCTTTAAAACATACGTGGATGTACTTCACATCCAGAAGGTCGACAAGAAGAAACTTGGCATCGATGCCTCTACAGTTGAGCAAGAACTTTCTGAGCAAGCAGCAGGGGATCCAGAGCAGGTGCGAAAGATCACTGCTGAGGAGCTGCAGAAAATCAAGGAGACATCTCAGCGTCCTGACGTCTACGAACTTTTGGCCAGATCTTTGGCTCCAAGTCTCTACGAAATGGACGATGTGAAAAAGGGAATCTTGCTCCAACTTTTTGGAGGCACCAATAAAACTTTCCAAAAGGGGGGAAACCCACGCTATCGTGGTGACATAAATGTTCTTCTTTGTGGTGATCCTTCCACTGCGAAATCCCAGCTCCTTCGATATGTCCACAAGATTGCTCCTCGTGGTGTGTACACCAGTGGGAAAGGTTCTTCTGCTGTCGGTCTGACGGCATATGTCACTCGTGATCCTGAAACTCGCCAGCTCGTTCTTGAATCCGGTGCGTTGGTGCTCTCAGACGGAGGCGTCTGCTGCATTGACGAGTTTGACAAGATGAATGAGTCCACTCGGTCTGTACTTCACGAAGTTATGGAACAGCAGACTGTATCGATTGCCAAGGCAGGAATCATCACTACTCTAAATGCCCGAACAAGTCTTCTAGCCTCTGCCAATCCTATCGGAAGCAGGTACAACCCAAACTTGTCGGTTCCGCAGAACATTGATCTCCCTCCGACGTTACTTTCAAGATTCGACTTGGTTTATCTTGTTCTTGACCGTGTTGACGAACAAGAAGATCGCCGATTGGCCAAACATTTGGTTGGCATGTATTTGGAAGACGCTCCTGAGAATGCCAGTCGGGAGGAAATTCTGGTAAGTGACTAAATGACTGGTGATATAGACATGCTGCAGGTTTGCTGACACTGCTACAGCCCATCGAATTTCTCACTTCTTACATCACCTACGCCAAAACCAGTATTCATCCTGTACTGACTCAACCAGCAGCAACCGCACTCATCGATGCCTACGTTGCTATGCGAAAGCTAGGAGATGATATCCGAGCTACGGACCGCCGTATCACAGCTACAACGCGTCAATTGGAGTCCATGATCCGTCTATCAGAGGCTCATGCTCGCATGCGACTCTCCACTGAAGTGACGGCGGACGACGTCGATGAAGCAGTGCGGTTGATCCGATCTGCGCTCAAACAGGCGGCTACCGACTCTCGCACCGGCCTCATTGACATGGGCTTGCTTACTGAGGGTACCAGCGCCAGCGAACGTCGTCGTCGTGAAGATTTGAAGAAGGCTCTGCTGAGTGTAGTGGACGAGATGGGCTCCAAGGGTGTTCCGCCTCGCTGGAACGATGTCTCTCGGAGACTTGCCGAGGAGAGCACAGTGGACATAGAAAGTAGTGAGTTTCATAACGCCGTTCGGTCGCTCGAAACAGAGGGTCTCGTCAACATTGTTGGCGAGGGCATCCGACGAACTATCCGCCGCGTTGGAGGTGCGCTCATGTAAAGCATTTCCCTTTGTCACGATGCATTCCGTTTTATGTTAGGGTATTAGTCAATGAGGAGAATGGCGCAGGGTCTTTTCGAATGTCACGAATCTTATGCGAGATCACTATTATCACTTACTACCACCACTTGTCGCTTTAGTCGTTCTAGTTAATATTATCCATAAGATTAGTCCTGTGTCACGAGCTTCACCTGATATACTCCACCTGATATACTCCTCTTGCTGGCCAATGGTAGAGAGGGAATGTCTATTTCCGTTTTCAGCGTGTCATTGATTCACGTCATTGGACAGGCCGAGCATCGACTATCAATTAGTTACTCTAGTGCATATCGGGCCCACTATCATGCACGATCCAGCCAATAGAAGAGCTCTCCAAGATCCTAGTTCCCTGCGTATTGCCCCTCCTGCCTAGCCGTTTTGAAGAATCAGCTACCACGGCGAAAACGTGAGGCGTTCGCCGTCTCTGGTTGGCCCAGTGAGGACCCCTAAATGAAGCTGTGGCGAATCACAGCAGAGGTGTGCATACTCCATGGCAACACGATGCATCGCCATCCACTGCCTTTACAACTTGAGGGAGAGTCTTGAGAACAGCATTCTGTGAAGCTGTGCACTGTTCGCTCGGCGTCATTGGCCGTAGTTCGCACCATGCGCAGGCCGTGGCAGGACAGAGGCGCATTCAGAGCCTGGACTTGGAGACCACAGCCCTGGCCAGACTACGGAGATTTCCGTATGGCACAGTCGGAGCTGTAAGAGAGCTAGGACCGACCAGTGGCGACGGTGCGGGGTCGCAATCTTCATTTATGTAAGTCGTAATAATGTAGGAATTTAGAAGACGGATTGCCGTGTTCGGTATGTCGAACATGTCACTTGCCGAGACCGAACCGGCCGTAGAATTGCCTACAACACCTGCTCAAGGATCAGGCAGTCGATACACAAAAATTGGTGAGCAATCGCCGAGGCAGCAGTAGTTACTGAGTAGAAACTTTAGAAGTGAAACCACCGCGTGAAAAAACTGTAAAAAACCCAGATGCGGCGTCATCGCCCCGTTGGGCCAGTACTAAATTAACCTAGGATCCAGCCGGTGGATCCACCGTTAGAGCGACCTAGCTACGGCGACCTATTCCCTCTCCTCACGCCCAACATTCTACTCCTCTTCGTTTCTGCTCGACTTCGTGGATTCATTACTGTCGACGTCGACCATGGCTAGTGCTCTTCATCGGTAAATATTGCAATTGTGCTGTGCTCCTTGATTGGTTCTCCTCCAGAGCTTATCACAGGCGGTATCCCGCGCCAATCTCGGAGTTTTCGGCCGTTTCTCTTGTGATGCAACTCGTAATCAGATAACCATCCTGTTGCCTTCAACATTACTGCTTCCGCTCCAGAGACCACGGGAGCAGCTCATACGTCGGGATATCTTTGTCGGCCAATTAACCGCGCCAATTGCCCACAATGAAGTAAGTTTGTAGCCCTGATAAGCTCCTCCCATGCTTCTGCACAGCAACAACAAGCTCACCTTGTGACCCAGGTTCGGCGAGCAGCTCCGCTCGTCCATGATAAAGGACTACATGTGGCACTATATCGCCTATGAAGATCTCAAGAACGCCCTCAAGACCGAATATGTGACAGAACCTACTCCAGCCAACCCAAAGCCAGCTCGACGACCCTGGACAGAAGACGACGAGAAGCGCTTCGTGTCGTTGTTAGAGAGCGAGCTGGACAAGGTGTTTACCTTTCAAAGAATCAAAAGTGAAGAAATCATCCGCCACATCAAGGCCAGCGAGCGCGAGGTCAATGATGTTGTCGGCCGTCTAGAGATTTCCCCTAGTGATACCCGTCGTGCTGCTGACCGGCCAACCGACGAGGATTTCCTGCTTCTGGAAGCCGACCTGAGCGATATTATCGCCGACGTTCATGACCTGGCCAAATTCACGCAATTGAACTATACTGGCTTTCAGAAAATCATCAAGAAACATGACGTAAGTGTGCCGTCGAATGGAGTATTTCAGCTGTGGCTGATGTGTGTGATAGAAACAAACAAGGTGGTACCTCAAACCAGTTTTTGCAGCTCGACTCAACGCCAAGCCTTTTTTCAAAGATAATTACGATGCTTTTGTAGTGAAGTTGTCGCGACTCTATGACCTCGTCAGAACGAAGGGCAATCCAATCCAAGGTGACTCGGCTGCTGGCGGTGGTCAGCAGAACTTCGTCCGCCAGACCACAAAGTACTGGGTACATCCAGACAACATTACAGAACTCAAATTGATTGTTCTCAAGGTGTGTAACTTTACCCTTATTCGTACCATAACTAACATGATTAAAGCATCTTCCTGTACTTGTTTTCAACCCCAGCAAAGAATTTGAAGAAAACGATTCGGCCATCTCCTCGATCTATTACGACAACCCGGAGACATGGGAGCTCTACCAGGGTCGTCTCAAGAAGACTGAAGGTGCAGAAGCCATCCGGCTGAGATGGTATGGAGGAATGGAAAATGATCAGATTTTCGTCGAGCGAAAGACACATCGTGAAGACTGGACAGGTGAAAAGTCAGTCAAGGCGCGTTTCCCAATGAAAGAGAAACACGTGAATGCATACCTCTCTGGCCAAATGAGCGTCAAAGCTGTCTTTGAAAAGATGCGAAAGGAGGGCAAAAAGTCAGAGCAACAGATTGCCGACTGGGAAGCACTGGCCAAGGAAATCCAGTATCGAGTCATCGACCGAGGACTGAAGCCTGTATGCCGCACGTTCTACCACCGAACCGCCTTCCAGCTTCCTGGAGATGCCCGCGTTCGTATTTCCCTGGATACTGAACTCAGCATGATCCGCGAAGACAACTTGGACGGCACGAAACGAGCTGGTGACAACTGGCGCCGCATGGATATCGGCATTGACTGGCCGTTCCCCCAACTCCCTCCCGGCGACATCGACCGTTTTCCCTACGCCGTTCTAGAAGTGAAGCTGCAAACCCAGGCTGGACAGGAACCACCACAATGGATCCGAGACCTCACCGCCAGCCACCTCGTCGAGGCCGTCCCCAAATTCAGCAAATTCATCCACGGCTGCGCTACTCTGTTCCCCGACAAGATCCACCTTCTACCATATTGGTTTCCACAAATGGATGTTGATATCCGCAAACCAGTCACGCACAAATACGGCATTGAACGACCTATCCAAAGCACGAGTATATCCACGACAGACGACCCAGACGACGATGATGATGAATCGGACGAGGAAAACGGGCCTGTGGCTCGTACGAACGGGATCCGCACTGACCACGGCATCAACAACGGGGCTGTCCTCAACTACGGACGCAACGGACTGCTGCAGGAGGCCCCTGGTAACGAACTAGACGTCGAGGAGCGCGTCGGCGCAGACTTCCTTGCCGGCGACGAAGATTACCCCATTTACGACTCCGACGACGAGGACGATTACTCGGACATCCTTGAAGAGGCACGCCGTATCGGAGGCATCTATTACTACCGGACCCTCCTCAGCCAGTACGTCCGCCGCACCGGACACATCACCTGGGAGGTCCTCAAGACCCTAGTCCCCAGACCCATCGCCACGCAAATGCCCGACGAGGGAACCCAAGGCATCACGATTCTCGGAACAGGGAGACGCACAGTAAAACGATTCATTGCCCCCAAAGGCAAACGTAAGCACCACCCCCCCCGCCTCCCTTTCTTCCCACATTGTCACCAAACCAACTAACTGAATATAGGCATCCACGTCCCCATCCGCGTCGAGCCCAAAGTCTACTTCGCGGCCGAACGCACGTTCCTCTCCTGGCTCGAATTCTCCATTCTAATCGGATCAATCGCCGCAACACTGTTAAACTTCAGCAGCGACTACGTCACGTTCGTTTCAGCGTGGATCTTCACCATCATCGCGGCGCTATCTCTACTCTACAGTGCGGTGCTGTACATGTGGCGGGTTGACAAGATCCGGAAACGGCGGGATGTCAAGCGTGTGTATCACGAGAAATTCGGCCCGACGTTTTTGTGTCTGGGACTGTTGGGGGCGGTGTTGGCGAATTTTATTCTCAGGGCGAAACATGGTGGGTTGACGGTGCCGGAAGGACAGGTTGGAGGGGAGATGGGGAATAGCTCTTTGCATCATGGATTAGAGCTATAATTTCGGATACTCTTTTTGGGGGAGAGTGGTTGTGTTGTACATGCATGTGTGGAGGGATTCGATTGTATTTTTGTATATCATTGAACCGAATCACTAGCGGGGTTGGTTTTTATCGTATAAATTAATTATTGACGAGGATGTATCTATGGCTAGGAAAAAATATATATATATATTCATATTCTAGATTGGGAATAACTATTACTGTCGGTATCAATATGTGCAGCCCAGTACTAATTCAAGAAATCAATTGTTCAATGTTTCGTTTCAGTATCGACATTATTTACAGGCTTGATATATTTGAAGTACAGTATTTATCAATGGCTGATTACTTCGAGGAACTGGTACAAAAAAGAAAGCTAAGGTATGGTATTTATGAATTTTTCACTCCATTCCACTACATGTAGCAATAAGGGAAGACTCACACGATTCGAGATAAGGAAATAGAACATATATATAAAACAAGAACTACAGATAAAGTGTATCATTCTATCGGACATTCCTTTTCTGTGGGTTTATCGTTTCCTGATACTCACGTCGAGGGTTCCAAGGAACCATGCAGAAACAAACACAGCGAAGATACCGGCTGTGATGGTGATGGGCTTGCGGAGACCGGCCGCGAAGGGGTAATTGTATGTGATCTGTGGGTGATGTGTCAGTATCTTGAATAATGAAACAAAGAAGAAAAAGAAAGAAGAGCATACCACTAGTTGTGAATCTCTCGCCTCGTCAGACAGGTTGTCAACCGTCAGGGTCAATGCAGCTCGTCCAAGGGTATCCAGGAAGGTGCGGTGAGTCGTTATGTTTGCTGTAAACTGGGACGCATCGGGGAGACCATTGGGGGATTTCCCGTCAAGCAACTCGTAACGAACATCCGTTGCTCCCTCGGGCAAGATGACTCGAACGACTACCTTGTCATATTGAATGCCCTCGGGGTTCTTGGGTCCCTCGATGAACGGAACCTTGAGTGCGTAAGAATCAGAGCCGACCTTGCGGAGGAAAGAGGATAATGCGTTGTTCCAACCGATACGGAAGCTATACTTCCATCCTCCAAAAACGGGATAACGGGGCTTAAGTTCTAAATGAGCTTCGCGACCTGGGTTGCCGGGGCGATAGCGGCTAGTTGATACGTTTCCAACATCGTCGGTGAAGTAAGGATCGACAGAACCAGGTTTCAATGGGTATTTGAGCTCTTTCAATGCAGGCGATGGCAGATGCGTGTTGAATGACAAACGAGCCCAGTCGACACGGTCAAAGTTCTTGGAGAGGTTGGCACCGTCGTTCCGCAACCAGTAGCGCTCCTCAACGGCGAGATTTCCACCCCAGTGAGAGACTTCGAGATCTCTCTCGAGAAGAGAGCTAGCTAGGACAGGCTTGGTGGCCTCGAAGCGGAAAGTGAGGGGGTAGGATGCTTCTGGACCGACCTTGTTGTATGGTCCATATGTGTAGCTGCTTCCTTGTTTCTCAGGGTCGCTTCCAGACTTCAGTTTCGACGTCGTGGTGTATTCTGGGACGTTCGAGCTTGGGAATTTGACCTTGGTTTTCTGGGTTTCGGTTTGGTAGGCAGAGGGGGCGTAGGCATTGGCGTTGTAAACCAAGAACTGCTGATCGACTTGTTCAATGGCCTTAGGAAGAGGGCTCAACGACCCAAGGATGTAGTATGACGTTCCAAGGGTGATTTGTGCAGATGGTGCGAGCGGTTCAGGGAAGGTGACTTTATAGTAGTGCAGGGCGCTGTTCACGCATTGTGGATTAGCGACAGTAGTTGATAACCTGAAAAACCAAACACTCACCTGTCACCCTCAACTCGGGAAGCTGTCACCGGGAAGCTTCCCTTCTCAGGCGACTGCTTGTTCCGCACCTCAAAGCCTCCAATGCTGTCGAACACAGCGGAGGGAAACGATATGTAGTACTCGCTCTGTGATTTCTTGTCCGTATTTTCCACCACCACGTTGACCGATTCACGGGCATAGCCCTTCTCAAGGTTTATGTTTCGGACCAGATTCGTATGCTTGAATACTTGTGGCGGCTTGAAATTGCTAGGCAGAGTAGCTGCGATGCTGGGCTCGGCGGCGCATAGTATGCCGCAGGTGGACAACACCCCAGCGGCGATGCTGATGAACCTCATTGTGACCGCAATGGGTCTTTGTCGGACCGCGTGACGATGCCAATTGTTTCTCTTATTATTTCCGTGGACGCCAGCGACGCAGAAAAAAAGATGGTGGCAGAGAGAAAGTGGATTGACATTGACCGTGGGTGCAGCAGCGTTCTCTTAGGAAGGAGCTTAGGTGGCCCTCCAGCTGCGTTGTACGGCAGCCGCTTCGGCCACTTGGCGCACTCCGCGCCGTGACTCAACACTATCATCAATTGATATACTTCCTGCTGATGTCCATATAACAATTGCTGTTGTATTGTACTATGCCTGGTTGATTGCGTATATACTGTCGTACTCCAGTATGGCAATCTTCAAGACCGCAGCCCGGCTCTGCGCCAGGTCAACAATACATTCTTCTCCTGTCGCCGGGAGACGCATCTCTGGAAAGGCTTCAGACTTTGCCAACAGCAAGTTTTTCCGGGTATCTGAAGAGGTGACGGATGCGATAGCCACAGGGAAACCAGTAGTAGCTCTGGAAACTACCATATATACACATGGTAAGCTTGCTCTGCCACATCCTGCTTGACCACCCATTCATTATCAATTAGGTTTCCCTTACCCCGATAATGTGGCGCTTGCATCGCTTCTGGAGTCTGTGGTTCGTTCTAATGGTGGTGTCCCTGCCACAATTGCCGTCTTCAATGGCGTGGCTCGCGTAGGATTAAACTCGGATGAGATTATCGAGATAGCTGCTACCGCCCAGTCCAAGACTGCGTTGAAGGTCTCGCGGCGTGATCTTGGCTATCTATGTGGATTGGTATGTATATTGAAGGCATGGTAATTACAGTGCTAAACTGAATAGGGACTTTCGGGCAAGCCTATTCATGGCGGCACCACTATTGCAGGAACCATGATACTTGCCCATCTGGCTGGTATCAAAGTCTTTGGCACTGGTGGCCTGGGTATGTGCATTCCAAACACTACGATGCAAACTAATATCAATAGGTGGCGTGCACCGTGGAGGAGAAGTTTCAATGGACATATCAGGTAATAAATGCACTGGCTATCAAGACTTTGTTGCTAAGGTACATTAGCCGATTTAACGGAACTCGGACGAACTCCGGTCGCTGTAATCAGCTCTGGATGCAAAAGCTTCCTAGACCTTCCCCGGACACTTGAATACCTTGAGACTGAAGGGGTTCTTGTAGGCACCTTTGCTGATGGCCGGAAGGGCAACGTTGATTTTCCAGCTTTCTGGACACGAGACAGTGGTGTGCGCAGCCCGAAGGTGATAGAAAATGAATATGATGCAGCAGCAATTATATGTAAGATTACAGACGTATCCGTATCTGAATCATAAAAATGCAACGCTAACTCAGTTTAGATGCTCAAAACCAGCTGGGAATATCATCTGGAATTCATTTCGCGAACCCTGTGCCGGAAGAATATTCTGTTCCAAAGGCTGAAATGGACAAAGTCATTGATGAGGCAGTAAGATTGGCAGAGGTCCAAGGGTTCCAAGGGAGCGATAATACGCCTTTCGTCCTTGCTAAGATCAAAGAATTAAGTGGTGGCTCGAGCATTTCTGCAAATCGAGCACTTATCGAGTCGAACGTGACTCGCGCAACGAAGGTAGCGGTGGAATTAGCAAAGCTGGAACAGACAGGTGGAGGGCTAGTCGATCGGTGAGCTACGTCAGCTCTTACCGCAGGAGGCTCTGCTGATGGTTCTTGTATCTACTCGCACAGGTTAAAGCCGGTAGACTCTACTCCAACATACACAGAGATTAAAACAAATTCCACGCTCAGGAACATCAAGAAAGCAGATGTCTTAGTAGCTGGCTCTCTTGCTATCGATTTTTCATGTGATTTTGCTCCTATCGGCGATCGCAGCAAGGATTTTTCCCCTGCTCAGCATACATCCAATCCGGCTACGATTGGACAGAGCTTGGGTGGCGTCGGACACAACGTTGCTATTGCTGCTAGCTACGCGGGGAGTACGACCGTGTTTTGCAGTGTAGTCGCGGACGACTTGAGTGGCAAGGCAGCTCTTGCTGCACTGGAAAATGAGCAGTTAAGCACTGAGGGTGTTCAGGCATTATCCCCTTCACAAGGGGTAAGAACAGCTCAGTATGTTGCTGTTAACGATGCGAAAAAGGATCTATTTGTAGCGATGGCAGATATGGGCATTATGGAGCTTCCAGAGAGCAGCCTCAACTTTGATGGCTTCTGGGAGCCTCTACTTGCACGGATGCAACCCAACTGGGTTGTTCTGGATGCAAACTGGAGCTCTGATGTGCTCAACAAATGGGCTCTATCAGCCAGGAAAGTCAATTCTCGTGTTGCTTTTGAGCCTGTATCAACTGCCAAAGCGACAAGGCTATTCAAGAACAAAGCAGGCGAAACTCCTGTGATTGGGCCTTTTGACACGATTCCCTCTCACAAAATCGACCTCGCCGCACCAAACGGCCTGGAATTGACGTCGATGTATTCGGCGGCACGTGCAAGTGGGTTGTTTGACAGCCCTGAATGGTGGAAGATCATCAATAGTCTCAACCTGTCCAGTGTTGGGTCTCGTGATTTGCTCGTTTCTGTCACATCAGCGGCATTAGTAGATGCTGGCATCCCTCAACAAAGCATCCAACTGCTTCCATTCCTTCCGTGTCTTTTGACCAAGCTCGGCCATCAGGGGGTCTTGCTGACACAGCTTCTTCCGCGCGATGACCCTCGATTGACATCCCCGGACACAGCGCGATATATCATATCACGAGCAGACAGTGACGATGCATCGGTGGGCGGGGTGTATATGCGGTTGTTCCCACCAGACACGGTACTGTCTGAGCAGGAGGTTGTGAGTGTGAATGGAGCAGGCGACACGCTGCTCGGGGTGGTCATTGCAGGCCTCGCAAGACCCTACGAGAAGAACAAGTCAAAGACACTCGAGGAAATCATCCCCGTTGCGCAACAAGCTAGCCTACGAACATTGCAAAGCATGGACAGCGTCAGCCCCAGCATCAAAGACTTGGCACGGCTGCTCGAAGCCTAGACTAGTTAGCCAGCTGATCTGTATAGCATGTAATAATGTAAGAGACCAGCAGCAACTAGTAAGCAGGACTAAGCACAGTGCATCCAGCTAGGCTGGTATACAGGCTGTTAGGGTTTGCAGCCTTCCGATTCAGGCAACAAAAGGTCGACTCGGGAAAAACCGGAACGGCTAGTCTAGGCCAAAGCAATGAAACAATTAATTAGTAGTCAAGACTCCAGACCATCATAATAGCTACTGATATTATATCAAGGGACGCGGCGTCGTGCTTAAAGCCTACTGTCAACTACGCACGTATACTCGTCCCGAGGCTATGATCGAGGCCTCGGAATGACATCTGAATTTGCAGGACAGCAGCATCGAGCGTCTGGCTGTTCCATTTGAAGGCTGTTATAGCAGAGCCAACCTCGGCTGTGTCCGGAGTCTATAATTTACATGATTTCTTGGTTTGAGCAGCCATGATGTCGCTCCCTTTCCCCGCGCACACTCCAGTATTATTATCGTTGGAGGTATGGAGTGAGGACAAGTAAATTATAATAGACTTTGTTCTAGCGGCGCGCAGGCCAATGACAGCGGGCCGTTTGGCAATAAGTCCCCTCCCCCGTGCTAGTTGAGGCATTTTATAATATTTTATTACTAGTAAGTTGGAGGTCGTAACTTGCAACCGGGTCATGCGTGACAGCTTGCCTATTTCATTGATTATCGAGAATCGCGTTGCAGCCAAGCCTGCCATGCCTGCCCTGCCATGTTTGCATGCAGGAAACATTCTTGCATACATGCCTGTAGCACGGTCCGCCACATGGAAAGTCACGTCTGAAACAAGGGTCTTTAATTATAGGGATTCAATTACATGGAATATTAATGTTAATGTTAAACAGTAAATAATTAGGAATAAATATCGTACTGATGGACTTGTCAGAAACACCTGTGGGGGGCACTGGATACGTAACCTAAAGGGTGCTGTAATAGTAATACCCCCGCAGCACACCAGCCCTGCCGCGCCCCGTTTGGCCGGGCTCAGTTTGCATCGCGAATTTGCTTCTCTTCTCTCCCCGCCAGCTCTGGTTCTGTTGTGTTCTCTCTCTCGCGTTCCCTCTCGCGTTCCCTCTCACCCTCACGTCTTCGATCATTGTCAATCTCTGCTCTCCCATCTCGACTCACTGCCCAATCCGCCACCTCGGCTACGTCGTCATTGCGAATCGGCTAACCAGCCGTCGGCCCGGATCCTACGCCGAGTGTCCCATGTCCTGCGCGTTTGCAGTTCACTGAATAGCGCTTGAAGATCGAATACGCCATAACATTAATACACCTCCTCTGAACCAACTCCCCTCCACCGTGCGACATCAGTCCAGTCGCCCTTTGTCGCCCGCTCCGCTCTCTTTGGATGATCGAGACACTGGGGGCTGGGAACCCGGTGCGCTGGTACGAGAACCGCCCGTATTCCCAGCGATCATAGCGCCTCTTCTCGACCCCGACTAGGCTGTTCGAGGCTGTCTTAGAGTATATATAATTCGGACACCTGGCTGCGCGTGTAACTGTCCGTGGCAGTCGAAAGAGTATGACCGAGAACGACAAGGACGATTTGCGATCCGCCACGGATCACAGTGAGCATGAATCCGGCGACGTCGAGACGAACGGATCGAGCGGCGTGAAGATGGCGAATGGCGCTCAGAACGGGAAAAAGTCGGCTTCTAATTCAAAAGACCCCTCGAGACCGAGGAGGAAGAAAGCGCGCAGAGCGTGTTTCGCCTGCCAGCGCGCTCATTTAACTTGCGGTATGCCAACTCTTGACTTTTAGAAATATATACTCGGCGTCTTTATCTACAGTTCAACTTACGGGCCATCTTACTAATCTTTGTAGGTGATGAACGGCCTTGCCAGCGCTGCATAAAGCGCGGTTTGCAAGATGCATGTCATGATGGAGTGCGGAAAAAGGCAAAGTACTTGCACGATGCTCCAGATGGCGCTCTCATGCCGGGTGCCGAGAAAGAGTTTTACAATCAAGGGAATGCTGTTCGCAAAAACAGCGTCGGTAACACGCTCGCGCAAGAAGCGCAGCAGACCGTCGATAATACTAACAATAACGGCAACAATTTTTATACGCCGTCCACGGCTTCTTACAATACCTTTGAGACAAATAAGACGCAAAATCCAATGCTTACAGACACTCCAATAAATGCAGGCGCTTTCACTGCTACTCCGGTGTCGCCTACATTTAGCATGTCGACTGCGTCGGCAATGCCCTCCATCTCTCAACAGGGGAATGAAATCCCACCAGGGACAGCAGCAGGTCAGAATTCGTTTGGGGCTTTCTTTGACCCCAGTGACCCGGCTCTGTTCAACTTCGATCTCGCCAGTATGAATTTCGGCAACCGATATGGCGCTTTAGAATTCAGCATGCTAGGACACATGGCTACCGGTGCTGGAGACACGCCACCAAGCGATAATGGAGCTCAGCGGGGTTCAATAAGCCAGCGCAGTGGCTCTCAGCAATTTGGCACGCCTGCACCGGGGACATTCACTGATAGCCCAAACCAGCAGACCTTTATGTTCGGAGACTCGATTCTGAATGAGTGGCCGAACGGACAAAACCCGAATCGGGTGAACGTTGGTAGCCTCTACGGACAGGCTGGAATGCACCTGTTACAGCAAGACGTACCTCACGCGTTTGCCATTGGATCGGGCAATTTCGCCAGTTCGCCGTCAACGACGAGCCCGCATATGACAAACACCACTACTACCTATGACGACTCACCAATGAAGACAAAACCCGTCATATCCACGCCGCACTTGCGGCATCAAAGTCTGCACAATACTAAGAGACGCCAGCGTGAGCCGTCTGCGATATACGAAAGCGTCAAGGAGCCGTATTCCTATACCAGCGGATTCCATAAATTGACTGCGTTTATCCAAAGACGGTTCTCGCCGCAAAAGACACTACGGATTGCAAAAGCATTGGCGTCAATCCGCCCATCGTTCATTGCTACCACGAAAACCCTCAATCGGGACGATCTCATTTTCATGGAGAAATGCTTCCAACGGACGCTCTGGGAATACGAAGATTTCATCAATGCCTGCGGAACCCCGACTATCGTCTGTCGGCGAACCGGCGAAGTAGCTGCTGTGGGCAAGGAGTTTAGTATTCTGACCGGGTGGAAGAAGGAAGTGTTGCTCGGCAAAGAAGCGAATCTGAACGTCAACACCGGTAGCAGCGGCAGTCAATCAGAGACGCCGTCGCGCGGCAGCTACACGCCTCGGTTCCCTGGCCAGGACGCTGCGCCGTCGCCGGTGTTTTTGGCTGAGCTGCTAGACGATGACAGCGTCATTGCTTTCTACGAGGATTTTGCGAGACTGGCATTTGGCGATTCCAGAGGTAGTGTTATGAATACCTGCAAACTGCTTAAATACAAGACCAAAGAAGACACAGAGCTCCTCAAATTAGATGACGGAAGATGGAACACGCATGTTGCCAAGGGCGGCATCGTCGGCGAGGCCGGGATGAACCGACTAGGGTTTAAAGATGGTCGGGTTGAATGCAGTTATTGCTGGACTGTGAAACGAGATGTTTTCGATATACCGATGCTGATTGTTATGAATGTGAGGACACACCCTCTTACTATAAACCACACAATGACAAACTAACAAGGACATAGTTTCTGCCGCACATTTGATATTGCGTTTTCCGTTCATTTTGTTTTATTTATGTCCTTCTGGACCCAAAAAGTGCTATATTATGATACCATGGTTGTGTCGTTGGGACAGGCTTTTTTACGGCGTACAGGGCGGGTCTGTTTGTAGATCTGAGACGATCTTGTTTATGCTTATTTTGTTTTTACATGTAAATTCTTGTGATCTCGTGTACATATATCGGTTACATAGTCCAGACCTAGTTAATACTGACTGCGTACGAGAATTCACCTAATATCCGCATTCAGGAAAGCTGTAATCAGATTACACCGATACCCCCCCCCAAACTTACGCACTTGCGTATGTGTAAGCCGAACCTCCACCATCCATGTGCCCCGCTAGCAGCGGCGTATCATTTGTAATTTAACATTTGATAGAACTCTACTGTATCCCGCCACCTACCACCTCTTTTTCGCTCAACATACGTCTAACATACGAGGGAAAGAATAGACTAAGCCCAGCTCGACAATTGAATACCTTTTCTCAAAGAAAATGCGCCCAGACGGCCCTCGAGATCCCGTCGCGGGGCCTGACAGTGGTCCCGAGGCGCCGTATCCAATTCGATTGTCGGGCCCGGTTATCAAGGGATTTGGAAGGGGGAGTAAAGAGGTGTGTATTAGTCTGTCTTTTGATTATTGTTATTCATATTCATTCATATCTGGTGTTGTGGGCGAGGCTGGGTGACACATCTACCCCAACCAAATACCTCACCCACACAAAGCATCCATACATCTAAATGTTAGTATAGAATAGAATTAAACTGACAGGTCTCAGCTCGGCATCCCCACGGCCAACATCCCACCCGATGGGCTCTCGGCCTATCCATCTCTGCCTACAGGCGTCTACTACGGCGTCATCACTCTCGACCCAGCACGCTTCATCTACAATACAGATGAATCCACGGGACAGGCGATACCCTCCGACGCCGCAGCAGCATCCTCTGTTCCAGCGACCATTCTCCCTGCGGTGCTAAGTATAGGCTACAACCCGTTTTACAAAAACGAGGTTAAATCCATCGTAGGGCTCCTCCTCCTCCTCCTCCTCCTCCTCCTCCTCCTCACTCACTCACTCAATCATACACACACACATATATATATAAGATGTGTGCTAAAACTGATTGTAGGAAATCCACATCATGCCTCCCCTCTCTTCCCCCAGTCCGACCTCCCTCCCCGTCAACTCCTCTGACCCCCTTAGCCCATCTACCCAGTTCTACAAACTCCCGGACTTCTACTCCACCACGCTCAAGCTACTCATCCTCGGCTATATTCGGCCGGAATACGACTATGTCTCGCTAGAGGCGCTAGTGGAGGATATCAGGATTGATTGTGAGGTTGCGCGTCAGAGCTTACGGAGACCGGCGTATGCGCGGTATTTGGCGGATGAGAAAGAAGAGAAAAAGGAGGATGGGGAGGATAGGGTGGAGGAGGAGAGGGCGTGGTTGAGAATCTTTTGAGTAGCCGCTACCTACATAGATAAATGTTATTTACGCGGGCCGCATTGTAAGGGGTTAGAGTTAGAGTAGATTTTGTGTTAAAAAAGAAATTGATGAAGTTTTGTATTGAATATACATTAGTTAGGCTATTCTATTTTTGTGCTGTGTTTATATTCTATCATGTCGCTAGGTGTTAATGCAGTCAATCGATCTATATACTAATCATTTCCCCATCTATGTGCTGAGTCTTGGCGGTTATGTGAAGGATGTCGCGAATTTACTCTTCTTGCGGATATCCTTGCCGTATCGGAAGAAGATATACCTGACAGGAGTGTCAGCACACACATTACTTATCTGAATGAATGGGAAATGATAGAAACTCACGGAAATGGAAGCATTAGCAGTGTCAGAAATGCCAGCAAGGATGACGCCCAGTGTATGCCAAGCCGGTCGTACACTTTATACCAATTAGCTCAACGGTCGTGATATCCCGCAACGTGGTCGCCACGTGGGCGGGGTCTTTTTTTTTTTTTCTTATTTCAAAGACCCGTCAGAATCAGGATCGAAGTGTAGACTTACTTTGTGTTCCAAACAGTGGGAATACACCGCCGAAAGTAGACCGCGCAAAGCTGTTGGCTGCGAGTGCACTTGCCGCAAATTCTGGGTAGGCGTCGACGAGGAAAGTAAATATACCGGAGTAGACGAGTACGACTCTGACCGTAACATTAGCACCTATCGTAAAATGAATATGGCTGGCTCAATGCGTACCCTGCCCCGAAAAAGGCCGTTCCGACGACACATACAATCCAGTGTACATGCGGGTACGTGGTCCATGCGAACATGAAGATGCCAACCGTCACAAAAGGCGCGCCGCCGATTGCTATTCTGTCAGTTTGGACTTCTCAGCATTCTAGATAGGAAAACTTGAGCATACCTGGTGGAAGACGCCATTCGGGCATGGCTTCTCCTTTTTCACCCACCGCCTTCATGTGATTACTTTCCAAACGGCGGTAATTTCTGCGCCATAAAGGATCGGATAAGATTGCACAGATCATTCCAACCAGAATTCCCAGAAACGAAGCTCCCGTTTGCCACTGGTTGAAGTCATACACTGTGGAGAAGACCATGTTGAATGCGCCGAAGAAAAGGTACAGAATACCCAGCAATATCGCGGAGTATACGCATAGACACGCACACATTGGCTCCAGAGTAAGAAGAAGCATTGGTCGGTAGCATGAGCGGAGAACGGTTTCGACGACGGATTTTTTCATCTTTTCTAAAGGCGCGATGTATCTGTTGTCACCGGTTTCTTGACGCAGCCTAGCTGCTTTGCGTTTCAAGAGTCTGAATGGTATTAGCATAAAATCGAATTCGTTTGAATTGGGGTTACTTACACAGGGTGATAGGTCTCGGGGACGAAGAAGAATAAGATTGCCAATTGGACGCCTGCCCATATAAGCAAGGTATAAAATGTCCATCGCCTGGGAACCAGCGAATTAGTTTATTGATATCAATATCAATCATGAGAAGGGCCGCTCACCAAGTTGTATACTGATTTATAAAACCACCCACCCTACACGAGTCAGCAAATGTAAGATCCCAGAAAGGAAGCTTCTTACAAAGGACCAATTTCAGGCCCTAAAAACGGACTTGCTGTGTAGAGCATCATTGGCGCCGCCAGTTCATGACGATTGAACATATCACCCACTGTCCCTCCGGCAACACTCAAAAATGCCGCTCCCGAAAGACCGCTGAAGAAACGCACAACAAGCATGGTCTGGATGTTTTGCGCCACGGCACATGGAATCATCCAGATGACGAAGAAGGTAAACGAAACGAGGTATATCCTCCGACGACCGTAGAATTCTGACAGCGGAGCCAGGAACAGTGGCCCAATTCCGAGACCAAAAATATACGTCGTCAACCCGACCGTCGCGACCTCATTCGAGCACCCGAATTCTTTGGTAATTTGCTTATAGGTCATCACATACATGGACGAAGTACAGGTGCTGTAATCAATCAGTTTCCCTGCTAGCTCTATATCTAGTTGCATCCAACTTACACGCAAATCGAGCCGAGAGCGATAAAAACAGTAATAAGCCATCTCCTACCCCAAGACATGTTCCTTGGGTTTTCCGGGTCGTTCTCGTCCCATTTCACCACGATTTCGGTATCAGAGGCCGCAACTCCGTTCCCTGGCTTTTCGGTTTGTTCATTCTCGTTCTCATCATCATCCCCCCCTGCAACACTATAACCGTCGTTCAGTGACCACGACCTCTCGATAATCGTAGATCCACGCGAGGCTGTCTTAGAGATCGGCCGTGGTCTTTCTTGATCGTGGTCTTCGGTAGTAATAGGCGCGTAAGTGGGAGCATTTTCTGTAGAATGCGAGGCACTATCTATGCTTTCCATCTTCTCTATCTCGACGCTTTCTCGATCGGCGCTCACCATTGTTGTGAATAGAAAGTTAAACAAAGACTGGTGGCCACGACTTGTTCTCTCAGCGTCGAATAGCGGATTACAGACGCATCTGCGTTCCCGGTGGTATAAATATTTTGAACATTCGTCGATCAGGCAGCCCGTTGCTTTATAAACTTTAGCATGTGGATCTAGCCCAAGCCCGGATCTCGACTTTCCGCCCAGAGGAGTTAGGAGTTAGGAGCTGGCGTGCTTGTGGTGTGCCATTAGTGGCGGCCCTAGGTAAAGGATGCGGAGTTTCCGGACGACTGCCAAATTGGCCGAAAAAATCATAGTGGTTAGCCGTGATTGTTCGGCAATTGGACGATCAGCAGCTTGACATGATGCCGCACGGCAAACCGGCAACAAAGCCGAGCAATACCTCCGACTAAATCCTGCCAACCCGTCAATCGGTCAATCTGTTCTGTCAATTGGTCAATCTATCTCTTTTCTTCTTTTTTTCACTGTTTGGTACGTCATGAGAATTGATCGCAGTTTACTCTTTGCAGCCATTATCGGATATACGGTCTTGTACCATGGAAAAGCATGCCCATGGTTTTGAGCCTCCACAATCACATGCATTTGTGACCAGTAACAATTATTCGTCTGAGTAGAGTTGCGCCCTCTCACATGGTACGCCAATCCGAGTAAAGTAATGATTATTAGTAATATTCGTGCGTCATGCCACGCGAGCCTCCCACGACCCGCGCGGACCGTGCGGTCATGCTCTAGTATAAGGAAAGCGCAGGTTTGTTTTCTATATCGTCATGATATGTTACAAATCATGCACCACAAATGATACCACCACGCTATCCCATGCCAGACGCCCAAGACAATAATTGCAAACACAAAATACTTCCTCCAGCTGTCTATTACACGTAATACCCCGATGGCATTGGCCGCTGTGGAAGATATGAAGGAACAGGTGGATAAGGGGGTAGAGGCGGCGGTGCAAAAGGAGGATATGCTTGCGGAGGGGGGGTTGGAGGAGGCATTCGAGGTGCATTGCCCCAGTTGCGAACCTGCATGTCGAGTTCTATTTCCTTGATGCTCTCCATCCTCCTTTGTTTACGTTGCGAGCGTCTCTCGATGATTCTATGTGTGAATAGGAAGACATGCAGGATCCTATGGCTACATTAGCGCCGTCCCGCGCACCCACGTACATGGCACGAACATGGCAGCCGAACTCACCAAACAGGAATGGCAAGGAGGATGCCAGCTAACTCCAAAAACCCAATGTGGTACAGCTCGGGGAAACACTCTCTGCTCAGCGCATTTGTGCCCGAATTACACATCACCATATTGGAACTGACTGTCGCCCTGTGCCAGAGCCGGAATGTGCCTCCCCAAATCGAAAATATCAAGCCCGGAACAAGTGCGGCCCAGACAAGGAAGTCGACGACTAATTCAATAGCTAGATGGACTGCTCGCCCTGTGTAAAACACATATACGGCTGTGCCTATGTTGTAAAGGAAAGCGAGAGTCAACTATACCAATAAAGTCAGCCAATACATTCTACATCTTCTAGAAAGAGTGTTTCATACTGGGCCAATTGGAATCCCATCCTGCCAGTCCCCTCGGACTGAACCAGACGTGTGCACAAACGTTCGGTTCCAGTGATCAATCGCCGCAGCAAAGAATGCCATTGAGACAACAGCGAGAATGCCACCGCCTGAACGGATGACTGTCTTTTTGAACAGCCATGGAGAGTTGCCAGCTTCGGATATTTTCTGTTGGACACGTGCCAATTGCGACCGAAACTGTGACATTTTGTATTCTTCGTCTACGGCTCGAGTAGCGATGTTATTAGAATAGGTTGTCAACGGCCAGCGCTTCAAATAATAAAATATGGTAAGATATCAGCCTCGCCAGGAGGAAATATAATTTAACGATGAATGAAATGCCAACCAAGCCTTGAAAAACACCGACCAGTCTCTACCATAGCTTCATGGTAGGTAGGTAGTTGAAGAGAAATCGAGAAGACAAGAAATCACGAGCGAAGAGACGATAAAAGCACTAAATAAGGACTACAAGACATCAGCCATGCGGGACCATTACGCGGAAGTACGAAATCAGGCCAAAATAGAATGAATAATGTCGACAATCCGTTTGAGAAGGTCAGGTCTACTGCAGATATAGTCTCAACCGCCTGTACGCCTCAATGCATAAGAATGTATCCCGCGGTAGTTATTGTCCCAGACATTCGTAGTACAATGGGCTTTTGGAATTGATTGGCCATGGATGCGAGTTTGATATTATCCGAAGCCACTCGTGAGACCAGTGATGGTGATGGTGGGGTGTAACTTGAGACAACAAGGCCGCAGCAGGTGAAGCTGAAACACCTCCGGCATCAAGGGGGGGTCAGGTCGGCTCAACAATGATTAATAATAATGCAGATATCGCTATTGTTGTCAAGTCTCTACGACATTGCATAACTTGATGAGAACTATATCTGATATCCATTATAGAATTCTATTAGACTAACATACAATCCCTACTCAACAGTCCATCAGCGCGATGAATAATCCAAGTCAGATACACAATACAGCATTGTTCCCAATCCTCCTAGCAAAAGTCAAAGAGAATAAAGGCAAAACACAATAAACCAATTATAAGCAAAGAAAACCAAGGTGTCAGCTCACCCAAAAAACAAGCAGAACACCAATCGCCTGAATAAGCCAACTCATTTGTGCACCCCAAAGACCCGCCTAGGTATTTTGAAGCAATTTCAAAGCAGAAAAGAGTAAATCTGTACAAGAAGCAACCCATCAAAGAGTGCCCCAGAAGGCACCTGTAGACGAAAACCCAAAAGAAACGCCTCGTGAAATCCTTAAATCAACCGTCACTTTTATCAAAGAAGACTCTCTTAGGCGGCCACTGCGATTTCCTGCTGAGCTGCAACTTCCCCGCCAGCTTCTGTTTCGGCCCATGAGCCCCAAAGCCCACGCTTCGCCTTGATGCGGAGAGGACCTCCAATAGTGTTGCTACCTTGCTCAACTTTGACGGCATCTTTCGTTGCTAGCACAAGAGTCTCGAAGAACATCTTGGTGGCATCGGCTTTCGATGTTTGTTTCTCAGGGCAAAGATTCTGGAAGAGGACAGCTTTCTTCTGAGGGGTGGCTGGTTCAGCGGCACCTGCACCACCAAAACGTTCTCGTAGTAGATGAACAGCATGCTGAGTGCCCAATGAGACAGGACCGCTGTCAGTCGGATGAATAATAGTGTCATCCAAATCGTCAAGTAACAAGCCTCCATCCTCACTACCGGCGCGGTTTTCATCACCAGGGAATTCAATCGGTGCTTGGTCTAGACCAATGCCTTCATCTAAATTGTCCATGTCTCCGTCTTCACCAATATCCAGATCTGGAACGTTCGCAGCATCGATGTCGACATCTGACACGCCACTATCGCGCTTCCTCTTGAGATCACCTGCTTTACGCACAGTGTCAAAAGACAACATGTCCCGAAGCTCAGGAGCCCACCCGCGACCACGACCTTCGCCAAGAATGGTTGACACAAAGCCACCATTTTTCTGCATTTGCATCAGGGTCAGGAGCACTGGATCACGAGGGAGGAAGGATACGGGCTTGAGAATATCCGAGTGCTCCTCTTGATGTTGTTTGATCGAGGATGAGCTCAGCTGAGTGTCGACATCATGACCAATGATTCTACGTCGCTTAGCACGCTGCAATTCTTGTGCAGCGCCATCATCATTGGCCTCTTCTTGAGCACCGGCATCGGCTTGGGGTGTAGCAAATCGGTCAGCCGATTCGCGTGGGGATCGTGCTTCAGCTTCGGAATCAGCCCGTGGGATAGCCAGATCGCCATCTTCTAGATCCATAGGGTCATCGGCGTTGAGGAATCGGTTGATGTCATCATTGGTCTCATTTCCAAAGTCGTTATCTATTAATGGGAGATCATCGTCTCCAAGATTGAGATCGAGCTCGACATCGTTAAGTTTCCCGTCTTCACTTATCAAGTCTTCCTCAAAAGGACGAGGGGCGGGTGCATCTCGACCAACTTCGATACTGAAGTCGGGTGGAAGAGGGGTGCCGTCCTCACCCAGATCCAAATCAACCAAGGTGTGATCTTCCAGTCGAGCAGGTTCCTGGGATGCCAGACGTTGAGTGTCTGGCAACAGCTGGCTTCCGAAGTCAAGACCACCAAGGTGTTTGCTGTCCGTTTCCAGGTTCAAAGATGGCAGTAGAAGGGAAGACGTGTCAAGATTCATGAACAAATCTGATTCTGTGAGTACATCAGGCAAAGTAATACCGCCAGGCGGCAAAGCCACATTGCTAGGCAAATCATTGTTATTAGTTAGGCGAAAGGCCTGTACGTGTCTGATTAGTAACCGCATTCAAAACAAGGGCAACACAAAGTGTCCTACCATTTTAATCTTCATCAATGCTTCATTGCAATCATCCAACAAATAACGTGCTTTACGGCTGTAAATTCTGACAACACCGAGCAAAAGCTGGCCACTCAAACGAAGAGCCATGGGGGCTTGACCCTGGTCAACAATAGCGCTGACACTGCTCTCAATATTAGACTGCAAAATATGTGATTTAGACAATTTGCGCTCCAGGTTGGCGGAGAGCCAGACACGGGCCAGTGGCCCGGTCTTCGAAAGAAGCGTTTCCGAGTAGAACATCGCGTATCAATGGCGACTCAAAAGCCGTATATATTCAAATAATCAATGCTAGAACACGTCCTCGCGGAATTAGGGACGCTGTCGGTGGTGATTCACGAAAAGGGCACCCGTAGGTCCCAGTGTAGATGACGCGCCTATCCAACACAGGCGGGTCGCGCAACGCCCAAACGTGATAGAGGCAATCCAAAAAGCCTTTGTAGTGAGGAAACACACGCAGTGTCTCGGGCAAGGGCGATTCAGCACGAGTATAGAGCGACGGGGGTGGTGACGGGGGTGGGAGGAGAGAGCAAACAAGTAGAGAAGTTGCGAGGGGCGGGTCGCGTTGGGTGGAAACGGGAAACTAGAAAGAGGCAAGTGCGCCCAGCCTCCTCTTGTGGTGTTTGGGGGAACCGTTTGGCATGGGAATGCGTGGCTGGGGTCACGTGCTGACCCCGTCGTTTCCCATGGTTGCAGCCTGAGTCAGCAATTATGGTGAAGCCTTGCGGCCTGGCCCCTAAGGCAGTCTTCAATCTATCCCGCACAGCCACCTGCCGCATGTCCCATTGTGGCTAGTACGGCGTCCTGGTATGGTGTCTTTTTTTGGGATGTCATCACGCGTTCCAGACCATTCAACAGTGTCAATTCAGTATAACCGTGCATGGGAATACCTTTCCTTTTTCAGTTGATGTTTATTTTTCTTAGTGATTTTATTGAAGTCCTTTGTTTGTTCTTTTCTGTGAATCGCACACTTTATTGCAAGGCTCGGGCTGTCGATTGATGCCAGCTAGCCTCTCCTGATTGCCTGTCACTATCTACGAAGATTGCGAGCTCGTGATGACCCTGGTTCTACCGTGAATACAGCTTCGGGTTTAGTCCCAAAGTGCAAGAGAAATTAAATGTAAATGTCGCCGTCCTCGGATTCGGCGCTGCCTCTGCACGATGTGCATACTCCGAGGTCTCAGTCACAGTCACCGTACCCTGCACAACAGGCGTTAAGGGCTCAAGTGTCTTCTGTGAGTGCTCGCTTTTGATGCCTTGCTGCTGTATTGCTAATATTCAAATAGTCAGTCACTTCCACGTATGCGCTTCTCGAGCCTCAACAAGTCGCAGATCGTCTCAACACATCCTCTACACATGGCCTCCCCCCGGCCGAGGCTGAAGTCCGGTTACATCAAGATGGACCTAATGAATTACCGTACGAAGAGCCTGAGCCCTTGTGGCTTAGGTTCCTGAAGCAGTTCAAGGAGACTTTGATTCTGCTCCTGCTAGCTTCCGCCGGGATATCTTTCTTTATGGGAAATTTCGACGACGCTGTCAGCATCACACTTGCAGTGACTATTGTGGTGACAGTCGGTTTCGTTCAGGAATATCGCTCGGAGAAATCTTTAGAGGCATTAAATCGGCTCGTTCCTCACTATGCGCATCTTATCCGAGATGTTGCCCCTGGAAGCAACGCGGAATACGGGGCTTCAGGAACATCAATCGACGAGATAGATCAACAGAAAGTACATGCGGAGACCCCAGCTGTTATATCGAATGCTGTTAAGGCTTCCAGTACGGTCCCGGCCGCACATTTAGTTCCTGGTGATTTGGTTTTGTTTACCACGGGTGATCGCATACCCGCTGATATTCGAATTACGTCGGCTGCTGACCTGTCGATTGACGAATCCAACTTGACCGGAGAAAACGAACCAGTTGTCAAGTTTTCCGAGGTATTAAAGGGTCATGCAGATAGTTACAAGGAACAGTCGTCAGAATCTCCATTCTACGGATCCCAAGCTGCAGAAGGAGCCAGAACCAACGTGCGCCTCAGTGAGCAACACAACATTGCCTTCATGGGAACATTGGTGCGTTCAGGATATGGCCAAGGCATCGTGATTGCCACTGGTGCGAATACCGAATTTGGACGTATTTCTACATCACTTCAAGAGATCGAAAGCCCGAGAACCCCGCTGCAGTTATCAATGGATCGCCTAGGACAGGAACTCAGCTATGTCTCCTTCGGCGTGATTGGCTTGATCGTTGTTATTGGTCTCATTCAGGGACGACAGCTTCTTGAAATGTTTACTATTGGTGTGTCTCTTGCCGTTGCAGCCATACCCGAGGGTCTCCCGATTATTGTTACCGTTACGCTTGCATTGGGAGTTTTGCGCATGGCTAAGAGAGGCGCGATCATGAGGAGACTACCGAGTGTCGAGACATTGGGCTCCGTAAATGTCATTTGTAGCGACAAGACCGGAACGTTGACTATGAGCCATATGACGGTCACAAAATTGTGGCACCATGACTGCCCTAAGCCTTTTGAAGTGAAAGATAACAATGTACCTGCAATGCCAATGCCAGGACCAGCGGTGCAAAAGATCCTCCGAATTGGAAACATAGCCAATAACGCACGGCTTTCACGTGCCCATGCCAATTCTCCAGCAAGCGCGTCCTCTGCTGCCGTGCTCTCATCAACCCTCGATAGCTCATCTGATCATATCAAGAGTAGATGGGTTGGTCAACCAACAGATGTTGCTGTCCTTGACCTCCTCGATGCCTTTGGTGAAGATGATATCCGCGATCAACTCAGTGCTCGTGTGGCTGAGACACCATTTAGCTCTGAAAAGAAATGGATGGGGGTAATTATCGGAGGTTCTGCTTCAGGTGATACTAATATGGCGTACGTAAAGGGCGCTTTGGAGCAGGTTCTCGCTCGATGCGATACATACTTGACCAAAGACGGTCGAGAAGTAATTCTAGACGAACTACGACGGAAAGAAGCTCGAGAAGCAGCTGAACAAATGGCCTCGGAAGGCCTGCGTGTTATAGCATTTGCCAGTGGACCCATCAGAGAACCAGGAAGACATACTCGAAGACTGGGCAGTCGGAGCGCAACACCATCGCCCAAAATCGGCGAAGCAAACGATGACGAGCAATTCAACGGCCTTGTTTTTGCAGGACTAGTCGGCATGAACGATCCTCCTCGCAAGGATGTTCGCAAGTCCATACAGAGACTCCTTACTGGCCGTGTCAGAGTGCTCATGATCACAGGCGACGCCGAAACCACCGCGATAGCTATCGCCCGACAACTAGGTATAATCGTGAACGACACCCCAGATGGACGCTCCGTCTTACGCGGAGACCAAATCGACCATATGACCACTGGCGAACTATCCGAGGCAATCGCCCGAACAACAATCTTCGCCCGCACGAGCCCCGATCACAAACACAAAATCGTACGAGCCCTCCAAGCCCGGGGAGACGTCGTAGCCATGACTGGCGACGGGGTCAACGATGCGCCAGCTCTTAAACGAGCCGATATTGGCATCGCCATGGGCCGACTTGGCACCGACGTAGCCAAAGAAGCTGCCGACATGATCCTCACTGACGACAACTTCTCCACCATCCTCCAGGCAATCGAGCAAGGAAAGGGCATATTCTACAACATCCAAAACTTCATCACCTTCCAACTCAGCACCAGCGTCGCCGCGCTCGGCTTGGTCCTACTCAGCACAATCATGGGCCTCCACAACCCGCTCAACGCCATGCAAATCCTCTGGATCAACATTATCATGGACGGACCACCCGCCCAATCCCTCGGCGTCGAACCCGTCGACCCAGCCGTCATGAACAGCCCTCCACGGCCCAAACACGCACGCGTGCTCACAAAGCCCCTCATCCAACGCGTCCTCACCCAAGCCGGCGTGATCATGCTCGGCACCCTGATCATCTACATTCACGAGATGAGCGACGTTGACGACACGCTCAACCCCGGCCACATGTCGCGCGTCGTCACCAATCACGACACAACCATGACCTTCACCTGCTTCGTGCTCTTCGACATGTTCAACGCGCTGACGTGCCGCAGCGAATCCAAGTCCATCCTACGCGGCGAGATCAGCGTCCTCGGAAATAAAATGTTCAACTACGCCGTCTTCGGCTCGCTGATCGGCCAGCTCGGTGTCATATACCTGCCCGTCCTGCAATCAATCTTTCAAACCGAAGCCCTCAAGTTCACGGATCTGGTTAAGTTGATTGTGCTGGCTAGCTCGGTGTTTTGGGTCGATGAGGGGAGGAAGTATTATAAGATGTTGAAGCGGCGGCAGAGTCCAGGGCCGATGTACAGCCATAATGTGTGATTATACATTATACATGATAATTTGTTCTGTAATCGTTTGTTTTATTCTTAGTTTGCTTGTACTTCATGTATATGTATGCGTCATTATGATAGACGAGGCGAATGGAAATATTATACAATTTTATATCAATCAGTATTCATTTCACCTGCATCCACTACCTACATGTACACTAACCACCATGCGTCTCATGATTATACGACGGGTAAATGATCTAAGCTGAATATAGGGTTATTGAGTAATACAGTAATTGAAAATCGCTTTGGTCTATCATAATGTATGTACCTAAAGACACAGGTGTAGATGAATAGAATAAAATGAAAAATCCGTGATGATGTATGTATCCACAAAGATCACTTTTTTGACCGAAAGGAGACGAAATTGCGCCTGGTTTATATCACAGCGGTAGAGGTACAGGAAGGAGCATTCAGCCAGGCTGATAGTAAGGTGGAGAAAAGTAGCTATGGGTGGATGCGAGGCGTGAGGTGGGGTATTTATCAAAACAGTGAAGAAAGAAAATTGGTAGATCAGACCGCAACTCCTGGGAGTAACTCCATACAATGAATCAAGAAAGAGCGCCAATCAAGACAAGGCACCACCAAGAAAAGGCGCGGTTATGCAGTTTTCTCGTCCTCGACCGCGGGAGGACCATGAGGATCAGGATGGTCTTGCTGGGCCGCCTGTCGCGGTGCCGGTGGGATGCCATTGCTGGATTCTTCGTGGGGCTCGGTAATCTCCTCGCTGCGCTTGTCTTCGGGTGTGGGAGCCTCAAGCATTGTGCTGTGAGCCTCAATGCCGTACCGGTCGGCATGAGGGATTTCATGGCCGTCTTCAAGCTGACATGTCTTTTGCGGGGTCCAGGCGAGATAGTCTCTTCGGACTTCGACGTAGTCGTAGGCGAATTCTCCTAACTGGTCGTCATCCATACCAAGCAGCTCTGCTTCCTCGGAAGCCCTCAGCTTGAGGCCAGGGGTGAGGTTGATTAGGTAGGCGATGATTGCCGATACCACGAATGAATATGCACAAGTGGCAACCACGTATGCGAGTTGAATGTAGAGCTGGCGGTAGTTGTGGGTAATCCAACCGCCCTGCAATCCCCCAGTCGTAGGGTTCGTCATGCCAACGTTGACGCCGTCTAAGCCAATGATGGCATCTGTAGCAAACAGGGCATTGGCAAGGAGACCCAAAATTCCAGCAACGCCGTGTTCAGCGAACACATCCATCGAGTCATCGATCTTAATCCAGTATTTGACTGCAAGACAGTTAGTTGGTGTAATTGCATGTGATTTGAAAATCGCATACCTTTGGTAGCATAATTGCAAACAATGCCAGTGACAATTCCCAAAACAACGCTTCCCCAGGGGGTGATAAAACCAGAAGCGGGTGTGGCTGCAACCAGTCCACAGATAGTGCCGGAACACCATCCGACCATTGACCACTTCCTGGCCAGGCGCCAATCAAGGAGAACCCAAGCAATTGCACCAAAACTAGCAGCAATGTTGGAGTTCCAGCAGGCCATGGTGGCGCGGAGATTCGCTCCAAAGGCGGAACCGCCGTTGAAGCCTAGCCAGCCAAACCAGAGAAACACCGTTCCTAGCAAGATGAGCGAGACGTTGTGTGGGCGGAAATTGAGCATCATTCTTTCCTGGCGACGACCGAGAACCCAAGAGTAGGCGAGTGCAGACAGACCGGAGCCGATCTCAACGGGACCACCGCCTGCGTAATCCATCACACCGTATTTAAATCCCCAGCCATTAGAATTCCATGCCCAGCAGGCAAGAGGACAGTAGACAATTGTAGCCCAGATGAAAGTGAAAACCATGGCGGGTAGAAGGCGGCCTCGTTCGGCAACTGCACCCATGACGATTGCGGCAGTGACAGCACAGAATTGCATCTTGAAAAAAAAAGTCAGCTATTGCTCAAGCGTCCACAGAGGTTTGGCTTATTGGCTTGCCTCATAAAAAGCAAACAGCAGAGACGGTATAAGTGGCGAAGCCGGACTCGGTGCAGCCAGTGTATTCATCAAACCAAAGTTATGCAAGTTGCCAATGAAGCCATTGGTGGCGGTAGGAGAGAAAGCTAACGAGTAGCCCCAGAAATACCACTGGAAGGTGATGACGGACATGGACCCCATGCAAGCCCAGATCATACTCAACGCCGACTTGCGGCGTGCGAGGCCAGAGTATAGAAAACCGAGGCCGGGGACCATGACCAAGACCATAGCGGACGCAACGATGATGTAGGCTTGGTCACCGGATTGGTACCATTTGTTCAAATTTTCAGTGTCTGAAGAGTCAGCCATGGCCCGCCAGAAAACAGAAGAAAAGGAACATACATGAATCACCGCCTATATCTGCATTGGTTGCCAGACTGAAATCCGCAGGAGCACCGGTCCAGTTGTAGGAAGCATATTCGGGCGCATATGGCGCCTGGCCGGACGACGACGACATGATGTATGTATGCTACACGGAACAAATGAACAAGACAGCCGTCAATGTCTGCTCCAGGGAGCTGGAGAGGACGATTGAGGGAGAGCCGGAGCCAGGGTAATATTAAATAATTGCCGAGTGGAATGCGAGGGCCAGGCAGCGTATATATTTTTCTGGAAGGCAAGACTCGGGGGTGGGCCGGCGCAATACGGGACGGCGGAAGCTGTCGTGGGGATGATTTGCGATTTGTGTTTGCAATTGTAATGGAGATAGGCTAAGCTAAGCCCAGTGCCAAGCGCGACAAACTAATATTAAAAGGGCGAGCGGCGAATCGTGGTCGGAATGCGCGTTTCGATCGAGTGGAGCGGAATATTAAGCACTGGCTAGTTAGACGACAATCAATACTCGATTGTTGCTCAGCCCTCACGCGACCGCGGAGAAAGAGCGCGACAAAGGAATTGGTGGGAAAAGCAATGTTATCGCGTCGTATTAAGGGGAGCTGAGATTGGGGGTCTTGCAGAGTCCTGTCCTGGATCGTGAGTGGTTGGGCTGAGATTTTGTCAGGCAATCGACATGGACGATTGATATGCGTCCAGGAGCACCTCGCACAGTGCCAATTCACGATTGATCAATAATGATCGATGATAGTGATAACCGATATGGCCAGAGGAGAATGAGAACAGCGTCATGGTCACGGCAGGCGAGCCAGACTGCAGCGTGGCAAGCACCTGCAGCAACAGGCTGTCCAGAGTCTGATGCTCGGAGCGCAATCGGACGGCGGGTCGATCTGCTGCGGGCCAATCACAATCCTGCTCCGCCTTGCTTTTCTTCCATCCTGCACGCTGTCATGATTCCAGTCAACGCAGTGACAGTCCCAATGCCAATGCCAGCGCCAGTGCCAGCAGCGCAGCCGGCATTGGTCGGCAGGTCAGCCCAGAGCAGGCCAGAGCTGACCAGAGCCGCGGCCGTGGGATTGCCCCATGGCAAGGCTGATCACAAGCATAGTCGTCGCATTATCGAAGTATCAGAGCCATCGACTCTAAGAATTAATCGATAGGGACGATTTCCAGCCGCCGCGCTTAGCGGGCACAGCGTGCTTTAGTACTTCAACGTCTCTTGCATCCTGCAGCCAGTATTAACTATCAAGTCTGATAAGGACCAGTCTATGCTGTGGCAGTATCAGTGCTATCTACTGTACTACTGTAGCACTATCTCTCTCACCAGTGGCTGTTCGGTGCTACTACACTTACAAGGATGCCGTGTATATTACTATTGCGCTCTATACTACCACAAATATTACTATAGGTGTATTATCGCCAGTCCGAGGAGAGAGATAAACGGTCATAGAATTCGCAACGCCGTCCCCAGGGCCTCGCCACGATTGGCCAGAGATAAAGCCCCTGCTCGCGCCTCCACTCAGGCGGGTCCCGGCGCAGGCTTAGCACGCCCGCTCCTTTCCGCATGCAGCCTAGCGAATCGAGCTTACCATGTTTCGCGCTGCACCCGCTATTGGCTGCAGATAAGGCTCAATGCCGTGCTGCTGATTGGCTGCAGAGAGAAAGATTATTCACGATTTTCTTTCGCTGGAATAATGATATAATATACGGAGTACTATAAATAATTAAACATAAGTATACATAATGATATTGGATACTATTGATAATAAGCTCCCCACGCAAGGAGTTTGTTTGTGCGCGATCACGTGCATTGTCCGTCATCCTCGTTGCCCGATGGCTCGGGTGTTTGAGGGACGCCAGGACGACATCGGCACGCGATAATAATGATATCCAGACGCTTGTCGTTCTACGTTGATGTTACTGGTCCGTATTCAATTGTATACAATCAGGCGATGATCGAGGCCAATGTAGCATGTAATAGGTGGAATGGAATGTAAGATATGTGCTGATATTTGTACTACGACGATCTCGACAACAGGAAAAAATGAGGACTCATGTAGCGATGGGTTACAGGCATACACTCAGCCACCATGGTAGCAGTCACACAGGTCGTCAACCAACTTTAAAATAACTACCATGTTAAGCCCACTTCGAAATATATACTTTATACATATAAGAGTACCATTCAGCGGTGACGGTGACACCAACCACCAATTGATATTCGATAGGTAGATAAGATATGCTATGCAATGTGTGATGGGATGATATGCATACAGGGTAGACGCAAAGACTACCGCACCATCGCGCGCGCCCGCGACCGCTCGTCAACCTGCAGCTTGTCGACCACCTCTGCCGCCTCTCCCCCCCGGACCACATCCTCCCATTCGTCGTCATCCATCGCCATCACCATAGTCATCTGCACGCAGCGTGCAAAAGCGTCCCGGTGACGATACCGGATCGGCGCACCCTGCGTGCCGCCAACCTCGATAACCGCGTTGACAATCCCTGCAATGTCTCGCTCCAGTCGCGTGGCACCAAGTGGGTTGACGCGCCCATGATAAGACCACAGTCTCTTCTCCAATAGCCGCGCCAGGTATGCAACCGTCGCTGTTAGTAGGCGGTTAAACGCCGCTGGGGTGAGGATCCGCGAGATTGGCAGTAGTAGCTCCGCCCAGGCCGTTGCAAAGCGAGGTCGCACTAGTTCTGCGCGGCTGGCTTCGTCGTCTTCGTCGTCTTCATGATCGTAGCTCTGATACGTGCTCGTTGGGTCGTCTGCGCTTTGCGGTTGATATTCAATGTCCCGGAACGAGTCGGCGAGAATCGGTCGTAGACGGTTTTTCACCACGTTGTTGAATACAACTTGAATTCCGTCCGAAAGCAAGTCATTGGCCTTGGACTCGAAACTGGTTGAGAGGGATTGGAGGGCCTGGGTAACGACAGCAGCATCGTCGGAGAGAGGAAATAATGACTCCAATCCCCCAGGCGCTTCATCCGCCCCATTACCACTGGTGGAGTCACCGGGGTTCTGCTTGCTGTCAACATGGCCAGACACAATCCTTCGAATGTAGTCGACAGCAACGTCCAGGTTGTTGATTAGCACAAGAAAGGCGATCACAGTCTGCTCCGGCGGTTGCGCTCCCTGTACAGGCGGCTTGGGGTAATATTCGTCTCGCATTTTCCGTTGCACCATACCAATAAAATCGGCTCCCAATATACGTGATAATGTTGGGACAACATTAATCACAACTTGCTTTTGCGAGGTTGCAATAGACTGCCGGAGGACTTTGTTGACAATATACATAATGTCGTCGACGGCAGACGTGATATGAGGAGGCTCAGAACTGAGCGCTTTGTGTGGATTTAATGTCAGCCCGGAAGGCTGCTCGTCTAGTTGGAACGCTTTCTCCACTGAGCGACGGAAGAAAAAGGTCGTCATCGCATTGAATGGTGTGATCAAGCGCTCTCGAATCTTCTTAGCCAGAGACGATCCCACTAAGAAGTCGGGAAGCGTCAGGGAAATATCGGTATTTTCGTCCTCTTCAGGGGGCTGCTTAAATTAGCATAAACACAGCATTCACTAAGTAGAGTAAACTCACCCTGCAATTGTCAGCCAGAAATCGGCTGTAAAGAGACCATCTGCCAAGCATAACAGCAAGTTCGTTGAGAATACTATCCACTTCTTTCATATCGACTCCTTCGTCCTCACTCGCTGCAGCCTGACCGCCGTCTCTGTTGGCTGGGGATCCCGTACGAGGTGTTCCCGTCGACCGTTGTGCTGGTAGAAAGCTCTGTACTAAGAATGTAAAAGCATACGACTTGATATCCGTCAACTTGCGGTCGACGTTCTTCTCATCCCCCCATGTGTCAATAATGATCCCTCCCTGCACATCAGCCTCAACCTGTAATCTCTCAATAACCCGCGTCATTTTCCCCAAACCATAGTGCCGTTCGACCAGTCCTCCGTGGCCATCCACAATCTGAGCAATATGCTCAAACAGCTTTGTAAGCGCGTTGGCATAGAAATATCCATCCTTCCCTTGTGCACTCCCAGCCCCGGTACTGAGATTCGACCTTGCCCTCGACGCCACTCCTTGACACACATATCGTCCATACACATCCAGCCCGACCTCTGACCTGCCAATAAGGGGGAACAATTTAAAGAACCGCGTAATCTTCGCACCATTGTTTTCTTTGACTGCCTTGTCGAACTCCCGCAAGAACAGCCCACATAGAGACTCGGAGGCATTCTTCAACGTCACATTCGGCGGGTCAGGTACCTCAGCCGTTGGGACAATCCGCGCAGCAAATGCGCCATTGACCACCTCGGGTGGGATCTTGGACGCGCGGTTCAGATAGCTGGCGGCAGTCTCCCAGTCCTGCGGGCCCTCCATGGACCCGGTCACGCCTAGCACGCATGCTTTTAGCTCAGAGACTTGTTCCACCACCTCCAATGTAGCTTTGACTCGAACCTGCTCCAGGTCTAGGCGCCGGACAGCACTCGAGAGACGACCGGCAGTCGCTGCAGCTCCAGAGAGCATGCCATTGCTGATATTTCGCGTGGTGCTCGCTTGGGAGCCGAGGTGCGCGCGCAGGAAATCGAGGCGTCCGAGTTCTCGTGAAAAGTCCTTCTGCGAGGCGACTAGGGCATCGAGGCGGGCGGTCACGGCGGCTTCCTGGTCGTGCAAGTGTAGGAGCGTTGCTTTGATTTCTGAGACCGAGCTGGCATTGAAAATATCCGGTGACGACGACGAGGGTTGCACTACTGCATGGCCATTGGAATCGGCGATTCCGTTGGTTTTGGACATGTCGGTCACGCAGGCGAACGAATGTTTGCGGGGACGAAATGTTGACAGGTTAGCACTAATCAGAAGGTGATCGGTGTCAGGTACTGCCGCAAGGCCCGCCGTGATTGGTCACACGAAACGTCGTAATTGCTGGTGAGTCTTAACTTTGCATAATACATATATATACAGATATAAATATAGATATAGATATAAGTATAAATATAGATACAGATACAGATACAGATACAGATACATGTATCACGGAATGTGGCTGCCTCATCAGTCAATGCGGATTGAGGCTCTTCTAAAACTTTTATTGCAAGACCAAGATCAGGCAGAGATGTATTAAACTATATAACACCTGGCCTGATCATCCATTCTCTGGTTTATCAATATTATTATAAAGGCCACTTCAACAAAAGCTCGTAATAGAGGACTAGCAATTTCTTTGAATATTATTGCGCTTTACTGCATCGGGATTGGCTTGTTCGCCGTTATCGAAGCGCAGCACCACTTATCGTCATCGCAAAGTCATCTTGAAGAAAAACATTTCTTGCACCAGCTGGACGCGTGTAGCAGACACGTCTCTATACATATCTGTCGCCAAAGTCTGAATATCTCGCGACCGCAATACCAACATAGGCCGCTATCATAAACCGCGACGCTCGCATCCCAAAGCTGGACGTCGGCGGGGCAAAATGGGCAACGAAGCTTCTACACTGATAGATGAGAGCACACCTCCCTCGACGTTGAAGCGGCGCGACTTGGAGTCTGTGGCGAACCACATTCTGAAGAAAAATGTCAGGAGGATAGTGGTGCTGGTAAGAAGACAAAACTCTACGCCCCTCGCATCAAATTGCTGAGACTACAGTGATAGACTGGGGCGGGGATTAGTACATCTGCTGGAATACCCGATTTCAGATCGCCAGATACGGGCATCTACTCAAACCTGGCGCATCTAGACCTACCCGATCCCGAAGCCGTGTTCAGTATTAATTTCTTTCGAGAAAACCCAGTACCGTTCTATACCCTTGCCAAAGAGCTCTATCCAGGCAAGTATCGACCGACCATTGCTCACTCGTTTATCACGCTACTACATAAAAAAGGCCTCCTTTTGAAACTGTTCACACAGAATATCGACTGCTTGGAACGGGCGGCGGGTGTCCCGGGGGATATGATTGTTGAGGCTCACGGAAGCTTCGCTTCTCAGCGCTGCATCGACTGCAAGACCGAATATCCGGATGATCTCATCAGAGAGGCCGTGGAAAAGGGCAATGTTCCACACTGCCTAGTGCCTCAATGCAATGGGCTTGTCAAGCCTGATATCGTCTTTTTCGGCGAAGCGCTTCCTGAGGCATTCTTCCACAACCGCGAACTCCCCGCAACCGCTGACTTGTGCATCGTCATGGGTACCAGTCTGACGGTCCAGCCATTTGCAAGTCTACCAAGCTTTTGTCGCGATGAGACACCTCGTTTGCTGATCAACATGGAGCGGGTGGGAGGTCTTGGATCCCGTGCTGATGATGTGCTACTTCTCGGTGACTGTGATGCCGGCGTACGCAAACTAGCACAGGCTCTTGGGTGGTCAGACGAACTAGAAGCTCTTTGGGAGGAAACCAATCCAGATAAGGGGGCAAGAGAGCGAGAAACAGAGCCAGAGAAGACACGAGATGAGCTACTCCATGACGAGGTTGAACGTCTGACTGCAGATGTTGACCGGGCTCTGCATATATCGAATAGCCACCAGGACCGCGTTCACAAGCAATTGGCCGTGCAAAAGGCAGGGGACGATAGTAAGACACAGGCTGAGTCAGAGGAGACATCGGGTGAGAAAAAAGAAGGGAATGAGATCCTCTCCAGTTACAGAAGCGGTGGAGACAATGGACTAGGCCATGTCTTTCCGCATCTGGATAAGAAACCGGCTCTGTGATACATGGACAGTCATCCATGCATATACGAACGATATTGGCATAGTTTGATGATAATGATGTTTATGATGCTGTATAGATGTGTGCTACTAGACAGTGAAGTCAGGAACTTGCTTATAGGAGAGGCTGTGAGCAATAGACAACCCAATCATAGACAAGTAAACCGGTGTAAATATGACTGGTCGCCGCAGGGGTTCTGCAATTCTTCGTGATGGCGTTTCGAAAACACTAGCGGTGAGGCGTGGGGATGCGCGGGGGAACCGTGGCTGGAGTCGGCGAAGAGACTATTGGTTATGGAGGAGCTGCTGCTGGTCATGGGATGTCAGCCAACATTCCTTTTTTTTTTTTTGTTATCCTATCTTCCCAAAAATATCAAGATTGAATCTAGTCTCTGCGTTACGGTGGCATATGGAGTCCAACGTTGATCCGACGATCACGTCCCGAAGATCACCCTGACTGCAATCAAGCTACCCCAATGGCTGGCAGAGTCGATGACCGGCAGACCATTAATAACTGAATATTGGGATCGAATCAGTGAGCTCACCGAACTGGGAGAACAGCCCACTTGCGTTTTGACTAAGGTTGAATAATGATTATTATTTGGCTGACCGTTTGCTTGCTAAGTTTTGCCTCCCGCCGTGCCCCACGTTGCCTGGTGGTCTGGTCCTGCTCTCTGCCTTCTTGGACTGCCTCCCCTCCCTGTTTTCCTTCCTTCTCCTCTTCTACCAGAAACAGAGGAACTGTCTTGATTCAGTTTGTTTATTCTATTGACTACCTGCTCTGCATCTCACACCGCCATCATGGTTGGAATTGGACCCCGGCGCCGGCCGTCCCGCAAGGGTAAGTAGCTGCTTCCCCTCCATGCATATGATAACCGTCGGCCATTGATGAGACTGAAGCACCCATGGCGCGCAACAGGGTCGATGGCCGATATCCCCAAGGATCTCTTGAGCCAGATTAAAGAATTTGAAGAGCAATTCACCGTTGACCGACAAAAGCTGAAGGAGATTGTTGCTCACTTCGTCAAGGAGCTGGAGAAAGGTACTTTCACATGTTGGCTGTCTGTCTCTTGTCCATACGGTGATGCTGATTACAATCATTATAGGATTATCTGTCGAAGGGGGCAATATCGTAAGCCTTTGCGAATGTGATTGGAACTCGAATGTATATTAACTACGACGCAAGCCTATGAACGTTACTTGGGTATTCGGATTCCCCACTGGTGACGAACAGGGCACCTTCCTTGCTCTCGACATGGGCGGCACCAACCTTCGGGTCTGTGAAATCGAGTTGACCAAGGAACACGGAGAATTTGACATCACGCAATCTAAATATCGGATCCCCGAAGAATTGAAGACCGGCACCGCCGAAGAACTCTGGGAGTACATTGCCGACTGCTTGCAGCAATTCATCGAATACCACCACGAAGACGAGCAACTGTCCCACCTCCCACTGGGTTTTACCTTCTCGTATCCCGCTACTCAGGAATATATTGACCACGGCGTTCTTCAACGATGGACAAAGGGATTCGACATTGACGGCGTGGAAGGCAAGGATGTCGTTCCACCTTTCGAAGAAGTGGTGAAAAAGAGGGTATGTGAGTGAACACGGTGCTGCACGGCTGATACTGACATAGTCTAGGGTCTTCCCATCAAAATTACGGCTTTGATCAATGACACCACTGGAACGATGATTGCCTCGGCCTATACCGATCCTGAAATGAAGATTGGGTGCATTTTCGGCACCGGTGTCAATGCAGCATATATGGAGGATGCAGGATCTATTCCCAAGATTGCACACCTGAACTTACCCCCTGATACCCCTATCGCCATCAACTGTGAATACGGAGCCTTTGATAACGAGCATGTCGTGCTCCCTCTTACAAAGTACGATATCATCATTGACCGCGACTCTCCTCGACCTGGCCAGCAAGCCTTTGAAAAGATGACAGCTGGCTTGTACCTTGGTGAAATCTTTCGCCTAGCTCTATTGGATGTCCTTGATATCAAACCTGGTCTAATTTTCGAAGGTCAAGATGTGTCTAAATTGAAAAAACCTTACTCATTGGATGCGTCCTTCCTATCCGCCATTGAAGAAGACCCCTTCGAGAACTTGCAGGAGACTCAAGAGCTCTTTGAACGCGTTCTTGGTCTCAAACTTGTGAAACCTGAGCTCGAACTGTGCCGTCGACTGGCTGAACTTATTGGTACCAGAGCTGCTCGACTTTCTGCTTGCGGCGTCGCTGCAATTTGCACTAAGAAGAATATTGAACGATGCCACGTCGGTGCAGATGGTTCCGTGTTCACAAAATACCCACACTTCAAGGCTCGTGGAGCTCGTGCATTGCGTGAGATTCTTGACTGGAAAGACGATGAGAAGGACAAGGTCGTTATCATGCCCGCTGAAGACGGTTCTGGTGTCGGTGCAGCCTTGATTGCTGCATTGACGCTGAAGCGTGTCAAGGATGGCAACCTGGCTGGTATCCGGGACAAGAACTCGATGCTGACTCTTCTTTGATTTTGACACTGCCAATGGACAGTTCCACCGGGTTGAGGACTAAAACATACATCATAGATAGAATCTTGAGTAGTACAAGCCTTGGGTGTTCTATGAGATCATAACAATCACTAATGAGGTTTGCTCTTGTTTCTTATTGTATTCCACCTGTCGATAGCACTTGTTTATAAATATATTATCATATTATATAATACTCATCATTATCCTTCCTTCTTAATGTACAGTGATAAATACCCCGAATGAATGCGGTGCCAGCCGAGAAGCCGAGGCCCCAGCGGAGACTGTGGAGTACTGGCCGAGTTCCCCGCGTTCTATAAGAGCTTGGCCGAGCTATGATTTGTTATTATTATTATCACCTCAACCATACTCACCAACTAGAACAAAACACCATCACTCCTAATCAACCAAATCAACCACCTGAACCACATCAATCACATCAGCCATGACCGACAAACTCGAGAGCAAGCCCCCATCCTCCCAATACTATCTCCTCTCCTACCCAGCTCCACACGTGCTCTTAGTCACCATCAACCGCGAAAAACATCGCAATGCACTCAATTATGACGCCCATTGGGACGCCGAAGCCATATTCCGTTGGTTCGACAAGGAGCCTTCCCTCCGCGTAGCCGTTATCACTGGCAAGGGCGCCAAAGCGTTTTGTGCCGGCCAGGACTTGATTGAGCAGCGCAACAGGACTTCGGACGAGAAGCCGCGCCAGCAGGGACTTGCCCATCCACCCGGCGGATTTGCGGGACTGAGTCGAAGGCGAGGCAAGAAACCGGTTGTGGCTGCTGTAAATGGGTATGCGTTGGGTGGAGGGTTTGAGATTTGCTTAAATTGGTTTGTTTTACCTTTATTTTCTCTCGTTGAATATTACATTGATAAGGATTTTCTAGTGACATGGTTGTCGCCTCACCAACTGCAACATTCGGCCTCCCTGAAGCTCAAGTCGGTCTGTACGCTGCAGCAGGTGGCTTGGCGCGTATCACTCGCATTGCCGGGCTGCAAATAGCTTCAGAAGTAGCAATGGCAAACCGGAAACTCACAGCCGAAGAAGCACAGCGCTATCTCCTCGCCAATAAGATCAGTAAGACGCCCGAGTCTGTGGTTGACGAAGCGGTTGAGCTTGCCCGCAAGATATCGAATCTGTCACCTGACGCGATTATTGTTACTCGCCATGGTATCAGAGAAGCGTGGGAGACGCCGAGTGTTGAGGGCGCCACGATCCGCACGCAGCAGGAGTATATGGAGAAGCTTACGGAGGGGGAGAACTTTGGTATTGGTGTGCATGCGTTTGCTAATAAGACGAAGCCAAAGTGGGTGCCGTCAAAACTATGATTGATTTAGAATTTTTATTTTCAGTGTTTTTGTACATGAATATTGCATCCTCAGATGACCACTTCCAGAATTCTCAAGTGTAAGCCAATTTTAGATCATATGAGTAGTGATTACACAGCATGTCGTCAACATGGGCGAATGAATTGCAAATCCTTCTCTTGCCGAAAAAGATAATTAGGGCTCAAATATATCATCCACTTACATTCCTCCTTATCAACTTTAATTTCTCTAGTGAATCCTATGAAATATATTAAAGGTTTCAGCCTATCTTACTCTACAAGAAACTCCAAAACACTCGCCAAAACATCTTCTGGTCGTTCCTCTGGAATATAATGACCACAATCAAGCGCCTTTCCTTCCACTGTCGACGTCGACACCTTCTTCCACTCGGCAACAGCATCGAAGCATTTCTCAATAACCCCATGAGCTCCCCAAAACACTGTTAATGGACACTGTACATGCCGCCCCTCTGCGATATCCTGCTTTGCTTCTTCCAGATCAATACTCGCCGCCGCCCGGTAATCTTCACACATAGCATGCACAGTCTGCGTGTCTGTCAGATTCTTCTTATACTCCGCCAGACAGGCAGCTGTAAATGGGCCGAGACCAGCATGTCGTGCTCCCATAGAGCCTTCCAGCCATGTCGTCGGATTCGCCAAAATCAACGTCTCCGGAAACGGCGCCTCCTGGATGAGGAAGAACCAGTGGAAATACGCTTTTGCAAAGACCATATCTGTCTGCGAGTACATCGCCAGTGTTGGGCAGATATCTAAGAATATGGCTTTATGTACTCGCTCCGGGTAGTCGACGCACAAGCGATGAGCAACCCTAGCACCGCGGTCATGCGCGCAGATGTAGAATTGCGTCTTGCCATGGAGTAGTTCGTCCATAACGCGCACGGCGTCTCGCGCCATGGCCTTTTTGCCATACCTTATGTGGCCCTCGCCGCCACCGGGTTTTGAGGATTGGCCGTATCCGCGCAGGTCTATGGCGACGACGAAGTAGGTTTTGGCGAGCTCGTCGGCGACTTTGTGCCAGATGTGGTGGGTTTGAGGGAAGCCGTGTAATAGGAGAATTGCTGGGCCTGAGCCGCCGGAGACACCGTGGATGGTGACGTCTGGTTCGACGGTGATGTCGAAGCTGGTGAATCCATCAAACATCTTTCAAAATGAAGTTTTCAAGCTTTATTGTTATCCTTTCTTCGGCTTTCAGTTATATAACCTTCTTTTTCCTAATGAAATTTACATATATCGACGAATGCTCCCAATTTAGCCAGTTTCCGAGAATAAAGATACTGTAGTTAGCTAACATACTGCCACAGGCTGAACTTTCTACCGATCCGCAACATCCCACCACCCCACAACCCTGCCAACAGTGATAATGCGTGATGATTTCGGTAATTCCATTAGATTCTTTGCATGCAGAAATGTGGGTTGACTTTGAAGTGGACTCTTTTTAGGTATCATCCTCGAGAGATTCGCGAGGAGTTTCTTGTCGGCTGAAATATGACGCGATTTAACTGAACTATATATAAGCATAATACCTTAATTTCATATAGCCAATTCTACATTTGAAGACAAAACTCTCCCTCGTTAAAAGTCCTCGCAAATCAAAATAATTCAAAAAAGAAAGAAAGAAACATATAGATTGCTATCATGCCTCCAAAGAAATACAATATAGCCTCTATTCCTGCCGACGGCATCGGCATCGAAGTTGTCGCAGCTACAATCGATGTTATCGAACATCTCGTCAAAACCTTAAAGACCTTTGAAATCGAATTCACACACTTTCCCTGGGGCACAGCCTATTACAAGAAAACCGGAGAGTACCTGCCAGACGACGCCTTGGACGTGCTAAGGAAATTCGACGCGTGTCTTTTCGGCGCTGTTGGCGCTCCTGGTATAATCCTGCCTCGCCTCCCTCTATCAGAGTAGAATATTTGCGGTATACTGACACTCAATCTAGATGTCCCCGATCACATCTCCCTCTGGGGCCTTCTTCTCGCTCTTCGCGGCCCACTCCAGCTGTACGCAAATGTACGACCGGTGCGCATGTTCCCAGGAACACGACCACGTCTAGCAGATTGCAAACCCTCGGATATCGACTGGGTTCTCGTACGCGAGAACTCAGAAGGCGAATACGCCGGCCAAGGCGGCCGGAGCCACCTTCACCAACCATGGGAAACAGCCACAGAGGTAGCTATCTTCACACGCGTAGGCATCGAGCGCATCATGCGATTTGCCTTTGAGACCGCGCGGTCACGGCCACGCAAATTCCTTACTGTGGTGACCAAGAGCAACTCGATGCGGAATGGGATGGTGCTATGGGACGAGATCGCGCGCGAAGTGGCGCGCGACTTCCCCGACGTGACTTGGGATAAGATGCTGGTTGATGCCATGACTGTGCGGATGGTGTGCAAGCCCGCGTCGCTGGATACGATTGTAGGCACGAATCTGCATATGGATATCCTATCAGATCTGGCGGCGGCCCTGGCCGGTTCCATTGGTGTTGCGCCGTCGAGTAACCTGGATCCAACGCGCAGGAGCCCGTCGATTTTTGAGCCGGTACATGGGAGTGCTTTTGATATTACTGGCAAGGGGATTGCGAATCCGGTGGCGACGATCTGGTCGGCGGGGGAAATGCTGCGGTGGATTGGTGAGGCATCGGCTGCAGATGTGCTTATGGATGCTCTCGAGCAAGTTTGCAGGAATGGCGTGTTGACTCCTGATTTAGGAGGTACTGCTGATACTAAATCAGTGGCTGCCGCGGTTTCTGCGGAGATTGAGAAGATTGTTGCCTCTCAGGCGTCGTCATGATAAACTTTAGTATATTTTCGAAACCCACAGGCTGGATTAAAATAGATGTCATGTACAATCCTAACTAAGAATACAATTCTCTAAATGTTTGATATATTCAAAATTGTTAGAGTATTTGTCGTAGATGCTTACAAGTACTTTGGCTTAAATGGTCGATCATTCCTTTGCAACAAATTACGAGCCGCCTTCTTGATAGGGTTGGGGGCGTTTGTTGTCGTGTTGTATATAGCATCCGTGGGCAACACCTTCCACTGAACAGTTCCGTTACCCTCTCTGTAGGTACTCTTCGAAGGACCGACAGTCTTATATCCTGGATGAATGCGAACCTTTCCGGTAGCAACATCCAATCCATTAATCACACGTTCAAGAAGTGATAGAGATACCAGCGGCTGGTAAAAAGGTACCTCATGGCCACTCTCGTAAATCCTCACAAACGCAAAGTTTGCTGACTGTCGTACTTGCCCGTGCACAACGTCATCATCCGTAGAGATATTAGTATACCCAGCACTGGAGAAGTGGGGGACGCCCACGGCGAGAGACACAGCCTCGCCACCCAACCAATTGCAATTGTAGTCGGCATCCCCGGCATACATGATCACATTAACCCCTTGTTCCACCAGTTTGGCGACATCCTCTGTGGTGTGCGACAAACGGCCATCATCACCTGTGCTGGAGAAAGCTAAACTGACGGCATTACTGCTCTCCGAAAAGTTGACATAGGCTCCGATTGCAGCTTGCACAGAGGGCGTATTGAGGTAGTCAACATAGAAATCGTACGGAAAGGGGTCGGGAGTCAGCTCTCGGAAGTCGTATTCATCACGGCCAAGGTATTTATCATAGACTGATTCTACGTGGTTGGCGCAGAAATTGTCGGCCGTGCTGCAAATATCGTTGATACCACGAGCAGCACAATCGAGAAGCTGCGAGAGGCAGTTACCAGGGCCGTACAAGTTGTTATACAACAAGGAGCTGACTGAGTCGTTGTAGGGGAGGTAGTCATAAGTGTTTCCGGGGTAGACCTATGAATGGTAGACGATCGTTAGGCCGTGATTCTCAGAAAACTTTCATATACAGTATATAAGAGATAAGGAATACGTACCGTGAAGTTGTAGTATGCTTGGTACTGAATAATCGGATCATACCAGCCATTCCCAATCATCACACTCTCTAATTTAATTTTCTTCGCTCCGTGCTGGAGATGTTCGTTCTGTTGTTCAATATACTCGTTAAAAACAGGTCCATAATGCCCTCCGTAACTCTCGGTGGTGAAATGGAAGCCTTCTCTTGAGTAGTGTGGAAAGGCGCCCATGAAGCCTTGCAGAGTACGGTAGAAATTGGGGGCCGCATTGTCGGTTGAATTGGCTGTCAACGTGACATTGGGGTACGAGTAGGTACCACAGGAAAAGTCGGCGGCATATTCAGGGCAGGTGTTGTTAGGCAAAGAGATCACATCAGCCGTGGTAGGATCTTGGTACGCGGGGACTGGAATACTATAGGAGAAACCTGTTTGGGTGGGCTGGTCGATATATAGCATGTTGCTGACATTATTCCAGGAGTAAGGATTGTTGTAAACAGAGCCATTGATATCTATACCGCAAGGTCCATTTTCTTGAAAGAGACCGATCATCGACGAAGAGCCCGGGCCTGGTCGGACGAGAGAAAGACTCCAATTAGAATGGCCATATACAGTAAGTATACCATCTAAATGCGTTACTTACCTCCGTTAATCCACACTGTCAATGGAGCGTGTTTCGGGTCCTGGTTGCGCGCCTCGAAGAACCAGAAGAAGATATGCTGGTCCTCTGCAACATCCACATAGCCCGAGTAGCTTTTCACGGACGGGTCTGTCTCACACACGCCAGTCGGAACCTCCTTGTATCGCACGGGAATATCCATGTGCCCCTTTGTCGAGATAAGATCGTTCGGGGCGGCGACGAATTGACCCCACGTCGCCGGAAGGGCGGTGCCCAGGGAGAGAGCCAACAGCGCAGACCGCATTGTTGCTTTTCGGATCACAATGGCACGAGGGAAGCTTGAAGAAGCGATGATGGGCATTGCGGAGGCTTTTATGATTGAAATATCGGGCGGGGCGGGCCAGTCGGCGAGCTGCGAGCTACAGTCAGCCTACGACGTAGTACGTACATGGCTCCTATCGCAGGAATGCCGTTAGCGCAGGACCGGGCTGGAGGCTTGTTCGTATTTAGCTCTGGGGATGAGGATTAGGTCCAACACGGGATCCAACAGCCCGATAACCAGATCCTGCGCGGGCATGGTGGCTCGCACATAAAGCCATGGGTGGTGAACGTAACTCTTCTGCGAACACGGAGTACTGGTACGACACCAATTGATGTTTCGAGGAAAGACAAAACAAGGAGACGAGACTGCCTGAGAGAAAAGGTAGCGACGATCCCTGCCTATCAGAGCCCCACTGCGCTGTCCCGATCGGGAAGGTGGTACTGCCCGTCATTTCCGCTTTTTCGCTAGCCTGGGTTGCAGTTGGTGCCTGCATCGTCAGGCCGCACATTCTCGATTGCGCCTTCCTGTTCCTGCCTCAGGGCTTCGATGGCTTCGATGGCTTCGATGGCTCCTTCCCTCGCATCGGTCGCCGTTCACGTGATCTCCATTGTGCTCTCACTCTGTACTGTACACTCCAGACGCTCATTATTGTTTGCTCTCTTTAGAGTTCCTGTATATCTCCGAACATTAATGCGGTGACCCCTCCTGTCAATGACCAGGAAAACCCGCAGCAGTGATTCTGCAGTGGAGGCATTGCTTCAATCAGAGATTCCTTTTCACAAGATTCATGAAGCGATGTCATCTTCTACTCGCAGCATTCTGATTATTGTATGGCTATGATTCTGTTGAATGTCGTCGGCTATGCTGCGAGCGGGTCCCAATCCCCCCCCGCATTCATACCGAGGTATGTATTAATACTGCCCCAGAACAAGAAACCCACTCGATAGCGTCCCAGCAGCGCGGTATATAATAGCCTTGGGCAACGCATTGTACAAGAATGTTTCGCTTACCTAGTAGTAGTCATGCCATTGGTTCAGGATCTTACCCCGGTCATCGTCGGCGTGGGCGATATCAAAAATGCTTCCACCAAAGTCGAAGATGCCCGTGAGCCTGCAGAACTCATGCTAGATGCGATCCATCAAGCATTACACGACACTGGCTTGAATTCTGTTGAGGAGCTTCGATCGCAGATTGATAGCATCGACGTTGTTAGGACCTGGACCTGGGCTTACGGAGATCTCCCCGGCCTCCTGGCAGAGAAACTCAATGTTGGACAGCCACCAAAACATCATTCGTATACTGAAAATGGCGGAAATCAACCAGCTAAGATTATGGATGAGGCTGCACGCCGGATCTCTCGTGGAGAAAGCACCGTTGCGTTGATCACAGGTGGAGAGGCTTTGGCTTCGTGTAACATATCCAATCCATACGGGATATAAAAAACTTACTGACTGAATGTACCAGTGGCTGCATGCTCAAAAACGGGACATTATCCACCACCAGGCTGGACTGCTCCGGACGAGAATTTTGAAATATTCTCTCCATCAGAGAGACGGCACAGTTAGTATCAGCAACTTGAACTTCTTTAGTGACAAGAGGAACACGGCAATTAATATACAGATTCTAACGTCATATACAGGAAATATCTATTCAATGGGCGCGCCAATCCATATATACCCTTTATATGAAAACGGCTTCCGAGCTCATCGTGGACAGTCAGCTTCCAAGAATAACGAGGAGTCAGCACGGTTATATGCCGAATTCAGCCATGTTGCATCCGAGAATCCTATTGCATGGAACTATGGAAAAGCTTATGATGCCAAAACAATTGGGAATACTTCCAAAACGAATCGAATGATATGCTATCCTTGTATGCATTTCTCTCTGTTCCCGCACGCATTTACTCTTTTGTTTTCTTAACTATAATGACTGATATAATGACTGATGCATCGATAGATCCTCTACTCATGAATGCATTCAATATGGTCAACATGGCAGCGGCGTGCCTGTTAACTTCAGTAGACCATGCTCGAAAACTTGGCATTCCCGAAAAGAAATGGATATATGCATTGGGCGGTGCGGGAACAAAAGAAAGCGACATATGTAAGACAACACCATGCAGCCGTTATGTTACCATGCTCATAAGCTTCCTTTCAGTTTGGGAACGGCCAAATTATTTCTCAAGCCCGGCGGTTTCGCGCTCTATAGATGAGGCATTACTTGTTTCTGGCCTCAATGCAGATGCAGTCGATATCTTTGACTTTTATTCGTAAGTACTTGGCAGTGTACTATAGTACGAGTGACTAAGATAATAAACAGGTGTTTCCCCATTGTCCCTAAGTTGGCTTGCCGCCATTTAAACCTCGATCCAAGCAACCCATCCAAGCCTATCACCGTTCTAGGCGGGCTGACATCTTTCGGCGGCGCTGGAAACAACTATTCTATGCATGTATGATACATTCACTCAAAAGGAACCTTTTCACACTCCCACAAAAATGTACTAACCAACCAGGCAATTACAAATCTAGTCCGAAGGCTTCGAAATCCATCTGGCAAAGAAAAAGTAGCTCTAGTACTCGCAAACGGCGGTGTTCTATCATATCAGCATGTAGTCTGCCTATCCGCAAACCCTCGAAGCGACGGACGATTTTACCCACAAAAGAACCCTCTTCCGGAGAAGATCACCGATGTGCCAATCCCAACTATTGTAGAAGTTGCTGAAGGAGAAGCGGTTATCGAGGTGAGATATACCCATTCAATCTGGAGAATATAGTCATTAACAACACGAAATTACTGTTTAGACATACACCATAGAGTATAATCGTGATGGATCTCCAAATGAAGGATACATCATCGGTCGATTGAAAAGCAACAACTCCCGATTCATCTCCATAACAGCTGACAAGCAGAACTTGCAGCAACTAGTTACATTGGCTTCTTCCGACGAACCAATCGGAAAGACAGGTTTTGTCTATGTTGAAGATCGACCAGAAATCGACCAAAGTGAAAGGAGGAATTTGTTCACTTTTAGTAGGAAAAGGCATATTGGCAGCACAAGACTTTAACGTTTCGAAACATGTGATATCCGCTGTGTATAGAATGATTTGAAGACGTAACGCTATTTTTATATTACGTGAATATACATCATGGTTTTGTTTCTCTGCATTTAACCATAGATCTCCCACAAACGAATCTTTCCCTGCTGGTTTGCAACCGCTAGGTAGTTCGACTGGGGCGAGATAGCAACCGAAGAAATTCGCCCAAGAGGTGTATTAGACGTAGGCCAATTACGATAGACAGTACATGACGGCAAATGAACTGTATTTGTTAGCTATATCATATCCCCGGAGAAAAAGGATTACTCTAGACTTACCAATTCGCAATGCGTCTCGTTTGAACCGACTAGCCATGACCATGAACTGCCCATCCGGAGCGAAGACGAGACTCGAGATCCCAGTGACGAGCTGGTCAAGCGCGCGGACCGGCGTCGGATTGCTGGGGATAGCGTCTTGGATGTCCATCTTCTTCGACTGCTCGGCATCACGCGCCACACCTTGCCATGGTTTCCGATCATACACATTGACAATTCCACTGGTGCTGCCGATAGCAACCCACCGATCTCCTCCTAGTTGTGGACGACCTGATTGACCTCCTAGAGCAATAATAGTGGTGCCAATTGCACCGGCATCCGTCCATCGCGCAACGACGCGACGAAGCCGAATATCCCATTCCGAAACCTCGCCATTAGTGCTGGCAACAACCATACCATTGCCATCTTGCCACCATGCAAAGTCTGCCACACCCCCACGACCATCGACCCGGACCTGTGCGATCCATTGTGCGGTCGTCGCATCATACACATTGATCATGCCGCCGCCTGTACTGCCTGTGCCGACGAACCCGACGTATCTTCCACATGGGGACAGTCTGAATTTCTCCATGGATTTTTGCTCTTCTTTACGGTCTGCCGGGGCATTGATCTTCTCAATCTTACCAGAGTCTAGATCCCAGACATGATAATAACGACGTCGACTGGCAGCATAAATCCGGTTTCCAGTAGGCGGCGCAAATGCAGATGTGTAGATGGGCGTTTTGCGGAGTTGGAGAGATGTGAGAAGAGTGTTTGGGGATGGTGCATTGGGCGAAATGTGATGCAGCCATAACGTTGACGCGGGACCTGAGGAGAGGAGGAGTGGGTGATGGGGGTGGAAAGTCAAGGAGTCAATGGCAGACTGCATGCTACTTAGTTTCTTCTTGCGCATACAAGTTACGAGACAGAGGATATGTGTCTTACCGGCTGAACGCCCCCGACGTCTTTCAATCGCTCAATGCCTATAACCTCCTGCCGCAGCTTTGGTCGTTCGCCATTCTTGTTATCTTCGCTTCCTCGGATCAAGTCACTAGCGCCTTGAAGCAGTTTGGCAAGTGGTTGCACCGACAATTCAGTCTCACCGTCTGTATCCATCTCATCCACACCACTGGAAACGCTCTCCTGAGAGTCAAGACTGCTAGCACGCTTCCTGCGTTTCTTATTGGGATCTTGGGTTGCCCAGTCTGGCGTAGGATGAAGCCGCACATATTGCCTTCGTAGTCTTCTTATGTAGTCTGTACCGCTCACAATATCTTCTGACTCGGTGATCCGGAGTTTCCTCAGTCGCTGATGCCCCGCTAGTGATACCGCCATACGCTCATCGTCGCTATCCGCCCAGATCGCAGGTTCATATGTATGATCCAATTCGTCTCGATCTTCGTCCGAATGAGGTGTTTCAGGCTGCGATATCAAGACTCCGGGGCCTTCTGCTGCGCCGGAGTCGAAGAAGAAAAGCTACACAAATACCCAGTCAGTAAAACCATACCCACAGAATCAAGTGACATCGCAATGCAACAAAACCATACATCATCATCAGCAACATTTTCCAGATTCTCCTTATCTTCTTCAACTGCGTCGCCATCCTCCCCTTCTCCGTCACTCCGCATCACGAGGTCCATTGTTTGCTGCCCGCCATGGCTTTTCAGCCCGGCTTGAAAGCCCTCCTCATCACCAAAAAGCAGTTTCTCGAGCTTTTGCTCCACCTCATCCTTTTCTAGAACGTCATCGTCACTGGAAGTATCGGCATCATCTCGCGACTCGTCGAACTTGAACCGTGAGGCCGGTGCAGGATCTTCAAAAAAGGTTGATGCGCCGCCAGCTTTGGACTTGCCCGCCTTCACCTTTGGCTTTGCGCTGCCCATGAGTGTTGCTTCTTCTTTCTGAATGTAAATATTTTCGGTGCTAAAAAATTATTACGTAAATTTTTTTATCAGGAAAAGCACTCGGTAACGCACACGTTGGCGATTGTTGTGAATTGAAAAGTCGATTGAGCTGTTGATTCAAAATCTTTTTTTTCTTCGGCTTCTCTAGCTGCGGCTCTGCGGAGAGAGTGCGTTAGCGCGGAAGACGCAGCGAGTGGGGACCGCCAATAAGAGTTAGAACTGATATTTATGCTACTTCTGTGCTCTGGATTTCTTGGAATTTCTTTGTATTAACTAAATTAATAAGGAATTACTTAGGAACTGCACTGGCTACATATGTAGTCAAGGTACATGCAGATCTGATTTAACCTGGTGCACAAAACAGAACCGAAAGCAAAGAAATGAGCTAAGACATCAGTGGAAATGAAGTCGTAGTTGTCTGGATAGTGAAATATTGGTAACAGCTAGCGTCTGCGTCTGCTTTGCTAATGACTCTGAAGAAGAAGAAGAAGAAGAAGAAGAAGAAGAAGAGAAGAAACAAGACAATCCCCAGACTTGTAAAGAGAGACCACCGAGCAGTTAAGGCAAGCAAAGAGTAAACGAAAAATCAGCGTTGGGATATATTAGCACACGTAGATAACACTCGAACAGAACAATGGAAAAAAAAGAGACAACAATGAAGGTACCCTCGCATATGCGGTAAAGACGGAAATAAACCAAGTACATAGTAGCAAAGACGAGAAATCAGTCAATGAGTGGAACATTCGCCAACCGGAAAAAGAAAATACCAGACGCCATGGACGCACGCCTTGCCGTGAAAAAGCGCCGAAATACTCCTATCAGGAACCAAAAAAATCAGAGGAATCAATCGCCATATCGAATAAACCTTAACCTATCTCTAGTGGAACCTGAGAATATGAAAAATATGAAATTTCTGCATCACAGCTTTCACAAGACTCGTGCTTGGCGCCGTCGAAGACCAAATTCTTGTTCCTGTATTTCTCTGATCAGCCGCAGGCTATCGGGGTCAGCGTCGTCCGTCGTGAAGCTGTTACGCTCTCGCTTCACCATCTTGGTGGTGGATGGGGATGATGTCAGCTTCTTCTCAACTGCAGGCGAAGCGCTCTTTTTGTGAGATGATGTCGGTCGGGATAACGGCTTCTTTGCGGTGGAAGACGGCGCACTGGATGGTTTAGTAGGTATCTTGGTAGCTCCGCTTGAGGTTTGTCGAGACCCTTGTCGTGGTACTGTGGGTTTGGTCGGAATTTGATCCGGCATATATCTGTCTATCTGGCGGGGCTGACGAGAAGAATGGCGAGAACTCGATGTTGGCGTGTACAAAAGCTCCATATCCCCTTCAAGGGAGCCATGGAGCTCCTCATTGGCATGTCCAAGTGAGACTTCCACTTCTCCCACGAGTGACGTTGGCGGTGATACTAGAGGATTCGTAGGGTGGGTGGATTGTCTCTGTCCAGAGACTAGCGTCTCTGTATCTCCATCAGTCTTCACAGCCGGCGGAGAAGCGTAGGAAACGTGTTCCGTCGGGACATCCTTTGCCTGATGTTGCTCTAATTTCTCTTCTGGCGGGGAATGAGCATTAGATAAATCTTCATGTTCATGTCTGTAGAGATCATGACCGCTGGGAAGGGCAAACCCAGATGGCATAAGCTGATTGCCTTCTAAACCTGGATGATAAGCATCTGATGGGACAAATGGCGCATCTGGCTTGGGCCGTTTGTAGATTATTGGAGTCAATCCATCGTCATTCGGTCTCGGGCGCTTGGCTGATGGTGTTGCGCGAGGTTTAGCACGTTCCTGAGCCTTGACTGGATCAATTCGCCCATATTCATCATGAATGCATCGACGCTAAAATTTGTCAGTGTGAACAAATAAAATCTAAATTGATTTCGCTTACCTTGCTCTTGCGGCACTCATCACAGGCTTTGCTTCTGCCCTTCTTTGCGCTACCAACTCCATTCGGGCTGGTATCCATTGGGCGAGAAAAGGAAACTGGTGGCATACCCATCATAGTAACATTCACGTTGTTTCGAGAATACCCGTCAATATGATCGAGTGTCAGATTGTTCCCATTTTCGTGGACATTTGACTTGAGTGCACCGGACGCCAATGCGTTCAATACGGATGCTGCGTCATGAGCTAATATTGACTGTCGGTATGGGTCGACTGCGTCAAACATATTGGTAGTAATAGGCTTCTCGGGAGAGGTAATAGCGATCGATTCAGTTTGCTCATCCTTGTGACGGCATCGTATTCGTCTCTTACGGCATGCATCACAAGCTACCCGCTTCGGACCTAGACCGGAGCCTTTATTCGGGTTTCGTGGTTTAGAAGCTTCTTCTTTTACAGCAGGGACAGCCACAGGGGTTTGCTGAGGAACAGGTATATTGTTCTCGGGAAGCTGTGAGACTGGCCCAGCAGTACTTTGCGTTTCTAATGGCAGATCAGGCACCAATTGAAGACTTTGTCGTTCTGCATACATCTTCTGAGCATCTGCATGTCGCTCAGACCGTCGACTTGGTCGCCCTGCGGGTCTTTTCTCTGCTTGCTCGATCTTGAAATTGATGGATATGACACCGGGATGGATCCAATTGGGGGCTGTCTCATTCCCTCGTTTCCAAGCTATCCAGACGGCAAACTTCTTGACAACGTCAACCGGATCGCCTTGCATCTTAGGAATAGAGCGCCTGATTGCATTCCTAGCTTCCATCGTAACACCGTCCACACAATAGTTACCTGCAATAAGGGCTGTTCGTAGGAGGTAGCTCAATAACTGCGGCAGCCCTTCCAGTTCTGCCTGGGAGTAGAAGCGCGCATTGTAATATGCATCCCCTGGAGCCGCACGATTTTGTCGTTCTTCAAATTCATAATAAATAGGGAATTGTCGGTAGAATCGGTAATTTTCATTGCGAGAGAAAGCATCCAGAACAGGCTCTGAGATAGGATCATCGTTCAGATACTTCAAAGCCGTGTACCACTGGATCTTTTGAAAGAAAGGATATCTGAATTTTCGAGGAACTTTGGTGTCTTTTTCAATCTTCGCGACCTTTATCTGCATACCATAGTTCATGCGCGTGAGGAAGTTACCGCCAATGACCAGACTATTCTCCGGAGTCCACACAGCATGAATCCAGCCAGCGGGAATAAGCATTGTATCACCTTCTTCCAAATCAACCCGGTAACACTCTTTGGTTTGTTCTCCAAGGAAAGTTGTATCTTGTGCTGGAGAATTGCACCATTCTTCGTATTTTTTCAGATGTTTCTCCTTTGGAGGAATGAAAAAGAATGTCTTCTTTCCTTTAAGAATCGTGTAGTAGACTGAGGATCCTCCAAAATCAATGTGGAAATCTGTATAGCAGTCTGCCACCGACATCAAGCAGTAAAATTGAACTTTAGGATAATCGCCAATTGCTTTCAACTCCTCAGGCCAGACAGCGTCTTGTAAATCGAGGTCGCGTACTATCTTAGGCCGACGGATGAGTCTTCCTAACTGACTTTGAGACACTTCCAAGCTGATGACGTTCCGCACAACCTTTGCTCCCGTGCTTTCGTAGTAGTCTGCCCATTTCTGCATATTCCACCTCTTGTCCTCTCCTTGCTGAGACTTGACATCTATCACCTCGACTCTTTCTTCTGGACCGTAAAGTTGAGCAACAGTCCGCACGGTCAGACCTTGAGGGACAACCATATCTAACACGTCCTGTCCACAGTCGATGACCACTTCAGACTCACCAGGGTAATTATCGAGGAGATCATCAAACATTTCCTGCGTCTGTGCTTCGCTAAGTAATTGGTCAAAGTCGGCCTTCTCATCTGTAGTATCGGGTAACGTGCGAGGGTTTAACGCAGCTGGTATAATTATAGGCTCCGTCATGCCCACGCCGCGTTCAAAGAATTCAGCAGTGACCAACTCGGCTCTCATGCGTGGAAAGCTTTCAGGCAGAAACTCTATCTTGCCGTCTTTGATAGGTTGAATGTAGTGATGTTCATGAGAATCGGTCGATGTCTTAACTAGACCCTGGTTCAAACCTGCATAGTCGATGGCTGTCCTAGCGCGAGAGGACTTGCGGACAAAAGTGGTCTGGCCGTGAACTGGCCGACAGTTTCGACATATGAATTTATCCACTGTGCGCACCTCACGATCATTCTTGAAGCCTGCACAGACAATATGAAACCAACGCTCACAGCCATCGCAATTGATCCAAGTATCTTCACCTTGATCTTCCCCATTGACGCCCATCCGTACAAGGTGGCATGCTGCACAGCTTGCCGGTGTGGACTCGTCCGACTTTCCATCCTCTTCCTTTGCTTCCAAGAGAGTATCCATGGATTTTCCGTCTATAGAGGATGGGAGACCTTGAGGCCTTGGGATTCCGGCGTTATGCTCCTCAGATAATTTGTATGAGCTAAACGCATCAATTTGTGGAGGTTGATCGCTCTCCCAGGTGACGGCAGGCAACGTCGACGAACTAGTGTTTGGTCGCATTCCGTGAATGACGGGACGCGCAATGGCTGCGGATCCGTCCGAATGAGATCGTAGACGTGAAGGCGAATGGGGATTCCTAGATAGCCATGGAATTGAGGTATCCTGAAATTTCAGGCTAGCGTCATTGTGTATAGGCCATTTCTGATCAATTGGAAAATGTTGGTATGGCTGGGTGAAGCCGTTAATGGATTGCGGGTAGCGATGAGTCGTAGGAAAATTGCTTGGTCGAGCAAAGTTTAAGAGAAGCTCAGCGTCAGTCTTCATACTATCTGGGACGGAAACATGGCTGGTGTATGGTCGGGTTTCAACGCGCTGCGACGTGGGCGACATGGCTCTCTCAGATCGTGCACGTTTTGTTGGTCGTTCCAGTTCTGATTCAGCCGAGGGGAATAAAGGCGGCGAACCTGCACCGGCTGTATTTTGGGAGAGTTCATATGGAAGTGAAGGAAACGTTGGACTGGTTGCCAGTGCAATGTTGGCAAGGGTTTCGATACTTGAGTTCGTGCGGTGGTGACCATGGCCGGGTTTTGGGTGGTTTCCGCGTTTCTCAAGAGAAGCGTGACGCTGATTCACGCCAATTGAGCCTCGAGAGCCTTGAATTCCCTGGCCATATGAGGCTCGATCGAGACTCGATGGGCGGAAAGCACTGCGCTCGTTCCACGGCACTTGAAAACTGTGGTCGAGAGAGGGAGAGATCGGCTCGACGGCGCGTCGCGGGGGCGAAGGGGTGCGATACTTGTCGGGGCGACCATCGGGGTGGCCCAAATACGACGATGTATTCGCCATTGGAAGTCAAAGGATGACTTGTTAATGGGTTCGATGCGAATGGGGACGACCGTAGAGGAGGTAGGTGATACGGCGAATCTTTGCGGCAGGCGGGAGAAGCGGGGGTATCGGCACCTCGTGGGCTAGAGAGTGGCCACCGGGGATGACTGCCAAGTCATTCCCGGTCGAGAAGACGAGAAATCCTCGAGGTCAGAGGTTTGGCAGGTCAAAAACTGATGAGAGATCCGCTAGGGGAGGCTCGACGTGGATGGGCGTGCGGCCGACGATGCTGGGAACGGAGGAGGTCAAGTCGCAACGAGGACGAGAGTCAAAAGCGAGCGCAGCAACCACGGCGGCAACGGGGACGCGGAGCTGGCGCAGTTGGCGCCCAGAAGAATGACGCGGCACTTCTTTCGAGAGGGATGAGCAGGGCTAGCGAAAGCCAGAAGCAGTGACTGAGGGCGATGGCAAGGAATGGACGGGATGCTGAGGGGAGAGGTGAGGCGCGGTGCGGTGTCTAGAGGTGAGGTGGGTGCTCATAGGTACTTTCTTGGCGGGTGCTACTGTGACTACTCCTGCTGCTACCACTACAAATAAGCCTCTGCGACACCGCATTTCCACGCCGCCAAGGCCCACGCGGCTCTTCTACTGCGCCAGCGCCAGCGCCTGCAGCAATCTGCTGCTTGTTCTGTCTACACGAGCTGCTCTGTCAACGAAGAACCGTGAAAGTTGCAGCCTCTCGCAGACTGGCCGGGCTGGCCTCTCCCGAGCCCGAGGGTCGCCGCTAGCCAGAACAGGGAAAGCCCGCCCAGGCTTGGCACACCTCGCCGTGCTCTTTCCATCGTGCGTCCGCCTCGCTCTGCCCGCTGTCCTGCATCGCTCGTCCAACGCCTCTGCGTGTTACGCCCTGTTTTATCTCTACAAATAATCTCTCTCGGTGTTTGTCCGCACAAGAATGAGCCGGAAGCTCGCCCCAGAAGCCAATCGGTTGGTGTTCCCTCGGCCTGCATCTATCTCCGGACCCCTCCAGCCCATGGTAGTTCGTGGCGGCCGGGACAGAGACGATGCTTGTTATTTGTTTTCAAAAGGCTTTAATCTAACTTTCTTCTCTTATTTAGTATCCTCTTCGTGAAGAATCTCAGGTAAGCCTCATCGATCATTGTCTTGCTACGTCGATTTCAGATTACTGCGACACTGGATTCTTGCTCGTCTACAACGGTCATGAGATGGACTTGAAGCTTACTTGTATGTGCGAATAATAGCTACAACGTTACTGCAGAGGAGCTTTTCGACTTGTTTGGCAAATTCGGCCCGATCAGGTGAGCATCTGCCAAACTTTCGAGCCGAGCAATCAAGTTATCCTCGGTGGCAGCCATTCGCATGCTGACCTGGTACTCTAGGCAAATTCGCCAGGGCATCGCCAACAACACCAAGGGTACCGCTTTTGTTGTCTACGAGGACGTGATGGATGCAAAACACGCGTGTGACAAACTGAATGGGTTCAACTTTCAGAACAGATACCTTGTCGGTATGTTGTGTCGGATTGTCAGGAAGGAAACAAAGTGGTCAGTGCTAACTCGGGTTTTCTTCTAGTCCTATACCATCAGCCAGAGAAAATGGCTAGATCGAGAGAAGACCTTGCAGAACGTCAAGAAAATTTAGAACGTCTCAAACGACAACACGGGATAGAATAGTTACGGTATTACTTCCTTCTCATACTTATCAGCCGTGAGCAAAAGCTTGTGGAGGGTGTGTGTTATGGCCTCCTCGTCCTCTGGCGCCTCTCTGTCTGTCGGTTTTCTGGGTCTGGCGTTTCTTTTTACCATTTGTTTCCCTTCCCGATGACATATTAGTTATTCGATATCAATTGTTATGACGGCTGTTTCTTGACTTCCACTTCAAAGCATATTCTCATTCTGGAAGGATCGATCGATATTGTCTTTGTCAGTATTGACATGGAATATTGACATTGTATGCTATTATTTGCTTTATGGAAAAGGATGATGAGCTATGTCACGACTGCCTCGAGATTTTCCGATGTGTAAAATCCGTAGAATCTCCAATCGCACCAGTCAGAATCACCAATCATATATGGTATAAATTTGCAAATAACATTGAAATAGTAGAATCTTCATTTAGCCTACAGTAGGGTGAAGAAAGTTTGAATACAGAACCACAGGAATGAATTAGATATAGGAGCCCTCCCCATATTATTGCTAATAAAATTTGAACTTTTTGCATATACTGGTGCCAAAAAGCCTAGATTTAATTCAACATAAATTGGTGTAAATACAGAGGAAAGGCAGAAAATGTTGATACTGTATGCAGCAAGGGTCTTGCTATTATCGTCTCGGCGGGTGGTGGCGGATCGCCGACGGTCCATGCGCTGATCACTTCTCCGCACTGGTGAACGTCACATCGCCAAGTTGCCGTTCAGCCTCATCAGTACCTCATTTACCTTGTGAGTATCACGCATGCGGGGGCCACCTATCATTCTCATCCTCACCATAACTCTCTTATGATCCTAAACCGACACACGATTCACTCTCATTCATGATCCACGTCACTCTATACCCGCTGACGTCTCTTCTTTGAGGCAGCATCACATCATGGAAGCGCCAGCCTGGACGGCCGCGGCAACATCTGCAACGGGAGCACCGCAGCAATTATCATCCGTTACTTCTATTGCATTTTCCACTGCTACGGCTATCAGTACTATGGAAAACTACGATCCTCCTGACAACGGCGAGTGCCAGCTTCTAGGGCCCTTTTCTCTCCTAATCCAGGCTGCCTTGGGGGCCTAGCACTGCTGTCGCTGGTATACAAAAGATGGAAGGAGCGACCACAACGTCCGTTGAAGATCTGGGCCTTTGATGTGTCAAAGCAAGTCTTTGGCTCAGTGATGTTACACTTAGCAAATCTAGTATTGTCCATGTTTTCTGCGGGCCATTTCGAAATTAGGCAGGCATACCAACCTAATCCGTGTTCTTTCTACCTGCTCAACCTTGGGATTGACGTGAGTTTTATTTTTATTTTTATTTTCATTTTTATTTTCCAATTTGGGATGCATGGTTACTAACAAGCTCTTCCCGTTAGACGACGCTCGGAATACCGATTCTGTATCTGGTTCTACTTATTATCAATCAACTTGCTTTATACACCCCTCTCGCACGACCACCCGAATCGATCGAGTCTGGCAATTATGGAAATCCGCCACGGGTGATGTGGTGGTTTAAACAAGCAGTGCTATATTTCTTGGCTCTGTTATGGATGAAATTTGCGGTTTTCATCCTCATCCAGGTATTCCCTGTGATCGTCAAGATCGGAGACTGGGCCCTTCGCTGGACCGAAGGAAACACAGCTTTACAAATTATATTCGTCATGCTCTTATTTCCTCTGATCATGAATGCGATTCAATATTACATTGTAGACACCTTCATCAAACGGAAGCCGCTTCTTCACGACGAACCTCAACAGTTCGGTGAAGAAAGTTTCCGAAATTCACACCTGGACGATGAGCGCCGACAAGCTTTACTCGGGGATATCACCCCTAGCGATGACGAGTCCGATGCAGGCGATGTCGTGGTTGGGAAAACGGCGGAGGTCGCTGAGCAAGTTCGTGCTGAGGTTGATACCGAATATAGCCCGGCGAAAGACGGTACGAATTCGTTTCCCGAGTCGTCTTCGAGCAACTATCAACTGGGTCGTACCGAGCATTCTTGATGGGTTTTGTGGTGGCTTGTGCGGTATGTTACTATATATATCATGTCGGCTTTGAATGGGGTGCTGTTTGGCGTTGGTGTTTTACTTTGATCATGATGAATGACTTGTATACGTTGACTTTATATATCCTGAACACGCTTATTAGTTGGAATGCCGTGGGTGGTGGTACATGTAAGACTGGGATATCGTTAGATACCTTTTGCGCTAGAAATTTCGATAGATGTATGTAATTGATTGACAGCGCAGAGACGATCAGCTATTGCAATGACTTGAGAGTATAATATGCGAGCCACAGACATCAGTAGACGAGATATAATATGACAAGCTAGAGAGAATGAATCGACCTCTTCAAATGTTGATATTACCAATATTAAATATTCAAAGAATACATATGTACTCTTGGTAAGATATCACTATTGTATAACACATGTGTATTATACAGTAAGGTGAGAAGGTTTGAATATAGCACCACAAAAGTAAATTGGGCATATGAGCTCTCCTCATGTCAATATCAAATATTGTTTGACCGTTTTGCATTATCAACAAGCGGCCCTCTAAGAAGCCTAAATAATCTAACACATAAATCGGTATAAATGCAGATGAAAGACTGTTAGAAAACTGTAATTACTGTATTCAAACTTTGTCATATTGGCGTGTATCAATCGCTATCGACCCGTAAGTATAACTATTAATCATCACATCAACATCAATTGATATAATAATCACATAGTTAAAGCGAAATATCTGTCTGCAGATATCCTAAGCCACTATAGGCCCACAACGCATCGCATGCTCATCACATCTTCCAAGTAAATATCAAATACACGCAAATACGAATATCATGAATGAATATTTAATAGATAGTATTTGGTATCAACGTCGATTTAGCAGCGCCGATCCCGCGCTATTAGGACTCTCCTAGTGCGGATGCACACTATCTAGCACCTGTAGTATTCCGTGCTCGAAGCCAATAGATGAACCCATGTGCGTTCCTGCTGGGCCTGCTCTACTACGTACTAGTCCTACCAGCGCTATCAATGCATGTACCTGGTCCTGTAGAATACTAGAGTCTAGAATTAAGTGATGACAAGAAAAGGCTAGGGCCACTAGAGTATCTATTATTCTCGAGAATGATCTGAGCACAGACAGCTGATCAACTGGGTTGCCACGGTGGTCGACAAATCTGGTGCATGCATGTATCCACGTTGTCTGTTAACGCTTGCTCAGGGAATATTCAATGTAATAACAATACTCATGTCTCGTATATGGATTTGATGCAAAAGGTGGATTCTATAGCTAACCCAAGTTTCATGGTCTGTCTTTATTCTTCATCAACTTCATCATCCAATCAAGGCATCTAGTATGCAAACGTGCCATATTTCAGAACATTATCGGGGTATAATAAAATAGAAAAAAGAGAGCAATAATACGAGCGTCAACACTGTGCAGTAGCAGTAATCATGATGAAGCGAACCCAGCACCCCTCCCGGTCTAGCAGAACTAAAGAGAAAGAAAAAAAAAAAAGGAAAAGCGCTACCTGACAGGGTTCTTTTGCGCCTCCGCATATTGTACTAGCGCGTTTTCGCGACGTCCCATGATCGACTCGAGATCTTCGTCTTCTGGTTCCTCGCCAGCACCGACTCCCGCCCATCGTTTCGCTCGCTTCTCCTCATCGACAAAGTTGCGGATCACGCACGCCTCATAAAATTTGCCCTGGCACACCTTGCGTCGACCGAGGTGCTTGAAGCGCGGCCCGAGTGGGCCGTTGGAGTAGTGATATTGACCCGCAAACCGGTACTGGCGAGGATCGCCTAGCGGGTAGAACTTGTCTCCCCAGTGGCCATTAAAGTAGAACCACTCGGTGGGTGCGAGTGGGGAGAGATTGGACGCTCGGAGAGTGTCGGTCAGGTAGTTGTAGGTGTAGTAGTGCGAATTCAACACGGGATCCCAAAGTGGGCCGCGATCGGTCTGATCATGGAGCAGACCCCAGGGAAGCACATATTCATGGATGCCAGGCGTAGCGTACATTGCATGCGTGCCTGTTGCCGAGTAAATGATAGGCTATTGATCGTTAGTCATCTGATTATATATATTAGTCAGGTAAACATACTCTTTTACCCTGCTTCTCGACAGCCTCGTAGCTAAAGGCCTCGCCCGCGGTATGAGCGCTGAAGAACAGCGCTTTCGGTTGGCCCTTGAAGAATCGCACCATGCAATGCTCCCAATCACCAATATGGTTGCCAAAACGGACGTTAAAGACTGTATTCCCTAGGTTGTAGCTGTAGAAATAGAACCAAAATGCATCCACGATGTCGTTGCCCTTGTCAATAACTACCAAGACAGCCGGGGCATCGCTGCGTCCTCCGCGGACAGGCTTGCCACCATGTCTCTTGCGAAGTTCGTCTCCATCCTCCCAGTGCGAATACCCTTCGTCGAGGACTGGGTCTTCCACACGAGCCCCGACATTATCTTGCCAGTCTCCAGCGTCGTACCACTTTCCTCGGTCATCGTCTTCGTTGTACACAGGTTTATCGTTAGTTGGGGGCTCATCAGGTTCGTTGGGTTGGTTCGGTAGAGGTCGAGGAATGTTAACTTCTCCCCCTAACCAAGCAGGCCGGTCCTCAACATTATCGTTGCTTGTCAGGTAGACGTGCTTTCCACTTTCCCACTGATTCAAGTCGTTCAGAGTGTGCAATGAAGGGTGGTCCCACTCAGCCTGAACGGGTGTGTAGTTTAGCTGCGGAGTTGAATGTGCCAAATGCTCCGCGATATCGCCTGGCCAGAACTCCTCGCCCGAGAACAAATGTACCAACGGTGCGTATTCCAGAACGTACTCTGGGATCTCTCCCAGGATATGTGCATCATTCGTCCAGTTTGTCGTCACTCCATCCGTGACAGTCCAATCCAGACGGAAGTCTTTGTCATCGTCGACACCGATGGGATTCTGGCTCATGGCTCTATCATGTCTGGCTGATGTCCGAACTAGATGGACGTGAGCGATTCCGCATAGGCCGAAGAACCGGCATAGTTTGCGGTCCCACCACGACGTCGAGGTGGCCAGCCATTCTGACTCCTCCAAGTCTTCTTCTGACCATACGAACAGGGACGGCTTAACAGTACGCAAAAGGCTGACGATCGAGAGATAGGCAATCAAAGTCGACAAGACGATGATGATACCCTTTGACATTCGACGAGACATCAGACTGAAATGCACGGAGGGTCCCGGAGCCAGGACTCCGTGGCCGATTTGTCCTGGGCTGGTGTATTTATATAGAAGTCGCTGCAAGAGGCGTTCCGGGACTTCCGACGTTTAGCCAGAAAAGTGCCGAAAGGATTCACGATGGGCAGATAGTCTACCGGGCCGGCGGTAGAAGGACAATCTAACCAGGATCCCGCGGGCGTAGTCGGCGGAGAGGGAGAGAGGAGAAAGAGCGAAGACAGGAGGGAAGGGTGATGGTATATAGTAGTGATAGGGCTCGTAACGATAAGGCGGGATGTAGATGGGGTGGGAGGGTTTAGGGATAATTGCGGTACCAGACCACCAGTCAGCGGCAGGGCCAGTATAAGAAGAGCATTCCCGCAGGCCAACAAGCGCGCTGCGGTGATTGATGGCGATGGTGCTGGCGATGGATGGGCGGGGGGAGAAAACACGAAGAGATGTAGGAAGAGGAGAAAAGATGTGTGACAGAACGGCAGGCTGTGGGTGGTTGAGCACCTGCAGGCACGCCGTGGTGAACAAGCCTTGTCAGCCGACGAACCCGATCTCGGGCAGGCGATCATCCGCCAATGGCTGCCCTCCCTGCGCCCTGCTGTTCCGCCCGCAGCCGGCATTGGCGATTATTAATAGCCATTGCCATAACCATACACGTACTGTATGCTATTATTGTACGTAAAGCGTGACTATATTTTATCTGAACATTCCAATGCCCGTTTTCGACTGAGTAATCGTAGCATTACGTCATGCCCCATGTGGTGGGATGTGCAGTAGTATTTAATATTAGAGCCTTCCGTAGTTAGCGTCGCTGATCAGGCTTGTCTGTCCACTATCCAGCCTAGCGGTTCTTCATTATAAAATATAACGCCTCATGACTCTCTTCGTGTATACTACCAGCTAGTCTATCCCATATGAGCCACGGTGATACTGATATGTCGTATCGTGGAATTGTTGGCCTAGTGGTGACCAGTTACGAGAACAGAGAGTGCCTGGTACATAGCTATTGGTTGATTACTCACCATCAATGAACTATACATTCCTGAAACCCCAATGTTGTTTCGCATGAATAGAATTGGCTGAATTAGTGCATGAGAAGAATACAGGATGTGAGGGTAATGGCAGGCGCAGGGCCGATCGGGTTAGCCTGCATCCGGCATGAGCTTAATCCTTAATCCTGGCCACAGCACTAGCCAGACTCTGCATCCGCGATCACCTCTGCGGGGAACCCAAAATATCTTCAACGGTTTTCCCCAGGAATAATTGTATCATCGCGCCATGTCTGTAGGGCAACAACCAGGCGAAGATTTAGAGTACGAATATGAATACGACGAAACAGAAACCGAGGTACGACACTCCCTCCTCTCTTGAGTCTGCACTCGTCCCCCTACTAACTCATTCTTCAGACCTTCTACGTCAACATCGACCTGACCTCGCACAATGGCCCCATCCGTCCACGACGCCGCAGAGCTGCTCCAGTAACATTCCCCGCCAGCGAACCCCCCTCGTCGCCCTCGCAAGCCACGCTCGACCCGCCCGTCGATTTCGCCGACGTGACGCACTCGCGGCTAGACGACCCGGTCGACCCTCGCGACGACATGGAGAAGCGAATCCAAATCATGGAACTGCACAGCAGCAACCCGCTGGTATCGTACCGCAACCACATCTTCAGCTGCGAGTGGGCCGATATGATTGGCACAGATATGCACTTCACCAAACCCGAAGACCAGCCGGACCCCAGCTACCTCAAAACCACCGACGGATACTCGCTCATAGCTGCCAACCGCATCAAGATCGTCGGTCGCAAAACGCATCTTATTTCGGCATCTGATCCGCAAGACAAAATCGGGGCGGCGGAGGGCGAGTTAGATGCGACCAATATAGCGGGCAAAAACGCTCAAACGCGCTTTCTGCAGGAGCTAATGGATATCAAGAGGGCGAGGGGGGAGACGGATATGTTGCAACTAGTTTTCAGTGCGAAAAGGGGAAAGCAGTTTGAAGAGAAACTCGCTGCGTGGGCTTCTACGGAGGAACGACTGGATACTTTGTACCGGCTGAACCGAAACGCGATCGGGGGCGATCTCGATGCGATCAAGGAATTGGAGGAGCTGTATAATCGAATTGAAAGTGGAGCAAATGATAATGGCGGGCCGGCAAATGCCGCTGTGCAACGTGATGTCGACAACGCGAGTATCGGGTGAACTGTCGGCTTGATGTTTACTACGATATAATATTGTGCTCAAAACAGGCAGACTGGTTAATTTTTATGTAAGTGCATTAACGCCAGTTACATCCCTCGCAACGCCGTCCGAGGCCAATAATTATGTACAGAGATAATAAAAACAATGACTGGCTCTGCATGCAGGCAAAGAGCAAAGAGCAAGGCGGACCCGTCCATACGACGTTGATAACAGACACGCTTGTATTGCTAGCAATTTGCAATCGAGAACATTTTACACCTCACGAGGCAGGATGTGCACAGCAGGAAATTAATTGCGAAACGTCGGACTTGACGGAAACCCGACTGGCGATGGCGGCGGCGGAGGCGGCTGCTGGAAGTTGTAATCTGGATGTTCTACCGACAAGCCAGCAGAGGATTCCGGCGACGTGGGTGTTTTTTGCTTGGTGTAGTATTTAGGCAAGATGGAAGCTGAGGCCTCGAGGGCACGAAAAATATCTTGGTGACTGAAGGTCCCGGATGATGTCATAAGACCGTTGATGTTGGACTGAGAATGATTTTGAGGAAATGTCGAAGCCATTGTGGGATGAGGATTATTGTGATAAACAAGCTTGATTTGTGATTATCTCGTCTTTGTAACCTCAATATCGTCGTTCAGGAATCAATGAGACTATGATGTCGTGCAAAAGTTGAGCTGGTGTCGGTAGTCTAACGGATAACTCTGGGGCCGATATGCTTGTGAAAGCTGATTATTAGCTGACCGAAGAACCGAGGAAGCTCAGCTAACGCGTTGCACACGTCAGATTTGTCAAATGCCAATCACAGCGTAAATATAGTCCACGGCAAGTTCGCACGGAGTCGAATAATGGAAATGGTAATAGCGTAGACCCGAGAATACCCGACAGCCGTGAAGATTAATTAGACTGCGGGATGTTAGCTGCAGCTTGGATGACAAGGAAGAGCAGGAGGTCTCGTGCTTACCAGGGGCGAGGAGAGAGTTAGGTGCGACAGGCAGCAGGGGAGGCGGAAGGAGCGAGGCAGCCTTAAATATTAAATATGGCGGTTATTTATTATGGTTAGTCCTAGTTGTTGGTTTGCAAGGGCTGGTTAATGATGATGATGTGGACAGCCGAAGTTGGCTCTCGGTCGCTGACGTGGACCTTTGTGCAGTCCTTGTTCTTCTTCTTCTTTCTTCTGACTTGTCTATGCGTTTGCCTTGCCTTGCTTGCGCCTGGTACACGACGGCCTGGCTGGCACGGAGAGGGCAGCGGCGGTACCCAACGAGTTGCTGCGTAAGAGGGCTGGTGGAGAAAGGGCAGAGAAGAATGTGGGAGAGCCTAGACGGAATGATTCATCATTGTCATTTCATATTCTGGAGTCGACAGAAAAGAGAAACTGGGGATGATACCAAAATAGAAGAATCAATATTATTAAAAGCACAAAGGGGCCCACTCGCTCCTTCCTTCCCCAACTTTTCCCCCATTCCAGCGCGGCTTCCCCGGGGGATCCCCGTCTCCACCGCCCAATAGTCCGCCCGCCTTGCCAGGGGTGCGACTAACTAGTGACTACTCTGTATTCCTACTAGGTTAATATTATTCCGGACTATTGATTCGCATCTACCCTGGTTGCCGTTCGCTTTCTTTCACCCCTACTCTGACAATAATATCACCCTACTACGACTCCCAAGTTGAAGGCGCTTCTGCCTGACCACGCCATGTCTCGGCTCGGTCCAGAACACGAAGGAAGGCGATCGATGAGGCTCGCCCTACCCGAGCGCGCCAATCAGCTCGACCTCCAGCCAACAGCTTGCCACGGAAAGCGCGGAAGAATTGTAGGGCGCTTCCAATCGATCGATTCGATCCATCTGGCCGCTCACCGCTCCTTTTCCTAGCAGCCCACGTTCGCGATGTATCTCTTATCGGGCAGATCCAGTGTCCAAGGGCCAATAAGGCCCAGCTACCTAGAACGGGTGTCTCAAAGAGTAGGGGGATAGGATCCTGCTCCTGCCAAAGAGGGCCCAACCGTGTACACACTTCAAACAGGTCGATCGTGCTAGCTTAGCCGACCTATCTACTGACACAGCTTATGCAGGGAATTCGCATTGGATGAGTTGACCTGTCAGTGAGCTTGATCGGGCAGCTCTCTTCAGATAGTGTCAGACGATTGTTCCCGCATTGTAATCCCAAACGCGAAGATGATGAGGATGTATGATTTCATCCTGTGTTTGGTTTCAGCTTTCCTTGCTAGTCGGATCCACTTTTAATGAGTATATATCACTCCCCGCATAAGCTCAGGGATATGCCGACATGTTGAAACATACATAAAACTTGAGAAATAAAGATGTCCCGCTTTCATTATTCATCCAACATAATCATCTAGTCATAATACATCCCATTCGTATATCATCTCTTCATATCACATAAGCACCCCTTTTCAAATTAAATCATAACTCACGTCCAAAATAGTTACCCGGGGTATCGGTTGTTCCGTCCATAATATGGTGGTTGTTCCTCACGAGTAGCGTTCAAACGCCAGCCCGAAACAGGGTGAAAATCATTCCTGCTTAAAAGGTTACGTTGCTTCAAATGTCCGCGAAGTGACCGAGCTGCTGGGCACCCCACTCGTCTGACTTCTTGAGGATGTGGTACTCTGTTATGATCACAGATTCAGAGCCGGGTATGGAGCATTACTTTATGAAGACTACGCTGCATCGTTTCTCCATGAAGAGGAACTGCTGAGGCTTCTGGTTTCACGTGGCTTCCGTGGACCGAGATTGCTCGTCCTATTTGAGGATGTGTTATACTGCTGTAACTGCAGGTTCAAAAACGGTTGTAAACCATGACTGAAAGGGTGCGCAGCTTCTTTCTTTCGCGAAGAGAATCTCTCTAGACCCTGGCTGCTAGGCTCCCTGGTCTGATATGCCTTGAACGTCTCGAGACCGTTCATCCGACCTTTTAAGGAAGTGTTATTTTGTCGTGACTGCAGATGCGGAATTTGTTGCAATCTGCCATTTCTTCAGGCTCCGCTTCATTCCCCCATGAAGAGAGTCTCCCCACGCCAGCGCTGCTAGGTTCCCTGGTCTGATATGCCTTCAACGTCTTGAGACCGTTCATCTGACGTTTTGATGATGTGGTATTCTGTTTTGACTGCCTTTCCGTTTCCATCTGCATTCGAATTCCTATAGCTATAAACGTATGCTCCATGCAATATCCCCTCGAGGCTGCAATTTCCCACGCCGGCTTCCGACAAGAAGAAATGACGCAGCGACGAGGAGGGAAGTTTGGGTAATAATATTCTCCGCACTTTTCACACAGTCAAGGAGGCAAGGAAGCGATGTCTGAGAGTTTCAAACTGGGTCCCAAAAGATTGTTTGGGCATTTCCAAGGTGCACCGCGGGCGTGCATCTGGTAACATGCATTACAGTGCTGCAGAGGGCTGAAATAATGAATTTTTCCATTGAGGCCGTATTCGATATGAAGGGAGGAAGAGCCCATGTTTGCTACTTCTTGTGAAATAAAGTCGACGAACGGCTTTTCGATCAGGGTAGGGTTTGTAGAAGCAGAAGGAGGAAGAAAACAAAGCTTTTATATAGGGCAATTGTGTGGCTGTGCTAAAGAGCCCCCTCATTCAAAATGTTGTATGTAGCCTGGAGAGCGCGCTCATTTGATAGATGGCTAGGATAGTTGGGGACTAATAGCTCTCTTTCTATAAAAGCTCAGTTAAGAAGCTGAACCTGTACAATCACCAACCCATTTTATAATTGATTTTAGTAGTTCGTGACAGCCATTGTTCAAAGGCTGGTTAGCCACGAGCTTGAAGCGTTTCGATTGTGCATATTTCATATTTACTGGTTAGTAAACAGTACGCATTTATACCAAAGTTTGGTCATCTAATTGTACTGGCTTGTGAAGGTACCACTTCAATGGTAACAGTTTGCAAGGTCAGGTTCTTGTACAATCGCTGGCAGGTGCTGGTACAAACTCGAGAAGGAAGGTACGATGCTTTAAGTATTGAGATCGAAGTTGATCAAGATGGGTAGATACTCGATTCAACCTCGGACATGGAAAAAAAATCTGTCGATAGACCCGTCCGATTCGAATGACAGATACGACGCATTAGAAGCAAGAATGTCAACGAGGCATCAACCAACAGCAGGGTCTTGCTTGCTATAAGTGACCGGGTTGAGGCTGGAAAGTGTAGGTCAGGAAATTAAGAACGTAATGGAGAAGTTTCTTGGTGTCAGGTGAACCCCGGCCGGGCCGGTGGCCCGGTATCAGGTCAGGTGAGAGCCTAAGGATAACCATTGTTCGAGAACAGCTTATTAATAATTATCAATAATTATCGCTAGTCGCTGTCCTAGACCGCCCAAGTATTGCGCCAGCGCACGCCCATAGTAGATGGGCAATCCGTAGCTCACATGATCAGAAAACATACATTTCTCGAAGTATGATATTTAGAGCCAACATGAGCTACTGAGTACTACCGAGCAGCACTACTGACAGACAGGCTAACGCCACGTGGCGTGGCTTGTGCACTCAGCCAGATCTCCCAGGAACACTTACGGCGTGTTCAGGTGACTCTGAGAATTTGATCTCTGGACCTGCCCCTTAATTGTTGTTATAGCAAGAGAACTCGCTTACTGACGGCACCGACGGCAATTCCCGGTACGCAGTTGACGATTTCTGGCCAGCTCAATTCGTGCTTTTGCGCGCGAATAATATCATCAGCGAGAGGATTCAGTTATGGACTGCGTGCAGATTAATGTTGACACAACGAACAAATCACCGTGGATAGTCCGTTTCTTTTCGTAATCCGAGTGCTGTTTTTCTCGTCGCTTCCCCGCAAAGCCCCGAGTCGAGCCACCAGGCCCACCGTTGGGGAAGGAAAAGCTTGTCCGGCCTTCTTGGCATACCAGACTTGTTGAGACGAAGGCTTGGGTCCTGGCACGCTGAGACGCACGCCAGTCAAGTGACCTCGTGATGCGGGAATTTTCTTCCTTTTCGCTTCTTCCTGTCCTTTTTTTTTACTTCATTTCTGCATCAATTTTTCCCGCCGTCGAAATTACGCGGGGTTTAAGTCGCAAGATCGCCGCCCCACTGCCATGGAACGCAAGTCTGGAACAATCGCTGTGACCAAACATGGCGTATCCTGGTTTTTGTGAGGTAATCCATTATTAATAGCTTCATCTTTTCGACCCAAATAATATCAGAATTGTCCCCTTTGCGCCATTTTTTTGCAGCCGGACTTCTCGGCGATGAAAATGACGTGTTTTATGGTTTGAATTTTTCAATTGTCGCAATTGTGGAGCCGTATCCGGTGTAATTCTGCTGTATTCTTTCAACAGGAATAATCACCATTATGATCGTAATATCGTGAATATTGATATACGTTATATTATTCGAAGACATTCATAGAGTCGGTGTGGTGCACAAGTTTGCATGGGTCTGTTGCCGTTGTTGATTGGCGTGCTCTCTCGGTAGTGCCGGTATGCCGATACCAATCCCGAGAGTCTATATGCCTCTTATTCATAGGTATAATATTAAACTAATATTATGATCTGGACATACTGGGCCTGCTGAATCTGGAATCCGGGACCGCCTAGGTGCTGCTGACAGATAACCCTTTCGTGCCAAAACTTCCGGGCATGCTGACATTCTTCGATAAGGAACCGCCCTGTCGGTATCCGCCTTATGGATCTCAGATGACTCGTCACCACAACACAGGAATTTAAGACATGGCCATAGCCAGTCTTCCGGAAGGAGAAGTTCTAAACCGAGAATGCTCCAGATTGATATGGTTATTAATGGTACGCGTACTAGTAATACCATGTAACTTGGTAACTAGGCAATGCTCGGTGTTGGGCTCTCCTTGCTGATTGGTGGCAGCGACGAGACAGTGGGCCTTAGCGGCGCAGCTGGCCACTCACAGCCGAGGCTCAGCCTGGACGGTGGCGGGTCTGCCACCTACCATTTATAGCATCATCTTTGCCTCTGCTGCACTGGAGATATCATAGACGGGGTCAATGGCAGGATGCTCAAGCGCGAGGATAGCGGCAGAATGGCAGCGGAATGGCGGCATATGAGAGCATGCGCACGCAGTCACGCGGCCGGACAAAAGAACTAGATGCATCACAAGAATAATCATCCTGCGTGTCAATTCTACTAAGAGTAATTAGTTGGTAAATAATTACTCTGTACGGATGCTAAGGAATATTAGGAAGTGGTCCGCGCTAGCAGCGTAATGGGCTAGCTCCCCCCGTACCTGACCGCATCTTGCCGCCGAATGATCGCAGCGAGGCCCGCCCAGTCTGACGTCGTGAGCCAGCTTTTCACAAACCTATTCTTATATATCCCGCAATGGCCGCCGCCCCTCAGCCACCTGTCGCTTTCGCTGCGAAAAGAAAATCTGGTACAAGGCTCAAGCTTGAGATAAAAGAACCGCGAGAACGACGCAAGAGTCCTCCCTCCTTGTGCATGGCGTCCTCTCCGTGACACGTTCTATACTCCGGATAACGTTCCCGAAGCTTTCCTCTTTGTCCCTATCAACCTGTGCAACCCTTGATTGCTCGCTGTGCTTATCAGCCTGGAGCATTCCTCTGACTCCCATTACTACTGCCTTGGTTTCGAAATCATCCGCCTCCTTACCCTTGCATCATCTCATATCGATCTCTTTTCTTTTTAGGCCGTGTTGAAATTGCGGGACCTCGTGCGCATCGTTATCTCGCAACACGCCTGCCGCTGACCGCTTCTCGGAGCTGATAAGAAGCGAGTGCCCCAGTTTACTTCGTTTTCTCGCCTACGAATCCTCTTCCTACTCCTCAAGCACTCCAAATTTCCTCCTCGCCATGTCGTCGATCGACCCAGGCTCGGTACGTCCCCCCTCGGAAGGGCTGCCGTCTCCTGCTGTTGGAGCACACACCAACGGCCTGTCCACTCCACAGTATGTCGTCGACAGCAGCTCAGGCACTGGCACACCCATCGGGTTCCAGCGTTTCCCTCATAATAAGCATCTCGACAATGTGGCCAGATCGCCAGGCCGCCACCCCTCTCCGCAGCCAACCCACCTGGGACTACCCGGTCATCACAAGGTTCTCTCAGAGGAAGGCACCGGCTATATTGCGGCCAAGTTTGAAGGCAAGCAGAAACAGATGGAAGAAGGTAAGCCCACTGCCGATCTGATAGGCATATCGGGGGCCAGATCTAACAAATTGCTCAGTCATGGACCGGTTAGAAGAAAAAGGGTTCTTTCCTAGCGATTTCGTGGTGTCTGAGACCACCTGGTTCTACAACATGCTTGGGATTGACGACATGTACTTCCAAACGGAATCCGTCGAGTCCATTGTCACTCAAATCTTATCCCTCTATGCTGCCAAAGTTGCCGCATATGCCCGAGATGACAAGCGCCTAGAGATTCGGCTCGATAAAGAAGATGAAGACCATGCCGTTTACATTGACACTAGCAAGCCCGGTGTTACGTCTTTCAATGGCCCCAACTACGAATCACGCATAGATTCAAAGTATATCGACGGACCCAAGCCTGGGAGAAGCTACCGAATCGAGAGCTTCCGCTCGACCAGTCCTCTACCGGGGGAGAATGAACAACAGCTGCGCTGTTACTTTGTTTACAAGTGCCAGTTCGCCAATCCTAACCCCAATCCAGATGAGACCAACATCGAGATTATTGGAGAGAAACGATTCCTTCAGAAGGCAACTCCTAATACAAAAGCCATCTATCAGGAAATCATAACGACAGCAGTCTCACGAACTGGGCCTGTCATTGAAATCTTTGACATTGAAGGCAGTCGCGAGAAGCGTTTGGTGGTGGCCTACCGCCAAGGATCTGCCATGGGCATCTTTAGTGCGCTTTCGGATCTTTACCACTACTATCGCTTGACTAGCTCGAGAAAATACCTAGAAAGCTTCTCGAATGGAATCAACGTCATCTCTTTGTACCTGAGACCTGCAAGCAATGTCGAGCTCTCCCAGAAATACCCGCCTATCGAGGCCGCCATCCACCAGATCATGAAGGAAGTTTCCCTTCTTTACTGTGTCCCTCAGAACCGATTTCAAAACCATTTCGCTAGTGGTCGTTTGAGTTTACAGGAAACCATCTACTCTCACTGTGCCTGGGTCTTTATCCAGCAATTCTTGAACCGTCTCGGTTCGGAGTATACCTCATTGACTGCGCTTCTCGATACCAATAACAGCGTGCATGCTGAATTGTTGTCCAAGATCAAGAAACGTCTTCGTACAGAGACTTTCACGTCCGATTACATATCGGAAATTATCAACAAATACCCGGAGCTCATCCACAAGCTCTACCTCGACTTTGCCAACACTCACTACGTCCAAACTGGCCACCCGGAAGATGACTTCCTCCCAACTCTTAGCTACTTGCGTTTGAAGGTTGATGAGATCTTAGATGATAAAGGACTCAAGGATCTGGTCGCCAGAACTGTCGTGAATGAGCATGATGAGATGGTTATGATGGCCTTCCGGATCTTCAATAAGGCTGTTTTGAAAACAAATTTCTATACATCGACCAAAGTTGGCCTGAGTTTCCGTTTGAACCCTAATTTCCTCCCCCAACATGAGTACCCACAACCCCTCTACGGAATGTTCCTTGTCATTAGCTCTGAATTTCGGGGATTCCATCTCCGTTTCCGTGATATCGCCCGAGGTGGTATCCGCATCGTCAAGAGCCGAAACAAGGAGGCTTACAGCATCAACGCTCGCTCTTTGTTTGACGAGAATTACAACCTCGCCAATACACAACAACGCAAGAACAAGGATATTCCTGAAGGAGGTGCCAAAGGTGTCATCCTTTTGGATGTTGAGCACCAAGACAAAGCTCGCGTGGCCTTTGAAAAATACATTGACAGCATCCTGGATCTTCTTATTCCTCCAACCAGCCCTGGTATCAAAGATCCAATTGTTGATCTCCACGGCAAGGATGAAATTCTTTTCATGGGTCCGGACGAGAATACAGCCGACTTGGTGGACTGGGCAACCGAGCATGCACGCAAACGAGGAGCGCCATGGTGGAAGTCCTTCTTCACTGGAAAGAGCCCCAAGCTTGGTGGTATTCCTCACGACGCTTACGGCATGACAACCCTCTCCGTGCGCCAATATGTCCTTGGCATTTACCGCAAGCTTAACATCGATCCATCGACCGTCAAGAAACTGCAGACCGGTGGACCAGATGGTGACCTTGGATCCAATGAGATTCTGCTGGGTAATGAGAGATACACCGCCATTGTGGATGGATCCGGTGTGATTGTCGACCCCAACGGTCTAGACCGCGATGAATTGGTGAGACTTGCCAAGAAGCGAGTCATGATCTCTCAATTCGATCTTTCAAAACTATCGCCCGAAGGGTACCGTGTTCTCGTAGAAGATAGCAACGTCAAGCTCCCCTCCGGAGAGATCGTCAACAACGGAATGGTATTCCGCAACAAATTCCACCTCCGAAATGACCAGGAATTGGATCTTTTTGTCCCATGCGGCGGACGACCCGAGTCCATTGACTTGGGATCAGTGCACAAACTTATTGTGAATGGCAAGTCCGTTATTCCTTATATTGTCGAAGGCGCCAATCTATTCATCACACAAGATGCAAAGCTCCGTTTGGAAAAGGCAGGGTGTATCCTGTACAAGGACGCTTCCGCCAATAAAGGCGGTGTGACGTCTTCATCATTGGAGGTCCTAGCCTCTCTTTCTTTCAACGACAAGGAATTTGTCGAGAACATGTGCGTGCACGAAGACGGAACAGTTCCCGAATTCTACCAGACGTATGTGAAGGAAGTACAAGAGGTCATCAAGAACAACGCCACCCTTGAATTCGAAGCTATCTGGCGCGAGCACGAGCATACCGGTCTACTCCGCAGTGTACTCAGCGATCGATTGAGCTTGGCCATCACAAACCTCGACGAAGAGCTCCAGAAGACTTCTTTGTGGGACAATATCGAGCTCCGTCAGACAGTCTTATTGAAAGCGCTTCCGAGACTGCTTTTGGAGAAAGTTGGCCTGGACACTATTTTGACAAGAGTAAGACCAACCTGAAAATTTTAATCTTTTGAAAAGACTCTTCCTAACTCCATCCCAGGTACCCGAAAACTATCTAAAATCAATTTTCGGCAGTTATATCGCTAGTCGATTCGTGTACGAGTACGGCAGCAGCCCGAGCCAATTTGCATTCTTTGACTTGTAAATCCCCCCTTTCAGGCTTCCAAAATATATCATACTAACTCAACAACAGCATGTCCAAAAACTTCAGCCACCAATTAATGTCCAAGCAGTAAAAAACCACATAATATCTTGTAATTGTCGTTATTGATGTTGAGGATTGGGATTGGCCAGAGTTTTTCTTTTTCTCTTTTTCTTCTTTTAGACAGAAAAGTCAGTCATATCTGGAGCGTACTTGGATTTTTTACCTCCCATAATGTGTCATAAACGAAGACATGCCATCAACGGTGCTTTTTCATCTTGGTACATGTTTGTATGTATTGATGAGTAATGAATTTCGTCGGTTCTATATGGATTAAATGTAGGAATCGACAATATTAATTTAACGATTTTTGCATACAAAATAATATGGATTAAATTATGTACGGTGAATTATCTGTTTATAATAATATGCATGTACATGTGTAGCTCTGGTAATATACACCCCAAATATATGTAGTATTCTCAAATCTGCGTGGCCAAGGCTAGAGGGTAGGGCTACAGCTCGAGTACCTCCTCGAAACCTTCGAAATACATCCCCTCCTCTCGCTCAGTTCGTTGAGCGCTGTCCAATTGGCTCCATACTGTGGGGAACTTGGCCTTGGTCCACTCTTCAATAACATCCTTGGCGATTTCGTGCGGACAGACGTTGTATATCTGCGCAATCCTGTTGTCGGCAGCATTAGCAGATGAAATAATGGACTTGGTAGAAGTGGCGGGGTTAGGAGATACGTACATGTCGGCATCTGGTGACTGGCCGATCTTGCTATGCAGCGCATCGAGCGCTTGCGTCACGGTGTCCTGCTCACCCTGAGCCGCGAGGGCTTTGATGTAGGCGAGATACAGGGACCGGTCTAGTGGGATCTCTAGCATGGTGATTTTCTGCATCATCTTGGCTGCCTCGGCCACACCGTTGGGCAGAGATTGGCACACCTTGAAGAAGATGGCGAGGGTGGTGTGAGTTGGGCCGTCGTCGGAGCGCAGGATCTCGCGGAATACGTCCATCGCATCGTCAGGTTTCTCGCAGGCGGCAAGGGCTAGCATGACCGCGTTTTGCAGGCGTGTGCTCGGTTCGACGTCGACGTCTAGGCGTAGCATGTTGCGGATGAGTTTCACGTTCTCCCAGTCGGCTACACGGGAGAGGCCCAGGAAGCACGAGACATAGGCATCTACGGTTGGGTGTTGGTTGCGGCTGGAGGCGTGTCGCATGTGGCCGAAGACTTCACAGGCCTTGTCGATCATTTTGCGCTCGAAGAAGACATTCATAATCGCGATCCGGCTTTCTGCTTCGGTTTCGGGGAATGCGATTCTCAACAGTTGATATGCTCTCCATATGTTCTCGTCGTCTTGCTCTTTGTTGTGAATGAAGTTTAGCAGGGCCGAACGGATGATGGGTCGCTCGTTGATCAGAGCGTAGGAACTGAGTCGTGGCCGGAGTAGTTGAGAGAGAGCATCCCATTCATTCCGACTTGCTAATATGCCGGTCAAAGCTGCCAGTGTCTCGGGTTCGATTTGAGTGTTATCTTGAATGAGTGGATCCAAAAGCTTCGATATTTGATCGTATGCTGCATCGTCGTGAGGGTACTGACATAGCAACTTGATAAGCCGGTATCTCATCGAGAGACTTATGTTTGTAGATGCGTCGCCTTCTTCTAGGCTACTCAAGATGCTTAGTGTTCCCTTTATATCCGAGGATTTAACACATGATTCCAATTTCAATAAAAGAAGCGAATCGCCATCGGACTTGAGATTCCATTTGGTGATCAATTCTGAATATTCCACTGCTAATTGTGAGTTGCCAATGAAATTTGCGTATTGGACGAGGTCGTTCACGCAAGATACAGAAAGCCCATGTAGAATGGAAGGGTTCTTCGAGCTCCAATCGTCGAGCTTTTTTGTCAAAGCAGGTGCGCCGTTACCTTTAGCCGCTTCCATTAACAAGAGAACATCACGCGTTTCTGTACTCGGAGACGACGCATATTTTTTCAAGAGTTTTCCAGCAAACGCAACATCTCCACTCAGTATCGATGCTTTTGATACCGCAATTTCTGTGGCTTGAGTCGGCTTTTCCTGCAGAGGAAGTGGGCATTCATATATAATCTTGGCAGCATGGACGTCATTTTGTTCGATTAATTCCTTCACCAATTCTTCTTGATCGAGAGGTGTGAAAATATAATCATATTCAGCCGACAAGGTGTTGACGAAATTATCAACTCGAACTCTATCTCGTTTGAGCGCGAGTCCTCGGATTATACAGATCCAAGGCAATTCATGCAAACTGAGATCCGCTGAGGCTTTGAGCATGGGCCACGATCTCATGGCCACTCGTTCGGCGTACACAGGGTTACTACAATTGGCCAGGATTTTTATGTAGGCCAAAAGTGCCCCGTAGCTTATTTCAGTAGAATTTTGTTCTGAGGACGCAACCAAACAGTCGTAGGCATTGTGAGCCATCGTTCGTACATGGTCGTGAGAATCGGGATGACAGATCGCTCGAGAGAGCACATAGAGGACTGTCTCCGAAATTTCTGCAGACCTGAATATTTGCCATTCTTTCCCATCCTGTTCTTGCTGATTGGATTTAATGTATTCGTATGTATCAACGAGGCGCTTGGCATGAAAGTCGGTGATGACTCCGGGTTCTTCAGCTCGAGCCTCGAGGAAATCCTGGTATGACTTGCAAAGAACATCAAAAGGTGGTGGCCTTCGTCTCGTACTCAGCGATTTGACCAATTCGCTCATTGCCTGGAGCCCAATTTCTGAAGCTGGGACATTGGCTGTCTCCGTTCGCGACGGGGTTGGGAAAGCAAAGAACCCTCGTGATTGGACATGTCGGTTGTATATTTGGCCGGTATGCAGTATAGACGATGGCGAATAGATTCGGCTCCGGCGGGGTGAGAAGCACACAGGCTCGTTATTCAAGATGGCTCGAAATACGCGTCGCGTTAGATGGGATTGCATCGTTGCTGTAGAATCTATCGAAGAACCGGCAGTGACATAAGCAGCAGCAACACAAAAGAGATTTCATCAAAGACAGAAGATTTTTTTCAATGGCTCACTGCATCACCCCATATCTGTAAATCAATCAATGCGGACGTGGATGTTGACGTTGTTCTTAATAGAATTTGAAGGTAGTTGTGGTTGACCGGCTCGAACAAATTGTTGCGGGCTTGGCGTGGAGCGGCGAGGGACAACAGGGAGAAAATTGAGCTTCAAGCTTCCACCCTGACCATCTATCAACTGTCCACTCCTTTATCCTCCGCAACGGAACACAATTAGGCATTGGGTGGATTGAAGCGCCGTGGAAATGTCTCTGGGTCTGTCTTTCCGAAAAGGAGTCGTATTATCGTACAATGCCGGGACATTCGCTCCCTCGTGCTGTCGATGGGCTTCATCATCTGCGAGCCTCAAGACAGTCTTTACCACTCCCACCAAGAAGCAATCATATTCATCGCCAGGCAGTATGTCTATTTCTATTTCTATGGCCTGTTTTACAGGTGCTCATGTGTGACCTGGCGCTGATTCTACCTAGAAATGAAGGCACTTACCAGTCGTCAAAGGATCACCCAGCGCTCGAAGATTATGGAGGAGTCAAAAAACCAGGCTGAGGGTCGTACACTCGAAAAGTTCCAGTCTCGGGAATGGACAGCAGGCGATGTCTACTCTCCTCACGACTTTGGTCCAACTGAGATGAAGAAATGGATGAAGCGCTGGGGCCCGGAAACAGACGCCTTTGATGCTTTGAACATAAATCCCCTTGACCAGTATAAAGTAAGTGCCTTTCTTCGAGCAGATTCTGCTAAACTGGTGACTCACGAATTGGCGGTGTAGAACTTCTCTATCATGTCTGAATACGTTACTCCCATGGGCCGGATAAAGGCACGCAAATTCACTGGCTTGCGTCCAGTCAACCAACGCAAGATCGCCAAGGCAATTCGTCGCGCTATCGCAGTTGGGCTCATGCCTAGTGTTCACCGACACCCCGAAATTCTCGCTCTTGAGGCGAAATCTAAATATGGTTCCTTATAGGGAGGAGAGTTCAGTTTTTAATGGTGCTTAGGCTTTACGCGTGGTCGTTTGGGTGGCATATGTGTGTCAGGAACACGCACAAACAGGATTTGTACTGTATCTACTTGTATTATCATATTTTTCTTATTAATGATGCTACCTGTGACTGAATTTCGGTGTTGACTCCTTCGATCTATGACACCATCAACAAACCCCACTAATTTAAAACAACTCCGCCGCCTGCTGAGCGTCTTCCTACTTACACCTACTCCAAACAACAACATTTTGAAATAATCACAGACTACGGAATTGTGACAACCCGTAACCAAATTGCAATTGTGATGTCTCTCACAAACGGTGCGTATTTGTCTTCGTCGACGCCAACTTTCTTTCTGACATGTGTCACAGAGGCCATCTGGGCTGCCAGCCCCTCCACCACACGCGGACAAGCCACCCAGCTATCTTCTGACGCTAAGGGCGAGCGATTGGCTTATGCAGTATTTCCCACCTTGAAGAAGCTGAAAATAAGCTAGACTAACAAGTGAAATCCTTCTAGTCAAACAAATCCATCTTCCTACGCTCTATCGACGACCCCACAGTTTCAAAACAGTACACAGAGCATAAAGCCCAGACCACGGTTGCGCGTTTCTCGCCCTCTGGCTATTATGTCGCTAGCGGAGATGCTGAAGGTACAGTCAAGGTCTGGGATTGTGTTGGAGAGGGTGGCACGAGGGGGGACTTTCCCATTATCAGCGGGCGGATTAATGACATCGCGTGGGACGGTGAGTCACAGCGCATTGCTGCCGTTGGTGATGGGAGAGAACAATACGGGCGGTTCATTACTTGGGATAGTGGAAACAGCGTCGGCCAAGTTAGAGGACATACAAGACCCGTCAATTCGGTCTCCTTGAAACCACAGCGTCCTTTTAGAGCGGCTGCAGGAGGTGATGATAGGGCCATTGTGTTCTACCACGGGACTCCATATAATTTCAAGACTACAATACGCGACAACCATAGCAACTATATCTATGCCGTTGCTTTCAGCCCCGATGGTTCTCATTTTGTAAGTGTTGGAGGTGACCGCAAGATATGGCTGTACGACGGCACAACTGGTGTAGTAGAGAAACAAATTGGAGAAGGAGAACATACAGGTAGTATCTTTGGCGTCTCTTGGTCAAGTGACTCTAGAAAATTCGTGACCGCGAGCGGCGACAGGACTGTCAAGCTTTGGGATGTTGAAACTAGTGAAGCGATCCAGACTTGGAAGTTTGAAGACGAAGGAAAGGCCGATATTCATCATCAGCAAGTCGGCGTGGTTAAGCCATCAGGTCGGAGCGATGGCCTTATTATCAGTTTATCTCTCAGCGGAGACCTGAACTACTTGGTGGAAGGCACCCCTAAACCCAGACAGGTTATCCAAGGACACCAAAAGAACATCACGGCTCTGACCTCATTCAAATCTGCCGAAGGTACGGAGACGTTATGGACGGGAAGTTTCGAGGGCCGAGTCCGCAGCTGGGATACAGCGTCAGGCACTGCAGAACCAATCGATGGAGAAAACCCCACGGCTTATATTTCCGGACTCACATCCACCTCCGAAGGGAAAGGCAGGATATACAGTGTTGGCTGGGACGACACTCTCCGTATTGCAGATGCTGGAGCCAAAACTTACACCGAAATTTCGACCAGATTATCGTCACAGCCGAGAGCTGTTACAGCAACAGAGGGGACAGTTCTTGTTGCACATGCGCAGGGCATTGACATTATTCAAGACGGCCAGAAGACTGGCAGCGCTAAGTTGCCAGCTGAGGCGACTGCTGTAGCTATTCACGGAACCACAGCTGCAGCTGGAGCCGTGGACTCCACGGTCCAGATTGGAACGGTGAAGGACTCCACATTCACGTCTGAAATCGAATTCAAAGCATCACAGAACGGGATCACTGTTCTCGCATTCTCCCCCGATGGTTCTTTACTTGCAGTTGGAGATGCTCGTGGCAAGATTCTGCTATACAATTCCAAAGACGGCAAACTAGTTACCGACCGCTGGGCTTCTCATACTGCCCGCATAACATCGATAGCCTGGAACCCGGAAGGTACTCATGCAGTCAGCGGCTCTTTGGATGCCCACATCTTTGTCTGGAGCGTGGCCCATCCAGGAGAACATCTCCAGGCTGCACATGCTCATAAGGAGGGTGTCAATGGTGTTGCGTGGATTGATGGCGGCAACAAGCTTGCTTCGGCTGGGGCTGATGCCTCCGTCAAGATTTGGAAAGTTGAGAATCTGCCATAAACCAGTATCTCGGGCATTCCAGGCGATTGGGGCGAACAGTGAAACTGTATGATTACCTACTGATTATGTAGTCTCAAATGCAGTGCACTGTCTATACATGTGTAGATGTCAAGATGATTACCGGATATGATCCAAGCTAGCTGCGTAGCCAGGCGAGGCGCTAAGCATGTGAATGCGGCATACATTTCTTCTGCCAGAGCTATATCTAGCCCTCTATTCTTGTGTTCGCCAAGCTAAAGCCCTATAAATAGCCAGTAGGTGTTATGCGTTCATAAGGATCTGTTATTATTGATGGAGTTGCAGCCCGACTATGTAATTATATATTACAAGTACTGGTGGTCCATTATTACGGAGCTTGTCATGATTCCTTGGCAGGTGATCAGTGCTGCGAGCGCGACCTCGTCAAGCCGTCGCTACCTCCGCGTCCTCTCCCCAGTTTATGCAATTTAGGGCTTTGAACAGCGTTATCATTTTTGTCCGTGGTTTTGTTGTACCGAATATGTCTTGAGAATGGTGCTGGATTTGCGAATAACATGATAGCTCCTGAAACAACAGCCCGTGAACGATGAGCCCGGCACGGCCTTCAGCTGCAAATCCCCGCATTCTGCGGCCACAGGTAAATTCTCAAGCCAACTCTTTATGATGACACTTACTGATGGCGCTCTTGCTTCCGTAGCTACGACAAGTGACCTTCATCCTTCCCCAAACCGGCCAGCGGCTCAAAGGCCTGCTGAATCTGGGAAACCGCGATGTTGCAGAAGATGGCAGCGACGACGAACGACATCCATTGTTGGCTGGCAGCAGCGACATGGAATCGGCACACCACCCATCCGACATGATGGCGACCATGCGAGACAAAGTGCAAGGCTCGTGGAACGAAGTGTACGCATTTGCAACCTCGGAACTGGGCATAGGAGTCTTTAAGTTTGGCCTGGCTTACTTGCTGGGATCGTTGGCAACTTATATTCCTGCTATTTCCGACCTTCTCGGCCATCAGGACGGCAAACATCTAGTCGCAACCATAACCGTGTATTTCCACCCCGCACGCTCTCGAGGAAGCATGTTCAAGGCGTTGATCTGCGCAATCCTCGCCTTTCTTTATGCTAGCTTCGTGTCTGTCACCAGCATGTGTGTGTCCATGTTTTTCGAGAATCTTGATCTTCTCGTCATAGGCCATATCATAGTTTTGGTTGTATTCTGTGCCGGAGGTTTCGGTTTTATCGGTTGGGTGAAACAAAGATTCAACGATCCTCTGGTCAATGTTGCATGCTCGCTAGCCTCATTATCTACAATCACAGTTCTCACGAGAGAGGGTGCGGTCCAGAAAGGCGATTTGTCTTTTGCAAAGATCTCGCAAACCGTGAAAATGCTGGTAATGGGGGTGTGTTCCACAATGGCAGTATCATTTCTGATCTTTCCCATATCCGCGCGGAAAAAACTGCGATCCAATCTGACAACCATGACCAACACCCTCGCCATAATGTTAGCTGGTGTCACAGAAAGCTTCCTCACCGGATCTGATGAGAATTTGCGCGCCTCAGGCTTTGCTGATGCGTCGGCACGGAATAGAAAGGCTTATGGCGTTCTCGACAATTTGGTCAAAGAGGCAAAACTTGAGCATTATGTCGCGGGCACTGAAAGAGAATATCGGTTGGAAAAGAGACTAGTTCGATGCATTCAGGATATCAATCAGAATATGGGCGGCCTGCAGAGTGCTGCAAGCCTCCAGTTCCAGCTACTAAAACAATCTCAATTGCATGTATCAACTCCACATGGGAGCAACTCAATGGCCCGAAGGCCAAGTACAACTGGCCCTATGGATCACTTTTCAGCCTATGGAGATACGGCATCTTTGGCATCAGAATATGAACTTGAAACTGAGCCAGGCGAAACTGCTATCCCTGTTCAAACTGACGATAATAATCAGGAAGCTGGGAGCCCCCATTCAGAACAGTCACCACATCGGATGTTTGAAGTCTTCATCAGTCATCTAGGTCCTTCATTGGTAATATTTCTCCCCTCTACCAATTTATTTGGCGCTAATTGGATGAATAGCAATCGTTTGCTTTCACCTTGAAAGAAATCTTGGAGGAGATTCCCTTTGGCCCTGGCCCGAAGTACCAAGTCTCGTTCAATAGCAGATTCAAAACAAGCCTCAACCGTGCTTTGGAGCTGTACCGAGAAGCAAGAGAAAAAGCTTTGGAGTCCGTATATCGTGAAAAAGATTTCGCAAAAATAGTATCACCTGCTGTCGAGGCCGACATGGAAGAAGTTTCAGCTAGCTGCGGTCATTTCAGTTTCACGCTGATGGAATTTGGGGAACAGTTGAAAGATCTACTTGAGATTTTAGATGATCTGAAACTTGAGTGTGAAGAGCGCCCTCAAGGTCATTCATGGAACTGGCTCAAATTCTGGCGCTCTTTCAAGAGCTCGGCACCTAATTTCAATTACTTTGACTACGGTTAGTCTCTATAACAATACCAAAACAACATGATTGCTGAAGATTTTTCTAGGTGAAAGTCCAAACCCAAACCCTAACGCTACATCTAATATACCTTCCATAATTCGGAAAACTTACTATTCTCTGGAAACCGGATACTCGGATGGAACACGACATCGAAATCGGCTCCCGTACCGAATCTGGAAGTCGTTGAGCTTTTTTCGTCGCGACGAGACAAAATTTGCCTTGAAAGTTGGTGTCGGCGCTGCTCTTTACGCACTTCCATCCTTTCACTATGCAACCCGGCCCATATTCACTTATTGGAGAGGGGAATGGGGTCTTCTTTCTTACATGTTGGTTTGTTCCATGACTATTGGCGCCTCCAATACGACTGGATATGCTCGTTTTTTCGGTACCTGTCTAGGAGCTTGCTGTTCAATTGCTGCTTGGTATGCGACAGCAGGAAATGTCTATGGATTAGCCTTCTTCGGTTGGTTAATGGCTACATGGACTGCTTATATCATATTAGTCAAAGGCCAAGGTCCAATGGGTCGCTTTATCATGCTTACATATAATTTATCAGTTCTATACGCCTACTCACTGACAGCGAATGACAATGATAACGACGACGATGAAGGTGGTACCCACCCAATCATCACTGAAATTGCTCTCCATCGTGTGGTTGCAGTTCTTTCTGGCTGCATTTGGGGTATTATAGTTACACGAATGATCTGGCCAATAAGTGCAAGAGCCAAGTTGAAAGAAGGGTTGAGTTTGCTGTGGCTACAAATGAGTCTGATATGGAAACGTGACCCTCTGTCAACGATGGTAGATGGCAAGCCGGCTATTGCATATTTGAGCTCCCGAGAGAAGCTGCAAATTGAACGATTTGTATCACACCTAGAATCACTACAAAATGCCGCGAAGTCTGAATTCGAGCTGAAAGGTGCATTTCCGGAGGAAGCCTACCGGAATATGATACAACGAACGCGAAGCATGCTCAATGCCTTTTATGCTATGAATCTCGAGATACTAAAAAACCTCACCGCTTCGGAAGGCGAGATATGTCTACTGCAATACACTGCCCAGGAGCGAGGACAGCTGTCATCTCGCATTAGTCATTTGCTTTCTGGTAAGTCTTCATCGGCAATGAGACGTGCTCGAGACTTACCTAGTAACCATTGTGTAGTTCTTGCATCCTCTATGAAACTCGAATATCCCTTGAATAACTCTCTTCCAAATATACAGCATGCGAGGGACAGGCTCCTGGCTCGCATATTCCACTTTCGCCAAGAAAGTGAGCGCTCGTCACTTACAACTGACGGTGATTATGCCCTACTTTATGCCTACGGTAAGATTTGCCCTCATGCGCATCTATTGCCATCGCTGATGCAAGTAGTCTTGGTTACGGGTCAGCTTGGGAGTGAGATTGTCGAACTCATCAACGAAATTAGCCAGCTTTTTGGAGTTCTGAACGAGGATGTCATCGGACTCGAGTAACACGGTCAAGATGTTGACTATTTGATTTGAGAGAATGGAAATGGCGTCAGGCCAGAGAAACGAAGAACTCAAACTAAAGAACTATTTGTACTGTAGCTTCTGTAATATGAATTGTATGCGTAGCCTGTGGTTGAAAGAGCGCTCGATTTGCTGCATTTGATCTCCCAGCGTCGTAGCAACCCCATGGCTACCCTCCCTCCATAGTGGTACTATGCACCAATGCGGGTGGCGGGACGAAGCCGAACGTCTGCACTCCCCGTCCATTCAACAAGGAGAACCTTTCCATCAACGTTGATGAACACCGGCGCGGATTTCCATCTCTAACGGTTGTTTTATCGCATGAGGCAAATTAGATGAATCCATATGACACGCCTGATACCGTGAATGAAGACCTAGATCTTCCCAGTGGCTTCGCGCAGCCGATCGCGCGTCCCTCACCATGCAGATTGATCCGGCAGCTCTGAGTCGCACAGACTCGACATCAGCAGGTGTATCAGCTTCCAAAACTGTCGCATCATCCGGTTCTCTGACCCAGAAATCCACAAAACCTCTTATATCTGTCCCGCGACTCGATCTCGAACCTGCATATACCGACCTCAAAGCCGCAATCGGCGACAACTGGGCTGAGTACAAGCAGTCCACAGCCCTTTTCCTCCTTGGTACGCATACATCATTCGACCTTCATCAAAGCTCCTCCCAGCTGGGTGCTATTTATATAGGCAATCTAATTTTGCTAATCATTGCTTCTTCCTTGCAGGCCATCTCAACCAAGATGAATTCTCCTCACGCGCCGATCACATAGTTTGCGCTGATCCGAAAACTGAACATCTACATAACAATTTTATATGCGCACTTATTGGAAACTTATCGAGAGACCTCCCTGATCATGGAGTCGCGAGCTGGGTATCAGCAAATGACAAACCGACTGTGGTGTCCAAACCGGTCTCTAGTGACCTCGCGGAGCAAAGGCTGAAGACGGAGGTTATGCAACTGCCTCCCCGAGATCGTCGTAGAATCAAGGCCATTACTGAGGTATGACGGTGTCTTTTATATGTTATTTGACCAGGAAGCGCTGATATCTATTTCTCTACAGCCGGATCCTCAGGAAATCAGCCGAAATGAGCTTGAAGAATACCATCTAGCTAAGCAGATCAAGCTACCCAGCCAGGTGCCAGCAAGTGCCGGGGGTCTGAATAAAACCAGTAAGAAGTTCAACCCTATTATATCCATGCTTTTCTAATACTTCTTCTCTTTTCTAGATTGGGAACTCGAAATCAGAAAACGTTATGCTCAACCACTCGCGTCAGAAACTGGTGAATTCCCTGATGCGGAGTCGATCTACGCGCGTATGGTGCCGATTTGCTACGAGGAGTCCGTCGCTAGCGGAGCGAGTTTTCCTTGTGCAGAATTAATGGCTATTGCGACGGAAACATATGTCAAAGAAGTATTATCAAGTGTTTTCTCACGCACAAGGCATAACGGTCCGTCTGGGACCATCAATGGCATGGTGACGCGGAAATATCGCAGACAGCTAGAGCGCGAAGAATTGGCGTTCGCCCGCGGAGAAATAGCCAAGGACATCGCATCCGGCCTTCTCCCAGCCGAGGCGCGAGAAGCGAGTATCAGGCAACCGTTGGGAGTGAGAGACCTGAAGCTTTCGCTCACTCTGGGTGGCGCTCTACTTGGCCAAATGCCCTTGCTCATCGACCATATTATGAGCGCATACGATGAAGATGAACTAGAAGCTGAACGACAAGGATATATTGAGGAATTGCAAACGAAGACCGAGGATGATGATGGGGTTCCTAGCGCTGATGAAATGGATATAGACGAAGAATGGGGGTGGGAAGGAGGCACAGGTGTAGAAAGGGAGCAGTTAGGCTCTCTTCTTGACGAATGCCTAGCACTGGCAGCCTAGTGACACCAACCGGATATACAGTGACTTTTTGCGTATGTCGGTGCTTATTAGACACTGCATGTGTCTAGTCTACTATCCGGTTTCATTATCAGCGCTCAATTCATGGGCTGAATAGGCGCGTTGGGCGTTACAATGGACTTACAGATACATATTGGGTCGACAAAGCAGGGGCTTATACCTGGTTCTGCTCCTCTTGAATACGTGGTCCTCTCTTACGAATTCGTTGATTCACGGTGATTGTGTTTTCGCATTTGGGGTGGAGTCGATCAAATCCTGTTTTTGAATTCATTTCTAAAATCTCTGTTTAGTTACCTATATTGCTATTATTATGTACTATATGCTAGATGCAATTTGTGAACAAATCCAAAGCTCCATTGCTCTTTGAGGCTTGGCAGCATCAAATGCTTGTCTATACGATAGTAACTGCAAATACATGGCACTCTAGTTGTGAAGACTATACTCTGTGATATTTCTATACTTCAATGCTTCTTGGTGCAGCGTCAATCATTAGAGAATCATAAGCTCCCATTAAAATATTTAATTTAAAATACAGTCTCATAGCTCTAATGTTCATCTATGAGAAAATGATAGCCCTAGCCTGCATTTGACTCTCATCAGCGAGGCAGTTGTTCCACAACCAGTTTCAAAATCTCTTCTGTAGATTTGTGGAAATTTACAGGATCCTTCGCAACTGACTGCCATATCTCACCGTGTTTTGGCTCGCTAATAATACACTTGGCAATTACATCCTGTCGTTTTTCTTCAGTGCCATGTTGAATTAGGAATTTGTAGTACCAGGCCCAAGTGTCGCCGATTCCACTATCAGATAAAATGGCCTTTTCGAACCATGTCATGGCCTTCTCCAATCGTCGTTCGTCCCAGAAGATACGCGCAACGGTCACAAATAGAATCGGGTCATTGTCAAGCTTCTTAATTGCTTCCAAGCTTCGTGGTTTCCTGTGAGTTCGAGGTTCAAGGTGCCAAATACTCTCAGCCCACAAAAGTCCTGACTGTGGTACTTCCTGAAGAGCCTTGGCCATCAGGACTTTAGCTTGACTGATGTTGTTTGCACGTCGCTCAACTCGGACACTTTCAGTCCATAGCTCGGCATTCTTGGGAATAGCCAGCCGGGCTCTGTCAAGAATCGAACGTGCCTTCACTACCACACCGGCTTTTTCTTCAAGACGAGAAGCAAGAAGCCATAGCGGCACGGATTGAGGACACGCTCTGGTACCAGTGCCATAAGCTTCTCTCGCTTGAGGATACTTCTTTTGCGACTCGTATATTTGCCCCTTCATCATCCAAAGCTTATCAGCCTTGGGATAAAGCTGTAGGCCTTGGTTGACTAGATCTAATGCTTCGTCCATATTTCCCAGCTGGCGTTCAAAAGCAACACTTTTGATCCAAACACGGTCTGTGCCCGCTTCGCGACGTGCAGTACTTAGTAGTTCTCTTGCATGTTCAGTCTCGCGGGCGTCCGTCTCTAACTTGACAGCCGCAAGCCAGATATCTTCGTTATTGGGATTACGTGCAAAAGCCCGCTTCAGGACCAGTCTAGCACTGTCTATCTCCCCAGCTTGCCATTTCTCCTTGGCGAGCTGCATCCAGAGAACCTCATTTTGAGGACAAGCCTCCACTGCCTTTTCAAGAACTTGCCACAAGGCCTCTTTAGTACCGTGGTTTCGTTCTAGATCAGCAGCCGCAAGCCAGACGGTCTTGCTGGTCGTGAAAACACGCAACGCATAGCTATAAATCGCTCTTGCAGTTTCATATTTGCCACGAGCGATGCTTGCCCTGGCGTCCTCCATCCATATGTCTTTCCGATCATCATCCTCGTCGAGACTCCAACCGAGAGTCTCTCGGACAATTGCTCCGCATGTCAGGATTGCTCCTTCTTCTTCACAAATCTCAGCTTCTGTGATCCATTCCTCCCTCTTTGGCATAGCATTTTCACGAACAAGCACTTGGATAGCCCTTTTCATAACGTTGACCTTAGATGCTGTGCCCATTTGCTCTTGCAATCGGGCAGCTGCAATCCAAATTTCATGGCTTGTCGGCACGGCCTTGCGGGCCGCGTTCAACACTTTTTGTGCATTCTCAGGAGTTTCTAAGCGGGCTAACGCAAGCCAAAGCTCCACAGATAGAGGAATCATTTCAGTAGCCTTTGCTAGTAGAAGTCGTGCATCTGCGGGATCTTCTTCCAGATTGACAGCCTCTTTCCAGATTGCGACAGACTGTGGAATATGAAGAAGAGCTTGTCTAAGGACATTCTTCTTAGCACGGATGTCAGACTCCAACTTCATTGCTTCAATCCATAGTCTAGTGGATCGATCGTTATGCTTGATAGCATTCGCTGCTATGATTTTGGCATTATGATTGTTGTTCAGTCGAATATTTTCCAACCACGCATCTTCGCTTTTAGGGCACAATTCACACCCCTTCGCGATGTAGTTTCTGGCAGCGACAATTTTTCCTGCCAGTTCTTCCAAACGAGCGATGGCAATCCAACCAGGTGCGTGTTTAGGATTGGTGCGAGTAACTGATTCTAAAAGGACCCGCACGCGCTTGATATCGCCGATTTCCACTTCGCCAGCCTTCAATTCTGACTTGGTCAAACTCGTAAGATATCCTTTCGGGTCAATATTGGTCGCACTGCCCGATGCTGCATCACCTGAAGAACCAAGTGCTGCTTGGTCAAGGCGTACTTGAAGAACTTTGTCGCGAGCAGCACCGATATCCGCAAAATTTGTCAAGCTTCCATCTGTGCCTGCAGTGTCGGGGTTTTCCGTCTGCGTGCCATCTTCGGCTAAAGTGGTTTCAAACTGAGTTGAGTCTCTAGCGCTCGCAATGACGCTGTCCGGAACAGCATAAAATCTTTGTCGTAAATTCTGTCGAGCACGTCGATTCTTCCCCGTAAGATCGCCAACCTCAGGAATGTTAGCCCAATCGTCGTCAGAAACCGTAGCTAGCGACCGTTTGAGGTCGGCGAACTGTTGCTGAATCTTGGGGTTATTCCTCTCGTATTCTTCGCGTTCTTCTCGTTCTCGGGCTTCCCTATAAATAGCGAAATATATCAAGTCGGCATTCTGTTCACAACGCAGAGATGACACGATAAACTGAAATGATCTCCAAAGGCAAGATTGAAATGAAAAGAATAGGAAATTGATGGGTGAGACTAACCTTCTTGACTTTCGTCTCCTATCCATCCTGTCATCTATCTCTTGATATATGCGGTCTGCTTCATCATCCTCCCTGTCATATTGGCCGTATGCGAAGAGCCCGACCTCATTGTCCGGGTCTTGAAATCGCTCATCATCTTCTTCTTCCTCGTGTTCTTTGCCCTTGCCTCCCTTCTCACGTCCTGCGTTGTATGCTGTAGGTGGCGCGGCACCAAGTTGCTGGGCTCTTTTCGCTAAAGCTTCCTGGATTTGTTCTGGTGTCGGACCTTCTCGCGCTGGACCCAAGTCTGACCGTGTCGTAAATCCAGTGGCGCCTCGACCAAGACCAGCGACATAATTTTCTGGCGCCGCCTGCGTAAGGAAATCCTTCCTATTATAAGACATGTTGGCATGAGCCGTGTAGGAGGGGAGGCTCAAAAAGCTGTGTTGCTCGGAGGTTGTATTTCACAGGTTGCGGCTAAGAAGAGTTTCCCAGCCCGTCGGCAGGTGGCAAAAGCTGTCAGGCACAGCTTATCGGAACAGATAACGATTCACTCTTTAGACTAGCTCGTTTCAGTATATACCAGAATTTTATTATTATAGGAGTATGATGACGATGTGGAAAACAAGAGACACTGGTATTGAATTTGCGAAAAAAATAAAAATAAAAAAGCGGTTGTATAATGGCGGTTGGGCGCATGTATCAAAGTATCATTATTTTATATAGATCAATACATTAATGATAGATGCATGCGAGTCAATAAATATATATTAGTTTATTATATCCTCAACGCGCTAGACCTGCCAGCCAGAGACCGAGTTAGTTCGGCTGTTATACCGTATTCATCAATCAACACTGGGAAATTTATACATAGATCGCCGGAATATCGGTTGGGTCAATAGATGAGACACCGTGGCGCTGCTGAAACACCAATCTATGAAGTAGCCGATCATACATTACGCTGAGAACGCCTGATCCCGTCGTATCATGGAACATGGAGACGGGAACACTCGCTCCACATCTTCAGAGCAAGACATCAACCTGAAAATTGTTATAATCTTATGGAAAATTCAGACTAGTCGAACGATTCATTTGATAATCTAAATGAAATCATCCAACGATGAAACCCTGCTGTAGTCTTTTTGGGATCCTTTAGCAATCGGTAAGAGGAACCTTGACATCAAGGTTAAAATATGAACGTGGGCCCCTTCCTTTCGGAATGGAGAAGGGCATGAGATATCTATTAATGATATGCCTTTTGTGTAGTGGCCCGTGCCTATTTTGGTCAAGACTAGTCGATGATGATAGCTGGACAGAACAATGGCTTTCGAAATATTAATATGTATCACTGATTTGTGCCTTTCAATGACAGTCAGAGGGCTAGTCCCGTTATCGGAGTGCATCGGTGCCTGATGTAATTTCATCGGCATTTCGCAGATGGGCGCTTGAATCTTGAAAGAGGCTCTGCCAGATGAAGGCCTCGCTCAATAACAGTTCAATTTCCTTCTCGGTCCAATCCTTTGTAGGTAGCGCCTGAAGAAACATCATGACTTCCTATTCTCTCATTAGGTAAAGGGATACTTGATGCGATTAACAGCCTCATTACCTGAAAGTCCATTTTGAGTAGCCTGTCAGTCCATTTCACAAGGAAGGCTGCACAAACATAAAGATGAAACCTTGAAAATCCTTGTTCTTCAGCCTATTCAATAAGCTGTTAGCAAGTGAAGACTGTCCAATAGGCAAGGAGAGCAAAATCTAGAAGTCTTACCATATAAGTATCCCACATGCGGATAGTATTCCTAATACTCATCTCTCTCATTAACAGGCAATTCATCCATCTGAAACTAAACTGCATGAATTCCACCCCTTCACTTTCTAAATGATTGGCCAAGCCTGAGTCAATCCGTTTGACTAAATCTCTCAATGCTTTCACTTGTCTGTGAATACCTGGTTGAGCATAAATGTAGTTGTCTTGAATTCCGTCGAGTAGTTTTGTTAGACACCAGAAGGAATCTGCTTCCACAGCATCAAGGACGGACCTGGGTAGTTGACCAGGATCCATCCCTTCCTCAACGTTAAAGTCCGTGATATAGGCACCCAGGAAGACCTGCCAAAATGGTGTGACAAGATCATTGATGCCCTGTACATAGCCACTAGCAGGGTGTCTAATCGCCCAAACATAAAGTATCCTTTCCAAGGAGCGTTGTGTTGCCTCATAGCCATACAATTCCAGATGAGGGCTTGTGCGAGGAACATCAATGCTGATTTGGTGCCACACTGCTTCGTCCAAGCCCCTACCGCGACCAGAGTTTGTGTTGCTTGACCCGGAACCGCTAGTCATCGTTACTCGCTCAAATGCCTGGCGAACTCCATCGAGATACTCTTTACGTTTCCTCTCCAACGTTGAGACACGGCGTTCACTATTAGTCGGTAAATATCCGAGAAGCAGCTGCCAAGTCATGGCTCTCACTTCATTCGGGACTCCGGACCAAGCTAAATCACGAAGCTCTGATAAAGACACCGTACTCGCTTGAAGAATACGTTTAAATTTGTTAATTCTTGAAATTCGGGCAGAATGCTCTTCCCATTGGTTGGGTGGAGCATCAGAAGCAGGCGGGGAGTGGTTAATAAGATTTAAAGAGTTGGCCGGATCTGTGAATTTTGAGTTAGGTAGGCGACCAATAAAGAACATAAAGAAATAGGTGAGCTTACCTTTCAAAATTTCTTTATATTGCGGTCGAAGGATTTTGCCTTCGCTCTTTTTCGCCGATGGGTATAGGGATACACCTCGTTCTTCCGCAATGTCGGAGCTATTAGCTCGCTGTCGGCTTGCAAGCTCGTAATTCAGGCTCAAAGTATTGTTTCCAGATGTTGAATTATTTTTCTTGTTCCCAGAATCGCTCTTTCTCGTGCTTCTTCCCTTTTTGCGCATACTGGCAATGCTAGGGAGACCAAATTCATCTTCGTCATCATCATACACAATCTCGTCATAGTCATCTTCATCTAAAGTATCATTATCGTGTGTCCAACTCCCCGTATCTTGTGAATAAGCATTATTATAGGACTGATTGGGAGATGTGGTAGTACGAGCTGGGGGAGTTGTAGAGTGACGTTCCTGGCTTGTTGGAGGACCAGACCGTGGTGGAGTACGAGGTAGGACATGAGACATGCTTCTAAAACAAACGAATGCTAAATTAGCCATAAAGATACCAATGTACGACCAATAGTAATAAGTACGTACTTCAAAATATCAGCGTGAGAGTAGGACGCACCAACAACAGTGTTGGTGTCATAGGGCTTGTTGTTTCGTTGAACAGCCGCTGCCTTTGACTTCCAGAACGGGGACGTATTCCTTCTTCGAGGACGTTAGCAAATGGTAAAATTGAAATTGGATATAAGACAAAATAGCCATCACAAGCGTTGGAACAGGACTTCACATACTCAGAGCGGTCTGCCAAAATATTGGTCAAATATTAGCTAGACTAGTTTGTATGCCTTGGGTTGCAATTGAAGAAAACAGAGGTACGAACCAACCTGTACCATTTCCTGCTCATCACACCGCAAGGGTTAGCTCGTTCGTAGAGGAGGGGAAGCCAGAAAGCAGGACTGACCTGCTGTTGGGCCTTTTTGTTGGCCATCGCTGTGACCGGCTAGATATCTACCAGATGACAGCCCTTCGCAATATCAAGGAAGGGAGGATAGGCCAATTGATCTCTTATCATGCATGCTTATCAAGATCAATATACAACGATAGATGCTCTGGTGGCATGATGTAGGGCCGATAGCCGCTGCTGCCCCCGGAGCGCCATTCTGCCGGGCGGTCAACAGCTCCACTTTCCTCTGTCATCCACCTCAAGTGCTGGACAGCCCTTGTCAAACCTCACTCCCTACCTCAATCTACTGCAGCATCCCCCCAAAATAACACAACTTCACAGTCAGGTCATTTCATTTTTGACCTTGAACTGGGCTCACTTGAGGTGCACATACAATTATACAGGCTCTTCACGGGCCATCTCAGTCATTCTTCCTTGAGGCCAGCATAGAATCAGGATGACCGAGCCAGAAGATCTTGAAGAAGATCTTTTCGCTGACCTGTAGGTAATCAATCTTTCTGTATGCAAGGACATGCTAAGCAGTCATTCTTAAGGTATGATGCCGATGAGCAAGCCAACCAAGCTACCGCAACAGGAAACACTGCACAGCCGCCTGAACCAGCGTCGTTTCCTCCCCAACCAGACGAGTTCAATGAGGGCTATGGTGCCGATACCAAAAGTTTCGCGGTAAATGACACAACTCACAACCAGTACCCGCAAGAATTTCAGGCAGGTAGCATAGGATACGACAACGGTGTTCAGCATGCGGATATAACAGGCTCTGCAGATGCCGAACCTCAGGGAACAGGCATTAAAGAAGATGGGTAAGTGTATATTTCTATTATTCTCTGTCATTTGTTTTCCTTCTTGTGATCGTATTTTCGAATACGCCATCAGTCAACCTCTAGTTGGCGCAAAGGCGGCTGGTAAACACTGGTGTGGGTTTCATCTCTGCGATTTTGAAGAATGCTTTGCAAAGTGCATCGCAAGGGACAATTGCCGAGGACTTTTCTTCCATCTGTGAGCCGCGGCGGGTGTGTCAGTAAGGAAGTGCATATCAGGATGGATATGTTGATTTACCCGATACGGGGTTTGAGGGAGTGCATTAGGCATAGGATTCGGCCATGTGCTTTGCCTTGCTTTCGGCGGTGTATGTGCTAGGCTTCATATTCCATAACAACTACGATTTTGTGGGCAGGTTAGAAGGGGACACCCGGAGATCTGCGGACGTGCTACAATAGTGGTCAAAATTGACCCAGCATACTGTCAAAGTGCAGTCGATGAGAACTGAAGGCCACTGTGTCGTATTTGACGCGGCCGATGTCGTCAGCGACTATAGTACAGTTGATACTATATAGCTTCTTGTCGATACAGTTTGATAGAACAGAGCAGCATATAGACAATTCGACTGTCTCGCAATTGAAAAATATCGAGAAGCTTTATCTAGCTACCGCGGGAAATTAATTGGTTTACACAATCTGGACCAAGAAGAATTATCACCCATTTACACGGTCCAGCCAACCAATGCCGATTTGCGCCGCCTGAACTATATACTCTTTTTCAGTCTATCAACGCGTAAAAGTTCGCACAAACTCGAATTTTACTGGTGTTTTGCATCCCGTGATTGACAGCTAGACGCACTGCATGTTCTTTATACGACCATTTTAGCACGTAATTGACATTACGTGACCTGAAACTGTCGATGGAAACGTGTACACAATACTCTATCTGAAAGCTGAAACGTTGAATCCCATGTAAAAATGCAACAGCTCTGATCCCACAGAATGGTCACCCATTACCGCCACCATGTCGAGGACACACTTTTGAATATCCCCCATCTAATTGCTTTTGTTTTTTAACGTTATATTTGGACTCTGATTTGGAATGGTTCTGATCATCTAATTGTTGGTTATTGCAGGAAAATGTTTATCGGAGGACTCAATTGGGAGACTACAGATCGTATGAAACATTGCATATGTTCCTCTTTCGGTAGCTGTTTATTGACTGATTATGTCTTAGAATCTCTGAAGGACTATTTTTCACAATTTGGGGAAGTCCAAGAATGCACTGTCATGCGTGACAGCGCGACAGGAAGATCTAGAGGATTTGGCTTTCTCACGTTCAGAGACCCAAAGACTGTCAACACGGTGATGGTAAAGGAACATTACTTGGATGGAAAGATTGTAAGACACCACTTCGCCCTTCTAGCTTAATTTAGACCAGGACTAGGCTAATATTACGCGAAGATTGACCCAAAGCGTGCTATCCCTCGTGATGAGCAGGAAAAGACTAGTAAAATATTTGTGGGCGGAGTCAGTCAAGAGGCAACTGAACAGGACTTTAAACAATTTTTTATGCAGTTCGGTCGTGTGGTAGATGCGACTTTGATGATTGATAAAGACACTGGTCGGCCACGTGGATTCGGATTCGTTACGTTTGATAGCGAAGCTGCGGTAGAAGCAACGCTTTCACGGCCTTTGGAGATCCTGGGGAAAGCTATCGAGGTCAAGAAAGCCCAGCCAAGGAGCAACATGAGAGACGATGACGGGGGCAGGGGTCGTCGGGGCAGAGGTGATAGTCAGGGGATGGGTGAAGGCGGTCAACAACAGCAATCGGGTCAAGGTCAGGGGGGTATGGGTAGTGGTGTTAGCCCGCAAATGATGGCTCAATATTGGCAGAGGATGCAGCAGTATTTTACTATGATGCAGCAACAGATGGCAGTTGTGGCAGCCAATCAAGGTCAGGGTATGCCGGGAATGAATATGCCTGGGATGAATCCAGCCATGATGCAGCAAATGAAGCAGATGCAAATGGCTAGTGGTCAACAAGGAGGTCAATCACCAGGTGGAGGCCAACAAAGCATGCAGAACATGATGAACCCAGCTATGGTGCAGCAAATGCAACAGATGCAACAAATGCAGCAAATGCAAAACCAAGGTCAGGGTAACATGAGTGGGCAGATGGGAATGGGAGGAAACTACGCTGCCAACCGGACTGGGCCTGGTTATAATGCCCACGAACAATTGGCCTTTGAACAGCAGAAATACGAACAACAACAGGCTCGCCGGGTAATGGACAACCGTTCATTCTCTCCTTACCAACAAGGAGGCCCCACATCTTGGGAAGGCATGTACGACGAAGTTCCTCAGCCAAATATTCCGACAGGTCCTCAGGGACGCGGAAATGGGATGGGACGAGGTGCGAGTCAGACCCCAAACAAAGCAGGGTCATCTAAAAGTACAACTCCTCAGCCGATGAGTGCTGCCCCTGCAAATGCACCCACTGGTCCTAGGAACGCCGGCAGACCCGGGGCAAACTATCGTGGTGGAGGTCGTGGAGGTGGTCACAGAGGCTTTCATCCTTATGCACGATGAACTGAATCCATGCCCAACAAGGGGGTTGGTTCTCCCTAGTTCTAACATAATAACCCTCTTCATAAATCCACTTACATCGTTTACCCCAGGATAATAGTTAGAGGCTTGAAAATATCGACCAGCTTATTACTATGGACCTCGTTCATAACCTTCTTCATCGCACCCATGTATTTTTTCCCTTTTCCTTCGTTGAGTTTGGTCAGATGAAATGCAGTTTCACACTACTATACGGTGGTCACATTGAGTTTGTTGCTGTAAAGTGCTTTTTCTCTTTCTTTTTTACATGGGAGCTTTTCAACAGAAATGATATAATGCTTTAAAAAACTGGGTATTAATTAAATACTGCTATCAATGTATCTAAAGTTACTGTTGGAATTTAATCAATCATAATTACATCACGATTTTTCGTCTTGTTCGACGTATGCAATGTGGTACGAGAGGATTGAGGGCCCTCTTTCGTACCGAATCCACTATCCTTTGTGTCTTTGCGAGATGTTTGCTCTGCAGTACCAGCCGGTGGATGTTCCGAGACCACCGGAATAGACACATCTGAAAAACAAGAGTCAAGTTCAGAAAGCAGATTACCTACTTGTTCCACTTCGGCCACAGCGCCGTTTCCGAGACCGTGCCAGCCAAGTCCCTTTCCACGGTATATTTTTTCTTGCAGCTTTGCTGCAATAGGTTCGTCTGCTTCACGTCTGTCTTGCGATTTAGTTGTGTCTTTCAATGTCCAGATAATACGGTCACGGTGATATCCGGTTGTTAAAAGAAACCGGAATTGCAAAGCGGAGTACCGAATTTGGTAAGCTTTGGCACCCCGAACTGATATTTGTATATTTAAAGAGGGACTATGAAGAGGCTTAGTAACGAGGCGGTCCAAGGCGCGGAGTAGCGGGAGGGTAAGTCTGAGAAGTTGTAAAACCGAACCGATTCCAGTGCCCGAGCCGGTTCCATTCAAAATTGTTGCCAGGGACTGCCTGATCCGGCTGTGAGGATTTGGGCGATCAAATAAGATATCAAGGTTTAGACTGAAAAGCGATCCACTTTGCGAGCCAAACTTGGAAGGATCAACATCAGATATATTATCAGGCCCGTTCATATGAATTAATATGCTTGCCCGTAGGTCTTCATGTGGTCCGTAAACAAAAGACAGTCGTGAAAGAGATACGGTCTGTACAGTAGTCTTGTTCTGCTTGAGAGTTTCGAAAAGTGAAAGGATCATATTGAGTCGCTGTATTCGTTCACATAGATCAACAATAATTGTTTGACCTGGTGGAACGACAAAGCGCATTGCAAAGGCAGTGCCTCTCTGTCGGATAAGTACAGACTCGTCCAGTTTAGATGTCATAAGGCCCAATTTCCTCAAGGATCCATGGAAACGTCCATGTGCCATCACAATAGCATGTCTTGCTTGATGATCAAATCCATGATATGAGAGTGTGATAGGATGTTGGATATATGACTTGCCCTTGAGACCTGCTGGTGGGTGGATACGTAATGATTCAGGAAGTTTCTCCATCTGCAGATTTACATGGAGACATGGTACTTCCAAATTGGAAGAAAGTTGTAACTGTCCCACTGTTGGCAAAGAACTCAAACATGCCAACTCTGTCAGCCATAAAGCATTTGAGTGCATTACAAGGATACCGGTTAATGAGTAATCGAGGTCTGCGAAGAAGCGACTGGACAACTGCCGATACAGTAACCTGTTCCCTTCTAGAACCCGCGTGGATTGGATAGAAAATCCTCCTGCAGCTGGGCGATTTTGCTCGATTTGATTGGGGTTCGAAGGAGGTCGTGGTTTGAGATGGAGTATCCACCAGTCATCGCCATTAAGACTGGTGGTTGCCGCAATGATCCATGATGCGCCCCACACACGATTGCGGAAGAAAGAAGCGCGTAGAATATTGTTAGGGAAAAGTCGCCGTATATCAACTTTGAATCTCCGATGATCAATGATTTCCCATCCAATGACTTTTGCATTAGACTCAATTTCCTCCATCGCAGCAATGCAACGAAGTCGAGATATGCGAGCAGCAAGGTCGTCCTCTGCAGCAACCCCCTTCTCAAGGCGAGATAAAAGTGACGGTTTGGTATGTATAGATATGGAACCAGAAACGGGTTCTAAGGATGCATCAAGATGGCGGGATGGAGTTAGTTGCACGTGAAGACAGCAACTTCCAGGTTCAACCGTAGACATTTGAACTTTGATTGAAAGCTGACGGTTGGCAAACAAGGTTTCGGATCGGATACGATCGTAAGCTGAAAGAAGTGAATGAGAGGTATGGATGGCGATCACGCTGCGCAAAATAGACTCCATGGAGAGGGTTTCCATATCAAATACGACGTCCGATGAGTCAACTACTTTTCCTTCGCGGATCCAACGAAGGCCAATATAAGGGATTTGCCGATGTTGCTGACGACCACTTTGAACACCAATTTCTACCCAGCTTTTAGATCCAACTTTGTCCGGCCAGTACTGTACCACTAGGATGCGATGCAACAACTCGACGCGCAAAGCGCCTGCCCACTGCCCTCTTGATAGGTCAATCGCCTGTTTAAAAAGGATACTTATCTTGTTCACAAGAACAAGATTGTGGACAAAGTCAAAGCAGCCCGCTAGGCCGTGTGATTTTAGAATATTGTTGATCCGTACGTCAAGTTCGTTAAAAAAACGGCCTTTCGGTATAGGGGAGGATGGTGTGAAGAGGAAGCGAATGTCAATGAAATAAAATTGAGAAAGAGGATCTTCCTCGGCAATTGATAGATCGATTTCAAACTCTTTGTGCACGAAAAATGTGACGCGGCCATCGTGAACGTGGTAATTATTCATCGAGACCGGTATTGAATCAAACGTCACTAGGCGTGTACTGATAATTCGATTTATTTTCTGCAAGGTTTTCAAGAGGCGTCTGGCACTTAGCGGCTTTGGAGGCTTATAGCCAAGCTAAAGGGAATCATATTAGTAGTGTGGGAATAAATGTGGTGACAATGCTTACATCTGACATGTTAGCAATACGGCCTGTCGTTAAGATTTCTAAGGCTGTTTCTAAGTCTGGGTTTGCAACCTGAGCCCTCACTAGATCCCTCTTCATATCTGCCACTCGTTGAATCGCAGCTTGATATGCCATATGCCGCACCCTAATAAAGCTTTGCAATTCAATCAGCTTACTGACATCCTCAGCTTGGCGGCTCCATTGAGACAGCACTAGAAGCTTGATGAATTCAGTCCTTTTCGATTGTGCAAATTCTAGAAGTCGGACTTTCTTCTGCACATTCTCCGTTGTTTGATTTCCCAAGGCCTTGCCATTAGCAAGAGCCGCTTGCGATGGCTGTGATGCAACATTGATCTCTGCTAATTCGGTAACCAATTCTGAGAGCTCGTTCCAACACTGCTGGACAGCCCTGTTTACTAGTTGCGCGAAAGGAAAAAATCCGTGTGTGATATGCAAAAGCTCCGGGGGGTTTTGCCATTGTGTTATATCAGGAATAACAGCAGTATGTTTTTCCTGTTTCTGTATTGTTAAGGAGTTGAAAGATTCGCTTTCTTTCGGACCATTTCCGTATTGTAACGCCTTGCCTGAGGTTCCTGTCTCGCCATTTTGTTTATGCGACAGATCTGTTGCCCTATCTCGACCGTGGCTATCATGTGAATTCGCCCATTGTCTGGATCCACTCGCGCTGGCATCGTCCATGACGAGACCAGGCATTACTGGGATCAGTCTACCGTACGACCTTCCAGTGAGCGTCGCCTTTGGACAAGCACAGCTTAAGTAGCATATACTCGTCTCACGGTTGGTAATGTTTCAGTGGTATGACATCCAGAAGATTTCGACGGCTCATGTAATCTTACACTGGTTTAGGTAGTGTTCGGAGTATGTGAGAATGGGTCGAAAGTAAAGCACCGGCACGGCGCGGAGCGTGCGACTTCGGGCCTTCAGATGGGTTCTGCGAAGGGTATCGAGAAAGAATATAGAGTCTGGAGTCTAAATCGGAGCAGAGAATTCTTGGTACAGGAGTATCGGTGGTCTCGCAAAAGACAGCGTCCAGGCCGATCCCTTTCGCCTGCAAACAAAGAGCATGCGCTTGCAGAGCAACCGCAAGTTGGCAGACGAAAAACGAGTGAACATAAAATCAGAAGTCGAAGAGCGTCAACAACGGTGTGAAAGAAAGGAAAATCGCAGCTTGAGCTTGCGCGGTCAATTAGATCATCGCCGGCGGACTGCTTTCATGAAGGCAGGTGCGATGTGACGGCGCTTGGCGGCAAGTGCGACGCCAGGAAGGAGCAGTGCTGCCTGAGGCATATATTATGGCTGGCCCCCGTCGTTCGTATGATGATAACACAAAATTAGTTGATTAGTTAATTAACCCAGTAAAGTTCTCCCCAAAACGCTCTACTACTGGTTCCTGCTCTCTTGCCCCTCATCTTATCCTCTGTTTCTTTTCACCCTCACTCCTGTCCTTGAACATGCGCCGTCCATCACCTGTACGGCCTGTAACGTAGAATACACAGTGGAGCCGGGCCATGCCATGATCACGCGCGCCCCATTCGCTGGGATTGAAAGTTAATCGCTTGGCGCTAACAACCTGTTTTGGGCAGACCTAGTGACTTAGCAGGTTATTATGAGCTAACTACTAATTACGCCTCCTCCACTGCAACTCTTCATATACCCAATGTTAATCATCATAATAATGAGTTCCAGGTCTCCTATGGCTTCCTCCTGATAGTGACCGAGGCCGTCCTACAGCACTCAGCATCTACTTTTTCTATTCAGCGATGCGTCATTCGGTTTCGCCGGTTCCGGACCTAACGATCTCATGATGTCGCAGAACGAACCGTTACTTCCTCCCCAGTACCCGGGCGACGACACCAGACCAACCAGCAGAAAAGAGCTGGCGGGCTGGTACAGCTATGGCTGGGCCGCGGAAGTCTTTGTTGTGTGTGCAATGGGTATTATCATCTAGCCTGTTCACAATTAACGGAAGCCTATCACTAACCTCACTGTTCATTGCAGGCTCTTTCCTTCCCATGACTCTGGAACAAATGGCTCGGGATAGGGGTCACCTCGTAACAGATAGGAGCCAACGCTGTCAACCGAGTCAAACAGTCGGCCTACTAAGTTATTACAATGAGGTGATGAAGCCGGAGCGCCCGATGCAATGCGTCGTCGACTTCTTGGGGCTTGAGATTAATACTGCAAGCTTTGCTATGTACACATTCTCAATCAGTGTGTTGATACAAGCACTGCTTATAATAACCATGTCTGGGGCTGCAGACCATGGTAGTTATAGGAAATCTCTTTTGGTTGTGTTTGCTTTCGTCGGCTCTGTTTCAACGATGCTCTTTATTGCTATACAGCCTCAATTCTATGTAATAGCAGCACTTGTAGCAATTGTTGCAAATAGCTGTTTCGGCTCATCCTTTGTGCTTCTCAACTCTTTTCTTCCTCTTCTCGTCCGACACCATCCCTCGATGTTACAGGAAGTCGCGGAAGCGCCTCGGGTTGAGCAACCCGATGAGACTGTTGACTCCTCTCCGATTCCTAGCGTTAATACACCGCTGCTTCAATCTCAACAAGGCTTGAATGCGGCCGCAATATCTAGAGGCATTGAGACAGACGGTTTGAACCGGCCAACATCTGCTCTACAACTCTCTACGGGGATTTCCTCCTATGGTATGGGAATCAGCTATATCGGAGCTGTCCTACTACAGGTCATTTGCATTTTAGTGGTCCAGCTCACTCATCAGACAACCTTCTCATTGCGTCTGGTCATGTTCCTCATTGGACTCTGGTGGTTTCTGTTCACTATTCCTTCGACGATATGGTTAAGACCCCGCCCAGGACCACCACTTCCGTTGCCAGAGTCAGGCAAAGGTCGTCGTACATGGTTCGGCTACATGGTGTATTCCTGGACGGCACTTGGTAAAACCATCATGCGAGCGCGGCGTCTCAAAGATGTTGGATTGTTTCTCGCGGCTTGGTTTCTTCTAAGCGATGGAATTGCAACTGTCAGCGGGACTGCTATATTGTTCGCCAAAACTGAGCTTCATATGCAGCCTGCTGCACTAGGCTTGATCAGTGTGATTGGAACAGTATCTGGTTTCGTTGGAGCGTTTTCCTGGAGTTATGTCTCTCGCTATTTCGCCATTCGTACCGAAAGAACCATCATTGCTTGCATCTGCTTGTTGGAACTCATTCCACTATACGGCCTTCTAGGCTACATTCCTGGAATCCAAAAACTCGGGTTCCTAGGACTACAACAGCCCTGGGAAGTGTTTCCATTAGGGGCTATTTATGGTCTCACAATGGGTGGGCTGTCTGCATATTGCCGTAGTCTGTTCGGAGAGTTAATCCCTCCTGGCTACGAGACGGCATTTTTTGCACTTTATGCTATCACCGACAAAGGCTCAAGCGTATTTGGTCCTGCCATTGTAGGCGCGATTACGGGTCGCTATGGTCAGATCAGGCCGGCATTTGCGTTCTTGGCCATTTTGATATTTCTTGCCTTGCCATTGATGCTGCTTGTCGATGTAGAACGTGGGAAGCGAGATGCAATGGCTTTGGCTAGTGAATTGGATGAACGAGAAAGTGAATAAACGACTGTGTACAGAGAACCCTTGAGAGCTATTGAGCTGCCATAAGCTGCAATAAAACTGGTATTTCAATGTTTGTGCTGCGTTTTGATGTCGAGTAAATTGGGGCAAATCCACGTTGTTGTCATGGTCTTCTGTTAGAGTATGCATTGCAATACGCAATTCTCGGTTCTTCTTTCTCAACTAATAGTACTCAGCTTCATCTCATGCAACTATTGAATAGCATCACAAGTGTCAAAACAGGCACAGTTCCCATTGGAATTCGAGATTCGAGAGGCTCCATGAAGTGTGAAGCGACGTGCTACTAAGTATAGTTTTCAAGACCCGCTGGCGGCCGGAGTCCGGAACAGAGTGGCTCAGCCAATGGGACATCTCCAGCCTGTGTTGATACTTGATAGGCTTATGAAGCACTTCAGGTGGTAAGAGCGAGGGTTTTCCGTTGCTAAGTGCCTCGTGTTTAGATGGACCGGGTTCGTACTCGTATTCATTAGCTATGTTTTTACGTACAAGTATGAAAGGCACGTAGTTGGACGGATTCCTCATCATGGCTCCTACATACTGCGGCCAGACAGACCTCTTCCCGACATCTGATGCCGATAATGGAATTGAGCTGGATAAAAGACACCTGGAATCTGCAGGATACCGACTGCAGAGTGTCTCATGGGCAATTATTCTTCCGTCCTCTTGATTCTGGTTAAGGAAAGATGGTTAATAGTTATTAAATAGCGATCAAATCACTTTGCGCGCTGGTCACCCTTGCTTGTTAAAGCGGCGCCAAGCCCGGCTCCTCCACGCGCTTCCCGTTTCAGTAAAGAACAAACTGTCCTTTGGAAGCTGCTCGTTCTTATTAACAGCCGCCTCATCTCTTGTTCCTCCCCGTGCGTTGCAGTTTCCCATCTCTGCTATCTGTCACCTGTCATTTCTTTTCACCTGCACAAGACAGAAGGGAGACTCATTGCATTTTATCTCTCTTTTATTCACCCCGTGTCTTCCTACTGCTGTTTTATCGGGGGCTTGTCTTATCTAGTTCTCTTACACTTACATCATGCGCTCCTTCTACTCACTGGCCCTGGGTCTCCTAGGAGCCTCGGCCGTCGTGTCCGCCAGCGATGCTGAAGAGTCAAATGTCCTGTCATTAACTAAAGACACTTTCTCAGACTTCATCAAGGAACACGATCTTGTCCTGGCAGAGTTCTTTGCGCCCTGGTGTGGTCACTGCAAGGCACTGGCACCCGAGTATGAGGTTGCTGCCACTGAACTAAAAGATAAGAATATACCCCTGGTCAAAGTGGACTGCACAGAAGAGGCAGACCTCTGCCAAGAATGGGGCGTTGAAGGTTATCCTACTCTGAAGATCTTCCGTGGACTGAATTCCGTCAAGCCTTACGCTGGCGCACGCAAGACTGGAGCGTAAGTTCTCGTCCAAAATACTGTTTTATGCGCTTTCATGTAACAGTGATATCTAGCCTCGTCTCCTATATGGTCAAGCAGTCGCTTCCAGCTGTATCTCCAGTTAACGAGGAAAACCTCGAGGAGTTTAAGAGCTTAGACAAAGTCGTCATCATCGGATACATCCCTTCGGACAACAAGAAAGTCAACGAGGCATACACTAGTCTAGCCGATTCGGAGCGTGACAATTTCCTGTTTGGCTCTAGCGATGACGCAGCTATTGCCGAGGCCGAGGGTGTCGAGCAACCCTCGATTGTCCTCTACAAGGACTTTGACGAGAAGAAGGCGGTTTACGACGGCAAGCTGGATTCTGAGAGCATTCTTGCCTGGATCAAGACAGCTAGCACACCTTTGGTCGGCGAGCTTGGTCCCGAGACCTACACCTCGTACATCAAGGCTGGAATCCCATTGGCTTATATCTTCGCTGAGACTCCCGAGGAGCTTCAGAAGTATGCCGAGGAGTTCCGTCCAGTTGCTGAGAAACACCGCGGAAAGATCAACTTCGCTACTATTGACGCCAAGGCGTTTGGTGCTCACGCTGGAAACCTCAACCTTGACCCTGCTACATTCCCTGCCTTCGCTATTCAAGATACCGAGAAGAACCTCAAGTTCCCATTCGACCAGTCTAAGGAGTTCAATGTGGAAGACATTAGCAAGTTTGTGCAAGATGTCGTTGATGGTAAAGTTGAGCCAAGCATCAAGTCTGAGCCCATTCCGGAGACCCAGGAAGGACCTGTTACTGTCGTCGTGGCCCACTCATACCAAGAACTGGTCATCGACAATGACAAGGATGTTCTCGTCGAGTATTATGCCCCATGGTGTGGACACTGCAAAGCGTAAGCGCCCTTTTCTCCCCGAGTCCCGTCTACCCTTTGGCACGAAATCCCAAATGTTGCGGGAGGACGGTTGAACAACACAAAATATAAATGTTTGCTAATTCTATTTACAGTCTGGCCCCCAAATATGAACAACTCGCCAAGGTCTATGCCGAGAACCCCGAATATGCCTCTAAGGTGACTGTCGCTAAGATTGACGCAACTGCCAACGACATTCCAGAGACAATTCAAGGCTTCCCTACGATTAAATTGTTCCCCGCCGGCTCCAAGGACCAGCCAGTGGAATATTCCGGCTCGAGAAGCATTGAGGACCTGGCTACATTCATCAAGGAAAAGGGTAAACATCAAGTTGATGCCGTTGACGAGGTCTCTCAGCCTGAGGAAGGCGGTGTCACCTCCTCTACCAGCTCTGCTGCCCCAACTCAGACCGAGTCGGCTGCTAGCGAGGCTAGCGAGGAGCCTGCCACCGCTGATCATGATGAACTGTAGTTTATGTCCTTTGAGTTGAAACAACATATTTTTCTATTCTTAACAATGTATTTCCTATGCTCGGTTAAATTGTCTTGCGGTAGTCACACTCCACACGTAGCAGCTTCGTTTTTATGACATGACCGCAAGTGTTTTGTTCAGCGATATTTCAGTTCCGTGCAACAGAATCTATTAACCGTGTATGTATGTATTACATTAGGATCTTTGTCCTGAAAAAAACTCGGCTGGCTTAGCTACTTGATAATTTCACTCCAAACAATGAACGCCCAATAATAACCCCGAAACGAAGAGACAAAGCGAGAATCCAATAATCCATCATGTCGAAAAACTAACATGATATAAACAACCAAAAATATTAGAAACTATGGATTCAGAATGGGCACGAAGATACATCTACTTCGCCTCCTTCACTTGTCATTCTTGGGATCTGATTCTTCTTTATCAGAAGGCTCATGAATCGAAACTGGATCACTTTCAGCAGCGGCCAAAGCTTCGAGCGCGTCAATATCATCCGCATCAGATAGTGAATCAGGTTCCGCGGGAACGCCGGCTTCCACGTTATCCTTCAAGTCGGCAGAGGCGGGTTGCTTGTTTGCATTTTTGCTTTCAATAAGAGGCTCAACCTGCTCTTGACTGGCAGCCGGGTTTGCGGGCAAAACAGGTTTCTTTGGGTTTAGACTCCATTCAATCATTGCATCTTCTCCGTAACGCTCGGCGAGCCACTCGTTACATAGCTTAAAATGGCGATTGGTGAACTAAGAAAATCACCATTAGTAAGAAGAATATAAGTTGATCAATAGGCGTAGGAGTAGAGATAAAACATACAAACCCGTTTTTAGCACTAAAAGGGCTTGGATGGACAGACTGCAACACATTGTGCCTTTCCTTGTTGATTGCGGCGACCCTTTTACCGGCAGGAGTTCCCCAGGCCAAAAACACTACACCGCGGGTCCTTACTTTTGCAACTGTATCAATAGCCTTCTGTGTGAACCGTTCCCAGCCACGACCCGCATGACTGTTTGGGTTGTGGGCTCGGACTGTGAGACAAGTGTTGAGCATGAGAACGCCACGCTCGGCCCAGGGTGTCAACAAGCCATCAGTGGCAGGGATCTCAAAGGATGGGTAGTCGTTCTTAATGCAAATATATATGTTTCGCAAAGACGGAGGAGCTTTCGTTGGTGGGCGGACCGAGAAGCAAAGGCCATGAGCTTGGTTATGGTTATGATAAGGATCTTGGCCGAGAATGACTGCTTTGACAGTATGCAAAGGAGTATGGCGAGACCTGGTTCTGTCAGTCAAGACAACGGGTTGCAAGGAACGGCGAAGAATGCTTACCATGAATAGATGTCTTTTTCTGGAGGGAATATAGTAGCACCTGAATCCCTCTCCTTTTTGATGAAGCGTTTCAGGTTCAGGAATTCAGGAGTGACCACCTCTTCCTTGAGATGGGCTAGCCAGCTCTCGTCAAGCGTATCAATCTCCAGCTGCAGCAGCTCCTTTTGCTCGGCGGTTAACGATGCCACCCATTTCTCTTTATTGAATCTAAATACGGAAGGAGGTGGAGCAGTCGCTGCACCTTGAGAGGCATTTGGTTTTGGCTTTGGCGCTCCAAAGAACGAGGTAATGCTGGCATTAGCCTTTTGCTTCTTTGCAGCAGTGGTCGCTGCTGAGCTAGAGATCTGGTTTGCGCTGCGCTTGAGGGATGACATGTTGAACAGACAGTCGAAGTGAAGGGGCACGGGAATAGGCAGGGCACGAAATGAGTTGTCGTCAGCTTTACCTGCGAGGATGGCTTGTGGTACGTGACGTGTGTATTCGGAGCCTCAACAGCATGTTTGAGCCATGGCAAGACCGCGACGCGCGAGTCGTACGCGTAGAACACTCGGAGTAGTTAGTCCAGATGTGGTTAGACTGTCGTTCAATTATTTCACGCAGCCATAGGCAGTAGGCGTATCGGACACAAGTTTGAATATAGTATCAAGATTTTCTCCCTTGCACCTACATTTATACCAATTGAGGCCAGGTTGAAAATATAGACTTCTTGGAGATTCCACTCATAGACAATACAAAATGTTCACATATATTAGTATTGCTCTAGCATTTACCACCCGTTCCTTACTCAGCACGGCAAGGCTCGTTCGCTTTCTCAAACACACCAGAGTCCAGACAGTGCAGGGCTCATGCAGTTTATGCCGATCAACAGGCCTCAGCAAATGAAAGAACCGGGCTTCCATCAAGCAAATATCGCTAACAGCATCCAACACTCTGGTCTGGCCGTGATTGGCTGGCTGCCCAACCCGCAATCACAAGAACTGCCATCTGCCGAGCTTCATCGAGCCATTTCCATCGACGCTGTCACGCCGTGCTGCTCTGCCATCCGATCCTTAGGCCAGGATAGGAGGCAATCGAGATGATCCAAGACTCCGCTGGTTCCCTTCGACGCCTCAAGCTTTAGCCTGTCCGTAGATTAAATTACAAGTGTAGCCAGCCCACCGCGCCGTCTGCGGGGCTTGCTGCCAGGGACCGCGCGCATCGGCCAATCGTACATCCAGGCACACGGGATAAGGACCGGCACTGGCGAATGTGGCGATAGACCAACATTATGGTGGCCTTGTTTAAGATTGTCCAGCTTGATTCTGAGGGCCGCCATGGCTCTATCGGCACACTAGCGGGGGCATCGATGTCGGTCCAGGTTTGGGTTTGGGGCGGAGAGGCGTCCGAAGCATACGTAGTTCTATTATTACGATTGCTACCGCCTCAATAGTAATATTGGCTCTCTCATCCTCGGCCGCTTTGTGTCTTCCCCTCGTTCATTACTGCTTCGTGTCTTTTCCTTTGCCTACCAGCTGGCACTTTCGCCCTCTACCGGTCCGATGACTGGCTTCAGCAGTCTGGGTAGGGTTGATCTTTAGCAAATGCAGCGCTCCGTCTAACATAGTGTAGGCGGTAGAAGGGCTGCCAAATCTTCCTATCATTAGCCATTATCCGGTTTTTTATACAAATACTACCGTCTATAGAAATCTATATGTAACGAAACCCGCCAGCATTGTGTCGCTTGTCAGCGCATCCATTCATTAACTATAGACAAACTGGTTTTCTTCAAACTGCAGCACGCAAAACGGCACCCGGAATTATTCAATCGTCTTCGAGACGCTACTCCAAAGTCCGTCAAATTATATAGTTGCCAATGAAATGTCCGCAACGTCGAGCGACAAAGAATGGCTAGAAAACGCCGAACAAGCAGAGTCCACTAACTCGCATGCAAGCGAGTATCCGACCCATCCGCTTTCCCAACTACAGGGACCATTCGAAGAGTCTATAACGGAGTCGGCCGACCCTAAGTACCTGCAATGGCAGGTGTTTATTGATACGCAGTCTCGGCGAGACCAGATTTTGACGTCACCTAAATATGAACGCCTTTGTGGGAGAAGATGGCGCCAAAGGCCGGGTGAGAGGTAAGGGATTTATTTGTCTAGCATTGGTAAATGCAGAGCCTCGTCATTGGTGCTAACCTGTTGGACGCAAGATATCACCCTCTTTGGAAGATCGTCGCTCAAATAAGCTTCGGTCTACATCTGCTCGCAAATGACCTAGCCAAGTCAGAGATCCACGTGGTCAAAATTCTCCAGACTCACGTATCCGATATCGATGGGTTTATTGAACGAACGACAGATGATCTCCAACTGGCTCTCAATGACATCACAGAACGTTTTGATCTCCTTCGATTACCACTCGAAAACTTGTCCATCTTCAGCGAGATGCTGGAGGATCCGACGTTCCGGCAGTCAGTTATTATAGATAACGAGCGAATCGAGCATATAATAACCCGCTCCACCTTAGCTATGGATGACTCATTAAAGGACATAAGAAAAGGTAACGAATCCGTCAATGGGCTTGCATTCTATATCAAAGAAGTAGGAAAAGAATGGGTTGATCGACCTCCCGAACTTGATCCTATTTGCGAAGCCATGGTGGGTAATGTCGACGGATGGAATCGCGAACTTAGACGCCTGAAAAGAAGTGTGCATAAGCTTGCTATAGCCTTGACACAAATGACCAGGTATTCACTGGAGATCCAAAGACTGGTCGGTGTGGCTAGCAGGAAAGGCGTGGTATTACCATCCTCCTTCCCTTCAATCAAATTGACCAAGAAATGCTGATTTCAAGAACAGGCATCGCCTCGCCCTATTCCCCGGAAACAGCCGCGGCTTCGGTTTCGAATGTCAACTGTTCGGGGCGGTTCGCCTACGGTGTTAGAGAAGCCCCTTCCTCATTATCCTCAAATTTCAGACCCACCTGTCCCTGAATCGCGCCCATCTTCTATCATCACCAAGAGTGATCACCCTATAATCCAATTTCCTACCACGACACTGTCCTTACCCTTGCGCGAAAGCGCAGTGCCAAACGAGTCGGAGAATCAACAGGATCCAGAAAGCGCAACAATCAAAACCAACGGTTTAAGTAGCGCTTTCAAACAACCGGATGCGTTTACGATACCGCGAAAACCTGTTCCTCGACAATCTCCTCCTACATTGGACTTGTTGAAGAACGACCATTTACCGGATGTCGAAGAAGAACATGATAACTCTGAAGATATAGTACAATCGTCCGAGCCTCCTTCGAACTCCTACGTGCCACCGAGAAACCCGATCAAGTCGTCTTCAAGAATAAGGACCCAACCTAGTCGGTTATACCGATCTGCATCAAAGACATTTTCGGTGATTTCCAACATGCGAAATGCTATCAAGGGTGATAACCAATCGAAGACTGACCCATTGAAATCACCTAATCTATCGGAACGCTCATGGATTGATTTCGAGCCCATAGAAAACAAAATGAGTTGGGCTCCCGACTCAGAAGACACAAATGCTTTCGAGTCCAAAAGTGATGTGTCACCCGAGTTCCCGCATCTGGGCTTTTTGACCATTTCTGAAGGCGAATCATCGAGTGATGGTGAAGACACTGAAGACAGCACGGATCTTGAAACGAATAGCGATGAAGAATCTCAGGTTACTGCATTGCCAAGCCTTGGATCCGTGTCAATCAACCACGATACTCCAGCATCGTGGTATGATGATACCGCGGCAGAGGTAGCATCTCTTTACTCGGTAAGAAGTCGAAAGCGCAAAAAAAGAGAGTCACACAAGCCACCTCCGCTTCCAATCCAGTCCTTTAGTGCTTTCAAAACCCCTGATTATGGTGATGGTGAATCTACCATAAATCATAGTCGTTCTTGGCTAGGCCTACAGACTCCATATTCCCTTCGTTCCAAAGAAGGCTCAGAGGCCCCGGAATCACCTTCAGCAGATACCTTCAAATCAGTGGATACACACAAGGCTCAAACAAACTGGATATCATCTACGAAATCCACCGCGTCATTTTCTTTATTCCCTCCATCCATTCGATCGCCTTCAACTGTCAATGGCTTTAACCAGACTCCGCCAATATCACCTAGAACCCTCCATAATCCGATGTCTTCAGCTCAAAGCACTAGACCTGGAACGGCCTCTGGTGGTGTTTCTTCCCGAGCGTTTACTTACTTAAGCGCTCCTACGAGCCTATCCTTTTTCAGCTTCAGTGAGAAGGAAGTTGTAAGGGAAAGTGGCAACAAGAAACCTACAGTTGTACAAGTGGAAGCAGAAAAGCCAACTCGAGGACCTGTTGCTAAATTTAAACCACGGCTCAAGAAATTTGCATCTACAACTTCACTCACGAGAAGCTTTCAGAATGCAAATATCAGCCAATTTAAAGTTGGGCCACGGTCAAATACTATGATTCCAGCCGACTTTACAGAATTCAAACGGCGGTGAAGTGAACCTTACAGCTCAACTGCTGGTTAAATGGGGCTTGATATGCCTAGATATCTAGTGGACATGACGATCCAATATAAAGACCCTTGACGGACCATCTTCCTAACAGGGCCACATACCAGGGACTTCTAGGGTTGGTCATCATATTTAATATCAGTGCCAAATGTGCTAAGAATATGTTAATCTATAAATATGGTTACATCTATAATACAGCCCTGCTATAATCTCGAATTGTACAATTAATGCTAAACGCTGACATATATATCAGGAAGTTTTTCAAATGTTTGTTAAACTGACTCCTGGCTCGCCAATGCTAACCCACATCAATTAATAAGTCTGTCGGACTCTTTTCCACTGGGCAATTAGGTTGTGGACACCTTAAAGCTCAGGGACTGGGACTACTCAGGTTGTCGTTTTTGAAAGCAACGAAAAAAGTGTTTATATTTTATTCACACCGTGTATGGTACCCAAATAATAAAATTTTGAATATATGCTTTGCCCAATGCAGTATTCTACTTGGCAGGAATATAGATTTCTTCATTGACACGCACTTAATTCGACTATTGGCTGGTAAAATATATCAACTGGTATCGTTGAGATATTATGTCTACACACACTCCTCTCTCGTATTCATAGCTTAATGAATCATAGACATTTTTGCGTTACTACCTGCTCTATATAGAACATACAACCCTAAAAAGAACAAGCCAAATTCGAGATCAAGACCCCCAATCCCATTGGAAAGAAAATATTAAAAAAAAAAAAAAAAAAGGCAACTCCGTCTTGTTTTGCTTTTTTTTTAGAACATCCCCATAAAAGCGAAGCGTAACATTTTTATTTGCACCGCTTTTCAACAATGTTAGGACCATGCTCGTCATATTCCTTCTTTGAGATCCACATTTGATGGAAAGTTCCCAAGCTAGCTAGAATGCTTCCTCCGATCCAAGAACCAAATCGCCGTTCAGCCGTGTTTCCTGGCGCTGATAGTCGCACCCGTGGACCGGGGAACATCTGCATCAATTCTTGATTCAGTCGGTCGGTGAAGCCATAAAGCAAGCTAGATGCACCGGTAACTACCACATTCTGCAACAAATGGGGTCGAATGTCAACATCAACAGCATGAAGAGCGGCTTTTATAAGTTCGGGGATGGTCTGGTTTAGAGTAGGTGCTGCAAATTCGGATTCTGAATCCGCGATGTGGGCTTTGATGTCGAACAATGACTCGGCGACACGGTAACGGTCGACTCCAAACACCTGGTTGTAGCCATCAGGGAATTCGAATGGTCGCCCAGGGCTGTTCTTGGCCATCTCTTCATTAGGAAGACCGTTCGGGCCGACAGCAGCAAGTCTGCCCGGCCCAGGCCAAACTTGCACTACAGATTCCTTAAACTCGGTCAGAGTGCGCTCCTCCAGCAGCTTCCTATATGATGCGTCGGGAGCCTTGTCAGGGGGGAACGTCTTGTACGTCGCTTGAGGGCGTTGACCTGCTTCAACGGCGGTTTTCGACGAAACCAAGTAGTGTGGAGTGATGGTGATTGGTTGAGGGGAATTGGATTTGAAGAAGGCGCGGATCTGCGATGAGATATAATCACCCCCTAGAGGCGAATGCTGAACACCACGCTTCAGCACCATTCCATCATGGACGGGCGTTACTGAGATGTTAGACGCTCCAATGTCGACAACTAGCGCTGAAGCTTTCCCGGAGGCAAACCTAGATGCTCAAGTTAGTAGTCGCTTTTGAAAAGCAAGGATATCATCTTTGCGCTCACGCTGCCAGGACACCATTCTTTGCGAGATAAAACGCGGGTGTTCCCCAATTTTCCATCGCAATCTCAATGGTTTTCTCGCGCGCCTTTGTGGGGTTCCAACCGCACTCCGTCATCAAAAGAGGGCTGTCTGCCAGAGGCTTCTCCTCTACCTCGACACCTTCCATGTCGGCCGGCAATTCGCCCTCGGGTACGTCATTAAGACCATTGAGCATTGGGTTTCCGGGCTTTGTCCCTGTCAACCTGGATTTAAAAGAGTACTCCCATAGTCTCTGGGCCGCATCCCAATCCTCCACAATCCCGTCTCGGCCAACCGGGTTATGAACTGAAATACCAGGGCGAGGGGTCACAAATATATCATCGCCGAAGAGAAACTTCTCCGAGTCTGCGATATACTTTCCGTAGTAGCTTGGAACGAGCGATTTTGGCGTGTCTTCACCGGCGAAACCAGCGCGTGTAGTCGAGTAACCAGGGTCTAGGACGATGGCAGACACCTCATCTAATACGTTGTTAGTGTTTTTGCAGACTTTCATTAGGTATCGCAACTAAGTGGCGATGGTAATTAAGCTTTCAAAGCATGGAAAAGGTACTTACCCCCGCCATACTCGGCGGCCGAAGGTGGAATAGAGGGATTCATGGTGAGCAACAGAGCCGAATGCTTTCAAAGTTCCAGAAGCTGCGCCGCGAAGCGAAATCCCACAATTCACCACAAGGCAAGCACTTGCATGGTATTAGCCAAGGTCGCTAGTTGAGCGCAGAAGAAGGGCGTCGTGGGAGCGTTGCGTTTGAGTCTTACCAGTTTTCTCTTTTCTCGGTGGGAGGATGGTGGTTGCTTGCATAGAGTCAAGTGCCAGCAAGATGCGCCGGAAACTCTATTTCTCCAGCCGGAGGACGACTCGTGGCTGGGCCCGCCGCCCAACATGAGCCATCTATCCATTATCTCTCTGACTACTGACACTACACGATAATAAAAAGAATCATAACCTCGACTTTTATGTTGGTTCGAACATTATAATTCCAGCTAGCGACGCATCATGGACGCAGATGTCGCTCAATCTCCCGTGGTCTCTTTTCGCCCAGTCAAGAGGCAAAAGTACATGCGCAAACGAACCCACGATGATCTACCGATACAAAGCCAGGCGACTCGGGAGCAAGAAGCAAGCCCGGCGCAAGATAGTTCGCTAGGGGAACAAGAACCCAGCGGAAACGATATTACAGGCAGCTCATCCAACGTGGTGCGGTTTCGAAAATCTCACAGGTTACGAAAGGGTGGAATCGAGTTTTCCACGAATAGAAAAGAGGATCTCGATCAGAACACTCAACTTGAATCGGCATTGGAGGAAACAGAGACGGACATTTTGAGGGCTAGATTCGACCGTTTCACAGCTCATACAGGGCAGCAGGTGGATGTTGACAAACATATGTACGTGCCCGTGCTTCTTGTAACAAACGATGGTCGCAAATGGGGACTAACAAGATAAGGATGGAATATATAGAATCGGAACTGTCTAAACGACAGAACCGCAGCCAAAGAGGCGAAGGATCTACTGCAGCTAGCCGTGCCGATACAGCAGATGCCAGTCACTTGCGCAAGGACTCGTTTTCCCGTCGTGAACCCGCTTCCTTGGGCAAGCTCCAGGAGATTGACCTTGGCCAAGAAGCAAAGTTACAGAATATCGCTCGTACTGAAGCTGCAACGCGACTCATGGTCGGTAATCCATCTCTGTCCGCAGTTGGTTCATCACCAAATAAGTCACAAGTCGGCAAGGATATACATATGGGGCGGAATCGAATGCGGAATTGTGAAGACCTTGAACGGGATAGACTAGTAGATGAAGTTTTACGAGAAAGCAAATGTAAGCGACCGGTTTATTGCTGGTATTGTGTTCTGCGGCTAACGATTTTCTAGTGGATGTATATGACGAGCCAGAGCAAGAGCTTTCACAGGAGGATCAAGCTGCAGACGACCGTATCGCCGAGCAGTTCCGCCGAGACTTCATGGAAGCTATACAGAGTAGACGCCGTACGCGCACTGCTCCAACTACTAATAATAGCAAAGTTGCTAAGCCAGAAGCGCCAAGGGGACCCAAGCTGGGTGGAAGCCGCAGTGCTCGGGCAGCAATGCGAGAAATGCAAGAGAAAATCAAAAAGAAACCAAGCTGAGATTCTCCACCCAGTCTAGATTGCGGCTTGGGCTATTGCCTCTATAAACCAAACCTTCAGGTTAAACCAAGAACCTAGGCGACGCTTGCTCAAATGGCATACCTTCTCGCATACAAACAAGGTGCTCCGTCGAGAGCCTGTGCGCTATGCAATTGGCGGCCATTGGACCGGTTCGCCCGTTTCATTCAGTTGAAATTTGAACAACAATGAATGGCCTTTGGTCGAATTCCCTCTTTCTACCTCGCGTTCGAACAGTCGAAACAGAAGCGGGACAGATACTTTGATTAGATACTTGATTAGAGTGTCCGAGCAGATACCTGCTCCATCCTACTTGATAGACAATACCTATCTTCTACCACTCGTGGCATTTTTTGGTCCAACAAGCATCTCAATGTTTTTCTGCTTGAGGCATCCTCGACTGGCTATAACGTAAAATCAACTGGTTCCGGGACAGCCGCGATCAGTATTGGATTCTGTAGTACTGTACTAATTGGTAACTATGTTCTGGAACCTGAGCAGTGAAGTAGTAGAATTCCAGGGGCAGTGCTAGATGCTGACCCCAACAGTCGAGCCAATTGGCGGTGGTTCTGGCCAGCCACAGTGGAGCGGGATGTTTGAGCTGGACGAGCCACAATCGTAAGATCAATCAGAATCGTCACGATACAGTCGCGGTATGTACGTGGACTTACGCTGTCAACCGGCTCATTCCTCGAAATGATGGGTCGTGTGGCGATCTCTAAAGGCGGTCCACTGCCGTGGTGGGCGAGTATGTTTACACCTACCCGGTGCCGGACAAAGCGCGAAATGTTGAGGACTGGAGTCTGCACAAAGGCTAAGCCCCCTGGCTGTCTCAGTGACTTGCTCACCGGATCGTGATTTTGTGAGATTCTTGGCCATGGTACCTGTGGGCAGCTGGTTCTCAAACTTCTCAAAGACAGCACAGGCTGGGTAGACTCATGTCGCAGGATCAAGAGAAGCGTAGATGGAGGGAGATCACAGCGTCAATGACGTCTGCTAGAGAGAGGGCCTAAGCCAGTCGACCTGGCTCGAGGCGCGCAGGATGAAACAAGACAAACCAGACGATCGCAGAGTCCAGACGGTAGATCCAACGCTACCGGCGCCTCTAGACTGCGGATGTCTAATAGTAGCAGCCAATATACCGCCATTACTGCCATTACCATACATACAGCGCGGCGCCTGCCGCGAATACTGCCTCCAAACATACCAATAGCGCCAATACCAACAATAATGTGCTCCGTGCTCCGCTTTTCGCTTTTTATACCAACACAAACATTGCTCTGTTTCTTTCCTCTCTATATTCATCATTATTGTTCTTGTTCCTGTTATTGCTATCCCTGTGCCTGTTACTATTCTTACCAGGCGCCCCTCTCTCGTTCTGCATCATCGTCTCGTTCGTTGCTCTCGTTTGTAAACCCTTTCCTTCTGTCCTCCTCGCTCTCCACCATCCATCGGGGGAGCTGTCAGAACGCCTCGCTTGGCAATAATGTGTCTGGCTTGACAATCCATCTTTCTTTCAATTGGCTTGCCCTGCCAATTTGAAAAATATTGCTTCTTAATATTATCAGCGCCTACTTTCTTTCTCACAGGTTGATCCTGCTTAGCTACTCTAGATTTCCTCTTTTCTTTCGCTATCAACCCATCACTTAGCGATGCACGCGCGATGGTGGACGGCTTCGGCCGTGATTACCCTCTTGCATACGCCCCTGCATGTCCTGGCTACTGATGTCCTCAAAACTGACGGCTACTCGCTCTGTGCCCAGAGCTCGGCCATTCAAGTACAACAGTTCAGCATCCAGTATGACCGCAGCACAGAACAAATCACATTCGACGTCGCCGGTACCAGCAACAAAATGCAAAATGTGACTGTCTCTCTATACGTCAGCGCTTATGGGAAACAGGTTTACCAGAAAGACTTCAACCCCTGCGACACAGATTCCAAAGTCGTGGAGCTTTGCCCGTTGCCCGCCGGTACCTTCTCTGCTCAGGGAAACCAATCCGTTCCCTCAGATTATGCCGGCATGATTCCTTCCATAGCCTTTTCGGTGCCCGATCTGGACGGAGAAGCAAAGCTTGAGCTCAAGGCTGCGGACACTGGAAATGAGATTGCCTGTATCGAATCGTCGGTTACCAACGGTAAAACTCTTCAGCTCGCTGCTGTGTCCTATGCTGCAGTTGGTATACTCGCTGCATCCTTGTTACTCAGCGGCTTGAGTGCCTTGGGGACCGCAGGTCACCCTGGGGCCGCTCCCGCCAGCCCCAGTTTTGCCCAGGTCGCCGGCTGGTTCCAGACCATGGCCACTGGTGGCATGATGAGTGTACCCTATCCGGCTGTGTATCGAAACTTCGCATCCAACTTTGCTTTTACCACCGGACTTGTTCCCTGGGGCCAAATGCAGAACTCTATCGACCATTTCCGAAACATAACCGGTGGTAACCTGACTGCCAATAGCTACGAGTATTTGAGGAATGCTACTCTTCATTACTATGGCGATAACGATTCTACAAGTACTACGACAAAACGTGCCTTTGCTGAGCTGTTAGAGCGAGCTGCCTTGTTTTCTCGAGACGTGTCGACTTCGGTTAATAGCACTGGAAATGATACTGCGTCTAATGCGACAAGTGGTATTCAACACACGCTTCAAGGTATCCAGGCATACTCCGAACAGCTCTCCATCCCGTCCTCCAGTATCTTCATGACTGTTCTTTTGTCTTTCGCCATTGTCATGGCAGCCGTTGCTGTAGGAATCTTGCTCTTGAAAGTCATTCTCGAAACTTGGGCACTCTACGGCTCGTTTCCCGCCAGTCTCACTGACTTCCGAAAGCATTATTGGGGTCTTCTTGGCCGGACCATTACAAACTTGATTCTTATTATCTATGGCATATGGGTGCTCTACTGCGTCTACCAATTCACTCGTGGTGATTCATGGGCCGCAAAGTTGCTAGCAGGTTTGACTCTAGCCATGTTCACCGCGCTCTTACTAGCCTTCACCGTTAGAATCGCACAACTTGCCCGTCGATACAAGAAATCGGAAGGAGACACCTCAGTTCTATATGAAGATCGAAAGGTTTGGAGACGTTACAGTTTATTCTACGACAGTTACAAACGAGACTATTGGTATATATTCATTCCAGTTATTGCGTACTCTTTAATCAAGGGCTGCATCATTGCTGGTGGTGATGGCCACGGTCTTTTCCAAACGGGCGGCCAGTTGGTTGTTGAATCTTTGATGATGATTCTGTTGTTGTGGAGCCGACCATACGTTGCAAAGTCAAGCCAATGGATCAATCTCGTGATCCAGGCCGTTCGGGTCCTTTCTGTGGTGTGCATTTTGATATTTGTACAGGAATTGGGCTTTTCGAAAACCACAAAAACTATCACTGGAATCGTTCTCATTGCTGTCCAGTCGACTCTCACGGGTGTACTAGCCATTCTCATCGCCATCAATGCGTTGATCAACTGTATCCGAAAGAATCCCCATGCCAAGCTGAGGGAACGTAATGGTATGCTATCCCAACCTTTTTGCAGACAACATTTACTAATGTCTTACTACAGAGAAACTAGACCATGATATGGACAACCTCACAGCCCTCGACGCGCGGAACTCACTACTTATGGACGGCCCTCGTTCCCGAGCTGACATTTACGAGGCTGGCAAATACAATACCACTGGACCTTTTGAACCCTACCGCGATCAGTTCGCTCATTCTCATGGCCGTGAGAAGAGTACCGATCGTTTGATCTCGACTAACTCCTTCTATCGCGGTCATCACCAGTATTCTCGCAGCACCGACCGAGGTCGCAGTCCTAGTCCTGAAGAAGCCCATCATCAACCTCAGTCTTTTGGAGTTGCTTTATAAGCGGAAAAGCTTCTTGCATTTTAATAGCAGGCGATTTTTTTGTTTTTTGTTTTTTTTTACTTTGTACCTGCTGATTTTTCGTTCTGGATCTTAGACCTACTGCATCTTTCTCTAATTCAATGTTAATAGTTCTACATAGGTGACTTTAGCTGATGGGAATGACCGGTTTTCTCTACAGTAACTGCTTGCTTATACATCGAAGTGGAGTTTGGGTTAGGAAATAGTCTATTATATACTCTTCTAGCATTCTGTCCAGGATACTTCTAAGCAACTTTAGCCTTGTTCTTTGCGCCCTTGCACATCTCTTATCGAAGTAAATAGTGTCATAAACTGCAAAATTTCTACAGTCGGCTCAGCGTCCCATATCACAAACGTCGCCGGAAACAATAAATCTGTACGAAAAACACAAGGCTAAATCATTACTAGAAGATGCACGCTTATATGACTTGAGCTTCACAAACAGTTCACATGCTACATAAAACAAATCTAAAATCTCATTGCCACATCAAATTATTCTAATCTAATTCCCCCTTTGCCTGACCCTCGCACGGTTCTTCAAGACATCGTATTCCAGCCATGTCGCAGGACCCCGCTTGCCATCTGATAGTAATCTTCCAGGATTCATAGTATGACAGCCCTCGTACGTAATTGCAAAGGCGGGTGACTCGCTATCAGCAAGGACAAGAGCGGTCGGAAGGGGGTATAGTTGGATAGAAGAAGCGTAATCCCATAAAACCGGCCGCGATGTCAAGGGGGATGGAGATAGATTTCCCTGGTCTAAAACAGTCTTCACCAATTTTCTGGTAGCAAGGACAGAAGGCGATTCCGAATTTTTATCCTCTGCATCATCCTTCATGACGGTGTCGTCAACTGACATTCCGGCAAGGTTGGAATGATCTGTCCCTTCCGGCTGTGAAGCACGCTCGCTAAAAGTCACACTACTACGTCGTAATCGGCCCGAAATGTCGTCACGGAACACGACAATCTCATGAACTGGGCCGAAAATAGAAACTCGTGCGGGATTTGATGTCCAAATGGCCTCACCCGGTATAGAATTTGTGCTGGAGCCATCATATTCGTTGTTGGCCACGGTGAAAGCACGCTTTACTCTGGAAGTGAATAGCTCTGGGATGGGTTTGCATGGAATAGGGCTGGCAGCACCAGTAGAGAATGAAGAGGCCCAGGGATCACTGTCTCCTGGAACGAATATAAATGTCGTATGCCGCAAAAGAGCCGGAAACTCGGAAAGTAGCGAAGCCAGGGTGTCGAAGCATTCTTTATACTCAATGCTATTCCCACCACTGCCTTGCCCAAATCCAACTTTCTCGATGAAGTTTCCAATCATAACAAAGCCAAGAGGTAACTCTTCAAAGGGTAAGGCATTGTATATCTTGAACACGTGCCTTAATGCGTCAAAGGTGTTCATGTTATCCAAGTTGACCTCGCCCATGATAACCATATTTCTCCGATTATTCTCGCTTTCTCCGCTTGTATTGTGGCGCAAATATCGATTTTCAAGTTTTCTCATGCGTTGGCCTTGAGCACGTTCGCTTCCAACACCTAAAAAGTCGATCCAGCCAAACCCACCGCTGGTGCCGATGTCCCTACTCGAATGAATACTACTGAGTCCAAGAGTAACCTCCCGTCTTTCGCAAGGAGGGCCAGCAATCGATATCCCCAAGAATTTGCCACCTATCGCTCCCCCTATTCCCCCATTCCCACCTAGGACAGACCCTCTCACTATCTCCTCTTCTTCATAAATACCATCGACTAGTACCATCATGCCCGGAGAAAACCAGGCACCATCTTCAGGAACAGGTCGGGCATGGCTAAGATCCAACACAATACTCCCAGTCAAGTCGGTAAGCGATAATTCTCCAGTCGGTGACAAAGATAAAAGTCCTACCAGTAGATGTGGTGATCCGCTTCTCCCTAGTAGATTAACGATTGGAGATATCTTGTATGACTGGGTTACATTGCTTGCAAAAGATGAAGTTTGAAAAGACTCATTTCGTAATAATCGCTGGTGAACCAGGTTGTGTCGATCTCTCCAGAACGCAGTCTGATGAGAGGGCTGAGGAAGGAGGGATGGCTTCGTGGTAGATGTTTCGAAATGTTTGTTGGTGGGGTTATATGTCAAGCGAGGCTGTTCAAACGCACTAATTGTTTTGATCCATTTCCTAGTGTCATTATGCTCTGCATCATCGTCCTCATCTTCGATAGGTGTGCTCGTGGTATTGGTGCCTGTTGCTGCTGTCCCGTTTCTTTGTAATTTAGGTCGATCTTCTCGGTCTGTGACTTTTCCAGGAGTAACTCTGCCGCTAACCATATTATTCTCTATCGACTGAAGAATTGATTGCAGGGAAGTGCCATTGCCCTCTTCCACAATGACACCACCGCCGTTCTTTCTCCAGATCTTAGCCACCTCGTCGAGTAGCCGTTCGGCAAGGCCTTCTTCGCGCCATTTTGACCCGCAATTTTGTCCGACAAATGTCGCCAGCACTTGTAGTGCATTTGATGAAAGGGTTAGGTTGTGTTTCCTGGTAAAAGTCCTGAAAGCTACAGGGCGTAGGATGGACGGAGGTAGAAGAACGGGTAAGACGGTGGGTTTTGCGTGCAATGAACTTGATTTTCCAGTTCGAACTGGCTTCACAGGAGTACCAAATGCTGGAGATGACGAAGGAATCGGGTCTGCGACACCCCGTGCTGATAGTGGTAATCTGGGCGTTGATGGTTTATCCATGGTGTGGTCAAACGTCAATGCGGGGAAGTCGGAAAAACACCGAGTAGTTTTCTCAGGAATTATCTCAGATATTGATAACCCGAATAATCAATTTGACTTTGCAAACATTTCTTCAAGGCTAGAAGTGCAGTGACCTCACATGAGTCGCGAAGGACATGTTTCGCAGTGTCGTCCATGTAGGTGATTTTGAGCTCCGCAAACGCGTCTCTTTCGGTGACGAGACGCGCCGGCCTTTGTGGGGCAGACAGCCATTTAAACCGCTTTCGACTTAAATCCTTGTGATACTACGAGCACTGGATGGTCTCTCACTTCTTGATGCGCCAACCACCCTACTCACCTTGAACCTAGCGAGATACCATATTCGAATCACCCAGATCGCGAATTTTACAACCCGTCTTTTCATTTTCAATTTTTCGAAAGCGTATTGAAAACACGCCCGTGCCAAATCATGAGCTCCGCCGAGGAGACAACCGAGCAGCTTCAGGCTCGTTTAACCGACCTGACGACTCGAGCTGCTGCTAAGGATGCCGTTAAAGATTACAACGCCTCAGCGGAGCTATACTCACAAGCAACCGAGCTACAAGCTCAGTTGAATGGAGAAATGTCATTGGAAAATGTGAGAATTCTATACGCATATGGAAAGTCGCTATACAACGTCGCTGTGAGCAAGAGCGACGTTCTTGGTTCTAAAGTCGCTGGTGAAAACACGACACAGCCATCCAAATCTGAATCCACGAAACCGGGTATTATTCAATCTGCGGTCTCTAGCTCTGCCACGAAAGCTTCCCTTGATTCTGCGAAGCCCAGTGAACAAAAGAGTCAATTTTTCCAATTTACTGGCGACGGAGACTATGAAGAATCTGACTCTGAGGATGGAGAAGATCCTGAAAAGGCAGACGAAGAAGACGATGACTTTGAGAATGCTTTCGAGGTTCTGGATTTGGCACGGATCCTATCGCTCAAAAAGCTAGAAGAGACAGAGAACAGCTCAGATAGAAAGGATAAAAGTACAGGCATTGACCCTGCGACCAAGCAGATCAAAGAACGCCTCGCAGATATATATGATTTGCAAGCAGAGATCTCTTTGGAAGGGGAACGGTTCGAAAATGCCGTCTCAGACCTTAGAGCAGCTCTTGAGCTAAAAGAAGCGCTTTTGCCTTTTGAAGACCCGTCTATTGCTGAATGTCACTACAAGCTTTCGCTTGCCTTGGAGTTTGCTTCGGTCACACAACCTGAGGATAGTGACGAAGGACCACCGCAACCTGCGTCTGTGGACGAAGAAATGCGAAAGGAGGCTGCAAAACACATGGAAACAGCGATTGAAAGCTGCAAGGTTAGAATGACACAGGAAGAGACCAAGTTAGCCGACGGTGAAATCAGTGAAGAAGATAAGGTGAATGCAACGAAAAGGAAGATTGCGAACGTAAAGGAAATCGTGGCAGATATGGAACAACGGGTAAGCATATGTACCTCGGGTGATTTCAGCCATCAGATCTAACCTATCGATTCTTTTCATAGTTGGTTGAACTTCGTCGACCACCGGTCTCAATCAATGACCCCAGTCAAGATGCTGGTACGAGGGACACCTTGAATGGGATTCTTGGGCAAATCATCGGGAAGTCCTCGGAGGAGCAGAAGGCAACGTTGGATAGCGTCACTAAAGGCGCCAACGACCTTTCTGCACTAGTGAGGAAAAAGACTCCTTCCAGCAGCAAGCGTCAACATGAAAACAGTGAAGTGGAAGATTCTTCAAAACGAGCTAAAACCGAGGACCCGGCTTGATAGAACAGGATCTGGGAAGAATCGTTAAAAAGTCTCATCCTGATAATGGCTCGTCAGTGATAGAATCCCCATAATCTAAGATATTAGGTTTCTTTTGATACATGACTATCGAAAAATGTCTAACTTGGTGAAGTCTTAAGAAAAATGGATTCATAATACGGCTAAAGATGTAGCTTCAGCCCACTCTTGAATCGATACAGAAACGAGGAATTAATGTAATAGAGCACGAGGGTATCACATTAGTTAAAAAAAATAAATCATGGCATCCGTCATATCACAGCATTATATTTACCTTCCAACAAAAGCAAACCAACAAGCAAAAACTGTACACATAACATCATGCTTTGTATTCATCGTTGACGATCCACTCTACGACTTCTTCGCCGAGTCGCAAGAGCTGGACTCCAGACCCCTGCAAAGAGGTCTTCGCACTCGTCTTCGTCTTGGCTGTCGAATTCAACTGCTGAATCGTGCGCTTGGTTAGGGTTCTCACTGGTGAGGAGCGGAGTATCATCAAACTCCCAGCATGAGTACATGCTTGTACGTTTGGTTTCTAATATAAAATTGCCGACCTTGTATCGCTGGGATTCTTCCTCGGCGGCAATATATTTCCATCCCAAGACGCTGCCACAGATAACACAGCTAATATCACAAACGGTATGGGCACCGGTCACTAGCTGGCGCGGCACTGGCTTTTGAGTGATTGTGTTCAATAGGGAAGTTGGATAATGAGGTGAAATTGACGCAGGCTTGTCTCTGGGCAGAAGATGCTGTCCTGAGACTAAATAGGCACGTCCATGACGACCCGTGAAACCTTTACTGATGATTTGTGAAGTGCGACATATATCTGTCCCACATCGAGCGCACCGAATGTAGGATATATGTGACCCCAGCGCCCTGTCTTCTGGGCTATCTCCCGCTGCCTGACTTCGTTGTTGTGAGTTTACTTTCGAAGCAGAGAATAGTGAAGATGGTAGAAGGAATGCAGGAAATACCGAAAGGGCCGGGTACCCTTTTGCGAAAGGCATTCTGTCTCGAGGGGCGAGGTGAACAATAGATACGGTTATTATTAAATTATCATATTCTGGAAGTGTAGAGTTATATTAGTAACAGGTTATCGATGGCATATATTTTCAGCGCGTCTGATCAATATAACGTTGAACATTGAACATGAGTAATAAACAATGACGCATAATAGAGTGCGATTTACGTCACGATGTTGGAGGGGGAGCGTGTCGTGGCACTAACAGGAATTTGGTGTGGTTTTAGGTGACTTACGTGTTCCCAGACAAGATGATTCGAAGCTACAGCTTAAGCCCACAAACTGCACGACTTCCCCCTCTCAGCCCTGGTCACCTGAACAGAAAGCGAGATGCCCTGCCCGCAGAAGTGGCGCCCTACACGAAAGCTCATGTTATATAACAATAGGATAGCTGTAGTAGTTTGATACTAGATCAAGAGCCATGATATTCGTAAGGATATGAACTAGCCAAAAAAAAAAGGTTGCATAGGCTTGGTAGGTGATACTCATGTTATCTACAGGAAAGGAAGAAAGAAAAAATGTCAAAAAAGAAGAATAATATTCCATACCAATTAAAAACAGAAAACAGCGACCTTAAACAACTCCATCTGCAGTCGAAGAATTTGATAACCTTGCACTAATCCTTCATATCTCCGCGACCAAGAATATCCACCTGTCGCTGATTGAAGCTGCGCTACTGTCCGTAGTCATCCAGGATTCTAGTGTCGTCAACGAGAATCCACACCAGCCGAGATTTCGTACAATACCCAGTCCCATAGGATCGGCTAAGCGTGGAACACAGGCGACTACATGGTCACAGCTTAAGTGTTCCATTTCGGCAAGTTCAAAAAGAGCAAGCAACCTGATACAAGAGCCCGTCAGCGAACAACTTTTCAGAAAGGATTTTCATTGATAATTGGCTTACCCATTTTTTATTCCGTGGTCGGCCGTACGATCATCGAAGAAGACGAAGAGCGTCTTCTGGTTGTCATACTCGGCAACAAATCCTCGATAGATGGCATCATTTGCATAATCCCATATTTCAAGGTAGGCATCGATAGTCTGATGATTTGTTCTCGAACTCTCTGGCCTGGTATTCTGATAATACGCACCCATCGGTAGCGACGTCCGGCGTCTGCGGTTCCTCTCACCAAGGAATACCACGGACAACGTGTCGCAGAAAAGTCTCTCACACTCTTCTTTGATGGTTTGCGCTGCCTCCCTTGCATTCTTAGATGCTTTTTGTCTCGGCCAAAAATCCTCTGTCTTGAGTAATGCGGAGGATCCAAAGGGAGGACTTGTCGTGCGTGTCTTAGGCCCCGAAGGGACCTCAGGAATACCACCGTGCTCCTACGATTGGGCATCAGTTAGCGACGCTTATATTTCGGTCAAATACAATGAGTTGACGACATACCTGCCCCGTTCGTAGTGCAGTAATGGAATCCCTTCACCAGCACCGAGGCGGGGGTAGCCATGTAGCAGCTAGCAAGAACACTAATCTGCCCATAATTGCCGTGGCGATTCTGTTGACTAGAACAATTACTGTCACTACTGAGATCCTCCATTGCGAATCAAATGACACAAGTGAAGGCTAAGTTTCTGGGATCTGCAGGTTTTGGGAATAAAAAGAAGAGACTTGTAGCAGTTGGTTGTTTGTAGAAGGATTAATTAATGATTAATACGGAAGGTCACGGTGGTGGTTTCTGACTCCCCCGCCGGTTAGTTAGCACGCTCACGTAATCTTTAGGTTAGGTTTGCTTGGTGCCTTGCTGCCTTCATACATTACTGCCTCACCGCCTCGCTCTTCATTAGGGAGATGGCTAGAAAAAAAATTATATGGAGTTAGCAAAATTCGCACACGATGATTATATAAACAATAATATTTGTATTTTTTGAAGCGAATCGCATATGTACAGGAGGTGTGGATCCATAATGATTTTAAGCATGAAAAAATGCCCGCCTTAGACAATGAACAAGCCTAGAAAACAATGCTCTATGAAATAGTCATGTCAAGAATAGGGATGGCAATGCAAAACAGTGCAGGGTAGGAAGAGCTGCTGGCTGAATATGTCGGAAAGCAAACCTACGCCGCGATTGAAAAAGACGGGTATATACGAAGGCTATACATGTCACAGTTCACGGTAATCACTTGGTCGTATTCGGCGTTGTCTCGCTTGATGCCTATGGGGATTAATAGGTTGGCGAAAATATGCATTATCCTCATCTCTATTGGATGGACCATTGAAATTGGTCCTTTGTTGGCTTTGATATCCATTCATACTTCCACCATAAGGAAAACTAGAATGTGTCTGCATGAAAGGATTTGGTTGGGTAACAGGCATCGAATTGAAGGAATTGAACTGCTCATAGTCATTCCCTGGAAACATGGACCCATCTGCAAACATCCCATTGACCGGAAGGCCGAAAGCACTGCCGTTCATCTGGTTCCAATTGTTGTTTTGAGGTTGAAAATTGTTATTCATAGGCATCATAGGATTCATCATGCCTACTCCACCAGTAAGAAAGCTGTTGTCGGGAAACGGCATTTGAGACTGAGGAAAAGCCGGGTTTGGGAAAGGCATTTGCTGATTAAAAGGGAAGGGCATTGTGTTTGTAACGTTATCTTGAGATGGAACTTTCGGCGAATCCGTGTCGTTTTGCTGGTCATTGGACTTTGGCCTCTTCATGGAGGCTGATGGCTCGGCTCCATTAGGATTTTCAGCAGCAGGCTCTTCCTCTGCTGCTCTCTTCTTGCTCTGAGGTTCCTCGGATTTGTTTTGGATATTCGAGGGAGACACAACAGTAATATTTTGGGACGTCTTTGCGACCGGGGCTTCAACGTCTTTTTCCTGAGTTTCGTTTGATTTCTCAACTTGATCTTGCTTTTCCTTATCTTTCCTCTCTTCAGCCTTCTCGGCCTCATAGGCTTTGATTTTAGCGGCGGCGTCATCGTCAGTGACAAGATTATCTAACAATACGCCTTCTGTAGAACATCCCGGGCATACGAAATCACTTTCAATGAGAGCATTCGTGATACAGTCATTGCAATATGTTTGATGGCAACAGGGCGTCTTGGTTGGTTCCAAGAACATGCGCTTATCAATTGGGCATTCAAGCCCTCTAGCTCGAAGATCCTTGCTACCTTCAGCAGACGCTGCTTCAGCCGCTGCTGCAGCTGCAGCTTTCACCTTTTCTTGATACAATTCCCAAGCAGCCTTATCAGGTTGCGCAATAACAAAATCGCCATCAGCATTCACCATGACACCGGAATTCTTCAGGTCCTCCGTAGATCCATCAAGGGCCATAGCTGCGGACTTTTCTACCTTTGTTTGCAAAGACCGAGGAATGCCCGTAGATCTCTTTACACGATATCTGCCGTCAAATTTCGGGTCATTATTTGTTGGACAAGCTTGAATCCAATGTCCTTTTTCTCTGCAACGATAACAAAGATAACCTGGCGGAGGCGGGTGGTCGGGTATATTGATGGGCTTTCCTCGGCCGCGTCCAGCTGCAACTGGGATTGCACTACAAGGAAAATAAACTATTAGTCCATATTCAATACTTGAATTAAGCAAATTTACTCACTTAGCCATCTCTTGTTGTTGTTCCTTCCATTGATTCGCTTGAAGGTTGAACAGAGCGTCTATTTTTTCATCTTCAGTTTGAGCACTATCAAGTCCTGGTATACTGGCTTTGTTGTTAGAAAGAGCACCGGCTGTAATCCGACTTGAAGATGATACGTCAGCCCGTGTAGAGCTACGTGCAGTTACAGGCATTTTGCCGGATACATAACGAGCCGCGCCCCCTTTACCCGGTCTTGCTGCAGGAAGTCTACGCGCGATAACGGACGTTGAACGAGGGATAATCGCAGTGTCATCATCGTATTCTGGGTAAGAAAGATAGTTAGTGCTATTTCTTAAAAGACAGAGTAGTAATATACGCAACAAACCTTCTCCAGTGTCCTCATTATAGATGGACAACTCGAAATCGGTGCCGTCGCCTAACCTGTTCTGATTGATGATTTCTCGTTTCAGTTCAAATACCGAGATTCCCGTGCCGTCAAACGTCACCCTCGAGGGTTCTTTTTGTGATTTGAACTTGAAGTGAACAGAAGAAGTCATTGTATTTGTTTCTTCGATGTCGGTGGTTTGAAGCGTGAACTAGAGACGACCGGCAAGGATGTGTAAACCGAGAACAAAACCCGATACAGAAGGAGATAAAATGTACGAAGAATTCGATCAAGTAGGTGAATGAGGATCCCAGTCAATAGCCACGGCCGAGAACGATCCTATTTTCAAAAAGCTTTGAAGGGTAGGTTATTATGAAAATATAGAATCAAATCAGATGTCAAATGAACCACAGTTCAATGATTTCTATCGATGAAGGAATGCTTTCGAATTTGACAGGATTTTTGCTTGTATGCATGCGACTTGAGACAAAAAGAAATGTTACATGAAAGGGGAAAAAGATCCTGTGTACACAAGACAGGATAGGCCACTTGCAGGCCTTCCTTATCGCCCTACAACGAACGTAAAGCCTCAGTGATCAAAACAGTCTTTCTTTTTCTTCACTTCTGTAAGGACTCAATTAATGTCAGTCCACCCTGAACCGATTTGAAAAGACGCGATCGAAGATGCGATCGGAGTGGCGATGTTGAAAAAGGCACCGAACTTTCTCTTCGAACGCCAAGCAGGAAATCCCCAATACTGACCCCCAAAAAGAGTACTTTTTGGCTTTTGGGTGATCTGTGGCGACCGAGATGGGAAGGTGTTGTTGGAGAGATAGATCACTTGGGTGGAGAGAAGGAGGAAGAAGGGGAGAGATAATTAATAACTTGTTAAATGGTGGATTGGCGGGAGAAGGATTAGTCAACCATGAGATCACGTGGGCTTCTTCAGGAATGATGAATGGTGTTATGGGCCGCTAGTGCAATTTAGGGCTAGTGCAATATTGATCACGGCTCTATACTAGAAATGGATCGGTCTATGAGCAATTAGAGATCCTGTAACATATTTCACCAGGCACCCTAAGAGGCCGGCCCACCTTCAATTCGCTGACAAAACTGGAATTTTTGGGCCCTCAATATTTCGTAACTTTTATTAGAAAATATAATCTAAAATCAATATTATAAACAATATATATGGTAAATAAAAGTATATTTCAGTACTAATAAGAGTATCCTAAAAATAAAAATCTATTTTATTTATTTTTCATACGTCTAAATTATTTTAATAATTATTTTAATAATAATAATTATTGGTGTCCATTGGGAATTCTATTCGCAAGTCAACATTGAAAGGCTATGCAGACATCCCAGCCTCCAAGTTTTTACTATATCGTTCTAACATGCCACTCCCCTAGACGAAAACGTCGCCTGTTTCAGGTTTGCGGACAAGAAAATCGTTTTCCACCAGATAATCTTTTACATCAGCCACAGTGAATTCGCCTCGATGAAACTGGAATGTATTAGCTAGGTTAGAATATTTGTAAATATATGTAAACAAATTTGAACTCACCATGCCAGCCCCCAATGCTGCGTCTGTTGTTGTTCCTGCAAAGACATCCGCAAAATGGGAAGGGTTCCCAGCTCCACTGGAAGCAATAACTGGAATTTTGATGGCAGACTTTACGTCTTGGATCAGCTCTAGGTCGAAACCGCTGTTGCTTCCATCTTTGTCGATACAATTCAAGAGAATTTCGCCTGCCCCCATTGCCTCCACAGCCTGCACGAGCTGTCGGACATCGAGATCACGCAATTCTCTGCCACCCTTAATTGTGCACTGGTACCAACAGGTGTCTTGACCCTTGGAGTCTGGGAATGCAGTCTTGATAGTGTGGTGGCTTGTTTCTTGTGGGCCACTAACGTAGATGCGCTTGGGGTCAACACTGACGACAACGGCTTGGTTGCCATATGCCCTCGAAATTTGTTCGATTGCTGTTTTTCCGGATAAGGTCTTTCCTCGCTGATAGTACTCTTCTGCAGCAATGACGGCATCTGAGCCGATGCTAATTTTGTCCGCACCAGATTGAAAGTACATCTTCGCGATTTGCGAGGCCGATACTTGGGTTCCATCAGTATCAATCGTGTCACGAATTCCTCCTCCAATCGTAAGTGGAACAAAAACCGTCTCCGATGTGCGCCTTAGAATCTCCAGCATGGGTAGGTCCCTCAATGGGCAGTTGCGGAAAGATGTTATGTTCAGGAATGTCACCTCATCAGCTCCTTGCTCGTAGTACTTTTTGGCCATATCAACTGGTTTACCCAGGTTTCTGACTTTCCCGCCGCTAGAAGCACCATCGTTTTCTCGCACATCGTATTGGTCGCCTTTGGTGACTACAAGATCCCCTTCATCATTGGTTCGTACGTCGAGACATGCAATGACTCTTCGAGTCAATCCATCTTTTGTCACAGCCGTCGATGTCGGAATATCCTTATTCTCAGTCCGCTGTCCCGTCAAGAAGGCATGAATGGTGCGCAAGCCAGCCTGCCCACTCTTTTCAGGGTGAAACTGGGTTGCAAAAACATTTCCACGTGCAATTGCGCCAACAAATTCCTCTCCTCCGTAATGAGCTGTCGCCACTGACCAGCCTTGCTCCTCCAAAACACCAGCCTCATATGGCACGGCAAATGAATGGACATAATAGTACTTGCTCCCTGGATTCAGTCCGTGAAAGCTGGTGTCAGCGGAGTTTTCGTTGATCCTGGTCTTGGCTGAATTCCAGCCAATATGCGGCACACTTTTATCTTTGTCGTCAAATTTGCGTAAGCTTAATGGGATTAAGCCTAGCCCTGGAACACTAGGATCTTCCTCGGATCCGCTAAAGAGTGCCTGAAGTCCAACGCATATGCCCATGAAAGGCTTCCCTGATCGAATGTGCTCTCGTATGGGTTCCAGAAAACCACTAGATGAAAGTTGAGAGAGGCAATGTCCAAAATGCCCCACCCCTGGCAATATCAACGTCTATACTTGAGGTTAGCACTAGGCAGATGACACAAAGACTATCATCTCACTTCGGCATTAGAAACTTCTTCTGGTGACCTAATCCATTCCACTTCGTATCCAACTTTGTTGATTGCATTTACCAGAGATCTAACGTTCCCTGCCACATAGTCTAGGAGATGCACGGTAGGCATGGTTGCGAGACGCTCAAAAGTGTCGACGATGTTTTTGAAGGGGTCACACGACAACTGACGCAAAGGAATTGGCCAAGTACTCTGGATGGTGAAATGGCAGAAATGAAAATAGGCTCACCAACCCGGTCCGGATCTGTAATGAGTCATACAAGAAACAGCGTTCTAGAAGTGCCGCAGTAAATTGATATTTTGGTCGAAACACCGATTCCTCCTCCTAATTTTCATATGCTGTCATCAAATCCGATTCGTTACAAGTCCTGAGGAATATTTCCAGCTTCCTGCATGCCCATTGAAATCTCGTCGAAAAATCTGGTGAAAGTCAACTGGGTGGTTTTGGGTGGTTTAATGTGGTTCTGCAATTAAGAAGCCCCACCGCCACGAGGAAAAATCGCTGTGCAAAAACGAGGACTTCAGTAGCCGCTTCTAGCTAGCATTCCCGCTTCAAACATCTCAATTAAATATCTTCAATTCCTAAACGGCTTTTAGTATTTTACTTTGTCTTTTTTCCACTGGGTGTTGACATTTACCTAGTCGCTAGCGGTTCCTGGTTCTCCGTGTTTTAAATGTCCAATACCGAAGGGTTGTCTCTATGGGGGTGGGGGGAATAAGTAGTATTCGAATATTACGTGGCCTATATCTGAACATTAAATGTTTGCATTTTTATTATAACGCATTTTGTAATAGATGTTATGCTATGATGAGGTTTGGAAACATAGAATATATATCAATTGATAGTAAAATCTCAGCTACTTTAAAATTCAGTAATAGTTGGTACGGTGAATTGATGCCTGATTCCAGCATACACCAAGAGCACGTGACTGTATAGTCAACAGAGGATGGCTATGATAGCTATGATTCTACTTTAGTACATATAGACACTCGTTTACCATCATGTTTTTAGTTGATCGTGTTATATTTTCATAATCAAATAGCATACTACTATTAGTATCTCAACGACTTGCTTTTTATATACTATTATCACTGCGATAAATAACCCTTTATCGCCTATTGCCTACGGCCCTTCTTCCCTTGTTAGCAGAATACCCTAAGTGTCCTTCGATCTCAGAAGAATCGTTGATTACTTTTGACAATAATATGCTTTAAGAATCTCAATCTAAGGATCTTTAATAGTTTTGATATCAAATAATTAGGAACTAGATTTAATTTATATCTTATTTACTAGTGAAGCTGATTGTTAATGATTACCTAAATAATGGTAAATTCTCGGAAATTTCAGCGAAAAATAACGCGTCAAAAGCATGGGTTTGACATACCGTTCCATGGCGTGTTTATTATCGCATTAGCTGATTGACATCATGCCGAGCTGTCATGGAGAATACATAATAAACACCGAAAATCTCGCCTGTCACCGAGGCTTACCATTTTCATGTGGCAGTCGCTAATTGGTGCAGAAGACATCTAAGCTGTCAGAAACAGCTCGTAAAGGCGAGAAAATGAGAAAATGCAAGCGGCCGGCTAGGCGATGCTACTACATAGGGCAATCGACGCGGAGAGACGCAAGGCGGATCTAATGGTCCAACAAGGCGTGGAATAACCTGCGGGGAAATGAATCTATTGCATTCCGTAATACGCGTTGCTTATCGACTGCCACTACGTACTGGCCTATCACGATATAGAATTTCATAGACGTTGTAAGACAGACCCCACTGAGCTGCTGTATATATGCTCCACACCGCACGGTGCATCTGTGTCGTGGTATTTCTCTCTATACAAATAGAAGATCACGTTTTAGACAGTGATAGAGAGTACTGGCCATTTAGACTCAACTACGGGGTGAAAGTCATAGGACTCGATGATGCTAGATTGAGCGACCTCTTCTGAGGCTATTTTAGTGAGGGGTCTTTATTAGTAATATGCTTAGATTTAGACTTGAGCTCTAAATAATGTCTTAACGCTTTCAACTAAGTGACTTGAGATAACCCGTAGCCGGTGGCGTTATACTTCGCGCCCTTGTGTTGCTGATAGCTAGTCCGTGCATGCAACGTAGACTGTTTCCTTACCAACCAACCGCTTTCATGCTCCGTAATTGGTTGAAGCACCCAACACGTGGAATGGTATCGATTCCTGCAAGTCCATAAAACAAGCCTTTGGACTCATCTATCGTGACGCTAAAAAGCTCGCTCCGGCTCCGCTCCGTGCCGTGATGACAGTGGAGTGTGAAATTCTCAGACTCCAGTCCAGAGACCTCTGCAGCGGGCTATCGGTTGACATAGTGATGCATGGATGCTGCAGGAAAATTTCTAGCGTCAGAATTGCACCTGTTTACAAGGCGCAGTACCAGATTATTAGGCTCTTTGCGGTAATGCATGAAGCCATTTTCCCGTATAAACTACCTATATTTTTCTCTTATCTTCAGGCTGTGGTCATACCAGTATGTAGTTTCCGAACTGGGAATGGTTTCTTTCTCAAATGGGAACTTTTTAATATAGGATCTCATACCAACTCGTATCTCTGACGAGGTCTGCAGCAAAATACGAATGGCGATATACCCTGGTTATTGGGACAAGGATTACGCATATACGATGGGGCTAGAAATTGCAAGCTGACATGGGAGTATTACTTTCAATACACTATTCTCTCACAAATTGTATTCAATGCACGTTGAATGGCCAGTGATTGGCTGTTTTTCAAATGGATTTCCGTGTATCGGTGAGTGTATCTGCATGTGCATCTATATGCTTACTTCTCAGCCGTGATGCCTACTAATTATATAATGATCTAGGGAATTCTCATGTCATCAATTGCAATTGAGTGTCTTATTTATGAATATCAAGTACTTGCTTATAGCTTTCTGAAGAAGCATTGGATGATAAAAAGTCTACAATTAAAAAAGAAGGAAAGAGAAAGAAAACAGAATTTAAAAAAGGCAGAATTAAGAAGAGAACCAAGAGCAAGAAACTGAGGGCATTATGCGTACCCAAAAATCGAGCAATGCCGAGAATGGCACTGATGGAGAGTCACCTTCATTCCCTCCGACTCCAGACGAGCATGAAATGGACAATGAGGATGGTGATACATCCGGATCATCGAAGAGTGGAAGGGTAGCGAGGCGTATAGCATGTGATGCCTGCAGACGACGCAAGGTCCGCTGTGATCGAGCCCAACCGATCTGCGGTAGGTGCACTAAGTTAAATCAGGATTGCAAGTATACTGCATCCAGGAACCAGCGTGGCTCCGACTCCAATATGTCCCAGGCTTTGACTACGTTGCAATCGCGATTAGGTAATTACTCAAAAACCCAGACCCGTCTACTGTATAATCAAATGAAGACTAGGGCTCAATATCTTATCATGGTGCCTCTGTAGCCCAAGCAGAAGCCCGTTTAGCATCAATACATCAGCCATTACCTGATATGTGGAACACTGCCTCTACTATCGGCTTGACATTGCCTCCCCAGAACACGACTGCACAACTCCCTCTTGATTTTCCACCAACGAACACGAGCTCTGCGTTTTCATCCCACATGAACTTCCACCACGAGCCAATCTCCTTGGATTCAAACGGCGGCCACATATCAGAAAACAATAACAGCAACGATAATGATTGGTATGTCATGCCGCTATTACAATTCTAGCCAATATTGACACTGGAGCTTATTTATCCTTCTTAATACAGGCATGAAGTATTCAACGATCACTCGGGGTCTACATTCATTGACCAAATTGACATGACCGACTTTGAAGACGAATCTTCCCATATAATATTCCTGTCCTTGTAAAACCAACCCTCCAATCCCCCCATTTTGAACATGGCTAACCAAGGGATTCACTATTCCTTCTTATTTCATGTAGGCATCAAACATACTTCAATCATATCCATGCTGTGATACCAATGATTGACCGGCATCGTTTCTCCCTTGAGCTAGACATGTCACATCCCTCACCGCAACTCATGAGTCTCAGCTACGCTATCGCTCTTCTTGGCGCCACAGTCTCCAGTGAACATGCTGATTTCGAAAGAACGTACTATAGCCATTCCAGAAATTATGTTGAAACTGCCGAAAGGGACGATGATGATGCCCAATTCAACAACCTGAATCTATTGCAAACTTATATCCTTCTTACGTATTACGAATTTCGACGCAAGTCGTTTGCACGAGCTTGGATGAGTCTGGGCAAAGCAATTCGATTGAGTGACATGCTAGGATTGCATAGGATGGATCAGGGTGAACAGACCGGAGTCGAGTCGTCCCGTGTAGTCTCATTTCAAGGGAAGATTAGCCTCACTGAAGCAAGAGAGAGGAGGCGGACTTTTTGGGTACTATTTGCATTTGACGCCTACGCGAGTATTAGGACCGGTTCACCTCTGACTATCCAGGAGGAAACGGTATATCACCCCCCCCTATCAAACATTCATATTCACATGACTAACATACGGCACAAGATTTCGACTAGATTACCTGCTGCAAGCGACTCATCGAAAGAGCCACTGGTACCAAATATGCCATCTTTGAGAAACATCAATTTATTATACGAGTTAACACCCATTTCTTCCTTCACTGGGATTGTCCTCATGGTCTCAATGCACTACCGTTGCCGACGCCACTTCCAGGCCTCTCAAAAACAAACCCGTATCTGTGACCAACACTACGATTTCTGGCAGCATCACTACCAACTTGACAAAGACTTGGATTCTTATGCTACCAATCTTTTTGGCCACATAAAACCACGGATCAGACCTGATGACCCTCTTGTTTTTATCGTCCATATGAATCTATGCGCTATCAAGATTGAGCTTCATGAACATGCGATATCAAAAGTCAGACAACAAGAGCTTCCAGAGATGTTGATTATTGAGAGTGAAAATCAATGTAGGAGTGCAGCTGTGGAGGTTGCAGAATATGCTCATTTGCTGGAGCATATAGACCCTGGTAACGTTCGTAAATGCCATTTTCTACTCTTCTGCTAGTTTATTTAGTATATGCTGACTTTCCTGATAGAGAACGACTTTCCAACAGACAAATACATTTCTCATGTGGCCTCTTGCAAAGGCATCGGAAGTCTTAAGCCGGCATTTGAGGGACCCTACAAAGGATGTCACACAGCTTACTGTTTTATTAGAAAGACTACAGTTGACTATGCAAAATCTGAACGATGTTAGCGGACACTGGGATAGAGTTAGAAACATGATTTCTCAACACTTGGCAGTCATCGATAGTGCAACTGGTTGATTCTCTACCTTTGCAGGAGGTATGAGAGAAGGCACTGGGATTTCTACGAGTACAATAAGGTAACTGGTAGATTCCATATGATCGTTTTATGTCTAGTTTTACGACTCTTTTAGCGATGATACAAGAAATAGATTTCTTTTATCGTAGAGCCAATCTTATTGTTAATGTATATGTTTCATTTTAATAGTTTTCAGATGGCATTCCCAATACTATGAGAATACTATGAGAACACCATCAACACTATCGATCGTGGATCTATCTCCCGAGACTCAAATTTGGTTCATGGTATCTAGGCAATAGTAACGCCCGCCGGGTGACAGCGCGATTTTCGATTATGACAACGTGCACAAGGATGATTATGATGCATCTCTAGTAACGTATGAATAGGAATACGGTAATATAATGAGAACTAGAGACGTAAATTGAATTAACAAACGTCCCTCGGCCTTCTAATGCCGCTCGGCTTCGCAATGCCGCTCCGCGCGGTATGTAAGACCGCACACAGTAAGAAGTTTCCATTAACGGGATTGATTCTAGAACGATGACTTGCATATCTTTCTAGAAATTAAAAGAAATTCAAAGGACGCAGAAAATAATATAACACGACATCGTAAGATTTTCTAGCCTTTGAGCTCTGGTGGATATCAGCCCATGAATCTTGTGTTGCATCGAAGCTTCTTCTGAAAAACTTTGGGAGAACGTGAAATACAACGCGGTTGTTTGATTAAATATCCGAACAATGTCTTTTATGTCGATAACCGGAGCCATACTTACAAGCATTGTGCTTTATTTTGTATATACTATTGCTCACTCTAGACATGCGATCAAACCACCGTTACCTCCAGGACCGAGGCCGAAGTTTTTAGTAGGAAATCTGGCCGATCTACCTAAGCCAGGGGAGCGAGAATGGGAACACTGGCTAAAACACAAAGATCTATATGGTGAGCGGCTAGGTTTCTTTTTCGATTATTACCAAGCTTTTTTCTTTAGCTTAGGATCTCATCTAATGATGATGAGATGTAGGCGGAATCAGCTCCATCACAGTCTTGGGTCAAACTCTCGTTATCATTCATGATATCCGCCTGGCCTATGAGCTTATGGAAAAGCGTTCCGCAAAGCATTCATGTAGACCGAAGCAAGTTTTTGCAGGTGAATTGTACGTGAACTCTAAACCCTTGTTGAGGAACCTGTGACACTGATAGAAGTTGGGCAAACTATAGGCTGGGATGGAATGACTCTCTTGGTCTTGCGACATATGGAAACCGATTCAGAGCTATTCGAAAAAACATGGCCAAGGTAATTGGATCGCACGCTACTGCGTCTCAATTTTATCCGCTTCAAGAATTGGAGGCTGGTCGCCTTCTATTGCGAATCTTGGACAGTCCGGAAAACCTAAAGGAACATATCCAAAGGTATGTGGTTTTGCTTCTTATTCATTGTAAATGTTCTTATACAGAACTTGCTAACAGCTTGTCTTGAATTTTCTTCCCGAAAAAGTGATGCCATCTCAGCCATTCTGAAAATCATCTATGGATATAATGCCGAGGCTCATCAACGAGACCCTCTAGTACGGTTGGCCAACGAGGTTATGGATGAGTTTGCTCAAGCCGGTGTCCCAGGCGCATGGATGGTCGACATGATTCCAGCTTGTATGATACCCTCTCAATTACTTTTTGTCAGTCGAAACTGGACTCCTTGTTGACTTTTGTCCCAAATAATAGTGAAACATATTCCAGACTGGTTCCCAGGAGCGGGTTTCAAACGGACTGCGCGAAGTTGGGCTGCTTCTTTATGGGAGCTCTCCGAAAGACCCTTTGCGTTTGTCAGATATCAAATGGATACAGGTGTTGAGAATCTGTCCTTCTTATCTCAACTCTTGCAAAAACAGTCCATTGCAAATCCTAATGACCGGTCGGTTGTTAAGTGGTCAGCGCTCTCTTTGGTCACGGCTGGAGCGGATACGGTAAGTAATCTTCTTTTATAGGATACCATCTGGGGTCGATTTCTTTCCCATACTGAAAGACTATTTTTGGGGGCTATGAATTTAGACACAGTCGTCCCTTAGGTGTTTCTTCTTAGCCATGACTCTATATCCTGAAGTGCAAAGGAAAGCTCAGGAAGAAATAGACAGGGTGGTGGGTTTTGATCGACTACCAGAACTGAGCGATCGCCCCAATCTTCCCTATATCAATGCAGTTGTTAAGGAAATCTTCCGATGGCATCCTGTAGCGCCAATGAGCTTGCCACACACAACAACTGAAGACGATATCATTGACGGCTATTTAATACCTAAAGGCGCATACATAATGCCTAGTATTTGGTTGGTTTTATTTTTCTCTTGCCATTCCAATTTTCACTTTTTTTTTTTTTTGATTTCATGACTGATAAAATTCCAGGTACTTTACCCATGATCCTTCGGTTTATTCAGATCCTATGTCATTCAAGCCAGAAAGACACCTAGCAGCAGAAGGCTATCCTGCAGAACTTGACCCCGAAACGCTTGTTTTTGGCTTTGGTAGACGTATCTGCCCTGGCCGTCTTCTAGCGAGTTCTTCAATATTCATCAATGTTGCACGATCTCTAGCCGTCTTTAAAATAACTAACCCTATTGAAAACGGCGTAGAGGTGAAGCAAGTCGCGGAATTCATGCCAGGGGTTGTCAGTCATCCAGCGCCGTACAAGCCAACGATCAAGGCCCGCTCAGCAAAACATGAGGCGCTTGTCAGGGAGATAGAGCAAAAACATCCATGGCAGCAGGCAGATTCCAAAATTATGCAGAATGTCAGTTTTTAGGGAGAATTCTTGAGCATTGTTTTATATGTGGATAGATATAAGAGATTGATGTCGAATAGACGGCGCAAACAATATCAAAAGATTCAAGCCCTGTTAATGTTTCATTCCTTCGGTATAATGATTTCTAGCTCTTCCTTGTTCACAGTTTGAGTGTTTTTTTGTTTGTTCGACCTTCCCAGCCTTTTACCTGAGGTAGTTTAGAATCACACTCAGAGAAAGGAACTCTAGTAAAGACTAAAAATATAGGGAATATAATTATGATGACGATAACCTGGTTTTTTTTTTGAGTTCTCCAGTCTACCATAAATATAAGCTGCTCTATAAAAACGGAAGGTGGGCTCTGAATTCATCTTTAAAAGGTAACCGTTGTATGATTCAAATATATCAACCAGTTAATTGATTCTTGTTGCTTTTCTAACATCATCTCAGATAACTAGTGAAATAACATTTGGTAACATCATTTTCACTTCTGTAAAACTTAAGACATTCCTCTGAGAGTAAAAATACCGGAAGCCTGATAAGCCAGGGCCCCTTGCAGCTTGAGAGAGGCAATCACTTTAGTCCATATCTGTGCTCGGTACAACCTTGGACACTCGTGACTCCACGGTCAACTTGCCATCAGCTAGAACGAATCGACCGTTTCCAGCCCATGAAGAGTTTTGTAGATCACTGTATTCTGGGTTTCCGACCTAACCGGTTTTCAAAGATTAGAGTTCACAGAGTGTGAGAAATGGGTGATTAGATTGTGACAAACCTCGAAAGTGTGGATGGTGGCTATTTTTGACAAGCAAAGAAAATGATTAGTCTAATACGAGAAAGTGGATTTGAGCGGACGGAATAATAATCTCAAGTCTTACTGGATTGCCCAAAAGGAATTGTCCGAGCATCTGGGTGGCCTGCAAAAATCTTTCTGATTTCATCGTTGACCTTAGCAATACCACTGTAGGCGAAGCTAATATTCTGTCGGGGCATGCCAAAAAAGAGATTAGCAGTTGTTTCAATGTAAATATATAAGCTTGCATTGTTAGTTCCACTCACCGTTCCATCAGCAGTTCTGAATACACATGAATGCATTCGTCAGCATACATCCTCTATTTGCCCCACGCAGTCACATTTTCAAAACTGCTCTAGATTTGAGAGAATAAACGCACTTTGCAACCGCCTTCACGTTAATCCGAGCACGTTCCTTATCAGGGTCGAAGTACAACCAATCGCCTCCAAAGACCACATCGGCCTCAATTTTAGGCTCGAAACCATCAACGGTAGTGATAGAACCAGTTGGAGTGTTCTGTCAGATTGGATTTTGGTCAGTGCGTCGGAATTGATAGCAGGACTGCCTAGCCGTGCTTATACTCACGTAATGTACAAAGCTAGATCCCGTATAAACGTCGCCTTGAAAAATCGCAGGTGTTAGAACGTGGGTTCTTTTTTATGTGCTGATTTTATGCAATAGTACATACCTACGGGATTGCCTTGACCGACATTGACCTAGAATGTTTATTTGCATGAGCACACCTACTCGATCGATGTGAATAATCAAGCCCCCTCACTTTAATGATGTACGCAGGCTGGAGGCCTGGGAATCCGGACTGAGAACCCATTTCTTTAGCGTAAATACAGGAAGAGCGCCGAGGCTTGGACAATATATAGATTGGTATAGTATTATCTCAACATCGGTTGAGGAGTGTTGACTTCCAAATACGGGGCTACTTATGATCTTTATGAACTCGACAATTCTCTCTGGTATCCAAGAGCCACCATCATTTTTTTGAACCGTGAAGAAAGCCAATACCATCGCCATCGGTATCACAGCGCGGTATTCTTAGCACTACCTGATAATTGCGGCCCGCCCTGTAAGCAATCTGCATTGAGCGCGGCCCGCCTTTCCCCGAGCCTCCGTTTAGGGTTAATATTTGGCTCGATGATAGGGCCGAAAGGTCTTTGATGTGACTTGGATATTGTGCTCCCGACCAATCATTTAGTATCTCCCATTATTTCGGTGAAAAAGTGATTTGCTGAGTGCCCCCCTATCCGTCGATCAACATATCCTAGTCTAGTCAATTCCACAGGTTTTACAGAAAGAGACGAGAGTTTAACTCCTCAATCCATTTTTGAATACACAAAAACTGCCTCATATATCTCTTTATACTATTGCATATGATATTCTCAAGTCATGTCTACACCTGCTGCACTGTGGGAGTCCTCGGACGTAACGTCTTCCACACAAGTGACAGAAAAGGGGGATCCAACCGAGTCCAAGAACAGCCAGAATTCATCCCTGAGTCTAGCTAATGAAGCCCCGGAAACAAAAGACAATGAGAATACTTCAGAGCAGGAAAAAAGACCTATTCAAGGGTGGCGATGGTTTGCGATCTGCACAGCCGTTTACGGAACCTCCATTCTCTACGGACTCGACACAACAATCGCGGCAAGTATCCAAGCGAATGCAGTTGAAGATTTCGGAAGTGTACAGAAGCTTGCCTGGCTAGGAACTGGTTTCTCGCTGGGATCGATTGCTATAATTATGTCTTTGTAAGTGTCGTCGGTTAAATCACAACAGCCATGGCCGCTAACAGGATGCACTAGAGGGAAGGCCTACGGGATTTTCAATTTGAGATACCTTTATTTCGGATTTATTGTTCTCTTCGAAGCAGGAAGCGCTCTTTGTGGAGCAGCTCCAAACATGAACGCTTTGGTTTTTGGCCGTATTTGGGCAGGTCTTGGTGGTGCTGGAATGTATCTTGGGTATGTTACATCCGGTTCTTAGATATTGATCTCGCTGATCAATGAATAGGGGTCTCAATACCGTGGCTATTTTTACGACCAATAGGGAGAAAGCGCTATATATGGGCTTGATCGCCCTGTTCTGGGGTGTGGGTTGTATTTTAGGGCCCATAATTGGCGGCGCATTTGCAGATAGTTCTGCAACCTGGAGATGGGTAAGTCATATGTTTCTTTTTTTTTATTATGTCAAGTTACAGAAGATAGAAGAAATTTACTTGATAACACAGGCTTTTTATATCAATCTCGTCTGCTTCGGAGCGTTACTACCTGCTTACGCCTTCTTACCATCGTTCGATCCCCAGCCTACCAAACCATTGAGTGCCAAACTTCGTGAAATGGATTGGATTGGCGCTATTCTCAACGCCGCTGTCTACGCCACTTTTGTTATCGCTCTGACGTTCGGAGGAGCCACATGGGCATGGAACGCCGGTGGTACCATTGGAACCTTCGTGGCGTTCGGGGTCATCTTGATCGCTTTCATTTTGCAGCAGACATTTGCAATTCTAACCACGGAAGAAAGCCGCATCTTCCCGGTGGAGTTTCTAAGGAGACGCATAATGATACTTCTCTATGTATTAACGGCTTGTTCTGCGACTGCTGTCTTCGTGACCGTATATTACATCCCGCTTTATTTTCAATTCGTTCATGGAGAAAACGGCATTACGTCGGCTGTACGGCTGCTCCCATTTATTTTCCTATTTGTACTGGCTGTGTTGATGAACGGAATCATCATGCCCAGGTCAGGATGGTATATGCCGTGGTTTGGAGTAGGCACTGTCCTAATCACAATTGGCTCCGCGTTGATGCATGCCTTGGTGAATAGCCACACGGGCAACGGTGCGATATACGGATATAGTGTACTTCTCGCTATTGGCTGTGGCCTGACGATTCAAGCTGCATATTCAATTGCCCCGGCCAAGGTCGGTCCAGCACGCACAGCCGATACAGTCAGTTTTATAAACTCTGCTCAGATTGGTGGTGTGACAATCGCTCTATCTATATCAGGAACCGTCTTTCAAAATATCGCATATCAGCGTATTCAGACTGCCACTGTGGGAATGGGGTTTACTTCCGCTGATATCCACGGTGCTATTTCAGGCACTAAAAGCATTGTGTTCGATAACACATCCCCAGAGGTCCGGGCTCAAGTTATTGAAGGGATCGTTGATGCCATCAGTCAGGTCTACATTATGGTTATAAGTGCTGGGGCCCTAGGAATTGTCTGCTCTATTTTGCTACCCCGTGAGAAACTTTACATGACGGCTAACGCTGGCGGCTAAAATGGAGAGTTTATCGTTCAATGATACTTGGATTGCTCTTTGATTGTAGTTAAAAACTGGTATTGCTATTATTGAGGCCACATAACATGGGATGATAAAGAAAATTCGGATTCATCAGAGCCGTTGCAATAGATTTAAGTACATATAGTGGCTCTCAACTTTCAATTGTTGATTAGTGAATGCATGGTCAGTATGAATAGTTGGAACAAAATTGCCGAACTTCCTTTTTGCGGTCCGGGCTCAGCTATAAACTTTCCTTTCCGGCTCATATAGGACGATTATATTATAGACGAGGTAAATACACTTGTTTCTACCGAAATCTTGCAGCCTAAGCACACTACTTTTTGCAGGTGGCTGATATTACCTACGAATCAAACTCGTGAAACTATTTCTTTTAATTAGACGGTAAGACAGCCTCTTACATTTAATGTCCAGAGTTGATAATAATTCATATAATCTAGCCGAAGTTGTATAGTTAACTATTGGGCTCATAATTTCACATCTCATACCGTCACATAAAGATTGTAACACGAAGATAGCAACTTGAAACACAGTAAATTCATATCCATGAGTGACAACTTCAATCTAACAGGATCTCAAAACAAACAATACTTCGACCTCATACCGGCTGGACCGCATATTGACTACGAAGCAGTGAAACAAGATAATAAGACGCATTCAAGCTCAGAATAAGACCCAAAGCCCAAAGACCCAAAGACGACGATTTCTTCGAAACAGGAAGCGAAGCTTCCTTCTTAGGGTCGTCATCCCACGCGACTGTTCCAAGCGGCTGGTTTGGAAGAGGCACGTAATCCAACTTAATACCCCCCTTGACGAGATCGGCAAAGTGGTCAGCGACACGCTCATCGCCCACCCAGGGAATTACAAATCGCTGGACGAATTTCATGAACCACCCGTCCCAGGCTTGCAAGCGAGTCAATTGGTATGCGAGGTTGAGAACCTTTTTCATGCGTGGCTTTCGGAGCTCTTGGTACTCTTCAAAGATTCTTGAAAGGGTTTCTTTGCTCATCTTCTGGTTTGGATTGGCTTTGAGTTCGCGATTGAGCTTATTTACTAGAGCGGCGGTACTTTCCAAGGCGGAGTTTCCACCAAATGCCAGGTTAATCGTTAGCTGTAGGCAGATTTTAGCTATCAGTCATGTGTTTTTTTCTTTCCTTAAACCGATGTTTCCTATGGCATACCTTATGCGCTGAATCGCCCAAAATGGCAATTCGACCAAAATGCCAGTGGTCAAAGACAACCTCTTCCAACGCGATCAGTTGACCGCGAATACGCTTCTGCCATAGTTCTCCGAAAAGAACAGTATCGCTGATGGGTAGATTGGACAGCTTTGCTGCCTCTTTCTCGGCGTCTTCGGCAGTAAAGCGTGGTCTATCTGGCCAGTGAATGACCTTGGGCAGTTTGATAAAAACAAAGAAGAATGTTCGTCCTGGCTGAGTGATAACGAGGAAAGAAAATCCCTGATTGTGGACGGTATGGCAATCACCACAGCTCATTCCTGGCATATCTGGAGCAAAGCCAATCAGGCAAGCGTAGGTAGTGGCGAGGGCTGTATTTATGTCAGCGATATATCCACGGTCATGAACAGCTTTTTTATTTTATTTATTTATTTATTTTTTTTGCCTTGTCTCTTCTCCGATGAACTTACATCTTTTCTCTGCCGCCGAGATATAACCGGGAATCGCTCTGTTGGCATTGGCCCACATAATGTCTCGAACAGTGCTGTTGACACCATCACAGCCGACAACAATATCTCCCTCGTACTTCGCCCCATCTTCAGTGTGGACTTCAACACCATCCTCGGTCTCGGTGACTCCAGAGACTCTTTTGTTCACTAATATTCTGGACTTGTCCGGAAGGTTATCATACAAAGACGAGACAACCAACTGACGCTCCAAAACGACAAAGTCGTATCCATGACTATGAATTCAAGTTAGCTTTTCTTAGTCGATAACCATTCCTTCACTATCCCTTACCGAACTTTGATCATGTCGGCAAGTCGACTGACACTGATTGCCCGGCCATCAGGTAGACGGTTGTAGCTGTCCACCATTGGCGCGCAATGGTTTTTGATATCTTTCCAACAGCCCATCTGCTCGAGGACCCGGATACCATTGGGCCATAGCCCAATACTAGCACCGACATGCGAACGAACATCTCCGTATGCTTCCAATACGACATGATCGATGTTTGCCAGCTGCAGGGCATGGGACATGGCCAGTCCGGCAATGCCACCGCCGGCCACGATAACCCTAAAGCCGTTCTTCTCAGTCGTCATCCTTGCAGTTACACTAGCATCTAACAGTATAACAAGCCCAAAAGAGTAAAACCTGGGCTCATAAAGAAACAATAATTCACAGAGCTACTCCCTCAACCGGCCGTCCACCTCTATAAACAGCTTTCTACCGCTTCACTATTATACTATACCACAGGTGTAAGCATTGCCCAAATTGGATATACAATTGGACCACCCTCCAACCAGACGGACCGCTGGGCCGCCTCGCCGGGCATTCGGCCCGCCCGAGACCGTCCGTGACAGGGTCCTCCTTGTTGTCAGCGCCCTCTTCCTATCGTGTAACAGCATGCATGTTGCGTCCACTCCAGCCCGAGAATTGTGCTCTGTGCCATTCTTCGTGGTGCGCGGCCATAAAGGCTGCCCCTCGATTTACACTAACGCATTGTTTTCCTGTCCCCCTCGGCAGTCACTTATATATCGCTTGGCCGCGTCTTATCACCCGATAATATTCCCTCTCGCCTCTATCATCTCGCACTAAAAAGCAAATAAAAGAGAGAAGAACAAAATATGGCGCGCACCTGGTTCATCACTGGATGCTCCTCCGGCTTCGGAAAAGCTATTACCAAGGCCGCTCTTGGAGTGGGTGATAATGTCATCGCAACCTCCCGCGACGCTTCCAAACTGGCCGATTTGGCCCAGAGCGGGGTATACACTGTATCTCTGGATGTAAACTCCTCTCAGAAGGATATCGACGCTGTCGTGGCCGACGCTGTGAACAAGTACGGCTCTATAGACATCCTCGTGAACAACGCCGGATATATCTTGGAAGGAGGCATCGAGGAAGTAAGGTAAAATAGCCCAACCGTGATGAATCCAATAACTGGGGAAGTTGGCCTGATCAGAAAATATAAATTCCATGTAGTGACGAGGAAGCCCGCGATCACTTCAACACCAATGTTTTCGGCCAGTTGGCGGTCACTCGCGCTGTTCTTCCATACATGCGCGCCAAGAAATCCGGCGTGATTGCCAACATGGGCTCTATCGCTGGCTGGCGCGGTGGAATTAACTGCGGCATGTACTGCTCGACCAAATTTGCCCTGATTGGCATCACAGAGGCTCTGAAGAAGGAAGTCGAGCCGCTTGGAATCACCGTCGTCGCTATCGAACCTGGGTATTTCCGTACCGACTTCCTTTCTGGCGGCCACAAGGTGTCGCCCAAGAACAGTATTCCGGATCTTGAGCCAGTTATCAAGCCCTTTAAGGATATGTTTTCCATGTATGATCACCAGCAGCCCGGCGATCCAACCAAGGGTGCTCAGTTGATTGTCGAGGCTTTGACTGGAACTGGCCGTTGCGCTGGCAAGAAATTGCCCGCCAGATTGGCTATCGGGTCTGATGCTATCGCCATGATCACTGAAGTGTTGGAGGACAAGAAGAAAGAGTTGGATGAGTGGAAAGACTTAGCTGTTACCACAGACATTGCAGCATAAATTCATAAATTCATGTGTCACACAAATCGCCAGTTTAGCGATACATGCAGACAAGAAATTTAGAGACAATAAATTGAAGCTGTGAATGAGCCAAGAATAAACCTAATAATGTGTATGCTTGCAGTTGATGTGTTTCTCAATCTAAACTAACAGCATGAGCGATCAAGGATATTGAATGTTCTTCCCTAATCACACATGGCTCATATAAATTTCAATGGCTTGACGAAAATACTTTGGATTTAAATTTAAATAACTAACACTCCAGGCACGCTTACCATTAATATGTCACACAAGGGGTCAGGTCACACTACATTCCTTATCCTTGCTCTTAAAAGGGGAATGATTGGTCAAGTCTCGAAAGACAGTCCCGGGGAAAGAGATTATAATGTACGTAAACATTGAATTCGAGGAGAATATTACAACTTTCATGATCAATTTCATTCGGCAAAGTCAGGTGGAATAAGTATCCAGTCACCGTAGAAGAAACAGGTCAGCTACATTCCGTCGAAAGACGGACTACTATGATTTATCGTAATAGAACTTTCTTTTTCCTTCTCCTCGTATTTCCAGAACAAAATTTTCGGCGAAGCATGGGAAAACTGCCTCGTAAGCTGCCATGTGGCTCGGTGGCTCGGCCCGCGTGTATGCCTGGGGGTCCGCGACGCACCTTAGTTAACAAGAATTATGAAAATAGTTACGGAACTCGTGCGGAAATTGAAAGCCAAGGGATCTTTTTCAGCTTCTGAAATATTTTAATTATAGAATCTAAGGCTGAATCAGGATAGTGTATGTTTGTAGTGCCTTGATATATTAACCAGTACCTTCACCGGCCCCATGGTCAGAAAAACAAGGACTTTCTTTCTTATTGCCCTGGGAGAGAAATAATCTGCAATTGAACCGATCCCTCAGGGGGAGTGCTTTTTATTCTTTACAATGGTGGTTTCCATTTCCTCGATCTGCCTAACTGCAGTCGGCTTGTCGTCGTTGTCCGGATTGGCGGCTGCACAACACATAATCAGCGCAGCGCAAAAAGGGGCACAATGTGTACGCTGTGTCAATTTTCAAACTGATTGTAGTTGCATTGCTAACGTATTGTTCTACTTAGTGTAATCTTTTGACAAAAGCCTTCCCAAGTAAAGTGGCTCAAAATGGAACTACAGCCTACACTACTGAGGATCAGAATTTCTGGTGTATGTAACACTCCAGTCCTCGTTCCAATTATATAGGAATAGGAAGAGAAGCACAAATTATGTTTGGGTCAAGTCTAGATTTCTAATATTATCTAGCGACTTCCGAATGGCTCTCCCCAAGCTGTATCTTTGAGCCGACACAAGCAAAAGATGTCGCCAAGGCAGTCAAGCTTTTCGCAGACAACGAATGCGAGTTCGCTATTCGAGGTGGCGGTCATTCCGCTGTCCCGGGTGCAGCAAATATTGATGATGGAATTCTCATTACTTTTACAAACATGAAAAATGTCAGTATCCACACTGATAAAGAGGGCGCTCAGTTCGTCTCTGTCCAACCCGGGGCAGTTTGGGGGGATGTCTACGCATACTGCGATCAATACTCAGTGGTACCGATGTGCGGCCGTTACTATCCAGTCGGCACCGGTCTCGCCCTTGGTGCGGGCTTTTCGTTCTTGAGTAACGAGAACGGCTTTGCAGTGGATAACGTGAAAACCTACGAAGTGATCCTCGCTGATGGAACTATCCTAGAGGCCTCTCAAACCAGCCACCCGGATCTTTTCCGTTCTCTGAAAGGCGGCGGTAACAACTTTGGTGTTGTTACGCGCTATGACCTATACCTCTACCAGGGCGGACCGGTTGTTGGTGGTCAGATACAGACTCCAGAGAACCAGACTGAAAAATGGCTAGATCTTACATATGACTACAGTGTCAGACAAGCAGTAGTTGACGTCAAGACTCATGCATTGCCTGCTATTCTGTATCTGGGAGACACGGATGAAGTGTTGACATCGACGCCAGTATATTACAACGCTCACAATAGTAGTGCCTTGCCACCTATCATGGCTGGATGGTACAATATGACTGCTTCGTCCGATACCGTCCGTCAAGCTTCATATGCAGCGCTTGCAAAGGAATTCAACGCAAACCAGGGTGACGGCTCTTTGTAAGTATCATTCGCTTTTCTCTTTCACTTTTTAATCAGAGCTTTTAAAACTAACCATCGATTTAGCCAGGAACAACGCACTTATACCATCACCGCAAATCGGGAAGAATATGCCCGTGTGTGGTATTCATTCCTCGAATGGGGTCGGTCTATTGAGAATGTCACCGGATTGACTCTTCTCCACTGCAATATGCCTCTGACTCCACGCATGATGGAAGCCGGTGTTGAAAAGGGATCCAATTCACTTGGCCTTGCTGGAACAGATGATGTTCTTTCTAGTACGTATACTCAACTTAAGCAACATTATTTCATACCTAATACTGACATGCGATTCTCATCGTGACAGTTCTATATTTTGGACTGACTTTGGAAACTTACAATGAAACTATTGTCAATTCTTTTAATTCCATTTTCGCTACTCTTCAGGAAGAGTCCAAGTCTCGTGGACTTCTCAATCCATACATGTTAGTACCTTCTCTCCCTTTATCTATCCACACACGTCAAAATGCAAAGAAAATACACCCCAAGTATACATTTGCTAATCTGTTCATTGATAGAATGTGGAACTATGCTGGTCTCGGCCAAGAAGTCTTCCCTAGCTACGGATACTCATCTTTGGGCTTCATGAAAAAAGTCAGCAAGCGCTACGATCCCAAAGGCGTTTTCCAGCGCCTTGTTCCAGGAGGGTTCAAACTGAATTAGTTACCATCCTATAGCTTGACCCACTCGCATGTGTCGGTTATGATGTCCGAGTAGTCAATGGGCTTTTTTGGATATTTTCTTGCCAGTTCACTAATAGAGCAATCAATTCACTACTCTTTGGCTATTTTTTTCCTGAAACAATACGACCGTATTTATCCTTCCGTGTAATGTTGCCTGTATAACTTGGGTAAACACAAGTGTGTAGTGTATCCCTGCTATCTATATTCCTTTTAACATTAAAAGATACGTCTCTTAGAAACATGAAATATATCTATATATGTATGTATTTTATATACTTGTGCATAATACCAGATATTCGACGATCTTCCATCAGATGATGCCCGATGTTCATCTCAAATTTCCACCAATTATCTCACAGCCGTCATTTTATAGGGCTGACGTCCAGGCTCAAGTTTCTCAATTATGAGAGTGCTTTCAGCTCATAAGAGGGGTCAATAAATAGTCATCCCTGTAAGAATATCTTAGAAGGCCCTGTAAAGCCTGTGTTGTATTGTACTTGTATAGCATGGCATCGGGCCTAGGCCTCTGTTCTCCCTGCTAGTGCTGCCTAATCACTAATGGTAACACCTTGTCCTCGCCAATAGATGGAAGTTGGAAAGGAGAATCCGAAGCTGAGTAAGAAACTAGTATTAATGACCCAAATTTTTGACCGATCGCTGTAGAAAGTCCGTGTAGTCATCATTCACTCATTCCCCACCGTGTCCTGTTATGCCCAGCTTCATCCTCACCTGCAACTCCTGCAGTGATGACTGTGACAGCGGCCTCGCTGTCGTAGATACACTGGTACAAGCCAAAGCGTGGGGCGACAAGGAAGAGAGGAAGGCCAGCCGTAAGCTCGTTGAGTCAATATTCTGAAATATGTAATCAAATACGTGACTATAATCGTAGGTAGCGGCTCGTACTATTCTTGAAATGATAGATGTCTACGTTTTTTTTTATCATAGGATTTTCGTTGTATCGTGTATTATTCTCGCGGAATCTAACATAGAAAAGAACGCGGGAAACATTTTTCGAAATTCGAGTTTGGATTGATGAAAATTCCTTCAACTACTCCATTCCTATGGAAAAGCTAGTGGTATCCATTGGCGTGTCCATTCGTATGGCCATTTGTGTGGCCATTTGCTCTTACACCAGTCTTGAAAAGCTTGAGCCTTTTCTTTTCTTGGGTGTGAAGATACTCATCAATAAGTCCCTTGTAGTCGCTAGGCACATATGTCGAGAACATTTCAGCAATTGGATTACACTTACGGTTCGGGTTGATACCAAGATCGCGGGCTAGTGTGTCGACATACTGCGAGCAAGATACCATGAATCCGTTAGTCAGTGCACCGTTTGCATATAATAATTAATTGCTTAAAGAGAACCTACAGCAAGGTAGTCGTAGATGGAGTATGCATGTTTCCTTCCTTGTTCCAGATACCGCTTCCGAGTCCATGCATTCCACACCGCAACCTCCTCTTCCATTTCTCTTTGGTCAGGGATTTCGAGTTGATTGAGTAAGAAGGAAACACCCCATAGAGCTTGAATTTCAGCCACGAGTGGCGTGTAGACCGAGTGTATCTGTCCCGGGAAGAATATCGAGCGATCTCCCTGTGCAGCCATGCGAGGAGAAATAAGCCTCCGATACAATCTCCACGGTCGTCTCTGGGAAGCAGACGGCACGAAAGTATCCGGCGGGTTAGTGAGAATTGGAAGAGCCTTATTGACGGTCTCCTCCGCTTGATCATCTAGTTTCTGCCACTTGGAATTGAAGTCCTGGTCAGATGGTAGGCCAAATTGAACACGCAGATCCTGTTTAAATGGGCCGAGAGCATCCGTCCATCCAGTGCACAGAACTACAAAGTCGGTTTCAAGCGATGTTCCGTTTTTTAGGTTAACTTTGTTTCCGTCTGAATATGATGCAATTTCAGTTCGGTGGACTGTAGCACCGCCAGCATGGAATGTCTTCCAGAAATCAGGAACACTAGCTAAACCGAGACCAGAATTTGCCCAAAATATTCTGAAAGAATAAAAAGAATACCCGATCAGCATTGCATCAATCAATTTGAACTCCCTGATATCATCACTCACCCGTATCCCTTTGGTATGGGCCGTAATTTCTCTGCATTGGAGCTCTTGTGATACCCAGCTTGGTACTCAGCCACCGCAGTCAAGACATTCCAAAACTTCATGGTAATGAATCTCCCAATACTATTCTGATGAAGAAGTTGATACCAGGCCCCTCTAGTACCCAAGATCGCCGGACTAAATGCAGCAAGGGCTCGAGTACCCATCAAATCAACAGTGTTGAAAATACCAAGTAATCGAGGTGGCATAATTGCCAGAGGTCCAGAGCCTTCGTCTCGGATTATCCAGTCAACTTTCTTGCCTGCTTTGAGTAGCAGAAAAACAGTGTCGTACGCGGATTTGGCAGCTCCAAGAACCACAACTCGCTTAACAGCCAGACTGTGAAGCTCATCTAGTGATGTTCCTGTTTGAGCCGAGTGGATTATAGGCTTCGAAAAGCCTTCTTTTGGCCAGGTTGGAATATACGGTTCTGAAGATACTCCAGTGGCAACGATGAGTTTGGAGGCCCATAGGGGCTTGTCACCGAGGATATCAAGCCGCCAACTTCCACTGACCATCTTCTCTACATTGGTCACGGTTGTTTCCAGACGAGTTCGACGCACCAAGTCATAATCTTTGGCAAAAGAATAAAGATAGTTGTGAATAGTATTGCCCGAGATATAGCGATCTGGCGTGAGGCCTTCTTTCTTCATAGGGTAGAAGGAGTACTCAAATAGGCCATGACCTACTTGGGCAAAGAGATTGGGGTATATCCTTTCTTTGCTCCATACACCACCAATTGACTTGCCATTATCAACGATGAGCATGTTTGTGTCTGGGGCGAGTCGAAGATAGGTCGTGGCCGCAATAAGCCCGTACCAGCCTACGCAACATCAAAATTTATCAACATCTTTTCCCCTAGTCCATAGGAATATTAGCATGCATACCTGCTCCAATAATTATAACGTCATAGCTCTCCTTGTCCTTCATCTCTCTATCTTTTTTTTTTCCGTCGCTATCTTACTGCTTGGCTGGTCCTGGTCATTCAGGAAGAAGGGGAGATCTGCCAGCAAGATACAACTCTTACGCAGCACTAAACTGCACAAGTTTACGTGAGTGTACGCTATCTGACTACACTTATCTTTCTTAAAAAAGTACAGCAATAAGAAAAGACAGAAAAACACCAAGCGAAGAGAGAGGGAATAAAACGGGCCGCATTGGCTCCGATGGGTAAATATTTCAATTTCGACATAATGCAAGCCTCCAGCTATTAGCCCCAAGCCCGAGAACAAGGCAACCGTTCACGCATTGGGAGGATGAGAAGGCGCAAATGCGGGCCGTCGTGTCGAGTTGTCATCTGAACGGGATGACCGTCGCGGCCTTAGATGTCCGCCCTGCATGAAGTGCCGCGGGTTTAGTTCTGAGAAGCCCTAACGTTTTCTGAAGACCACGAATAGTTTGGGTTGCCTCTTAGACCGGACTTCAAAACGATTAGTGGATTATACGATTGTACGTATACATATTCTCAGTCCGTACTGACACTGATCAATCTTTTATCATCCCCGTCATACGAATAACTCACTAGTTATCCTTACTTTCATAAAATATTTACTTACGAAAGGCTTGATCAACATTCACTCGAAATTAGAACCCATCCTAGGAGAGAGTCCTCGCAACGAAAATGGAGCTACGCAGTGTTTTTCCCATTTTGAGTGTGATAGGCTTCTATCTTCTCTGGGTCGTGATGGCACAGAACGGTACTATAGACGCTCTTGACCTAGTATCGAAGATAGGAGAGTACCCCAATGGCAGACCGCTGAAGACATCTTATGTTGGCATTCCCGTCGTTGATAGCTCAATTTCAACGCTTGTCGCCTTTACCGATTCATTGACAGGCGGTGGCGATGTCGCATGTCGCCTTGTGATGATTGATGTGGTCTCTACATTGCAAACTGCCGGACTATGGGTCATCGTAGAAAGTGTCCGTAATGGCGCCGGGCCATTGAGAATTGTTCTGTATGTTTATATCTCAAACATGTTTATATCTATGAAGTGAAGACCTCTAACAATCTCCTTTAGATCCTCACTATGGCCTCTTTTGTGGAACGGAATTGGCGCTGGCTTCATCCTGCCTATTTACTACTATGTAAACCTGATCGGAAAAAATTCGCACAAGAAACAAGTGCCGCGGTTAAAACATGCCAAAGCGTTCCTTTTCACTTCGATTGTTGCACTATTTCTTCCAGCAATTTTCGTACTTCCACCGATTGAAGTACCTCGTTCTGCTGAAGACAACCAGACTATCGCCGCTCTATTCCAGATCACACCTCTGATTGCAGCGGTTTTGCAGACGGTCATCCCTTTATTTATGGCATCCAAACCCGGAGCTGGACGAGACGAGGAGAAAATTCTTCTTCGCCGAGCATATCTTTTCTCGGCAGTATTTTCAGCAACCGGGCACATATACTCCCTGCTTACGTCTATTTTTTCAAATGATCCCGCTGTAACGTGGTATAAGGTCTATTTTCCTTCCCCATCAGACGTCGTGCCCGACAGCGAGTGGACTATACGAGAAGGGTCGTTATTGTTTATCAAATACGATTTTATCATTATTAACATCTCCTCCGCTATATGGCTTTACCTTTCCCTCAAGCCATATCTAAACATGAAGACAGCGTTTGAAAAGGGGTCCACTATGTTTTTGATTATTCTCTCCACACTGGCAGTGGGGCCTGGAGCCTGTGTGTCTTGGGGTTTACGACTACGCGAGGACTGGATTCTATGAGTGGTGGTTGACTATATAGAAATGATGTTTGAAAGTCAATCGTGCTGGCCTCTATTAAGAAAGCAGTAATGTCAATTTTGAAATTTCATTTAGTTCAACAATCATATCATCGAGACACAACTTAGGACAGAAAGAATTTGGTCGATATAATGAAGAATTTCTTTTGCACTTTTCAGGTGATATCTCTACGACTCGCTGTAAACCTCTAATAATGTATCTACATGATAGGGGTGTATCTGTTAACTTTCTTCATATCGAGGTTGTTCGATGTGTAGACGAGTATGCTTTTATTTTATCATGTAATTTCAAGAGCTTCCAGAATCCCAAAAGATCGTCTTTCAAATGAAACTTCACGTTTCTGCTCCTGAAAGCAGTATATGCTAGGCTGATCCAGAATTCTCTAGAACATCAAGGGTGGAAACCCTCATACCACCACACAGCTTGCGGGATATGTTCCCCGCTGTGAGCTGATAGGGAATCGGAATTCACGGTAATGCTCAATCATACATGACCCTTACTCTCGCCGACAAAGGTGTTATCTTACTCGGGGTATTACGGTTGGTGCGGCAATGCGGCCCGCTGAATCGGAGCGTCCGGCCGTTGAGATAGACATAGTAAGGAAGATGTCTGAGGCATACTCTAGGTGACTAAATGTATGTTACACTTCTAAAATAGGCAATTCCATTGACTCTAATACTTATATAATTGTTGCAAGCATCCACTGTACGTCGAAAAATAGGTGCGATTCCTCCATGTCTTTTAGATATCGTCCACAACAAACTTGAAGATGTCTCCATACCTTCATGAGTCATCCAGCTCCGGGTCTGGAGGCTTAACACCGGTCTCTGTTGCATCTCATGGATCTGACAATGGCTCAGTTATCGAGGACTCTGAATACCCGGCTCTGCAGTTCCCAGGCTATGCAGAAAAGCCCCTTTCAGAGCAACTGGAGCCTATCGCAGTTGTAGGAATGGGTATGCTCGGAACACATCACACATAAATAGGTATAAGCTGCTAAATAGGACTGCTTCTAGGATGTCGTCTACCGGGTGATGTCAGTTCTCCAGCTCAATTCTGGGATCTCATGATCAACAAGGGTACCGGTCAAACCCCGAAAGTTCCATCCGATAGATTCAATATTGACGCCCACTTCCATGAAAACAATGAGAGGCCTGGAAGCTTTAACGTTCTGGGTGGATACTTTATCAAAAATGACATCAAAGAGTTTGACCCTCAATTATTTGGTATTTCTCCGGTTGAAGCAATGTGGATGGACCCTCAACAACGAAAGTTACTTGAGGTCGTCTATGAGGCATTTGAGTCCGGAGGTGTGACTCTGGATACGGTTTCCGGCTCACAAACCGCTGTATTTGTGGGAAGTTTCACCAGCGATTACCAGCAGATGTCGTTCAAAGAACCCGATTTTCGGCACAGCTACGCTGCTACGGGGGTCGATCCGGGCATCATTAGTAACAGAATTAGCCATGTTTTTAACCTGCACGGCCCGAGTATTCTCGTAAATACCGCTTGCTCATCATCTGTCTATGCTATGCATAATGCTTGCAATGCTCTCCGCAACCATGAGTGCACTGCGGCCGTGGTTGGAGGCACAAATCTTATCATCACGGTGGACCAGCACATGAATACTGCCAAGCTGGGTGTCTTGTCACCCACTTCCACTTGTCACACATTTGACGCATCTGCTGATGGCTACGGTCGTGCTGATGGTGTGGGTGCGGTCTACCTGAAGAGGCTGTCTGACGCTGTACGAGATGGGGATCCCATCCGAGCTGTTATCCGTACAAGTGCTGTCAACTCGTAAGCTTCCCACTCCAGCTTTCTCTATCTTGCGTATACCGCTGTTTTACATTTGTGGTTTTGAAAATCCCTTCTCCCCTATGCGTACCAGATTTTTGTTCTATTAATACGGGTAAAATGAGGTAAAATGAAACTTGACTAACTATAAACATAACAGAAACGGCAAGGCTCCAGCGGTTGGTATCACACATCCTAATCTCGAGGGCCAAGTCGACGTGATTAAACACGCCTACCTTCGTGGAGGAGACCTCGATCCAAAGCTCACAGGTTATTTCGAGATTCACGGCACAGGCACACCTATAGGAGACCCCTTGGAGGTACATGCCGTTGCAAAGGCTATGAATGGTAGGAGGCTTCCTGGTGAAGAACCTCTCTTAATTGGAGCTGTGAGTTCCCAAAAACTCTATACCAAGGAAATTCGGAGAATGAAATTTCTAATTTCATCAAGGTAAAAACAAACATTGGTCACAGCGAAGCAGCAAGCGGTCTCTCCGCTGTCATCAAAGCAGTTCTGACTGTTGAGAACGGGATTATTCCCCCAACACGTGGTCTAGTCAATCGCAATCCTAAGAGTCAGTATCCAAATACATCGGCTTGGAATTATTCTAGTACGGAATTGCTAATAATATAAACAGTTGATTGGGATGGTTGGAAAGTGCAGGTTGTCACAGACCCACGTCCATTTCCCAGCCACTTGCCAGTCAAACGAGTCAGCGTTAATTCTTTCGGATATGGTGGCACCAACGGTCATATCATGATTGAAGGCATTGACTCGTTTATCCCAGACTATAAACTTGCTCGCAAATCGACGACCAAGCCTCGGGGTATGCATAATTTGAACCGGCCGTTTCTTCTCCCATTCTCAGCCCACGACAAACAAACTCTAAAACACAATATCGGGGCATATAGTAAAATCGCAGGCAATTATAATCTCTTAGACCTGAGTTATACATTGGCGAATCGCCGTTCGCTCCTCCAGAGTAGGGGATTTGTTGTGTCTTCCTATGCCGCTCTTGAGTCTGCCTTTGGAGACAATCTTGCAGCATTCTCTTTCGCAGAGAAAAAGAAAACACCGAGAATCGGATTTGCATTTACCGGTCAGGGAGCCCAGTGGGCAAGGATGGGGAGTCAGCTAATGACCTATTACCCAAGTTTCTTGAGAACGATAATAGAGCTTGACTACGCACTAGGCTCTCTGCCTGATGCGCCCGAGTGGACACTGGAAGATAAATTGCTAGAGGATGCACAAACCTCACGCGTCAATGAAGCCGAGTTCTCCCAACCCTTGTGCACTGCCATCCAGATCGCAACAGTAAAGTTGCTCGAATCTTGGGACATCCGACCACAAGTAACCGTTGGGCATTCATCTGGAGAAATTGCTGCTGCGTACGCAGCCGGCCTGATTTCGGCAAGCGAGGCTATCATTGTGGCATATTATCGGGGTCAGGTTGTTGCTAAACTAAACACCAATGGAGCAATGATGGCTGTCGGTCTCGGAGCGGAAGCCGTGGAGCCTTTCATTCGAGAGTTCAAGGGCCAGGTTGTTATTGCTTGCCACAACTCGCCTGTCAGTGTAACTCTTAGTGGCGATGCGGATGCAATTGATGTAGTCAGGAAGGCTTTGGATGCAGAGAATATCTTTGCCAGAGTCGTCAAAACTGGTGGGAAAGCTTATCACTCGCATCATATGAATTCCTCAGCACACAAATACGAGGAATTAGTTCACCGTGCAAGGGAAACTGTGTCTTTTGGTGTTCCTCTAATAACTGACGCGGTAATGGTGTCATCTGTTATGAACTCGAGGATTGAACCAGGACAAGTCATCGGCGAAAAGTACTGGACTTTGAACTTGACCAGTCCGGTGCTGTTCAACCAGGCAGTTCAGACCATTGCAACCAGCAGCGATGTCCACGTTGATACTTTGATTGAGATCGGGCCCCACACGGCCTTATCTGGTCCTATTAAGCAAATTTCCAAAGAGTTAGGAAGTCATGGATTCAGTTACCTACCGACTCTAGTAAGAAATGAAGATTCAGCCTTCCAGATCCTCAAACTAGCTGGCGAGCTGTTCCTCAGAAATTACCCGCTTAATATGGAAAGAGCGACTGCAATTGAAGAGACATCTACCAGTGGAAAACTCAAGTTGGTCAAGGGATCGATTCTTGTCGATCTTCCAACCTATCAGTGGACCTACTCCAAAAGTTTGTGGGCTGAGCCTCGCCAGAGCTTAGAGCACCGTGCCCCTAACCATCCACGTCATGATGTCCTTGGGTCTCGAATGCCTGGAGGGTCCGCATCTGAGCCTGTGTGGAGAAATGTCCTCCGTATCAGGGACGTTCCTTGGCTAAAAGACCATTCCCTTGGTGGTGAAGCTGTGTTCCCTGCTGCTGGATATTTCTCTATGGCAATTGAAGCAATCACCCAGCTGAACGAATGCAGTGCTCAACCGGTGAACATCGAAGGGTTTGTACTCAGAGATATCTCTATTAAAGCAGCTTTGGTGACACCAGATGACGATAATGGAATTGAGGTATTGTTTGCCATGCGTCCGTCATTATTCTCTGGAGGTGAATCCAACGTGTGGTGGGATTTCAATGTTTCATCTGTGTCAGGCTCTGGTCTTTGGAATGACCACATGACGGGAACTATCAGCATCAACAGTCGTGCTCGAGGGCAAACTCCCAAAAAAGTTCCCAATCTTCCACAGCGTGCCATGGGCAAAAGCTGGAATCAGGGTCTGAGAGAAGTTGGCTTTGACTATGGGCTAACATTCCAGGACATGGAGGACATTAGATCAGACGGCAAAACATATAGAGCCGCGTCAAGGACCTTTGTCAAACAACAATGCGGGGTGGTTACAGGAGAATCTCGCTACGCTCTGCATCCTGGAACGGTTGACTCATGTCTCCAGCTTATCATTGTGTCCATTTATGCAGGAAAACTCAACGATATGACATGTGGTGCCGTGCCGATTCAGGTCGATGAAGTAGCCATCTGGCCACCGACAGCACAACAGCTCAAAACCCCTATGGCATCGGCATATTCGTATACCGGTCAACGTGGCATCCGTTCTTTCGTCAGTGGCTCCCAGCTAGTTGCGAGCGACGGCGAATTACTAATGGACATTACCAATATGCGGTGCGTCGCCTACGAGGCAGCTGTTCCTCAGAGGATCGAAGAAGTGCTGGAACCAAAACCTTTCCAGGAACTGGTTTGGGAATACGACATTGACAGCATCAACTCTGATGAGCAATTACGTGAAATGGATGTTGGCAAAATTGTTGAGCTCGTCGGCCACAAGAGCCCGGATGCCAGAGTTCTGGAATTTGGGTCCGAGAACCTGTCAAGCACATTGGATAAGTGCCCATACGTCAGCTATACAGTCGCTGTACGTTCCACGGAGGCTCTTGAAGAGTCCAAAGCTCAGTTCGAGGGAATCAAGAATGCCAGCTTTCAAGTTCTAGATATCTCTGTTCCTCTTGACGATGATACTGGTCTCGAGACTTTTGATTTGATCATTGCCACTCGTCAGTCTATTGACAACGTTGAAATGCTCAAGAATCTCCGCTCTTTATTGGCTCCTAGTGGTCGCGTGATCTTTGCGAAGAGCAGTGTCATATCTCAGGACTCCCTTGTCAGTGCTGGCTTCAACAACGTTGGTGTCTTCTTAGAGGATAGTGAGACAAAGGCGCTTTCATTCATCAAACCAGTCGAGGTTATCAAGAACGGATTACACGCTAATAGCTCAAGTCCGCAAATCAAACTCATTTATCGGAACAAGCCGGCGGCTGTTATCGATGAGATCGCAAAAGCTATAGAAAAGGGAGGCTATACGACCAGTTCTAGTGCTCTGGCCACTCATGGTATCACTTGTGGGCATGCGGTGGTTATCGGGGATCTGGAGGGCTCTTCACTGCTAGCAACAATGGAAGAGACCGAATTCGAAGCTCTCAAAGAACTCACAAACAAGGCATCTTCCATCCTGTGGGTTACTGCTGGTGGTCTTCTTACCGGGAAGCTACCAGAATACGCTATGGCGAATGGCCTCGCAAGATCTCTCACCTCTGAACAGTCCTCACTAGACTTCACCACTTTGGACTTTGACCTTGAAACTACTTCCCCTAGGCAGATTGCCGATAGCATTTCTGCAGCTGTACAACGCCAAGTCAGTCAGAACGAATCCCGGGAGTCGGAGTATTATGTGTCTAAAGGCTATACTTATATTAGCCGTCTTCTGGCTAACACGGATCTTCCAGGTGCCTCCAAGGCAGGTAAAGAGTATATGGCTCCATACGAGGGGCAGCATCTAGTTGGTTCAGTGCAATCCGGTAAGGTAGTATTTTCCGAGGATGAGCTTAAGGATAAAGCACTGGATGGCAACGAGGTTGAGGTCAAAGTAGTGTACGGGGGTCTCAACAAAGAGGATACGCTTGTCATTACCGGGAATGATTACCCTATGACATTCAGCCACGAGATCAGTGGCGTTGTGTCTCGCGTGGGCTCAGCAGTCAAGGGCATCAATGAGGGGGATATGGTGGTTGGATTCAGTTTCGACAAATTCTCGACCCTCCAGCGAACATCTGCCGATCTCCTCCAAAAAGTGGAAAAGGGCGAGTCGCTAGAACAAATTTCATCCCTTCCCTGGACCTTCTCTACTGCTTTGTACGGGTTGAGGGATTTGGCTAAACTTGAGCCAAACGAAAAGGTTCTAATCCTCAGTGGTACTGGTAGTGTTGGCGCCGCTGCCATTCAAATAACTCGGCTTCTCGGCGGCATACCTTTTGTTGTAGTCGCAAGCTCAGAACAGCAACGACTCATGGCAACTTTTGGTCTTCCCGAACAGCAGGTTCTCAACACAGACAATATAACTTCCCAAGATGAGATGTTAGCTCTCACAAAAGGGTCCGGATTTGACGTCGTCTTTAGCGGCTATACTGATTTCACGGAGGCCCGTGAGGCATGGCGTCACATTCGTCCCCTCGGTCGCTTCGTCGATTTCGGCAGGAAAAACGTTCTTAAACGCAGTGCCATTGATACAGTTCCTATTCACAACGGCGCTAGCTACCTCTCGTTTGACATGCTGGACCTCTATGCATGCAAACCTCAGATTTTATCGAACTTACTAAAGTCCACCCTCTCCCTTTATCGTCAAGGTCTTCTTTCACCCATCTCATCACCAAACATTTACAGCCTTGATCAGCTAGACTCAGCCGTGTCGTCTTATTCCGAAGGTTTTGTTGCAGGAAAAACATTGATTTCTTATGCACCATCAGGAGGGTCTCTCAGCATCGTGCCAAATCAGACGAGCATGTCATTCCGTTCAGATGCAACTTACCTACTCGTTGGTTGTTTGGGTGGCTTGGGAAGAAGCCTTACTACATGGATGACCGAGAATGGTGCTAGACGATTGGTTTTCTTATCTAGGTCTGGCGCGGATCAAGAACAGGCTGGCATTCTAATCAGAGACCTTGAAAAGGCCGGTATCATCTGTCAGGTTGTCAGAGGTGATGTTACGAATCGATCAGACGTCCAAAAGGCAGTCGATAGCGTTCCGGTTCAGTTCCCGATTCGTGGTGTTGTACAGGCGGCGATGGTTTTAAGGGTATGTTACGTCTCATCCGGAATTTGAAGTGATCAAACATCTAACAATTCCAATCTAGGATGGGTTATTCCACTCTATGACATATAGCAACTGGACTACAGCCACTTACCCCAAAGTTCGAGGTACCCTGAATCTTCACAATGTTTTGTCTGATACTCCTCTGGATTTCTTCATCATGACGAGTTCTACCTCTGGTACTCTGGGAACTCCAGGCCAGGCAAATTACTCAGCAGCCAACAGCTTCCTCGATTCACTTGCCCGACATCGGGTGTCCAACCAACAGCGAGCGTGCTCTGTTGTTCTCCCCATGATTCTTGGCGTAGGCTACGTTGCTGAGCACCCAGAAGTCGAGGAAGCTCTAAGACGAAAAGGAATCTATGGTATTGATGAGACTCACCTACTTGAGTCTCTCGCTGTCTCGATGTTGACCCAGGCGAGCCCAACGCCTGCTGACCATGTGATCGTTGGACTTGATCCTGTCAAGTTGCAAAAGTCAATCCGCAGTTCTGAAACCACCGATGGTTTCTGGTTTGAGGATGCTCGTTTTAAACCTCTTCTAGCCTTTATGACCTCTTCTGATTCCAATGGGGTCGCCGAAGCTGGACGCACCATTCTCAGCACAATTCACGCGGCTGACAGCCCGGCTGGGGCCGTGAAATTGACCAGCGAAATCATGGTTGACAAGTTAGCAAGACTCTTGTTGGTCGACCTGGCCGAATTTGAACCAGATGTGAAATCCATTGCATCCTATGGCCTTGACAGTATGATCGGTGCCGAGCTCCGGAACTGGATCTTCAAGGAGTTGGCGCTGGATATTCCTTTCCAGCGATTACTAAGTGCAGATCTCACAATCACCAAGTTTGCAACTGAAGTTTGTAATAACCAAGGAATTGTCCTTGACTCCCAAAACTAGGTTGTCAGCTGGTTGTCAGTAAAATTACTTATAAGTTTTTATCTTTGCGTCTGACAAGTTGTTGTTTTATTTGATTATTTTTTGCTTTACTTGATCTTTATTTCATGTTATAGTTAGTGCCAGAATATAGCGCATAGGAACGGACTCCTTCGTATGTCCCTACCCCAGGTTACTTTGGCCGTGGGCCTACGCCATCTGAATATTGCCTTTTCCCGAACCATGGACGCTCCACTCCCTTAGAGGACTAGATCGATGGGCTATTAGTTGATGAGAATAAATGACCGACACCAAGTCGGGCCGGTTTGTCTTGTGCCGTGTCAAGACGAATACTTCGGCCCTTTTTCGCACTAGGTAAAAGACCTCAGCTTGCACACGTCTTGCAGCCACAGTGCTAGTAGAAAAAGATGTTGTTCTCGAGGAGGAAGATGGATTTCTTGTTTACGGTATAGCCCAGTCCCTTTTTCATTTCGCGAAGATTTAGCGCTTGCTCAGGATTAGGATAGAGTGCCGTGCTATTGCTCAATATATTGCTGCGAAAGATATAGGGCGTGGTACTGATTTATATCCAGCAATAAACCTATTTATTGACTGGCACCTCACAGTAACATCTCTAATATAAAAACCTACCGAGGCATATTAGGACGATAGATAAACCTTGGATCAGCCCCAGAACGGAATTTCTCCCACATCCGTGATTTCTTGTAGCCTCCAATAACATCGGGAGAAGAAAGAAGATTGAGATCATACTCCCCACCCCTACCAGCGGCTTCGAGTGTTAAGTAGCCAGGTGCATAGACTTCCACATCTTCCTTCCATTGATCGCGGTCGCATATATCCATATCACCAACAAGTTGGTTTGCCGCTTGAGCATTGCAAAGAATGTCAAGGATAGGCAGGTCCATATTAAGCCTTGAAAGATTCTTTTAGAAACAGCGTCACTTGGAAAATGCAAAGAAAAGAGAAAAAAACGCAGAAATGAGTCTCACGGTGGGTTCTGATGTCTAGCGCCACCCTCTCTGTGCTTGACATCATCTAAACCTTTTCCAAGCGTAGAGAACCATAAATACGGCTGTTGCATATTGAAAGGACGAATAAGCACCGAGTCCTCAAATACACCATTATCTGTGAAAGCAGTCAGTGCAAAGCGACCTGTTTTTAACCCATCTTCGTCAACGAGCATATATGGGCCATGAGAATCGAGGTAGAGAACTGTTCCAGTACGCGTAAGATAGATCGACCCGAAAAGGGCAACTTCAAGATCATGCCAAGCAGGAAAATCTTCAATCAAAAGACGGTTGGTAATGGCTGGATTAAGAACAATTTCTGAAGGCATATAATCAGTCTGCAGACAATGCCCAGCCTCAAGACCATATCGATACAAAAGAATAACGAATTTCACCCACCGCGCCCGGTTGATAGGGTGTGTCTGATCAACCGGCACCAGTGAAAATGACGCCGTTCGTAAAGGGCTGGGTGGTTTGGAAAATTCGCTCTAAAGCCTCTGCTGGGTATCGAAGCCCTTCTACAGGCTCGCTGCGTGATCGTTTCCCTTCTGTGCCTGGGAGTCCAATTAGGGCGCGGACGTGAAATGACTACACCTAACAAGTTAGCTAGATCTCAATCTGTAAATGAAAGTTACAGAGGAATTTTACATCACGGAACTCCTGTGTGGCCGAAGCCCACCGCTCGACGAGGTTTCGCCGTTGGCGTAATTCATATTCTTCATCTTCATCGGCGATGATGCCGCGTGCGCGCGGCAGCCAACTCTCCTAATCTCGCTAGTTATTCCCGCATTCCCCTTGGAATAATTTAGATTCAATGTCTCACTTGGACAAAGAGGAGCCACCCCTTGACCTCTTCTTTAATCTGATCAAGGGATAAATCGCCCTCGGGATGAGGTCTAATACAGTGGGGAATACGACCGGGCCAGTGCCGGACCGGTCTTGACATGCCTGCTATTTATTATATATTGTGTTTATCTCGCTCCACCTGTCTCCCGAAAAAAAAAAAAAGGGATATACTAATTCTCTAACGGTGTGAAATCAAGTGAAAAAGCTCCTCTTCCCGAGGACATCACATGCTACTAAAGACCTGTCAAGGGCCAAGTAAACTAACCCAATATCGAATAATCCTTCGCAATTATAATCGGCTTCCTGAACACGGTTGGAAACCGATGATCCCCCTGAGATTGAGTGGAATTATGGACGATTATGTGATTGGATCAAACTACTGAGGGAATGCCTATATAAATTGATGATGCCCTTATGTAGATTAGAATATTATGCTTCCTAGAGAGAATCAATCAAATCTATATCTTCTTAATACTGGTGCATACTTATTAATCGTTGGCTAAGACCTGTAGGTCGACAAGAGGTGTCGGAAATTAGGATAGTGTCCAGAAGGCACATGTTTAAAATCTTATACATATCACCTGACAATGAAAGATTCGGTAATTGTATTAATGATACCGCTTCCTTACAATCCTGGTATCAAACAATCTATGGACTGTGTATCCTCTAAATTTAGATTCTATATAATTTAAATTAGGGATATATAGGCTAAAAATAGGGAGGTGAGGTCTAAATTTCGGGACATATAGCCTATATTTAGGGATAACAAGGCCTAAAGTTAGGGATAAAGTCTAAAAATAGGGAGATAAAAGCCTATAGTTAGGATTGGGCCTAAACTTCAGATGATTTAGTTAAAGTTAGGTCCTTCCTTTCTAAACTTCAGTTCTATTCCCTAACTTTAGGCCTATTCCTTGAACATCAGCCGGCCAGCTATCTTTAGGGAATGCAGCCTAGTTTTATATTCTCAAAATTGAACGCCGCTTTCTATGGAATATAGGAATATCCTTTGAATTTAAACCTATCTTCCATATGAAATATTTCTTGAGACAAACTAATGTAGGATGTTCAATCTCAAATAATTACATTTCTTGAGACTAAGCTACATGTGGAATTCCATTTCATGGTGGGTTAATCTAGTGAAAGGAATCTTGACTATATATTGTAGACCAGACAATTAAGTCTTTAGATGGTCTCCATAACTAGTAATAGATAGTGTTTATTCTTATTTAATCAGTATTTTCATAAAAAGCAATAGTTGCTACAATATATATACATAAGACTTTAATAAGAAAATAGCCATTGTTCTATTAGATCTGAATTTAAATAGTAGATCTGGCCTGTTTGTTAGTTTTGAGTAATTAAATATAGATCTAAGTCATACATAATACTATATTTTTTCACTTTTTTTGAAAAGGATCTTTCTGTGTTTAATTTTTTGCTGAGTTTTATACAAAATGTGGGGAAAATACTGTATCATATTCCGTTTGACCCTATCTTTGTCCCCTCAGAACCAAGCTTACTGATTCAATAGGCAGACTGGGCACATTCTCGCCGCCTGCAGCCCATCCCCTGTCACAGAGGGGTCGTGGCTGTTGCTCATTCGTAGCCGAATCTGTCGGCACCGTTTAGAGTGCCTTTTGCGGACAAGCTGAGATACAGTACTTGGAAAACACAACAATATGACACATCCAATATGCAATCAACAGCATCGTCACTTTTATCCCGCATAAAGCATGTTATCTACCTCATTTGATTGGGAGATATAATGGTGGCTTTTTATAACTTTGTCCTGCTAATGACCATAGTTGATCCATTGTAAACGATGTGCAGGACAACGCAACACTTCAAGGATAATCTCATGCAGTCCCTCTACATTTTCTCCTTATCACACCATCTTCTGATACATACCGGCTCACGTACAGATATCCAGCGTGCAGCCATACATTTGTGTAACGACACGGTTGGCATTTAAATGTCAACTTCATATCAAGGATCTCCGTAGTTTGGCAATCGTATCAACTTGAATTTTTGAACGTCCCAACGTGCCCAATTCTCAACTCTTTTCTCTTGTCGCAAGTTATTATCATGGCCATCGATACACTTAACCGAGAGTCTAGCCATCTGGCGAACCCAACCTTGTTACGAAAGATCGACGAACTCCGCGAGAAGAATATCGGCCAGCACGTTCCTCTTCCTCAGGTAAGCGCCCAATGCCTCATACTATACTTCCTTTCTTAAATCTCAAGTATCCATAGCTCGTTGTCGTAGGCGACCAAAGCTCTGGCAAATCATCTCTATTGGAGAGCCTGACAAACATTCCATTTCCTCGCAATTTAGAGCTCTGCACCCGCTATGCGACGCAGATAACGTCCCGCCGCGACTTACATTCTCAAGTTGACATCACCATAATCCCAGGGCCTCACGCATCTGACGCACATAGGAAACATCTAGAGGAGTATCATCCAGGGATGTTATCCCCAGAAGTCTTCCGCGTTGTGTTCCCACGCATCATAAAGGAAGTTGGTCCCCAATATAGAACACTGTTATAGCTATGCACTGAACCCGGTACAGGTCAACATTCGAATGGGAATTCGGACGGACACTTCCTCAAGCGACGGCAATGTTTTCAGCGAAGATGTCTTAAAAGTCGAGATATGTGGTCCAAATGAAGACTATCTGACCCTCATAGACGTGCCAGGCATCTTCCGTACCCCTACAGAAGGGATTACTACCAAAAAGGACATTAAACTTGTTCAAAACATGGTTAAAGGGTATATCAAGGATAAGCGTACCGTCATTCTCGCAGTTCTCCCAAGCAATGTGGATCCCGCTACCCAGGAAATCCTGACGCTTGCCGAGGACTATGATAAAGCGGGAGAGCGTACTCTAGGGGTTTTGACTAAGCCAGATCTTGTAACTGAACTCAGCGCTCAAGCTGCTGTGTGTAACGTTGTGTTAGGGAAGAAGAAACCACTCGCGCTTGGATACTATGTCATTCGAAACCGCGGCGCAGATGATGACGACAACTTCGACCGGCTCTCTGTAGAGCAGCTGTTTCGGGAAAAGCCTTGGAGTGCCCTGCCGGCAGATCGGCTCGGTGTGCAGGCATTGAAGACACGACTGAGTGAGCTCTTAGGCCAAATCACGCGCAGAGAATTTCCTGAGCTGCGAAAGGATGTTAAAAAGCAGTTGATTGATTGTCAAAGAGAGCTGGATAGCCTCGGTCCGGCACGTCAAACTGAGCAAGAGCAACGATTATTTCTGAGCACCGTGAGCCGTCAATTCCAGGAGCTGGTTCAGGCTGCTCTTAATGCTCATTATTACAGCCACAGCGCATTTGAGGAAAGCGGAGAACTTAAGCTTATTACACATGTTGTCAACCTCACCGAGCGGTTTAACTCTGACTTCGACGAGAAGGCGCAGCTCCGTTATTTTGAGCCTCAGTCAAACAATGACACGGAAGAGGATGCCGACGACAGCGAGGAAGTCGAAGAGAATACTTGGGCTGATGTGAGCGCAAAACAGGAGTTGGTCGATGATGTTGACCTTGAAGACCCTGTTCTCGAAAACATTATCACAAAGGATTACGACTTCGACTACCCTCAAGACGGCATCATGGATTGGCTTGAGGGACTTTATCTGCGGTCTCGTGGTGTAGAACTGGGCACCTTTGGTGGAGCTATACTTTCCAGCGCATTCAAAGAGCAGTCGAGCAAGTGGGAAATTATGACCAAGGTGTATGTGAGCAATGTTATTATAGTCATTCACCGGTTCATGATAATCACACTAAAAATGCTTTGTACCGACGTCCGAGTTCATGAGGAAATATGGTCCTCTGTTCTCGACGAAGTGCTCAACAGGTACAGAGCAGCGGTAGACCAAGCGATGTTCCTCGTGTCCATTGAGAGGGAGAAAAGACCGTACACTTTAAACCACTACTTTAACAAAAAGCTCCAGGTTTCACGTGGTAATCGGATGGCTGCGATGTTAAAGGGAAAGGCTCGGAAGGAATTACAGCCTGGTCCTTTCGGCAAGGGCGTTGTCACTTCCGAAAACCTTATCGTAGATCTCGACTCTGTCAGGCATTCCACAACTAGCAAAAGCAATGTGGAACACATCAAGGAAGAGATACATGATATTCTTTGGTCTTATTATAAAGTTGCACGAAAACGATTCGTCGATAACATTTATCATCAAGCTATCGATCACTGCCTATTGACAGGACCCATGAGCCCTCTTGCTGTTTTCAGTCAGGAGTGGGTGATCAAATTGGAGGCGGAACAGCTGGAGACGATAGCGGGCGAATCACCAACTACTAAGGAACGGCGGACAACCCTGGTGAAGAAGATCCATGATCTGGAGGTTGCTATGCGGATCTTGAGACATTGACAGATGAATGAAATGCAAGATCGCTCCGCTAAGAGGAACTGGGGAAGGATTCTTCCCGGCCCAGCTCTAACATACGTTACGACAGCTGTGGGTGATATTGCACTAGAATATTCCAGAAAATGAGATTAACTATGACATCTAGATATCCATCAATCAAAGCTTAATGTTTCTGAATTCTGCTTAGTCAGTAGATTGACTCCAGAAGATTTGAAACATGTAATAATTTCTTCTAATACAAACACTGAATTGGGGTGGCTTCTTTTCGCCCAAATTTCCTCTTATAAGGAATCTCATAGACTGATAACCATTATAAGAATATTATATTAAAAAATTGGCCTTAGAATTCTCTCTTTATAATTTATAACGATTCAAAAAAACAATAATATACCAATCCTCTGCATAATACTACCATTATAAACTATTAATGCTCATTTATGTGACTCTCTGGTTAGGGCACAACCCTGCATAGCAGCGATAGTATAGAAGCCAGCTAGATCAGGCCAATGAAATCTACTTCTACTACTACTACTACTACTACTACTACTACTACTACTACTACTACTACTTTCGGCTTCTCATTCACCGACACAACGTTAAAATTCAGGTTATTTTTCCTATGCGTTATGAAGCGTCTCAAATTTGCCAAGTGTTTATCTAGATCCACCTCCAATAGTATATAATGCATGGTACCAACGTTGCACACAAGTTTGCCCGAGGTTCCGAGTTCTAAAGACACGTCAACCCGTTTGGAGGCTATAGAGAATTAGCATAACTCGAGAAACGTTTAACGAGAGGTCTCACCAGAGAAAGCTGACGGAGATTAACGCCAGCAGCATTGAGGATCGCGGCGCTCTGTATACGAAATGAGCTGAATAGCCAGTCAGCTAGCGGAATTGGACACTGACCTCCTTGTCCATGTTATAACCCTTGGAGTAAACAACTTCAGATATCCCAACTTGGGCGATTTTAACCGTGCACGTCAAACATGGACATCTATCAAGGGGTCAGTATAAGCTTTTCACTCAGCATAATACTAGATTCGTACGTATCACAATACAAAATGGCACCCTCTCTGATCCTCTCTCTTCCCGCCTCTAAAAGTGCATTTTCTTCGGCATGGATACAGAGGCACGTCGAGAGGCCGGCGCCTCCGCCCTCTCCCCGATTACACCGGGGGCCTATCAAATATAAGACATTCCGAATCACCCTGATAGCGACGGCCACTTACATCCTCCTTCATTGCAGTTGGTGATATTTCGAGGAGTGCCGTTGTAGCCAGTGCTTATGACCCGACGGTCTCGTACAATGACACAGCCAACTCTCCGCTTCATACAATTGCTTCTTTGAGCGGCAAGAGACGCCAGCTGCATGAAATAGTGGTCCCATGTTGGTCGCAAACGCTCTTCATTCCGTAGATCAAGGACTTCGAGAGCTGCGTATAGCTCGTTCAGTGAAGACGATGGGTTGAAAAGTCGTACTGCAGCTCGGTCTGTTAGGTAAGCCTGGCCAATGTCTTTGTCATATAAGTGTCGATCGCTCCAGAGCAAGAACTTTTCGAGGCTTGGAGGCTCCAACTGGTGTTGCCGACATCTATCAAATGTGAGAACCATGATCTATTTGACTGAACATGATACGCCCTTACCTTCTACTAAATCTTTGCCACCGTAGACCCAGCGGTGCATCTACACTTACGAGCAAAAAGAAGGGCCGCAGGAGCAGTTTTTCCAGAACTGTACAATCCCAGATATCGGTGGTCACCCAACGCTCCGTCCACCGCTTTGTGACGAAGTCCAAAAACACGTCAATTGAGTCAAATCTCAGTTGATTCTTAGGTTTGAGCTCGTGTCTCGGGCCACAGGTTTGCAGGCGAGCCTTGTCCTCCGGATCATCTGAAATCTGGGCGGAATCTTTATTCTCCAACGCAAGCAATTGGAAACCATGCTCGCGAATCAGGTACTCTGCTATGGCATGCTTCCCCGCACAAATGCCTTGTTAACGCCAGGTTAGTACTGGTCCATTGCTCCAGCTCAGCTCAGATCGAACGATGATCCCGCGAAATAGTAAAACATGTTGAAGACTAACCGCCACATAGCCCGATGAGCATTGTATAATTATTTTCTTCTCTGGAGATCGCGTCGGGGGAGCGTCAACAAGAATATCGCGGAACCCCACTTGTCGGAAAGGCAGTGGCACGGCTGTGCGGGGCAAACGTCACTCCACGCAGGTACGACTCAATAACATCATTATCATTATCATAAGATATTATAATTCAGTCACACTGTTGAGCAGAGCAAGTCGCCTGTTTTTGTCGCTGTTTTCACGTGAGGCATCTTCGCAGTTCACGCTTTTCGACGCCAGCCAGCTGCAAATCATGGGACCTGTCCGCTGACTCGGGCCGCTGCTTATCACCAATCCATCATCCCTTCTCTCTCCAAACATAGCAAACATTCTTGCACCTAACAAAGACTGCTGTCATCTCATCTCAAATATTCAATACTGAGCCTAGTTTTCTTTCTTCTTTTTGCTGCTGGCCTATCTCCCATCCTTGTCAAAAATGCAGTACACACCCTTTGCCTCAGATATTGAGCTGCCTTTCTATACCTCTCTGGCGTCCCTGAAGATCAACCATGACAAGCTAAACGATGCCCCGAGAAGAGTGTTGGGCTTGTATGAGATTCGTCCATCGGACACACCCGCTGCATCGTGTCGGATGCAAATTTTAGGGAATTCGCTGGTCAGCGATACGTAAGTTAGAAAACCAGACTGCGCTGTATTTTAGTATACTAATAACACATACTTCCCATTATAGTGTCCCACCTACTTACTATGGAGCGGAGGGTATGATCAAGAACTTCAATACCGTCGAAGAATATAAAAATGTAGATAAGATGCTCATGCTACAACAAGCGGGAAAGACAGTAAGCATATAGTCGTACTACCGTTTGTCTCGTATGTCTGATTCACGTTTCACTAGGTCTTGGATGCTATCAATGATGGATCGATATTCTCTACTCCATCGTTATTGGCATCTTTTCTCATACTTGCATTCGCCGACCTTAAAAAATACAAATTCCAATATTGGTTTGCATTTCCGGCAATTGTTCCCCAACCGCACTGGGTTCCTGTGCATCAAGAAAACACAAAACCTGATGATCCTGCTGATGATCCGTTATTACCTGGTTCTAGACGATTGTCTAATGAGGAAAGCTCAAGACTTGTGGATGCTGTACAATATTGGAAAAGCGGCATAGATGCACTCCAGCATGGTTTTTTCTTAGCACTTCGAAACCCGGAGAAGCTGGGAAGTGATATTAGAGCGGGTGAATATCTCAGACAAGACTCTGATGTTGTCAAAGGCGCTAACCCTCAACATGTAGATCAATCTGGATGGAAAATTGGTTCACTTGTGGAATATGAGAACGGCTTCTTTGAAGGCACCGACCCAAAGGATCAGTATATATGCTTCGCCGATCCGTCAAATTATCCCAATGCTCCGGGGTGGATGCTACGCAATCTTCTAGTGTTGATACAGAATCGGTGGGGGCTTAACAAAGCACAAATTCTATGTTACAGAGACACTCAGTCCAGACGTGATGCAGGGCGAAGTTTAGTGGTACCACTAAGACTAGACATTGAGCAAGGTCAAACATCTGTTAAGGGCAGTTTGTCCTCCGAAAATATGCCAAAGGTCACCGGCTGGGAGAGGAATAGTGCGGGAAAGCTTGCTGGGCGTATAGCTGATCTCACTGCATACATGGACCCCCAAAAGTATGTTAAAATTCTCACCCCATTGAAGAATATACTGACAGATGGTCTCGGTATAAGGCTGGCCGATCAGGCTGTGGATCTGAACTTGAAACTCATCAAATGGAGAATAAGTCCCGGTCTTGACCTCGAGAAGATCAAGGCAACAAGCTGTCTCTTACTTGGCGCTGGAACGCTAGGAAGCTATGTCGCGAGGAATTTACTTGTATGTGATTGTCGCTTTTGTGCTGTACGATGTACTGAAAACTGGGTCTATAGGGCTGGGGCGTACGGAAGATCACATTTGTTGATAACGGCTCGGTATCATTTTCCAACCCAGTTAGGCAGCCTTTATTCGAATTCAAAGACTGCCTAAATGGAGGAGTGAAAAAGGCACATCGTGCTGCAGAAGCATTGAAAGAAATATACCCAGGAGTGGTGTCAACCGGCCATGTGCTTTCTGTCCCCATGCCAGGTCACCCGGTTCCGGATACTCAGCAAGCCACGGCTGATTTCGAACTTCTCAAAAAATTAGTTGAGGAACATGATGCCATATTCCTGCTTATGGATAGCAGAGAGTCCCGCTGGTTGCCTACTGTAATGGGGAAATCCTTAGGTAAGATTGTAATGAATGCTGCTCTAGGATTCGACACTTTTGTGGTTATGAGGCACGGGGTCAAGACTGGAAATTCAAGTGACGCAGAGCTCGGGTGTTACTTTTGCAACGATGTCGTTGCCCCCATGGATGTAAGTCGTTTCTCCAATCATATTGATGTTAACAAGACTGACCGGAAGAACAGTCTATGAAGGATCAGACCCTCGATCAGCAATGTACAGTGACTCGACCAGGAGTCTCTACAATCGCATCAGCGTTGCTAGTGGAACTTTTTGTGTCTATTTTACAACATCCTGACGGAGCTTCCGCGCCTGCCTCGGTTTCTGTGGACAGCAGCCGTGGAAACCACCCCCTTGGCCTTGTACCACACCAGATCAGAGGTTTCCTTTCCAATTTCACCAATATTCCAGTAGCTGGTAGAAGCTATGATTGCTGCAGTGCCTGTTCAGACAAAATCGTAGATGTCTACAGAAAAGATGGTTGGCAGTTTGTACAAAAAGCGATTAATGACAAAGAATATGTAGAAGAGCTAAGTGGTCTGAAAGAGGTGATTGATGCGCTGATCACGGCTCATGATATTGATGCTGACGAAATGCACAGGTTCAGCGAAGAGCTGAAGAAGCTGCAGCAGACATTGAATGGGAAGACGATTCTGGTGAAGAGTTTGATTAAGTTTTCGACCCGCGAAAATCTTCGATAATGTTAGAATGCCTTCTAGAGAAGGCCTCGAAAGTCAGTCAGCCGTAAGGACTGCTGATCTTGATGCGTCTTGCTTCCTGGCTATAGCGACAAAGAAGGCTTCTCGTGATTCCTATCAGGGTGGTCAGTGATGGAGATGTAAATTCAGTTTTTTCATGACGAATCGTACGCTCCGAGATGAATCTGGCTTCAGCCTATGCACTTTGTCGAACAGAGCTTTGAGTTGCTTTTCGAGGATTTTGTCTTCCGATCCTTGGTAAAATTTGCAGACAAAGTGCCCGCCAGTTTTGAGAACGTTGAAACTGAACTGAAGAGCGGCTCGACATAGATCCTAGATCGAAATATTTAGTTATCATCCACCTTTATATATATAGTCATTTCAATCAATACCCACCATACTACCAGCATGGTCTCGAAAGTTGATACCACTGGTGTTCATCATCCTGTGATAAGGGTTACTAAGACTTCTATTCCAAAATCCTCTCGTCTGGACCCAGGGTGCGGACATGTCGCTTAGAACTACATCGACAGTACGTTCTGATGGTATACCAGATCCCTTGACGGGCGATCCAGTATGATCAGACGCCTGCTCCCTTGTGTTACTGGTATCTGCAGCAATTTGATCTATTGTGCTTATGAATCGTCCTTCCGATAGCGAAGGTGATCGGGGTCGGCCTCGGTTTGGATCGCGTACGAAATCCAAGACATATTGCTGTATTTCTTGAGAAAGGAAATTGCCTTGTATTGTCGAAACTCCTTTTGGTGGCTGGGCCGGAATGATATCTACTCCTAGAACCCTTCCATTCGGCTGGGTACGACTCACTGCAACCTACATCGTAAGCAATAATATTTACAAGATAGCCCGTATAACTTACTTGAGACCAAGATCCTGGAGCATAGCCCTACCAAAAAATATTTATATCAGCACAAGCCATGCGATCATGACAGCAGGGTTCAAGACTAACGAGATCAACAACCGTCTGCCCCTTCCGAAAAATCCGATATTGCTCGTCAATCTATGAAAATAGTATAAGTGGGCTTGGCCAGTTAAAAAGAATATGCGCATTACCTGCAGCAGCTTGAATGCTGCCCTGCTTTTCAGCCCTTGGACAGTGGCTTCTCTTGTGTAGATATCATTTTTCTGGCGCGACTGCCACTGCTTCGAAGAAGCAAACCGCCTGAAAGTTACCGAGAGGTTGGAAGTCTGACAGTACTGGAATCGTTGCCGCAACGAAAAAGAGAGGGAGAATCTTAAAGGCATGTGTATGAGGCCACAATTGGACTTCGACAGAAATAAATTCCAGACTTCGAATTCCGAAGAAAGAGAGAGCTTGTCTATTTATCGCAACCGCATGATGACGCCAAATTTGAGCCAATGTCGCGACTAATCCGAATACGCCTTAGTGCCGTGCCATTCAATATAATCCAAGTCTTATAACAATACAATTCTTTATTGACGAACGAGCATCTAATTCCATGCCTCGTACTGGTAATTGCTATTCTGGCTACAATAGATAGAACAAACTGGTATGGTATCTCTACTTTCTTCGCGTGCTACTTGAGGTGGAGTTGACATACTATCTCGTTTATCAAAACTTTAATTCATCAGCTGGACATGGTGAAAGTAACTATTCATCCAGGAATAATTCGTTGATCTCATTAATATCTTTGGTGTGTAATTAGGCAAGTCTCTTGTCACGCTTTAGTGGAGAAAAGCTGGACATCTCATTGAATGTCTGACGTGCAAGGCGGAATGGCTGAATCCCAGCATTCAAGGTAGAAGTGAGCCTTCTCTCTTTGACTGGTCTTTCCAACTGTTCGTCCTCGTCATCGAATAGCGTCTTATCGCGTTGTGTGCCTAATACTTTCCTTTTTCTCTGATTTTGCTTACCCTCCAAGGAAGGGTTCCTATTAGATGCGCTCTGCGTAGCTGGTCGTGTTCCTCCATTCTTGCTCGGTAGTCGCGTATCGTCGCGCGCTGAGTTAACATTGAACTTTCCCGCATTAAAAGGCTCAGAGCCGACTCCGTTACCATCTAATGTATGTTGATTCATATGATCAAGTTTAGGAACTATTTGATCTTCATTGCGCCGCCTAACGTGGGGGCTGCCTATCGATGGTCTCTGCTGCTTTTCGAAACTATGTTTATCGACATCTAGTTGGAGGTCATCGTCTGAACTAGTTGGAGAGCATGTCGTATTTTTATTCCGATTAAGGTAAGGAGTAATCGAAAAGGCAGATTTTTCTCCAGGAATAGTAAGCTGTCGTTTCGTATCTGCAGCAATGCGAACGGCCCCAGGTGTTGCAATAGTCATTTCGGGACCAAATCCGACACCATCATGCACAAGGGAAGTATCTCGATCAATTGAACCATTTTGGCGAGATTGGCTTTGTCTTGGCAGTGTGTGCGTACTCTGCCGATATTCTTTTAATTTATCTTTAGCCGATCGTAGCTGTTTTCGCACTGTCAATAACCGCTCCTCCAGAGCTTTCTTCTGATTCTCCCATTCGACAGACTTGTCATGTCCCTCTTTTTCCAGACGAAGTCTACCTTCTACCTCTTTCTTCAATTCTTCCTGCACCAGTTCCAATTGGTATTGCGCCTCATTCCGGCTATTAGGATTGGTTAGATTATTTCTTTCAAATGCGCGTCTCTCCTCTTCCATCTGGACCTCCAGAGAATTTAGCTGGCGTTCTAAGGACTGTTTCTCAGCAATAAGCGCTTTGTGAGAGCTATTTTGACCTTTAAGGCGATCAAATTCTTGCTTTAAAGCGGCTAATTCTTTCGAAATAGCAAGTCTATCTGCTAGAATGTGCTCGTGGTCGGAATCTTTGTGGTTTTTTGCATCAAGATCGGTCTGTTGAACCATTAGAATTTGCAGGTTTAACATTGGATATACCCACCTTCAACCCTTGCATGGCGCGACTGCTTGTTCGAAGAGATGATTGCAAAGCTTTGATTTCATCTTGGGCTTGCGCTAGCTGTCGATTCAAGTTGTCTCGTGTCTTCGCAAGCTCCATAACATCATTGTCCAATCGATCACAGTGCATCTTTAACAATTGATTGTCCGTCTCGAATATGTGACATTTGGCACGCAGTGCTCGAGTCGCCTCTTCGTTGATAAGGCTTTCCAGCTGACCTATGGTCTTTTCATATCCGGTTTCGAGCTGTGCGGTCTTGTACGCCAACTCATACTGTCCACAACAATACTGAGTTCCGAGAAGCGATTGGGTATTGGGGGCGCAAAACATACCTGACGAGCGGAACACAGTCCATCGTGGCAAAGGATGCTTGCCTTCATTCTCCAGAGGGTCGGATCTCTTTCCTTGCTCCTCCGTCAATCACACAGAGCTTGAGGTGACGCGCAGCGCGTGTTGTGACTTGCCGCATTGATTACCGTAGAGTGGGGCTCAAACTAGGCCAGCCTCAGTCAAGCGCAGCGAGTCTATCTCCGTCTTCCGTATTGGACACCTAGCAGCATCTAAAGCTCCAAGCCAAGCCATTAAGCAAGCAGATGCAATTGTGCTTTCACCACCTCCTCTGCTGCTGTAAGAAGCTTTTCAGACAGTCCTCCCCCGACAACATGCTGCTTTCACACCTTACTACATTACTATGCACCGTGGGAATTGCATTTTCCGCCAAACCAGCGGTTGACAAGTTCCAGCGTTTCCAATCGCTATCTCACCCCAATCCTGTCGACCTAAACGATGCGACATACAATGAGATCACAGCTGCCCCCCGTGACTACTATACCGTCGTTCTTCTCACCGCTCTAGATAGTCGCTTTGGCTGTGCCCTCTGCCGAGAATTTCAACCTGAATGGGACATAATCGCCAAGAGCTGGAATAAGGGCAAAGTCGACGATGTTAAATTGCTCTTTGGTACCATGGATTTTAACAATGGCAAAGAAACATTCCAAAAGGCATGTCAATCTTCTCAGAACCAATTTAATGCATATCTAACACTTTTCAGCTCATGCTACAAACTGCCCCTGTCGTATTATTATTCCCGCCTTCTATAGGACCCTCAGCAACGCCAGACGGTTCGCCTTTCAGGTTTGAGTTCAGTGGGTAAGTATTGTATCCTGTTCTAGTTTGAGTCGAGACTCATGTTCTTGTGCAGCCCAATTTCTGGTGATCAGCTCTATACTTGGATAAACCGTCACCTTCCCGACGGGCCAAAACCACCTTTGGTGCGCCCAGTTAACTACATGCGAGTTGCTTCGGCGATCACTCTGTTGCTTGGTACAGTAACTCTCTTCACAGTCGCATCGCCATATGTCTTGCCCGTCCTTCAAAACAGAAATATTTGGGCCGCAATTAGTCTCGTGTCCATCCTGCTCTTTACCAGCGGTCACATGTTTAACCATATCCGCAAGGTACCGTATGTCGCCGGTGATGGGAAAGGTGGAATAAGCTACTTCGCCGGTGGATTCTCAAATCAGTTTGGCATGGAGACCCAGATTGTAGCTGCAATCTGTTAGTATCCTCATCCACAATGCTAGTTGAACTTTGACACTAACTTATGATCGCTCAGATGGATTACTGTCATTCGCAACCATTGCACTGGCGCTGAAAGTTCCCCGTATGTCTGATGGTAAATCTCAGCAGGTGGCTGTTGTGATCTGGGGGGTGGTGCTTCTTGGAGTCTACAGCTTTCTTCTCAGCGTCTTCCGAGCAAAAAACGGGGGTTATCCATTCTTCCTTCCGCCTTTCTAAGGACTCTGATCCATATGTAACTAGAGTCTCCCCTATACCGTTTGGTTGATGCTGGCGTATCGACCAAGATGTTCTTTTTTTTATCCCTTTTCACCTTTACCCAAGCGGGTTTGGTAACCAAATCGACATTATGAGAGTGGCCTGTATAAATAATTTCTTCGCAATTTACATTATGCCAGTTAGAATCCAGAATATTCATAGTTCTCAATGATCTACAGATCCCCTGTCTAGGAGCCTTCCTCTCATATATAGTCCATAGTAGTTAACTTTGGTGCTTGCCAACTTGTATATTAGATTGATGTGGGGCTACCGTAGCTTGAGCCTTATGTGGCTTTTGCTGTCAACGGCCATTACTACAAAATCCGAGCTCTCTTCATAACAATTGCATTTTCGCTTTTTTGCATGATGCCTTTCATTCATGTCTCATAGCACCCGGTATGCTAATTGGTCCTAGGAGGATAATAATCCAACAAATCCATCATCTTTTTACTTGGAGCAGGACTATAAACTCTAAATCAAATCTCTACTCATCATGGTCGAGAACAAGAATAGCAACCAACCAGCTCAGCCATCATTGGCTCATGGTACAAGTTATTTGATATTAATTCAAGTGGTATCACGCGTCTTGACATTCGCTTCAAACCAACTGGTTTTGCGTCACTTGTCTCCCGCGGTCTTTGGCGTTGCTACGCAATTAGAACTTTATTATATCACAGTTCTATTCTTCTCTAGGGAATGCGTGCGTGCTGCTATTCAACGAGAGCCTCTGTCTAGATCTCCTGTGACTGCCTCATCTTTGAAGGATGATCATCAGGGCCGTGAGCGTGAACGCACTCAAGGCGACTCTATCTCATCTCAAACGGTGGTCAACATGTCCTATCTTGCTATGATTATCGGTGTCCCGTTATCTGGATTATTGGCAATTTTCTACCGTTCATGGGCAAAGGACGAGACTATCTCAATTCCATTTTTTTACACGAGTCTGCAGCTAGTTGGCTTGTCCTGCGTTATCGAACTTGGAACAGAACCCTTTTTTGCAGTAGTCCAACAACGGATGCTATACAAAGAAAGGGCCACGGTAGAAATGCTGGCAGCTTTTGCACGGAGCATAATGACATGTGGTGTGAGTATCCTGGCAGCTTTAAAAGGTTGGGATATTGGTATTCTGCCATTCGGACTGGGTTACCTAGCTTTCGCTTGTGCCTTGTTCTTAGGGTATGTATGGCAAATACTGGCGCGTTTTGAGTCCAAGCACTTCTCCTTTTGGCTTACACCGATTCAGTCAAAGTATGAAAAGATTCTCCCTCCTTGGACGATGTTTGCTAAATAACACAACAGATCTGGACTCGAGTATATTTTGGATAGGTTCTCGCGTCGCCTTGTTTGGTTAGGTAGCAATCTGTATCTTCAATCCGTTGTAAAGCACTTTCTCACCCAGGGCGATTCAATGATACTTGCTGCTTTCTCGACCCTGGAAGACCAAGGCATTTATTCTTTAGCATCGAATTACGGTGGCCTCGTTGCACGCATGGTTTTTCAGCCTATTGAAGAAAGCTGTCGGAACGCATGGACAGGACATCTCAATTCCAGTGACAAGAACAATCACGAACACAAAACTTGTGTGGAAGCCGCTAAATCACAGTTAATCGACGTGCTTCGGGCATACTCAATATTTGCCATCCTTGTTTTATCAATCGGGCCCAGCACAGTTCCTATATTGCTTCAATTCATGATCGGTTCTCGTTGGATGTCACCAAAAGTTCAAGAGTTGTTATCGACATACTGCTGCTATATACCATTTTTGGCTTTCAATGGAATCACCGAAGCGTTTGTATCTGCTTCAGCAGGCCCTTCGGATATGCGAAGGCATGCAGTGTGGCTAAGTGTGTTTTCTGCTTGCTTTTGCCTAGCTTCCTTCTTGCTCTTGAATGTTGCAAAATCGGGAGCCGTCGGCCTAGTGTGGGCGAATGTCCTTAATATGTCGATCAGGACAATCTGGAGCTTTTTATACATACGGAAATACCTACGTCAAAGCAGCTCAGACTTGAAGATTTCAGAATTTAGCCCTAAGCTTCAAACCTTCGGCGTATTGGTTCTTGCGGCTTCTCGAGGACTGGTGGAACGCCCTTCATTATACGGCAATTTATACCATTACGTTTTTACACTGGGTTTTGCGGCACTTTGTGGCCTCATGGCGTGAGTGGGCTCAAAACATTTAATTCCACATTCAATTCCACCTTCACTTGCTGACAACCAAAAAAAGTCTATTTTCAGAGCGAGAATTTCTACTAGCACAGGTCAAAAGCTATTTTCAGGTTTGACGAAATACCAAAACGTGTGCGCCCTAGCCTGAGAAGTAGGCTAGTCATCGAAAGTGATCTTAGTTGCGGATTTAGCTGTATCCACATCTTTGAAAAACGCCCCATATGCACCGTGCTGCTTCTTCTTGACAGTAGTACCAAATTTGAGAAGCGACTCAGGAACATCCTGCCCCGCTGCCTTCAAAACGTTTATTAACCTGAAGAAGTTAGAGATTTCTTCTTACTCCTATAATAATGCAAAGAATATGTGAAACTTACGCCCCCGAATGTGTTTTGTCATTTTCCGTGAAGAGTGTGATAGCATGGCCATCAGCACCAGCCCGTCCAGTCCTATAATTGGTTAGCTGTCGAATACAATACACAGAAAAGGCGAACCACATACCGTCCAATCCGATGTACATAGTCTTCAATAGTTAAAGGAAAGGTGACATTAACCACCGTCTTCACCTCGGGTATGTCAAGACCTCGTGCTGCGACATCTGTAGCCACGAGAACTGTAACAGCGCCGGATTTGAAGGCGGCCAGGCTTTTAAATCTATCACTTTGGCTCAAATCCCCATGAATGCCAGCAACCTGGTAACCCTTGGATTGGATAAACCGTTCAATCCGTGTGGCTTCCTTTTTGTAAAGACAGAACACCAAGACTCTGTCCTCAGATGATTTCCTTTGCAGTTGCCCTAAAATCTGTAGGAGCCTAGTTTCTTTGTCTCGAGGAGATAGTACTTCGACAACCTGCTTTATGCGAGTGTTTGCACGAGGATCTGCAGATGGTTTGCCGCCAACAGTGATCGTTATCGGATTCTGGGTAAAATTTTTTGCTAAATTTTGAACAGCGACTGGCCATGTGGCTGTGAACATCGCAGTTTGCCTTTTTGAGACGGGCATAGTGCCAACGATTTCTTTTATATCTTGTTCAAACCCTTTATCCAACATTCGATCCGCTTCATCAAGTACCAAGTATTTCACTTTCCCCAGATTCACCGACCCTTCTCCTTGGAGATCTTTCAAACGACCAGGAGTGGCGACAACAACAGTAGCGGATTTTAATGCCTCCCATTGATCGTCCTTCTTGACTCCACCAAAAATGCATGTTGTCTTGATGCCCAGAGGTGAGGCGTACTTCTCTAAATGCTCGTGGATTTGCATGGCAAGCTCCCTAGTAGGCGTTATAATCACAGCCTTTGGACACGAGGGCTTCGTTTTTTTGTTCTTCAAGGAAACCATTTTCCTAAGGCAGGGCAGCCCGAACCCCAAAGTCTTTCCACTTCCTGTTTCTGCGATGCCAATTACATCGCGTCCGGAAAACAAAAATGGCCATGTTGCGGCTTGTACTGATGTTGGTGCACGGAAATTCCGGAGGGGTTTGTATATAGCATCGCCTTCGTCGGGTAAATGTTCGAACGATATGATAGGTCGTAAGATTTGCTCTCCTTCTATAGGGTCTGACACTTCTATTTTATTGGACTCTAGAAAAGAGTCTATGTCTGCTTGGGAAACGGCCTTTAGCGATTCTGACTGGCGGTACGCCTTTTTGGATTTCTTTTTTTCATTCTTTTGGCCATCGGAGTCGTCCGAATATTTGGCAGAGTTCTCGTCTCTTTTTGCTCGTTTTCTTGCCTGTTTGTGTTCACTGGTATTGGATCGTTTGGACATTTTGAGCAGGAGTTTTTCGAAGGTTTTTTAAAATATGAATGAGTGGTCGTCTTGCACAACAAGAGCGACTCTTAAGCGAAATATGAGTAGCCTTTTCTTTTTTCTTTTTTTTTGGAGCTCTTCCATTTTTGTCCTAGTGGCAACCCCAACTCTAAACTACTCCTGGCGAATCCGCAATTTATTATTAATTTCAATCCTAGTTCCCAGTAGACTTGCAGTGTTGATTAACAGGCGCCATCACAAGAATTTGTAAATAAAACATGGACGTTATCTTTATAGAAATTTAGAAAGCCAATCCATACCACTAGAATGCGAGAAAATTTGATGTGCAGTAACAGTCATTAGCCAGGGGATGAATTACTTGAGATACGTGAACACAATTAAACAGGTAGGAGCATGATCATCTCGTGACTTGAATAACCACAGCGTGAGAATCATGATCATAGTCCATGGGTAATGAAAGGTAGTGAAAGCCCTTGTTAAAACAACATTGATAAGGTTTCATGCTAAGCTGTAAGACTGAATGAGCTCAGACAAACGAGTGGCTTCTTCCGAATAATTGATTGGCTTGGCGGAAGAGACTTGGTATCGGACCCTATTCGGCATTATCAGCACGAGTAACAATAAGAAACGTCATCATAGTATCCCATACCTCGCCTGTTCCCCATAATGGTCCATTTTGGCTCTGCACCAAAAATTCCACGTCTGGCAATTAGCTTCCTGGAACTTCTCATCAACTGCTTGGTTGTTCTCTGCTTCCAATTCCATCAATTGATCGGCTGTTGTGCCCATTACAAGTCTTCCAACTTCATCAAAACAATTGAGCCATAACTGGCCAGTATGATCGCTAACATAGAGGAGCATGATATACCGATATTCGGGTTGAGAATATGTTTTATCACACCGCTCACACCGCCATTGCCCAGGATCCATCTGACTGACTTTCTTATTGCACCCCTGCGAAGGGCACGCAGGATAGCTCACATTTTCTCGTCTGATGTTGACAATGGTTGCTTTGAGAGAAAAGAGGTCTGCATTTTCTGACATGCCCAATTGTTCATCTCGGACCTGTGCAATGGTCTTGTACTGGCTAAGTTTTCCACCCCCAGACATTGTTGCCCCTGGCATCGAAGCATGTGACGTAAAGGTGTCGGTTCTACCTTGAGCATCATACCATCCCTTGAGTTTATGGGCCTCATCCATGTCAGGGTCGACAGTCATCGTACCAGAGCTCAGTAGGCTAAGGCTTCTCCCCCCAAAATCGGAAACTTTCACGCCTTTGAATGCTATTACTGACTCTGTCATCGTATTGAAGTTTGTAGCTGTATTGCCCCAAATAGTGAGACGAACGGAAAAGCCGGTGTTATCGACTAGCGTAAGCTCACGCTTGTCGTAAGGTCGATTCGTTGTTTTTGAAGTAATTTGGGAAGCTTCCCCGGCCTCCTTCAAGATGCCAATGACATCAATCGTCGTGTCTTTCTCTACTGATTGGAGATCACCAATGCTTGTGAAGTTGAATCGAATTTGAGGGACATCATGTTGGTCTTCAGCCTGTTTCAATAGATCAGTATCTGCTGTATTCGCTGCAATTAATGGGCTGGATTACATACCTTCTCTACAATGGTGTCCCTTTCGAATGTCAACTCATAGTCATTGTTCAGGTTTGAGAACTGTTTTTTAGCGAGCTGAACACGGCAAGGGCTTGAAATATAGTAAACTGAGCCCTCTTGGAAAAGGTCATACAGCAGGTCACATTGATCATTGAATCCCGTGGCTCTGATTTCCCCACTATCATCAAGGAGATTAACGCTAAAGAGCTTCCCTTCCGAGTTATTACGATGCCATGTTTTGATGCTTGACTTGCTTGTGCAACGCGCCTTGATTGTCCACTTATTCGAGTATGGCGATATGGCTTCAATGGGATATATGGTTGCATGCGCGGGAGACGATACCGAGCGAACGTTCTCGGACCTTTGACGGAGTCCATCCTCTGCGGGATGGGCCTTGGCACCATAGAAGCCATTACTGGATATCACAGTTGGTGTCGTTTTTTCCTCGTCTGCAGATTTCGCTTCGAGTGGCTTCGGCTCGCCAATTTTTTCGTATTCACCAAGTTCAGCAAGGACTTCAAGATCTAAAATGATCAGGATCCTAAACTTGTTAACAGGCTAGACTTAGATATTCTCTCTCTGCAATCGTTACTTACTTTTTGCCTTTGACAGCGTTCGCTTGGAATGATTTGAGTCGTACTAGGCACCCCTTCCTCAAATGCCCATCTGTGACAAAATGGTTGGCCTCTGTTATTTCAAATGTAATGATTAGCTCAACTGATACTGTCAAGGGCTCCCTGAAGTGCATAGGGGGGTGTACGGGTAGCTAGCATGGTCTGGACATAGTTGGAAATGTCACTAAAAACAGCCCGGTATCGCTCCTGACCATTAGGCTGAGGAGCAAGAGGCTTTACTTGCACACACTGGACGACGGGTTCCTTGTCACTGGCGCCATTATCATCGAAGATGGCCCTGTACAACTGTTAGCCAAGGAAGCTCGTGCAAGAGGTTGTCAATACATACCGAAGGGACCCAACCGAGATGTGGGAAGCCGGATCAGAAGCCATAAGGGGTTCTTTTTTTCCCTCCTAGATGTTTTAGAACAGAAAGACTATCAGAACGAGTATTACTTCTGTCTAGTTGATCGATGTTTTCATGCGCAACACAAGAGCAGACAGCATCTATCAGTTTGTTTGAATGGGGCAAAAAGCAACGCGTCTGCGCGACTTCCCTTCCGGCGACCGCGTCTCCCGCCACTCATGCCTGAACAAGTCTAGTGCGTTTGGAAGAAGTCCCAAGAAGGCGCCCCGCACTAGGCAGAACTGGCCCTAGTGGGAACTTGCAAGTGCGGGCTGTATTATTATTGATGCTTATGATTGCGTAGTGATCAACAGCTCATACATTGCATGCTTTCACACACCACCACTGGCACCACATAGCTATTCCTCCGCTTATTTACCTATGAACTGTCTGCATAACTCTCATTTATCGTCTACAGGTCGTTTCTCTCTTGGAAAATCTATCCCGTTCTCCTAGCCCTCCAAGATGGTGTTGTGTCCTCACATTGAAAGTCCAGGTATGTAATTGGTCCTATTTTACCACCTGAACATTTTGAAGGAGAAATCGACTTACACTCTAAGATATTCGGCCTCCAAGCTCTACACAACCTGTCTATAGGGAAGATTGTACCCAGTGCTTTGATTCGATTGTGAGGAAACAATTCAACTTCACTTAGGGATTATTTTAACACTGAACAGGACGACTCGACCGGGTTAAACGTTTGCCTGAGCTGTTTTAATGGAGGCTGTACTGGGGAGAGAAACCATGCACTGATTCACAGTGTTCACAAAGACCATCCTGTAGTGCTCAATATCAAGAGGACAAGAAAAAAGGTCCAGGTTGGTTCAAGAGAATCCTCGATCAAATCCAAAGCAGTATGATTGATGGAACTTAGCGTGATGAACCTCCTCAGAAGATGTCAAAACTAGCCATCTCAGCAGAGACTGAAGAAGACCACTACGACACGGCAACCAAGGTTGTCTGCTATAAGTGCGAAGCTGAGGAGATTGATGACCCTACCGGAAAACTTGCTACTGTGGTCGAAGGAATAATGACAGCAATGACATTTTCTACGCGTGAGGAAGTAAAAGCCTGGGAACAAGAATTTGTGCCTTGTGAGCATACACTCTGCTTGGTCCAGCAGGATCGAGACAGCTCCTTGAACACTGGTAACTGAATCCAATGAGTTATATATTCTTGAGAACTTCGACACTTACATATATCATTAGGCTTAAATCAATGCTCGGGTTGCCAACTTCACGAGAATCTTTGGCTATGCTTGGAATGCGGCAATGTTGCGTGCGGAAGAAGCCAGTTTGGAGGCGTTGGTGGCAATTCTCATGCCCTTGCACACGCTGACACTTCGTCTCACGGTGTTGCAGTCAAACTCGGTTCCATTACACCTGAAGGTGGCGCAGACATATTTTGCTACAAGTGCAACGAAGAACGAACAGATCCAGATATCGCTTCTCATTTGGCACATTGGGGAATAAACATAGCCGAGAGCCAAAAAACCGAAAAAAGTCTCATGGAATTGCAGGTTGAACAAAATCTCAGATGGGAGTTCTCCATGACCACGGAAGACGGACACGTATTGCAGCCTATATTTGGTGCCGGCTTTACTGGCCTCAAAAACCTAGGCAATAGCTGCTATCTGGCTAGCATCGTACAGTGCCTATTCTCTTTGGAGGAGTTTCAACAGCGATATTTCCGTCCAAATGAGGAGCCGCCATTAACCGAAAATCCTGCAGAGGATTTTGAAACTCAGATGCGTAAACTTGCAGATGGGTTACTTTCCGGCCGATATTCCAAACCCGATACCATGGTATCGGCCACTCCAGACTCCACGGAAGTTCCACATCAGAAGGGGCTACCACCTGCGATGTTCAAATATCTCATAGGCCGTGGCCATCCGGAATTTTCTACAATGCGACAGCAGGATGCATTTGAATTTCTCTTACATTTATTCAAGCTTGTGACACTGTCAAAACATTCTAGTGGACACAAAAATCCAGTGGACAGCTTTCGATTCATGCTTGAACAACGAATACAATGTCTCGCCTGTGAAAAGGTTCGCTATAAGTATGATGAGCAAGACAACATTTCTATTCAAGTGCCAGCCCGCCCTCTTGCACCCTCCGACGAACTGGCAAAGCCCGATAATGCATATCAATCGGTGACTATTAAAGAATGCCTTGATATATTCACTGGAGAGGAAATAGTTGAACTTGAATGTCCAGCCTGTGGCAGTGACAAGGGTTTCCGCAAGCGATCACTGTTCCAAACTCTTCCTCTGGAATTGGTTGTAAATGCCCGCCGTTTCGAGCTGATAAACTGGGTACCCACAAAACTCAACATCCCAGTAGAGATTGGTGATGTAGACTTAGATCTGAGCTCTTACATATCCCAGGGTCCTCTGCCAACGGAATCTTTCCTTCCAGATGAACCCGAAGGCGGCAACTCTGCCTTTGTAGCGAACACAGAAGCCCTCCAGCAGCTATTAAACATGGGGTTTCCACAAGTCAGATGTGAGAAAGCACTACATGCAACGGGAAATTTGGATGTAGAAAGCGCTGCGAATTGGCTCTTCGCTCATATGGAGGACCCGGACATTGATGAACCAATGCCGTCTAGTAGCACGCAACACAGAGCAGTAGAACATGATGCCGAGAAGATCAATCAGCTTGGTGAAATGGGAATTGAACCCGAGCGTGCCGCAGTTGCTCTTTCAGAAACCGGTGGTGACGTTAATAGGGCATTGGACTGGGTTTTCAGTCATCCGGATGACTGGGATGTTGACGTACAAAACAGTCAAAACAAGAACGGGAAAGAGTCATCTACACAAGAAACGCCTGGCAGCGCATTATTGCCCGCAAAATATAGACTACAGTCTCTTGTATGTCATAAGGGGGCTTCACTTCATGCTGGGTAAGTGTTTATAATATGCTATGAATTGGAAATTAGGATGGTTAACTTTGACAGACATTATGTTGCCTTCATACGTAAACAAATCCCAAACACCGGTCAAACTTCTTGGGTTTTGTTCAATGACGAGAAAGTTGTGGAGGCTGACAATGTTGACGAGATGAAGCAATTCGCCTATGTTTATATTTTCTCACGCGTTTAGACCTAAAGAGTGCAGTATTCGTATCGGTGTATCACCCCAATAGGGGATATACTGCAATTATTACACAGAACTCCTAGTCTTTACAAGTGAATAGGCATTCATATTAAAAAGAGATATCTAGTGAAATCAGTTGTATCAATAAATCACTAAGAATCTCTAATTGAATTGAAATGTTTGGCTTGGCTATCGGTTGGGCGTGAAATTGGTCTAATGGATCAGCCTCTCATCATAGACACACGATCTTTTGCCCCTTAGTGCATATCACCCATCATATCTTCGTCAATGTCAATATCTTGCCCTTTCATCCTGCTGCTTTGAACACCGTCTTTAGACATACTGTCGTTGTGTCTCTGGCCTCTGCGCAGGTAGTCGACATATTCCCTACCGAGTTCTAGTTTTCTGTCGCTAGCTTGGATATGTTGCACCAGAGACTCTAGCTTTCGCTGCTGGAACAATAAGTGACTGTCCAAGTATGTCTCCTGCTCGGTGCTCTGTTTGTTACGGCTTGATGAAAAGCGTATGATCGAAGATTCCTGCTCCCCTGTTAAATGCAATAGAGAAGCAAAAATCTGTTGCTGTATGGCGAGAGATAGAATATATTGCTCAGTTGCATTGATATCAATCATATTAGATAGAGCTCGCCTCGCAACGTCTATTGTAGTAACTGCAGCAAATGTAGCACTGAGTCTAAGAACAGACTGTTTCCGGAATGCAAGAAGAGCTTGCTGGACCAGACCGGTATTTTTGTCCTACATTTACAGATATTAGCTTCAAGTCCACTTACAACCGAAACAAAGCAAAAGACTTACCATGCGCCAGATGGATTGTCCGAACTCAGCCTCAGCTCGCAATTTCTCCCAATCACCAGATACGAAGGCGCTAGCGAAGGCATCATATGGCCTTGCAAGAGCCTTATAGACTTTTGTTGCAACGGGCGCAGTGACTTTAGGAAGAGATATAGACTGATGGATGTTAACCTATGCAACATGAACAAACCAAATGGGTTTCTCTTACCGTGCCCTTCTCAAGCAAATTAACTAAGACCCATTTTTTGTATGCCTCCACCATAATCAAACTGACAGAATTGGTGGCAGGAGAAGAGACAACAATGCTCAAAAAATGGCGTGCTTTACTCCATTTCTTCAATGCCATGTAAATCATCGCGCCATACAAGAAATACTGCAAATGGTCGGTGTGAGTAGTCTTTGGGAAAGCTCCAGAAGAATGCAAATCCGATACAATATCTATGTCTGATTCGTTTTGTAGGCTTTTTTGGTGGAAATTATTGACTGTTGTTGAGAAATTATAGATGGTTTGATCAAGAATTGGTAACGCGAGCGTATACGCCTTTGCCAAAAGGCATGCGCGACTCAATAGGACGTGGGTTGGGGTAAAACTCGAACAAGTTGGATCTAGCCTAATAATGGCATCTCTGATGGGCCGAACTGCAAGGAGTGGCTGTCATCTGTTAGCATAAATTACAACTAAAAGAAACTCCCCTCTATAGATACCTTGTTTTCCATCTCAGCTGTTGTTGCAATAAACCCCATCAACCGGTACCATTCGCTCCCCGCAAATTTGATCTGATTTGGTTCAAACGTTCTCAAAAACATTGTAGACCTCGTCCAAAAAACACTCCCGGGTCTCGTTTCAGTTGAAACATTATCGTTGGGGGTCTTTTCTAGAGTTTTGAGGTGGAAGTGCAATACTAAGAGATAAGATAGGGAATGGGTTGAAGGGTTGATTTTCTACCTCTGTCAGAAATCGAATGCAAGTCCATCGTAGAAACTCACCTCTAAGAGATCGTTAGTATTATTAGCCGATCCATCTATGTAAATGGGAAGGCGCTCATTCACATTGGCTAGAAAGTCTCGAGCCTGGACATTGTAATCGTCATGAGAAGCTGCTGCTGCTGCCTGTGAGGGAAAAGAAAGAAGCAGAGGCAGTATGTCCATCATGGGGAGCTCTGAGGGGATTTTGGATTGGGGAGGAATATCGATGCCAATGACAGCCTTGAGTCACCTAGCTTCATTTGAAAATCCAAGCTCGTATTTCGCAACTGGATGGATTTCGCACCTGTTGGCGTCCAGCAGCTTTGGATCTGCGGCGATGCGTCATAACTTTAGCTTGCCTCACCGCCTTCCGGTTATCACTGTACCCCGCACGATGTGCCTTTTTTTTTCTTTCTCTGGGAACGAACTGTTGTTTGACCATATGCATCGTTAGTGCGTACTTTTATATGATACAAGAAACATGACTCAGTCGAGTGACAGAATATGTCTACTATACTCTATACCATATTAGGCAGTGCGTACCTTTAACCGGTCAATGAAAGTTTCAGTTTGATCCAATGAGTCAATCCTGAGAGGTCCACCAGAGGATAATCTCCACTAAAATAATCTATCAAAAATCGTCCCCTCCTATCTTGACGAAGTCGACAATCTCCAGTATCCATTTCAGTAGAAAAAGAAAGGGACGCAAAGTACTTGCGAATTATTCCATGCTTTTATTCATTTTGGACTAAACCTGTTACAACCCACATCATGTCCTTGACGGAGCTGTCAGCCCCAGAAATTGCAAAGAGTGCATCTGTAGCGTCACGCCGCCTAGCTACCCTCTCTGAAGAATCCCGCAACAATGCGCTGACTATACTGCACACGGCATTATCGGAGAACCGGGACTATATTCTACAGGCTAATTCTAGAGATGTTTTCTCGGCAAGTCAGGCTGCTGCAAATGGCGAACTCAACCAGAGTGTATTGAAAAGGCTTGATTTGTCACGTCCTGGAAAGTATGAAGATATGTTACAGGGAATCCTAAGTGTCAGGAGCCTTGAAGACCCAGGTATATATAAAAATGCACATAGGCTCAGAATTCCACTAATATTCCATAAGTGGGCAGGCTGGGTATGAGGACCCTACTGGATGATGGTCTTGTTCTGGAACGAGTTAGCTGTCCATTAGGGGTTCTTCTTATAATATTTGAGGCACGTCCAGAAGTCATCGCCAATATTGCTGCTCTGTCTATTAAATCGGCGAATGCTGCCATTCTCAAAGGCTTGTGCTCTCCTACCCAGAACTCATGCTGGTTCTAACACTGCGACAGGAGGGAAAGAGTCCTCAGAATCATTTACCGCCATAGCTGAGGTGATATCAACAGCATTGTCAAAGACGGATATTCCTATCCCAGCTATCCAGCTCGTTAAAACTCGCGATGCTGTGTCTTCACTACTCGCACAAGACAAGTTGATTGACTTGGTTATTCCTCGTGGTTCCAATGATCTAGTTCGATATGTCCAGGAGAACACAAAGATACCCGTTCTTGGCCATGCAGACGGGCTTTGTACCGCATATATTCACCTTGACGCTAACCTCGAAACTGCAGTTAGAGTTATCGTTGACTCAAAGACCGATTACCCAGCTGCTTGCAATGCTCTCGAAACCCTTCTCGTGCACGAGAAAGCCCTAGACAGCATTCTTCCTTCCGTGGCCGAGGCTTTACTTGCAAAAGGGGTTTCTCTTCGTTGTGACGAGACTTCTAAGGCAGCACTGACAAAAAGCCTCCCTCCAGCTAAAGCAGTTCTTTTGCAAGAATCGTCGGACGGAGATTATGATACCGAGTTTCTGGATCTTGTTCTAGCCGTGAAGACGGTATCATCCCAAGCTTCGGAGGTGCTGGCCGTAGAATCAGCTATTACTCATATCAACGCCCATTCCTCCAAGCACACCGACATTATTATTACATCTTCAAAAGAAATCGCCGAAACTTTTATGGCTAGTGTGGATAGCGCCGGGGTCTATTGGAATGCTTCTACTCGGTTTGCAGACGGAATGAGGTATGGATTTGGTACGGAGGTTGGGATCAGTACAAACAAAATCCACAGCAGAGGTCCGGTCGGTCTAGAGGGCCTCACCATTTACAAGTATCTGATTAAAGGCGACGGTCACATCGCAGCTGATTATTCCGGCTTGCCTGGAGGAAAGGAGTGGAAACATAAAACATTGCCAATCACACATTGAGTGACATTTACTACCAGACTTCAAAATACACCAGTCAAAAGTTAATGATAAAAGTCTTGATGAACATCTCGCATTAACCGTATTGAGCCCAAGGCAAATAAAATTTTTAATTCATTTGAGAGACTTCGCCCTCGCACTGCGCCATCATAGCAGAAACTAATTTTAATCGGCCTGAAAACTTGATCTGCAGGTTTGGGTACAAGCACAGGCGAAAATAGCTTATCGATTTCATGTGACAGTATAATCGTCCGAGTGAACCTCCATTGGTGATAACCTCAGACCTTGAAACCACGAGACCGTCTGCGTCCACGAGCCCTTTCAAACTTGCGGCCCTTGCTTCGTACGTACGGTTTCTAAAAAAAAAAATTAGTGAATAATGTAGTAATTACAGCTAGCAGTAGTAATTACCTTGTGGCTATGCGGGCCAAAGCCAAAGTGTTTCACGGCTTCACGGGCATTCTTAGGGCCACGAAGCAGAAGAGTGTTGGAGCCAGTAGGGGCACGAAGCGCAAGTTGGTCAAGTGTAAGAATTTCACCACCAGCCTTCTCAATCCTGGCGCGGGCAGTAGCGGTGAATCGTAGAGCAGCAACAGACAACTTGGGGACGGTCAAAAGTCGGTTGTCATCTGTGACAGTTCCAATAACAACGACAGTCTTGCCTTTATGAGCCTCGGTCACGTTGGAAGCGATGCGAGACAAAGAAACAGGAGGCCGGTTAATCCGGGACATAAAAAGTCTGCGCAGGACGACTTTGTTGAAGTTGGCATCGGTACGGCCTAGGATATTGTTATTATTCGTCAGTTAAACTAATACATTGGTCTGCGTCTTTGCAATCCTAAAGAATGGGGGCACATACGAGCCAGAAATCGGTACAATTTCACCAAGAGCTGAAGATAGACGTTTTCGCTCTTTGGCGCCTTGCGATGTGTGCTACGCACATGGTGACGCTGCAAGTCGATACCTGGTCAAATAGTCAGTACAATACAGACAATAATATTTCATTGAAAAAAGGGTAGCATTTCATCCAGATTGATGAAGCCCTAATTGTCAAACCTACCCATGGCTCCTGATCGTGCTGGGTTGCTCGGACACGGTTTACTGTCGCACGTCGGTAAAACTGTGAGTTTGACTCTACAAAAATGAGGATAACCGGGTGTGTGTGGGCTGAGCCCTACACTAGTATGTTTTCGGTGGGTGGATCCTGAGCAAGCACCAGAAAACGTAGGCTAGTACTATAGAGGCTAGTGTCTATCCGTTAGTTCTTGTTACTAAATTGTCTCGATGTGTATGTAGTGTTGATTACTGTAAATACCCCAGCATCCTTGTTGTCTTTTATTTAGGAGTTTCAGTTACTATTCAGCCAATTAGTACTGTCAACATGACTTATTATTGTACATGGTATTTTATATACAACTAATGGCTAGCCAAGTTTAGATTACACTCATATTAGAGTCTTTTGTCACACTCTACTCTTGAAAGGATTGTAAAAATAGTTTCCGCCACAAGACTTGAGAGCTCCAATGGTCTAACTAGTTTTCTTTCAGTCCAACAAGTAGATCTCGCACGATCTCAAAGCTCAGCCAGCTGCTTGCCATGCTAGGCGCAACCTTCAATAAGTTAGGGGCTATACCCTTGTAAAGGCCACGGATTCCTTCTTGGCCCACTATAACTTTAACAGCATCCCAGATTGACGAATACTGGTATCCCATTCCAGTCATGGTATTGATCTGAAATCTCCGCCGGAGGACGTCACTGGATTTCCATCAATAAATATAGATGAATGAGACAACGAAGCACGGAGGGCTTACAAAGGATAAGTGCACGTTTGAGCAACTGCCCCTGAAATAGCACCAGCAGCGAGCTTCCTCGCTGAACTCGGGTTTTTCTCACCATTAGGTGTGAGATAGACTCGCACGGATTCGTAGACCATGAAATTCAGTCCCACCTATAAGAAATTAGTTAGAAAATTCCGCAGTAGTTGCGTAGACAAACTTACATAAGGGGCCACACCAGCTACTGTAGGGATGATACCGCGATACAAAGCAAGAACACCTCCCTCGCTTTTATACATTAAAATCATGGTTTCCAACATGCCAGGCAGTTTTCCGCCGCTGTTCTGATGACCTAGTTCCGCGAAGGAGGCTGATTGGATAGAGAGCCTCGTACGAACAATATCGAGTGGATATGTCACTGTAACAGAGGTGATTCCAGCAAATGCACCACAGAGAAGCCGGCGAAGAGGTGTTAAATCAGCACCTGGTGCTGGCTCTATGAACTGATGAAGATGTTAGTATTCATTGCGTAGCGGCGTGAACAGAAGATATGCAGTCAGGAACACAGTCCAGGATTTGCACAGGAATGGTTCGGCGCACTTGTAAACGTGAATATCGTTACCTTTTTGTAAAAATTGTAGCTTCCAAACTGAACCGCTGAGTAGGGAATGATTCGTATGCAATTTGTGCCGTTTCCCCGCATAAAGCCTTTCCAACCTTCCTCCCGACCCATCTTTACTAGCGCCTTCCATATCGATAGTCTATACTCTTGCCTGCCGGCACTCTGAACTTGGAGTAAAATTTTTAGGCGCTCAAGAGGTGAAACAATCGTGCGGGAAACAGCCCCTGCTACTCCACCAGCGATGAACGCTGCAACTACAGGTTCTGCTAGATTTTTTTTCGTCTTCTGTAAAAATGACAACGAAGTGGGCTTCTGCGATTAGGTTAGAAGAAAAACGGATCGCGTCTCGCCGGACATCATGGTCTGCAAGGATGGTAACGGCGACTGGCATACAGCGTAGTTTTGCTTACCGCGAAAGGATCGGCTGCCAATGCTGAGAACTTCGAGGTTTTCTTAGACTCGACATCATGCCCTTTGGAATCACCGTGCTGGCTTGAATTCTGATTCTGTGGGTCGAGGCTCATCGTGGGAATTCTAGAGCTAAGCTCTCGTCTTTCGAATGCTAGGCGACGGCAGGGATGTACTGCAGACAGGCGAAATAACGGCGTCTCAAACGCACAACCTAGTCGGCGTAAAGAGATAGCTTAGCCGAATTGTCGTCAGATTTTTTTATGTAGGCTAATTCAGCGTCGGCGTTGAGTGTGCTGGCCATGAAGAACGATAGATAGACTCAGACTGCGAAGTTTATATTTAGCTCAGGAAGCCATGTTCACAGGCCGATTGTAACGAATGTATCTGTAGAGTTCCAAAATCACGTGGAGGAGCGGTGGTCTCAACGAAGTTTTATATGTTAGATCGGAAAGACGACAAAATATGAATGACAGATAAGCAGTCGGATTGTTCCGGTTTGGAAAGTGGAATTGAGTCGATGCTCCTCAAAGTCTAAATTATGGCTGGTGTACCAGCTGAATGGCATTAGACAGACCTTGCAAAGTCTGCCCTCACAGGTCGGGGCTTAGCGAGTAGTAGTAAATGGAGGACGCGTTATTTAATGTCGGCTGTCTGTACCAGATTCGCGGAAAGCTACTTACGATGTGGTTACGGGTGGCAAACTGGGATAAAGGGAGTTTGTCTTGTTTGTCCTTCCTAGCCTACTGGGTCTGACCCGCCTGCCGTAGCCTTCCTCATAATCTTCTCCCGATGCTGCAACTACCTCCTCTCTCACCGCAAATACATCAAACGGCTGTCACGACAGCATCGGCGCCATTGTATTCAATCATTGCCACACAGCATTCAGAATGTCCCGTTCCGGTGGAACAACACTTTACGTTACGGGCTTCGGTCACGGCACACGAGCGCGCGATCTCGCCTACGAATTCGAACGGTACGTCCAATCCGCCGATGGTCTACTAGACGACCTCCTCGATCCCTTCCCGAATCCAATCCCATTTCCAGCCCGTTTTCTTCGGTCCAAAAAGCTCGACTTTATACTCCGTCAGTCATCTTGAGCACGCTTTTACTTCGATTGAACTTTGTACCTTCACGGACGGCATCTCTGACTCGTCGAACACCCTTACTTCCTCTAACCCACCGCTGACAATGCATTCTCATCAACTTCTCTCATCTGTCTAATCATTTCCCTATCCAACACGTGGAATTTGACGTCTAATCTGACCAATGCAGATATGGTCGCCTTGTTCGCTGCGATATTCCTGCACCACGCACTGCATCAAGTCGCCTGTGAGTTTATGTTTACATTCCTCTCTACTTATTATGCAGTTATATTGATTGAACTTACTTCAGGTTCGCATTTGTAGAATACGAAAGTCGTCGCGATGCTGATGATGCCTACCATGAGATGCATAATAAACGCATTGGTCGTGATGATTTGCTAAAGATAGAGGTGAGGTGAACAAATTACGTTCTGTGACTATTCTGACTATATTAATCAAGTGGGCTCGTACGCCACCATCTGCATCTTGGCGCTTCGACTCTGGCCGTGATCGCCGTCGAGATCGTACTCCTCCTCGTAGAGGACGTTCTCCGTCTCCCCGTCGTGGACGTGGTGATTATTCACCGCGCAAGGACGACAGGCGAGAGCGCGACTACGATCGTCGTGATCGAGACCGTGACCGTGATCGAGAACGAGAGCGTGATCGTGATCGTGACAGGTCTCGAAGCCCTGAAGACCGTGATCGCGATATCAAAGAGGATCGTGATCGACATGATGATAGGGATCGCCGTGAGGATGACCGCGAAAACGGCACTAATGGGGAGGACAGAAAGAGTACGTGTGATAACTAGACTTGCTTAAACATGCCAAACAATCGCTGATATCTTAGTATAGCCCTCGATCCTCTCCCTTCCGGCCACGATGAGCTTGACACAGCCGAGTAAATAAATGCTGGAGTTGTCTAATGGCCGTATGGTAGGCGTTCCCGTGTTTTATTATGTGACTCTTGTGACTTGGTCATGCTTTGTCTGTAAATGGCAGAATCTCGCTGTAATCAATGCTTGCTCGATGCTCTCGGGGAGTCTTACCCTGTGTAGCTTCCATCAATTAAAGTAGTAGTAACCGTGCCATCCTGCGCACCAACGCTCCCGTTTTTGGTGCGCACCGGTCTAATCCGAATTTTTCATATTTTTCAATAATTCGCCTTATTAGCTAACGCCATGAAGTCGGACATATTAAAAAAAAGGGAAGCTATTTTAAAGATTGTAGAAGCCTATAAGGTTGAAAAATCTAAAAAATTTACTGAAGTATTAATATAGCATTCCTAAATGATTCTGAGATTATAGTAGTAGTAGTAGTAGTAGTAGTAGTAGTAGTAGTAGTAGTAGTAGTAGTAGTAGTTCTTATTGACCTATTCTAACTAGCTTTCATACTATTGCTACTATGCAGGATTAAAACATCTTTTTCTTCGCGGAACGAATTTTTGAAATTCCTCGCCCAAAGCAGGCCGGACACGGCCAAGAATTAGATCAAAAGGGAACAACTCTTTCTCGCGGAATCGAATTCTTGAAATTCTACGCCCAAACACAGCCGGATTCGGCTAAGAATTAGTTCAATATAAATTAATTCTAACTGCTATTGATTGAGCTTAAATTTATGTGATTTAAATGAAACAATAGCTTAGGATAAGGGAATAACATTTTCCGAGACTAAAAAGTCAAGTATATTATATATGTTGCAGCGTATATATAAATAACTTATAAATATAAAAGAGCTAGTAAATACTATTAAAATAATATTTAATTATATTAAATATAGTGATAAGTAGTTTTAAAATGAATTTATTATTAATTTTATTAAATAGATATAATAATTTATTATTTAGATTTAAAATAATATAAATAATTCTAAAGGTTTTATAGATTTTTAGTAATTATTAAAGTAAGTTTATTAAAATATTAAAATAATTTAAAAAAAAATTTTTATAAATAAATATAGTATTTAAAGTGATTTTTCTTTCTTTTAGAAATCTTTTAAATTTAAAAGTAATAGTAAAGTTTAATAAATATAATAATATCTTTCTTTTAGAATATTAGTTTATTAATCTTAGATATTATTCTAAATAAGCTCAGTCTATATAGTAAAATAATAATTAAGATTTATAATATTATTTTATAAATAGAGTTAAAGAAAATAAAACTAATTAATATTATTAAATATATAGAATCAGCTAAAATTTAAATAATAAAAAATATTTTAAATTTAACTCTTATAAGATATATATTTATTATTATATATTAATTATTTTTAAGAGATATTAGTTTCTAAATTTATAATATTATCTAAAAAGAATTATTAATTATAGTTAGATTAATATAAATTTAATCTAATTTTTATTTAAATAATTAAATTATATTAAAGAATTTTTAATTATAATTAGATTTTATTCTTAAAAATATATTAAAATTTCTTTGAATTTTAATAAATTAGATAGATAAATAATATAAAAATTATAATTAATTATTTAAATTATAATTTTTTATCTAATTATTGAGATATACTAAAAAATAAATAAATAATAATAAATACTATAAAACAGATATAGAAATATATTTATATTTTCTTTACTAGATATACTATATAATATAATTTAAAAAAATATATATAAAAAATAGAAAAAATATTATTATTATTTAGATAATTCTTAGATTATAATTTAAATATTAAGAATTTATTATAATATTTATAAAAGTATCTAAAATAAAGTCTTAATTCAAAAAATAAAAATTCAATTTATAAAAAGCTACTTTGGAAATGATTATATAATTAATAATAATTATAAAGGATTAGAGTTAACCTTAAATATATTAATATTATTGATAGAAATCTACTAGTATTTAGATATTTAGATAAAATTAAATTAAAAATCTAAATTAAACTAGATCCAAATAGGCCTTAAAAAACCATATGGTTCTGGACTTAGTAAACTGAACCACTTCGGTTCACTGTATATAGGACCAGAACCGGACCATTCGGGTTTCAGATCAGTCTTGGTTCGGTTCGGACTGAACCAAATGACAGCCTAATTTAATTAAATAAAATATTATTTTCTATTCTAAATTTTATTTTTTAAAATTAATCTTAAATTTATCATTGTTTACTTTATTTTTAATAAAAAATGTAAAATATTGAATATATTTTTATTCTTTATTTTATCTATTTAATATTTATTTTATAATTATATTTATTATATTATTCATTATAAATTATATTGTTAATAATATTTATATTTAATTATTTTATTCTTAATAGGCTGTCATTTGGTTCGGTTCTGGTCCTAAGTTTCTGGACCAAACCTAAAAATAGATTGATTCGGTTTAGTCTTTAATATTAAAACTAGAACTAAAAATTAAATAATTTTAACTCTTTAAACTGAAATTAAATTACACTAAAAAAGAATTACTAATTATAATTAGATTAATATAAGTTTAATCTAATTTTTATTTAGATAATTAAATTATATTAAAGAATTTTTAATTATAATTAGATTTTATCTTTAAAAATATATTAAAATCTCTTTAAATTTTAATAAATTAGATAGATAAATAATATAAAAATTAGAATTAATTATTTAAATTATAATTTTCTATCTAATTATTAAAATATACTAAAAAAATAAATAAATAATAATAAATATTATAAAATAAATACAGAAATATATATATATATTTTTTTTTAATAAATTAATTATATAATTATAATTTAAAAAAATATTTATAAAAAATTAGAATTAATTCTAAATTTATTAATATTATTAATAAAAATCCATTAATATATAAATATTTAGATAAAATTGAATTAAAAATCTAAATTTAATTAGATCTAAATAAGTTTTAAAAATTATATAATTCTAGACTTAGTATATTGAACTATTTTGGTTCATTGGATATAGGACTAGAACCAGACCATTCAGATTTTAGTTCAGTTTTGGTTCAGTCCAAACCGAACCAAATGACAGCCTACTATAGAAAGATAAAATAAACTAATTAGTATAAATAATACAAATAAATAAAATATATAAAAATCTAAATAATATAAATAATATAAATAATTAATAATATTTATAATACTTATCTTTATCATATTTAATTAGTATACTACACATACTTGGTTTATATAATATTACCTGAATATTCTATTTCAGCTTAGTCTATCTAGCTTAAATCTATATTTATACATTCTTTTAAATTATCTTCTATTAGGCCTTACTTCGCATCACTTCTATCTTAAATAGAATATTAATATTATTACTAATTCTTATTAATTATAGATTAATCTAATATATTAATATTTATATATTCTATACTCTATACAAGCTATATTAATATTCTTAATTATAAATTTTAACTACTGTTTTAATTTTATTAAATTATATATTAAATACTTTAAAATTAATTATTTTAAATTAATTAAATATATCTATATTAATTATAAATTATATAATAATAATTATTATCTTTTTTTATTAATTATTTTATTAAATTTATTAATTATTTTATTAAATTTATTAATTATTTTATTAAATTTATTAATTAAATAGCTATTTTAAATTTAATATTATATTATTATATATTTATATATATATTAAAGATAATGTATAATAATATATTTTAAAGACTAGCTATTAAAATTATATAAATATAAAGATAAATTTTAAAATTTAATTTATTATAAATAATAATTTAAATTAACTTATTCTATATATAATTAAACCAATATTTAATATAATTAGTTTATATAGATTATCTCAATATCTTAGTATCTTTTTAATTAAAATATTAAGTAGTTTATATATTAAAGTCTTTACTTTATCTTTTTCTATTTTTATTTTTATAAATTCTTTGTTAATTATTAAATTTAATACTTAATAGCTAATATTAATCGATATTATTTTAATATAAAATTAATATTAATATTACTATAAATAGATTAAATAAATTATTTAATAGCTTTTTATATAATATATTTAACTATTTAATATATTATTTTATTATTTTAAATATCTTTATATTTAAAAATCTATTAAAATATAATTAAGATACCTTTATATATATATTCATTAAATAGATCTTAATAGCTTTATATAAAAACTTATTTTAAAATTATATTTAGACTAATAAATATTTTAAAAGTAATTTAATTATCTAAAAAAATAATTATTTTTTTATTAATATATATTTTTTAATTAGATATTTTATTATAATATAAAGCTATTTATAAATTAAATTCAATATTATATATTTTAATAATATATATTATTAAAATATTTTTAATACTAAAATATATTAAATATTATTTTTTAATCTAAAGATATATTATTATTAATTTAATTTAATCTTTATAATTACTATTATCTAAATAGATTAATAAAAGAATATTTTATATATGTTAAATGATATTATATTACTTTAATTACTTTCTATTAATCTTTTTTAATGATTGTTTTTAAGAATATCTATTAACTCTTTTAATTATCTAATGTACTATTTACAAAAATTAATAAATATCTATTCTTTTCTAAATATATATCTTTATAAAGATATAATTCTTTAGTTTAATTTTATTCTCAGAATATTATTAAATTAGGTTGTTTAATATAATATAGATTAAACTAATATATAATTATAAAATAATCTTTTTAATAAATTACTTTATTTAGAACTTGATAGAAAATAAATATAGTTTAATATTTATATTTTAATTATTATTAATTAAATATATTATATATTTTTAAATAGAGATAAAGCTTTATATTATTTTATTAATTTATTTCTTTAATAAATATCTTTAATTAGAATTAAATAATTATTCTATAAAATATCTAAAAGATTATAATTATTTAATAGATTTATTATATAACTGATAGAATTATTTTCTATATTGATTTTATGAAATTTATAGTATTTATAAACTTATATTAGCTTTAATAAATATTTTAGCTTAGTATTATTTAAAGATAAAATTTAAATCTAATTAGATATTAAAATAATACTCTACTTTCTATATGTAATAATTATATTATTAAATAATATAAATAATATATAATTTAATTTAATAAGATTATAAACATTAATAAATAAATAAATTTATATTTTTTAATATTAAAAACTAATATATAATATTTCATCTAGGAATCTATCTTAATATAAATATATGATAATTTTATAATATTAATCTATTCTAAGACTTCTATTATTATAATATTAATATTATTAATTGATAGATTAAAATTATAGATTAAGTAAAAAAATAAAAAAAACCTTTATAATATATTTTTTAAATATATAAATATATATACTTTAATTAGTTAAAAAAATCTAAATCTAAATCTATAAAATATCTTAATTACTACCTATATAAATTATATAATAATTATTTATAATATATATTATTATATATGTCTATAGTATTAAGTAAAAGTATTAATATTATTAATAAATCTTTATTTTAGGCTCTTCTAATTTAATTAATAATAGTTTGAATAGTATAATTAGTTAAGATGTCATGATATCTCTCTATATAAATGAACAGAAGCAGCAAGTATGTCTTAATAATATAGCCAATTTGATGTATAATTATTGATTTGAGAAACTTGCTGAGCGTATTGAGTAACACCATTGAGCAGTATATCTTAGGATGTCAATAATCCTAATTGCCTTTCTTGCGTAGGATCACTGTTATTGAGCTATTTTTATTTTATTTTAATATATATTTTTTTTAATAATTTTTTTAATCAATTTTAGTAATATTTTAATTTTTAATTATTTAAAATAACTAGATTTTTATTATATTAAATAATATAAAATTAAGATTATAATCTATATTATCTTAATAAAATTTTAAAAAAGAAATAATATTTAAAAACTTCAAAAATTCTTTATAAAATTTTAAAAAATAAATAATATTATATAAAAAAAATAAAAATTATAATTATTAAATTTTTAAAATATATTATTTAATATTTTAATTATATTATAAAAAAATATTTTTTACTATTATTTATATATTTAAAAAATTATAAAAACGTTTTTATAGATTATATTATTTAAAATATAATTAAATAAATTAAATATACTTAAAATAAAGATTTTTTTAAAATATTAATATTATTATTTAATATTATGAAAATATATAATAATATATATTATAAATATTTATTTTATAATCTATATAGAAAAGAATAAGAATAATATATTCTATATATTTAAATCTTTTCAAATAAATAAAAAATATATATTTATATATTAAAATATATCTTTATATTAATTAATATTTTATAAAAATTTTTATTCTTTTTAATTGTTTATCTAATCTATAATATAAATCCTTTAATTAATAATCTTTTTAATTATAAATAGTTTATATTAAAATGGATTATTAAATTAAATATTATATTTTTATCTTTAATATTAAAAAATATAAGCTTATCTATTTTATTAATTTTTATAATTTTATTAAATCTAATTAAATAATATTTTAATTTTTAAATAATATAAAAATTAATTTAATTTAAAATATTAAATATTATTTTAATATTTAAATAGATCAAAATTTTATTTTTTAATAATATTATATAAAAATAATAATTAAAATCAGTATCAATTTATAAATATTATGAAGATTATTAGACTTTATATAAAATATAATATTCTTATACTATATTAAATCTATTAAACAATTAATTTTTTTAAATAATAATAATTAAAACTCTTAATATTAAATTAATTTTTATTTATTTAGTTTTAGAGTAATTTATTAAAAAAATAATTTTTTAAATTTTATTTAAAATAAAAAATTTAAACTTAATAAATATATACTGTTTAAAAAAAACATCTTTTTCTTCGCGGAACGAATTTTTGAAATTCCTCGCCTAAAGCAGGCTGGATATGGCTAAGAATTAGATTAAAAGTAATTAACTTTTCTAGTTATCATTTAAGCTTAAATTTGTATTATTTAAGTGATATAATGATATAAAAAGATAATATAATACTATTTACGATTGAAAAGTTGTTCTTAATATATAGGCCAAAGTAGCTATATAAATAAATTATTAATATAAAGAAACTGAGCAATATAATCTAAATAACTTTTAATTATATTTAAATATGTAATAAATTATTTAAAAAAAAGTTTATTCTTAATTTTATTAAAGATATATATAATTTCTAGGCTGTCATTTGGTTCGGTTCGAACCGAACCAAAACCGATCTGAAACCTGAATGGTTCGGTTCTGGTCCTATATACAGTGAACTGATATGGTTCAGTTCACCAAATCTAAGATTATATAGTTTTTTAGAGTCTATTTAGATCTAATTTAGTTTAGATTTTTAATTCAATTTTATCTAAATATCTAAATATTAATAAATTTCCATTAATAATACTAAAATATTTAAGATTAACTCTAATTCTTTATAATTATTACTAATTATATAATTATTTCTAAATCAGTTTTTCATAAATTAAATTCTTATTTTTTAAATTAAAATTTTATTTTAGATATTTTTATAAATATTATAATAAATTCTTAATATTTAAATTATAATCTAAAAATTATCTAGATAACAATAATATCTTTTCTATTTTTATTTATATTTTTTAAATTGTATTATATAATTAATCTATCTATTAAAAAAATATATATATATATTTCTATATTCATTTATAATATTCATTATTATCTATTTATTTTTTAAGTATATTTTAATAATTAGATAAAAAATTATAATTTAAATAATTAATTATAATTTTTATATTATTTATCTATTAAATTTATTAAAATTTAAAAAGATTTTAATATATTTTTAAAAATAAAATCTAACTATAGTTAAAAATTCTTTAATATAATTTAATTATTTAAATAAAAATTAGACTAAACTCAAAATAATCTAATTATAATTAGTAATTCTTTTTTAGCATAGTTTGATTTTAGTTTAGAGAGTCAAAATTATTTAATTTTCAGTTTTAATTTCAATATTAAAGACCAAACTGAACCAACCTACTTTTGGGTTTGGTCCAGAAACTCAGGACCAGAACTGAACCAAATGACAGCCTAATAATTTCATACATTTTATCTTTATTAGAAATGATAGTATGACTTTTATAAGCTTTTAAAGATTACTAAAAGTAATCTAAGAAGATACTATATTAATCTATAAAAATTTATTAATAAATTAAACATTATTACTAGTTTATCTTAAGATTTAATCTTTTTATAGAAGATTATTTATATTTAAGAATAGTAGCTAAGACTTAAAAATATAATGATTTTTCTTTTTTAAAATACTGATTTATTGATTTTAAAGATTATTTTAACTAAGTTAAGCTTAAATAATAAAATTATAATTAAGATCTATAATACTATTTTATAGAAAGAATTAAAAAAGACTAAGTTAGTGAATATTATTAGATAAATAGAATATATTAAGATTAAAGTAATAAAGATAATTTTAAATTTAGTATTTATAGATTATATATTCATTATTATATAATAGTTACTATTGAATAATATTAATCTTTAAGCTTATAATATTGTAGTAATTAAGATATTAAAATAATATATTTAGAATTAGATTAAAGCTTTTAAATTAAATATATGAGTGTATATGTTAATATAAAGAGTAATTATTAATAGAATTTCAGTATATTCTATAGATTTTAATTTAGAATAAATTAAGGATATTAAAATGTATTTAATTATATAGAATTAGTATATCTAAAAAATAAAGATTAAAATTATATATATAAGATGATTGATTAAATTAAAACATTATAAAAGATTATTTATTATTAAATTTATAAGCTCTCTTATAGTAAATAAAGTAATTTTTAAAGATATAATTTAGAAGGTTAGTCTTTATATTAATAGATTCTATTATTGAGAGAAGCAGTATAAATAGTATTTTAAATATTAAAGATTTAAATATTTCTATGTTTAATGTCTTTTTAAAGTATTTATATATAATATCTATATAGATATATATTTAATTTAGAAATATATAGTTAAGTAAGACTAAAGAAATATTATTATTAAATATATTAATTATAGTAAGAGTTATAAAACTATTAATAATTTCTATTAGATTAAAAAGATATAATTAAATATATTAAAGTGATATTATTTAATTATAAATATTTTTATTAGATATTAGAGTATCTTTATTCTTAAAATAAATCTATTTTTAACTTTAATCTATAATTAGCAGCGATAATAGCTATATTAATAATTATATTAATATTAATAAAGATAATATTTTTTAATTATATTAGTAATATATAGAAGTATAAACTGTTAGAATTTTATTATTTTTTATTTGATATCTACTCAGTAAGTGGTAAAGAAAAAGGGGGTAGTTTATAATAAATTAATAATATATAAAGTAATTTGTTTTTAAAGTAGACTATCTAAATTGATTTTATTAATAGGTTAAAAGTCTTTGTTAAATATGAATATTCAAATTAAAATAGTATTTTTATTTATTTAAAATAATAAATTAATTAATGTTGTAATAGCTCTTTTAAAGTGTATATACTATGAAGAGCCTACCAATGTTAATAATAAATGAATTTAAAAAGCTATTATATAAGCTAGTTAGTAAATATATATAGTTTAATAATAGTAAAGAAAGTCTTTTAGCTTTATATATAAAGCTAACTTTAGTTTAAGATAATAAAGAATTATAATTTTCTATTTATCTCTTTTTTTCTTTAATCTTAATGGATATTGGTGATATTAATATTATATTGTGGAGTGATACTAGCTTTTATTAGTTTAATTTTAATATTATCTTAGAGAGAAAATATTAAGAATTAATGGATTAATTTATTAATTATAATAATATATAAGTATAGACTATTTAAATTGAATTAATTATATCTTAATGTACTATGTAATCAGTCATCTAATTAATCTTTAAATTATTCTTTAATAAGGAATTATTGTCAAAAGTTGTCAACAACTCGTCTCAAGATCAGAGATCTTAGAGGATATTCTGCTAACACAAGATAAAAGAGTTATATAAGATCAATATTAGAGGGCTAAGATATTATATTAAAAGATCTAATTATTTTATTTTTTAACTCTAAGAGATTATATGCTTTAGTATATACTAGAATAAGATATTAATTTATAATACTAATCATTTTTATATTAATAATTATATTGTATTAAAAGTATAATTACTTTCAGTTCTATTTTTATAATATCTAATTATACTATATAATAATTATGCTTACTGCTACTTTCTAAGTAGTTCTTATTTAATATCTATATTCTATACTTATTCTATATATATATATAGTATATATATACAATTTTATTAGATACTTATATAATAATATTCACTATAATATTTATTAGCTATAATTTATTAATTCTTATAATAATTCTTTTCTTTAAAAACTAATATTTTAATAATATAATAAATAATCAGCTATATCCATATTCTTAAATAAATATCTTTATTTTATAAATCTCTATATTTATAATAATAATCTAACTATATCTTTAAAGTCTTTAATAAAGAAAAATAAACTCTTATATTATATTAAAAAAAAGATTTTATAATAATTATTCTTTATATTTGTTGTATTTATGTTAATAAATTATATATTAAATATAAAAATTCTGATTATTATAGTGAATATATTTATACTAAAAATTCAAAATATATTAATTTAAAAATATTCTTTTTTAATAAGAAATAAAAATAGCTTTTAATTATTTAAAATAAACTTTTGAAAAAAAAAGATTTTATAATGATTAAAATTCTTTATCTTTAAAAATAGTAATATCTTTTTTAGAAATATGCTAATAACTTTATTATTTATAATATAAAGAAGATAAAAGAATTAAAATAATTAGAAAAGAAAAAGAATAAATAAAGAAAACTAAAAGAAAAGAAATAAAAAATATTAATTAATTAATAAACTAATAAAATAGCTATTATTATCTTTTAAACTTATTTTAAATTATTTAAAAATAACTTTTTTGACTTTTTATTTTTTAAATTTTTAATAATGAAAGGCTTAAATCTTTTTTAAGTAATTTAAATATTTAATTAATTTCTATAAATTATACTTAGATCCATATTCTATCTATTTAATTAAATAAAAGATTTTTTCTTATTCTAATTTTTATTTTCTAATAAAGTTAATTTTAAAGTTATTATTATCTATTTTATTTTTATTATTCTTTAGGTTTTTTATAAATTCTAATAATAAGATATAAAATACTAAATATATTTTTATTCTTATTAATAATTAAAGTTTATAATTATTATTAATAAGTTTTTTTTTAATTTTAAAAAATCTATATTTAACTGTATTAAGTTTATTACTTAATCTTTTATTTAGAATATTAAAATTTTTTTATTTTATAATTTATTATAAAAGATGATTTTTTTTTTAAAAAAATTGATATATCTTTATATTTTTTATTATAATAGATTTTTATTCTTTATTTTATCTATTTAATATCTTATAAAATTATTTAAAAAAATATTTAAAGATTTTTAATTTATATTATTATAACTTCTAATAGTTTCTTTCTTAATATATTAAACTATATCATTCTAAAGAATCTTTTAAAATTTATAAAATATAATATTTATTTTATAATTATATTTATTATATTATGTATTATAAATTATATTATTGATAGTGTTTATATCTAATTATTTTATTCTTAATATATATAATTTTATAGATATTATTTAATTAATTAAATCATTCTTTTAGATTAATTATTAATTTATTAATAATTTACTATTAATAATTTATACTTTATTCTATATATCTTTATAATTATTTATTAATATTTTACTATAAATAGTTTATTATAATTTATAATGATTTTACTTAATAAATCTATTTATAAAAATATTTCTATTAATATAAGTTATATATATTAATCTATAGTTATATAGATTAATACTAATTATAAAATAACATATTTAATTAATCTATTAATAACTATTATAATATTAATATAGATTATTCTATATATTAATTCTTCTAATAGTGATAATCTTTAGATAAAATTAATAGTGATATTTTATTATACTTCTATGAATATTCTTAATATTATTATCTTTCTATAGAGTTTATATATTAATAATTTATTTTAATTATATTCTTTATATTATTAAATATAGTTCTTAATCCTTTTTCTAAAAAATAGAAAATAATATGATTAATTTATCATTTTAATTATTTTATTAATTTTTTGATATTTTTAATTAGATAGATTATAGTGTCTTATAATAACTTTTATAATTATCTTTTATAATATTTTAATTATATTATTCTATATTATGAGTCTATTTTATAGTATAGCTATCTTATCTTATAATTCTTATTAGATTTATTTATTTTTAATTATTTTATTTTTTAGTCTTTTTATAAATTCTAATTTTTTAATCTTAATAATAACTATTAATATTATTTTATAATTATATTATAATATATTAGATTTCTATTATAGAATATTCATTCTTAATATTTTAATATTAATTATATAGTTTAGCTATCTACTTAATATATCTATAATAATATTCTATTTTTCTAATATATATTCAATTTTATAGATATATTATAATAATTCTTTATATTATTATATTTATCTTTTTAATAATTCTTTAATAATTATAAAATATTTTAGATTATAATGATTACTTTTTATAATTATCTTATAATTTAATCTTTAAAGATAGTATTATTATTATTAAAATATTATAATAATAACTAATAACTCTTTATTATATATATTATAATTAATCTTTATACTAATATATTTTTTTAAATAAAATATAATAATATATATTTCTTTTTTATTATTAAGTTATTCTAGGATTATTCTTAATTTATATTCTAATATATTTATTTATATAATATTTTATAGTTTTAGATTATATAATTTTAAAATTAATACATATGTAATAAGTTTTTTAATTTTTTTAAATATTTATTATTATATTATTATTTATTTAAATGATTTATTCTTCTTTATTAATTCTATTAATAGAATTATGATTTCTATATATCTTTCTATAAATCTTTATATATAACTAGTAGCTTCTAAGAATTATTATATAGCTATAATATCTATTAAAATTAGTTATATTAGAATAATATTTAATTTCTTATTAGATATTTTAAATCTATTTAATATATAAATTATTTCTAAATATTTAATCTATATCATATTAAATTTATATTTGTTAATTTTTAGTATTAATTCTATCTTTATAAGCTTTATTATAACCTTTTATATATATTTATTATATTAATTAAAATTCTTTAAATATATTATAATATCATTAAAATATATTATTATAAATTTATTTAAATATTTTTATAGATATAATATATTATATAAATTCTATAAATAGTCTTTTTAATTCTATAGAGATAACTAATCATTTATATAGATCTAAATTTATTAAGAATATTATTTTATAGATATTATCTTTAAAAATTTATAAATTATAATATCTTTATTTAATATTAAATATTATTATATATTTTATTCTTTATAATAAATCTCTTTTTTATTCTTAATATAGTATTTTATTTATATTATTTTCTATTTTTATATTTAAATCTTAGTAATTGATTATTATTTATTTATTTTTATTCTTTTTATAAATAACTTAATAAAGTTATAATATTTCTTTAATAACTTTTTAAATACTTTCTTAATTTTCTATTTATAAATCTTATTAAATTTTAATTAAACTTGTTTAATTTCTTATCCTATTTTATTAATTTTTTAATAACTATTATCTCTAGTTATTACTTCTTTAATTCTTTATTAATTCTTAATGTCTTATTATCTATTATTATTGTTTATTCTCTCTAATTAATTATTAGATTTTATTCTTTTAATTATATTATTTTAAGAATTATATTGTACTAATTATAATTTAAGAATAAAACTTTAAATATAATATTGATAATATATTTTTCTAATTATATAATTATATTCTTTATTATTTTTAAATATTCTTTACTAAATATTATTTTATTAATTATAAATATAATTTACTATTATATAGTCTACTTTATTAATATTTTATATTTTTAGATATATCTTTTATTAATAAAGTTAATAGATACTTTTAAATTAATAAATATTCTAGCTAGCTTTTCTTTAATTATTATTTATATAATTATTATTTCTTTTAATTAAAATTCTATAATTATAATAATAATTATTATAATCACTTCTATTTTATATTATATATAATATTCTTTTTATACTTAATAATATTCTTATTATTCATCTTTAATACATTATAATAATCCTTAAAATATTAATAGAATAGATATTATATTTCTTTATATAAATACTAATAATCTTTATCTTTAGATAATAATAATAATATATATAGTTTTATATATATTTAAATTGTCTATTATACAATTATATTTCTTTATTATAAAATAGTTATTCTATTTTTTCTATTATTATAAGATTTCTATATTTATATATCAAGTATATATGAAATATTCATTATTAATAATTTTTTATATTTATTAATATAATCTTATTATATTTAATTAATAACTTTCTAATATATTATTTATAAAGATATATAACTATATAATTTATTTTCTTTTTATTTATCTTTTATAGATTTATTTTAACTTTTTAAGATTTTATAATTAATTTTTAAAAACTTTAAAATCATTTTTAAATTTTTATTTTTTATTTTTAAGATCTTTTATATTATCTTTAGATTTCATTTTTATTTTTTTTTTCTATATATAATAGATCTCTATAAACATCATTCTTAAAATAATCAATTAATAGATTTTATTAATTTTAATTTCTAAAGAATATCTAATTCTTAATTTAAATTCTTATAAATTATTTTTTATTCATTATTTTAATAAAGAATTATTAATATTCTATTTAACAGTATATTAATCTATTAATAGTATCTTTTACTATTCTTTATTTTTTTAATAATTATATATTTCTTTTAGTTTAATATCTTCTTTTTAAACTATATCTTTCTTTTATATATTCTTAAAATATCTTTTAAGATTCTTAGAATTCATTTATTATATTATAATTTTTTTTAATTTATATTTAAATTCTTAATTTAATATTTTATTCCATTTTTTTTATATTTTTTTCTTTCTTTATTATTACTTATTTTAATGATATTTCAATAAATAATAAAGAATTATAAATTAAGAACTACTACTTTATAATAATTAATATTATTAATTTTTATTCTTATTAATAGTTTTTATAAAGTATTCTTTTCATTTATATTAATAGTAAATCTTTTTTTATATCTTTAATTTTATTTTTCTTTATTAATAATAGTATTTATCTGTATTCTAATATCATTATTTTAGTTATATTATAATTATTTTAATTAATAATTATATAATTATTTATAAATTATTAATTCTTTATATTATTATTATTATTAAATTTCTTATTAATATTATCTAATCTTATAAAGTTTATTATTAATTTTAATTATTATTTTAATATACTTATTAATATTTAATAACTAATCTATTTTAATGAATTTAATTTATATTTTAACTTTTAATATATTTTTAAATATTATAATTTATATATTATTATTATACTTTAAAATTATAATAATTTATTTAAATTAGATAGTTAATTATTATATAAATCTAGTTTATTTTATTTATTATAATTATTGTTCTGTGATTTATACTTTATTATGATTTTTAAATATGAGATTAAGTTGTTTTTTAAAATTAATATAGCTTTAAAAAACTTTTTTTATAATTATATCCTAATTTGTTTTTTATTTATTATGATAATTATAAAGAATTAATTATATCTATTTTAGCGCTTTTTTATAAAGATAATTTAAAATATAAATAATTTTATTAATATTACTTTTAATCTTATTAATTCCTATCTATATATATATATATATAAGGAAGTCCTTGATTTTTAAATAATTCTTAACTTAGATTATAGATATTAATATCTTTAATAACTTTAGTTTAGTATTTATAAGAAGCTATACTTCTAGTTAATTAATATATTTTTATATAGATATCATAATATCATAAATACTCATTGCTGATTTATTTACTGATGATTCAGCTATTATTAGTATTGGATACTATTGCTTATCTCGTAACTTCTAAACCTTTATTATGAGGGTATTTTATTGTCAAAACGTATTTCAATGATTCATCTAAGATTGGAAAAAGTCACTCAGGATATTCTGTTAATATAATAAAGAGATTATAAATAATGTTAAGTAGACTATTTTATTATAAAATAAAAATAATAAGTTATTAAGATATTAATAATAATATGCTATTTAAGTATAAATATAAAATATAATTAACTAAATATATAATAGTAAATAACTATTTATATATATTAAAGAATATTAAAATGTCTATTTTAATATCTAGAACCGTCTACTTCTTTATTTAGAATTGCTCGCTTCTATACCTAAAAGTATTTATTTTACTGAGTTATATACTGTAGTATATACTGAAATAAAGTATTAATTTATAATATCTAATTATACTATATAATAATTGTGCTTGCTGCTGCTTATTGAACAGTCTCTACTTGGTGCCTATTTTTTATATATATTGTATGTATATATAGTATCTATATACTTTCTTATTAGCTGCTTATGTAATAGCATCTGCTATAACATTCATTGGTCGTGGTTTATCGATTCTTGTGACAGAAATAATAATCTTTTTAGATAGTTAGACTATTCTTAAAATACTTATTAGTTTAAATATAGTTTTAAAATAAATCTTTATATAAAGCTATTAAAATTTACTTAATAAATATATATATAAAGATATTCTAATTATATTTTAATAGATCTTTAGATATAAAAATATCTAAGATAATAAAATATTAGACTAGGTAATTAAATATATTATATAAAAGACTATTAAATAATCTATTCAATCTATTTATATTAGTATTAATATTAATTTTATATTAAAGCAATATTAGTTGATATTAATTATTAAATATTAAATTTAATAATTAATAAAAGATATATAAAAGTAAAAATAAAAGAAAAATAAAAGAAAAATTTTAATATATAAACTACTTAATATTTTAATTAAAAAATATTAAGATATTAAGGCAGTCTATATAAGATAATTATATTAATATTAATCTAATTATATATAGGATGAATTAGCTTAAACTATTATTTATAATAAATTAAATACTAAGATTTATCTCTATATCTACATAATCTTAATAGCTAGTCTTTAAAATATATTATTATACTTTATTTTTAATATATATATAAATATATAGTAATATAATACTAGATTTAAAATAGTTATTTAGTTAATAAATTTAATAAAATAATTAATAAAAAAGAGACAGTGATTGCTGTTATATAATTTATAATTAATATAGATATATTAAATTAATTTAAAGTAGTTAATCTAAAAACTTTTAATATATAAGCTAATAAAGTTAAGATAATAGCTAAAACTTCTAATTAAAAACATTAATATAACTTATATAAAGTATAGAATATATAGATATTAATATATTAGATTAGTTTATAGCTAATGAAGATTAATAATAATACTAATATTCTATTAAAATATAAAAGTGAAATAAAGTAATACTTAATAAAGAATAATTTAAAAAAATATATATAAATATAGAACTAAACTAGATAAGCTAAGTTAGAGTAAGATATTCAGTAAATATTATATAAAATAAATATATATAATACACTAAATAGATATAATAAAGATAAATATTATAAGCACTATTATCTATTTATATAATTTAGATTTTTATATATTCTGTTTATTTGCATTATTTGTATTAATTAATTTATTTTTATCTTTTTATAATGTATTTCTTTAGATTATATTATTGTGCGACTATATCATGCTTATTCTTTCTATAGGTTAGGACATAATCCTGTATAGTGGCGATAGTATGGAAGCCAGCTACATCAGGTCAATGAAATCTACTACTACTACTATACTGTTTAAAATATAAATTTAAAAGAAAAATGAATATCTATAAACTTTTTAAAAATAATAATAAATAAATAAAAAAGTTAATAAATATTTTTAAAGATAATAATATTATTTGATATATATAAAAAAATAATTAATATATATAATAAGTGATAAAATAAAGAAATTCTATTAATAGTATTATATTTAAATAATAATAGCTATTAAAATTATATTAAATTAATAATAGTTTATTTTAAAATAAATTAGTAATATATAATATATTTAAATACTAAAAATATATTAATAATATATATAATAAAAATACAAAATATTAAATTTAATCTTTATATAATAATATAATTTAAAAAAATTAAGAAAAATATATAAAATAAAAAAATATTATTTATTTAGATAATTAATTTTAAGAATATTAATTAATTTAAATATAATCTTTAAATAAGTTTTTATTAAAGCTTATTAAAGTTTATTAAATTAATATATAGAATAGGATATTCTAATTATTCTTTGATAGATTTTTAAATATAAAGATATTATTAATAATAAAATAATCGATTAAATAGCTAAATATATTATATAATGAAATAAGAAATAAATATTAATTAATTTTATGTATTGAATTTTAATTAATTCAATAGATAAATAATATTGATTAATCTTAATAATTAATAAAAGATATCTAGAGATAAGAATAAAAAAGATAAAATTAGAATATTTATTTAAAAACTATTTAAAGTCTTTATAAAAAAAAATTATATATTATTAGAATAATCTATAAAAAGTAATCATTTTAATATTAATTTAATTATATATTAAATATATTAATCTAAATCATTATCTTCAATAAATTAATTATTAAAACTTATTTTAATATATTTATAGCTATAACAATTAAATTTTAAAATATATTATATTAATCTATCTAAAATATTTCTAATAATAATACAAACTATAGAGATATATTAAATATTAGATTTAAATATTAATCCAATTTAAATTTAATATACGTTTTAATAATAAAAAAATTATAGCTATTATAATATAATTTATAATTAATATAAAGATTATAAACTAATTTTAAATTATTAATTTTAAAGTATTAGATATATAAGTAATATATAAAATAATCTAAAATATATAATTTAAAATCTGTAATAAAGATATTGAATATAATTCTATTTATAAAAATAAATAAAATAAATATTAATATATAGATTCTATTTAAAATTAATAAATATTAATTATAATATAAATATTCTATTTATAAATAAGAATTAAGAGAATGAAATAAAAAAAATATAATATTATAAAGATAATTTAGATAATATATTAATATATTAATTGTTAAATTAAAAATATTGAAGGCCTAACTAAATAAATAAAAAATAATAAAATAGATAATAATAAATTAATAGATAATGAAATTATAAATATATATAAGAATATATAATATATAATAAAGATAAAAAAATAATAAAAAATTAAGAATTATATTATTTATATTATTAATTTTTAATATATATCAATTACTTATAAATTAAATTAATTCTCTTTCTATAATATGTTTTTTAAACTATATTATAGTATAATATAGATATTATATTTAGTCTTTAAGATTTTATAGGCTAGAGTCTAATTCTGTATAATAGCGATAGCATAGAAGCTAATTAAAACAGATTAATAAGAACTACTACTACTATTACTACTACTACTGGTACTACTATATTAATAAAAATCTAAATCTTAAAAAAAATAAATTATTTAAAAACTCTTTTAAATATTATAATAAAAGATTAGAAAAATTATTAAATTGTCACAAGAATCGATAAGTCACAGCTAATAAATATTATAGTGAACACTATTATATAAGCATCCAATAAGATTGTATATATGCACTATATATACATAAGATAAATGTAAAAAGATAGACACTAAGTGGAGACTATTTAGAGAGCAATAATAAACATAATTATTATAAAATATAATTAGATATTGCAAAAATAAGACTAAAAGTGATTACACTTTTATCTAATCATAACTATTAATATAATAATAGTTAGTACTATAAATTAATACTTTATTCTAATATATATTAAAATACATAATCTCAAAGTTAGAATATAAAATGATTATATCCTTAAATATAACACCTTATATTAAAAGCTTTAAAGAATTATATTTATAGATATAATCTTTTTAATATATATAAATACTCATTTATTATTATATATTTAATTGATTATCTTTTATCTTTATATTAAATAATATATTACTATTTAGTATTTAATAGATTTCTATTATTACTATTATTTTTAATAAATAGCTTTCTGATATTAATCTTATATAATTCTTTTATCTTATATTAAGAGAATATCTTTTAAGATCTTAAAATAAATTATTAATAATTTTTTAATAATAAAAGATCTTTATAATATTTGAAAAATTATAAATAAATAATATTATCTTTAATAAAAATAGATAATAGTTATTTATTTTTAATAAAATTAAATAAATCTTAATAATCAAGCTTAAAGATACTTTTATTAGAATTATTAAATTTAAAATATTATAGTTTAATAATAAATTAATAGCTTAAATTAAAGATTAAAAATTAATAAAATAAAACTATTCTTAGAAAGATCTAAAATATTTAATATATTTTTTATTTAAATAAAAATCTATTTTTTAATAATACTACAAAATCAATATTAAAGAATTAAAGATATTATAAAATGATTTATATTATATATTAAAAACTAGTTTCAAATAAGTATCAAATAAAAATTTTAAAAATAATTTTAATATTTATAAATTATAGATATTTTATTAAGTTTAAATAATTTTATAAAGTTATTAATATGTTACGGTGCCAGCTTGCGTGTCCAACCTGCCAACCTACTCCCCTGATCTAACTAAATATAACCATAATTGTATTTTAATATAACTCTAATAAAAGCTATCTAGCTATAAGAATCCTATTATAGCTCTTTAAACTATATCTTATTTCTAATTATATATCTAGCTCTATCTATCTATTCATCTATCTAGTCTAATCAGTTAATTATTATTTATTAATTCTATTTATCTACTATATATTAATATTATATAGCTCTATCTATTATAGATTAACTTAAGATATTCACTACTTTATAATCTCTATTCTTATTATAAAATCTAAAAGAATTCTTTATTTATATATTAGAATATTTAACTAAGTAATTTAATTATTATTAATAAATCTATATATATATTAATAATATTATTATTAAATAATAAAAAAACTATATTGAGCTAAATTTAAGTTTAAAATTATATAATTTAAAAATTAATATTTTAATAAACTTTTAATCTATAAAAAGAAATATTTATTTATAAATAAATAATTTATAACTATTAAAAAGAATAATTATAGAAAATTTAATAATAATATCTATAATAAAAATAAAGATTTAATATTATAATAAAAAAAATAAATCTTAATTTTATTTATTTTAATTATTAATATCTTTATATTTATTTTAAATTTTATTTTATTAAATTCTATTAAAGACTTTAAAACTATTATTATAAGAATATCTATATTAATTAATTTTCTATTTATTATCTTTATTAAATCTTTTAAATGCCTGCTTAATTCTAATAATTTAAAGAAGAATAAGAAGATCTTTATTAATTTATATTATAAATCAAAAAAAAGATAATAATTAATTTTAATTAATATTTAATTCTATAAATTTAAATAGTCTATATCATAAATTATTTATTTAAAACTATATATCTAGATTTTATCTTATATTTAAAATGAAATCTATTAATTATTTAATTATTAAAATATTCTATATATTCTTAAATAGTTATTTAGAGATCTAAATTTGATTTATATTATTTATAAAGAATTATTCTATTTTTATTAAATAAATAAAGAATTTACTATATTTTTTATTAAGTTTTAGATTTTAACATTAGATATTAAAATATAGAAAAATTTATTAATTATTCAATTAAAATAAGCTATTAATTATAAATTTAAGAATATATCATTTTATAATTCTTTATTATCTTATAAATATTATTAATTTATTATCTTTCTATAAAAATTAAAAAATTACTAAACTTAATATAAAAATAATTTATATATTTAGAATTATTAGATCTTTTTTTAATTTATTTTAATCTATTCTATTTCTATTATTTTATTAATTATCTAAAAAGTTATTCTAAAAGTTAAAATATAAAATAAAATTATAAAAAGAAAATTTACTGATCTTAAAGATTTACTTAATATTATATATTTCTAAAATAAAAATATATAGTTAATATTCAAGATATTATAAAAAAAGCTTTATAATATTTAAAAATAATCTTAATAGATTATAAAAAGAAGAATAATTATCTATTATATTAGAACTATCTTTATATATTTAATAATAATAATTTAAAAGCTAAACTATTATAATTCTATTATAATAAATCTATCTTTAGATATTTTAAATATTTTAAGATTTATAAGCTTCTATTCTGAGAATATTATTAATTTAAAATATATAATATATTATTTAGTAGATTAAGAATTATTATATCTACTACTATATTACTTTATTTTATAAAACCTATTAAGAAATTTTCTATTTACTATCTATTTTTAAGTAAACTTAATAAGATATATCAATAAATTTTATTATTTATCTATCTATTAGTTTGAGATTTAATATAATATTAATAATAATTAATTATTTAATTAAGATAAGATATTTTATTCTTTATAAAAGAATTTATAATATTAAAAAACTATTTATTTATATAGTTATTATATTTAGAAATTATATAAAATTCTAAAAATTATTATATCTGATTAAAGAGCTATATTTATGAATAAATTTTAAAAATATTTAATTTATTATTTAAAGATTATATTTCTATTATTTATAGCTTATTATTTTAAGACTAATAATTAGACTAAATATATTAATATAATCTTAAAATAATATTTATATATATATATATATCTTATTTATAAAATAATTAAATTAATTAATTTCTTCTAACTGAATTTATATCTAATTTAGTCTATTTAAAAACTATAAAGATATTTCTATTTTATATTAATTATAGATTCTATCTAGTTATAGAATTTAAAGCTATTTTAATTTTAATAGATTTACAAGCTATAATACTAAAAGGTTTATTTATTATATAGAAAGAATTATTAATTTTATTTAAATTAAAATACTATCTATATAAGCTTATTATAAGATTATTATAAATAGATATTATTAATCTATTTATTAGTATTAAGTAGATTAAAAGAATATAGAATTTCTTATAATTATTAAGATTATTAATTTGAATATATATTAATTAAATCTATTTATAAATTTAAAAATATATTTAATATTTAATATTAACTTACTTTATTTTATTAAAGGGAATTCTATTTTTAAATAATAATAAGAATTATTTCTATCTATTAAAACTAATAATATAATTAAATAAAAATTAAAAGATATTTTAGATTTTTATTAAAAAAAATAAAACTATAAATATCTTTATCTAAAATATATTATTAAATAAAATAATTATAATAAATTAATTAATTAATCTATTATCTAAAAAATATATAAAAAATTATTATTAATTTCTATTAATAATATTCTTAGAAGTTTAGATCTAATCTTAATAAAACTTAATTTTAAGAAAAAAAAATACTATTATAATATTAGCTTATTTATTTAATTCACTGATCTACTCCTTTAATCTAATTAAATATAATTATAGTTATATTTTAGTATAATTTTAATGAAAGCTATTTAGCTATAAGAATTCTATTATAACTCTTTAAGCTATATCTTTAAGTTATAAATAATCTTTATTATAAAGATTAAATATATTATAATTAATACTATAATAGACTTGAAAAAAATATTAAAGATATAATTTTAATAATAAATCTTTAATTAGAGATCTTTTATAAAATAATTAAAATAATATTATAGATTAATCTTTAATAATATAATTAATTTATAAAAAAAAGATTAATATTAAAGAAATTATTAAATAAATATTCTATAATTAAGAAAGTTTTATTATAATTATAATAAAGATATTAAAATATAGCTCAATATTATTATTAATAAAGAAAAAAAGAATAAAGATATAAGAAAGAATTTATTATAAATATAAATAAAAAGAATACTTTATAAAAGAATATTAATAAGAATAAAAGTTTAATAATATTAATTATTAAAAAATAGTAACTATTAATTTATAATTCTTTATTCTATATTAAGAAATCATTAAGATAGATAATAATAAAGAAAAAAGAATCTTAAAAAAATATAGAAAAGAATTATAAAATAAAAATATAAATAAAAATATAAATAAAAATATAAATAAAAATATAAATAAAAATATAAATAAAAATATAAATAAAAATATAAATAAAAATATAAATAGATTATAATATAATAAGAGAGTTTTAAAAATTTAATAAATATATTAAAAAGATACTGAAAAAAAATATAACTTAGAAAAAGATATTAAATTAAAAGAAATACACTCTTATTAAAAAATAAAATTAGATATTAATTTATCTATAAATCAAAGCCATTAATAAAGCACTATAATATAAACTAAAATATTGATAATTCTTTATTAAAAAGTAAAACTTAATATAATCTAATATTTTAAAATAATAATTAAAAAATGATAGACTATAAAGATTTAAATTAAGAATTAAATACTCTATAGAAAATGAAATTAATAAAATCTATCAATTGATTATTCTAAGAATAGCTAATACAGAGGCCCATCAATATTAATAAAAAAGACTAAAGAAAAATCTTAGAAAATATAATAACAATTCTAGAATTAAGTTAAAAGATCCTAAGATTCCTAAAAGAGTTCTTTAAAATAGAATATAAGATTATAAAAACTTAAAATAAATTTATAAAAGATATAAAAAATAAAAAACTATACTATTATATATCTTCTAAAACAATATACTAAGAAGAATCATATTAAATATAATAATAATACATTAATATATATAAAAAATATTAGAAATAGATATTCTATATTTAATTTATAATAAAGATAATTTTACGTTAATTAAGAAAATAGAATAATTATTTTATTTAAAAGAAATATATCTATATAATAAAATATTAAGATATATATATAACTATATTTATTATTATTATTCTAAATTAAATAGATTTAATTATTTAGAAATATATTGAATATTATATTTTAATAAAATATATATATATTATTAGATAAATAAAAATTTATATAGATAATTTTCTATATTATAAAAAGTTTTTATTAACTAATATTTAAATATTTTAAGAGATATAATAATTATTAATATATATATAAAGAAATAAAATATTTAAATTATAATTATTTTAAAAATATAGAATATAGAATAAATAACTACTATATATATAAAAAAAATAAAAATAATTAAAAAAGAATAAATATAGTTTTAAAAAGTGTAAAAAAGATATTATTTATAATATATAGAAAAAGTTATTATTATAATAGCTATTAATAATAAATTAATAAAATATATATTTATTATATAAGCTATAATTTATAGAAAATTGATAAAAATATTTATTGATTTTAAAATATTAATAAATTTTATTAGTAAAGAATTTATTAGAAAATATAAAATTCTAATAAAATAAATATAATAATAGTAAATAATCATTACTATAGATAAAATTATCTTTAATAAGAGATATCTATAGATAGTTAAAAATATAATCATAAAATTAAAAAAATATACTATAAATATAACATTTAAAGTCTTATCTTGAAATTATAATTACTATAATATAATTTTTAGAATAGTCTAATTATAAAAATAGAATTTAATCATTAATTAAAAGAAATAAATATTAAAAATTAACAATATAACATTATTATTATTATTATTATTATTATTCATTCATACACGCATATAAACCAGCTAAGGCGGTCAGCAGAAGAGTCTAATGGGCAGTAAGCTAATTCTGCCATATAAAAAAAGTAAAACATAGCTCTCAGCATTTAGCACTATAGATAACAAAACACGCCCACTATATATAGCTAAGAACTCTATAAAGGCTCTAAGCTACGCATATATAACAATATAATAAAGAAATAAAATAAACAAATATCTAATATTATTAAAAAAATATATAATCTATTAAATACTTAGTTAGAAAGAAATAAAATATTAAAAACTATAATATATTAGAAAATAATATATAGTAAAAAAGAGATATATATAAAGATAAAAAAAAGAAATTAGAAAATTAAATAATTTAAAATCATTATACTTAGTATAAATAGCTAGACCATCTAAGAACAAATTAATATTAGAATTATTATAGTTTAAAGACTTATCTATAGATATTATTCTAAAATTAATTAGAATATTATATATTAAAATTATAATAGCAGTTTAGTATATAATATAAAATATATTATCTTTTTAATTTAAATTAGCTTATTAAAGAGTCTTCTATAATTAATTTTATAATAATCTTTCTATAGAGTCTATATTTATAATTAAAAAAAGTCTAAATATTAGATAAGAATATATTTACTATTTTATTAATTAAAATTATAAAGATAAAGAGATAAATCAATAATATTAATATTAATAAAGAAGCTAAATAATATTAATTTATCTATCTATATTTATATTAAAACTAAACTTTAAGCTTAATAAAGCTTCTTATATAATCTAAATATATATCTTATTAACTTAGTAAAGATTTTTTAAAGATATTATCTATACTTAATCTCAATCTATTCTTATTTTTAATATAATATAAAACCAGTCTATAAACATTATTAATAGATTAATATAAAAATAATATTCTAATATTAAATATTAGATTAAAGATTATATATACAACATATAAAATTATTTAATTAGATATATTAATCTAAATATATCTCTTTTTAATATAGATATAGTAAATAGCTTTAATCACAGCTTGTTTTACTAGTTAATCTATAGTTTTATTCCCTGATATATCTTTATAACTAAAATTCCACTATATCTATATATATTAATAATTATCATATAATTAGATAATTCAGTTAATAATTTATTAAAGTATATACTATTTAAATAAATATTTTAAAGCTCTATACACTTAAATAATAATCTAATTATCAATATAAATAATCACTTTCTAGCTTTTTATATGATTATATTAATTCTAGCATAATAGATAAAACACTTTATTAATATCTTCTAGTTCCTTTATATAAACTATATATATATTGATCGAATTAATTGACACCATGGCCTATCTAAGGATTAAACAGTATATAGATATTTTAATTCCATTGTTAAAGCTACTGCTATCGGTAAATATTTCTATATCTAAGATTCCAGCCTATTACTGATATACCTTTATTACTGCCTCTCTATTCTTATCGATCTGTATCTCTGGTGGCTTCCACCAGGGAGAAACAACAAATGGGTTAATAATCTCTACCCGTTTACAAACACAATATAACATTATAAATGAATAAAAATATAAAAAATAACTTAAAATGAATATTATTAAAATTAATAAAATAAAATAGAAAATAGTATAGACTTAATTAAAATTTAAAAAATATATAAAAAAGAATTTAAAAAAATATTTAGAAAGCTATTAAAAAAATAATATAATTACATTAAATTATTTATAAAAAAACATCAACTATTTATATATTTATCAGAGTATAAAGTAATAATAGATCTAAAATTAAGATTAATATTAAAATAAATTAAATAAAGATAGAAATCAATATAGAAACTTAAATTTATTAATAAATTTATTAATAAATTTTATTTAATTAAATATATTTAAGAATTTAATATTAAATCTTTTTATATTAAAAAAAATTTAATACTAGTAGTAGTAGTAGTAGTAGTATTCATTCACCTGTTAAAGCTGGCTAACTGATAATGTCGCTATATAGGGATGCTCTCTAATCTATAGAAGCTATATATAAGAATGGCACAGCTATAAGTAGTATAGCCAGAAGGCTGAGCTATAGAAGAATTAAAGCCACTAAGATAATCTAAATTAATATAAATCAATTAAATAAGTAAATAAGTTAAATAAATAGAATAAAATAAATGAAAATATCAAAATCTAACACTCTTTATCCTTTCTATATTCTCACTGTCTTACTATGATATATCTATGTAGCTTAACTTAACTCTACACACTCTTTAATATGTCTATAGGGTTTAGCTTATACTCTATCTTATTAATACTCTATATTACAGCTTCTAGACTATCTTTTATATAGATATTAGTCTAATAGACAGCTAGATCAATTCTAAATATTAACTGCTAGATATATGAATCTTAATATAAATATATTAATACTCTAGTGAGTGTTATTTTTTAGATTAATTGCTTCTATTACATATAGATTAGTTACTTAGAATTAACTAAGTAGCCTAGTACTGTATATAAATTCAATAATACTGATCACTATGCTTTTCTTCATTAATAATTTTTTTATTAATGTGTTTTTATGTATTTTTTAAATCTATCTTCACATCATCTTACATTTTTTTTCGTATAATTGGTACTTTATTAGAATATAATATAGTATCTGTCTTAATAGATTATATAGATACTAAGGTGAGTCTTATTTATTAATTTATTAAAGATATTAGTTCAATCTAATAATTTCTAAGCACAGCTATACTAATATTAATAATAAAATTTTATATATTTCTTTTTAATAATTAAATGTACATTTATTTAGCTTTAAGATAAGAAATCTTATAGACTTATCTGCTTTTTTTTTTTTTATATCTATATCTAGGTGTCTTTTATTACTTAATAAATCTATTACTTTATTATTAAGATTAGCTATATCTATTATTCTTCTAATCTTATTTTTTTTTTTGTTTTTTCTATAGTAATGCGCTTTATTATTCTATCTATTATTTTATTTCTATTTACTTCTTTATAGCTTGGAATCCATTATAGGGTAATATTAAGGCCTATCTTATATATTATGTTAAGTAGGTTTAAATAGTTCTTAATCTAGATCTAGCTTAAAATTATATGTAGATTAAGCAGTGTTTTTAAGATAGCTTAGCTATTTAAGAAGATTATTATTCTATATTGGTTTTGTATTTATTATTAAAGTTTATAATTAAGTTATTAAATAGTTTATAGTGTTATATAGATTTCTTTTATCTTTATTATATATATTATTATTATGCTTTCTGTTCTTAGGCATCTAGCTAGCTATGATTTTATCTTTAATATATATATAGTTGCATCTATATATTCTATATATCCGCTTCTATCAGTATAGATTATTAGTGGCGGATTTTCATATTTTTAGATTAAATTATAGTTTAAAATCACTTTCTTATATTTTTAGATAACCATTTTTGAAGGTATCTGCCATAGTGTTTTAATATATATTTAATAGCTTTTCTAATTCTCTATTATAATATTTAGAAGAGCCTTTAGGTAATTATTTTTCTTTTAGATTTATATCTTTATTAGTGTATATCTACTAAGTTTAAGTTTATTATTTAACTGCTTATACAGTAATCCTATAGAGATTACTTATTATGGTTCTATTCTAATCTATAGTATAGTTTTCTTTACTAATTAATCTATTTAGAACTTCATAGGTAATAGATATAATTCTGTGTTGAATACTTTAGCTATTATAATTTAAAAGATATTATTGATTAGATATATTACACACTTTTATATATTTATAAATTAATTTAATATTTTATTCACTTCTTTTTATTAATAGATTGGTATTATACTATCATCCTATAAAGTATCTATAGTATTACTATTATATAATAAATGTGATGCATGCTAATAAATACTATATTCTATATTAATCCAATCAGTCCTTGAAATATCTATAGGCTAGTGCCTGTTTTAATCACTGCCTTTTCTCTATAAATTATGAAATCAAAATCGAGGTTCAGCCAAAAGTCTAAATATCTCTCTATAATGTTTATTACTTTAATTAGAGTATTATCTAGCAGTCTAATAGGAATGAATTCTGATTGCATAGTACTATATAGATTTATAAAATAGATTAATTTATATTTCTTTATATCAAATACCAAGGTATAATATATAGTCTAGTAATCTATTTATTCATAGGCTTACTAGAGCTTATCAATATTAGCCTATTCTAATATCTCTATTATTATAATATTTATATTGTCTATCTATCCTTTAATTATGGTTCATTCTTCTTAATTAGTATATATCTTGATAAGCTCTGTATTATAGATGAGATAGAGAATTAGTGAAAGGGGTAAATCCTATAAAATATCTATTAAAGTTGCTGTTTATTTTTCTATCCCTTTAAGTATTTAGATTTGAATGCTTTATCTAATTAAAAAGACGTAGATTTATAACACTAGTTAGTCTAAGTGGCAGCTATATAGATTATATAATAGATATTTATAGTATATATTATTATATGTTTTAATAATGTCTAGCAGAAGTATTGATATTATTGAGAGATCTTAGCCCTATATCTAATAGATTTGCTCTATAATGATTTATATAGTATAGTCTATAGATATCCCTTAATATCTCTTTATATATTTATTTAGTAAGAGGCTATAAATCTTTATAGTGTAGTTAATCTGTTTTATAATGATTGTTTCTAAAAACTTTTTTAATATATTAAATAGTATAATAGGTTGATATACTTTAAATATATAATAGTCCTAGTCTTCTTCTTTATAAAGAATAATCATTATTAAGTGTTAAAAGTGATTTAAATTATAGTTTTAATTAATATATATATTATATATCTTACAGAGTATATCACTATTTTTAGATTTTTAATGATATATTGTTATAGACTGTTTGGTATCTTATTGTCTCTTAAAATCTTATTTAAATCTATACTCCTTATAGCCTTTACTATCTCATAAGACTGGATTCTTAGAAATTAAAGTTAATTTAGATATTATATATCTTCTATATCTAATAAATCTGTCTATGACACCTATAGAAAGAATATTTATTAAAAGAAATAAGCTTTACTTTTTAAAGTTTCCATAAGTTCTCTATCTAGATTTCTAAATATAAAAGTCATTCTCTATTTATATGTCCTTATTTAGATATATGTTTATTTGGCCAGCTTTTATAGTTTATAAAAGTCTTATTTAGTGGCTTTCTGGATCTATCTACAATATCTTTAGTGTAGTTCTTTATTGATAAGCTGTTTTTTCATATTCTATACCCTGTAGTAGTGCGTTTACCTATTAAGAGTATATATATATGAGTACTACCTATATAGATATTATATGATTTTTACCACTTCCCTGCAGGCCTTATTGAAGTCTGAATTAAACCATTTATATAGCCTTGTCTATAGTATTGATTCATAAATGGCTTAGTAGATTATAGCTAGAAAGACTGTTATTATTAATTTGATTATAGCTTTAAAGTGGCTCATTAGATTAGATATATTTAGATTTATTTTAATTGACTTTATAAAGATCTTATAGTCTATAGCTTTCCAATTCTAACGTATTAGAATCTCATGGATGGATATTTTAATATCTAATAGTGTCTAGATTAAGTAGTGATCTAAATTATATTATATGTTATCTATATGAATATATGCCTCTAGTTGGTTCTCTAGATTTATTAATATAAAGGTTAAATCAATTGTTGATCTTAGCTTTTCTTATTTTTATATCATTATTCTCTTTTTTATACTGAGTTACAAGTTATATTAGTCTATGATTTCTAGGATCAATTCTTCTTCTAGATCTATATTAATTCTGGATTTCTTTTAAGCTAGATAGTGTATATTTAAGTTTCTTAATATAATATGTTTAGTAGTCAGTTTTATTTCTTAAATTTAATCTAGTTGCCAGTATACAATTTTAAATATGTCACTCCTTGATTTATTATATATATTATAAATAAATAAGCTTTAAGCTTGTCTATCTTATTCATAGTTAATATATAGGATTTAGTAATTTTAAAATATTATTATATGTTATCACTTGTTTAAATCTAGACTCTTTGTTATAAATAATGCTATTTTTATTCTTTTTAGACTCTTTATTTCGCTCTATTTAGAATATAATATCTGATGGATATATGTTGTTAGTTAGTGTGTTATTTTATTAATTAGATTACTCTATAGTTCTTATATCATAATTATATTGGTCTTTAAAATATAAGTATTTTATAGAAATATTACTATTATTTTATTTTTTAATTTATTAGTATTATACTGGATAATCTTAAATATTTTCTTATTTATTAAAGCTGGATTCTTTAGTAGAACTGTTTAGTATAGAGCTAAAGCTAGAGATTGATTGGATGATCTTTATGATATTATCTAGATCAGTGGCTTAGCTGTCTTAATAGGTATTAAAGTTTTCGAGTATATAGCACATTTCTAATCTATAGTTGGTAAGATCTAGCTTATCATTTAATATTAAACTGTTAAGTATGATGTTATTATTGACTGATATTATGTCTAGATTGATCATGGGAGGGATTAGAGGTAGATCTGATTTAGTAAATGAGATTTATTGTATTATCTAGCTCGCTTATTTGATAATTAATAGTGTAGATGCTTTAATTAAAATAGTTGTAGTGATTGTATCTTTCTCTATATTAACTTGTTGGCGTTTAGTGTCTGTCTTGAAGAGCTTATTTAGATTGTTTAACATTGTCATTAACTATTCTTGATGCTGAGATTGGATATTGACCAGTTTTGACTATATAGTTTATTGACTTATTTACTGACTTATTGATGTTGTTAAGCTGATTAATTCATTAATGCTTAATAGCTCAGTTTTCTTTTTTATAACTGAGAATTTAAACTTAGAAAGCTTTTTATAGATCTTTTTATTCTTAGTTATTAATATAATGATCTTTTGGGATGATGCTGTTAAAGTAAGGGTAATTATATTATTAGTAATAGAAGTCTATGTTAATCTAAAATTAATAATGATAGAGATAGTGCTTTTAAATATAGACTTTATAAGATTTATAGAGATCAATAGCTTTATATAGTTTAAAATCTAGTGAAGAGGTTCGCAGTTAATAATGACTTTTTTTATATGATTTAGTGCTTTTCTTTTCTTTATATACTTTGTATTTAACGCTTTATAATCTCTCTTATAGTTAGCATATTTAAGATCAACTTTTTTATCTTTAATAGATAGACATTCTTAGGATAGATATCCGCTGATATAGATACCGTATATGTGGCTATTGAATAGATATTAAATATAAATATGTCTGAATTTTTAGTATTTAATATATATCTTATATTATTCTTCCTTGCAGAAGATTATAGTGTTATAACTCTATACTTTTTAGATAGTGCCCTACCAGATTGTCTTGTTTGCAGTGAGAGAGCTTGTAAACTCAATAATCAGTGATCCCTTGCGCTTTTCCTTGTATGGCTGGGTCAGCCAACTCATATGAACAACGCTGGCTGTCAACCCCCAGGTATGCTGATTCTGAGCCACGAGCCTGAAATTTAATACTATAGATAGTATATAACTATTGAATAATTAATAATTAAATAATGTAAATAAAATATTATATTAAAAGTAGAAAAGAGATTTATTATAAGAAATAAAGATTATAATAATATTTAATATAAAATAGAGATATTATAATCTAAAAATATATAAAAAAGATATTTATAAAATAATATTTTTAATAAATAAAAGATTCTATAAATACATTATTACTTTAATAAGATTAAAGAATCTATTAATATAATTTATATAATATATAATATATATGCTTAAAGAATATTTAAATAATTTTATTATAATATACTTTAATAATATAATAATATTCTTAAAAGATCTTAATAAATATAATAAATATATTTAAAAGATTATAATAAAATTTATAGATATAAGACTCATATTAGAAATTAAAAAATATAAATTTAATATAATATAAATTAAATATTTAGAAATAATTTATATATTAAATAGATTTAAAATATTAAAAAAAAACTAAATACTATTCTAAAATAACTAGTTTTAATAAATATTATAGATATATAATTATTTTTAGAAGTCATTAGCTATATATAAAGATTTATAAAAAAATATACTGTTATTATAACCTTATTAATAGAACTAATAAGAAAGAATGAATTATTTAAATAGATATTAGCACATCAATAAGTATTTAAAAAGATTAAGAAATTTATTAAATATATATTAATTTTAAAGCTATATAATCTAAATCTATAAAATATTATATAAATAGATATATTAAAATATATAATTAAAATAATTTTAAAAAAATTAATAATAAAAAAAATATATACTATTATATTTTAAAAAAATATATAAATACTGAATTTAACTATAATATATATAATAAAGAATTATTAATAATTATTAAAATATTTTAATAATAATGATATTATCTCTAAGAATCTAAATATAAGATTATTATAAAAACCAATTATAAAAATCTAAAATATTTTATAAGAATTAAAGAGTTATTAGAGAGATAAATATAATAATATAAAGAATTATTATGATATAAATATATAATTGAATATATATTAAAAAATAAAATATTATTATAGATATATTAAATAAATAATTAAATTATATAATTAATATTAAAATATTAAAAATAAATATCTTAAAATAAAATTTAAAAGTATTATAATATAATTATAATATTATTTTAGTAGTAGCTATTAAAGTTAAAAAATTAGAATTTAGAAACTGATTTAATAAGAATTATATAATAAAATAATAATACTATAAGATAGATTAGTAATATAAAATAATATAATTAAAATATTATAAATGATAATTATAAAAGTTAGTAAGTAATACTATAATTTATTTAATTAAAGACATTAAAAAATTAATAAAATAGTTAAAATAATAAATTAATTATATTACTTTTTATATTTTAAAAAAAAGATTAAGAATTATATCTAATATTATAAAGACTATAATTAAAATAAATTATTAATGTTTATATAAATCTTATAGAAAAATATAAATATTTAAAATATTAAAAAAATATAATAAAGTATTATTATTAATTTTATCTAAAGATTATTAAAATTAAAGAAATCTATTTTTAGAATAATCTATACTGATATTATAATAATTATTAATAGACTAACTAAATATATAATTTTATAATTAATATAGAGAAATATAATTATAAGATAATATATAAGTTTTATATTATAAAAAGTATTTTTATAAATAGATTTATTAAAAGAAATTATTATAAATTAAGATAAGCTATTTATAGTAAACTATTAATAAATAATTATAAAATATATAGAATAGAATATAAATTATTAATAATAAATTATTAATAGATTGATAGTTAAGCTAAAAGAATAATTTAGTTAATTAAATAATATTTATAGAACTATATAGATTAGAAATAAAATGATTAAATATAAATAGTAGTAGTAGTAGTAGTAGTAGTAGTAGATTTCATTAACCTAATATAGCTGGCTTCCATACTATCATCACTATACAGGGTTGTGCTCTAACCTATAGAAAGAATAAGCATAACGCAGCCATATAATGATATAGTCTAAAAAAATACTATAGAAAGATAAAATAAACTAACTAATATAAATAATATAAATAAATAGAATATATAAAATCTAAATAATATAAATAGTTGATAATCTTTATAATATTCATCTTTATTATATCTACTTAATATACTATATATACCTAATTCATATAATACCAATTAAATATCTTATTTTAATTTAATCTACCCAGCTTAAATCTATATTTATATATTTCTTTAAATTATTCCCTATTAAGTCTTTCTTCACATTATCTTTATCTTAGATAGAATATTAATATTATTACTAATTCTTATTAATCATAGACTGACCTGATGCATCAGTATCTATATATTCTACACTCTATATAAATCATATTAATATTCTTAATTAGAGACCTTAGCTATCACTTTAATTTTATACACTAAATATTTCAGAATTAACTATTCTAAATTAATCCAATATACTTATATTAATTATAAATTATATAATAACAATCACTGCCTCTTTTTTATTAATTATTTTATTAAATTTATTAACTAAATAGCTATCTCAAATTTAGTGCTATATTACTATATATTTGTATATATATTAAAGATAAAATATAATAATATATCTTAAAGATTAACTATTAAAACTATATAGATATAAAGATAAGTTTTAATACTTAATTCACTATAAATAATGATTTAAACTGACTTATCTTATATATAATTAAATTAATATTAATATAATTATTTTATATAGACTATCTTAATATCTTAATATCTTTTTAATCAAAATATTAAGTAGCTTATATATCAAAATCTTTATTTTATCTTTTTCCTACTTTTATCTTTATAAATTCTTTATCAATTACTAAATTCAGTATTTAATAGTTAATACTAGCTAGTATTATTTTAATATAAGATTAATATTAATATTAATATAAATAAATTAAATAAATTATCTAATAACTTTCTATATAATATATTTAACTATTTAATCTACTACTTTATTATTTTAAATATCTTTATATTCTAAGATCTATTAAAGTATAATCAAGATGTCTTTATATATATATTTATTAAATAAATCTTAATCGCTTTATATAAAGACTTATCCTAAGACTTTATCTAAATTAATAAGTATTTTAAAAGCAGTCTAACTATTTAAAAAGATTATTATTTCTTTTTTAATATATACTTCCTAATTAAATATCTTATTATAATATAAAACTATTTATAGATTAAATTTAATATTATATATTTTAGTAATATATATAATCAAAATACCTTTAATATTAAAATATTAAATATTATTTCTTAATCTAAGAATATATTATTATTAATTTAATTTAGCCTTTATAATTGCTACTATCTGAGTAAATTAATAGAAAAGAATTTTATATATATTAAATAATATTATATATTTTAATTACTTTCTATTAGTCTTCTTTAATGTAATGGCCGGGTTGGCACCTTGCTTGCCTCAGGCGGTTAAGGTGGCTAGGGCTAGGGTTAGTGGAACACGTGCCATATGACATGTACCCTATACCAGTTATCTATCTATAATATGTATAGCTGTACATAATTCTTCCTTTATATTTAGAATTCTTATTTAATAATATTATAAATTTCTATTTCTATTAATTATAATATAATTCTAAGTATTATTTTTTTATTTTTTTTATTAATTATTTATATAGTTTATTTACTTTTTATAATATAAAAGCTTAATAAGTTAATCTTATAAATCTATAAATCTATAAATAAACTATTATAATGATATAATTTAATAATTATAAAGCTATTAGTGAGCTTAATAATAAAGAATATTTTAATAATAGAGAGTTAAATATAGATTTAAAAAAGATTAATAATAAAAGATATTATTTAATTAGTCTATTTAATATTATTTTATTAATCTAGAGTATATATATAATCTATTCTATATTTAATATAAATGATATAAAAATAAAAAATAGAATTTCTAAAATAAGATTTTTTTATATAGATCTAATAATAAGAGATTAAAGCTGTTAAAATTTATTTAAAATAAGATTATTATAAGTTATTAAATTAGTAGAATATTATATAAATAGAGTAATAACAGTTAATTTAAGAATATAATATTATTTATTATAATATTTAAAAAATAATCTAAGAATAAGATTAATTTATCTTATAGTTTATATATAATTATATCTTTTTAATTTTAACTATATAGAAGGATAGTATAAATTATAAAATTATTAAAATTTTTAATTCTTTATTATTTAATAATAGTAAGAGTTTTTATTTTAAAAATTATTTATTTATTATTAAATAGAAGCTATATATTAATATTAATCATTTTTTTATAATTATAATATATATTATATATATCATTAATTGCTATAAAAAGCAAGTCTATAAATATATCACTCTCTATTTATAAAATAATATTGTAAATCTATATAGAGATATAAAGAATATATTTATCTATTTAAAGAATGTTTATAAGGATTTAAACTGTAAATATATTATTAAAATCTAATATTAAGTATTATTAATAAAATCTATTAATCTTTTTTATAACTTTTTGTTAGAATTTCTCTATTTTATTATAAAGATAGATATAAATAATATAGATTAAAAGAATGATCTTTATAATAAATTTATTTTTTATATATAGAAGTTAGTTATATTTATATATAATAATAATAATTAAATCTTTTATAAATTTATTAATTATTATAGTAAAATTATTATAAATCTTAACAATATTAATAAATATTAAGTCTATACTATATAAAATATTAGAAATCTATTTAATATTATTATGATAAGTCTAATTATTAAATTAGAATCTATATCTATTCTATATGTATTAATTCTAAATATAGATTCTATATTATATAAATAATTATTTAAAGAAAGTAAGTATTTCTATTATAAGCTGATTAATCATCTTAATTATGAATATCTTATAAAAAAGACTAGAATTATTATCTTTATAAGAATCTAGCCTAAAATATTAGAATAAATAGCTAATAAAAATATTATATTAATTATTCTAAGAAAAAAGAATATTTAAAAGAAATCTCTATCTTAGATTATATTATTGAATTATTTAGATTGGATTTTTATTAATTATTAGAATATAAAAAGATAGCTTTATTATATCTATTTAGTTAGTTAAAAATTTATATTTAATTATTATCTAAATATTAATAGATATTAAAATGAATGATATTATCTTTATAGATATTTAATTTATTATTTAGATAATATAATATTTTAAGTTTTATATCTATCTCTTAGATGTTGATTATTCTATCAATAGATATAACAGTTTATAGTTTAATTTAATCATCTATATTATTATCTTTTTTTAATTATTAATAATTAATATTAGTTAGATATTCTCTTTTTAATTATAGATCTGGACTGGCATAATATTATTTTTAGATAGATATAGTTAGTTAAGTATAGAGTTTTAATAGATTATATAGAGTATTAATTATTCTAATTAAAAAATATCTTTCTTTAAATAAATTAATTATAAAGTATTATATTTCTATCTTAAAGATAATTTTATAATGATTTATTATAGCTACTATTTATTAATATAATATAGATTATTAAAATAAGACTTTTAAGTAAATAATTATATAAAATATTTTTATTAGTTAGTATTAAATATACTATTTTAATATAAAGATTATTTTAAATTAGATAAATAGAGCTCTTTATAATAGTTTAAAAGATTTTAAATTTCTATAGCTATTATTAACTCTAAAGTTAAAATATTATAAGAATATAGTCTAGATTAATATTATTATAATTAAAGAGATAAACTTCTTATATTATCTTTATAAAAAAAAGAATATAAAGTTTATAATAAATCTCTATAAGATTGATCATATTATTAAGAAGAAGTATATAATATTCTAGTCTCTTTAAAGTATATTAGAATAAAAAGAAATCTAGATTTAGCTATTTAAGATATACTATAAATATATAAATATTTTTTAAAAAAACTATTAGATATAATACTTTTAAGTTATAATTATAACTATAAAATTAAATTAATTAAGAATATTAATATTAGTTATTATTCTTTATATAAGATAACTTTAAAAGAGTTAAAAATAGTAAAAATATATATTATAAAGAATCTTATTAAAAGCTTTATCATTCTTAGTAACATTTTATTTATATCTTTAATTTTAATAATAAAGAAGTCTAAAGATAATTTATAATTCTATATAAATTATTAAAAATTAAATATTTTAATTAAAAAAGATCATTATTTTTTATTCTTAATTTTTAAAGTGTTTAAATACTTTAATAAAATTAAGATCTTTATTAAGTTTAATATTCAATAAGATTTTTACTATATTTGAATGTATTTTAATTTAGAAGATTACATAATCTTTTATTATAAATATAGAATATATAAATATAAAATGATATTATTTAGTCTTATTAATAGTTTAATAATCTTTTAATAATTTATTAATAATATCTTTATATTTTTTTAAAATAAATTTTTAGTAGTCTTTATAAACAATTTATTAATCTATAATAAAAATAAATTAGATTATAAAATATATATTAAATAGATTTTAGAATATCTATATAGAGTTAGCTTTTAAACTTCTATCTCTAAGTATAAGTTCTATATTATTTGAATTAAATATCTTAACTATATTTTAATCTTAAATAATTTAAAAATAAATCTAAAAAAGATTAAAATAATTATTAAATAGAATAATATATTTATAATTATATATAATATTTAGTTATTTTTAAAATTCTATAACTTCTATTAATAATTTATTAAAAATTATAATTATATTATAAAGCTATTATTTTAATTTATTTAATAGAATACTCTTTTTATATAGAATTAGATCTATAAAGAGATCTTTAAGATATTAAAATAATAATTAATAAATATTTTAATTCTATAATATTACTTCTATAATCTTCTAATTCAGATAAAAATTAATATCTTAAATAGAGTGATTATTAGTATATTAATCCAATTTTATAATAATAATAAATAATATTCTATAACTTATTATTTAAAAAGTATAATACTCTTAAAGTGTAATTATAACATCTATAATAAAAAGATATTAACTATCATTCAAATATTTAAAAAATAATATATAAAACTAAAAGATTTATAATAAAATAAATAATTTGGTATATTTATTAATTATTATATACTAGAATATTTTATAACTATAAAGAAACTAAATGCTTAGTAGATTTATTAAATAAAATTTCTTTTTTATTTCTATTTCTATATTAAATATCACTCTGATAAAATTAATATCTTAATTAATATTTTCATCTAATATCAAATCTTCTCTCTAAAAAATCTTAGAAAGATCTATATTTAGATCTTACTTTTTATAAAGTATCTAAATCCTTAAATTACTATAAAGTTATATTTAATAAAAATATTATTAATATTAATTAATCTTAAAATCAATATTATTAAATATATTCTTTAAATTAATATAATTAATATTAATCTTAAACTACTTTAAAAAAAGGCTTATAAGAATAATAATAATTAAAAATTAGAAATAAGATATTTACTATTTAAAAATTAGTTAATAGTTTTTAATAAAAATAATCTATATATATAATTATTAAATTTAATCTATTACTTAATAATATTAGTATATTTAAAGTATATAAAGATATATAAACTAATAAAAAAATATTATTACTAGGATATATAGAATCTAGATATTATATAATATATAAATAATTATATAATATATAAATATATTAAAATATATTAAAATCTATTACTAGACTTATTCTAATCTTTATCTATTCTAAACTATCTATAGTAATATATCTTTATAGATTTTATATTATTATTAAAGAATAAATATAACTTTAATATAGTTTTTATAATTATAAATCACCTCAGTAAATATCTAGTATTAATTCTATATTATAAGATTATTAATATGAATGATATAATAGACTTATAAATTAAATATATCTTTTTATAAATCAGTCTATTAGATACTATTATATTAGACTAAGATCTATAATTTATATTAAATTTTTGGAATAAAGTATATATATATAAATATTATATAATTTTTATTATTCCTTTACAGGTTTTATTAAAGTCTAGATTAGATTATTCATATGATTTTATCTATAATATTAATTTATTAATAGCTTGGTAGATTATACCTAGAAAGACTATTGTTATTAGTTCAATTATGGCCTTAGAGCGGCCTATTAGATTAGGTATGTTCAAATTTGCTTCAATTGTCTCCATAAGGATCTTGTGATCTGTATCTGTAGCCTTCCAATTCCGACGGATCACAAGATATAATTTATTAATATAATTATTCTAGCTTATATATTAAAAATGATTTTTTAATTATAGATAGTATTATATTATTTTTCTATATTATTATATTATTTAAATTATATAAACTCAGATTTAAATAATAGTTAGAAAACTTAATTACTTTTAATCTAATTCTTGACTATATCCAGTCTGCTTTAGGTAAAGAATTTCAAAAATTTTGGTCTGTAAAGAAAAAGATGTGTAGTTTTATAAAGTAAAGCTTTTAATATAGAATATTAATATTATTATTTGAAATAATTAAAGATATTATTAATTATTATTTATAAAATATATATTATAATTAATTATATAAAATTAAAAAAGATTTTTAGATTAAATAGTATTTTTTATTTTTTTTTTATTTTAAAAACTTTTCTTAATTATTAATAACTATCTTATTAATCTATTCAATATATATATTTATTATTCTTATTATTCATTCTACTTTAGATATTTTAATATAATAATAATCTATAAATTAGATGAATTAGATTATATTATTAAATATAATCAGAAAGGTCTTTAAAGCTATTCTTATTATATAATTAAACTATCTGATATAGGCTGTCATTTGGTTCGGTTTGAACCGAACCAAAACCGATCTGAAACCCGAATGGTCCGGTTCTGGTCCTATATATAGTGAACTGATATGGTTCAGTTCACCAAGTCTAGGACCATATAGTTTTTTAGAATCTATTTAGATCTGGTTTAATTTAGATTTTTGATTCGATTTTATCTGAATATCTGAATATTAGTAGATTTCTATTAATAATATTAAAATATTTAGAGTTAATCCTAATTCTTTATAATTATTATTAATTATATAATTATTTCTGAAATAGCTTTTCATGAATTAAATTCTTATTTTTTAAATTAGGATTTTATTTTAGATATTTTTATAAATATTATAATAAATTCTTAATATTTAGATTATAATCTAAGAATTATTTGAATAGCAATAATATCTTTTCTATTTTTTATTTATATTTTTTAGATTATGTTATATAGCTAATTTATTTATTAAAGAAAAAATATATATATTTCTATATTTATTCTATAATATAATTAGTATTCATTATTATCTATCTATTTTTTGAATATATTTTAATAATTAGATAGAAAATTATAATTTAAATAATTAATTCTAATTTTTATATTATTTATCTATTAAATTCATTAAAATTTAGAAAGATTTTAATATATTTTTAAGAATAAAATCTAATTATAGTTAAAAAATTTTTGATACAGTTTGATTATTTAAATGAAAACTGGATTAGACTCGAACCAATCTAATTATAATTAGTAATTCTTTTTTAGCGTGATTCGATTTTGGTTTGAAAAGTCAGAATTGTTTAGTTTTCAGTTCTGGTTCTAATATTAAAGATTAAACTGAACCGACCCACTTTTGGGTTTGGTCCAGAAACTCAGGACCAGAACCGAACCAAATGACAGCCTAATCTGATAAAATATTATAATTTTTTAATTAAAGAATTATATAAAAGAATATCAAAATTATTTATATAAATATATTCTATATTTTCTATTCCAATAGATCTATATAAAATAATATAAAAAGATTTTTATAATATTAATTATAAATAATTTTTTATAATCTATATAGATAGATAAATGATAAATATCTAAAGCTTTAATATATTAATATTAATAGATAAATAAAAAGAAATATGAATAAATTTATTAAAAGAATTATTATTATAAGGAAACTAATAATATTAATAATTTTAGAATAAAATTTTTAAATAAATTAATTAAATTTTAAAAAAATTAAATAATCTTAAATAAAGTCTATATATTAATATTTATCTTATATATTCCTATAAATAGAATTATGTTTAGTATCTTTATTAAAGATTTTAAATTATATATTCTAAATTATTTTATATATTATTTATATATCTAATATTTTAAAATTAATAGCTTAAATTTAATCTAGAATCTCTATATTAATTATAAATATATTATAACAATTATACTTTTCTTATTATTAAGAAATATATTAAACTCAAACCAAATTAATACTTAGATTTAACATTTAATATATTTCTATAACTTTTATTATTATTAAAAGTATTAAAAATAAATTAATATAATATACTTTAAAGTTTAACTTTTATAACTATAAAGATATTAAAATAAATCTTAATAATTAATTTATTAAAAATAATAATTTAAATTAATATATTTAATATATAATTAAATTAAAATTAAAATAATGACTTTTTATAAACTATTTTAATAATATAAAATCTTCTTTATAGAGACCTTAAATAGCTTTTAAATAGATATTTTAGCTTTATCTTTCTTTCACTTTTATCTTTAAGTATCTTTTATTGATTATTAGATATATTATTTAGCTACTAAGATTAATCAATATTATTTATCTATTAGATCAGTTAAAATTCAATAAATAAAATTATTTAATATCTTATTATACAATATACATAGCTATTTAATCGTTTATCATTATTTTTATTAATAATATCTTTATATCTAAAAATCTATTAAAGAGTGATCAGAATGTCTTATTCTATATATTAATTTATTTAGTAAATTTTAATAAATCTTAATAAAGATTTATTTAAAGACTATATTAAAATTAATAAATATTTTTAAAATTAATTAACTATTAAAATAAATTATAATCTTTTATTTAATATATTTTTATTATTTTTTATTTTTATTCATCTTTTTAAATTATATTATTATATAAAGATTAAATTTAATATTATAAATCTTTATTATATATATTATTAATATATTTTTAATATTTAAATATACTATATATTATTAATTCACTTTAAAATACACTATCATCAATTTAATATAATTATAATAGTTATTATTATTTAAATATATTATATATTTTTAAATAAAGATAAAATTATAAATTATCTTTAATAATTTACTTCTTTATAAATATTTCTAATTAAAACTAAATAGCTATTCTATAGAATATTTAAAAGATAATAATTATTTAATAGATTTAATATATTATAGAGAATATTACTTTTTATATAAAGTTTAATAATCTTTATAATATTTATAAGTTTATATCAGCTTTAATTATTACTTTTATATAATGTTATTAAAAGATAAAATTTAGATTTAATTAAATATTAAGATAATATTTAGTATTTTATATCAATTTAATTTTTATATTATTTAAGAATTAAAATATTATTTAATTAGGATTAATAAAGCTATAAAAATTAATAAAATAAATAAGGTTATATTTCTTAATATTAAAAATAAAAATATAATATTTAATCTAGTAATTTATTTTAATATAAATTATCTATAACTTAATAATATTATATTTTTCTAAGATTTCTATAATTAAAAAGAAAATATTATTTATTTAATTATTTATAATAGTACTTTTAACTTTATTTATATTATTAATTAGAAAATCTATATTATAGATTAGATATAGAATTAAAGAGAGTAAAGATTTCTATAAAATATTAATTAATATTAAGATATATTCTAATATACTCTCTCATATATAGATATATATATTTTATTTACTTAGAAAGATCTAGATTTATAGAATATATTATTCTAATTATCTTCTATATAAATTATAGAGTAGATATTTATAATATATATTATTATATACTTCTATAACATTAAGTAGTAGTATTAATATTATAAAATGACATTTTTTTTAAATATATCTAATTTATTTAATTATACTCTAAATAATATAATTTATAAAGATGCCTCTATAGCTCTCTAAATATATAGACAGAAAAGTTATTAATATTATTTTTTAGAATTTAATAAAGATATTTATAGTTATATAAAGCTGTTTTAGCCTTTTTAACTATTTTTCTTTTAATTAAATAAATATTATTGATGGCCTCATAGACTCTCTTATAATTGATATATTTTAAGATAATATTCTTATCTTTATCTTATTTAAAGTGATACTCTCAGATTAGTATCTCTCTATATAGATATTATATATAAAGTCTTTAACTAAATATTAAACTTAAATATATCTATATCTTTAATATTTCATATATATCCTATATTAGTCTTTTTAATTATAAAGTCTAATAATAAAATTTAAATATTTCTATATTATATCTTTTAGAATTACTTTATTAACTATAAGAGGATTTATAAATTTAATAATTAATAAATAGAATTTATATTTCAGCTTTATTAATTAGTTTAAATATATAATTTTAATCTTTCTTTTTTAAATATAGTAATTTTAAATCACTATCTATAGTTTAAAATCTTTAATTCTTTTATTAAGATCTATAAAGTAAGTTAACATTCTATTAATAACTATTCTTTATATAGAAATATATATTTATATATTAATTTTAAAGATATTAATCTGGCTCTTTATATATTATTATAAAATCTTAATAGAAGTAGTATTCTAAATTTAAAGATTAATGTCTTTTAAAAATAGTTAATATATAGTAATAAGTATACATTTTATAAAAATTAGATTTAAAATATTCTTTATTATTCAAATTTTAATAGATTTTATTTATTTAATAATATTAATTAGCTTTATCTTCTTTAATTTAAATTATGAAATAATATTATAAATTTCAATTATTATTTCATTATCTGCATCTAATTTATTTAAAATAATATTTAAAATTAATAAATTAATACTTTAAAAAAAGATATTATTACATTTATTAAATTTTACTACTACTCTTAAACTTGAAAAAACTTTAAAAGAAATCATTCTATATCCTATTTTTATTTATAATAATTTTTTTTAAATTATTTTGGTATTCTAATAGACTTATTTTAATAATTATTAAAAGTCTATAATGCCTTTAGAATTATCTATATTATTTTAAATCTAAATGATAAAATTTTTCAAAGCTATTTATTATTATATTTAATATAATTAAATATTATTTTAAATAATATTTATTAGCTTTTCTATATTCATAGGTTATTTATATATATATTATAGTATATATAATATATTTAACTTTTTAATTTTAAAAGATATTATTCTCTTACTTTAAATTATCACTTCATTTAAATTACATAAATTTATATTTAATTAATAGTATTTAGAATTTAATTTATATTAAATTAATTCTTAGCCGAATCCAGCCATGTTTGGGCGTAGAATTTCAAGAATTCGATTCCGCGAGAAAGAGTTGTTCAATGGATATCCTACGTTAACAGAATATCCTGAGTGACTCTCTAATCTCAGACGATCGTTGTATACGTTTTGACAGACGCTTTCTTTTAATATTATAATAAAATATTTAAAATTTAATTATATAGCTATCTTTTTTAGAAAATTTTATTAATTAGTTATAATATTTCTATATATTAACTTCATTTTATTTTTTATTTTATTAATTGATATTTTATAATATAAATTTTTATTATTATAATTCTATAGTTTTATATAACTTTTTTTTATAATAAATTTTTTCTTTTTTTAATTTTATTTATACTTTAATTTTTACATATTAAATTTTAGATATCTAATAGTTTTTATATCATTATAAAATTTTATTATATTTTTTTAATGTTAAGTTAATATAATGTTTAAAATAGATTATATAATTCTATTTTAAATAACTTTTTATATTATATATTTATCTTTTATTATTTAGATTTATATCTAATAAAAAGAAATTAAAAATAAAAAATAAAATAAAAAGTAGTTAATCTATAATAATTTATATTATATACTTATTAAATATAGATTTAATAGATATAAATTATAAAAATAATTTTAATTTATCAAATAAATTCTAATTTAAAAATAAAATAAATTATCTTATATATATATACTTTTAATTATATAAAGAAATTTTTATATTATTAAAAAAATTATATTCTAATTTATTATTCTATTATATTAATTATTATAGATTATTAAGAATTATATAATCAAAAACTATATAATTAATAATTTATATTATAATTATATTAATATATATTAAATACTCATTAAGTATATTTTTTTATATATAATTAAATTATAATTATATTTTTAACTTAGATTATTTTAATATAAATTTCTTTAAATAAATTAAATAAAACTTAATTTATTATTAAATAATTTATTAATAATAAAATATATATTTTAATAGCATTATATCTGTTTAATTATATTGATATTAATTAACTTTAGTAAAAAGAGGATTTATAGAAATAGTTAAAATAAAGATTTATATATAATTAATAAATTTATATTAATATTACTCTATCTTTTATTTATAGAATTTTTTTAGTCTTATATAGCCTTCTTTAAAAATTAGATTATTAATTTTATTAAAATTTTAAAGCTATTAAATTCTATAGTATATTTATAAATAATTATACTTTTATTATATAATAGAATAAATTAAATTTATAAAACTAAAATATTTTAAATAAAAGCTTTAAAACTATACTTTATAATTATTTTAATTATACTTAATAAGATTATATTTAATTTTATAATTAATATATAGAATTAAAGTTTATAAATATAGTACTAATATATTTTATAAAGATAAAATATCTAAATTAAATACTTTTTTATAAAAATATAATAATATTTATTCTATTTTTAATTAGATTCTTAATATAGATATTTTCTTTAATATAGTTAATATATTTAATAGACTACTTATAAAAGATAAAATAATTTTTAATATTATAATGGTTACTACAGTAAATATAATAAATCTAATATTAATAATATTTAATAATATACTTATATATTCAGTAATCAAAATATTATTATAGATTAATATTTTTATTATAGATTATATATTAATAGAATTTTTTTTTAATAATTAGATTTTAAAAGATAGTAAAATTAATAATATATTTATTATTAAAAATAATAATTAATTATAATTAAAGAAAGCTTTATTTTTTAAATTTATATTTATTTAGTAATTATTTAATATAAATAATATTAATTAATATAAATATTTATAGATTTATTATATAAATTCAATAAAAATATTTAAAATCTAGGCTGTCATTTGGTTTGGTTCTGGTCCTGAGTTTCTAGACCAAACCTAAAAATAGATTGATTTGGTTTAATCTTTAATATTAAAACTAAAATCGAAAATTAAACAGTTCTAATTCTTTAAATCAAAACCAAACTATACTAAAAAAGAATTACTAATTATAGTTAGATCAGTATAAATCTAGTTCAATTTTCATTCAAATAATCAAATTATATCAAAGAATTTTTAACTATAATTACATTTTATCCTTAAAAATATATTAAAAGCTTTCTAAATTTTAGTAAATTTAATAGATAAATAATATAAAAATTAAATTTATTTATTTAAATTATAATTTTTATTTAATTATTAAAATATACTTAAAAAATAAATAAGTAATAATAAATATTATAAAATAAATATAAAAAAATATATATATTTTTTTTAATAAATAGATTAGCTATATAATATAATCTAAAAAATATAAATAAAAAATAGAAAAGATATTATTATTATTTAAATAATTCTTAGATTATAATTTAAATATTAAGAATTTATTATAATATTTATAAAAATATCTAAAACAAAATTTTAATTTAAAAAATAAGAATTTAATTTATAAAAAGTTATTTTAGAAATAATTATATAATCAATAATAATTATAAAGAATTAGGATTAATCCTAAATATTTTAGTATTATTAATGAAAATCTGCTAGTATTCAGATAAAACTGAACTAAAAATTTACATTGAATCAGACCCAAATGGGCCCTAAAAAACCATATAATCCTGGACTTGGTGAACTAAACCACATCTGTTCACTGTATATAGGACCAGAACCGAACCATTCAGGTTTCAGATCGGTTTTGGTTCGGTTCGAACTGAACCAAATGACAGCCTATTAAAATCTAATAAATAAGATTTAATAATAGATTTAATTTAATCTTTTTAAATATACTATTTAATTATTATAAGATTTTTAATAATAATAGTTATATATATATATATATATATATATTTGTATTTTCTTTAAACTATAATTTAAATTATAAAAGCTTTTTTTTTATTTTTTTTATATTTATAATTTAATTATATAGTTTAAAAATAAGAAATTTAAAATAAAGAATAATTAAAAGATCTATTATAATTAAGATTTCTTTTTATAATACTTTTTATCTAAGAGAATATATTTTTATTAATATATAAGATTTTTTTAATTATTTCTTCTTTTAAAACTAAGCTTTATTAAAATTAAGTTTAAATTTTTAAAGATATTATTAATAGAAATTAATAATAATTTCTTACATATTTTTTAGATATTTAATAGACTCTATAATTATTTTATTATAATTATGCTATTTAAGAATATACTTTAAATAAGATTATTTATAGTTTTATTTTTTTCAATAAAAATTTAAAATATCTTTTATTTTTATTTAATTATATTATTAGCTTTAATAGATAGAAATAAATTTTATTATTATTTAAAGATAAAAAATTTTTCAATAAGATAAAATAAATTAATATTGAATATATTTTTAAATTTACAAACAGATTTAGTCAATATATATTTAAATTAATCACTTTAACAATTAAACAAATTTTTATATATTTTTTTTTAATCTAGTTTCTTCTATAATTAAAGAATTTAGATATTTTTAATATTTAGTTAGATTTTCTAATCTATTTAATATTAATAGATAGATTGTTAATATTTATTTATAGTAATCTTATAATAAACTTATATAAACAATATTTTAATTTAAATAAAATTAATAATTCTTTTTATATAATAAATAAATTTTTTATTATTATAATTAATAAATCTATTAAAAATTAAAATAGATTTAAATTCTATAATTAGATAAAATCTATAATTAATATAAAATAAGAAGATTTTTATAATTTTTAAATAGATTAAATTAGATATAAATTTAGCTAAAGAAAGTTAATTAATTTAATTATTTTATTAATAAGATATATATATATATTATTTTAAAATTATATTAATATATTTAATCTAGTTATTAATCTTAGAATAATAAGTTATAAATAATAAAGATAAAATCTTTAAATAATAGATTAGATATTTGTAAATTTTATTAATAAATATAGCTCGTTAATTAGATATAATAGTTTTTAAAATTCTATATGATTTCTAAGTATAATAAATATATAAATAAATAGTTTTTTTAATATTATAAATTCTCTTATAAAGAATAAAATATTTTATTTTAATTAAATAATTAATCATTATTAATATTATATTAAATTCTAAACTAATAGATAAATAAATAATAAAACCTATTAATATATCTTATTACATATATTTAAAAATAAACAATAGATAGAAAATTCTTTAATAAATTTTATAAGATAAAATAATATAATAGTAAATATAATAATTTTTACTTTATTAAATAATATATTAATTTATTCTAGATCAATAATATTCTCAAATTAGAAGCTTATAAGTTTTAAAGTATTTAAAATATCTAAAGATAGGCTTATTATAGTAAAATTATAATAGTTTAATTTTTAGATTATTATTATCAAATATATAAAGATGGTTCTAATATAATAGATAGTTATTCTTTTTGTTATAGATTATTAAAGTTATTTTTAGATATTATAAAGTCTTTCTTTATAATATTTTAAATATTAACTATATATTTTCATTTTAGAAATAGATAATATTGAATAGATTTTTAAATATAATAGATAGTTTAATAATAATTAAAAGTTTAAGTTTAATTCTTTTTTAATTAATAACAATTAGTATCTATATTAGATTAAATATAATATTAAATTTAACTAATCTATCTTTTTCACTATAATTATATTTTTTTAAATATAATTTAGTTTTAATATAATAGTCATTTATCTTTTTTCTTTAAAAGATCTTATAATATTTTAATTAAAATATTAGATTAAAATTTTTATTTACTAAAATAATATATATTTTAAAGTTAAATTAAGATAGAAATTTAAATCAATAGACTTAATAATGTAAGAACTTAGCTATTAGAAAGTATTTTAGATTTTAATAATTAATAATAACTTTTATTAGCGATTAAATATTTTTAAACTTAGAATATCATTCTTTTAAATAGTAGATAATAGCCATTAATTCTTTATTACAAATTTTATAATTATACTTTATTAATATATATTTCTTTAAGAAGAATATAATAGAATATAATATATCTTTTTTATTATATTAAGATAGAACTTTAATAGAAATATAATTAGATATATCTATTTTTAAAATAATCTTTTTCTTTTAGTTAAAGAATTATAGAATTAAAATAAAAATAAAAACTATTTTTAAAGTTTTAAATACTATTTAATATATAATATTCTAACTAAAGATAGGTTTTTTTTTATTAAATTAATTATTAATATAATTAATTTTAAGAAATCTCAGATAAAATATTTATAAAATCTAATAAATCCTAGAAATAATTATATATCAGTCATATAAATTAAGATTTTCTAATTAATAATAATTTTAATCTTATTAAGGTCCATCTATAAACCATTATAGCTAATTATAATTCTTCAACACTTAGTCTTAAGAATAGTAAATTTATATTTTAATAGTTTAATATAAAATTTAATTTTTCTTAATTTTTTTTAAATTAAATAGATATATTATATATATTTTTATTTTATTTTATTATATATTAAGATATTATCTAAATAAATAATATAGAATAAATCTAGATATTCTCTTAAAATATTATTAATAATTATTAAAATATAATAAAGATTTCTATTATATTAAAAAATATAATTAATAATTTAAATAGATCAAATCTAATATAGAAAACTATTAATTATTCTTAGTTTTTTTATATTCTTATTTTATTAAGATTATTTAGTATCTCTTTAATTAAATAATAAAAAATAATAATTCTTTATAGTCATTATATTTAAGATTTAATAATCTATATAGAAGTATAAATTTCTTCTAAACTTTTTAATAAATAAGATAGAGAATATAGTAAGAAATAAATTAGAAATACATAAAATCTTTTTTTAGATTGTTTATAATTTATTTTTTTAAAATATAGAATATACAAGATTAAATAATAGATTAATTTCTTTAATTAGTTAGATATTATAATTATTAAAATAAAATAATAAATATTTAATTTCTTTAAAAGAAAAGATATTTAAATAGTTTTCAAACCTCGCGCACCAATGAAAACGCACCCCCTCAGGTAAAAAGTACTACAGAAAAGAATCTTAATTATAATAAATCTCTTAACTATTCTCTATCTCAAATTTCTCCTATTAAATAATAATAATATTTTTTTAATCTCATATCTAATTTAAAAAAATCTTAAAATTCATTTTAAATATATTAATAATAAAGTAATTAATTCTTTATATTAATATTTTAATAAGATTATTGAATATACTGATTAAATAATTTAATTATTTTAAAAATTAATTATTCTTTATTAAATTTTATTCTAATTTATATTTTTTTAATAGAGATATAGCTTTATTTTATAATATTATTAATAGTATAGATTAATTAATCTATAAATTAGTTTAGATTTAAGTTTTTAATAATAAGATCTAGATCTAGAAATATATTTAAAAAATAATTATAAAAAATATAAATACTTTAATTAACTTTAAAATAGACTAATTTAAGATTATATTTTATTTAAAGAATATTTCTATATTTATTTAACTATTTATATTAATTAATATCATCTATATTAAGTAATTACTAGATAAATATAAATTTAAAGAATAAAATCTCTCTTAATTATAATTAATTATTATTTTTAATAATAAATATATTACTAATTTTGTCATCTTTTAAAGTCTAATTATTAAGAAGAAATAATATCAATATATATTATTATTATTATTATTATTCATTCATACACGCATGTAAACCAGCTAAGGTGGTTAATGAATGGGTCTAACAGGCAGTAGGCTAATTCTACTATATAAAAGAAGTAAAGTATGGCTCTTAGTATTTAATACTATGGGTAGTGAAGTATATCTACTGTTTATATAACTAAAAACTCTATAAGATCTTAGTTATATATATATAATGATAAAATAAGTAGAATAAAAGAATATCTAATACTAATAAAAGAAATATGTAATCTATTAAGAGTTTAATAAAGAAGAAATAAAATATTAAAAGCTATAATATATTAAGAGATAATATATAATAAAAAAAATATATATAAATAAAGATAAAAAAAGATAAAAAAAAATTAAAAAATTAAATAGTTTTAAAATTATTATATTTAATATAAATAATTAGATTATTTAAGAATAAATTAATATTAAAAATTTTATAGTTTAAAGATCTATTTGTAGATATTATTTAAGATTAAAGAGAGTATTATATATTAGAATTATAATAATAGTTTAGTATATAATATAAAATATATTATCTTTTTAATCTAGATTAATTTATTAAGGAGTTTTCTATAATTAATTTTATAATAATCTTTTTATAGAGTTTATGCTTATAGCTAGAAAAAAATCTAAGTATTAAATAAAAATATATTCATTATTTTATTAATTACAATCATAGAGACAAAGAGATGAGTTAATAATATTAATATTAATATTAATATTAATAAAAAAGCTAAGTAGTATTAATTTATTTATTTATATTTATATAAAGATTAAACTCTAAGTCTAATAGAGTTTTTTATATAATCTAAATATATATCTTATTAATTTAGTAAAAATTTTTTAGAAATATTATTTATATTTAATCTTAATTTAATCTTATTTTTAATATAATATAAAGTCAATTTATAAATATTATTAATAAATTGATATAAAGATAATATTCTAATATTAAAGTATTAGATTAAAGATTATATATATAGTCTTTATTAATTTATATTATAAATTAAAAAAAAGATAGGAATTAATTTTAATTAATATTTAATCTTATAAATTTAAATAATTTATATTATAAACTATCTATTTAGAATTCTATATATCTAGATATTATTTTATATCTAAAATAAAATCTATTAATTATTTAATTATTAAAATATTAAAATATTTTATATATTCTTAAATATTTATTTAAAAACTTAAATTTAATTCATATTATTTATAAAGAATTATTCTATCTTTATTAAATAAATAAGAAATTTATTATATTTTTTATTAAATTTTAGATCTTAATACTAGATATTAAAATATAAAAAAATTCATTAATTACTTTATTAAAGTAAGCTATTAATTATAAATTTAAAGATATATTATTTTATAATTTCTTACTATTCTATAAATATTACTAATTTACTATCTTTTTATAAAAATTAAAAAACTGTTAGACTCAATATAAAAATAATTTATATATTTAAAATTATTAAATCTTTTGTTAATCTATTTTAATTTAATTTATTTTTATTATCTTATTAATTATCTAAGAAGTTATTCTAGAAGTTAAAATATAAAATAAAATTATAAAAAAAAATTTTATTTTAATTTTAAAATTTATAAATCTGTCTAAAATCTCTAATTAATAAATATATAATAAATATTTCTATCATAGTATTAAGAATTATTTAATTAAAAATTATTCTTTATTGAATAATTATTTTATCTATTTATAGAATATCTATATTAATTTTTAATTAAATTAAAAGATTTTTAATCTTTATTCTGTTTAGTCTTATTTAATAAGTTAATAAATAGTATATATTTAATTTAAACTATAATTAAATATTCTATATATATATAATTAAAATCTTTATTATTATCTTAAATAGAATCTTTATTAAAGAAGAAATTTAATATTTTTAATTAATTATTTTACTTATTATATTATATTAAAAAAAAAGAATATTTTAATCTATATAATGATAGATTTTAGTATTAAAAAAAATTATTTTATAGATAAAAAATAGATTTTTAATTATAATTTATAATTACTGCTATTAAAGCAATCTATTTAATTAAAAATATTTAATAATTAAAAAATTACAATTAGCTTAATTATTCATTATATCAATATATATTTAAAAATTTATAATCACTTTAAATAAAAAATATTATTTTTAATTATCTAATTTATCTATTATTAAATTATTTTAGAATTATTCTAATTAAAGAAATATAATCTTTAAATAAAATAGATTATCTATAGTTTAAACTTTAATAATAATTATTATTAGAAATATTATAATACTTCTATTTATTTAATTTATATTAGAGTATTATATAATATATTAAAAAAGATCTATTTAAATTAAATATTTAATTATTTTAAAATCTTAAAAAAATAAAATATTATTATTATAAGTCTAAAAATTTTAAGCTAAATTAATTTTATTCTAAATTATCTATTAAAAATTATAAATTTAGTTATTAAATTATTTAAAAAATTCTAAGATTATTTAAATATTTTTTTTTAAGAAAGTTAAACACTTATTATTTTATTATCTTTATAATTATAATATTAACTGATTAAAGGGATTAATCTATTATTTAATTTTTTATATTTTATATTTTAAGAATTTATTATTTTAAAAGAATAAATTATAAAGAATTTAAAGAAAGGATTTATTTATTTTAATTTATTTTTTATTATATTTTCTATCTTATTTATTAAAAAATTTAAAAGAGATTTATATTTCTATATAGATTATTAAATTCTAAATATAATAATAGTAAAGAATTATTATTTATTATCTTGAATTAAAGAGATATTGAATAATCTTAATAAAATAAAATATTTTATAAAAATCAATATTATTTCTATATTTAATGAAATGAGAATATAAAAGGACTAGAAATAACTAATAATTTTCTATATTAAATTTAATCTATTCAAATTATTAATTATATTTTTAGTATAATAAGAGCTTCTATCATATTTTTAATAATTTATTAATAATATATTAAGAGAATATCTAAATCTATTCTATACTACTTATTTAGATAATATCTTAATATATAATAAAATAAAAAAATATATATATATAACATATTTATTTAATTCTAAAAAAGTTAAAAAGAATTAAACTCTATATTAAACTATTAAAATATAAGTTTATTATCCTTAAAACTAAGTTTTTAAAAATTATAGTCAGCTATAATAATCTATAGATAGATCTTAATAAAATTAAAATTATTATTAATTAGAAGATTTTAATTTATATAATTAATATATAGTTATTTTTAGAATTTATAAATTTTATAGATATTTTATTTAAAATTTTTTAAATTTTGTTATATTAATAATTAATTTAATAAAAAAATTTTTAATTTTATTTAAAGTTTTAAAAATAGTTTTTATTATTATTTTTATTTTATAATCTTTTAATTAAGAGAAAAAGATTATCTTAAAAATAGATATATCTAATTATATCTTTACTAAAGTTTTATTTTAATATAATAAAAAAGATATACTATATTTTATTATATTTTTTTAAAAAATATATATTAATAAAGTATAATTATAAGATTTATAATAAAGAATTAATAATTATTATTTATTATTTTAAAAAAATAATATTCTAAATTTAAAGATATTTAATTATTAATAAGGATTATTACTAATTATTAGAATTTAGAATATTTTATAATAATTAAGTTCTGAAATTATCATTAAATCTATTAATCTATATTTCTATTTTAATTTAACTTTAAAATTATATATTATTTTAATAAATAGAAAATTAAGTTTAATATTCTAATTAAAAAATTATAGAATCTTTTAAAAAAGAAAGATAAATAATTATTATATTAAAGCTAAATTATATTAAAAAGAAAATCTAATTATAAAAAAAAAAAAAGAATTATCTAATTTTATTAAATTAACTAATTTAATATTATGTTTAATCTAATATAAATATTAATTTTTATTAATTAAAAAAGAATTAGATTTAAACTTTTAATTCTTATTAGATTATTTATTAATTTTAAAGATTTATTTAATATTATATATTTTTAAGATAAAAATATATAATGAATATTTAAGATATTAAAAAAAATTTCTATAATATTTAAAGATAACTCTAATAAATTATAAGAAGAAAAATAATTATTTATTATATTAAAACTATCTTTATATACTTAATAATGATAATTTAAAAACTAAGTTATTATAATAAAATTATAATAAGTCTATTTTCAAATATTTTAAATATTTTAAGACATAAGTTTATATTTTAAGAATATTATTAATTTAAAATATATTAATATATTATCTAATAGATTAAAAATTATTATATTTATTATTATATTATTCTATTTTATAAAATCTATTAAAGAATTTTTTATCTATTATCTATCTTTAAATAAGCTTAATAAGATATATTAATAGATTTTATTATTTATCTATTTATTAGTCTAAAATTTAATATAATATTAATAATGATTAATTAATTAATTAAAATAAAATATTTTATCTTTTATAAAAGAATTTATAATATTAAAAAGATTATCTATTTATATATCTATTATATTCCCAAAAGTGGTGGATACACTCTGCGAGATATACAATGCGTGTGTTGATCAGGGCTACAACCCAAGCCACTTTCAACGCTCAATAACGGTTGTCCTTCGCAAGGGGGGAGACCGGGACTACCGCACGCCTAAAGCATATCGACCCATTGCGCTGCTTAATACATTAGGAAAGTTTCTAGAAGCGATCATCGCAAAGCGGATCAGCTACGCCATGGAGACCCACGGCCTCTTGCCAGATGAACACATGGGGGGACGTCGAGGGGTGTCTACGGACCACGCCATACAAATCATCATAGAGCGAATCCGTCAGGCATGGGGCCAAGGCCTCCCAGTGGTGTCAATGCTTCTGCTGGACGTCGTTGGAGCATATGACAATGCACACCATGAACGCCTATTGCACAACCTACGCAGCCGCCGCTTAGGCCAACTGGTGCCATGGGTCCGCGCCTTTTTGACCGGACGAAGCACCCAAATCCGAATGCCTGAGGGGACAGGAAAACGAACAGCAACCCCGACAGGCATCCCGCAGGGCTCACCCCTCTCGCCGATCCTCTACCTCATCTATAATGCGGAGCTTATCGAGACATGCACCAACCAAGAAGAACGAACCATGGCCGGAGGGTGGGTAGACGACGTGAGCATTATGACAACAGGGGTATCAGAGCAGGCCAATATTGATAAGCTCCAGCGAGCCTGTGAACAGGCAGACCACTGGGCTGCACGTCACGCCTCGGTATTTGACACGAAGAAGTACAAATTAATCCACTTTGTGAATCCGCGCAGCACTACGCAGCCAGAATTCACCCCTATCAGGCTGCCAGATAGCACCCTAATTGAAGCAACAGGCACCGCGGAGAGATATTTAGGCTTCTGGCTGGACCCCGATCTCGATTTCACAATTCACAGAGAAAAGGCAGTGGCCAAGGCAGGCACCAGCCTGCAGGCATTTCGAGGACTGGCCGGATCGACATGGGGCATGGCGCTCACCAGCATGCGTCACATTTATCGCGCGGTAGTGATACCGCAGATGCTCTATGGGGTGACAGCATGGTACCAACCTACTAGCAAAAAGGAAGCGAACAAGATATCAAGCCAATTTGCAGACATACAAAAGCGTGCAGCGTGTCTAATCAGTGGCGCCTTTCGAACCACAGCAGCCGAAGCGCTCAACGCGGAATTACATCTATTACCCATGAAGTTCCAGATGGATCAGTTAGTAAAGGAAACTACGCTACGGATCAGAACAGGACCACGACAAGCAATCCCTATGGGACTACTGCACAAGCGGTCAGACAACGAACTCAAACTTAGCGGATATACACCAATGGAGATACAGGCCTGGAAGAAAGACGGTTGCCTGGGGGCTCCCCTGAGCACCGTGGCAGGGAATTGGGAGAGCCGCCAAGCGTACGTCAAAGCGCCATGGCAGGTGCCTCCAAAGGTGGTTATCCAGGAACGCGAGGAAGCGATTTCAAACCACAACTCAATCCAAAGACGCGAAAATCCGCCACTAATGATCTATACCGACGGGAGCGGATATATGGGATACGTGGGTGCGGCCATGTACGTGCCGGAGATAGGGTCGCAGCTGGCCAGGTGCCTGGGGACAGAAGGCACGACGACGGTGTACGCAGCGGAGGTGGAAGGAATCTATATGGCACTACAGGCCGTTCAGCAACTCAATTATAAACCTCAATGGCAGGCGCGAAGCCGACATGGAGTAGTGATCTTCTCGGACAGCCAAGCTGTCTTGAAAACGCTGCTTAACCCACGCATGGTTTCGGGCCAGACCCGGATCAAGGACTGCCTAAGCCTGCTCAACATGATGCACAAGGCAGGCCTCAATATCACCCTGCAATGGATTCCAGGCCACGAAGGAGTGGACGGGAATGAGGCAGCAGACAGAGCAGCAAAGCGCGCTGCTACAGAGGGAGCGAAAAAAGGAGTGAGGCCGGGAGAACAATGGATGTGGCTGGCCTCGGCAGCAAAGCGACGGATTCGTCAGGCAGCAAAAGACGCCTGGATACAGGCGTGGGAGAAAGGAAAAGCAGGCAAGCCTACAAGGCTCCTCATCTCAAAGCCAAATAAGCGCACGCTTAACTACTGGAAAGGGGTACGCAAGGCCTCGTCGTCGATATTGGTACAGCTGCGCTCAGGAATTATTGGACTGAACCAATACCTCTGGCGAATCGGCAGGCGAGACTCGCCCCGGTGCCCATGCGATCTGTCGGGACAGACACCACGCCATATTCTAATGGAGTGCCAATTATACGAGGAAGAACGCGAGGTGATGTGGAGGCGGATCCGGGGGGTACGCAGGGGCGCGCCGATGAAGAAATTATTGACGGAGAAAAGCGCAGCGGTCAGTATCGCTGAATTTGTGCACAGTACCGGGCTGCTTGGTCAATTCCAAGCAACCGATCCATATGCAATGGGGGCAGTTGACCTAGAAAATAGCACCCACTAGGGCATTGACGTGTTTACGTCGAGATTCGTGCATCCAGCGGTCAGCGCTCAGGACTGGTCTGGCCGCCTGTTGGACCAATATCTGCACGAAAGACAGCCCAGGAGCTGTAACATGGAGCATTGATGGGATAGGGCATGAGCTGGGCCCTATAGACACACCAGGGAGCGCGTAGAGTCGAGCTGGGCTACGTGGGTGTGTCACAGTGAGACAGTGAGAATGTGGGAAGGATAGAGAGTGTCAGGTTTTGATGTTTTCACTCATTTTATTCCATTTGTTTGACTTGTTTGCTTGTTTGATTGGTTTGTATTAATTTGGGTTGTCTTAGTGGCTTCGATTCTCCCGCGGCTCAGCCTTCCGGCTGCGCCGCTTGTGGCTGTGCCACTCTTGTATATAGCTCCTGCGGGTTAGAGAGCATCCCTGCATAGCGGCATTATCAGTTAGCCAGCTTTAACAGGTGAATGAATACTACTACTACTACTACTATCTATTATATTTAAAAACTATATAGAATTTTAAAAACTATTATATCTAATTAAAAAGCTATATTTATTAATAAATTTTAAAAATATTTGATTTATTATTTAAGAATTATATCTTTATTATTTATAGTCTATCATTCTAAGATTAATAATTAGATTGAATATATTAATATAATCTTAAAATAGTATATATATATATATATATCTTATTTATAAAATAATTAAATTAATTAATTTCTTCTAACTGAATTTATATCTAATTTAGTCTATTTAAAGATTATAAAAATATCTTTATTTTATATTAATTATAGATTTTATTTAATTATAAAATTTGAAGCTATTTTAATTTTTAATAAATTTGCTAGCTATAATATTAAAAAATTTATTTATTATATAAAAAAGATTGTTAATTTTATTTAAATTAAAATACTATTTATATAAGCTTATTATAAAATTATTATAAATAAATATTATTAATCTATTTATCAGTATTAAATAGATTAAAAGATCTAGCTAAATACTAAAAATATTTAAATCTTTTAATTATAGAAGAAACCGGATTAAAAGAATATAGAATCTTTTATAATTATTAAAGCTATTAATTTAAATATATATTAATTAAATTTATTTATAAATTTAAAAATATATTTAATATTTAATATTAATTTATTTTCTTCTATTAAAAAGAATTTTATTTTAGATAATAATAGACATTATTTTTATCTATTAAAATTAATAATATAATTAAATAGAAAATAAAAAATATTTTAGATTTTTATTAAAAAAAATAAAACTTTAAATATCTTTATTTAAAATATACTATTAAATTAAATAATTATAATAAATTAATTAAAAAGTCTATTAAGTATCTAGAAATATATAAAAAATTATTATTAATTTCTATTAATAATATCTTTTAAAAAAAGAGATATTATTATAGTATTAATTTATCTATTTAATCTATTAATCTACTTTTTTAATCTAACTAAATGTAATTATAATTGTATTTTAGTATAATTTTAATAAAAATTATCTAGTTATAAGAATTCTATTATACCTCTTTAAGCTATATTTTATTCTTAATTCTGTATTTAGCTTTGTTTATCTGTCTGTCCACCTGGTCTGACCAGTCAATTGTCAATTCTCAATCCTATCTGCCTGCTGCATCTTGACAATTTAGCTTAGGCTGTCATTTGGTTCGGTTCTGGTCATGAGTTTCTGGACCAAACCCAAAAGTGGGTTGATTCAGTTTGATCTTTAATATTAGAACTAGAACCAAAAACTAAATAATTCTAACTCTTTAAATTGAAACTAAATCACACTAAAAAAGAATTACTAATTATAGTCAAATTATTTTAAATCTAATCTAGTTTTTATTTAGATAATTAAATTATATTAAAGAATTTTTAATTATAGTTAAATTTTATCTTTAAAAATATATTAAAATCTTTCTAAATTTTAATAAATTTAATAGATAAATAATATAAAAATTAAAATTAATTATTTAAATTATAATTTTTTATCTAATTATTAAAATATACTTAAAAATAGATAGATAATGATGAATATTATAGAATAAGTATAAAATTTTTTTTTTTCTTTAATAGATAGATCAGCTGTATAATATAATCTAAAAAATATAAATAAAAAATAGAAAAGGTATTATTGCCATCTAGATAATTCTTAGATTATAATTTAAATATTAAGAATTTATTATAATATTTATAAAAATATAAGAATTCAATTCATGAAAAGCTGCTTCGGAAATAAGTATATAATCAATAATAATTAGTATTATTAATAGAAATCCACTAGTATTCAGATATTCAGATAAAACCGAACCAAAAACCCAAACCGAACCAGACCCAAATGGGCCCCAAAAAACCATATGGTCCTGGACTTGGTGAACTGAACCACATCGGTTCACTGTATATAGGACCAGAACCGGACCATTCAGGTTTCAGATCGGTTTTGGTTCGGTCCGAACCGAACCAAATGACAGCCTAATTTAGCTTAATTAAAATAATTTTTAAAATTAATAAATTAATACTTTAAAAGAAAAAAATTAATATATTTTTAGATTCTAATTATTATTTTTAATATAACTAGTTTTTTATAAAAATATTGAATTTATTAATAAATTTTTTATAGATTAATATAATATCTTTTTAGATTATTTTTAATAATTTTTAAAAGTTTATAAAAATTATATTATCATTTTTAAATCATTTATTATATATTTAAATATAATTAAGAGTTATTTAAATTATATTATTTAGTTTCTTTATATTAATAATTTATTTATATAGCTATTCTAGTTTATATATTAAAAATGATTTTTTAATTATAAATACTATTATATTATCTTTTCGTGCTATTATATCACTTAAATTATAGTTAGAGTTAATTACTTTTGATCTAATTAGTAGTAGTAGTAGTAGTAGTAGTAGTAGTAGTAGTAGTAGTAGTAGTAGTTCTCATTGATCTGTTCTAGCTAGCTTTCATACTATTGCTACTATATAGGATTAGGTTCTAGCCTATAGAATCTTAGAGACCAAATATGGTATTTATACTACACTATAATGTAGTTTAAAGAGTATATTATAGAAAGAGAATTAAGCTAATCTATAAGTAATTAATATATATTAAAAATTAATAATATAGATAATATAACTCTTAATCCTTTATTACTCTTTCTATCTTTTCTTTATATTATTATATATTCTTACATTTATCTATAATTTTATTATTTATTAGCTTGCTGTTATTTATTTCACTCTTTTATTATATATAGATCTATTACTATCTATCTTACTTTCTTCTCTCTATTTAGTTAGACCTTTATTACTTCTAATTTAATATTTAATATATTGATATATTAAATAAGTTATTTCTATAATATTCTATTCTTCTATCTTATTCTTTTAATTTTTATTTATAGATAGAATATTTATGCTATAATTAATTCTTATTAATTTTCAATAAAGTTTATATATTAATATTTATCTTATTCATTTTTATAAATAGAATTATATTTAATATTTTTATTAAAAGTTTTAGATTATATATTTTAAACTATTTTATATATTGCTTATATACTTAATATTTTAAAATTAATAATCTAGAATTGGTCTAGGATTCCTATATTAATTATGAACTATACTATAATAATTACAGTTTCTTTATCATTAAAAAATATATTAAATTTAAATCAAATTAATATCTAGATCTAATATTTAATATACTTTTATAGTTTTTATTATTATTAAAAGTATTAATAGTAGATTAATATAATATATTTTAAAATTTAATTTCTATAGCTATAAAGATATTAAGATAAATCTTAATAGTTAATTTATTAGAAATAATAATTTAGATTAATATATTTAATATATAATTAAATTAATATTAAAATAATTATTTTTTATAGATTATCTTAATAATATAAGGCCTTCTTTATAAAAGCTTTAAATAATTTTTAAATAGATATTTTAATCTTATTTTTCTTTTATTTTTATCTTTAAATATCTTTTATTAATTATTAAATATATTATTTAACTATTAAGATTAATTAATATTATTTATCTATTAGATTAATTAAGATTTAATAAATAAAACTAATCAATATCTATATAATATTTTATTATATAATATATTTAACTATTTAATCTATTATCTTATTATTAATAATATCTTTATACTTAAAGATCTATTAAAGAATAATTAAGATATCTTATTCTATATATTAATCTAGTAAATCTTAATATACTTTAATAAAGATTTATTTAAAAACTATATTAAAACTAATAAATATCTTTAAAACTAATTAACTATTTAAATAGATTATAATCTCTTATTTAATATATTTCTATTACTTCTTATTTTTACTAATCTCTCTAAGCTATATTACTATATAAAAGCTGAATTTAATATTATAGATCTTTATTATATATATTATCAATATATTTTTAATATTTAAATATACTATATATTATTAATTTATTTTAAAGTAAACTACTATTAATCTAATATAATTTTAATAGCTACTATTATCTAAATAAAGTATTATTAAAAGAATTTTCTTATTTTATTATTTATTATATATACTGATTACTTCTTTATATATATTAAGTAATACTATTTTTAAGAATATTTATTAAGATATTTAGATATATATTTATTAACTTTTTTAGTTATCTATTACTATCTCTAAAGAAGTCTATAGATATCTATTCTTTTTTTAAATTTATACTTTAAAAGATATATATTTACTAAATTTAAATTCTTTATTTAGATAAGATTAAAATAGAATTTAAAAGATAATATAAATAGATTTAATTTAAATTTATAAAACTATTTCTTTAATAAATTATTTTATCTGAAGTTAAATAGATAAAAAATATAATTTAATATTAAAGATTTTAATTATTATTATATAAAAAATATTATTAATCAAATATATTATATATTTTTAAATAAAGATAAAACTATAAATTATCTTAATAATTTACTTCTTTATAAATATTTCTAATTAAAATTAAATAGCTATTCTATAGAATATTTAAAAAATAATAATTATTTAATAAATTTAATATATTATAGAGAATATTACTTTTTATATAAAATTTAATAATCTTTATAATGTTTATAAGTTTATACCAGCTTTAATTATTACTTTTATATAATGTTATTAAAAGATAAAACTTAGATCTAATTAAATATTAAAATAATATTTAGTATTTTATATCAATTTAATTTTTATATTATTTAAGAATTAAAATATTATTTAATTAAGATTAATAAAGCTATAAAAATTAATAAAATAAATAAGCTTATATTTCTTAATATTAAAAATAAAAATATAATATTTAATTTAATAATTTATTTTAATATAAACTATCTATAACTTAATAATATTATATTTCTTTAAGATTTCTATAATTAAAAAAATATTATTATTTATTCAGCTATTTATAGTAATATTTTTAATTTTATTAATATTATTAATTAAAAGATCTATAATATAAATTCGATAAAAGATTAAAAAGAATAAAGATTTCTATAGAATATTAGTTAATATAGAGATATATTTTAATATATTTTTTAATATATAGATATGTATACTTTATTTATTTAGAAAAACTTAGATTTATAAAGTATACTATCTTAATTATCTTTTATATAGATTATAAGATAGATATTTATAATATATATTATTATACACTTTTATAATATTAAATAGTAGTATTAATATTATAAAAAGATTTTTTTCTTAGATATATTTAACTTATTTAATTATATTTTAAATAATATAATCTATAGAGATATTTTTATAGTTTTTTAGATATATAGATAATAATAGAGAATATCTTTTTATAATATAGTTAAGATATTAAATAATTATTGATTTTAAGAATTTATTAAATATATTAAATAATACTACTAGATAGTATATTTTAAAAGTTTAATAGTTATAATTTTTATCTCTTTTATATAGTATAATAATTATTAAATATTAAAAGTGAATAAAATTAAAATCTATTTTAATATAGATATTATAAATCTTATAGAAAATATTTAAAGTTTTTAGATATTATATAATCTTATATTATAAAGAATTTAGAATACTATTTTTTTCTAGAGCTTTATTAACTAAAATAATATAAATTATAATCTTAATTTTATATTATTTAATATAAAAGAAGTCTAGTTATTTTAGATAATTAAAATCTAGAATATCATTAAGATTGATTAAAAGAGTTGTTAGAAAGAATATATATTAGAATAAGATTATTTTAGTTTTTATAGTTTTAATAATCTTTTTATTAGATCTATAAAGAGTTAATATAATTTCTACTTTATATATAATTTTATATGAGTAAGTTTATTTAGTTAGATATTAAAAACTCTAAGACTTTTATTCTATAATTAATTAAATTTTTTAATAGTAGTGTCAAAAGTTGTCAACAACTCATCTTAAGATCAGAGATCTTAGAGGATATTCTATTAACATAAGATAAAAGAGTTATATAAGATCAATACTAAAGAGCTATCTATTAAGAATAATAATAATAATAAAAAGATTATTAAATACTAAATAATAATATATTATTTAATATAAAAATAAAAGATAATTAACTAATTATATAATAATAAATAAGTATTTATATATATTAAAGAGAATATATCTATAAATATATTCCTTTAGAGTCTTTAGTATAAGATATTATATTAAAAGATATAACTATATTATATCTTAATTCTAAATGATTATATGTTTAGTATATACTAGAATAAAATATTAATACATAATATCTAATTATATTATATAATAATTACAATCATTATTATTCTTTAAATAGTTTTTACTTAGTGTTCATCTTTTATATTTATTCTATATATATATAGCATATATATATAATCTTATTAGATATTTATATAATAATATTCATTATAATATTTATTAACTATAATTTATTAATTCTTATAATAATCTCTTTTTTTAAAGACTGATATTTTAATAATATAATAAATAATCTATTATATTTATATTCTTTAAATAAATATTCTTATTTTTATAAATCTTTATACTTATAATGATAGTTTAATCATATCTTTAAAATTTTTAATAAAAAAAAATAAACTCTCATATTATATTAAAAAGAAAGATTTTATAATAATTATTTTTTATATCTATTATACTTATCTTAATAAGTTATATATTAAATGTAAGAATTCTAATTACTATAATAAATATATCTATATTAAAAATTTAAAATATATTAATTCAAAAATATTCTTTTTAAATAAAGAGTAGAAATAGTTTCTAATCATTTAAAATAAATTTTAAGAAAAGAAAGAAATTATAATAATTAAAATTTTTTATCTTTAAAAGTAGTAATATCTTTTTTAAAAATATATTAATAACTTTATTATTTATAATATAAAGAAAATAGAAGAGTTAGAATAATTAAAAGAAAAAAAAGATAAGTAAAGAAAATTAGAAGAAAAAAAATAAAGAAAATTAATTAAATAATAAATTAATAAAATAATTATTATTATCTTCTAAATTTATTCTAAATTATTTAAAAATAATCTTTTTAATTTTTAATTTTTTAAATTTCTTAATAATAAAAAGCTTAAATCTTTTTTAAATAATTTAAATATTTAATTAATTTCTATAAATTATATTTAAATCTATATTCTATCTATTTAATTAAATAAAAGATTCTTTTTTATTTTAATTTTTATTTTTTAATAAAGTTAATTTTAAATTTATTATTATTAACTTTATTTTTATTATTTTTTAAATTTTTTATAAATTCTAATAATAAGATATAAAATATTAGATATATTTTTATTTTTATTAATAATTAAAATTTATAATTATTATTAATAAATTTTTTCTTAATTTTAAAAGATTTATATTTAATTATATTAAATTTATTATTTAATCTTTTATTTAAAATATTAAAATTTTTTTATTTTATAATTTATTATAAAAGATAAACTTTCTTTTTTTTTTAAAGATTAATATATTTTTATATTTTTTATTATAATAGATTTTTATTCTTTATTTTATTTATTTGATATTTTATAAGATTATTTAATAAAATATTTAAAGATTTTTAGCTTATACTATTATTATTTTTAATAATCTTTTTCTCAGTATATTAGATTATATTATTCTTAAATAATATTTAAGATTTATAAAATATAATACTTATTTTATAGTTATATTTATTATATTATTTATTATAAATTATATTATTAAAAATATTTATATTTAATCATTTTATTTTTAATCTATATAGTTTTATAAATATTACTTAATCAATTAAATTATTCTTTTAGACTAACTATCAGTCTATTAATGATTTATTATTAATAATTTATACTCTATTCTATATACTTTTATAATTATTTATTAGTAGTTTATTATAAATAGTTTATTTTAGTTTATAATAATTTCCTTTAATAAATCAATCTATAAGAATACTTTTTATAATATAAGATTTATATATTATTTTACAATTATATTTTTTAGTATTGATTATAGAATTATATATTTAATTAATTTATCAATAACTATTATAGTATTAATATAGATTATTCTAAAGATAGATTTCTTTAATTCTGGTAATTTTTAGATAAAATTAATAGTAATGCTTTATTATACTTTCTTTAGTACTTTAAATATTTATATCTTTCTATAAGATTTATATATTAATAATTTATTTTAATTATAATCTTTATAATATTTAATATAATTTTTAATCCTTTTTTTAAGATATAGAAAATAATATAATTAATTTATTATTTTAATTATTTTATTAATTCCTTAATATTTTTAATTAAATAGATTATGATATTATTTAATAATTTTTATAATCATTATTTATAATATTTTAATCATGCTATTCTATATTATTAGTCCATCTTATAATATTATTATTCTATTATATATTTTCTATTTCTTTTTTTAATCATTTTTTAAATTCTAGTTTTTTAATTCTAATAGTTATTACTAAGATAGTATTATAATTATATTATAATATTTCTAATTTTTATTTTAAGATATTTATTTTTAATACTTTAATATTAATTATATAATCTGATTATTTATTTAGTATATCTATAGTAATATTCTATTTTCCTAATATATATTCAATTATATATTTATATTATGATAATTCTTTATATTATTATATTTATCTCTTTAATAATTCTTTAGTTATTATAAAATATTTTAGATTCTTATAATTAGTTTTTATAATAATTTTATATTTAGATCTTTAAAGATAATATTACTATTATTAAAATATTTTAATAATTATTAATAACTCTCTGTTATATATATTATAGTTAAATTCAGTGTTAATACATTTCCTTAAATAGAATACAACAATATATATTTCTTCATTATTAGCTTACTTTAAAATCACTCTAATTATAGACCCCAATACATCCATTCATATAATATTCCATAATTCTAGATTATATAATTTTAAAATTAATATATATTCAATAAGTTCCTTAATCTTTTTAAATATTTATTAACACACCATTATCTATTCAAATGGTTCATTCTTTTTTGTTAATTCTATTAATAGAATTATAATAATAATATATTCTTTTATAAATCTTTATATATAGCTAATAGCTCCTAAAAATAATTATATATCTATAATATTCATTAAAACTAGCTATTCTAGGATAACATTTAATTTTTCTTTTAATATTTTAAATCTATTTAATATATAAATTATTTCTAAATATTTGATTTGAGTGATATTAAATTTATATTTTTTTAATTTTTAATATAAATTCTATATCTATAAGTTTTATTATAACTTTTTAAATATATTCATTATATTTACTAAGATTCTTTAAGAATATTATTATATTATTAAATACACTATAATAAAATTATTTAAATATTCTTTAAATATATATATTATATATTATATAAACTGTATTAATAGATTCTTTAATCTTATTAAAATAATAATCTATTTATAGAATTCTTTATCTATTAAAAATATTATTTTATAGATGTTTTCTTTATATATTCTTATTTTATAGTATTTTTATTTTATATTAAATATTATTATAATTTTTATTCTTTATAATAAATTTTTTTTCTATTCTTAATATAATATTTTATTTATATTATTTATTATTTAATTATTAATTGATTAGTAGTTATATATTATTTATAATATTAAATCTTTCTTTAATATAAGAAGATTTAATACTGAATTTATTATTCTAAATTCTTAAATATATCTAGCTAAATAAAATTTATTAATAAATTTATCTTTAGCTTTAAATTTTTATATTAATTTTTATTTTTATTTAATTTATTTTAATATTAATCCTAGCTTTAGATCTATTATTATTTTATATTTAGATAAATATATTAGTAATCAATATTTTTTTTTATAAATAATTTAATATAATTATAATACTTCTTTAATAATTTCTTAAATATTTTTATAAATTCTTTTTTATATATTTCTTTTAATTTTAAATTAAATTTATATTATTTTTTGCTTTATTTTATTAATTTTAGTAATATTTATTTTAAATTACTTCTTTATATCTCTATTTATTTATAATATTATATTATTAATCTTTAATATTTATTTCTTTCAATTAATAATTAGATTCTGTCTTTATAATTAAGTTATTTTAAGAATTATATTATAATTACTATGGTTTAAGAATAAAATTCTAAATATTATATTTATAATATATTTTTTTAATTTTAAGATTATATTCTTAACTATTTATAAATATTCTTTATTAAAGATAGTTCTATTTATAGTAATAATTATCTATTATTATTATATTTATTTTATTAATATCTTATATTTCTTAATAAATTCTTTATTAATAAAGTTTATTAATATTTTAAAATTAATAAATATTTTTACTAGCTTCTTATAAATTATAGTTTATATAATAAATATATATTCTGATGATTTATTATTAATAGCTATTATAATAGTAATTTTCTTTATATATTATAAATAATATTTTTTTTATATTTTTTAAAATTATATTTTTTTTTAGTCATTCTTATCTTTTCTTTATATATATAGTAGTTATCTATTTTATATTCTATATTTTTAAGATAATTATAGTTTAGATATTTTATCTCTTTATATATATACTAATATACTTCTAAATAACTGAATTTATTTAATTTAAAATAATAATAATAGATATAATTATATATATATTTTAATATTTTATTATATAGATATATTCCTTTTAAATAAAATAGTTATTCTATTTTCTTAATTAATTTAAGATTATCTTTACTATAAACTAGGTATTCTTTAAATATCTATTCTTAATATCTTTTATATATATTAATATATTACTATTATATTTAGAATAATTCTTTTTAATATATTATTTTAAAAGATATATAATAATATAATTCTTTAATTTTTATATTTTTTATAAATTTATTTTAAGTTTCTATAATTTTATATTTTATTTTAAGAAATTTTTTTAGAATTTTTAAGAATTTTTTTTTATTTTTAGAATATCTTAATTTAATTTTAGAATTATTATTTCTATTTTTAAGATTTTCTTTTAGTTTTTTTTATTAATATTAATAAGTCTCTATATTAACTATTTTTAAAATAATTAATTAATAAATTTTATTAATTTTAATTTTTATAAAGTGTTTAATTCTTAATTTAAATTTTTATAATTTATTATCTTTTAATTATTATCTTAAAATATTAAATTATATTAGATTTTATTTTTTAATAAAAAATTATTAATATTTTAATTTATATTATATTACTCTATTAATGATTTTAATCTATAGATAGATTAATATCTAATTTTATTTTTCTAATAAGAGTATACTTTTTTTAGTTTAATATTTTCTTTCTAAATTATATTTTTTTTAAGCATCTTTTTAATATATTTATTAGATTTTTTAAAGCTTTTTTATTATTTTATAATTTATTTATATTTTTATTTAAATTTTTATTTTATAATTTTATTTTATATTTTTTTAAGATTCTCTTTTTCTTTATTACTGTCTATTTTAGTAATTTTTTAATATAGAATAGAGAGTTATAAGTTAATAATTACTACTTTTTAATAATTAATATTATTAATTTTTTATTCTATTAATTGTCACAAGAATCGATAAGTCACAGCCAATGAATGTTATAGCGGATGTTATTATATAAGCACCCAATAAGATTTAAATAATAATGAATAAAATTATTATTGAATACAATTATGTATTACAGAAATGATATTGAAAATAGCTATATTTTTAATCTAGCTATAGTTATTAATACAGTAATATAAATATTATATATTGATATCTTATTTTAATATATATTGAATATATAATCTATTAGAGCTAAGATATAATATAATTATACTCTTTAATATAATATTCTATATTAAAAACTTTAAAAAAATATATTTAGAAATATATTTTAATTAATATATATAAATACTTATTTATTATTATATATCTAATTAATTATTTTTTATCTTTACAATAAAATAGTATACTATTATTTAATATTTAATAATCTTCTTACTATTATTATTATTTTTAATAGATAATTCTTTAATATTGATTTTATATTACTTTTTTATTTTATATTAATAGAATATCTTTTAAAATTTTTAATCTTAAGATAAATTATTAATAACTTTTAATAATAAAAGACTCTTATAATATTTAAAGAATTATAAATAAATAATATTATCTTTAATAATAATAGATAACAGTTATTTATTTTCTAATAGAATTAAATAAACTTTAATAATTAAATTTAGAAATACTCTTACTAGAATTATTAAATTTAAAAATATTATAATTTAATAATATATTAATAACTTAAAATAAAGATTAAAGATTAATAAAATAGAATTATTTTTAAAAAAATCTAGAATACTTAATATATTTCTTATTTAAATAAGAATTTACTTTTTAATAATACTATAAAGATTAATATTAAGAAAGTAAAAGTATTAATAATATTTAATTTCCTAATTAAAGATATTATAAAATGATTTATATTATATATTAAGAACTAGCTTAAAGCAAATATTAAATAAAAAATCTAGAAATAATTTTAATATTTATAAATTATAGATACTTTATTATTAAGCTTAAATAACTCTATAAAATTATTAATAAAAAGCTTATAATAATCTATAAAATTTAAAATATTTAATAAATCTAATCTATAGAAGAATACATATCAATATATCTTTAAATTATAAATAATTTTATTATAAAGATTAAATATACTATAATCAATACTATAATAAACTTAAGAAAATATTAAAAATATAATTTCAATAATAAATCTTTAACTAAAGACTTTCTATAAAATAATAGAAATAATATTATAGATTAATCTCTAATAATACAATCAGCTTATAAAGAAAAAAGATTAATATTAAAAAATCGTTAAATAAATATCTTATAATTAAAAAGTCTCACTATAATTATAATAAAAATATTAAAATATAGCTTAATATCATTATTAGTAAAGAAGAAAAAGAATAAAAATATAAAAAAAAATCTACTATAAATATGGACAAAAGAGATACTTTATAAAAGAATATTAATAAAATAAAAATTTAATAATATTAATTATTAAAAAATAGTAGTTATTAATTTATAATTTTTATTCTATATTAAGAAATCACTAAGATAAATAATAATAAGAAAAGAAAGAATCTTAAAAAAATATAGAATAAGATTATAGAATAGGAATTTAAATAAAAATATAAATAGATTATAAAGCAATAAGAGAGCCTTAAAAATCTAATAAATATATTAAAAAGATATTTAAAAAAAGTATAACTTAGAAAAAAAATATTAAATTAGAAGAAATATATTCTTATTAGAAAAATAGAGTTAAATATCAATCTATCTATAAATTAAAACTATTAATAGAATAATATAATACTAATTAAAATATTAATAATTCTTTATTAAAAAATAAAATCTAATATAATCTAATATTTTAAATAATAATTAAAAGATAATAAATTATAAGGATTTAAATTAAGAATTAGATATTCTATAAAAATTAAAATTAATAAAATCTATTAATTAATTATTCTAAGAATGATCAATATAGAGATCTATCAATATTAATAAAAAAACTAAAAAAGATTTTAAGAAATAAAATAATAAATCTAGAATTAAATTAAAATATCTTAAGAATAGAAAAAAGATTCTAAGAATTCTAAAAGAATTTTTAGAAATAAAATATAAAATCATAAAAATTTAAAATAAATTTATAGAAAATATAAAAGATAAAAAACTATGCTATTATATATCTTTTAAAATAATATATTAAGAAGAATTATTTTAAATATAATAATAATATATTAATATATATAAAAGATATTAAGAATAGATATTTAGAAAATATCTAATTTATAATAAAAATAATCTTAAGTTAGCTAAAGAAATAAAATATTAGAGTATATATATAATTACATCTATCATTATTATTTTAAATTAAATAGATTTAGCCACTTAAAAATATATTAAATATTATACTTTAATAAAGTATATACATACTACTAAATAAATAAAAATTTATATAAATAGTTTCTTATATTATTAAAAATCTTCTATTAATCAATATTTGAATATTTTAAAAGATATAAAGACTATTAATATATATATAAAAAATAAAATACCTCAATTATAATCATCTTAAAAACATTGAATATAGAACAAACAACTACTATATATATTAAAGAAAGACAAGGATAACTAAAGAAAAATAAATATAATTTTAAGAAATATAAAAAAGATATTATCTATAATATATAAAGAAAGTTATCATTATAGTAGTTATTAATAATAAATCAATAGAACATATATCCATTATATAAACTATAATTTATAGAAAGTCAGTAAGAATGTTTATTAACTCTAGAATATCAATAAACTTTATTAATAAAGAATTTATTAAAAAATATAAGATATTAATAAAATAAATATAATGATAATAAATAATTATTACTATAAATAGAATTATTTTTAATAAAGAATATCTATAAATAATTAAGAATATAATTTTAAAGTTAGAAAGATACATTATAAATATAATATTTAGAATTTTATCTTTAAATCATAGTTATTATAATATAATCCTTAGAATAATCTAATTATAAAGATAGAATTTAATCATTAATTAGAAGAAATAAATATTAAAAATAGACAATATAACATTATAAATAAATAGAAATATAAAAAAACAATCTAAAATAAATATTATTAAGATTAATAAAATAAAATAGAAAATAGTACTAATTTAACTAAAATTAAAAAAAATATACAAAAAAGAACTTATAAAAATACTTAAAAAATTATTAAAAAAATATTATAATTATATTAAGTTATTTATAAAGAAAGAATATTAATTATTAATATATCTATCTAAATATAAAGTAATAATAGATTTAAAGTTAGAATTAATATTAAAATAAGTTAAATAAAGATAAAAATCAGTATAGAAATTTAAAGCTAAAAATAAATTTATTAATAAATTCTATTTAGCTAGATATATTTAAGAATTTAGAATAATAAATTTAGTATTAAATCTCTTTATATTAAAGAAAGATTTAATATTATAGATAGTATATAATTATTAATTAATTAATAATTAAATAATAGATAATATAAATAAAGTATTATATTAAGAATAAAAAAAAGATTTATTATAAAGAATAAAAATTATAATAATATTTAATATTAAATAAAGATACTATAATTTAAAAATATATAAAGAAGATATTTATAAAATAGTATTTTTAATAGATAAAAAACTTTATAAATAGATTGTTACTCTAATAAGATTAAAAAATCTATTAATATAGTTTATATAATATATAATATATATATTTAAAGAATATTTAAATAATTTTATTATGGTATATTTTAATAATATAATAATATTCTTAAAGAATTCTAATAAATATAATAAATATATTTAAAAAGTTATAATAAGATTTATAAATGTAAAACTTATATTAGAAATTAAAAAATATAAATTTAATACTATATAAATTAAATATTTAGAAATAGTTTATATACTAAATAAATTTAAAATATTAAAAAAAAAGTTAAATACTATCTTAGAATAATTAATTCTAATGAATATTATAGATATATAATTATTTTTAGGAGCTATTAACTATATATAAAGATTCATAGAAAGATATATTATTATTATAATCTTATTAATAGAATTGATAAAAAGAAATAAACTATTTAAATAGATAATAATGCATTAGTAAGTATTTAAAAAAATTAAAGAATTTATTAAATATATATTAATTTTAAAGCTATATAATCTAAAATTATAGAATATTATATAAATAAACATATTAAAATATATAATTAGAACAATTCTAAAATAGATTAATAATAGAGAAATATATACTATCATATTCTATTTAAGAAAATGTATAAAAGCTAAATTTAATTATGATATATATAATAAAGAACTACTAATAATCATTAAAATATTTTAATAATGGTAATATTATTTCTAAAAATTTAAATATAAAATTATTATAAAAATTAATTATAAGAATCTAAAATATTTTATAATAATTAAAGAATTATTAAAAAGATAAATATAATAATATAAAAAATTATTATGATATAAATATGCAATTAAATATATATTAGAAAAGTAGAATATCACTATAGATATATTAAGTAGATGATTAAACTATATAATTAATATTAAAATATTAAAAATAAATATTCTAAAATAAGATTTAAAATGCTATAATATAACTATAATATTATTTTAATAATAATTATTAAGATTAAAAAATCAGAATTTAAGAAATAATTAAAGAAAAAATAAAAAAGAATAATTTAATAAGAATTATATAATAGAATAATAATATTGTAAGATAGATTAATAATATAAAATAGTATGATTAAAATACTATAAATAATGATTATAAAAGTTATTAAATAATATTATAATCTATCTAACTAAGAATATTAAGAGATTAATAAAATAATTAAAATAATAATTAATTATATTATTTTTTATATTTTAAAAAAAGATTAAGAATTATATTAAGTATTATAAAGATTTAATTAAAATAAACTATCAATATATAAATCTTATAGAAAAATATAGATATTTAAAGTATTAAAGAAAGTATAATAAAGTATTATTATCAATTTTATTTAAAGATTATTAGAATTAAAAAATCTATCTTTAGAATAATCTATACTAATATTATAATAATTATTAATAGACTAACTAAATATAATAATTCTATAATCAGTATTAAAAAATATGATTATAAGATAATATATAAGCTTTATATTATAAAAAATATTTTATAGACTGATTTATTAAAAGAAATTATTATAAATTAAGATAAGCTATTTAATAAAATTATTAATAAATAATTATAAAAGCATACAGAATAAAATATAAATTATTAATAATAAATTATATAGACTAATAGTTAGTCTAAAAAATAATTTAATTAATTAATAATATTATAGAACTATATAGACTAAAAATAAAATAATTAAATATAATACATTAATAATATAATTTATAATAAATAATATAATAAATA